>NW_025814845.1:15160000-16482500 GCF_022079265.1 Lynx rufus
CAAGGGGGAGGGGAAGGAAAAGAAAAGTTAGAGAAGGAGGGAGGAAAACCATAAGAGACTCTTAAATACAGAGAACAAACTGAGGGTTGATGCGGGGTGGGGGAGAGGGGAAGGTGGGTGATGGGCACGGAGGAGGGCACCTGTTGGGGTGAGCACTGGGTGTTGTATGGAAACCAATGTGACAATAAATTTCATATTAAAAAAATAGGCAAAAAAAAGTGTGATAATTTAATCACATGAGGCTGAGTGTGGACTCTGACAGAAAGCAAATCAGTATATATATATATATATATATATATATATACACTCTGATCTATTGCAATGTCTGCCTGGTCTCTTAGGGTGAGGAAGGACTGAGGGTAGGTCAATGAGGTCAGCCGTGGACACATGAGGGAGAAGGGATTGACAAGCTGTAAGTTGGCAAACTTTCATTTTTACATTTTTGAAAACAGAAATACTAACAGTAAGCAGTTTGCTCAAAATCACAGCTATTTAATGAGCAAATCAGAGCCACTCTACCAGGAATACACGAAAACCCTATTTAGGTAGCTCTCATCATCAAATAAATGTGATTTTGTACTTACGTTCAGAAAGTTAGTAATAGAGCTACTGAGTCCTGGCTTTGCCCCCAACTGTCTGTGTAGCAATGGGCAATTTATTGGGCTTTGTGTCAGTTTGGGTTCCCTAAGAAGCAGACACTGAGGTGGGGTTAGCTGTGCCGGGGTTCTACTGGAGGCAGATGTCTGGGACCGATAAAGTAACGAGGCGGTGAAGAAGGTGGGTGGAGGGGGGAGTGAAATACAAGGCTGACGTGGGAAAGAAGAAAGGAAAGTGGAGTGAAGTTTGCCGTTCAGTCGAAAGCAGAGATGCCTGCCAGGTGAATCCAGAGCTGGGCAGGGGCAGACAGCCCTGGGGGCCCTGCAGTGCTCCATCACTGACTGGGAACAACTCACAGAGGTCACAGAGAGTAGGGCACTGGGGCATAAATACCGTGTTCGGGGGACTGGGGGAGAGGAGCCAGCAGTTTGGCGGCTGGAGGCTGTCAGCCGGCCACCTTCCTTGCAGCCCGCGCTCTTGAAGCGAGGCCTGAGTGGCGTACCTCCATGGCCACCCCAGATCTGGTCTCATTTACAATTTAAAAACTTTTAAAATTGAGGTGAATTTCACCTAGCATGTAATTAACCATTTTAAAGTGTATAATTTAGCGGTATTTAGTACATTCACAATGTTGTGCAACCAGCACCTCTATCTCATTCCAAAACGTTTTCATCCCCCACAAAGGAGACCCTGTACCTATTAAACGGTTTCTCCCCATTTCCCCTCCCTCCTAGTCCCTGGCAACGACTAATGTACTTTCTGTCTTTATGGGTTTTCTCATTATCGGCATTTTATACAAATGGAATCATACAATATGTGATGTTTTGTATCCAGTTTGTTTAGCATAATGCTTTTGGAGCATGTGTTAGTACTTTGTACATTTTTATGGCTGAATAATATTCCATTATACGGTTACACCACATTTTGTTTATCCATTTATTGATTGATGGAAATCTGGGTTATTTCCAAAAACTGTTTTGAGTAATGCTGCTATAGCCATTTGTGTGCATAGATTCGTTTCCGTATCCATGTTCAAGTCTATGGGGTATATATCTAGTAGTGAAATTCCTGGGTTATAAGGTAATTCTATGTTTAGCTTTTTCATGAACCACCAAACTGCTTTCCCAGCTCATAAGTCTCACTCCTGTCATCTATGAAATGGGGTACACAAAAGACCCCACCTCCTAGGATTGTCGTAGAGAGTCAAGGAGAAAATGCTTGTGGAACATTGAGCACACAACAGAAGTAAATGCCTCCCAATGATACTTGTTATTTGTAATGGATACTGAAGTAAACTTACTTCATATATATATATATATATATATATATATATATATATATATATAATAGCTTCATGGATATATTTTTTCTAAATACTGAAGATGTGACGTTAAGAATATTCTTTACTCTTGGGCACCTGGGTGGCTCAGTGGGTTAAGAGTCCCATTCTTGGTTTCGGCTCAGGTCGTGATCTCCCAGTTCATGAGTTCAAACCCTGCATTGAGCTCTGCACTGACAGTGCGGAGCCTGCTTGGGATTTTCTCTTCTCTGTCTCCCTCTCTCTACCCTTCCCTTGCTTGTGCTCTCTCTCTCTCTCAAAAATAAGTAAATTGATTTAAAAAAAAAAGACTACTCTCAAAGACAAATGGAACCTGTTTTGACTTGGCTTACTGCAGTTTGTGAAAACAGAGCCGTCAGGATTAAAAGCATGATCGTAGCTTGTGTCTGTGGGTTTCTACTGGGGATGTTTGTGGGACCTTCTCTCAGTAGTGACCACACTCTCTGCAAATAATTCCTTCCCAGCAGGGCCATCCTTGAAATACCATTTTAGTTTGTTATGCTAGTCACTGCCTCTCACGTGTCACCAAATTTGGGCAAACTCTCGCAGACTCTCATTTTGACACCTATTTTTTTAAGGGGGCAGGGAAAGGAGATTTAAAAAATATCAGTCATCACTGGGCAGGGAGAGAGAGAAAGAGAATAGAAGCCTAATTGTTCCACAAGTGGCTTGGGGAGAGCAGGGGAACGGAGTCACTCACAGTGAGATGTCCTGGTGACTGGTGTGGTTTACTGAGGAACGTAGTCTGGTTTCTTTGCAGGTATTGAAAATGCTTAAAACAATACCAAAAGTATCTCACCTTGTTCCTGACCTCTCAGAACCTTTGCCTCAGTCACAGTGACTACTGATACCATGACAATGTAAGTCATGAGTCCTCTGGTGGACAGTTTTCCTTGCTCATTTACTTATGGAGTTGTTGTGTCCCAATCAGTGTTTGGCATATAGAAGGTGCTGCCCGAATAGTTTTTAAACAAACGTCTCCATTGACGGCTGCCATTGCCTTTCCTTGGCATCTGTCACTTACCGGGAGTTGGTTTCGAGTTGTCATGAAGTACGTGGGCTGTGGTTTTGGACTCGGTGGGTTTGAATTCTGGAACTACCACTTAGGAGTTGTGTGATTTGGGGCAGTTTGCTCAGGGTACAAAGGAAGATAATATTAGTCTCTCTTAAGAGATGCGGGGAATAAATGAGATACGTGCTGTGATGTGCTTGAAAAACGCATGGTACATAAGTTAGATCAGTAGATGCTAGTTACGAGCCTATAGTCTGTCTGGCCTAACTGGCTTTTGTTATCTCTCCTCGTAGAAATTCATGATTCTTGGGGCGCCTGGGTGGCTCAGTCCGTTAAGCGTCCGACTTCAGCTCAGGTCACGATCTCGCGGTCCGTGAGTTCGAGCCCTGCGACAGGCTCTGGGCTGATGGCTGAGAGCCTGGAGCCTGCTTCCGATTCTGTGTCTGCCTCTCTCTCTGCCCCTCCCCCGTTCATGCTCTGTCTCTCTCTGTCTCAAAAATAAATAAACGTTAATTAAAAAAAAAAAAAAAGAAAGAAATTCATGATTCTTGAGAGCAGTGACTGTTTTTTATTTTTATTTATTTAAAACAAAGTTAAGTTCATTTATTTATTTTGAGAGAGAGAGAGAGAGAGAGAGAGCGAGCAGGGCTGGGGTGCATAGACAGAGGGAGAGAGAGAATCCCAAGCAGGGTCTGCACTGTCAGCACAGAGCTTGATATGGGCTCGAACTCACCAACTGTGAGATCATGCCCTGAGCCAAGAGTGGATGCTTAACTGACTGAGCAGTGACTGTTTTTTAGATACATTTGGTACCTGCAAAGCAAATACACACATGTACATTCAAATCCTATTTGACCAATAGATAGATGTGTGACTCTATTGCTAGAAATGGGTTGTAGAAAGCGGTGACGTATAAATCCTGATTTTGCACAAGCCAAAAAGTTTTCAAAAATGTATATGGAGATAAAAGGAAACATTTGGGCAAAGAGCAGGAATGTTTTAGTAAAATAATCTCCATGAAGGTTGGGTCATGTTCTTCAGCACTAAGAATGATGCTGGGCATAGGGTAGGCATTTCATACATTCTGATGGAATGGAAGAATATAATTATCAGTAAGAAATGCCAGAAATACAGCCTATGTTAATTTCAGTCTCACAAGAATATGTAAGATATAGTTGTCCCTGAATTTGTTAAGAACTGAATTTGGTTGCAAGTTGTTGAAATCTGACTGTAAATGAGAAGGTGTAATTTTAACACCTCACGTAATCAGGAGTCCAGTGTCACTGGCTATAGTTGAGATGTTGTTTGTTCAGGACCAAGATATCTGCAAGTCTGTCTGCTTTTCCTTGTGTCTCCATAGTGGCTGCTGCAGCTCCAACCATCACATCCTTGTTTTAAGTGGGAAAGTAACAAGAACAAGAACACTTTTTCTGCCTAGAGTAGCCCCATTTAAAGAGATTTCCTTGCAAATAATTGTCTTTAAGACATTCTATTTCCATCCCATTGACTACCACTATTTGCAAGCAAATGGAGGAAAGGGCTCATTCTCCTACTTCTTGCTTTTTTTCTTCCTCTTCTGTCTCTTCTTCCTCTTCTTTTTCCTCCTTCTTCACCCTTTCATCATCTTGCTCTTTCTTCTTACCTGGGCACTTTGTTGCCCCCAACAGAAACAACGTTCTGTTGTTAAGGAGGAAGGTGAGACCAGTTCCGGACTAAGTATTAGCAGTGTCTGTTATGGTCCCCATGTTATAGGTGTAGGAAACTGAAGCCCAGTCCTATAGAGATCCTTACTGTTTTTACTGTGGCTTTTGAGGATTTTATCACATTGTGCCATGACCTCAAGAAGCTCCAGGAAGTGTAGAGGCCTAATAACCTGTGGGGAATAGTCTACTGTAACTTCCTTTTTCTTTTTCACAATTTCCTTGCTATCCTACCTGCATTTCTTTAAGGCACATGAAACTATTTTGAGGGCAAAAAAAAAGGTGCAAATGAGCAACAACATACATATTCATAAGTTTTTCCAAATGTATAGATGCATAACACAGAGGATCTGGATTTTATGTGATTAGCTTGCATTACAGACAGAGATGAATTAGGAGTCCATCCTACCTTCCTGAAACCAAAATCTAGCCTTTTCTCTCTCTTGCAGGAATTCTCAACCCTGGTTGCACACTAGAATCTGCCAGGAACTTTACAAAAAACTCAATGCTCAGGTCACGCCCCAGACAAATTTTAAATCAGAATCTCTGAAGGTTGAACCCAGGCATCGGTATTTTTAAACCTCCCCCAAATGATCTTAACGCACATACACAGTTGAGAACCACTACTCTTCAACTTCTCTTAAGAAAAATAAAGTGTAGAGTTCTCTAAAAAGAGGACTTATTAAAAAATTATTTTAACATATCCCAGTGATTTTCTCAATTTTTTCTCAACTGCTTCATTTTCTCCTAGTGAGACCACCAATAGGTCAAACAGATGAAAACAACTTCCTTCCTTGAAGAGGGTAGCTGGTAGTGGTGGAGTCAGGCTCCCCTTCTTTCTCACCCCCCAGCACACCCCATCTCTTGTGGATGGACCCTGTGGACACCCACAGGACAATGGTTGACTTACTTCAAAACAAGCCTGTAGAGTAAATTTTTTTTTAACCACTCATTCAATAGACAATCTGACCATCACAGTAACATGCAGGACTGGGGAAAGCCTCACTCCTGGGGGTGATTGTAGTGTCTTTTCTTCCTACCTAGATTATCTTCAATTTCCATCCCTTTACCTGTGGTTGTTCAGAGGACAAGTTGCTGAAAATAGCTCTAGGATCAACAATAGAAACATACAAATATTAGGAAGGTTATGCTTTCTCTCACCTCATGGGGTCTCATGTGTGTGTGTGTGTGTGTGTGTGTGTGTGTGTGTGTCTTTATCCCCCATACCTTTAGGGGTATAGCTAATCATGGAGACTCATAAAGCAGAGTGCTCAAACTCAAATGTCTATAGAGGCCAGGCAGAAAGCTGAGCTCCCATGTTTAGGTAGATCCTGTGGAGAATTGGAGTGCATACATCCTTCCTAAAGGCATTTGTATTAAAAAAAAAAAAAAAAAATCTGAACTTGGTGTTGGCCAGCAGACAGTACATACACACATATTTTCTGGACATAAGGAATTCTATTGAGGTACCTGGTGAGGTAGAATTTATTTTATTTTACCTAACTTTATATTTTAGCGATAGAGGCTGTGTGTTGCTTTGCTAGGTGAACCCAGCCTGTCAGTTTAGAGCATCATTGTGTTACAAAAAAAACCCCAACAGGCTCAAAATGGAGTCACTTTTGCTAAGTCCCAGTAAAACTTAATACCTAACCTAATTGCAGTTTCAGCCTCTCCCAGGAGTGGAATTTTAAGCCAATCAGTCTGGAATTTCCTGGTCAGCACTAATGAGGTAATCTGCCTGACAAGACCCCCTGCCTTCTCCTAAGGGAAGATAACCTTGCCTGAAATAATCCGCTCTTTTAACTTCCTTGTCCTACCCTCCCTCTGCCTGTAAAAACCTTCCATTTTGTACAACTCCTTGGAGCTCCCTTCTATTTGCTAGATGGTATGCTGCCTGATTCATGAATCCTTGAATCAAGACAATTAGATCTTTAAATTTATTGGGAAAACTGAAAAAACTCAGTTGAGTTTTTCTAACAATTGTACTTCCGAGACAGAGTTATTGAGTTTTGCAATTGTAAGATGAATGTGGATGCATTTAGTATGGGACCAGATCGTTTCAGCCCCGGCCAAAGTTGCTGCTCCTAAGCCACTTGGAATGAAGATTTGATTGCATAAGAGTTAGGGACAGGCAAATCTGCACAGGGACCAGGTTATCTCTAGAAGAACAGGATACGCTTCAAATCTCTTTGATGGATTGAGATGGTTCCAACTGACCGGTAGGAAAGAACTCCAAGGTCCCAAAAGGGACCATATTTTCCGAGGGAGAAGAGGATGGACGAGTGACAGAGACCATCTGACACCGAGGTGTCGCCGGGCAGGATCCCCGATTTCTCTCCCTCACTGACATTCTGAAGCAGAACTGACACCTTTACTTGAGTAGAGCCCTCTAAACTGGACACTGCGGTGTAGGAGAGCCTCGAGACTTGCTAACACAGGCACAGAGGTATTTTAACAGTTAATTGGAATTGTGATGATATGTGTACCTTGAAATTGGTGAAGCAGAACCAGCTGATGTCAGAACAAAGTTTCTTAATGAAACGAAGACACGTATTGCAAATGCGCTCCCTTATGACAAACACTAGACCGGGTATCGCACGATTTGACTTAAGTCCTTATTATTGCAGAGCTTGGAGTTCAGGAGTGTGGATGAGGGGATAAAGCTGGAGCAGATGGTGTGGTGGTTTGCACGGACCGGCTGTTAAAGCAAATACTCAAATAACTACAACACAAGGCGGAATGAAAACAGTCTCAGTGACACATTCATGACATGCCATGGATGCTCAATGGAAGAAGAGAGCCCATGTGGTTAGACACAGATTCCCAGCATTTGAAATAGCCTCTATAGTTTCCCCCCCCCCCCATCATGTAACAAGCTGGCAGGGAGGCGTGTGAAGTTAAGGGGGTAAGAAGAGGTGTGGAACAATCTGGTGGACATTTGCAAAGGGGAGTCAGCAAGGAGTGACTGTCTGAGTAGATTAATAATACCACATGTTTTCTTTCCTGAGTTTACTGAGAAGTAGATGCTTTGCGACTAAGCTGATTGGAGGTACAGCGTGGGTGTCTGTGTCTCAGCTGAATTCCATAAGACTTGCTTTTAGAGTGAAACATAGCCACCAAGTAGAAGGTGAAGGGAGCAGCTTCAGTCCTACTGTTACTTACAGAGTGGCAGAAATGCATCTTAAAGAGAGGTCAGCATTTTTACTCTAATTGAAGTTTCATCGTGGACATCCATGGACAGGAAGATGGGATGGGGGTCCTTTCCCAAACCTTTTCCAAACTCCTTACCCCCCAAAAAAAGGAGCATTTAGACCTTCATCACTCAACTGTACTCAAAGAACTCAAAGAATCCTCTGTTGCTCTCTCCCTTCCTTTCATTTTTACTAAAGTAGACCTTTAGTATTTATCTGTGGTCCATCATGGCATCTTCTAAAATCTCCGGTTTCTACAATGACAATATCTGAATAGGAGACTTGTTTTCTCTTCAATTCCACGTCAGTAGGTGTTTCCAAGTGCTTAGAAGCACAAAGCAAGTTATCACCTTGTTCTTCTCACACTAAAGTTTTATTTCTCACTTGAGGATCATTTCCCTCAAAGAAACAGGTTTTATCACTCACTGGAGTAACTGTGTACACAAGATGAATAGAGAACAACAAACCTATGTGAAGATGCTAATGTTGGGGAGTTCGCTAGACTCACGTACCAAATGAACAAGTGAATGGGGCAATCCAAATTTGTAGAAGGGTCTCTAGCTCATTCCCAGACATGTGAAACTCCAGTCAAGTCTATGAGTTCCTAATGGTCGATGACATAGCATTCACCTCCATGAATTATAAGTGAGCATTCATGTCTCTTTCTCTTCAACTGGACCTCAAGTCCCATGACTTCTTCAAAAAAGATTAAGTCCCAAATACTATGGCCTACATATGCACACAATAAATATTTGTCAAATGACTGAATGAATGGTCATTTATCAAGCTGCATAGTATTCATCTTGACTATGTCACATGTGACACTTCTCAGACCAGGTCGTTTAAAGAAATGCCCATGTGGCAGAGCAACATCCTAGCTCTAATCAAGTGCATATTTATTGTCTATCTGCGGTGCAGGCAGTAAGTACATAGGAGTTCGTGGACAGTGACAGTCCTATTATCTGTGTTTTCAAGTATAAATGAAGTTTGCCACGTTGTACTTACTGTCAACATGACTGGGCTACTAAATTCCTATAGTGGTTTTATCACTCAGTAGCTCTAAGCCTCTGAAGAGTCCTGTGTGCTATTATTTTATAGAGAATTAGGAAGTGTGATAGAAAAGATATGCCTCATTGTTTCCTTGTCAGAGTCCTAGGAAAAAACTAAATAATGTCCTATTGGGATCTCAACGGAATGCTCACAGTTCCCTGGGCAGGTCAATAATAGAATTGGGCTCTACAGTCTGGGTCCGTAGAAGATTGTCTAATTGAGTATTAGAGGATGCAAGACTATGAGTTAGGAAAATAAGGGTCTGTATTAATTTTCTCGGGTTGCTATAACTGGGTGACTTAAGATAACAGGAGTGTATTCTTATAATTCTAGAGGTGTTGGCAGGCTTGCTTTCTTCTGGAAACACCGAGAAAGAATGTGTTCTGTGCCTCTCTCCTAGCTTCAGGTGGCTGCTGGAAATCTTGGCTTACAGACACATCACTTCAATCTTTGCCCCCATGAGTGTGCCCAACTTCCTCCATTCTTTTTTTTTTTTTAACTATGTTTATTTATTTTGAGAGAGACAGAGACAGCGTGACTGAGGGAGGGGCAGAAAGAATGGAAGAGAGAATCCCAAGCAGGCTCCGTGCTGTCAACACAGAGCCTGACAGCCTGATGCGGGGCTTGAAGTCATGAAACCATGAGATCATGACCTGAGTTGAAACCAAGAGTCGGACATTTAACCGACTGAGCCACCCAGGTGCCCCTAAATTCCTCCGTTCTTAAAAGGGTACCAGTCATGAGATTAGGGCCCACCCAAATCCAGTATGAC
The DNA here is from genome assembly GCF_022079265.1 of Lynx rufus. Taxonomy (NCBI): domain Eukaryota; kingdom Metazoa; phylum Chordata; class Mammalia; order Carnivora; family Felidae; genus Lynx; species Lynx rufus. The sequence continues at coordinate 15,169,662 of NW_025814845.1, forward strand.
CTCACCTTCACTTGATTACATCTGCAAAAACCCTGTTTCCAAAAAAGGTCACGTTCTGAAGTTCCAGATGGAACTTAGATATTTGGAGGACACTATTCAGCCCGGTATGGGGCCCAAGAAGCTAGAAGAGAATGACATCCAAACAATGGGCTCCAGGTTTAGGGTACGGGGCCTGTGATAAAGAACTAGGAAGTCAAAGCCAGGCAGAAGAGAGTAAACACAAGCCCCTCTGTAGGAAGGGGTTGGCAAGGGTTGCTCATGGATCCTGTGATCATCTCGAATAGAAACTCTTCTTTCCTGGGGCGCCTGGGTGGCGCAGTCGGTTGAGCGTCCGACTTCAGCCAGGTCACGATCTCGCGGTCCGGGAGTTCGAGCCCCGCGTCGGGCTCTGGGCTGATGGCTCAGAGCCTGGAGCCTGTTTCCGATTCTGTGTCTCCCTCTCTCTCTGCCCCTCCCCTGTTCATGCTCTGTCTCTCTCTGTCCCAAAAATAAATAAACGTTGAAAAAAAAATTGTTTAAAAGTTAGATTTTTGCATGGATTGTAAACTCAAATTGACCTTTATGTTTTTGGCTGGTAATCCTATGGAATGGAGAATTTAAATGAACTGTGATTCAGAATTAAATGTTTGGCTTTAAAACAAACAAACAGGGTCGCCTGGGTGGCGCAGTCGGTTAAGCGTCCGACTTCAGCCAGGTCACGATCTCGCGGTCCGTGAGTTCGAGCCCCGCGTCAGGCTCTGGGCTGATGGCTCCGAGCCTGGAGCCTGTTTCCGATTCTGTGTCTCCCTCTCTCTCTGCCCCTCCCCCGTTCATGCTCTGTCTCTCTCTGTCTCAAAAATAAATATGGGGCGCCTGGGTGGCGCAGTCGGTTAAGCGTCCGACTTCAGCCAGGTCACGATCTCGCGGTCCGTGGGTTCGAGCCCCGCGTCGGGCTCTGGGCTGATGGCTCAGAGCCTGGAGCCTGTTTCCGATTCTGTGTCTCCCTCTCTCTCTGCCCCTCCCCGTTCATGCTCTGTCTCTCTCTGTCTCAAAAATAAATATGGGGCGCCTGGGTGGCGCAGTCGGTTAAGCGTCCGACTTCAGCCAGGTCACGATCTCGCGGTCCGTGGGTTCGAGCCCCGCGTCGGGCTCTGGGCTGATGGCTCAGAGCCTGGAGCCTGTTTCCGATTCTGTGTCTCCCTCTCTCTCTGCCCCTCCCCCGTTCATGCTCTGTCTCTCTCTGTCCCAAAAATAAATAAACGTTGAAAAAAAAATTGTTTAAAAGTTAGATTTTTGCATGGATTGTAAACTCAAATTGACCTTTATGTTTTTGGCTGGTAATCCTATGGAATGGAGAATTTAAATGAACTGTGATTCAGAATTAAATGTTTGGCTTTAAAACAAACAAACAGGGTCGCCTGGGTGGCGCAGTCAGTTAAGCGTCCGACTTCAGCCAGGTCACGATCTCGTGGTCCGTGGGTTCGTGCCCCGCGTCGGGCTCTGGGCTGATGGCTCTGAGCCTGGAGCCTGTTTCCGATTCTGTGTCTCCCTCTCTGTCTGCCCCTCCCCCGTTCATGCTCTGTCTCTCTCTGTCCCAAAAATAAATAAACGTTGAAAAAAAAAAAAAAAAAAAAAAAAAAGAAACTCTTCTTTCCTGTTAGCTTTGGTGGATCTCTCAGGGCCCCTACACCCTTCGTGATGTCCCTGAACTGTGTTGCTTTGACACAGATGTACAATTAAGCATATTTGCTTTTCCCAGAAAAATTCATGGACACAAACTTATGAGTGATCACTGTACAATTTCCTGACGATTTCATAGAGGAAGGCTTTATGTTTGCACCCCACATCAAACAATTTAAAATTCACAGCACACAGTTTTTCTCTCTTCAAACATTGTTACTGACAGTTGATCTCTCTTGCCTTCTTCTCTCCCCATTCTAGAATCTATCTGTAATTCCTCTCTGGGTTATAAATTGTGATTCATAACAATTGAGTTCTCTCCCCCTGGCTCCTACTCTAAATGCACACATTTGTTCATCCAAATAGTCTCCAGAACAAAAACCCTCTTATTATCATTACCTAACCTTTTCAGAAGGCAGTCAGGTTTAGTGAAGCAAATACTGGCTTTTCATTGTGCCCCTAAACTAGAAGCTGAGCTATTTTGATGACCCGAATATTTCTTTTCATGTCCACATCCTCTACGACACCTACCACATGTTAGGTACTTGATAAAGGCTGGATAATAACGATACTACTGATGTAAGTCTGTACTTTTGTCTTCCTATTAAAGGTTTGGAGTGGTGTATAGGTACCACCTTAGTTATCTTTTTGAAATGCTAAATTTCAAAAGAAACTATTAAGAAGTAGAGAAATACTTTTTTTAAGTCATTTACTCCTTTTGATAAGCAAGTTTCTTTTTTTTTTAAATGTTTATTCATTTTTTGAGACAGAGACAGAGAGAGAGAGAGAAAGAGAGAGAGAGAGGAGAGACAGGATGCAAGTGGGAGAGGGGCAGTAAGCGAGGGAAACACAGAATCGGAAACAGGCTCCAGGCTCTGAGCTGTCAGCACAAAGCCCGATGCGGGGCTTGAACTCACTAACTGCGAGATCATGACCTGAGCCAAAGTCGGGCACTTAACCAACTGAGCTACTCAGGTGCCCTCAATCTTCTAAATATATATTCTAAGATGGAGTCATTCAATCTGAAAACATTTATTAAATGACAACTTTGTGAGCATTAGGAGATTCAAAGGAGCATGAGATATAATTTCTTTCTTGCTCAATCTTACATTCTGATTGAGATTATTGGTATGCATGTAAGAGGAATATAAATCCTTGTGATTTGCTATGACGAGACCTAGAATTTGAATTCTCACTCTCCCATTAAATAGTTACTTGACTTTGAACACATTTTAATATATCTGAGACTCAGTTTCCTCATCTGTGAAATGGGGATGATAACAGCATACAGTAGGATTATTGGGAAGATAAAGTTAGATAACGCTGCTCATGTGCCAACATAGTGCTTTTATTGTGATTGCTATTTGATATTAATTATGATGACAATACGTGCTCCAGGATTTCCAGGGAGAAGTCTTTTCTATCAGGAGGGATCAGGAAAGGCTGCACAGAAAGTGGAGTTTTGAGGTGGTGTTGTTAAGAATGGTTAGAATTTCTAAAGGCTAAATAAATCAAGATATTCTTGAAGGGATAATGGGATTAGCATGAAGGTGCAGAGAAGGCTTTAGGTTTGGCTCAGACCAAACTGGGAAGAAGAGAAGATTGGAGGAAAAGCCCCGTTTTGAAATGATGACAGCAACGTCCTGTGGTCCTATGTTTGCATCTTGTTTTCATGCCATCATCCTCAGGCCAGACTACAGTCATTAGTCATGTACTTTACATTCTGTAGATGTCATCACCTAGTGGAGACAAGCTGGTAGGAAGCATGACGCTCAAAACGACTTGAACTCGTCCAATTAAATAGTCCTGGAGCCTGATGGGTTTTCTGTGAGTCGTTGCAAGCATACATTTGACTCCCTTCTAAAAGTTCAGATTAAAAGGAAGCAAACTTCCAAAATTAGAATCGTAATTAAAATTTGACTTTGATCAGTAGCTGCTGAGAGGGTCATTAAGAGCCATGAATGTGCTGACACAGGAGGTTGTTGGGCGGATGAGGTGAGGAGGGAAGCGGGGAGATTGGAAACAAATAAAAAATTGTTAAGAAGCATTATCGAATTGCAAATATCAATTATTATGGGTCTATGGATGAGCGATTATTATATTAAAAACATTCTTGGCAGGCAGCCCGTATGGGCGTAGATAGCTGTGACTCCATCAGAGCTTGGCTTTAATTTGATTTTTGCAAACATGTTTTTGGTTTCTTTTCTTTTGATTGGTTTCGGAGAACGCTGGACAACAGCTGGGTAGAAACTGCATCTAACCCTCCGTAAACCTTGTCTAAAGCTGATTTCTGCCTCCTGCAAAGTTTGGAGCACGTCGTCTTAGAAGCAGATGTGTGAAGGAGAGGGGAGGGAAAATTGGTGAAAATGGAGGGTTCTCTTGCCGAGTACAGGAGAGACAAGGCTGCTTCTCCAGAAGCAAGGGGCAGTGATCAGATGGAGTAGGGACACATGAAGGAGCTCAGGGTTTGCTTTCATTTCTTGATAAAGAGTAATGACTCACCGGCATGAATGATGAAGGTCGATGGGTCCAAACACTGCGAGAAAGAGAGTGGCTTTAGCTCTCTGCGAGCCTGCCGTGCATTGAGGCTGCCAAAAAGATGAATATGGTCGGAGTCTGCAATTATAGAGGATAGAAGAAAGCAAGCATTCCCCTTTCTGTGCACACCTGGGATGACACATTCACTTTTAAGTGTGTGGCATGCCCTCTTGTCTGCCTGGTATGTTCCTATTCATCTTTCCCAAGCCAGCTCAAGGTCACCTCTTCTATGACACCTTTCTCCACTCCATGTCTACCAGGCAGATTTAAGCTGGCCATGTTGTGCCAGCTCAATTGTACTACTGCATGCATCGCTTTTTCATTGCCATATTGCTTATGTGTCCATCTGCCCTAAAGGGCAGGATCTGTGTCCAATTTAATTTTGTACCCACAGAGCCTGGCACTTAGTAGGTACTCAGTACGTTTTTATGGAATTGAGTAGAAAAGACCAGCTGGAGCATGTTTAGAGAAGTGGTACCCTTCAAGTGGAAGGGTTGAAAGGACTTGAAATCATGTTGAAATCCATCTGGAATCAGGTCATGCTATAGTGAGCAAGTTGACTAGTAGTGGGCTCAGAGGATGTACCACAGAGAGGGTCTGTGGATTGACTGGGAAGAGAGACTCTAAGGCAAGCCAGAAGCAACACTCTACCTTGTCTCAAAAGTAAGAAAGAGAGAGCTATATATAACAGGAGAAAACAATTCTAGCATGCAAAGACAGGAGGGGAGTTTTCTTCCTTCTTCCCAGTTATTTGGCAACATATATGTCGATATATTTTGAAAGAAATTCAGATAGCCAAACACCGAATATATGCCAGAAATGGAAGGATTTTCTCTGTGGGTCTTAGAAAGTAATGCCAGAAACTAAGGCTCCAAGGATGATGAGGGCAGGAAACACCACGCGGTATACACTACAAGTCAAAGTGTAAGCCAGATCAAAGGGACTTGAGATCCCTCATTCACCAAGAGTGAAAGACGGGTGCAGAAGGGTGAAATTTTGTGGTACAGGGAATTCTGGCTTCCACTCACTACATATCAACTTATTGGTTATTATATGTATAATTTTATACATCTTTCTGCACAAACTTAACAAATTGCTACAAAAATATTGGAATAGAAACTGGCCAACCATTTATTGTCCTGTATTTTGGATATTTTCAGTAATACCTGACAGTGGTGGGAGAAAAGGAGGATGAGGGAGGACAAAGAAACATGACACATAGCAGAAGCTGAGGAAAGGTGAGCTCGTCTCTTAAAAGGTCATATAAAGAAATAAGGAATGATTGAAGAGGAACATTCTAAGCAGTTACACAAATGAAGGACTACAATAGTGAAGAGGGATTATGCCTGTCTATATTTCCCCCAGATGGATAAATACAAGACCAGTGGGGTGTCAGATAAAAATTTCTGATTGTAATTAATATAAATTGCCTTTGCCTAGTTCCAGGCAAAAGCAAATTTATGAGAAGGTGTTTGATGCTCACAGATCTGAAATCAAAATGGAAGAATCTGGTCTTTCAAGAAACCAGGATCATCATGGAGCTGCCATTAGGATAAATTGGTTCCAACCAGTTTTCTCTCTTATCCCCTTACACTCAGAATTTAAATCCCTGGGGGATGGGTTTGGATTGTCATAGTTTGGGTCACGTGAGCACTCCTTGGCTAACTGAGAAGAGGGCACCTCCACTGATGGTCCCTTTAAGACGGCATTAAATGGAGAAGAGCAAATTCTTCAAGGGGAAACCAAAGTGTCTTCTTCAAAAAGAGAAAACAAGATGCAGAGCTACAGCATTAGTCATCTACTGCAAATGCATAGACTCTGCCAGAAATTCCCTTTGACTCAAGGCACTCAGATTGGATGACTATTTGTCACACATGTTGTAGGAAAGACTCAATAATTGAGTGAGTAATTGGACTACATAACCTCCTCTCTAACCCTGAAATTTCACCCCTCTGTGATTTTGGAAAAAGGATCAAATCACAAGATTCCCTTTAGGAAGAATGATGAAAAACCATCTTTATTATTCCTATTCACGAGTTCATTTGCAAATATCCAGGATCAACCTGTATACACACAAACAAAAATATATCGATACACAACCCACAGTGCAAACAGCTTGTAATTAAAGAACCAGACTAATGCAACATTTTCCCACTTACAGCTCTTCCCCACTGCTAGCATTCTTTAAGCCTTCTGTTATCAGGCAATTTAGTTATACACAATAAATACATACACATGTGTGAGGAGATTTAAATATATTTTTTTGAATGTAAACTAAGGATCTTCATACAATTGCTCTGGGTTTTGAGCCTGGTTTATATTGACTAAAAATTGCAGCTGAAAATAATTCTACAGATAAGGCCATTTCTTCTCATTTGAGAAGTACTAGAAAGGCTATAATAGGATTCTTTCAAGTTTTGAGATATTTGGGGCCTGTTACCTGACAGATATTAATGATGGTTTCTATTCTGATTATATTATGGGATCACAGAATTCTAAAGGCAGAGGGCATGTTGAGATGTCCTCCTCTATACGTCTCTGGGACACCAAGAAAATTACTTTAGATGGAATGGAGAAACACATAAAATTTGGAGGCTTGGGCTCTACTCTGAAAGGTAGAGAGCATAATATGATCTTAACAAGGTTTTCCTAACACTTGTAAATGTAAGGAACAATCTTAGGTATGTATCCCAGGTCTCTGAGATATTAGATCTTCATGGGCCACTTACTGGTCCAGGTATTGAAGTGATTCTCCACTTAACTGCAGCGTTTACCTGAAGAATGTTTCAAACTACCCTTCACAGCAGCAACTTACCAAGGCAATGATTCTCAATGGTGAGGAAGGGGAACTCTTGGAGACATCAGTATCTTGAGGGTACAGAGGAGTGTGTTACATATTATCTTGATATGACTCCTTCATCACTTCTGACTTGAAAGGAAGTGGCTTAGGGGGCAAATGATAGATGTTTGAAATTGAGATGGTATCTGAAACCTACAGAAGATGCTGACCCTAAGTGTCTAATTGGCTTAGCACTGGGGAGTAAAAATGGAGGAAGACACCTTCATGTGCCTTTACAAGGTCTCAAAGAGTTGAGAGAAACAAATGAGCTAATCTTTATAATGTTCATAGCACAATAAGTAGAACAGAGAAAGCATACAATAAATGACATTATCCCTCTTCCTCCATCACCACCCCTGTTTCCTTAGGTACCTCCAAGTGCGTCTCATTTGTCAGATGCAATTTAGTCACGATTAAATTTGTGCCTCACTACGATAACCAGGTAGTTAAGTTAAAACTTGATCTTTATTGCTAAGAAATTATACATCAAGTCTCTGCAGCCTTGTGTAGGGGAAGACAAAAATTCTGTTCTCCTTTTCCCATCTTGAGTTCATTGCCTGGGGCCCTGTAAATTAGATTGACAAAAGACAGATTAACAAGAGAAAAACAAACAAAAGTTTATTAACATATGTGTTGCCCTACACACAGGAGCCCTGGGAATGAGTAACTCAAGAGGGGTGGTTAGAACTTGAGCTTCTGTACCATCTTTGTAAAGCACAATAATTTTGTAGAGAAATGACAAGGCAAAGGCCTTTGAGCTTTTAGGGATGGCCCAATGGGCAAAGGTAAATATATTGGAAATTAATGTCAGGTAAAGGCGAGTTTTAGCAAGGTTTGCTGTGTAGATTCCTTTGGTGCAGTCTCTGGGCTGATTCAAGTCTAGAGCTGTCTGCAGTGATTACCTTCCATTTTTCCTGGGAGAGAGGGGAGATGGGAACACCTTTCCAAGTTATATCCTGCTTTTAGGCAAATGGAGGGAGGGCAGAGACTTTTTCTTGTTTCTGCTGCTTCTCACTTGCCTTCAGCTCAGAATGATACTTACGCCAAAGCGCCGTAGTTTGGAATGGCGTTTTCTGCTATATTATGCCTTCATATTCTGGTCTATCCTTGGCCATAGACTTTTATTGTTCCAGTTTTCGGGGGAATTGAAGTCTTCCTCTCTGCAGCCATTATGGCTTGCAATAGCCAGATGCCTCTTGAAGGGACTGACGGCCTTTTTCAGAGAGGAAATATTTGCCTAGGATGCCATATAGGTTTAGGAATATCAAAGACAGCCAGATACTCAGCATAATTATAGGTCAGATTTTCCGACCAGATATGCAAATCATCTTCTTTTCTTGGGAGGAGGGTTTGGCTGATTTAAACATTTGAGGCAACATCTAACATAAGCATTCCAGAGAACATGTCAAAGAGATCTGGAGGTGGAAAACAGTCTTCTGAAGTCAGGAAGTCAGCGTCATCCAAAGAAACAGCACCTAAAAGGGAAGGATGGTTCAGACTTGGGGCTCTCGTGTATGGATGACTAATCTTCTGTGACTTCTTCTCCCCCGCACCCACCAAGGCCCTCATGGCTCTGAGCCAGTAGTTGGATTTAGGACAGCATTTCCTTGCCCCTCTGCCACCTGGACACACATGAATGATGATGCTCAAAGCCTATAGCACTGGCAGGTTTGTGAAAACTTCTCAACTCGCTAATTGTAGCTTCACCTCTCACTCTCTCTCACTCAAAAAAGCGTATCCAGTGCAACTGGATATGCAAAAGTCACTTTCTTTAGGGCTGGGTTCCTCAAAGAGTGATTTTAGGTAGTTCATAGATAGGAATCAAATAACATTGATGCACATAGTCACTTAATCCTATTTAAATTCTCTTTCAATTCTTCAGATTACATCAAGGGAAAAGAGTCAATTTGTTGCTAGTGTTTCTTTAAACATCTCTCAGCTCTTAGCATCTCCCTTTTGAACAGAGCAAAAGACCAGTTCTGAATCAGAGTTCTCAGCTAGCAACAGTATCTAGCTAAAATGTAACAATATTGTCTGGGAATTGTATATATTTTTAAGTTTATTTTCTATTTTGTCAGGTGATACTGGTTTTTCATTTATAGTAGCGAAAAGTTTTTTTCATAAATGAATTTATTTAAGTAAAAAATGAGTCCATTTAGGGGAAACAATAAAAGTAAATAACAGTAATGTCCCATAATACATAATAGCACAGATATGCTACAGTAATAATATGGTTAGAGAGAAAATTCTGATAGTACTATTTGAATGATCAGAGTTTAGGAAAAACTGGTATCGGAATGATCTTGAATTGGCCTGAATTTTTCAAAATAAATTATTTTCAACTTTTAATACTTTAATGATTATTGGTAACAAATGCTTTACGATATATTTTATTAATGTTTAAGCTATCCCAGAGCATTATTCTACTCTGGCTTAAAACTGTTGACCTATGTGAGCTTATTACCTAAAAAATATAGAGAGAGACTGTTGGACTATTTTTACTTTAATCTTTTGGAACACTTTTCATATCTGTGGTCTGTGCTTGTGCTCTTTTTAATTTATTTTTATTTTTATTTTTTTAAAAATGTTTATTTATTTTTGAGGGAGAGACAGAGTGCAAGTCGGGGAGGGGCAGAGAGAGAAGGAGACACAGAATCTGAAGCAGGTTCCAGGCTCTGAGCTGTCAGCACAGAGCCCGACGTGGGACTCGAACCCATAAACTGTGAGATCATGACCTGAGCCGAAGCCAGATGCTTAACCAACTGAGCCACCCAGGTGCCCCTCGTGCTCTTTTTTAAAGACAGCAGCAGCAAATGGTTCTAAAAGTCTCTTGTTGGAGACATGGCTAGTTTTCTTTTTTCTTTTTATTAACTTTATTTAGTTATTTTGTGAGAGGAAAGAGCATGGGGGGGGTGGTTAAGAAGGGGGGAGAAAGAGAATCCCAAGCAGGCTCCACGCTGTCAGCAAAGAACCAAACACAGGGCTTGATCTCATGAATTTTGAGATCATGGCCTGAGCGAAATCACGAGTTGGATGAGCCACCCAGGCACCCTGAGACGGCTAGTTTCCTATCCAGTGCTTCCTTTCTCTCTTGCGTTGTAACTAAGTTGTACCTAGATATGTGGATGACCAATTAACTACATTTTTCCACGACAAAGTTCTTGCCTTGGGATGTGAGCATGCTTCTGCCTATTCTCCATCTGCTTCCTGATGGCTGGAAATGGATTATGATAGAAACCCAAGTTCATTGGTCATACGTCTAAGGAAATGTGGAACAGAAAGTTGGTAGAAGACTGGGTGTTTGAATGACCAAGTGGAACAGAGCAACTCACGTTACTCGATCACCCACCTTGGACCTGTTATGTGACAGAGAGGTAAAGTCCTTTTCACTTTAAGCTTCCGTGGTGTTTCAAGCCCATGTTACAGCAGCTTAGCTTTTAATCTAGCTCAGCTTCTAATATAGTACTCCTCCACCACCCAGACCGCTCTCTATTAATATTAGATATAATTAGTTGGCATAATGAGAAAAGGTGGGAAAGAAGGTGTGTCACCTTGTGCCTTTGTGAATAAATTACATTTGACTCCTATGCTGCCTCCGTCCCGGTATGACTCAGAATGAGTCTGGGAGAAGACCATTGTGAAGCAAGCACGTAAACACACATTATCACAAACTAATAAATACCAAGACTGTTGTTTTACTCCTTGTATAAGTCAGAGGCATGTATTAGGGGAGTTAAGAAAGCCCAAAAAACCATGGGAAAACATGAAAGACCTCAGTATCATAAATCAGGTGGACTAGAGCCTGGGCATGGGGTAGGGGGCTGGGTTTGGAGAGCAAGCACTGTTAAGGACTTTTTCCAAGCACTGGAGAAAGCATTTGTTCTTTATTTGTGCCCTACACAGGATTCAGATCCTTGGGAAAGAGAATCTATTTGACCAGTCCTGGCTCTTTGAGTATTCTTGCGGACAACAGGGGGGCGCCTTCATTGTGAGGTCTGCCTTGCAAAAGAGGGTGGGTAGTTCTTCAAAGGGAATTTGAAATTCTTTTCCCCTGCACTTAGTGCACTGGGACCAGCTTGCCTTGGCTCAAGAAAGCTGACGCTGTGCAACTCTTTCCAACTCCATGTTAAGTGACATCTCCCTTGGGGGCTTGCTTGAAAACAGCCATGTTCTGAGTATTTACGCCACAAAAGTGGGCAAATGATAGGAATCAGGCCCTATGCTTCAGAGAGCTAGTGTTAAACATTTACTAGCACACTTTTCTTCTTTGCCCCTCTACTTTCTTACCCTTATTAAATAGGTTGGCCTTGCATCAGATTCAAGAGATATGGAAGTTTTCCACTAACTTAGGAACAACATGTGAGAAAATGAAAATTTTATTTTACAAACATGCCTCCTAATAAACATATTGCATTATGGGATCTGAAAATTAATTTCATCCATGTAGAACATGGGTATAATTAAAATGAGGTTCAGGGGTGCTGTTTCAGCTTGTATAATTCTGAGAAGGGCATTTTGCTTTGGTTTGGGAACAAAAACAACCCTGCTTTAGTATCTGACTAGCTCTTGTCATATATTATTTGATCACCTTATATGTAGAAGGATAGCCTTACAACTTACTAGAACCCAATAGACAATCAATCAATATAGGACTAATGGGTGAATAACAAAATCACAAGCATTTGAGGGAAAATATGGTATATCATACTTCTCTTGGGTTCTTTCAGAGAGTTCAGAATAGCACTACGAATATGATTTAATAAGTACATACTTGGTTTTTAACTTGAATTAGAGAATATTTCTCAAGTAGTTTAACAAACTGGTTAAATGAAACAGTTGGATATTTGGTTAACTGATTTTAATTATGATACTACAATCATCAGAGTATTTTGATTCCTTTTTGGGGGACATGGTATTTATTTCATTTACTCAGTAAATTTTTATTGACAACTGTAAGCTGTCTGGCTTTTCAATTGTACTATTGAGGGTAGAGTATATAGAGAATATATTCCAAAGCAAAAAGTTGAGGCTATGGTAATTTTTTGTGAGTATTTAATTCAGATGTCCAATTCCTGAACAGTTTGATTAAAAAAAATTTTTTTAATGTTTACTTATTTTTGAGAGAGAGAGAGAGACAGAGTGTGAGAGGACACAGAGAGAGACACAGAATCCAAAGCAGGTTCCAGGCTCTGAGCTGTCAGCACAGAGCCTGATGTGGGGCTCAAACTCACGAACCATGAGATCATGACCTGAGCCGAAGTCGGATGCTTAACCGACTAAGCCACCCAGGTGGCCCCAGTTAGATTTTTTTATATCACTCAAATAGCAGAAAGTAGTCAACTTGTGTCATATGAACAGTTCAAGTTGAAGGTATCTTTCTAAATGCAGAATGATTGTTTCAGTGCAATGATTTTATTATTGAAGAAATATATATCTGTATATATATTATATGTATATACAATGTATATAATGTATATGTATATATGTATAATGTATATATGTATGTATAGTGTATATAATATATATAATTTATATATATTATATGTATATATAATGTATATATATTATATGTATATATAATGTATATAATGTATATATAGAGAATATATTCCAAAGCAAAAAGTTGATATATAATATATATCAGTAATATATATATACATATAATATATATGACACTTAAAATGTACTAAACACTTCTCTAAGCAGTTAACAAATATTAACTCAATTAATTCTAATACCCTGATTTTACAACTATAAAAACCAAGGTGCAAAAAGGGCTAAGTGACTTAAGATGACATAGATAGTAATGGGAGATCCAGATATTTTATTAATTTTTATACAATTTTTTGAAGTTTATTTATTTTGAGAGAGGGAGGGAAAGAGAGAGAGGGAGACAGGGAGATTGACACAGGAAAGAATTCCAACAGGTTCTGCCCTGTCATCATGGAGCCCAACACAGGCTTGATTCCACAAACTGTGAGATCGTGACCTGAGTGGAAATCAAGAGTCGGACGTTTAACCCACTGAGCCACCCAGGTGCCCCTGGGAGATCCAGATTTAAATTGAGGTGGTCTAGCTGCAGACTATAAGCTCCTGACTGCATACTGTTCTGCCTCCCTGAGATGATGCTAGGATCTGTAACTATAGGGAAGGGCCTGAGCAGAAAGAGGTGAGGTAGTGACCCTTGATCATACGGGAGCTCAACAGAGTGTGAAGACTGGTCAGAGATGAATTCAAAATGCATGCAAATGAGTGTTTAAAGCAGAATTATTCATGGTCATCCCAAATTAGAAAAATAGGCCAATGTCTACCAACAGTAAAATAGAATAATCTCTCTCTGTCTCTGTCTCTGTCTCTCTCGCATATTGGACTATTATACAGCAATGAAAATAAACAGACAACTATTACCCACAACCAAGTAGGAGAATATCACAAACCTAGTTTTGAGCAAAGAACTGAGATAGAAATAGTTGCATGCTGTGTTATTCCATTTATATAAAGGTAAAATTTTTTACATAAATGGCAAAACTAATTTGTGGACTTAGAAATCCTAGGTATGGTTACTTTTAAGTAATAATTGAGAAGGGGTATGGGAGCTTCTGATTTGTTGGAAATCTTCTATTTCTTAACCTAGATAGTAGTCAAATGGTTGTGCTCACTTAGTGATAATTCATTGAGCTCTGCAGTTATGATTTTTGCCTCTTTTGTATGTGTGTTGTAGTTCAATAATAAGTTAAGAAACATTGAGTAGAGGAATAATAGGAAGAAACATGGTGTAATCGAGGCCAGAAGTAGGGTTAGGCTGAAAAACGAGAGTTGAGGGGCGTCTGGGTGGCTCAGTCGGTTAAGCAGCTGACTTCGGCTCAGGTCATGATCTCGCGGTCCGTGAGTTCAAGTCCCGTGTCAGGCTCTGTGCTGTCAGCTCAGAGCCTGGAGCCTGTTTCAGATTCTGTGTCTCCCTCTCTCTGACCCTCCCCCATTCATGCTCTGTCTGGCTCTGTCTCAAAAATAAATAAACGTTAAAAAAAAATTAAAAAAAAAAAGAAAAACGAGAGTTGAGAGTTGAGAGCTAGAGTTAAGAAGAAAAATTGTATGTACTATATTTATGAAATCAGTTGATAAATATTTTTTAAAGTTTATTTTGTATTTTATTTTAATTTTTTGAACTAGGTACTTTTATTTTATTTTTTTTCCTACATGATAAATTGTACTCTTTAATCCTCACCCCCTATTTCCCCCATCTCCCCACCTATTTCCCCTTTGGTAACCATCAGTTTCTTCTCTCTAGTTAACAGCCTGTTTCTTGGTTTGTCTCCAGAGAGAGAGAGGGCACAAGTGGGGGAGAGGGGCAGAAGGAGAGAGGGAGAATCTTAAACAGGGTCTGTACCCAGCACAGATCCTGACACAGGGCTCGATCTCACGACTGTGAGATCATGACCTGAGACAAAATCAAGAGTTGAATGCTTAACTGACTGAACCATTCAGGTGCCCTTCTATCTCTTTTTCCTTTATTCATTTGTTTCTTAAATTCCATATATGAGTAAGATAATATGGTATTTGTCTTTCTCTGACTGACTTGTTTCACTTAACATTATAGTCTGTAGCTCTAGCTATGTTGTTGCAAATGGCAAGATTTCATTCTTTTTTTATCGCTTAATACTATTCCGTGTGTGTGTGTGTGTGTGTGTGTGTGTGTGTGTGTGTATTTATATATACACGCTACTTCTTTTTCTATTTATCTATCAATGGACACAGGCTATTTCATAGTTGGGCTGTTGTACATAATGCTGCAATAAATATCAGGGTGCATATATCCCTTTCAATTGGTACTTCTGCATCTTTTGCATAAGTGCAATTCTTGGATCACAGGGTGATTCTATTTTTAGTTTTTTGACCTCCATACTGTTTTCCACAGTGGCTGCATCAATTTGCATTCCCACCAACAGTGCAAGATGGTTCCTTTTTCTCCACATTCTTACCAACACCTGTTTCTTGTGTTTTTGATTTTAGCATTTCTGACAGGTGTGAGGTGATATCTAATTGTAGTTTAGATATGCATTTCCCTGATGATAAGTGATGTTGAACATCTTTTCATGTATCTGTTGGCCATCTGGATGTCTTCTTTGGAGAAATGTCTGTTCATGTCTTCTGCCCATTTTTAGGTTGGGTTATTTGGTTTTTGGGTTTTGAGTTTGTTGTGTCAGTTCTTTATATATGTTGGATACTAAACCTTTATCAGACATGTCATTTGCAAATATCTTCTCCCATTCGGTAGGTTGTCTTTTAGCTTTGTTGATTGTTTCCTTCTTTGTGCAGACACTTTTTATTTTGATTTAGTCCCAATAGTTTAGTTTTTGCTTTTATTTCCCTTGCCTCAGGTGACCCATCTAGAAAAATGTTGCTATGGCCAATGTCAGAGAGATTACTGTCTGTGCTTTCTTCAAGTATTTTTTTTTTTTTTATGGTTTAGGTCTTTAATCCATTTGGAGTTTATCTTTGTGTATGGTGAAAGAAAGTGGCCCAGTTTCATTCTTTTACATGTAGCTGTCCAGTTTTACTAACATCATTTATTCAATAGACTGTCTTTTCCCCGTTGTATATTCATTCCTCCTTTGTAGCAGATTAATTGACCATATAATTATGGATTTATTTCTGGGTTTTCTGTTCTATTCCATTGATCTACATGTCTATTTTTATGCCAGTACCATACTGTTTTAACTACTACTGCTTTGTAATATAACTTGAAATTGGGAATTGTGATAATTTTGGTTTTGTTTTTCTTTTTCAAGATTGCTTTGGCTATTTGAGGTCTTTTGTGGTTCCATACAAATTTTAGGATTGTTTGTTCTAGTTCTATGAAAAATGCTGTTTTGTAGTTCAATAGCGAGGGCATTAAGGCTGTAGATTGCTTTGGGTAGTGTAGACATTTTAACAGTATTTGTTCTTCCAACCCATGAGCATGGAATGTCTTTCCATTTCTTTGTGTCAATCCTATATTTCTTACATCAGTGTTTTATATTAATTGATCAAACTTGATTGCTCTTTTTAGGTATTGAGGGTTAGAAACTTTTCTGTAAAGGGTCAGATGTCAATATTTTAGGCATTGTGGGCCACATATAATCTCTTTCACATATTCTCTCTCTCTCTTTCTTTAGCAACTCCTTAAAAATGCAAAAGCCATTCTTAGCTTGATGGCTATAAAAAATAGGCCACTTTGAGTGACTGTGTTTATACCAACGTAGATTTGTCAGTTGTAGCAAATGCATCACTCTGGTTAATAAAGGGAGAATCTATGCATGCATGTGGGCACGAATGAATGGGCAATCTCTGTGTCTTCCTCTCAATTTTTTTATGAACCTAAACTTGTTCTGAAAAGGTGAAGTATGAACCTAAAACTGCTCTAAAAAAATGGAAGTCTTAATTGAAAAAAAAAAAAGACCACAGGCCAGATTTGACTGTGGGGCCACATATTGTTAACCCCATTATCCAGCTCAGGGTAAGGCTAAAAAGATTGCAATGTAGTTTTGGCTCTCCACATTTCATGAATTTATTCAGTCAGCATATCTTTACTGAATATCCTTTTTGTGCTTTAAGTAGATGAGGTAGTTATAGCCATATAAACCTCTATATTACAGCATGTAGTGAGTACCCTAAATGAGGTACAGTGTAAGTGCTGGAGAAAAAAGAATGTGACTTTCTCTCTTTGAGGTTAACTTGCAACTGCTCTGGAAGTAGGTAGGGATGAACCAGCTAGAGAAGAAGGAGAAGGCGTTCTATAGAGGGGAGGAGTCATGAGTAGATCTCCATAGTGCTTCCCAAACTTTTTCACACCATGGTGCACATCTACCTTATTTTTTTGGAGCACTGGGTTAAACAGATGATGTCACTTATGAATGGAAGCAATGGGTCCAGGGACCCATGCTGCCCCCGACCCCATGAAGTTGCCCTGAGGCCTGAGCACCGCACTCTACTCATTCACATCCCTTGGCACTCCAGTTGAGAAGTTCTGGAGCAACAAATAATGCATTGAGTGAACAGGTGGGAGTTTGGTCAGGGGGAATTTTGGTAGCTTTACACTGCCCAGGGCTGAGGCTCAACTTTGCTTCTATCACTTACTTGTTGGATGACCTAAGCAGGCTGTTTTGAAATCCCTTTTCTTCTTTTTCTTCCCTTTTTTTTTTTTTTTTTTTATAAAATGCTGATAGTACCTGGAAGGGATCTTGTGAAGCTTAACATTAATGAAATACTGTGCATACAGCTTCTGCTGCAGACTCAACATACAACAGGTTATTTATTCCCCACATCCTTTCAGCCTTCCTATACCGACAATAAAAAATCCCTTGACAAAAGAAACCATGCACTTTCCAGTCTCTATACCCACTGCCTGGGGATAATGGCAGGGCTTTTGTGAGGTGGAAACAAGGAATGATAAGTGAAGAGAAACCATAAAATAATGGGTAAATCTATTGCTTTGGTACTCTTCCTTCAAATGTGACTGTTCTTTAGAAAGAGAGAGGTTATCAACTCTCGGAACACTTAAGGATGAGTTGTAATATCTGTGTGAGGGGAAATCTTTCTCTCTTTCTCTTTGTCTCTCCCTTTTTTTTTATTTTATCTTTTCTTTTTTGTAAGCCAAAGGTGCAAGGGCTCAGTGGGCTGTGCCCTGGAGGTGAACTGAGGACTCTGGTTAAACATGGCTTGGAGGAAACTCATCAGCTGACTTCAACAGAAACATCTGTGAGTTCATATTGGCCAAGTCCCTAGAGATTTTTTTCACTGCTGAACATGCTACTTCCCAACTGTTCAAGATAGTGGCTCAGAGCTGTGCACATATTTTGAGATGCATTCTGCTGATTGGATTATTTTTAAAGCCTATTTCTTATCTAAAGTATTTCCTTTAATTGCTTCTTTCTGGCCTGATGCTAGGTCTCAGTGAGGTTGTTCCAAGTCTAGAATCATAAAATAATACTCTCCCAAATTGGAAGTAGCCACCCCATCACTTTCCAGATGAGGAAATTGACACCACTTGAATGAAAAGTTGCTCAAGTCTCATAGATATTTCATTTTTTCTTCCTTTCCTTCTTCCTCTGTCTCTCCTCCCCTTCCTCCCTTCCTTATTTGCTGAATAACTCCCAGATGCCATGCACTGTTTTCAGCGCTAATGATACAAAAAGGCATATCCCACAGACTGTTGAACTTCTCATCTACTGCAGCAGCAGCAGCAGCGATGTAAACCAATTATTACTGTAGGCATGGTAAGGGATTGCGTAGAGGGGCACAAAAGATTTGAAGAGAACCCATAAGAGGGCCCAACTAAATTAAACTTGGAGGGTCAGGGGAATTGACCTGAGTGGAGTCTCACAGGGTGTGTGGGATGTAAGTAGGCTGTGAGGGCAGCGAGGTATGGGAACAGAGATGAGAAATGATCTTTGAGACACAATGAAGAGTACATGTTATTTTCCTGAATTCATTTATTTGTGGAGAGGGCGAGGGTGAAGGCGAGGATGAGGGAGAGAGAGAGAGAGAGAGAGAGAGACTTGGAGAGAAATAATATAAAATTCCACCTGAATACTAGAAGCTCTGGCCCTTCCAATCTATGGTTGCATGCTATGCCTCTGTCTTCTGCCCAAGGGAGTCATAATGGAATCTCTAACTCATGGAGTAAGAGGACCAGCCTCACAGTCATCACAGGCCTGCGGGAGCATCTCACCAAACCAGTGAGAGCCAGAGCTGTTTTGATTATACATGATTTTATATGCTGAGTGTAGAACTGAAACCCCTATGAGATGCTCTTCCACTTATAAAGGCATTCCTACCATGTATTTATGTAGGAATAATGTACTTATCCATAGGGGTTTTTGTTAAGGAGGACTAGTTGCCGGGATTGGCTTTAGGAAATGCAATCCTTTCTATCGATTCAACAAAGATAAATTTTACGGCTGCCATGCACCATCTTCTCTGATCTCTTTTATTGGAGGTGGTGTTGGTGAAAGAGCTGTGAAGTCAATAAACAAAGCGAACTAAGTGCACAACTTTTACTTTCCTGGCTCCGCCTGGGAGCCCAGAGCTGTGCGATCCTGAGATACAGCCTCCCCATAGGTCATGCCCAGGGGCTTCCATTATCTCTAAGCAACACACACTCCAGAGCATCTTATTAATGATATTTAATTACACTGAAATTAATGATGTTTTTCATCTGATCTTGGGCTGATTTTACAGCTCAGAGATAAGCTGGGGCAACTTTGGCTTTTCTGTCTCTCCATCTCAGCAGTCAAGTACCCTCTTTTATCTTTGTTGACTCTCTGCTTTTTTCCAGGTGCCCATTTTCTCCACTTGCACTTCTTTCTCTGACTACCAGCCTCCCCCCGCTTTTTTTTTTCAGTAATAATTAGCTACCCCAAGCCACAGAAATGATCTGTTTCCACATGAGGGTTTCTGATGATACAGACAATGCAGTTTTTCTCAACAGAGTTTAATTTGCATATATCCTGGCCATATCTTCATTAGGTTTTAAAACACAGAGATTGTCAAATGAGCACTATCTGATAGCTCAAACAACACAATAGTTTTAGAAGACTCTAATCTCATCATTGTCTACTTGAGTGCTCTGGGTTTTGCTGAGGAAAATCTTTTACAGAAGTGGCATGGAGTATTCAGTTCTCAGGTTCAGGAATTGTTATTATTTCCCAATGAAAATAATGGGGATTGTAGATAGGATTTACCAAACTTGAACTGTATTGATGGTTTTTGCTTTGTTTGAGCAAAAACAGGTGTTTGGGGGAAGTAAACATTTCTGCTGTGAACTGTAATATAATAGCATTGAGAATGAAATGTTTAAAAACTGAGTATAGGGCATGATGATGAAAGTGAATTGGATTGCGGAAATTCTTTCAGAGTTCAAAGTCTTATGCTATTTAAAGGATTCAAAGGGTAAATTGGAAATATACTCTGTTTGGATTTTTTGTTCTTGGGAAGGGGTAAGAGATACAGTCCTCGAAGAATGCTTCATTGTATTGACAGCCCAACTATTGATTTATTAGGGCAGAAAACCAGAAGCATTACATCAAATAATTTCCCTATTTATTTCTTTCTCTACTTATCTTAAGCTGTTCTTTAACCTACTTCCTGCACCACCCTACCCCCCCCACAAGCCAAAACAAAATATAGAAATAATAACAACAATAACTACAATATCTTATTGCATTCATTCAGGTTAAGTTTCAACATATCAGGTAATTGAAAATTTCCCAGTTGTCTCTGCGTCTGATCCTAGGATACCTATCTTTTTCTTTTTTCATAGTCTTTTAGCTCATTCATTCATTCATTCATTCACCAAACATAATTTATAGACATCAGCTAGATAACAGATACTATGATAGGTGCTGGAAAAACAATAGTGGGCCAAACACAGTCTCTATACCTATATAAATTAGAAACCAGGAGAGGAGGGTGACATTAATCTATAAGTCATACCAATAGAAATGTAAAATTATAATCAAGTTCTAAGAAGGTGTATGGTGCTAGAAGAGCTTACAGGAGTAAGGTTTAACCCAACTTGGAGGACCAGGAAAAGTTTTTCTGTGGAAGCCGCTACGGATTGAGATCCGAAGGAACAATAGGTATTTGTTGGTCAAGAGAATGTAATAAGGTGAGTTTTTCCAAAACGCAAGATGCTACCTGTGCATTGACCCCATGATGAGAGGGAAAATGATGAGATAGCACTACTCAACCTCATTCTCTTCAGACAAGGCTGTCTTTCTCCTTTCCTTTGTGGGTGATGACACCCTTTATATTTCAGATTCCTAGAGGTGACATTTATCTCCCTGAGAGCTTGGTTTCCAAAGGAGAAGAAGAAAAGGGTAGGTTCCCTCCTGATGTCAGCCCTCTATTTCTCCTTTATTAGCCTTGTCAGTATTGATGAAGGAGTGCTAGTCTACAAAGGTCCTTGTCTGGGTGTGACCAATGAGATGGTGTGTGAGGGGCTGACGTGTCCAGGTACAATTTTCTAGTTGGCAGAAAGCTCAACGAGAAGAGTCCTAGGGTTAGACTAAAAAGACTGGGCTTTGCAGGGTGAGGTATTTAACTTCTCCCAGTCTCAATTTTCCTCATCTAAAGGGGGGTTGTGAAGTTCAAATAAGATGGCAATGCCAGAGAACATAATACATTTATTTAAATATGTAAGGAACCATTTTATCGCTATTACTTATTTAAAAGTTCTGGGAAAGTTCAGCTCACTTTTCAGATAGAATCTCAAAAGGAAAATTTTATCAGTGACCAGAATACATATTTTTGTAATGTATGTTTTCAAATTGTATAATGATATACTGTCTCATCAAGATAAGAATTGGACTAAAAGATGGCTAGATTGTGTTGTGTTTACCAGTGAAATGTATCTTTGGGGCAGTTCTCACCAACCTGACTCTTTGGAAATTCTTAGTTCAACTCAGTCACCACATGTGGACACAGCCGGTGTTTACCAAAATGGATTTAGATCACTCTCTAAAGCAATTCAGATCGTCAAACTAGTTCAACTGAAATATCAGGTAAGTGAAGCAAAGGGTCATCCATGCTTTATACAAAGAATTGATTTAAAAAAAAAAAAGAATTGATCAAGATCGGTCTTCTGTAGATCTGACACAAACCAATGAGCTTTAAGATCTTCTGGGCCTCACTGCTCCTATCACTAAGGAGACAGGAAAGAGGACATCTAAAATTCATTCTGGCTCTAACATTCCATGCTAAAAATGTCTTTAATCACTGTCAAGAGGCATTACAGTCCAAAAGAGCTGATTTTTTTTTTTTTTTAAAGATAAAATACTCTTAGTATGGGGGGTGCCTAAGTGATTCAGTTGATTAAGTGTCTGACTCTTGATTTTGGCTCAGGTCATGATCTTACCATTTGCGAGTTCCAGCCCCATGTCAGGCTCTGTGCTAACAGCATGGAGCCTGCTTGAGATTCTCTTTCTCTCTCTCTCTCTC
This sequence comes from Lynx rufus, assembly GCF_022079265.1. NCBI lineage: Eukaryota > Metazoa > Chordata > Mammalia > Carnivora > Felidae > Lynx > Lynx rufus. Next base: position 15,191,677 of record NW_025814845.1, read on the forward strand.
CCCCTCCCCCACTCATGTGTGCACACACACTCTCACAAATAAATAAAATAAACTTAAAAAATATTTTAGTGTGCGTATTGTTTATGAACAAAGAATAAATTTATAAGCATCTGCTGGAAATTTCAGGGAAGGGAGATCCTGAAAATTTTCCATTGAGCAAGGAAGGATGAGTAGAAATTACTTCAGCAGTACTCATTATTACTAATGTGAGATTGGTGAGAGGTCATTGATAACAAATTTCTCTGCATAATAGAAACTTTATACCCTTCCACTGATGCCCCTCCCTCACTTCTCCCTGCTGCCTTTGGCAACCACAATTCCACCCTCACTCACTGTGATCAGCAGACCTGAAGAGCCCAAACCGGCTCTGTTATTCATCATGTGACCTTGGGCAAGTTACCTAGCCTCTCTATGCCTGGCCCCTCTTTTGAGAAACAAAAACATAATACCTACCTCACAGAGTTTCCGTGGAGATAAACTGGTACAAAAATGAAATACATTCATGAGACTCTCATGTGCCTATTAAGCACTAAATAAATGTGTATTTCCTTTTGTTTTCTTTTTCCACTTAAGTTTGTAGAAGTATTTTTGGTCTTGTGAGCTTTTGTACTTTAACTGGCTTCATCTGAGAACTTCTTGAGTGGAATGAGGACCTGCCAACTATGTGCTCGTCAAAGCCAATAACCATTCATGACATATAAGATGCTTGAATTTCCTCAACAGCTTGAGAGAGAAATAAGTTTCCATTGCTCGCAGTTATTTCACTTATAATAATTCGGTATCTGTCTTAAGACTTGTGACACTGCTTTATGTTGAAATATAGGGAAGAAAAATACTTAAGAAGCTAAGGGGGAAATGAGGGTGAGATATTAAAAAATGTCCTATTAATTTCAGAAGTTAACTTAGTGTTCTAGTTTTTGAAAGAAGTGCTTCTTCTGGAGAGAAAGAGAAAAAAATCTATTAAAGGGGAAAAAGTTTCCAAAGAAGTTGAGTGGTTCTTTTTATTTTCTTAAACAAATTCTTCCTGCCAAGTATTGGCTCTTGGAAAACACGGTTAGCCGGCTATAAAGTTGTAATAGAAAATAGTAAAAGCAATGAAATGTACAATTAAGGATCACACACCCCAGATATCTTCTAGTTCATTAGTCATCCTCCTATCTCAGTGAAGGAGGTTTCTCAATCCCTGCTCTTTACTCCTTGGCTCAACCACAGTGGAACCAATGATAAGGTTCACTCTTTTTTATAGTGTTTCTTTGCACAAAGCAATGATCTCTTAAAGATGAAGTTTAATGCTCCCCCAGGAAATGCTGTCCATTTTAGACTTTTTTTCTGCTTGGTAGCATTCTCTTTTTCTCAGTGAAGGTTGTAAGCTAGATCAGTAGTCACTGGGATTTTACTGGATTCACCAGTAGAGGGAGTTCAAACCAAGTTGTGGGAGATTTGGGGGAAGGGGTGCTAGAATTTTTGAGGGTGCTCTATATCATGGACTGAATTCAGGGAACTGAGGAAAGTAGTAACCAAATATAGACCAGTTGCATTCTTCGATTCTTTCAACACTTACTGAGCTGACATTGATGCTGGATATATAGAAATCAGAGAGAATCTGTTCCTTCCTCAAAGAGTTTATAGTGTGGTAGGAAAAGGCCTATGTAGAAAAAGCACCTGTAATGCCCTGTTCTTGGTATAATTATAGAATGTGAACAAAATGAGGGAACCACTAATCCATCCAGATTGGTGGTGGCAGGTGGGAGGAAGGTCATGTGTTTGGCGTCCTAGAGTGATGTGAATTCACTCTTCTCTCTATAGAATTCTGGTGAGGCAGCAAGTTGGGGCCATGGATTCCATAAGCTTGGGAGCAAGGTATTTAGCAAAGGTCCCAGAGACCTCAGGGGGCTTCTTCATTTCAGCTACCAAATGGCTATGTGACTTTAACCAGTCACTTAATTATTTAGAGCTTTCATTTATTCAGCTATAAATGAAATGGGATTGGTGGTTAAGTACTTTAACTTCCCTTCTGCAAGGGATGCGTAGAACATGGCAACGAGAGATGGGGATAGAGGATGCGGGACCCTGGCCTGCTGTAACTTACCTGGTGGAGTCACCTCCTTCTTGCCTTTTGGTTTCCTCCCCACATTATCGTCTGGCACTGTGGAGCTCTCAAACCAAAATCTCCTCAAATTGCTCTTCTTCATTGATGGCCTGAGCTATTGAGATTGTGCTTCCTAATAGGCCCCAGTCTCATCAGATTCACTTTGTGTTTTCCACCTATGCTTACCTCCGGTGCAAGAAATGGAACTGTGTATTGTAATGGATTAGTTGTCCTGCCAGCTTTTTGAAGAGAGGAGGAAGTCTTAATCTCTCCATCCCCAGTGCTCAGCACTAGAGCTAGGAACGTAGTAAATGCTTAATGAATGTTTGCTGGTTGACTGCATGAATGAATGAATCAATGAGTGAATGAATTCACATTTTGCTGAAAGTCTGATGGTTATAGGCAGTCTCCAATTTCACCCAGGCTATAATAATATTGAGCGCCCAGTTAAGCTGCAGGGATAGCTGTGATCTTTATTTCAAGCACAAAGAGCCTTCACTTTATAGAATTTTGTAGAAAAGTTTAGTATCATAAAGATCTTCTCCAGAGATTGATCTGTCCCTTAAATCTGTATCTGTGTCAAAATGCCACAAACAAATTTCAGCAGAAAATGCAGTAAAATTATTCAACGTGGGCAATGAGAAAGCATTAAAGCAAATCTTTCAGGATGGCTAGGAAATGTGAGGTCTAATGACCTTTGTTGTAATGCTAGATGAATTGACTCTTAGATGGAGAGGTAGATCTTACCTCTTTCAGTAAGATCCTTTCTCCTTGCCCATTATGAATAGTTTTTCCTGCCTTTTCTCCACTTCTAATCCTTTCTTTAAAAAAATGTTTTTTAAACGTTTATTTATTATTGAGAGACAGTGAGAGATAGAGCGTGAGCATGGGAGATGCAGACAGAGGAGGAGACACAAAATCTGAAGCAGGTTCCAGGCTCTGAGCTTTCAGCACAGAGCCAGATGCAGGGCTTGAACCCACAAACTGTGAGACCATGACCTGAGCTGAAGTCGGATGCTTAACCGACTGAGCCTCCCAGGTGCCCCGACTTCTAATCCTTTCTCACTTGCACCATGGTCTAAGAGTTGGGGCGTGCAGTCATTGACTTGTAGCAACATTTATTCGGTTGTGTTTACACATATAACTTTAACACCAGCAATGATAATAACTGATATGTTTGAATGCCAGGCTATGTGCTTTCGTATATGTTATCACACTGAAGTTCTATATTCTTGTAAAGAAAACATTATTATTCCTATTTTTTAAAGATTAGATTTAGAAGGTGAAAAACTTGCTCAAGATTTTGCAGTGGGTGTCAGAATTAGAACTCACACCACAGTCTAACTTCAGCTACTGTATTCTTTCAATTATTTCATGTCGTCTCTCATGATATTAACATCTTAAGAAATGGAATAGATTAGCCTAGTAATGAGAAAATCCAGTGAAATAAAAAGCCAATTGTAAGTGGTCAGTACACAGAAATGTGAAATAGTTGCCTGCATTTTTGGCTTATGAAAATTCTGTGAGGTGCTATGATAAATCTCCAGGTATTAGGTTTTCCCATAAAAAATTAGAGATTCAAGTAATTATGGAATTTATGTATTCAGAGGATCCTTACTGAGCACGTACTATGTGCTAACTTTTTGAGCTTGGGGCACAAGATAACAGAACAAAATCATTGCTCTCAGGAACTTTGGGGTATATTAATGAACAATGTGGACAAAATCCATGTATTCATGGAACTCTCTTTCCCATTATTGTCTCAGTTTACAATTCAGGTGGAAGCAAATTATCCCAAATTATGTGGATAATTGCCTCTATTCCATTTCACTGCTGCCCTGTACTTGACCAATCTTAAACATCCATTGGGGCCTCATATAAACATTCCTTTGAAAAAAAAAAATTGGAGAATGGAAGATAAAGCAAAATATTTTAAATCATTTTTTTGGTCCCAGCTCTGTTTCTCAGTGGACAATTTTGAAGCAACACAATTCCTGCTTTGGTAAAATGGTAATGAGACTTTATGTTCTAATATCATATAAGAGTTAGGAGGTTGTCGACAATAATTATGCCCCCAAAGTTTATGAATTATTTAATCAACTAAAGATTTGCTTCATCAGTTCACCCACACTCCACAGGTATGAACAACACCCCCAAGATCATCAATGTACATACGCTGAGCCCCCGTGGACATGGTAGGTCAATAACTCACCAAGACATGACACGATCTTCATTCCCAAATAGCTTTTTTCAAAGGGAAAATGGGCTCTTCCACATCCTGCATCCATCTGCTAATTGCTTCTTCTCCTTTACATGCCTCTAGGTGCTAGCAGGTAAATTAGTTCAAGGAAAGCGCAACTTTTTATCTAAGAATGGCCCCCTTTATCACGCAGCATCATTTGGTGGAAAGGATACTTACATAGCTCCAGTTATTGGTAGTGACAGCGTATTTTAGGTATGTAGCCCATTACCTGCAACCTTTGGGATTACTGAGATTTAAAATTTGTGGCTTTGACCTGTTGGGGTGATCTTGGACATCCCTGGGGTGTAGCATTAGCTTATTTTGTTCGGGTGTGAATTCAAATCAGCTGTCATTGAAGGCAGGTGTGTAGGGTAATTAATGCACTAATGGCAGATGATTTACATTTACTGTGCACGCGTATCACTAGAGGACCTTACAAAAACTCATATCCTGGCTCCCTAGGTCCAGGGAGGGGCATGAGATTCTGCATTTTATTTTGGAGGTGCCGATGAAACTGGCCTTGAGAACACACTTCAAGTGGCGAGGTTGGCAAGTGAAACTGACGGGCAATCCATGAATCAGAGCTCAAGGCAGCTCTGTTGCTTTCCCTTTATTGTTGCATGCCCAGTAATTTTAACTAAAGCTTTAAAGAAGCAACATACAAATTTATAGTTGTAACTGAATGCATGTTAGGAAGAAACTGTATGCTACAGTGATGTTCACAATTTGGGATTAAGGAGCTCTCACTTGTGATATAACCCTCATCGATGTCAGTGGTGCATTGCGTACATATGGGGAGCTGCTTTATACACGTTATCTTCTTTGGACCTTTCCACGTGTGTGAGGCAGGCTAGCCCAATGTTTTGCTAACCCACTTTTACAGATAATTCAAGTGAGAAACACAACAGCAAGCGGCACCCCCCAAGATCACACAGAGCATTGTGACAGAGCAGGAGTCTCAACCCAGGGACCCCTCTTCTGGTGGCAGATCCATCTAACAAAATGATTTTCTTTTCATCCTAAAATCCTGGAGATTTACTGCCTTGCTTCACATAATGTTATGTGAAAACTGAAATTATTACATATGCTTATAATATACTTGCCTATTACCAATGTCATTACCATTATCACCCATGATAAACAATAGCAGTGTTTCTCATAAGCATTTGCTATGTTTAAGGAATACTTTGTGCGTGCAAACTGGACATACAAAGGAATATAGGAAGCAAAGCCTACCTCTCAAATACCATACAAATGATTTTAATAGTACAACAGAGGAGATAAGAAATTTCAAATTATAAAAATCAAATTAAAGGAGTTAATGCAATTTTGTTAGATACTTAGTAGCTGGTGAACACAAATAATGTTACTATCAAACAGGTGTCTTAATAATAAATAATATAGAATACTGAAGTGGTTAGTGGTCAAGGAAAGCTCAATGTACGAGACAAGATTTTTAGTGGCTCTTGGAAAGGAGTAAATTCACGGTGGTCAAAATCTATGGTCTGGAGTTCGGCTGCCTGGATTTGCATTCCGGCCCAACCACTCCCATGCTGTGTGAATTTGGTTAAATAACTTGAGTCAGTTACTCTGAGAAGTAACTCTGAGCTTAGTTGCCTCATCAGTAAACTGTTGGGAAAACAATAGGTTCTACCTCAAAAGGCATGGAGAGAATTAAGTAAGACATGCAAAACACTGAGGGTCCTGCCTGGTACACAGTAAATGCTCTATATTCAGAGCCAGTCTTATTCAACATTTACCTTTAAAGATAAGGCTACTACTGAGGTCCAGAGAGATTCAGTGACTTGCCTCCTTTTGGGAATTGTGAAAACTGTGATGCAAACCCAGGCATTTAGCTCCAAACCTGTGTTCTTCACTAAAACTAGACCAACTGTACACATGCCAGTTCTACTATTGTAATGACTACCCCCACTGCTACCACTCCGGTGACCGTGACCATGCCTGCTACCACGACTCCAACCATGACTATGACTACTGTGATTACTGCAACAACTACTGTCACTACAGCTATGATGGCTACTGTGACTAATACGACGAGGACAACAACTATTGCTACGACAACGATGACTGTGACTGCTGTGGTTGTACTACGCCTGTGACTATTTCACGATGACTACTACGACTACTGTTGCTGCTACGACTACGATGACCATGGCAGCTACTACTGTAACTACAACTACTCTGCTGCTATGACGACTACTACAACTACCATGACTGCTATACGATGACGACGACGACTACTGCTACTATAGCGACTGCTGCTATGGCTACTACTATAACTACTACGACTACTCTACTATAATTACTGCTGACTATCACAACGACTGTGACTGCTACTTCAACTACTACGACTACTCTGCTATGACTACTATACTATATGACTGCTACAATGGCCGTTACTACAACTACTCTACTTTGAGTACTATTACTACTACAACAACATGTATGACTGCTGCTATGGCTACTTCTACAATTACTACAAGTGCTCTACTCTGACTACTACGACAACGATGACTATGACTGCTAGTATATTGCTGCCACAACGATGACCCTGACGACGACTGCTACAGCTACTACTGCTGTTACTACTGTGACGACGATGACAGCAACTATGGCTACTACAACTATGACTATGACGGCTGCTATGATTACTACGACTACTATCACAACTACTACTATTTTTGTTTTGTTAGTGTGGTTGTAATTCCTATCTCGGGCCATTAGAGCTTCAGGAAAGCTGACAAAAATAAGATGAAGAGGGGCGAGTACTTGTGTGAGTACAGACAGAACGGTTGGAGATCCATGTGACTTGAGAGAAAGCCCTGACCGAGGCGGAGGGCCATGGGGAGAGGAAGTAGGAAACCAGGTTGGTGAGAGAGGTTGGCATCAGGCCGCAGGAGATCTTTGGCATCACAGTGTTAAGACACGAGGATTTTGATCTTTGGGGTAAGAGAATAACTAACTTGTGTCACTATTTCAAGTAAATTAAAGTAGGGGAGGGAAGCAAGGAGACCAGTTAGACATTTATAAGTACCTTGCTGCATTCATTCATTTGTTCATTCATTTGCAGATTACCATTCATGTGCTCCACCCACTCTATTGTGCATTAGGTGTACAACTAAAAAGGCCTGAGCTGTGTTTAGGACAATGGATATAACCACACACACACAAACACTTAACTCTGTACACTAAGAAATGCACACATAAAATGTGGCTATAAAGTAATGAGGCTAATTGCACAAAGCTATTGTGGAATCTAACTTATTACTTGATAGCCTTGGCTTATATTTAAGAAATATAACATAAACTAAAACCCGAGGAATCAATCACACTCTTTAGAAGTTCTTCTACGTGACTCATTTAGTAGGTATGTGATGGAAGGAACTTTTATGGTAGGGAAATTCCTATCAGTCACAGCTTTTATAACTGCCTATTGATGATATACACAGCTCCATAATGGCAGTGCTAAAATTGGCTTTTACTTCCTTAAACCATCATTGTATTGAACCATGTAACCAGAAAATCACAATGTGGTGATCTTTCTCTACACTAATCCTTCCATGAGCACTTAATGACTTGTCTGTTCATCTTGGAGATAATAAACCCTGCATTGAAGCAATAGCTGTCTTGGTGACTTTGCATAAATCATTATTTGTAAAAGTGAAGGAAAACCTATAGATAGGAGCCAAGGACTGGGATTGCTCAACTTTCAAGAATTAGCTCTGATAATTGCCGTGACTGCATTAGGAATGCACTGAACAAATAGATGCAGACCAAAAAGTAAATATTATCTCTCAAAGTGATCAATATAACAACTTCTGGCACAGGAAGGGCAATTATTAAATATCCTAGCAAAGTCTGTCTGAACAAAACAACATTGTAATGAAGGCTGATAGGGTAGAAAATGGGAAGCAGGCAAAGCACCATGGAAACATGGGGAGACTACTAATCCACAGGCAAAAACCAAGGTGACGTGTTGTAAGAAAGTGTAGGTGGGAAAGAGTAATGTTATTAATACAGAACAACCTACAATTTTAAGACTGTTTATTTCCGATAATTTGAAAAAATAGTTTCAATTAAGATAGTTTTATTGAGGCAGGAGACCTACTGGTTTCCCCAAATAAGATTTGTAGTCTCCTGTTTTCAGGCTCTTCCTTCACACCTTGAGTCCCTCCTGAATCATTCCGTTTCTCAGCGTCCTACCAAGCTGAGAGAACACAAACATTTTCTTGAAGCAAATATATATAGATTTTTTTTTCCCAAACACAGATTCACAAGAAAACAAGGCAAAGAGAAATAGAAGAGAGAAGTAGAATGTCGCATTATACTGAGGCCAGTTGTCTGGTTTCCATTACACTTATCCTAATTTCTTTTAGGCTCATGTCTCAAGGCCTGATATTGTTCAAAAAGCAGACAAGCCTATGGTCAGGTAGTTTAGCCAGGATAAAATACCCTCAGATTGATCAAAAGGAAGCCAGAAACAGAAGAGTAAACAGTACACTGCTGAATTGGATGGGATAGCAAATGATTCAGAGTCTGCACAGGGAGACCATCTCCCCATCAGCCACCCTTGATTTCATTGTTTCTCCTTTTTACACTCTTTTCTGCTTTCTTCTTCATGCCTGCCCCCATACTCTTCCCTCCCTCCCTTTCTCCTTCCTCTCCTCCTTTCTTCCTCCCTTCCTTTCTTCCTTCCTTCCTCCCTTCCTACCTTCCTTCCTTCCCTCCTTTATTCCTTCATCTTTCCTTTCACTCCTCCTACCTGGATTGTTGCAATGGCCTTGTAATTGGTTTCCCTGATTCTACCTTTGCCCCTACAGTTTGTGTTCAACACCATAGCCAGAGAGATCATTTTAGGACATAGATCAGCTCATACCCTCTCTCTGTAAAGTGCCCTGCCTTGGCTTCCTCTTTCTTCTAAGTCAAACTAATGCCCATAGAGAGGCTGTAAGGTCCTCCACGATACAGCCCTCTGTTCACTTACTGAGCTCACCTCTTCCTTCTCTCCTCCACACAAGTCAAGGCCACTTCCAACCTGTGGTTTTTAATTTGTTTCCTTCCCAATATCTGAATGATTGACTCTCTGCTCAAACCTCACCTTCTCAATGACCACTGACCACTCTGTTTAAAACTGAAATCAACTCTCGTTCTCTCCCTTAACCCTGGCATTGTTCATTTCCTTTACCCCATTCTTTCTAACATATTATACTACTTACTTATTTATCATGTTTATTGTTTTTCATCTTTCACTGGAATGTAAACTCCATTAGAAAGGAATCTTTGCCTGTACAATGATTTATTCCCTAGCCTAGAAAAGTGCCTGAGAAATGTAGGCTCAACAAATAAATATATTTGTTGAATAAATGGAAGTAACTTATCTTCAAGGAGGGAGACAGACAATGCAAGGAAACACAATACAGCTGATAAGTGTACTGATGGAGGTCTGTAGTTATTTTAAAGGCAAGAATAGAAGTTTCCCTTCTCTGTTGGCATGGGGTGGAGACAAACTTGAGGGAATGTTCAGAGAAATGGTAACATTAATGTAGGACTTGGAAGCATGATTAAAAGTTCAACAGGCAAAATATCAAGAGGAAATACCAAGGATGAGAGAGGACATTCCAGGTAGAAAGAACAACACATGTCAAGGTACTGATGTGTGAAAGAACAAGCCGATTTGTGCACACCTTGAGAATGAGGGTACAAACAACTCGCCTAGGTATATTACAGGGAGCCTATGGAGTAGAGGTTGGGAATGAAGTTGTACAGCTAGAGCAACAGAGAGGGGCCAGGTGATGATGTGTCTCACTTGCAAAGCTAAAGAGGTTGTATTTATCCTGAAGACAATAGCAACTCATTGAAGGACTTTAAGCAGAGAAGAAATTACCAGATTTGAATTTTTAAATATAATGATAGCATAGGATGGATTAGAGAAGGGTGTCTCTAGAGTCTTAGAAGCCATTTGCAGGATACTGGCTTCATTGAAGGCAATGGAGTCCGAGAGCTGAGGAGCCACGTCTATGAAAGATTTAGAAGGGGAACCTTGAGTGATTCAGTGGCTGGTAGCATCTGAGGTGAAAAGAACAAGGATGGGTCTAAGATAATTCTGACATGCTTAGTCTGAGTGACCAGTTGGATTATGATGCTATTAGCTGTAAGTGAAAAATTAAGAGATGAACAGGTTTAGAGAAATAATGTGGGTTTGTTTGTTTTTTTAACGGCATGTTGGGTTTGTGGCGCTAGAGAACTCCTGAGAGGAGTTATGTGGTAATTAAAAATAAGTAAGTTAAGTGGGTGGAACTTAAGATAGAAGTTCAGGAGGATAGTGATAGAGATTTGGACAATGATAGTTAATGACAATTAAATCACAATAATTAGTGTCACGGTCCTACCAGAATCTGCGGAGTGATAAGAGAGCCAAGGTTTGTGCTCTGGGGAAAGTTACTATTTATTTGTCAGAGAGAGAAAATTCTTCACTACCTGTGAATGGGATATTGCACAACTGGTCAAAGAATCAGGAAGATAAGGAGGAGGTAGTGGTGCCATGGAAACCAAGAAAGGAAGGAATAGCCACCGTGATCAGGCACTATACAGAGGCCCTGGAAGATAAGGAATGGAACACCCAGGGATTTGCCCGAATTACTAAGGAAATTTTTCAGAGGAGCTTTGGGAATGTAAACCAAACTACAGTATATTGAGAAGTCTAAGGGATTGAGAAGTCTGATGGGTAGATTATAATTACAAATGAGTCTTTAAGACACAAATGATGAAAGGAAGCATAGGAATAAGTCAGAGATTGGTTTGATCGTAAGGTGAAGATAAGGTAATTTCTCATACAAGAATTACTTGTTGGGCAGATAGATTTAGTGTTGAAAAAGAGTTTGAAAATGTAGGAAGGAGAGCTGTTCTTGGCCTTGCTGTAAGCAGCCCATTTTGTGTGGAAAATGGAAATGATAGGAGTTGAGATGGAGATCATTGGTAGAAGCATTAGCCCCAAAGAGGAAAAAGACTACTTGTTCTCTGGAGTTGAGAGGAGAGGATGGTTGTGTTTACAAATAAATATGTAGGGAACACTGGGGTTTTAAGGAATCCATGTATAACTCCCTCCTTATTCTGTGAATTTTGAACTAAATGGAAAATAACACAATGAAGCAGAGAGATGAAAATCAATGTGGAGGCTTTATAAATGATAGGTTGACTGGAGACTATAGCAATGAGGTATAGGCACGTAGGCTCGCTAATACTTTTGCCCTGAATTAGACAGACATGTAGACCGAATAGCTGGACATCTCCAAGCTTCCCCACACAGAATGGACCTCTTACTGCAGAGCCAAGAACAGTAAGATAGATGCCAACGTGCATTGTCTGCAGATAGATAGATCTCAAGGAGAGAAAGGAGTTTAAGTGAGCACGTCCAGCCCGTTCTCCCATACTAGCAATCAGTTAATTCTGGAAACATGATACAGGGAGTCCCTTTACAACAGGAAAATTGGTGAGATTGAGGGAATTCCCATTATCTTCATTATTCGAAGTGGAAAATGAAGTCTTTCTATGTTTGAGAGAGGAGGGAAAGGAACGAGAGGGTTAGGGAGGCATAACAAATATCCACAATGCCTGCTGTGAGGACTGGAAGAGTGATCCAGGCACACCTGGAAGAGTTGTTGAGGGGAATTGCCATCTACCTGAGAACAGAGAAGACATATTTGCAGTGGCCCTTCTCCAGAAGAAGAAGATACACATTTTAATTTCTATTCCATTGAGGTCTTTCGTGGGAGTTGAAGTGGTAGCAAATATTGAAATTTTTGTCATGAAATTATATGTCATGAGGTCTAGACTTTGTTTCCGTTCTCTACTCCTGCATAACAAAAAAAACTCTAAACTTACCGGCTTAACATAATAACAATTTATTGTGTTTCATAGCCAAGAAATCAGGCAAAGCTCAGCTGGCCAGTTCTTCTGCTCAGATGGCATCCCTTACATCACTCATTTGGCTGCATGCAGCTGGGTCTAGATGGGGCTGGAAGGAGTGAGATTAATTCAGGCACATGTCTGATACCTCCATGTGATCTTGCTCTGTCTCCTACTCTCTCTGCTTCTTTTCCCTCCCTCCCCTCTCTCTTTCTCTCTCTCCACATTGCATCTCTTAATTTAATAGTTCAGCAAGCTTCTTTGTAGCATAGAGGCTGGCTTCCCTCGAGAGCACAGAAATGGAAGCTGCCTAGGTTCTTCAAAGTAAGGCCTGAAACTGACACAATGTCACTTCTGCATATTCCATTAACTACAAGGCCAGCCCAGATTCAAAGAGAATGAGTGGAATAGACTCCCCCTCCTTATGAGAGGATCATCAGCATATACAGGGAAGAGGGTAACTGATGGCCACCTTCTCTGGGGACTATGCGCCACAAAAGGGTGAGGGGAAGAAAAGACATGCGGTCAGGTTCCAGATATGCAAAAAGAAACCCTGGGATTTCCCTTGCCCATAGAAGAGGCTAATGGCTGGAGTTTACTTTACGGGTGAAGTTCTATTACCCATAGAGGGAACTATGGTATTTCTGCTAGAAGACAGAATATACTTCACAGTGCCATGGTATTTCAAGCAAAAGTTTGAGGGCTTAGGGGGGAAAAAAAACCCCTCATGTTGTTGAAATTTCATTTTGATGTTCAGACTCAGCTCACTCTGAGGAGTAAAAGTAGTTTGGACAGGATAGTGTCATACTAAATTAGGCTCTAGTTGGCCTTTTGGGAGATGGTAAAATTAGGATTGCCAGGAAAACACGTAAGAATTTGAATCTCATAGGGCAGGCTGCTGTTCAGGAAATGTGTGAGGTTGGTATAGTAGATGTGGGATACTCTATTCCATCGGGGGCTTTATCCCCTTCATGGCCGCACTTTTCTCCCTTTTGAATTCATGGTTATTCATTATCCAGGGCTTGTCATCCATGCTCTTACATCTCCTTTCAGGAACTCCTCTTGGATTTTCATACCAGAGTTTGCTCTTTCTTCCATTTTCACTCTCCTTGAAGTGTCTCTGCCTATCGCTTATGGCTTTAGATTCTGGAGTGGATGTGAATCTCCATTTCCATCTATCTCTATTCTTATTCAGAGGAACAATTTTTTTTTTTCATATCTTTTGACTTAAGAACATCTAAATTTCCCACTTTGAGCTCCCACCTTTTTGGCTTATGGAAAATTGAACTACATATTTTGGGGCTTACCTTCACCACTTCCCTGGGGTTGTGTCAAGGTCCTGGGGTCATCATTAAGTACCAATGCCCTGGTTCTGTGGAAAAGTGTATGGCCCTAGCCTCTGTGGTCCACAGTACATTTAAGAAATGTTTGATAAGGTGGTGAGCCCTGGGTCCTAGCATCTAGCATCCCTGGGGCACAGTGTGGTCTCTCACAGAAGTTTTGGTCCATCATCTGGTGTTACGAGGAAGTGGTGGGCAGGCATCCTCAACATGCAGAACCATGTGACTTTTTTTCTCTACCAACCGTCTCTTAGCCAGGGAAATCTCTTTCACCTGTTGGATACCCCTCTTACTGCAAGCCCTACTATTTTTAACAACCTTAGGCTTTTGACTCTAAAAGCCAGAAAGTCTTGTCACAAAATCTTTCTTGGTTTGAGCCCATTGCCTGTTTGAATGGGGCAAAGGACATGGGAAAGACAGAGAGAAAACATGAATTAATAATGCAAGAGTCTTCCTGACACATTTTCCCATCGCTCCCAATCAAACATGATTTGTCCATGTGTCTCTACCTCCCAAAGGAACCACTAGCTAGTCTGTTAAACAGTTCTACCTAAGTGACTATGATCATTCAAAAGAGTGAGAGAGGCCCTTTGAGCTCCTACAATGCTCATCCCTGGTGTGTGCATCTATTTCAACAGTGGCCTTCTGGAGGAAATGCCTAATTTTGTTAGTCATTCAAAGAGATGACTTCATTCACAGGTATTTCAATCTAGGTAGAGTCAAAGGGGCAAGATGAGGCAGAAAAGGGTGGGCAGGGCAGTGTAGGATTATCTGATCATAATAATTAAGGATTCAGATTAGTTAGCCCATTGTAGAACGGTGTGTTGATGTGCCCACACTGGCACAAATAACAAAAAGGCTGACATTTGAATATCACTTTACAATATCTGAAGCACTGTTCTATCCATAATTTCCTTTGAACTTTGGTTCTAAAAATCATAGAATGTTCCCGTTGAAAGGAATTTGCTTACTTTCTCTCCCTATCCAGGGCAGCAATCTCATTTTGTCATTATTTTTAAAAATGTGTAATTAAATAATTAATTAATTTTGAAAGAGAGAAAGAGAGAGAGAGAGAGCGAGTAGGGGAGGGGCAGAGAGAGAGGGAGACAGAATCCCAAGCAGGCTCCTCCCTGTCAGCATGGAGCCCAATGTGGGGCTCAAACTCAGGAACTGTGAGATCATGACCTGAGCCGAAACCAAGGGTCAGATGTTTAACCAAATGAGCCACCCAGGCGCCCCAGCAATCTCATTTTAAAAGTAATGGGCGTGTCCAGCTACTTGTTCTCGAGCAATTCAGGTGGCAGGAAAATCACTACTTGGTAATGCTACGAATTTTCCAGGTATGGTTCTAATTGTTCAGAGGAATTTTTGTTTTCAACAGAGCCGATGGCTATTTTATCCTTTTTTAAAAAATTTTTTTAATGTTTATTTATTTTTGAGACAGGGAGAGACAGAGCATGAATGGGGGAGGGTCAGAGAGAGAGGGAGACACAGAATCTGAAACAGTCTCCAGGCTCTAAGCTGTTAGCCCAGAGCCCGACGCGGGGCTCAAACTCACGGACCTCGAGATCATGACCTGAGCCGAAGTCGGACGCTTAACCGACTGAGCCACCCAGGCGCCCCGGCTATTTTATCCTTAAATTCCATTCATTGGCTTGAGGATGGAGCTTAAAGAAACCAGCCTTGTAGTTAGGCACACATTCATCAACTTAGCCACCGACTGCGTGTGATTTGGAACAAGTGATATGAGCTCTCCAAGTATCCATTGGCTCCTCTGTAAAATGCTGGTCATCTACTGACCACACCAGATTTTAACACCCAAAGTGTTAAAAGAAACAGTGAACCATGAGCCTATTAAGTAGTTACTAGCTCACTTAGTCCTCATTGGGGGGAGGGCACTTGCTGATGCACATTACCTATTTCTTCATGCTGTAACACACTAGTTTTCTACTCAGGCTGTAAGCCACTGCTTTCGCTGTGTGTCTTTTTCATGCAGACTTCTTTCATGTGCTGTTGCCAACCTGCTAAAACCGTGCTACCAGGTAATCGCATGCTTTACAACCCAGGCACCATCAAGAGTCAGTATGCTCTGAAGGGGAGCCTAGCCAGAGTCGGGGGGTAGCTCACGTCTGAGTTCTGAAGACAACATTTTCCTGGCTCAGGGGTCACTTTCTTGTGTTTCTAAGTTCTAGTATGTTCTAGATTATTGATCATAGTAAATGCTGGATATTTTCCTCTACAATTTGTTCCTCTTCCCACACACGACATCGCCATGCATAGCACCCCCCGTCTTCCCAATTACTCCTGCCAGAACAGGGAATCGTATCTGTCTTCACCCTTGGCTTAAATGCCACATTCAGTCAGTCACTAAGTTCTGCCAATTCTGCCTCCGAAACACATCTCAGATCTGTTCCCTTGTCTCCATTGCCTCTGTCCTCTGGTCCAGACTTTTACCATCTCTCCCTATAACCACTCTAAGACCTTCCCAAATCAATGATGTCAATTCAACTAAAGAACTTATAAAATTGAATTATAACCCTAACTCTATTCAAAGAAACAGAGGTCTATGTAATATATTTAGAAATGTCTCTATCCCACTGTCTCCTTTTTTTTAAGTTTTTATTATTAAGTAGTAAGATTCAAGTTCTCTGGAAAATCCAGTTATTTCTTAACTGTGCTGAGCCAAAAGGAGAACCAATGTAGTGTATTTATTCAAGATTGATTTTTGCAAAAGATTGTTCCCATATGTAGATTGCGCTTGTGACTCATGGAGTCTCTCTTTTTGTTCTGGCTGCTTTGAAAAGCCAAGCAAAAGTTCCTTCAAGCCCAGCAGTTAATTGTCACAGTGATGCCTGTTTGATGACTCCATATTTATTTTAAGAGGAACTGCATCCCGTTGGGCCTGCCAGGATGAGTTAGCTGCGAAACGCATTCCTAAATAGCTAAATGATTCAGCGCAGGATCCCCTATATGAAATAGACTTTGTAATGTGGCTGCATGCTTCTCTGTTGGAAAGTCTGTCTATTTCGGTTCTGTGCTTTATTTTATAATTCAATATTGCATATGAATAGGTAATGGAGGGAAGCTTTCCTGCCTCACAAAACCCATGTTACAACCAATATGTCGTTAAAACTTCACCCAGGTACCTGGAAGCTTCCTCCGATGAGAACTCAGTTATATGGGGCCAATGTATCTGAAAACATTCAGAATCGCACACTGCAGTTTGCAAATAACAACTAGGATGCTCTTGAACCGAGAAACCCCCAAGAGGGCACTTACCTCCTTTGCATCAATAAAGTACAACAGCTTCTTATCAGAGGCTGACTTTTGCTTACAGCTAGAAATCTGGCTAAACCCAGTTTCGAACCACTTAGAGACTTCAAATAATTCCCAAATTATACCTTCCTTCAAAGGGAATATGCTTTAAATCAAGTGTTTAATGTTAGGAAAATAATAATTCACACACTTGCACACCTTTGCAGCCTGTTTTAATTTAGAGACAAAGAGAACAGAGCACGGCACAGATTGTGCCTTGGCCCCCGGCCTCCCTACTTCCCCCCAAAGTGCTCAGGAAATGTGCTTCTTTTTAACGAATAAGGACTTAATCAGCACTGAACTCCACAGTGGCTCAACTGGGCATTTTGCTCCGCAAACAGTATATTGAGGATAAAAATGCTGGCCTGTTTCTGAGATAGCGTGAAGCCCGGTGATGTAAGGTTGTTTGCTCCCCAGCTAAAGGCCAGAGCACCAACTTAGTTTACAGCAAATTCTCAGGGCGTGCGTCATTCAGTTTCTACCGAAGAACCCCGAGACCACAGACGGACTGTGTATTCTGTCTGGGGCTCACTGGGGCTCACTGCATGCTGGGACTCACTGCATGCTACGGACCACCTTTTAATTCAGAGAGGAGAACAGTCCTTGACGTGCATATGATGTGTGATTTGGGTGAGATCAGATATGCAGCAAGCTGCCTAGGCCAGCCATCTCAGCTGGGGCTCCAGGAGGAAATCACATCCAGCGCTCCGGGGATCCACGTATGTATGAACCTACCTACCTTCCTATGCATCTGAAATATGCCACGTCCCATCTTTGGGAAAACTGAGGAAACAGCCATTCAAATGTTTTTGAATTCTGTGGTTTAGACAAGCACCCCCAAAGGAAAAAACAGACTGATCAGGCATCATGATGCTCAATTTCTAATTTTATTATGTCACAAATCTGTGAAATTGTGAGAAAGCCATTTAACTGCACCCAGCATCTTTTTCTTTATCTGTAAAATCCATAAGAGGAGCTGGTGATTTCTGAGATGTCTTATTACTCAACAAATTTCAGGTGAATGAGCAGGGTGGTATTATTCAGAGAAGTTATTTATGCTGATGACATACTCAGGAGATTTGAACCTTCATAGTCTAAAATTTTTGTGTGCATTTGTGTGTTGGAGTATTTGCCCCCCCGCCCCGCCCAGATCAAAAGAGAGAGAAAAGAAGTATCATATAATCTAGTCCAGTCTTGCAGCCAACATTTGAATTTCTTCTAAAATACTTTTACTAAATAACCACGTATTCCACACTTGAATGCTTCTAGTTACAGAATATTCCCAATCAGCATATTTAGTCATTCCATCTTGGAAGTACTCTAACTGTTCTGCCCTACATAATGTGTTATTTCCCTAGCCCTACAATATGACTACAGAATGAGGTTATATCCTTTTTACACAAAAGTAGTCTATCCCCACATGGTCTAGTTACTGGAAACTAACTCTTCTTCAGTGCTCACACACTGCCTTCTCCCACACTGCTTCCTATGTACCCAAAGCAACTCCCCTGCAATCTTACATACCTGCAGATTCCACTTGTTAACATGTTTTGGGGAGGGAGGCAAGTTAGTGCATAGTTTCCATTCAAGAAGTACAGGGTTGCCTAGGTGGCTCAGTCGGTTAAGCGTCAGACTCTTGATTTTGACTCAGGTCATGATCCTCACCGTCTTGAGATTGAGCCTTGCCTTGGGGCTCCATGTTGAGCATAGAACCTGCTTAAGATTCTCTCTCTCTCTCTCTCTCTCTCTCTCTCTCTCTCTCTCTCTTTCCCGCTGCCCCTCTCCCCAGCTCATATGTGCTTTCTCTCTCTCTCTCTCTCAAAATAAAAAGAAATATAGTACTGGGGGCATACATGGTACTCCCCCCTCCAAAAAAAATGTTGTTTACAATTTTACTCCCTGCCACCAACTGGGACCTAAGTCAGTTGGGGGATTTAGTTGACAGTGCCCCCAACAAGGCCCCCTGAATGACTAATAGGCCTTAGGGTTCCCAGTTAAGTTTGAATAATCAAGTCTAGTCATTTTTCATGGAGGAACTGCCCAAGAACAGTCAATCCAATCTGCCCTATTTGTCTACCCCGTGAGCTGTGTAAGAGCTGTAGCAATAGAGGTGGGGAGCACATCTGGAGATGCTGACAGGTGTTTAGAGTGAAAGACACAGAGACTGGGAAATCCCTTGCTGTTTCTGATAGATTTCTCAGTAAGGTTAGGGTGATTAGTAATCAAATTGTGTTCAGAGTTGTCTTACAGAGGGTGGCAGCTTGCAATACTTTAGGAGAGCTGTACCAGGGTATCTTCCTTAATGAGAGAAGTTCTAGAGGTGGCTCTGAAAGACAAAGGATCATCAGTGCCCCTCCCTGTCATGTACCTTACAGTATCTAAGTTACCAGGTGCTTGGGTTGTTGCTTGCTCTGCATTGCCACAAAATCAGTGTGCCCCGCTTCCAGTAGCTATAACTTCACCTTTGCCCCCAGTCAGCCCCTACTCAAACACAGACCTTTTGTTTGGAAGAGTCTGTTACAAAAGGCCTAAGCAAATTTTAATAAAATGTGCAGACATCTAGTTCAGCAGGCTCTGTAACAATGCTTCAGTCCAACAGAGAGTCCAGATGGCTAAACCAGAATGCACCCTGAATCCTTTAGGCCTCTTTTTGGTCCAGCACCTTGAAAGTATATCAACTAGGTCACTCTGGGGTTTCTAGTTAAGGGGAAGAAAGAAGCATTATGTGTGGGGATATTCAGGATGGAATCCTGAATTTTCAAAAAAGGTCTATATGATACCCACCACGTTTTTCCTGACAATTACTAGTGGAACAGATAGGAGTAGATAATCTGTTTCTGTGGACAGCAATGTTTAGTGGCAAAACTGACTTACTAAAGTGTATGGGTAGAGTCAGAAAGGTTTTGGAGTAAATTTTTGAGGAAATTGTTGCTACCCTCAACTATACCAGATGCTTGTGGATGGTAGGAGCATGAAAGGTCCATTGGATACCTTGACCATCAGGCCATTGTTGAGTGGCTTTGGTCCACTGGATACTTGACATCAGCCAATTGTTGAGTGGCTTTTGTAGTAAGGGGTGCACAGTTGTGAGATTGAAAATGGTCCAGAAGGCTGAAAACACAACCCACATTAGTTTTATAGGTCACAATAGTGTGGACAAAGTTGGTTTATTGGACTGACACAGTGACTCATAACCTCAAAATTGGTGATGCACACCAATAGTCCTGAGAAGAGTCAAAGGTATGACATACTCAATCTATAAAGAAGAAGTGAGGACCACATTCCATGCCATGTGGTCTCCTTCACCACAAGAAAACTTGGTGGACTATTGGCAGGATTTACAAATCTGGTGTGCAGTTGTAGCCTCTGTCTCAGACATAAGGAATTCTTTGTCTTGTGCCCAGTCTGTGGTGGTGGATGCACTGTTGTGCCTCATTCTATGATGGAGTCCAGGCAGCACTAGTAATCTGGGAAGTTCAGGATCATCGGGTTGATTTCACTTGGTGATCAGAGAACTGACCCTTACCATGGGCATCCACATGACTGCTTCAGAAGCTTGATCATCAGCTGTGATGTGTCTGCACAATTTGTTGCTCCAAAGAGGAATATCCTCTTTTTTTAAGTTTATTTATTTATTTTTGAGAGAGAGAGAAAGAAACAGAGAGAGAGAGAGAGAGAGAGAGAGAGAGAGAAAATCCTAAGCAGGCTCTGCCCTGACTTTGGCTCAAACTGAGGAAGTGTGAGCTCATGACCTGAGCTGAAATCAAGAGTCACACTCTTAGCTCACTGAGCCACCCAGGTGCTGCCAAAGAGACACATCCTTAATCTGTCAGTATGTAGTTTTCCAAGGGGCACACCAAATAGATAGGCTATTGGCAACAAGAGCCCCAAGTTCAAGAGTTAGTAAGAGCTGAGAATAACCTTGAGTTTTGCTGACTGAGCCAAGCAACCACATCCACTTTCTGTCCTGCGTACTTAGCACTGAGGGTGAACAACTGCAGTATCCAACAGATACCATTGCTTTCAGTTTCGTTGATGCATCAGTGAACCAGGCCCGGGAATTCAGAGGAATTTTGGCATATTGAGGGCCCTCTGGCTCAGCAACTTTGTGAGGTATAATGTTTCCCCCAAAAGGAATAACTGCCACTTTTTCTGTATGAAGTTGAGATGCTACTGGGGCCAGATTGGTTGCAGTCTCCTATATCATTTCAACCTGACAGGTAAGTCTTGTTGACCCTCTTCTAACCTGTTAGCTATGAAGTTTGAGTTGACCCACTCTAAAACTGGAGCATTAGCCTGGATGGAGAGTCACAAGGATTTCATGGGTCAGGATCTTATTAGCAATCTAGAAATTGCTCTTCAAAAGGAGTATATTATCACGATAAAATCTCTTAAGTTCTTGCCCATTTTCAACATAAGGCCTAAGGGATTTTCTGGGGGAGTGTGGTTGAATGCAAGACTTTGTCTAGGTTTCTTTGGGTGAGTTTCTCATTCTCCAGTTGGTCTCCTTTATTGGCACCATCTGGCCAATACAAGCCCTAAGATTTAGTTAATACTTCACTTTTGGTTTCTCTCAGAACTCTTTCTACCTCCTGGGAATCTCCCTGACAGGGCCGAAGTTTCTTAGAGCAGCCAGGACCCACTGCAAAAATCTCTAAGATCTTTATTAGCATTTCAGATGGGTCTTAGAAGGCAAACTGCGTCAGGTAATAAGCTGTAGTACTTCTCATCCATCACCATCCTTCTTTATCAACTGTTACACACTGCCTCCCTCCTTTCCTAACCCAACAGCCAAAGTTGTAATGATTTGCCTGTTTCCTGCCTGCCTCTCATTCCTCTCTCTCATTCTCTAGATAAGTTTATGTCTCCATAACTGTTGCCTAAAAGGGGGCAGAATCTTCTGTCGAACTAGGGCAAATCTTACTCTGGTTGTTACAATGTTGTTACAGTTGGGTCAACCTGAGACTGACCACCACGTTGGCCAGGAACCTACACAAGTCCCAGAGAAAAGTTGGTGACAACCAAGGCACTTTGCAGGCAGTGGTAGGGTTTTTATCACTCATTCACAGATACTTACTGTGTGTCTACTATTGCTTGGCCCCATTCTATGTGCTGGGGATTTAACAGTAAATAAAATAGAAAGCAATCTATTTGGAGAACCTGAGTGCCAAGTAAGAGAATTACAACGTGTATATGAAAGTAGCAAATGCTGTGGAAAAAAAATAAAAAGAAGAAAAGAAAACGGGATACTAGGTCTCTAGTGTGAGGACGGGGGTGGGTGTAATGTGATGGAAGCAGGATGTTGTGTTCAGTTGTGAAGTCTGGGTAGGCTTTATTGAGCAGGTGAGAACTGAGTCAAGACCTGAAGGTTTGATAGTATTTGGGGTTCCCGCAGCCAGTTCCAAAGTGTGTATATTTGGGGGCTGTCTGAGAATGCAACTCAATTCTGGCACTGTTTACCTGGAGATAGCATCAAATCCCAGAGGTTAAAGGTTCAGTCCCACAAGACCAACCTCCACTCCAGACACCAGCAGCAAGTCCAGGTTGTTACCTGTACTTCTGACTGATTGGCTCTTAGATCAGAGGTTTCCATGACCCCCATCTTGGGTTTGATTAGTTTGCTAGAGTGGCTCACAGAACTCATGCAACCCATTACTTACTAGATCACTGGTTTATTACAAAGGATGTTAAAGGACATGAATCAATAGCCAGATGGAGAGATACTTAGGGCAGGGCATAGAGAAAGGGCAGGAAGCTTACATGCTGTCTCTGAGAGCATCACTCTTCTCAGCCTAGAAACTCTCCAGACCCCCTTCTTCAGGATTTTTATGGAGACTTCATCACATAGGCATGATTGTGTAAACCATCGGCCTTTGGTGATTTAACTTTCATGCTGTTTCCTCTCCCTGCAGGTCAGGGGTGGGACTGAAAGTTTCAGCCCTCTAATCCTGTGGCTGATTCCCCCCAGAAACCAACCCTATTCTTAGGTGCAGTCCCAAAGCCACCTCTTTAGCATAACAAAAGATTCTTTGGTAGCTCTCTTCACTTAGGAAATTCAGAGGGTTTTTAGGGCCTGCATGCCAGGAATGGGTCAAAAGTCAAATATATATTTCTAATTATAAATCACAGTATCACAGATAGTTAGGCAAACCGACTTCAGCGGGAAAAACATGTGTTCCCTGTTGTAAGCCCACTATTTAGGACAGTGCCTGATACACAGAAGTTCAATAAAAATTTGCTGAATGAATGGAGACATAGGCAGCATGTGATGCGTCCATTTCCTTGTTCAAAGATTGACGTGAAGATTCTAGATTTGATCTTTGCTCAATCTCCAACCCTCCTGTAGCAAATTGATGAACAAGAACCCATAAACCCAATGATCAAATAATTCTTAGTTGAAAGAAGAGCACTTAGTGGTTCAACCTGGGATATTTCAACCTATTAGGCTTCCCCTAGGAACAATCAGCAGATTCTTGTCACCTGCATGACCGAAGAAGCTCATCAGAGGGACTGCTCCCTGAACAAAAGGGGGATGTGCTCCAAAGACAAATTCCATTCTCTAACTTAGAATGAAGAAATTGCTGGGAAACTCCCAAGTTGCAGTTTTCTAATTTCAAAAATGTGATTGAGACTCCATGTCGTACCTTATCACACGAAGCTAATATGTTTCCCTATATTTTACGCATCGTCCCAGTCCTACTCTTGGGGCCATAATGAATAGAATTCCTCCTTTATACATTGATACTCAAATATTTGAGGCCACCTCATCTCCCCTGAGTTTTCTCTTCCCTTGGATAAATAACTTCCTTTTGTTTTAAGAAATGATCTTAGGATGTTGGATTTTCTCACCATCTCACGCAATGTCCTCTGCGAATGTTCTAATTTGCCTTCAATTGTGGTGCTTCGGATTGGGTGGGTACACAAGGCGCGTTACGAGTAGCACAGAGAAAAGAACGTTGTTGTCTCATTTGCCCAAGAAATATATTTATTAATGCAGCTTAAGATCACATTAGTTCTTCTGGGGGCAGTTCCTTGTCATCATAAGTACTCGTTGAGCCTATTGCCAACAAAAACAATTATTTTCATCCGAGCTCTGCTTTACTTATGGTCCCTCTGTGTTACTTGTGTAGTTGTTTATGGCTGGGGGACCCCAAAATAACTAAATACTTTTTTCCCCATTGAATTTTAACACACTAGATTTAATACAATGCTTCAGTCTGTCAAAATATTTTCCATTTTGGTTTCAGCACCCAGTGAATTTGCTGTTTCCCCCTTGTTTCATGTCACTCTCACATGTGATGAGTCTTTCTAATTATTACCTAAGGTAGTGGATTTAAAATTTACATAAACAGAAAGCTTTTTGAAGTCAACCGCTACACAGAATCCTTAAATATAAACATGACATTTGTCATTGTGATTTTATTTTGCAAGGTAAATTATTAATATTTATCCATTATGAAGACCTTCATATTAGCTAAATGAGGTGGTTATTGTTGAACACAAAATTTCAAATCAGTGTTTATGGAGGACAGCTGAAGTCAGATCAATGCCATCATTTAACTTATTTGAATATTTTGTTTTCATTGCACAGTGTTGAGAATATTGTGATTGAAATAGAAGTAGTTGCAATCGTTTGTTTGGTTGATTGCTTAGTTTTTGCTCCATTGTCCTTATAACCTCAAGTTACCGGTAGAGTGAAATGAATCAGATGTTTAAGACAAGCATAGTAGAAAATTTTTGTTTTAAATTTTCTTTTTTTTTTTAACTTTTATTTTTGAGAGAGAGAGAGAGAGAGAGAGAGAGAGAGCAGGGTTGCCAAAGAGAGAGAGGGAGACACCAAATCTAAAGCAGGCTCCAGCCTCAGAGCTGTCAGCACAGAGCCTGATGCGGGGCTTGAACTCACAAACAGTGAGATCATGACCTGAGCTGAATCAGAGGCTTACCCAATTGAACCAGGTGTGTCAAAAATTTTTGTTTTAAAACGAAAGCACTGATAATATTTAACAACTGTCCTCATTCACTTATTCAGCAAGTATTTCTTGAGACACTACTGTATGAGTAGCGTTGTTTTAGATGCTGGGGATACAGAGATGTAGAAGATAAAAAAAGTAACGACTCTCAAGTTGTACATTGTAATAAGAAAAGGCAAAAATACACACATATGTGTACTTATGCATATAAGTATTTAAGTGTGTATATGTGTATGTCTGTGTACGTACTGAGATCGGAATCTGCATCCGTGTCGCTGAATGGGGCTGGAGAAAAATACTCTGTGTGCTGACTTTTCTCACTTGGTATTTGTTTCCACTAACTTGAAGGGGACTCATTGATTGCTATCTGGTGTTAATACTATACCTCCTTAGCCATTTGTTCTTCCACCTTTCTGGAAGACTATTTTACACCTCTTTTCTCTTCTCAATTCCTAACACAGTTTTCTTATCCTCACTTTTAGCCAATGACCGTTCTTCCTATTTCATTGAGAAAACAGGGGCTCTCAGAAGAGACTATTAGCAAGGCACCACCAACACGTCCACTCACCTGTCAACCTCTGTTGTCAGTACAATTTGCCTGTTTCCAAAGCTGAAGTAGCCATGCTCCTATCTAATGCCAACCTTTCTACTCATGCCCTGAATTCCATCCCAACTTGCTTATTCCAAGACCTTGCTTCCACAATTCCCCTTTCTTTCTCCTACATTTGCCCTCTACTGAGTCAATTTCTGCCATTAATCTTCCTCTTGACGTCACTTCCCCCACCAGCTACTGCCTCCTTTTTTTATTCTCCTCTAAACCAAAATTCCCCAAAGGTATCGTCTATACTAATAATCTCTAATCCTGTCCCTTCAAAAAGTTTTCATTCTTACCTGATTTTTGTTTTTTATTAAGGCTTTACTTTTGTTTTTAGAGCAGCTTTAGGTCTATAACATTGAGAGGAGGTTAGAGATTCCCTGTATAATCTCTGCTGTCCAAATTTTTAAAATTGCTTAAAATTTAATATCTTTCTTATGACTTTAGAATTTTTTTATTGTGAAATAAATGCAAGACATCACCTAAAACATGGATGAATAGCCTAATAAATTATTATAAAGAAAGTCTCATGAAAACCACCAAGATTAAGCAAGTGAATACTGCCAGCATCTCAGAAGCCTTTCATGTGCTTCTTTCCAATTACCACTCTGTCTCTTCTAATAGGTAATCACTCTTCTGATTTTTTATATCCATCTCTTCATTATATCTATCACAAGTCAAGGATGCATCCCTAAACAGTCGAGTTTAATTTTGTCTGTTTCTGAACTTTGTATAAACAGAATTATGCCAGGGGCGCCTGGGTGGCTCAGTTGGTTAAGCAGTCAACTCTTGATTTCAGCTCAGGTCATGATCTTGCCGCTAATGAGATCAAGCCCCACACAGGGCTCTGTGCTCATAGTGTGAAGCCTGGCTGGGATTGTCTCTCTCTGCCCCTTCCCCTGCTTATGCACGTACTCTCTCTCTCTCTCTCTCAAAATAAATAAATAAACTTAAAAAAAATGGAATTATGGCATCTTTGCATTCATGGTATTCTTCGTGTCAGGCTTCGTTCACTCCACATTATGTTTGTGAGAGGTTACCTATATGTTGCGTGTCATAGTTTGCTTGCGTTCGTTACTGTGTGTTTCATGAATGTACTGCAGTTTATGTTTCCATTCTATCATTGATGGGCATCTGGTTGGCTTTTTAGATTTGAGTTATTTTGAATAGTGCTGTTGTGAACATTCTTAGTCTCTTGATTTTTGTGTGTGCACAGTTCAGAGGGATACGTAGTGGGAAGTGGAATTGCTGAGTCATAGACACACATGTTTTCAACTTTAACAAAAAACGTTACACTACATTCCATAAGGTGTTGGTTTATATTCTCTCCATCTGTACGTGGGAGTTCCAATTGTTCCACATCCTTGAAAACACTTGGCATTTTTAGCCTTTTTAATTTTTGTCAGTCTAGTGGGCTTGTGGCCATAATCCATGTGTTTTTAATTTACATTTCTGTTATGACTCATAAGGATGAATACCTTTTCACATGGCTACTGGCTATTTGGATAGCCTCTTCTGTGAAGTACCCGTTAAAGTCTCTTGTCAATTTTTTTTTTTTCTATCCTGTTGCTGTCATTTCTTACTGATTTATGGAAGTCCTTTAAAAAATTTTTTTAATATTTATTTATTTTGGGGAGACAGAGAGACAGAGTGTAAGCAGGGGAGGGGCAGAGAGAAAGGGAGACACAGAATCTGAAGCAGGCTCCAGGCTCTGAGCTGGCTTGAACCCACGAAGCATGGGATCATGACCTGGGCTGAAGTCGGATGCTTAACCACCCAGGAGCCCCTGGGAGTCCTTTATATATTCTGGATATTAGTTTTATGTCAGTTATATATGATGAAAATATATCTTCCCAATCCAACCTTGTCTTTTTATTTTGGTCTCTTTGATGAACAAAATATTCCAGATTTATTCATATTTCCTTTATAAGTAGAACTCTTATGTCCTATTAAAATTTTTCAACCCTTGTTATGAGCTTATTCTCCATTATTTTAAAATTATTATTTATTTTAAATTTTATACTTACATCTTTACCCCATCAAAAAAATTATTTTTATGATGTGAGGCATGAGTTATTTTTTTTTTTCTTATATGAACACCCAATTATCTTCCCCTAGATATTCATCTGGCTAACTCCCTTACCTTCAAGTTTCTGCTTTCATGTGATCTCCTCCATGAGGCCAACCCTGACCATCCCAATTAAAATTATAACCTCCATTTGCCCCCAGACACAACTCCAGTCCAGAATGCTTTATTCCCTTATGATAAACCATGCAATTTATTGTTTATTGTCTGTCTCTCCTTTACAATATAAGCTCCATAAAGAACAAAATTTTTGTCCACTTTTTTTTTTACCACTATATCTCAAGTTTCTAGATGGTACCTAACACAGAGTAGGTGCTTTATCAATATTTGTTCAATAAATAAATAAATAAATAAATAATGGCAGGAAATACTTTATTCAACTCAAAACGTACACTAGTTCATCTGACTATATGATCAATTGTATTGGTCATATCTAATATGTGAAATTTTAAAATACATGCATTTGAGTATGTGCGAAATTTTTACTAAAGCTTTTGATGTAATTCAAATATTTTAAGTAAATGGTTAAACTAGTACTTTACTAAAATATTTATTATAATAATAATAAAGTAAAATAGTATTTAATAAAATATTTTAGAAATCCAGATGTTGCCGTGTGTGGAACTGCATTTGCTAGGTTTGTGTGGAATGTTCCTTCTTTCAACAAATACTTACAGTGTAACCACTAGGCACCAAGTACTATGTTATGCTCTGGGGAACAAGATTGAGGTAGTTGTTTCTTCAAAGAAGTTGCAGGTTACTAGGAACACACCAGGAGCACAATTCATAAAACTAAGGCATTTAAATTTAACTGTATCTTTTGCCTTTCAGGTTAGATGGCTCTAAAAATATCAGGTTAGTTCTACAGAAGTCTTGAAGGAACCATCAATAAGTTACTCCTACCTTTATTTTTAAGAGCTGGGAGTCAAGTAGTTATTCATATGCAATGTAGTTTTAATTAGAACCAGACTTTCTTCATCCCAAGATCATTTTAAACATCAAATAACAAAGGGATTTGAAAGCATTTTCGTAACCCACAGAGTTCTCTATAAGCAGGAATTTATTATGATTATTATTATTTATTCGAGGAGCAAATGGTTAACTACTACATGTAATAATATTTTCTTCTTACAATTTGCCATTCCCTCTATCATTCTTTTTTGTTCTCTTTCTCTTTCATCCAAGAAAGGTAAAAAAAAAAAAAATCATTTATAAGGTGACATGCTGTAACCAAGCCCAAGTTATGGGAATTTGAATTTCCAAAATGGACTTCAAAAAGTAATTTAAACAGTAGCTCTCTTAGTTCACTTAAAATACCCTTTAATGTACAAAAGTATTGGATTTGCACTTTTCCGAGAAAGAATGTATACATTTGCTTAACCCGGTGGATTGCTTACATTGAGGCCAATTTTAAAAGATGAAACAACAGATAAAAAACCTACTTTGTCTAATCTGAAAAACATCAGGCCGTCATGGGCAGAATTTTGATTCCTTGATGCTACCAAAGGTGGGGGAGGGTATGCATTCTGTGCATTTGGATAAATTGCACAGTAAGTGCATGAAGTCTGGAGACCAATGGAAAGACCGTTTGACCTTTAGTGAATCATTCAGCCTCGTGAGGGTTTAGTTTCCTTATTTGTAAAATGGGGACAATCAAAGTGAACCACTTCTCAGGGTTCTCGTGAGGCTCAAGGGAGTCAAGACAAGTAAATTGCTTATAGCTGCATCTGGCGACTAGCATGTTGTTATTTCATTTCTGCTAAAAAAGGAAACCTTTAATCTTAAAAAAAATCATTATTAGATTTTAAAAACCCGGTCATAGTAAATTCTTTTCTGAGTTTTGATTGTTAAATGGCATTTCTGTTGTTGGGGGATAAAAGGGAGAGAATAGTTGCCTGTGATTATCCGAAGCTGAAAAGTTAAATAGCAGCCATGAATGCAATGCCCAGTTTTGAAGAGAAGCTGAAAACAGAAGTCAGCGTCTGGACACATTTGTTAACGTGTCCTCAGCATTTCCATGTAGATCCTATTATTTCTGCAAATTCCTTCATAATATTGCACTTTTTGTCATGATGAACACAACCTCTCTTATCTCAGAAGTGGGGTTTTCCAGCTGTTGGACTGAGGAAGCTCTATTCTTCTGAGTTTCATATGGAAGCCGTGATAAGAGAGACAACACTGCTGTAGTTTAAACTAGCTGCTCTGATGAAAAGCTTCCATTGTCAGGTGGTGTAACACCAATTGTTAGTTTTAATCAAAGTGAATCTAATAGCTTAATGAAATCATTGGCCTTAGATGTTCCTGGTCCTTTAGCAAATTGCTGACCGCATTATAGGAATTTATTTTTCACGTATTAGAGTAATTACCCTGTAGAACTCAGCAAACATATTTATCAAATTTTTGTTTTGTATTAAAGAGATTCTCTGTTCCTAATGCATATGCTGTATGTAGCTGCTGGTAGGTGAGGAAAATACGATGTTTTAAGTTCTCTATTGATGTAAGTCTTTGGCAAAATCTACGGTCGTACTGTTCCATTCTTCTACCTTGAGGGGACAATATATTTTTGTTTCCTGACCGTTAGCTAATCCTGAGAATTCTTGACCAAATCACCTTCCATTTCAAATGTCAATTACATAAAATTATTGATAATTGATTGATCACTCTTTTAGCTCTTGCTCTAGCATCTCACCAACCATTCTTAGGAAAGTTCCTATAACCCTGCAATGTAAATTGTCTCCCAATAAGCCAGAAACCATCTAGTAGTCAAACTATAGGAGATTTTCAAATAATAATATAGGCATTAAAGACCTTAACGTTTTAGCACAATTTAAACTAATACTTATATTTAATTAAAGCATTTTACCAGACTTTTGGTTATAACAAATGGTGGGCAGCCGACTTCATAGCTATTTCTTGTGCTACACAATTTAGCCTTTATCAAAAGGCCATCATGTACTGGTCTCTAAGTTAATTACTGATTTTTTTTGAGTGTCAACTGTATGGAAGGAAATGTGTTTTCTTCATTTGGGTTATCATTGTCTTTCCAATAAGATTGTCAGTCCTTTATAACCAGCAAGAGGCCATTTATTATTTTTATTGCCTTCCTTTGAAAAAACACATGCTTATTAAATACATGATGATTGCATCAGTTATTTATTGTGGTGTAACAACTTATCTCAAAATTTGTAAATTAAAAGGGCTATAATTTGTTGTTGTGTCTGTGGGTCAGGAATTCAGGAATGGCTTTGCTGGTGGTCCTGGTTCAGATTTCTCATAAGGTTTCAGATGAAAGTATGCTGGGTTCCAGTGATCCTTGACTGGGACTGAATAATTTGTTTCCAAGGTGGCTCACTCACATGACTGGCAAGTTGGCACTGGCTGTTGGTTGTATGTCTCAGTTCCTCTCCATGTGAGACACTCACAGGATGTTTAAATTCCTTCATGGCATGATGGCTATCTTCCCCTAAAGGGGGAGACCTAAGAGACTAAGTTGGAAGCTTTAATGTCTGAAAGATGTAGTCTTGGAAAGTGCACACTCTCATTTCTGTGACTGGTCATAGCCAGTCCTGATTCAGTGTTGTAGAAGACTACATAAACGCATAAGTACCAAGAAGTAAAGATAATTAGGGGCCCCCTTGAGAGCTGGCTACCACACTGATTGATGGAGTTGTCTCAAAGACTCACATGTCTGATGACAACTTTTTACTTAACTCTCACTGAACATCCTTTATCACAAAACATAGATTCAGATGAAGATATCAGGAAAAAAAAGTATTATTTTTTATCGGGGATAATTGGCATCTAACCTTGTGTAAGTTTAAGGTGTACAAAGTGCTAGTTTGATGCATTTACATACTGCACTAGTTTACCACCGTAGCGTTAGCTAACACATTTATCGTGTCACATAATTATTTTTTCAGTGACAACAACACTCAGCTACTTATTTTGTTATTTGTAAGAGAAAGTTCAACCCATATGGGCTTAACCAAAGGGGAAACTGTTGGTTTATATAAAGAGAAAGACCAGGAATATGGTGGACTTATTCTAGGCACTCAACGTTATTGAGGACCTACTATTTTCAGTCTTGTCGCAGTGTCTTCATCCTAAACTGGGCTTCTTTCATAGTGGCAGAATGGCTGCCCAATGCTCCTAGAATTTTCATTTGTGTCCAAGTCCATTAGCATAGTAGTATTCTGAATGGACCATCACTGTGAGAAGGGGGAAGGGATTATTACAATTGCATAGGTTATTTAAGACCTGCGTGAAGAGCAAGGCTATTACATGGTGAGGAAAGGATGGAAGAAATGTAGGGAACCACAGTGCATGGTACATGGACAATATTTATTTATGTTTATTATGGTTATCAGCTCTGACCTCACTTAAACAGATATACATATTCTCCCCCAAAGAGGAACAATTTGTACCGTTCTTCTCTTCTTTCTGAAAATCCAAACAGGCCTCTACCACATAGGAGTATCAAAGAGTTAATAAGATAATGCACATCAATCCTTAAGAGTGGATCCTCGTACATGGTAAGCTCAGTTGGTGTCAGCTATTTGCATATGGAGATTTTTGCCACCATTTCACATGAAAGATACCAGATTTCAGGTCAAGGTTCAAAGTTTTTGAAATTCTGGTTGGCCCTGGAAAGCTTCTTGGCATGATCAAGTTTTCACTGGTGGGGATTGGGTGCTGTAGAGCAGAGGGGTGGGATTTAATATAGAATATTGGCAAAGAGTAAGCACTTTGAATTCAAATAGGTTTGGTTTGGCTGTTATTGTTACCACTTCCTAGCTGTGTGATCTTGAGCAACTTAACTTACTTCTTGTGTCGGTTATCTATTGCTGAATAACAAATTACCCCCAACTTAGTGGCTTAAAACAACATGCATTTCTTATTTCACAGTTTCTGGGGGTCAGGAGTTTTGGCATGCTTTAACTGGGTTTTTTTCTTAGCGCTTCACAAGGCTGCAACAAAGGTTTAAGTTGGGATTGGTTTCTCATAAGAAGCTCAGCTGGGAAAGGACCTAATTCTAACCTTCCTCAGATCATTTGCAGTATTTCCTGCAGGTGTAGGATTCATGGCAACTTGCTTCTTCAAAGTCACCAATAGAGTGAGTCTGTTAGCAAGATGGAGTCTTATATAATGTATTGTAATCATGGGAGTGATTCATCACCTCTGACATATCCTGTTGGTTAGAAAGCAAGTCACAGATCCTGCTCATACTGAAGAGGAAGGAATTACACAGGGCATATAGGGCATGGACACCAGGAAGTGAGGAACATGAGTTCACCTTAAAGTCTGTCCAGCACAGTCTCAAAGCTTTCATTTCTTCATCTGTGTAACGGGTATAAATAGTGCCAACCATGTGCAATAATCTATATAAGGCACTTAATGGCAGCTTATATATTGGTACCATCTACTTGTTGCTCATTTGTGAAGGTAGAAATGACTAATTAGCCAGAATGTGCTATTGAAAATTGGGGCTACTTGAATGTAATTTATCTTCATTGTCCCTGTTGCAAGATCCTTAAGTTTATTGTATTTCTCCTTCCATTCTGTGAAACTTTCCAACACTGTTGTTATTTCTGAAGCCATAAATCCATTTCTCGTGCTTCAATGGGGTGGGCTTGAATTTCATTTCCTCAGAATCAGATTTTCTGTGGTAAAAACAGATTTTGATAAATTAATTTGTGAAAATGGGTAAAAGCCAGAGAAAAATTCTTCCCCTGTCCATTTACCACCTCTTCCCCCCAAATAGGAAGCATATTTTAATCAGTGCCTCATAATGAAATACACATTTTTCAGACAGAATTTAGCAATTCACCAAGAGCTCTAACACACTACAGATTAGGAAACTGAGCCTTTGAGAAGCTGAGTAATCTCTCTCGACTCTGAATCCAGACTCTGAATCCACTTATGCAACTATATTTCTCAAACACTCAATGGGGACTCTCAGAACTACTTCCCAAACTGCATTCGCAGGTACATCCCTACATTTATTGTAACATTAAAAACATTAGTCTACTGGTAATATTTTGGACCATGGAAAAAAAATATCAGGAAACTTCCTGGTAGGTGGGTAATTCAGAAGCAAGCTTTCTTGGCAAATTTAAATTTTACTTATAGGCAGAATCATTACATTGACTCCCAAGCCCAGACTAGTTTGGGTTAAAAAGGAAGTTAATTAGTTTTATTCATAAGCATGAATAATCTGCATTGAAATTTCTTTACTTAAAAACTGTATTAAAAGCATGATGTTGTTTTAGACTAGACAATTACACCATAATCAACCATAAACAACCATAAAGCTGGACAAAACATATGAATCATTGGGTTTGAAGCTGAGATTATGTAAACTGAGATTATGTGTCCCCAGCAGGCTGGCACACTACAAAAAAAATAGAAAGGATGTGCTTCAAGGTAAAGTAAAATGACACCAGATGGAAAGTTGGATCTGCAGGTAGGAAGGAAAGAACCAAAAATGGGAAAAAATATTTTAACATCTTGTTTTCTTTCTAATGAGTTCCCTAAAAATCAATGGCTACTTAATGCAAAATTAATAGAGAAAGTAGGGTTAAATTATATGTAGAAATAAAGAAATAACAATAATGGCACAAGGAAAAGCAAAAGATTATTCCATTTGTGAAGTGGGAACTATGATGGATAAAATGGGAAGTTTGTCAGTAGTGATGTGAAAAATGGTAAGTGTGAATTATTAGGTATGAAGTGTGAGGTACATTGACTCTGAATAGACTTTGATAAGTTACAGATAGGTATTATAAATGCTAGAGCACTAATTACAAATAAAAGAAGTGTGTCTAGTAAGCCAATAGAGGGCATAAAATAGAATAATAAGATATACCCAATTAATCTAAAAGAAGGCACCCAAGAGGAAAACAGAATCAAATAATAGGTGAGACAAATAGAAAAATAATTGCAAGAATATAAACTTAAACCTAATCGTATCTATTACTACATTAAATACAAGCCGTTAAAATGTTCTAATTAAAAGTAGAGGTTTTCAGAAAGGATAAAAAATGATATAGCTGTATTCTGTCTATAAGATATGTACTTTAAATGTAAATATATACACACACACACACATATATATATATATATATACACACATACATACATATACACATCCATAGTTTAAAAGTGACAAGATAGGAAAAAGATACACTATGGAAATACTAATCAAAAGAAAGCTATGGTGGGTGTACTAATGTTAGACAATGTAGACATAAGGACAAGAAATGTTATTATAGATAAACAGGGACATTTTATAATGATTAAAGGGGCAATGAATCAGAAAGACGTAACAATCCTAAAGATGTATGCATCTAATAACAGAACTTTAAAATTCATGAGGCAAAAATTGGCAGAGGCAAAGGGAGAAATAAACAAATCCATAATAATAGTTGGAAATTTTAACAACCTTCTCTCATTAAGATGAAACCAGTAGGAAAAATATCAGTAAGGCTGTAGAAGATCTCACCAACACTATCAACCAAATTAATTGACATTTATAGAACACTATATTTAACAACTACAGAAGAAACATTCATTTCAAATTAACATAGAATGTTCATCAAAATATAACACATGTTGGGCCACAAACTAAGTCAATAAATTTTAAAAGATTGAAATCTTTTGGCACTTGATGTTAGACCACAACAGAATTAAATTTAAAACCAATAAAAATAAGATCAAAAACTCCAAATATTTGGAAATTAAATGACATGTTTCTAAATGGTCCGTGGCTGGCAGAAGAAATCAGAAGGAAAATAGAAAAATATTTTCAGCTGAATACTAGTGAAAACATCAGATTTGTGGTAAGAATTTAAGCAGTTTAAGAAGGAAATTTGAAGTATTAAATATCTATATTTGAAGCAAAGAAATTTTTAAATCAATGGCCTTATTTTACACTTTGAGAAGTGAGGGAAAAAAAGGGAAAATGCAATCCATAATAAGTGGATGAAAAAATAACAGAGATCAATGAGTTAGAAGAGGCAAATAATAGAGAAGATGAACAAAGCCAAGAGTTTGTTCTTTCAAAGGATTACTACAATTGAGAAACACCTGATTAGAACCATCAAGCCACGAAGGAATAAAATACAAATTAGCAAAACCACAAATTAAAACGGGAGTGTCACTACAGATTCTAAAGACATTAAAAGGAATTTAAGGAACAGTATGAACAATGCCAATAAACTCAATAACTTCAATGAGATGACCACTTGCCTTGAAAAATACTTTTTACCTCAAATGACACAAGAGGAAGTAGAAAAATCTGAATAACACTTTATTTAACTTTTTGAGGGACCACGGGTGGCTCAGTCAGTTAAGCATCTGACTCAGGACTTCAGCTCAGGTCACCATTTCGCAGTTTGTGAGTTCCAGCCCTGTGACGGGCTCTGGGCTGACAGCTCGGAGCCTGAAGCCTGCTTTGGATTCTGTGTCTCCTTCTCTCTCTGTGCCTTTCCCGCATTGGCTCTTGATCTCTCAAAATAAGTTAACATTAAAAAAAATAATAATAATAAAATTTTGAATACATAATAAGAAATTTAACCCTAAGGAAAATTTGGTAAATGCTATGGTAAATGCTATGAAGCACTTCCTGAATAAATAATAACAATTTTACAAAAAAGTTTCAGAAAATAGTTGTGGGTTGAATCCTTTCCAATAAATTCTGTGAGACAAGCATAACCCTAATACCCAAATCTGACAACTATATTATTAAAAGAAAAGTGCATACATCCCCATCTCATTCACAAACATTCCCAATCAAATATCAAAATGAAAATAGTAATATATTTAAAAAGGGTAATACATTACAAACAAGTGGTATTCATATCAGGAATGTAAGGTTGGTTTAAACATTAAAAAGAAAATCATTTGATGGGGCGCCGGGGTGACTCAGTTGGTTAAGCGACCAACTTCGGCTCAGGTCATGATCTCACGGCTAGTAGGTTTGAGCCCTGCGTCGGGCTCTGTGCAGATAGCTCAGAGCCTGGAGCCTGCTTCGGATTCTGTGTCTCCCTCTCTCTCTGCCGTTCTCCTGCCCATATGCTATCTCTCTCTCTCAAAAATAAATAAAGATTAAAAAAAAAAGAAAAAGAAAAAAGGAAATCATTTGGGGTGCCTGGATGGCTCAATTGGTTAAATGTGTGACTCCTGGTTTTGGCTCAGGGCATGATCTCACAATTTGTGAGATCAAGTGCCGAGTTGGGCTCTGCACTGACGGAATGAAGCTTGCTTGGGATTCTCTCTCTCCCCCCCTCTCTCTCTGCTCCTGCCCCATTTGTGTGCTCTTTCTCTCTCAAAATAATAAAAATGGTAAAAAAAAGAAAATCAATCCGTATCATTCTCAATATTAACAGAAAAAAGGAAATAATCATATCTACAGTTGCACAAATAGCAATTGATAAAATTTGACTCCTATTCATATTAAAAAAAACCTCAGCCAACTAAGAATAGAAGAAAGTTTCCTGATTTGATAATGAGCACTTGTGAAATTCTAAACTGACATTATGCTTAATGATACAAACAGAATAATTTCCTCCTTAACAGTGAGAACAAGGCCAAGTCTGGTCTACCCAATTCTATTCAGTATAAAACTTGAGATCCTCACCAATATAACAAGAAAAAAAGAAGGGAGTGTGCATTAACAGATTGGTAAGGAAGATGTAAATTTGCCTGGAATGGCCAGCAAACCCTGTGCCAATGGATGAAAGATTACCCCACACTTTGCTAGGAAAGAGAGGAGAAGGCATGGGGATCAAGTTTCTAAGATAAAGAGCCCGTCGCCTCACTCGTATTCTAACGTATTGAGTGTCAGGCCAATCACAGATCTCAGTTGGCTTGTGTACAGAGGGCATATAACATTGTGGGCATGCAAAACCACAGGGTGCATGACTTAAAGGTGAAAAATCACCAGAGACTAATCAAGTCAGAGACGTACAGCAAGGGTCTGTGTGTCCTATTGTTTTGCTTAACTTTATGTAAAATGTATGGATAACAGAGGTCCCCAAGGACTGCAGAAACTCCTGGGAGTGCCGCCCGCCTCAGGCGCATTCCGCAGTCCGGTGGATAGGCCGGCCTCTGGCATTCCAAGAGACCCACGCCCCTCCCAAGCTTAACTGCAACCCACCAGAAATCTCTGTGTTCCATTTTAGCTAGCCAACATTGTGTATAATCTCCTCATCCTCAGTAACAACCCCAACGTAAACTTTACAGACTATATGAAGAAAAAGAAAAATACTGGGAAATCTTAGGTAATCTACAAAATATCTTCTGGAATTGGTAAACAAATTTAGCAAGGTTTAGAGTATAAGATTTGGGGTGCCTGGGAGGCTCAGTCGGTTAAGCTTCCGACTTTGGCTCGGGTCATGATTTCACAGCTCGTGAGTTTAAGCCCCGTGTTGGGCTTTGTACTGACAGCTCGGAGCCTGGAGCAGCCTGTTTCCGATTCTGTGTCTCCCTCTCTCTCTGCCCCTCCCCCGTTCATGCTCTGTCTCTCTCTGTCCCAAAAATAAATAAACGTTGAAAAAAAAAAATTAAAAATTTTTTTTAATGTTTTTATTTTTGAGACAGAAAGAGAGACAGAGCATGAGTGGGGGAGGGGCAGAGAGAGAGGGAGACACAGAATCGGAAACAGGCTCCAGGCTCCGAGCCATCAGCCCAGAGCCTGACGCGGGGCTCGAACTCACGGACCGTGAGATCGTGACCTGGCTGAAGTCGGACGCTTAACCGACTGCGCCACCCAGGAGCCCCTAAAAAAAAATTTTTAAAAGAATATGAGATTTATAACAAAATCAATCATTTGTCTATTATATTTTTAAAATAAAATAACAATAAAACAGCAATAACAATAACATCAAAATACCTAGAAATGAATGTAACAAAAGGCACACAAGGGTATTACACTGAAATTGCAATGAATAATAATAATTATTATTATATTATAGAATCATTCTCCATTACAGAAGGGAGAGGGTTACCATATTCATGGATTAGAAGACTATTACAGATGTCAATTCTTCCTAAATTAAACTCTAAATGTAATCCAATCCCCATAAAAATCCCATGAGCTTTCCCAATAGATATTATTAGGCTGATTCTACAATTTGTATCAAGAAGCTAAACTGTAACACTTCTAGGAGAACATGCAGAAGAGAATCTTCATAACATTGGAGTAGGCAAATATTTCTTGGATAGTTACATAAAAAGCACCAGCCATAAGACATAAATAAGGCTTAATCTATATAAAACCTGTTCTTTGAAAAGCAGTATTAAGAATAAAAATTAAGGTGTAGATTGGGGGGAAAATAATCACTGTATAATTTTGAAGAAGGAATTTTATCAAGAATGTATAAAAACTTTAATAACTCAAGAGGCTAACAAATCAATTAAAATGAGTAAAAGACTTGAATGAACACTTCACAAAAGAAGGTGTACAAGTAGCCAATGAACTCAGGAAAAGTTCCTGAACATTATTGGGCATCAGAAAATGCAAATTGGTTTAACATTAGGAGATAGCATTTCACATCCATTAGAAAGGCTACAATTAAGAGACTCCTAAATACAGAGCACAAACTGAGGATTGATGGGGGGGTGGGGTGGGGGAAGGCGAAAATGGATGATGGGCATTGAGGAGGGCACCTGTTGGGATGAGCACTGGGTGTTGTATGGAAACCAATTTGACAATAAACTTCATATATTGAAAAAAAAAAAAGGCTACAATTGCCCAAAGACAGGGATATCAAGTGTTGACAACGATGCAAAGCAAATGGAATTCTCATATTTTGTTGATGAGATTGTGAAATAGTACCGGAAAACTGGAGAACAGTTTTCCAATCTTTATAAAACAAAGAATAAGGTTATCCTGTGACCAATTCCACTCTTATATATTTCTTTAAGAGCGTTGAAAGCAGATGCCCGCAAAAAGATTTATGCACACCTGTTTGCAGTACTTTTATTCACAGTTGTCAAAATTGGAGATGACTCATATTCATCAACAGGTAAATGCATAAACAAATTGTCTCACAGCACAATGAAAATACTATCCAGAAGTACACAGGAATAAATTAGATGCAACGATCAACCTCAGAAGGGACATACCCCTCCTCTATCTTATTCTATTGGCCACACCAGCTGACCTTGTTACACGTGAGGAAGCTACACATAGGAGGATGAAGATTGTGAATACCAGAGGGCCAGGATCATTTGGGCATTTGGCTGCCACAGGTGTTTTCATGAAATGGGTATCTGGTGGATATCTGTGGTCAACTAGTATATAGGGTATTTGAAGTGAGATGTATCAGTGGGACTGGAAAGAAAAGTTGTGGTCAGATTATGATAGGAAATTTGACTTGTATGTAGCAGGAATGAAACCAGCATTGTCCAAAATAAATTGTAAGAGAAACTCATCTGAAGCAATGAGACTGTAAATAATGTTGGGTAAAACTCTTTCAAAAGGATTTAGTTTTGGAAGCAAGACTAGGAAACACACGGTCCTCTTGTGTCCAAAGGTATCCAATTGGCTTGACTCATTGCTGTATGTCTGTTGATGTTGATAGATAATTTGCAAATTGTGTTGTCAACACAACATTTAATCTGCTCTGAGCGGCTCATAAACAACACTTTGATTAATTCTTTCAGTCCGTGTCTTCTGGACAAGATTTACAGAGCTCTGCTTATTTGGATGAAAAATAGAGAGAGATACAAGCTGTCAGTATAAGGGGAAGGGGGACAGGAGGGCTTCCTTTTCTCTTTTTTGGTTGCATTTAAGAAGGGTTTTTAGTCAGGATTTTAAATGTTTGATTCCACAGGGGAAGGACTTCTCAATGGAACCCAGCAACTGGCACGAGGCAAGGTTTCACGTCAAAGTGGAATAAGTCAGGACGGACAAAGGCAGCTTGGCAGTGGAACACTGTAGAGAGGAAAGAGTCAGTCAAGCCTAAGGCAGGAGATGACTTTCTGAGTTAGCCAATTAGTTCCAGAAACCTGTTGGACAATTACAACTCAGAGAGCTTGCCATCCACGCTCTCTGTGGAATATGGAAATATTGTATTGAAGAGAATTCTGTTCAATAAGCACATTTTAAAAAAGGATTAGAATTTTAACAAAGGCTTTCAGTAACATGAAATACACATGCATGATTATTGAGCAATTCTGTGTGCATGTGGACATATGTGTGTGAGAGAAAGAGACAGAGGGAGAGAGAAACGAGAGCGATGGATTCTATTTTTGTCCTTCTCTTGTATTATTATATGCCAGCCCCCCCGCCAAGCCTCCCAAATCTGTTTAGCTGAGTGATTTCTATTAATTTTGGCTTTGAAATAATTTTCCACTGAAGCATGCCTTTTAATCAGCATCTCTCTACCTTTGTTGATTTATCCCAGCCAAGAGAAGAGAATAGAGTTCTAAAACAGTTTATGGAATACTCTTACATCACTGTGAAACATGCTGATCATCCAGCAATTTAGGCAGAGAGACCTGGAAAT
The DNA here is from genome assembly GCF_022079265.1 of Lynx rufus. Lineage (NCBI taxonomy): Eukaryota > Metazoa > Chordata > Mammalia > Carnivora > Felidae > Lynx > Lynx rufus. The sequence continues at coordinate 15,232,751 of NW_025814845.1, forward strand.
GAAGATCATTTGGAATAAGGTCCTTTCACAGCAATTACGACACAAGATGTACAGACAGTCTGCAGCTGATAGGGAGAAAAAGATCCGAGGAAATAGCTATCTAATAATTTCAGGACTATTGGAAATGTAAATAACTTAACACCACAATTCCTCCTTGAATTTGTCCCCCTTTATGCCTGTCTCCTCTCAAAGGGATAAGTATGATTTTTACGAGCTGCATTTTGGAATGCACACATTTCTAGCGATCATGCCAAGTGTTTCTTTTGTTGTTCACATCTGCATCTTTCGATATGATGAAGAGTCAACAAGAAAGTAGATTTGGTTTTGTTCCTTTGACAAATAAAGTTCACTTTGGGACACAATTGGAAAAAGACAAACATTACATCCATGCCAGAAAACCAAAGCTGAATTTTCCATTCATGGCAGTTAGACGTTGTAAGTTGCATGCAAGGCCCTTGGAAATATTAACCCAGATTCAGAAATTAGTAATTATATTGACCTTGACATCTGTCCTCATTACCTCGTTCCCAGCTCACACAATTAGTTTAGCTGAGAATGTCATCAAAACCCTGTGTTTTAGATCTATTTCTAGTAAGGAACTCCTTCAAATCATTGCCCCATGAAAATTACAACATTAAGGACACAAAGGTATACATGTATCTAATTGCAGTAATTGTGTTGAGAAGGAATTCACCTAAATCTCCTTTAGGGGCTTCATTCTGTTTGATGGCCTCCATGTACTCCCTTAAAACTGGAATGATTTCAAAGCATCGTCATACAAAGGATTATCAGAAATTATTATATAGGAAAAGAGAAAAGGGTGAAAGAGAACAATTTGAGAGGTTCACATTGGGAAACAAACTTCAGGCTTTTAACGGGAACATGGCAGAGGCTGACTAAAGAAAGCCCTGTGATTCTGGATTTCTCTGTGTTCTCTACTCACTCCCTCTCTTACTCCCTGGATCACAATTTGTTGGAAGCATTATTGTTGTATAAGCAATATGCTGACAGATTTTAAATGTAACACTACCCTCCTGAAAAATGAGGGAGTCACGTACTCCTACAAAGAGGAAAATACCTAGTGATTTTCATCTTCTGAAAATAGCAATAGTCTATTGGGTTTATTTCATGATTATAAAAGCCTAATAATCTATGATAGCTGAAAGAAAATGTGATTTATTAAGGTCTCTCTTAGACAGAAGATAAACCCATAATGTGCAGACAAACATTTTTTTTAAAGAAGTGTGCTAAAAAGAAAATAGTCAACAGCTTGCTTACTCTGTAGCTCCAGAAAGTGATGATTTGAGGCTGTGAAATATCAGAGTTGATGAATGGTAGAAGCAAAATTATAACTGTTGTTCTATGGTGAGATAAACTTTCACCTCCGTGAAGAAAATATAGATTACTGAAACTGATTGCAAGCAATCAGCACTGTATATTCTTCTTCCCTAACTGAGCAATGTTTGAATTTGTGCCTTTCAGACAAATGCATTAATAACATTTAGCCACTAGGTATTTGTGGAGGAAATTGGAAATTGTTTTTAATTTGTTGGTTTGGTGAAGCGATAATATATTGAGCCATAAGGGAAGGGGTAAAAAAAAAAATGCTATTGGTATACGACTTCTATTTGCATATGTAAATATATTAATACACACAGAGCCATGTTGTTCTCATAAACTCTGCCATACAAAGAGAAGGGTTAATAGACAGGGAGATTGAAAAAAACTGCATGACCATGTTGTGAAATATGGATTTAACACATAACTCATTGGAGGCCCCAATGAGTTATGGGCCTCATTTGCTGCATATTATAGACTTCTTTTTCCCCCATATTCCTTTTCAACAAGGCATATGGCTTAAATTAGTTTCATATTGGGTTTGCTGGGATCTTTCATGGACTGTTTTCTGCGACAAACTGTAATACTTTTGCTCTTTTAATTCTATACTCAGATGCTATTAAGTACAGTTCTTTAATTACCATGTGAGGCAATGCCTCAGGAACATATTCTGTAATAGCCACAGCGGAGGAAGAGTTTGAATCAAGAATTCATATTCAGTTGACAAACTTAAAGAAGCTGCAAATTCCTTATGGATGAAGGCAAATGGGTAAAAGACAGTGTTAGTTGGGGGTGGGGGCAGGAGCAGTTCGGGATGAAAACATTCAGACACACCTTCAGCTGAGTCGGGAAAGGAGACTCTTTGATAGGTAACAACATCCTGAAGGGTTAAGAATATTAAAGGACCCCATTTCCCATAACTTAGCTCATAAATCATATTTCCAGGTACTTTACATGATTTATGAGAGGCTGGCTGTCTGCATGATCAGTAAGTTGCATTAAAATGGCAATTGGTACTTCCAAAACAGAGCCTTATGATAAGAATCCAAATCTCAGAGAAGGCAAATCTCAGCCCACAAGTCAGCTGAGAGCGGGGGTGGAAAGCAAGTATCTATAGTTCATGCTCCATCTCTGAAATTCAAGATGTAAAATCAAAATATTAAGTGGGAAAAATGCTGGGCTAGAATAATAACACTTGGGTTTTGGTTTTTTTCTCACCTCTGTAAGCTTGATTAAGTAGTTTATTTTCTTTGGGATTCGGTTGTTTAGTAAAATAAAGGATTCAGGGCCTTCCTGTCCCTAAAATACATGTTGCATTGTAGATGTATAAATTACATATTCCTATTGTATGTATATATTTACATATTATTTATTGGCCTATTTGTATTATTTATCTATATATCTATAATATATATTATGTGATATGTATGTGTATGTAAGTGTGTGCATATATATACATATATATATCAAATATATCTCTCTATATCTATACATATATACACACATATATATGAGTTTTCTACATGTGTGTATATAGGTATGGTGTTTCTTTAAAAATATGTGAAAGGAGCTGAAGCAAATATATATATATATATATATATATACTTCTTGATGTATACATACATATGTAAGAAATACATATGTGTTTATATATATGTATGAAATAACATACGTATTAGGAAAACTGGTCACATGTAATATCACCAACTTAGTAGTTCTTGTTACCTAATATATCCTATAATTCTGAATATTATAAACACTGGCTTCTAAAAATGTTATATTTATGAATGGGATTATAAAGTATAATCAAACAATCTATTCAATATTATAGTTGTGTAAAGGTACTATGTTTTCCTTTAGAATAAAAATTTATAGGAAATTGCTACTTGACATTTATCATGGGTAAATGGAAGGTCAAAAAAGAAGTACATAAAATGTGTCTTGTTAGTTTGTGTTTAGTGAGGATAAATTCCATTTCAAGAGTAAATTAAAATTCATAGTTTTGTTATTAGACTTTTATTCTAATGCAACTCCTCCAAATTTGGATTTTGTACTGGAGGGCTGACTGTTAAGTATTTTGAAGCTTCCTTGACAGGAGCAAATTCAGCATAGATTGATCTCTTTGCAAAAGGCCCTGCAACCAATATGATTATCTCAAAGTTGTATTTTCTTGAACATACCAGACAGGAGTAAGCCTCAATGGGTCACAGATTAACTGAGAAGTAGAAAATTTATGAGCTCAGAATTATTTGACACATTGGGTCGCCATATAATTATGAAACCTAAACTTTTTGTTATTAACAGAAATTTAGATACAGGTTTTCCCCTAATAAACTGTCTGTTGTCCTTGTCAAGAAAGCTGCTGACCTCTGGTGCCCCTACTTCAAGCTCTTAATCAGCCACCCTTAGATCAGTATTCCTTCAGATTTGGTCATTTGGGCTTGAATGAGTCACTTCGTGCTGCTAAAACAAAAACACCATAGACTGGGTGGCTTAAATAATAGAAATTGTGTTTCCACAATTTTGGAGGTTAAGTCCAAGATCAACCAATAAGTTCAGTTCTTAATTTCTGGAGGGACACATTCTCAACAATATATGTATCCTACACAGTGGAGAGGGAGAGACGGAGAGTGAGTTCTCTTTTGTCTTTTACTGGAAGGGCACTAATCTCATTCATTAGGGCTGTACCCTCATGACCTAATTCCCTCCTAATTTCCAAATATCTTTGCATTGGGGATTAGCATATGCATTTTGTGGAGACATAAACTTTCTGTCCATAGCAGGTTGCTGTCCCCTTCCTGTGGGGACACCAACTCTACTATTCAATTAGGCTCCCTCGCTTCCTTACCCTCTGCTCTCAGTTTCAGTCACTTTCAGCCAAGGATTTTCTCATGTGCCTTGGGCTGAGGATCTTGTTGCTGAAATGTTCATCATGTTCATGTCTTTGGCTCAAGCGTGCTCACCATCACTTTCTTCTATTAGAGGCCTGGGCAGCACAATTGGGAGCCAAATGTGAGTTTTCTACATGAAACCAGGAGCTATTAAATAAAAAATATGTAATTGTTTTCATACGTAGAGTGCTATTTTTGGAGTTAGTAAGTAGAACTTATTGAATTCATTTAATGAAAGTTTTTTACACTGTGCATACTGTATTAAAGCATCCAGAATAAGAAATATAATAAATCAGAGGCTGACAGAACACATACAAAAAAGAGATGAGTTATAAGTCCCTCAGGTCTTTCAAGCCTTTGGTATTTTCCAAAGTCTAGTTCATCAATGGGCTAGATCTTGTGTGTGTGTGTGTGTGTGTGTGTGTGTGTGTGTGTGTGTATGTGTGTGTGTAAAGTCTGGAAGTAAAACTCCAAATGATCAATGTTTATCTGAATTGCAGAGGAAGGGTGAGAGGGGAAAGAAGTATAAAATACCACATTTGCTTTTTAACCAATATACTTTTATATTGTTGGATTTAAAAACCAAGAATGTATTTGCACATTGCGTGTTAAACTTAACAATATACATATAGAATGTAGTGATATTCTGTGCAGAATAAGTGATCTGGGCAGATTATCTTAGGATAAATTTTTAATTTTAATTTTATGCTGATTAATTTGTATTTAAATAGAACTGTTCTTTATGAACCCTGTGTTTAAACAATTGTAATTTGGGGAATAAATTCAAAATGTATCAATATAGATAATTGAATGTTCAAAGCTGGCTGGCTTTTCATGCTGGCTGTCAGGGTTTAGCTGAGTGCTGTTTTGGAGACAAGATGTATTCATCTGACTTCCATTCAAGTCCTGTCTGGTCACGTGGAACACACAAAGAAGTTCTCTGAATCTTTAGTTTTCATAATGAGGTGGGATGGGACTTAATGCTGGTTTTTGTGTGTGTTTTAATTTAAAAAAAGAGAAATGGGTATAAATATCATTTGTTGCAGGTACTTTCAATGCCCTACCTATATCTTCCTGGCCCTTACCATTTGCATCAGTTACAGTTCTCTAGAGAATATATATATGTATATATGTATACATATATGTATATTTATATAGTATGAATATATACAATTTATTATATACTTTATGTTATCAAAATAATTATATATTATATGTACATATGTATATGTGTATACATATATATTCATATTTATATATTTATATATTATGAATATAGACAATTTATTATATACTTTATATTATCAAAATAATTATATATTATATTCACAGATAATATGTGGTATAGTATATAATATATATCTTTTCAGGATATATCTATATATATATATATATATCTATGTATCTGTAGTTATAGATCTAGATAGGAGAGAGACAGAAGTTGATTGATTTGAAGAAATTGTCTCATGCAGTTGTGAGGCATGTAAAATCCACAGGGCAGGCTGGCAGGTTGGAAACTCAGGTAGGATTTGACACTTCAGTCTTGAGGCAAAATTTCTTCTCTGGGGAGCCTCAGTTTTGGCTTTAGCTTAAGGCCTTCAACTGGTTGGATGAGGCCCAACTACATTTTCGAGAGTAATCTCTTAAAGTCAGCTGATTGTAGACTTTAGCCACATGAACAAATTACCTTCATAGCATCTAAATTAGTGCTTGATGAAAATACTGGATACTCTAATCTAGCAAAATGGACACCTAACACCATCACAGCGTTTCAATGTCCAACGTAAGTGTGTGCAAATCTTTTCTAAGTGCTTCTTATGACCTATAGACTGCTCTGTGTATGTGGTTAGAGTTTTGGAGAATCAGCACTCCAAGAAACCCCTCTCATTCTGTGGCTGATGGGAGTTGATGTATAATCAACTTATCCATGGAGAATACGTTCCAACAAGACTCCTAGTGGATGCCTGGAACTGTGAATAGTACTGAACCTTAATATATACCATATATATTTTTATTCATACATACCTATGATCAAGTTTAATTTATAAATAGGCACAGCCTGAGATTAATAATAACTAATAATAAAATAGAACAATTATAATGTATTGTAATAAAAGTTATATGAATGTAATCTCTCTCTGTCTCAAATTATCTTATACTGTACTCACCCTTGTGTTGATGTGAGGATGACAATATGCCCACGTGAAGAGATGAAGAGAAGTGAATGACACGGGCACTGAGAGGTAGCATTAGGCTGCTATTGACCTTCTGACTGTACCTCAGAAGGAGGAGTGCCTGCTTCTGGGCCATGGTTGACCACGTGTAACTGAAACCATGTAAGCAAAACTGCAGATCAGGGGAGACTACCCTCAGCTGCTTTGCATACCTCTGAGGCATATGTTTGTCCTCTGCTAGTGTTTCATAAGACCGCCTCTCAAATAAATGGCTTCCACCTCAATCTCACCAATGTCTCTTTCTGGAATAAGCAAAACTAGCACAGTGGGATCATTTTAATGGTGAGAATAGAATGGAATAATTTCTTGAAACCTAGGGTGGGGGAATTGCTAGTTAGAAAACAGATCTGTATTAATGGTTCTCTTTTTTGTTTTTGGTTTTTGGTTTTTGTTGTTGTTATCAGTAAAAAGAACTCTTTTTCACGTAAAAACTCTTCTTCAATATCTTCGAAAGAGTAGCTACATATTTTGTATTTACTGAATAAGGAAATACAAATCCACATCTAGCTTTGAGAATACTTCATAATATTTTTTTTTTTGGTTATTTTCTTTCTTTCCTAAAAAGGTTGAGGCTTCTGAGGTGTCTGGGTGGCTCAGTCAGTTAAATGCCAGAATCCTGGTTTTGGCTTAGGTCATAATTTCACAGTTCGTGAGATCGAGCCCTGAGTCAGGCTCTGTGCTGACAGCGTGGATTCTCTCTCTCCCTCTCTCTCTGCCCCTCCCCCTAGGGTAGGTGGGATTCAAGAATCTAACTGTACACACACACACACACACACACACACTCGTATATGTGTATAATAGGTTTTATAATTTTTAACAAAAATTTGTCTTAGCATTTCAAATATACAAATAGTTCTGTATAACAGCTTCTTAAAATGAATTGCTTATCAAAAGAGAATGCATTTTACACATTTGCAAAATAAGATATTGTTAAATTTCCCTCCCGAAATTCCATATATCTCAATATTGAAAATGTTCTCAACACTCTAACCAACATGGGAAATTAACAATTTAAAAAAAATTTTTTATTAAAATTTTTGTTAATTGGATAAAAATATATATCTTTATTGTTCCAATTTTTGCTAGTTATTCTAGGGTTAGCCAATTTTCTCTGTTTTCTAAATCATATTTCCTGTTTTATGAATTTTTTATTCAAATGCTTTGGGATACCTGGCTGGCTCAGTCAGTACAGCATGTGACTCTTGATCTCAGGGTTATGAGTTTAAGCCCCATGTTGGGTGTGGAACCTACTTAAAAAAATAAACAGGGGTACCTGGGTGGCTCAGTCAGTTGAGTATCCAACTCTTGATTTCAGCTCAGGTCATGATTTCTTGGTTCATGGGATCGAACCTGCTTGGGATTCTCTCTCTCCCGCACTCTCTGTGCCCCTCTCCCGCTGGTGCAAGTGCTGGTGAGCTTCCTCTCTCTCTCTTTCACTCAAGATAAATAAATAAACATTTAAAAGAATTAAAGAATGCTTTGCTTATTTTCTATTATTTGGCTTTATTTATTTTAAAGGCTTATTCTATTTTATTAATATAAGTCCTTTGTTATATATGTTGCTAATATTTTTGTGTATGTTTTAATTTGATTCTGCTTATGCTCATCTTCAATCACACAAAAAGTTTAATTAATTAATTTAACTAATTAAAATTTACCTCTTTTTTTTCTGGTATGTGATTTTTCATCTTACAATTTTGCTATCCCAAAGTCATAAGCATATTCTCTTATGTTTTTACTTTACTAATTCTTTTCCTTTAAAAAATGTTTTAGGTTTTTATTCCTCGTATTTATTTTTATAAGTAAGTTATAATTTATTCATTTTTTTAAATTGCCTAGTTAATTACTCTATTATTTAACTATTTATACTGTGCCCATATATTGTGTAATATATTAACTTTAATGCATAGCGCATTCAGAAATGTACATGGGTCTGTTTCCACATGACCTGTCAGTTTTCCTTGGTCTACTCCTCTGTCCCCACACCAGTATCGTACTGTTCTAATTCCTATAGGTGTATAATGTATCATATTATCTGGTAAAACAAGACCTCATCGTTATTCTACCTTTTAATTTTTTTCTAGCACCTCTTTCATATTTTCTCTTCTAGAAATTGAATCACCTTATCAAGTTCTATGAAAAAATCTTGTTGGGATTTTGATAGTTATTTATCAGAAATCCTAGTTTAATATATGAGGAAGTAAATACCTTTACAATATTATGTTCTTCTTTCCAGAAACATGGCATACCTTTGCATTAATTCAAATATTCTTTTATGGCCTACCTGATACTTAAAGATATAGTGAAAATTTAATCCAATTTGGCTTTTGATTTATTGGAATGAAGAGTGTTTACATCCTGAGACTGCTGTTTGAAAACTGCTGGGAAAAAAAACAATGTGGAACATTTATAATCCATCATGTAGAAAAAAAGCATAAACAAATTAAAAAATAAGCCAGTTGTTTCTTTAAAATGCAGTTTTCAAGGACTTCAAATGATAAGTCACCAAAAGTTTTTTTGTCTTATATTTTGATGGTATGAGACATAGTTAAATTTTAATCCACATTTTAATACCCATTAGTTCCCCAAACAGAAAACAATATGTATAATTTTTGAATTTATTTGTTGACAATTCATGCTTTTTATTACATAATTAATTTAAAGTAAATGAAACAGCATGCATCACTTGTTAAATGGGAAAAGTAAGAATTTGTCTTTATATAGTATGAATGTTATCAAAGATTATATTAGCATCTTTATAATTCAGTATTTAATAATATATGAATCCCAAACCACTTTTATCTTAAATCACTTCTCAACCCACAGAAAATGATAATTTGATACGAAATAATGAGAGGAGGCCCAGGAGGTGATATGTGGCTGGAATCAGTGGTTTGAAAGATCAGCAAGACTGGGATGTGCTTCCAGGAATTTGCTTCCTGTTTGCGAATTTGAAGTTTAGTGCCCAGTACCCTTTGTTTCTGTTCATGCCTCTCTTCTGCTTTTCATTCACGACCCTACTGCTAAGAAACTGGAGCATGGGTTGGAAAAGAGTGGAGGAACTTGGCAATCACATACCTGCTTTTCACTGAGAGAAGATTGCGATTTTTCTTTCAGAGCTTAAAGCTATCAGGCTAAACATAACAATAACTTAGTGTACTTTGCATTTCTATCTAGTGACTTAATTTGAGTGATGGTATTAATATTTTATGAAGAAATCAGCATTTTCTTTTAAATATCTACTCTTAAAGCTTTCTTGTACCTGAATATGCGATTTAGGGTTTCTTGAGGCTCAGGTATTTTCTACTAGAACAATGTTCCCATTCTTTCACAAAGTCAGTTGGTCAATGGAATTCAAAATACAGAAGTTTCCTTTAGAGATACCTAGTGTCCCTCTTGCTCTTTGAGGAGTTCAGAAACTGATCCTCGGATGCAACTGCCTGAAAACCACTTGCCATCATGAAGTCTTCCCCATTATTTGCATTAGGGTCACAAAGAAGTCTTGCCCTGAGCCCTTTCGGGAATTTTAATATAAAACTTAAACCTTTTATTTTATATCCTACAAAAATTTGAGTTCATTTTCAAGGAAAAGTCAGAGAAAGCCTACAGGATAGCAGGCTGGAAATAATGTGATACATTAACTACTTTCTCCCATTATTTCTTCCTTTTCTTTCTCCACATTCAAGGCTTGTGCTATGAAGCCCAGGAAGAAGAAGGTGGCAGATCAGAAAAAGTAGAAGACTTCCCGGCTTTTGCTTCTAAAAGACTAAGTGCACTAAAAACCAAACAAACAAAACTCTCCCAAACAGGGATGGGCTAAAATGGAATAAGACGGAGTGCTTCCTCAGAAGCAGGAGAGAGAGAAAGAGTGCAGACCTCATTCCAGGAAATAACTTGCTGAGGCTGTGGGGAGGGCAGAGGTATGTGGGTCCCAGAGTGGCACCTTGGCATTTCCCTGAGAATGTGGCATACAGGTACAGGTACTCAGTTGACATCTTAGGCCCAGGCTCCTTGTGTTCCCAAATGCTTGAGCCTCAAAAGTGGCAGGAGAGCATCTCAGTGTCAAACCTGGACAGACCTGGACATGAGCAGAGCCAATACGCATCACATTCATCACTGCAGTGGGCCAGTGGCTGAGGATTGCAGTGAACCACCCAATGCTTGTCACTGCAGTGGATCCGAGGATCTCAGCATACCCTGGGCGAAATCCTAAGAACAGCTAACGTTATTTCTGCCTTAATAGAGAGCGAATTAAAGGGAATAAGTTGGTATTTTTCAGCACATATATCTCTGCAAGCTCTATTAATCCAATAGATACTTCCCAACCTATATTACTGTACTTGTTCTCATGCAAGCATAAAATTTTGAATTTTTCTCCCGTAAAACCTACCTCTCTTCCCAAATGTTACAATATTGGGTAGGTGTTTATAACCCAGAGAGGGTTAAAGATGACCTTTACCCTCACGCATTGAATAATGCGTTGCAGAGCTGTTAAAATCTGTCCCTTGGGCTGCCAGTAATGGAAATCAAGTTGAACTACCTTAACTAATGGGGGATTCTTTATAAGGATAAAGGGGTATGGGGGGGCGTTGAGGGCATGAATGGAGTGGGCATTAGAAACTGTCTCTTGCATTACACTTCTCCTTGTGCATGGTGCTGACTAAAGGAATCTCAGCTCCAAAGTTTTAAGAGATAAAATTTGATGGGACAGGAGGCCTTTCCCAGTGTCTGGCTCTTATGAGTGCTCATGTTTTTCTTGTCATTACCATCCTGAGTTCTTCATGCAAACAGACCACAACCATCCAGCTTGTCACCCTTCTTGACGTGGTCTAAATTGCCTGATTTAGCTGCGTGTTTTTACCTAAGGCTTTCATGTAAGGCTTCTTATTCGTTATTGAGCATCATGAAATCTTTGTAGCCAAACATGAATCCATGAGAAACACATAAACGTTCATATGAAAGAAACATATAAAACCATCACGTTGATAGATTATGCCTATAGAACACAATCTCTTTTATTTCCCTTCTTTTTCCAAATTTCTTTCTATGTAGTACCCGGTGGCATGCTTTAACTTTCTTTTTTCTTCAAAAATAACCCCTAAATATATTTCTTCTGCTTCCTTCCTTAAAAGCTGTACTTTTGCCCTTGCAATTTCACTTTGCAAAATCCCTGCAACGTAGTATTCCAACATGGCGATGTAATGAAGTTTGACATGATTTCCTGTCCACCTTGAACCTCTACCTCCCCAGCACGCTTCAGCACGCACAGGAAACTAACAGAACCTTATTTGCTAAATAATGACTTTGTTAGTCTCATTCCTTTACCCCAAATCTCATCCTCTTAACAATATAACATGGATGCAGAGTTTTTCACTTCCGACTGATTTGCATTTTTCTTGGTTGTGTGCTGTTGAACAGCTGCTGTTTTCTCCCCAGAAGGGGGCGGGGGATGGTTTCCATGGAGATGGTGATGACTCCGCTCAGATGTGGACATCTCCAATATTCCCACTGCATTTGTAATTTCTATCATCCAGTCCATGTGGAGCTCCTAAGTAGTTTCATTTCCTTTTGGCAATAAACTCCTTGGAATTCTGACTCCAGAACTTTTTAATTGGCCCTGGTTTGTGGCCACCAATGTACTTAATTGACATCAAGATATATTTATTTGTCATTGAGTCCTTACATGGTTATGTGCTACAGAAAGCAATTAAAACAGGTACAATGCCTGTTATAAATAGGACACCTTGCCATAGTGCTTAAGCCATAGTGGGAATAAAACAAATGCTTATTGATTGATTTGTGGCAATATAAAGGAAACTTTTAATTCCATTATGTTGCTGGAGTAAAAAAAAAGATACTAAATTAGAAACAGTTTGGGAACACTATTAGCAAATCTGTTACTTACATTCTGTTTGAGTCATATCGTAAGTCTTACAAAATGCTGACTTTAGAGACGATCGTGCTGAACTCTATCGTGAAAAATAATTTGATATTTTAGTCAAGACAGTGGTATTATAGGAATAGGTTGAATATTAGCAGCCAGACAAAATTGTTTTTTTTAGTGAAAAAATGTAGAAGCAAAGAAGAAAGATACTTAAGACCTTTATTATAATCATCCCTTTATTCATTTAACAAATGTTTATTTACGACCTACTATGTATCCAATTATGAATAAGATTGTAAGCAAAATATGGTCTTTTCTTTAAGGAAATTAGAGTCTAATGGGAAATACAGATATTAAACTAATAAAAACTCATAAATTTATAATAACAAGCAGTAATAACATTTCTGAAAAAAAAACCACAGGGTGATGAAGGCAGAATCCAGACTGAGGTGTATGTGGTCAAAAGGAATCTAAAAGCTGGACAGGAGCTAACTGGACAGGGATCAGGGTAGGTTTTAAGCAGAGTTAGCACACTAAGCAGTGCTTAACAGCTGCTAATATTTGGTATTCATGTAAGATATTTGAAGCACACATCTAAGTACTTTACCATGAGCCAGGCCCTATTATTACCTCCACATACGAGAAAATGGAACACAAAGAAGTTAAGTACAAGGTAAGAGAGAGGTGAAGGCAAGATTTGAACCTAAGCCACCTGAAACCAAAGCACACACACCTGATCATTACTCTATACTCTCTTGTGGGGTGAGTAATAGAATTTTTTGTTCAAGAAACTTATTGATTTTATATGACTACAGATATGAGATCTGGGCCCAATAAAAGACCTGATAATATTTGTTATTTGCCATGTAGACATACAATGGGCTGAGTCTGTTTACACCAGTGGACCATGTCCATATTAAAGGTACCATGGAACTAGAGAAGGATGTGAAGCTCTGTCACTAGCAGTCTAAAGGAAGTGTTGATCTCGCATCATTATTTCCAAGTGTCTTAAGTCTTACTCTCCTTCTGCCCTTCCTTAATGGTTGATATGGATAGAATAATATAGTTTAGAATAGATAGAATAATATGGTCCTTTACATGTATAATATACAATCAGAAGCACATGCCAATTTTATTTTTTGTCACTAGAAAAGGACTTTTTAAGTCATCAAAAGCCAGCAAACACTAATAATTCTTTTCCCTATAAGCCAGGACAGTTGAATGGGATGTGGCAGCTTAAATTAGGGCTAATCTATGTCCAGGACAAATATGTGATCCAGATTGAGCAGAAGGGAACCCCAATTGGATAGTGATTCTGTTTATACAATTTTGGTGAATGAGATGCAAGAAAGAAATACATTTTGGTTATAAGTAAATCAAGATACCAGTAATTAGTTTTAACAAGTCAGTAGGAATAAGATATCTATAGGCAATGCCTTGAGTATAAAGTGGTTATTACCTATGATGTATCAGCTGAGGCTTTGGCTTTCATGAAACCCCACAAAAACCAAAACAGAAGTTGAATTTATCTAGGCACGTGGAGGTAGAGTAATATGTACACAGATTTCATTAAAAAGAGTCAATTTGGAAAACTCAAGTCCTCCCATCCTTTTTCTGCTCCTGTAGTTGATGTTGGAGGCCATTATGTCCTAAGTGCCTGGATGTTTGCCTGCACTCCCCACTCATTTGGCCCAAGAATAGACATAGCCTAATGTTTCTATTGGTCTCTTTTGGATACACTAATAGTTTAATTGTATTTTAAATTGATTTTTAATGCCCAGAGTTTCCCTAAGTGAATTTTTTAAGTCTAGAAAATAAATACAGGTCTACATTATAGCAGTGAAGGGTTCCCCTTTATAACACTGCCATGTCAGAGGGCTGTTAAGAAGTCTAATCATTTAATGTTGTGTAAAGTGCTTTAAGAACATTAATTACAGGGTTCAGACTAAAAGAAACAAAGAGTGACTCCTATTTTTAAATACTTTACCTTGTTTTGAATATACTGTGCCAAATATATAATCTGGTACACCTTTATATATAAAAATGCTCTTTAAAGTAATTAAAATTGACATTTGGTAAACTGCTGACAGCTTGTTTTATATTTTATACAATATAGAAATTTTCTACATTATAAAAAAATTTTTTAGCCCAATTGGAGTCTCACAATAACCCCGTGAAAAAGGCAAGATTGGTAATATTAATGTACCAGTAAGGAATTGAAGTTCACAATAGGAGAATGAATTTTGCAAAGGATGCAACTACAGTGTTGGAGGTCTTAGTACTCTTTCTCTACACAAAACAAAAAGTAGCATATATTTTGGAAAATTTTGTATTGAATGAATTCTTTACAAGGATCAATTGACTACCATTAGGAATAATCTAGGAATAAACTATTGAGTCTTCAACCAATGCTCCAAGTCAAGGAAAACCATACCTTTTGGATAATACACGAATCGATACCAAACTCCACTTTGGTGGAGTTCTGTTTTATTGGTTGTAAGTGACAGAAATCCAACTCAAACCAACTTGAGCAGAAAGGGAACTGATTGACTCCTACACCTGAGAATCCCAAAGTATGGGATTGTCTTTAGTCTTAGTTGGATCCATAGCTTCAAAGGGTGCTTGCTATGAGAACTCTTTGATCCCCTTCTTTTGGTTTAGGCTTCCTCTATATTTGACTTTGTTCTCAAGATGGTTTTCTCTGTATGGCAGGCAAGGTAACAACTAGCAGATCCAAAGCTTTCATTATCTTTTCAGCTTGACATCCCAGAAGAAAGCAGCGCATTTCTGGAGGACTTTGGATCATGTGCTTATCAGTTAGCCAATCACTGTGGTCAGGGAGATAGAGTGCTCTAATCCAGCAGGTGTGGGACATGTGCAGAATATGGAGTCATTGCCTCATGATCTGAATGGGATTGTGAAAGACAGCCTCAACCAAAGCTGCTCTGCTTCTATCTGTCTTAGTTATTCAAACTCTGGATTTGTTTGAAGAAAGGGTTCTATGGCTTCGAAAGCTTGTAAATTACTACTTAAGCAGAATTTTGATTAAAATTATGTAGGATTTAGTCCTTCTAGTTATTGGGATACAATTGAAGATATTTAGAAAATGGGGTTTGGAAGACCTGGGCTTGATTTCTGGCTTTTCCATTCGTAACTGAGTGCTTGTGTGTAGAAAACCCAAGTCTCGGTTTTTTCGCCTGCCAAAAAATAAAACTAGTTAGAATGCGACGAAACGATGCGTGTGGAAGTGGTTTGTAAAGATTCATTGATGCTGTTTTCGTTGTTATTTATTTTATTTAAGTTGTATATTCTTCCAAATCCTGAAATAGATGGAAATAGATGGCACAGTCAAAAGGAGTAGCTGAAGACAATTTTATTAATAGAGTATTTGTAAAGATATCGGCAGGGCTAAGGGAAGAAATGCCCTGAGGCTGGCAAGCATGGGAAACCATTACCTTCCCCGAATCCAAAAGGGCAAAGAGAAGGCAGGGTTGACAGAGTTCACTGAGAACTAGAACTATAGGAAGGACTGCCAAACAGACTCTGTGGCATTATGTGAAGACCCACCGGCAAACCCAGCTCAGCGAGAAGAGATGGAAGGATAAAGACTACAACCTCTCTCTACTCTTCTACTCCAGTCTCCAGATGGTGCTTCCCATTGGCCAAACTCACCTGGAATCTAGAGGACCAGGGGTCAGCCCTTTTGGTCACAGAGCTGCGTGGGGGAGGGTACAGAAAGGGTCTGGAGAGAGAAATGACGAATATCTGGTATAGCTCTCCTTTCCCCTTAACTGGTTTATTTTAAGAACATAGAGTCCTTTGGTGTTTCATTTAGTTTCTAGTTCATTAGAATTTAGTGATTGCTAAAAAAACACAAAACAAAACATTCAAATATGGGCACATTAAGAACTGTTGCTTACTTTAATACTTCTCTTATCCTGTGATCTGTATACACGGACTTAAAGCATGTCCTAAACATCCTTCGGTGTCCTAGGAAATTCCATCTTAGGTGGTTAGGAACATCTCTCACTTTGCTTCTGAAAGCATTGCAAGGTAAGGTATGTAATTTTCCATAGTGATATTTTCAGTTGCACTTTAAAATGGACTATTTCTAATAAGGATTTAATTTAAGTTTAATGAGGGAGTTATTATATGTTAATTAAATATCAACTGATTATTATGAATATCTATTGGGGCATAACAACTTTTTTTATTAAGATGAATATCTCTTAAACAATCAAGGCTTGGTAAATATGCTACTAATAATTATTTTTAAACTAAAATTCAATAAAAAAATACAACTAAAGGCACTACCTTGAGTATAATGTGGTTATTATCTATTAAATATCAATGGATTACTGAGAATATGGTTATTGAGTTTTGACTCATAGATCTTAATAAACTGCTAGTTGCACCTAAATAAACCTCCATAACTCAGCTAGTATTTAATTAGGAGAAGTATTTATAGCATAGCATTTACATTAGCATATTTATAATCAAATAAATAATATAATAACTCTTTTATTAAATCTAAATTAAATCCTTGCCAGAGGCATTTAAAGAGCAGTGAAACTACATTGGCTATGTGGTCCTTAATATTTAATTCATTACATCATTTTTAAACTTTACTAATATATTAAACAATGCATTAATACACTATATGTATTCTAGGGATGTTATGAAATTGCACCTAATCTATTTAGGTTAAATTGGACAAAGTTTTCTAAGCCTTTTATTTTGGTCCATTATAACTAGGCACAAATATGAGGTATGAGTAAAATATGTCATTTTAATTGGCTATACTATTGTTGCTAAAGAGATTTAACCAATACGCATAGTGATTGTGGCATGTGAGGTGTCCACACAAGCTTCTGGAAGCAAGAGTTTGGATGCCAAGTTGCCCACAAGAAGAGAAGCCCTGAGCAGACCCTGTATACAGTTACTTAAATGTTCATAAAAATAACACTCTGCAGATGAATTGGCAGTTGTCTTGCACAGTTAAAAATGGAGCGTAATTTCCTCTCAAGAGTGAGGAATAAAATCCAAACTAATTTTATTTCAATATTGAAATATCATAATTAAGTTTCCTTTTCACACAAAGCAGATGAGGATGCAAAGAGAGTATTTGAGTCAGGCTCATCTCATCTGGAGTCTGGTTAGTTCTTCCTGATCCTTGCTCCAGGTGAAGGGCTTGCTTCAGGAAAACTGTACATTTCATTTTCTCCTGGAAAAGTCTTTGACTCTGCAGACATTTATTTCAACAGCAACACTGGATAACGATTCTGTGAAGATGTTAGCAATGTGACATTGATTTGTGGATTTGTGTTTATATCGGCCAAAGAAATCAAGGAAAGTCTACTAAGGGTCCAACGTATGAATGGAGACTTGCATATTTGGTGCTGTTGACACCCCCACTGGCCCATGCTTCTTGTCCTTAGGTTGTTGTGAAGTAGAGGAGAGAGACATAGATGGTGAGGGTGATGGTGATGGTGATGGCAAAGAAGAAGGAGGAGGAGGAAGGGAGGAAGAGGTCATAGTGATCATGTATGGGATTACATGACTTTGTCTGCTAGGTCATGTTCTAATTGTCTTTATGTGGACTATCTTATTTAATAACTGGGTTTCCTTTGTAGGATATTAAGGTATCTCTTCCTTTCTCTCAGTGATGCCTTCCTCCATGATCAATGGCCATCAGGTGATCCTTTGCAAATAAGCATGGTTTTCCCGATTAGTGTCCAAGTCATTTTACAAGGACAAGGTGCACAGAAAGGCAGGAGGATGAATTAGGAAAAGCCCTGGTTTAGAAATCAGTTGTCTTGATTTCTATTCTCACCTTTGCAGTTAACTGGCTGTATAACTCAGCAGATTCTTCATATATGAAATAAGGGGTTTAAATCTCAGAATCTCAAAATCTAGTCTAGTGCTAAACTTTCATCCTTAGGGATGTTAGGGTTTCAGTTGGGTCAACAGTTATTAGAATTTGGAATACAAAGTACCTTTAGAAACATTAGTCCAACAATGTGTTGTTATTGGTGTGATGGAAGCTGGCTATATATAGTCTTATTTTTCTTTTTTAAAAAAAAATTTTTTTTTCAACGTTTATTTATTTTTGGGACAGAGAGAGACAGAGCATGAACGGGGGAGGGGCACAGAGAGAGGGAGACACAGAATTGGAAACAGGCTCCAGGCTCTGAGCCATCAGCCCAGAGCCCGACGCGGGGCTCGAACTCCCGGACCGTGAGATCGTGACCTGGCTGAAGTCGGACGCTTAACCGACTGCGCCACCCAGGCGCCCCATATAGTCTTATTTTTCTATAACATTAAAAATTACTCTTGGGGTGCCTGGGTGGCTCAGTCAGTTGAGCGTCCGACTTTGGCTCAGGTCATGATCTCACAGTCCGTGGGTTCGAGCCCTGCATCGGGGATACCTCAGAGCCTGGAGCCTGCTTCAGATTCTGTGTCTCCCTCTCTCTCTGCCCCTCCCCTGCTCATGCTCTGTCTCTCTCTGTCTCATAATAAATAAAGACATTAAAAAAATTATTCTTTATACATGTCTTGAACAAAGAAGTAAAGATGATTATTATTGGATCTGTATAGTGACGGTCTCAGAGGGTTTTAATTACTTTCCATTCCATGGATACTGAAGGAAAGCTATTAGGATAATGAAGGCTCAGCATTCTGAAGGACGCTGCAATGTAGCAATCATGCTATTCTACTTTTATATATCATATTTCTAAGGTCTATTGATAGAATCTTTCAAAATTTAGCTCCTGCAGAAATAGGGATTTTTGATTCTGTGGTCCAGCATTACAGATATTAAGTTTTTCACTTAACTTTGTTCCTGCTAATGATTTGCTGAAACAGGGTTCTTTAAGAAGGTAGGTAACCAAGGGTACTTTCCTAGGTGGTTACACCACTTGGATCAGGTTTCCCAGTGTTAGAATTGGCTTCTCACTGTAGAAGGGACAAGGTAACTAAGTGGATAGAAAGCCCTGAGATCCTTATATCCAGAAACTGGAAGTTTTCATTCCAGAGTACATAATGAAGGGGATTCGAGAGGACAGAGACAGCTTAGATGGTTCTTATCAGGAAACAAAGAAAGCAGGCTGGAATCAAAGTTTCTACCTTGAAACCTGGCTTTTGCTTTTTTATTTCTTTCCATATCCTATTAAATAACTTCTCTAAGGGACTCAGCATCACTGTACTTTGAATTATGGCTTCATGTTGTGGTACACAAATAACACTACCAATGTAGATATGTGATTCAGAAGTCAGATTAGGGATCTACCATACGTTAATTACACTAGTATTTCTCTTTGGTTACTTCTTTTTCTGCAATGGATTAGGGGTGGTTCTTCAAAATTACAAACCATGGATGGGGTTGATTTTGTCATTTGATATCCCATTTTATAGCATGCTGCTTTCTCTAAGTTTAAGATGAGCTTTTCCTTGAACAAAGAAATCCAGTCTATAATTTAATCTTAAAACGTACATGCAAATGTAAGTTTTCTATAGCTTCCATTTCAGTTACAAAAAACACCTAAAATTAACCTGCTGTTTTTAATTTTTAAAAAACGTTTATTTATTTTTGAGAGAGAGAGTGTGAGCGGGGGGGGGGGGGAGGGGCAGAAAGAGAGGGAGACACAGAATCCAAAGCAGGCTCCGGGCTCAGAGCTGTCAGCACAAAGCCCAACACAGGTCTTGAACCTGCAAGCCATGAGATCACGTACTCAGCCAAAGTCAGTTGCTTAACTGACTGAGCCACCCTGGTGCCCCAACCTGCTGTTTTTTTAAAAAATTACTTGCCTTGAGTCTGTTTGTAGCTATCATGGCTTAAATGTACATGCAGATTTTGCATATGTCATTCTGTGGTGTAAGCGTTTGTTTTTGCGGATTGCACGGAATCTGCTGGAGTCCTCTCGGAAGTAGAACATAACAATAGGTGTAAAAATCACCCTCTCATATATAACTCCCAAAGAAAATAGGACATTGCTTTTTCGTAGAGGTCAGTCAACAACTACATATTCCTTTCCGTTGTAAAACTCTGCTTGATCTCAACAAGTCATATAGCCTATATCTCAAATATGTGATATTAAATGACTTGATCAAACAGCTTGTCTAGCAAAATGTAGATAAACCTCTCTCTAAGTGGCAAAGATGAACCCACTTTGAAAATACATTTAGAAATCAACTCACAAGATCAAGGTTATTCCAATGTAGCTCGAGTATAGGAAACAGATAAAGAGAGACTTGAGGAAGGGAGACAAGAACGCTCTTGGAATGATTGAGAAGAAAATTAAAACACCCAAAATAAAGTACAATCTTGTGTTACATGACTTTGCCTTTGTTATAAAGGCCTTTTCTTAAAACTATTGCATCCAGATTTCCGTATTTTTCCTAACATGCTATTTCCAGGATGCATGTTTTTTGTTTTTGTTTTTTTTTTCCTTTTACCCATACCTTTTGTATTTCTCCTGAGGCTATCAATTATTCTACACTTCCCCGTCTTTTCTGGAGTGAGAACACATTTTGATTAACCTCTCTTAACCCATTCAGATCTTGTCTCTTCTGTTTGTCTTACCATGATTTAATTCTTCTTGCCTACGTCCATCTGGATTATGGATACTTTCCTCCATTTGCTATAAGCCAGCCCTTACATTCTACATCTATGAATCATTCACATGCAAGGTTGAGAAGAGATTTTTAAGATCTAAATGTAATAATTCAAAAGGTGTACTGCTATCAAATATCTGATTTTCAAGTGAATAACAAACAAGTTCACCCCATTATAAAATAAAACAAGATAAATGTAGCTTTAATCTTGACTTTAAGCCCATTATTTTGTTGTCAACTTCACTGTTATTTTAAGGTTAGTTCAGTGGTCTTTGGGGTTTAGAGAGGGCATTTGGGTGTCTTATATTTACATCAATATTTGAATTTAATTATAGAATATTTCAAATGTATAGGATTTGTTTATTCTACAAAGATAAATGAGGTCAGCCTCAGTCTCAATTCCTTCACACAATTCTTTCCTAATACATTTCAGCAGAATACAAACTGTTCAGTATCCCACGTATTGTGGGGCTAACTATTCAGACACTCATCCAGAAAAGACCAAGTTTCAGGCGACCCCTACAAGGATGCCATTCCATCCTCATTCTTCAGGCTACGTCCCTGGATGGTCACTTATGTGTTCTTCATTTTCTCCATACCCATTGCCAGATTTAGCCTAAATCACCATCATGTGAACTAGGGTTACATTTTTTTTTTCACTCGTTTGTTGTCAAACCCAGTAACTCAAATGTTAACTTTAAGGTTTCCAAGACCTGGTATGTCTTCGTTTCCCACTGTATCCCCAATGCCCAGAACAATAAATGACCTATGTTAGGCACAAGATAAATCGAATGGATTAAAAAAATTGTTGGATTTCCCCTTTTGAAAGCTCATTAAAAATATCATATACAGTCTCCCAAATTTTACCCACTTCAGACTTCTAAATTCTGTCATTCTGTTTTTTCTAGACTTTCACTTCCTTAAATGCTGAAGCTGTATCTTACATCTGGACCAACATCTTTGCTCTTTTTTCTTTCTGCAACACTCTTCTTCATCCTCTTTCCATCTTGTTTGTCAACTTTTACTCATTGTTTAGGTTTTAGTTTGGCATTACTTTTTCTCATCCCACTACTGAGGTAGACATTCCTTAAATGCTTACCCTCTGGAATCCCATTGCTGTCTGTTGTTATATTTGGTATATTTCTCTCTCAGACTTCAGTGCATGTTTCTGTAGGACAGAGACTATATCTTGTTCTCTGGTACATTCCCAAACCCTAGTAGATGCTCAATAAATATTCACAGAAGGCTGCATAAATGTTGTCCAATTCACCTCACACCATCCATCATGTTGGCCCAGTGTATTGAACCAAATTTTTGCCTTAATTCTTGCTTCTAGATTTGGGGTTGAACTATTTTGTATTTAGGAGTCTTTCTTACAGGAACAAAAGCTTTATTTCACACCTAGTAGAGTGATTGGGCTTCTGTTCCCTCAGGGTATATCTTTAGGATAAGGAAAATATACCTGCTTGACCTCCATGCTCAATCCACTTACTCAGAAATCCCCATGGCTAACTCATTTTGGAATTGTGCCCAAGGCTAACATGACTCCTATTCTTCTAAAGCAGATCTTGTGGCTATAACTAAACCATGGTGGTGCTTGCTCAAGTCCCAAGTAACAAATACACAGAGCAGGAAGGAATCTTTCTCAGAGAACTCATTAGTTCTCCAACAAGGCCGTGCATTTGAATCAATTGAGAAGGCTGAAAATGTACAAATTCTGGTTCTACTACAGACCCAATGAATTAGAGTTTTTCAAGAGTAGAGCTTAGGAATTCAATTTTTAAAATGTCCCCTGGAGATTTTCATAGACAGCCAGGTTTAGAAATCACCGACTTTTTTTTTTTTAAATTTTATTTTCAACCTGAAGGACCACTTCTCTGAATCCTGAACTAGAATGATATAATTACATTTCCCCATGGTTTAAGGAAAAATATTAAAATAAGGCCTATTTTTTCTTGAGAAAGAGAGATAAAAAGTATGTTAGAGACAAAAATCAATCAAGATATCCTAGGAAATGAACCAAAGGGACAAGGGTACCCTCCATTTTTTTTCCCTAAAGATATAAACCAAAGTTTCTCTGTTTTACCTCATTTGTTCATTCATTTACTAGCAATTATTTATCGAGTGCCTACTACCGACCAGGCACTATTCTAGGTGTTAGGAACATGGGAATGAGCAAAAATTGACACAGTTCCTGCTCTTATAGAGCTTAATTTTTAGGGGAGGCAAAGGGGCAATAAATAAAGAAACACATAAACGATGAGTTTATCTCAGAATATTAAGTTCTATGAAGAAGAATAGAGCGAGGTGAAGGGATAGAGTGATGCTGTTTTATTTGGGTGATAGAAGGGAAGCCTTCTCTCAGAAAGTGGCATTTGAGCAGAGACACCTGGATGGGTGAAGAAAGTTATGTGAGAAATAGCCGAGAGAAGTAATCTCAGAGAAATTGAGGCAGCAGTGTGCTGGGTACTGTCATGGAAATGCAACATTAGGTAAGTCATTTAGCCTTCTGAGCATCAGTGTTTTTTTCATTTGTCAAATGAGAATGATAATTTTGCTCTGCCAATCTTTAAGAGGAGTGCTGTGTGTATTGAATTAAGCAGAGTACATAAAGCTGCTTTGTCAAATCGAAAGCAGCATGCAAAGGAAATTTATCAAGTATTAATAATCTGATGCTGATCAATGATGCCTTTACCCAGAATAAGAAGCACGATTTTAGATATCTTAGAGCTGGAAGGAACTTCAGGAAATCTTCTTACTTTCTCTAGGCTTTAAAGTTAGTGTGGTGTTATTAACCCATTTTTCAGGTCACATGATTTCATCCATGAAAGATTAAGTGACTCACCCAAGGTGACAGAGCTAGATAGACTAGAAGAGGGCTGAGAATTCAGTTTTCTGATTTCTAAGCAATGCTGTTTCTACTATATCTTTTTGGAAATAATTTTACTTAGTCATATTGACTCTGTATGTACTTTCTAATGTGTTTAAACATCAGATTCTGGTGAATAAAATGCTGTCCAGTCTTTCCACAGGCACTGTCTAGACTCACAAGGGGGGACTGGAGCCTTCTGGTCCCATTGTTAAGGTCATAAATATCGCTCTTGCTGAATTAGCATTGGGACTGCAATCCTTGACTCCAGAAAATGGCTTCTGCAGCCGGGCCTTCCATCACTATGAAGTGACATATATCATCATCTGATATGGATTGGCCAACATAAAAAAAAGCTCTATGTGCACAAATTTTGAGACATTTTACTGAGAAATGGAGCTTGAGAAATTGCCCAATGTCATCCTTCTTCTGGCCCCTCCCCAAGGAATGGATATACATGACTTAGTCTGACAAAGTCATGGTTTAGGAAAATTCCATTGGCCTGGAACTAGGAGAGCTGACTGCACGATTTCAGGGGGATTGAACTTGGCATTGAAATCCCCACAGGGAAAGGTCCTAGAGGGCAGACATCTACATTGGTTTATCCTGCATAGAGCTTCGTTGAACAAATCACATAGAAAGGGTAGCATAATAACGCCATCTCTTTGTGCAAGAACTGGTCAATTTGGAAAGCTGTCTTAACTCATGCTGGCCACTTTGGGACCTTTGAGTAAATTATTGCTTCACTGGGAGAAGCTGGCTCATTAGGCTGCCACATATACAGCAAGGATAGCTTTATATTTCCATTCCCAGGAATGTTTGATAGATATTAATGGACTCTATTAAAAACTGGAGGCAGGAAGGATGTCTATTAGAAAGATAGTCCTCTGTTTTATTTCTACTTGCTGTGCTTGCAATCCCTCAACTGTGCAGGAAGAGCGAACACATTCACTGAATGCCTACTATGTGCTGGCCACTTTGCATAGAGTTTTTCTCACTCAATTTGACTGATAATCTCTCTTTTATAAATTAGTGCATTGGGGCTTTGTATTAGAGCTATCCAGAGACACAGAACCAATGGAATGTATATAAAATATATACATGTAGAAATCTATATGTATATAATATATGTATATTTATTATAAGGAATGGGCTTACCCAATTAGGGGGGGAGATTGAGAGAGCAGGCAGTGTAGTTCCAGTCTGAGTCTGAAGGTGTGAGAGCTGGGAGAGCTGATAGTGTAAGCTCCAGTCTGAAAGCGACCAGGCTTGAGACCCAAGAAGAGCCAATGTTTCAATCAGAGCCCAAAGGTCCGAAAAGACCAGTGCCCCAGCTTGACAGTCACATACGAACAGTTCCTTCTTACATATTTTTTGTTCTATTCAGGTCTTTCTTGACTGGATGGGTCCTACCCACACTGGAGTGGGTGGACAGGGAATCTCTTTTACTCAGTCTACCCATTCAAATGTTAATCTCATCCAAATACATAGACACACCCAGAATGATGTTAGACCAAATGTCTGGGCACTCTGTGGCTCCGTCAGGTTGACACAGAAAATTAATCATCACTGGCTGAGGGGGTAAAAAACTTGCTAAAAGGCACATAGAGGTGAATGAACGTATTTCTATGTCTCAAAGCTTGAATCTTTCCCTTGAACCTCATTGGCCCTTATGATTTCCTAAGTTGTCCTTCTGTGTGGAACAGTATATATTTTAATAATGTGATTTCTTTTTTTTTCCTAAAGACTTTAGGAGTTACCCAGCAACTTTATTTCTTGCTATTCCCCAGTGTGCAAATTCCGACTCATTTAAGCTTATGTCATTGTCTGTTACGTATTTATGATCAATTGTATACCCATGACTATGACTCATATTACTTTAACATGCTATGGAAACCTCTACCCTGCTTTTAGATCTGTCATCCATCTATGATCACCTGAACTTTTTTAAAGCACTGACCAAATGTTGGAAACTGGCAAATACTGATAAAATAGAGGTAATAATAATAACCATAATAGTTAATATTTATTGGACATTACTGTGTGCTAGATATGTTCTAAATATTTATGTGTATTAATTCATGTTGGCCCTTCCAGATCTATCATTCTGCTTTCTGTACCTGGAGACTGACCTGCATAGACTACATCATCAAGACTGCCCTCTGACTTCTGGCTGCATAAGGACATTAGGAAGATTTGGCAGAAATTAGAAGGAAAGAAGAGTGTCAGATCTGAGTGTTAATTCCCTGGCTTCATCAAAGGACACTGGTCTTCGTGAGAAGGCAGACTCTCCATGATTCTCCTTTTGGGTTCCAATAAATACTCCCCTCTTCTATCTGTTAGGCTTAGGGGTTATAAGAACTCAGCAGCTAAGATTTCCAAGTTCTTTGTGGCTCCTCCATATTCATATCTTTGATGATAGGCCCTTTGTAAATAAATTCTTCTTGAATTTCCCTAGGGTGAATGGGTTACCATTTCTCTTGGAACCCTGGCTGATACATCATGGAATCTTCAAAAAAATCCTATCAAAAATATACCATTATTGCCCCATTTTAAAAATGAAGACAGTAGATGGGCTTCAGGAGTTTGCTGAAAATCACTCCTCTTGTGAGTAGAGTAGCTGGGATTAGAACCCTGGAAGTCCAGCTTTTGAAATCATGCCCTTAATCACCACATTAAATACCTTAAGGAACAATCCTTGTTCTGGATGAATCCCCTACCTACAACAACCTAGTTCAAGTCCCTTTTCCACAGAAACCTTCCCATTTTGTTTGACCACGATTGTTTTATGATTCCTAACTCTCAAATTGAGAATCATCCTCAAATCTTATGTATATACACTTGTTCTACGGTCCCAGAAAGAGCTTATTTGTTGTGAGGGGGTAGAGACCACTGGTTCCCTTTTTCACTTCTGAGCAAGTAGCTCAATCCTAGGAACAGGGCACATTCTTTATTTTTTTATTTTTTTTAAATGTTTATTTATTTTTGAAGGAGAGAGAGATAGAATGTGAGTGGGGGAGGGGCAGAGAGAGAGGGAGACACAGAATCCAAAACGGGCTCCAGGCTCTGAGCTGTCAGCACAGAGCCTGATGCAGGGCTCAAACTCATGAGCCATGAGATCATGACCTGAGCCAAAGGGGGTGACTTAACCAACTGAGCCACCTAGGCACTCCAGAGCATGGCACATTCTTAATAAATACTTGCTGATTGATTCAAAAGTTTACTTACACTCTATAAATAACACAACAAGGAATATTTTCTTGAATGTGTCAGAATATGGAAAGAAGTAGGCCGATAAAGTTGAGTGGCAAAATCATGGGTCTGGAGGCTCTTCCAACTCTTCTTCTTTTCCAGCAATGTGACTTTGAAGGAGCCATTTAACTTTTTTGGGCCTATTTCTGTGAAGGCAACTACCATGTTGTGTCTCCTGTGTCTAACATGAATCTTGGCATCAATTAGACACTTGGAAAATATGTTTCAAATGAATGAATAAATGTGTATTTTTTAAAGTAAACCTTACCCCATGGTTTCCATATTCTCCATACCCAGTTTCCCCTATTATTAACATCTTCCTTTAGCATGGCACATTTGTTATAATTAATGATTAATTGTTTATTATTAATGATTAATAACTCACTATGATTATGAACTAACATTTAAGCTTTATTAAAATGTCCTTCATTTTTACTTAATGTCCTTTTTGTTGTCATTGTTCCAGGTGCCTGTCAGGATACTACATTACATTTCATTGTCATGACTCAGACTTTTTTTTGTTCTTGAACACCTTGACTGTTTGGAGTGGTATTGGCCAGGTGTTTTGTAGGATGTTGCTCTTTTGGGATTTGTCTGATGTTTTTCTCATGATTATACTGGGGTTGTGGGTATTTTCATCACATTGCGTCAATGCCACATACTATTAACCTGACTTATCACGTTGTTATTGACCTTGATCATTGTTGCTGAGGTAATGTTTGTCAGGTTTCTTCACTGTAAAGTTTTCTTCCTTTCTATACTGTTGAAGAAAGTCACCATGCTCAACTCATACTTAGGGAATGGGGAGTTATAGTCTTCTACCTTCCTGAAGCAAAGTATCTACATAAGTTATATGGAATTCTTCCACATTATTTGTCTCTTATTCCCCATTAATTCAATCCTTTATTGCTATCAGTGTGGATTCCTGGATATTTATTTTATACTTTGGGTGATAATCCAATACTACTGTATTTTATCACTC
The DNA here is from genome assembly GCF_022079265.1 of Lynx rufus. Classification (NCBI taxonomy): domain Eukaryota; kingdom Metazoa; phylum Chordata; class Mammalia; order Carnivora; family Felidae; genus Lynx; species Lynx rufus. The sequence goes on from NW_025814845.1 coordinate 15,260,814, forward strand.
ATATTGTTCCAGCTTTGACCATTCAGAGCTCTTTTGATTAGCTCTTGGATCTCTTTGACATATCCCCATCATTGTGGTTTGATTTTTTTCCCCCAGAATTCCCATACTTTCTGGAAATTTATGATGCTCTAAGCTCATTTTATATATTTCCCGTTTCAATCTTAGAATCAACCATTTCTCCAAGGAGCCCTGTTTCCTTTCATTGGAAATGGTATTAGAAACCAAGATTTGAGCACAGGGTATACTCAATGAGAGTAAGGAATGGAAGAAGGAATAGCAAATGTTTCCCAAATAAGGGTCCCATGCCCCCAAAAAACCCAAAATGATTTGTGGTGCCTCGAAGGTGCTGTCCACTGGATGACATGGAGAAGGTGTTTATACCTTTACACCTTTATACCTTCTTACCTTTACTTTCTTGTAATCTTTATGTTCAAAGAGAAAATTTTCATTTGATCCTGGCAACATCAGATTTGGGAATTTACTTTTCTAACAAAGTGAGTAGACCTCAGACATTGAACTTCAAGCAAGCAAAAACATCTAACTAGAATATAACAATATTATTTTGTCTTGCTTGTGTTCATTTATATTATCATCTTCAATTTATGGAAAAATTCAACTAGTCCATTTCTAATAGCAGTGCATATTTTTTTCTTTTAAAAGATGCTAAGTAAAAAATGTAAATAAATTTATAGAAAAAAGTAGCATGTCAGTGCTTGATATAATGTGGAGGAAATGGAGAGTAAATAATTTGAGTTTGGAAACAATTTAGAAGGAATAATCTTGAGAATCTCTTACAGCTCTAGAATTTGATATCTGTGTCAGCCAGCATTTGTGATCTCACACCCATAGCCATGTGCAATTTGTGAGAGAGGGAATATTTTGAATCTGAATCACAGAAGGAAAGAGAGGACACTGTTGAGAACATTGAAATGCATACAGTCATTTTCTTGCAGTTGTTTTTAGCCCTGGATCTATCAGCCCTAACAACCAGGCGCTGGCAGAGGGTCAGGTGAGAAATCCTGGGTAGTACCTCAAGGGAGCTGAGACCTTGAGATCAGAGAACTACAAACCAACGGGAAAGTTGATTCTAATAGCATCAATGGATATCCTCAAAATGCTCATGAAAAATGAAAATATAAAGCAAATAATTGTGACAAGCATATTGTCTAATTAAGATGAATGGGACATGCTTCTTATGCATTTTTAATCTGTTAAATAAACAGCATATTAATAAGGCTTAATTATAGCACCACATACTTAAAGTGACTTTCTAAAATAAAGTTTGTTTTGATTTAACATATGCTTTTTTGTGTGTTTTCTCAGCACTTTTACAAGCCTCATACACAAATAACATCTTGAAATAAATCTCTTGGATGTGATCACCATCTTGATCAAAATTTCTTTCTTTGAACTTCTTGGATAATTCAGGACTGATAAAGTAACTTCCTACTTTTAAGATAAGCATCCTTTCAGTGCTTACGTGTAAACATTGCAGAAATGACCCTTTCTTCTTTGATCATGTTTTTCCATGCTTCCATTCTTTCATTCCCATTCCACATTTAGGTGGTCAGCATATGCTGTTGACATGTTATGTCAGAAATAGCTCCTCGATCTGCCTCCCACCCTTTACATATTTGGAGGTTGGCCACAGATGCTTTGGCTGTCTTCCCCTCAAGAGGTAGGGTGAACTTCCTCTCTTTGAATCTGGGCTAGCTGCTCTTTTGACCAAAGGAGTGTAATGGACACATGGTCTTCATAAAACCAGCAGCTTTTGCCTCAGCCTCTTGGAGCTCTGAGACATCAATAAGAGAAACCACATGGCGAAGCTCTGAGGTTGCCGAGAGAGGGACAGAAGCCCAGCTGAGCCTAACCTTGTAACCATTCCCAGCTATGTGATTCCTGGCAAGGGAATAAGCCACTTGGATATTCCAAACTAGCCCTGTCTGACTACTTGAGATTCATGAGTATAATAAGTGATTGTTGCTATTGGGAGGCACTATTTCTAGAGATATGTTATATGGTAGAGAACTAGGGTGATAATTATTTTTTCAAACATTGTTTGTCTCCCCCTGCCTTTCCTTGAGAATCATAGCTCCCCCCCAGCTGAGGTTAGGTTTTGCAACCTGATTTGTGGACCTCCTCCCTTTGCAGGGATTATAACTCCTCATCTCACTGACATCAGACTTGGCCACGTGATTTGCTTTTTAGGCCAGTAAAATATGAGCAGAAATGACAGGTCACTTCTATCCTCAGGGATAGAAGTTTTAAGAGTCATCATATCATTCTATCCTCTCCCTTTCTGTCAAGAGAATAGGAATGTCCCAAATGAGGGATGTTCCTTTGGCCCGAGTGTCAGAATGAAAAGGACATGGAACAAAGAGGTACAGCTGACCCACAACCAACATGTGATACGGGTAGGAAATATCCCTTTGTTAGAAGTCATTGAGATTTTAGGGTTCTAGATGGAGCCACTAGGGTAATCATCCTGAAACATAAGCACTATGATGTCACTCACCTACATTAAAGACACCGTGGTCCGTGTGGTCTTCCACGATTTTGTTTCATTTTACACCTTCAGTCTTGCCATGCACATACCCCGCGATTCAGCAGGGCTTGCCTTGATTTTTCACCTTTGGAGGTGTAGGTCATTCTGTTTGGCATATATTTTCCCATTTTTCTACCTGGAATATCCCCTTTAAGTCCCATTTACTTTATAAAGTCTTTCCTGTTTCTCCTGGACATTAGCCCCTCCCATTTTAGTGTTTCCATAGTGATAATGGCGATGATGATGATGATGATGATAGTGAAGGGGATGGTGATAACATAACTCTATGTGCCAGGAATTGTCTTCAGTATTTTACAATTTTCAATTCATTTAATCCTTGGTATAACCTCAGGAAGCAATCCTAGCATTTCCATTTTAAGTGGGAAGCTGAGGCAAAGAGAGGTTACACAAATCACTCGAGGTCACACAAGCGTTAAATGCACTAGCCAGAATTTAAACCCTGGGGTGTCTAGCTCCTGGATCAGTGCTCTGTATTGCCACAATGCACTGCATTTACAGTTCAAATTTCCATGAGAGCATTTATAAATTATAACGGAGTTATCTGTTTTCATGTATTTGTTGGGTAGACTGTGAGTTTTTGCAGGTAAGGGACTATGGTAGTCAGTTTTACACCTTTAACACGAAGTCAGGCACACAGAAACTCAATGCATAATTTTGTTGCTAAAGCAGGGTTTGAATTTAGTTCCTAGAATTTGGAGTCCAATTTTTTTTTCCTCCCTCACATTAGTCACCTTCATTTTGTGTTGCTTTTCATCTTACCATTATAAATGAATTCTGGAAATGCATCTGTTCTATTAGTTGAAATAGTAGCTAAGACATTTATTGAAGACGACTACTAATTCATTTCAATTATTTCCTTTAATGTTACAATAATTATGATTCAAAAAGGAATGCTAATTCTATGAGAACTTGTTGTGCATGTTAAGATGGAGTCTAACCTCATAGCATCTCCTTCAAGGTCTCACATTTCTTTTCTGGATTGTTCCCCACTCCTCTGTCTCAGCTTGTTATAAATCACCTGTGACCTTTTGGTTCAGTTCTTGATTATATTGGTTATAAAGCTCTTCTTTTCACTGACAATCTTTTTTTTTTCACTTAGAGGTTGTTGATCCTTTTTCTTCTTTATGATTAAATTTCTCTGGAAATATACACTCTCCTAATACCAATCCTACTCTTCCTCCCCCTCATCTTCATCATTATACCGATGTTAGCTGGGATTGGCCCCTTGCCTCTAATATCCAAAAAAGTTAGGTTCAGACCATGATCCAAAGAAAATTTAACACCTATCCTAAGGTTTGCATGCTCTAAGGATTTTCATGTTCTATAGCTGTGGCTCTAAGATTCTACTTTTACTGAATTATTTCACTTTAGAGAATATCTCATTTCTGGACTTTATTATCCATCAACTATAATACATGGACTCAGAAACAGAACTTAGTCATTTTCTATAAACTCTACTGTGAAAACCTACTGACACTAGAATTTTCTGTATGTGAAGCAGGTTTTCTAGCTTATCGGTGGGTGGGATTTACTCATGTCAAAAGTATGAATTTGTCTGAGACTTCTGATGTCCATCATGCTGTATGGCCATTCTCATTCTTCTACCTCTTCTCTTCTTTATTTCACTGGCTCCCAATACAGCATTTTGGTTCAGTCTGTTCTAGCTACCAGAATGCTGTTAATTTCTAGCTACCTTTTTTTTTGCCTTGGTTTCCCAGAATATATGCCCCATCTTCCTTCAACAAGCAAACTCTCAATGTAATTCCTCCAGAATAGTTCCTCCAGGTAGTTTTGTTTCTACCCTAGGAGACATTGTTGTGTGAGCTATTAAGATACTTTGCTTTGCCTTTCTACAATAATTTGTTTTTCTTTTATTAGCCCTGTGAGATAGGGAAGATAAACCCAGGTATCTCACATGTGTTATTAACAGAGATTCCACATGTGCCCCAATGTTTAAAATACAAAGTTTGTATTAGAGGAGGCTTAAAGTCCACTCCATATATTTATATGTGAACAAGTCTTAAAATTGAGAGAGAATTCAGAGATCATCTAGTTTTAGGAAGATATCATGATCTCTACAGATAAGATACCTGATGCCCAGAGAGTTTCAGTTGTTTGCTGAAAGTGAGACTAAATTGTGAACTGTGGCCATAAAATACATCGTCTTCTATTTCTTTAGCCAATGTCTCAGTTAAGTGATAGTCTGTGTAAAGTGTGGGATGAGGCAGTAAGGGAGGAGCTGAGCGTGCATTTGGTGCCCAGATGAAGGTCACTGGGGGAAAGGATTCATTGGAGAATGTTTAGAAATAATTCCAAGGAAGTGAATGGTTCCACTTAAGTGTAGATGCAGTGTAGGAAGTGTCTACGAGAATGAGGATTTGTAGAAATGCATTATTAGTGTCTTTATTCAACTTCCTGTTCTTTTACTCTATGGCCAGTATCTTTGGATGGTTAAAGTTACAACAGAAAGGAAGAGAGTTATGCTGTCCTATTAAGATATCAGCTCTTATAAAGACAGGCAGCTACATGTTTCACAATCATCTCCCTCAACATATATTTATACAATGATGTTTTTTTTTTTTTTTCTGCAAAGGACTAGGTCAACAAGTTTAGTTTATCAAAAGGAATTCCATTTCCTCATTGACTTTAAACAATGAAGCCCTTGAAACATTCAGTCAATACACATCTCAGGATAGAACAAAGGAAGCATCTGAAAGGAGGATTAGTAAATTACTTGCCTTCAAAATTCAAATAAAACTGCACAAAAGCAGTTCTCTATATTCGCTGGTAATTCAACAAAGAAAGCCAAACGAAGCCCATAGATCCAGGTGATGTAGAAATGTTCAGCAAGCTGAAGGTTGCACGAAGTGGATGTTCAAATAAGGATCATTTTAATGAATACAATAGTGAGATGGGTAATATGCAAAATGAATAATTTAAAAAATATGGCAGTTAATGTATGATCTATGTATAATTACAATAACACAGAGTTTGGAATTAGAGAAATAACTGAACTGAAACTGTTGGTTGGAGTGAAGTGAAGGGAGCCCCAAACTTATTGAACACCTATTATGTTATAAATGTTCTCAGATATGTTGTTTTTTTAACATAGCCAACTAGAGAGCACTGTAGATAAGGCCGTTATGACTCAGTGGCTAATTAGAGAACTTCGTGCACTGTTCTCATTCATCTTTTCTATATTTCATTTTTCACTTTATTGGCACAGGATTTAACAATAGGAAAACATAGAGATGAAAAGGAAGGATGGGAGTGCGGACGGGAAGGAGAAAAAAGCCAATTATCTCCTTTCTCCCTTTTCTTGCCCCTCTAGAGTGATGGAGACTGCCACAACAATGATCTTCGGGGGATGCAACTTAAGCCAATTTAAGTAAAACAAAAATAAATATCTGATGCACAGAGGCAAACATCAATTTATAAGATAAACATCTTTATAAGAATTGTGCTAGGTTTCTGTTGAGGTAAGGGATTCTTAAGAATAAGATCCAAAAAGTTTGTGAGGAGTTGTATGGAAATAGACTTGAAGCATGAATTTTATCTTGGCATCGAAACTGAATAATGAGTAACCATGGCCAGTTGACCTTTCTCTGGCTCAGTCTCTATATTTCTTAAAAGGCAATAATAAAATCTTTCTTTGCCACCTCTCTTAGGATAAGCAGGTTTCTTGGTTACCTGATGATATATAAATCACATTTCTTTTCCTTTATTATCATTGTCTCTAGGAGTAGAAGGAGTAATGAATTGCAGGGGTTGTCGTGATCTTATTAAATATGTTAAGATATTATTAGGTTATAAACAATAGAACTGGGACAATTTATAATATGGCTTTGAAATATTAGACCTTAAGAATGAAAAAAAAGGCAGAGAGCTGCAAATTTAGCCGACAAATGCAGTCAGTAGAAGGTTAGAAGGGAAAGCCAATCTGAGGCTAGTGCTGAGTAAAGGATATTGATGAGTTGTAGGGCAAATCAGCTGGCTTGACACTGATCTGTCCACGCCAGGCATAACTAGGGGCTTGTAGGTAAGAAGATGAAATGGGTCGTGAGGGTAGCAACCTGGTTCACGTTAAGAGCATTGTTTGGGGATGGCAAGTCAACTGGCTGAAGACAGAAAAGTCAGTCCAAGTGCAAAGCACAGGCGACGTCAAGAAGCCATAGCCATGTTCCAAACTTGTATGATTACACCTGCTTATCTTCTCCAATCCTAGCAAGTAATAACGTTGCTTACATAGAAGGCACTCATATTTCTGCTGGATTCAACAGAGAATCACACTATATTTTTAAAAGAGAAAAGATACATTAATGGTTGCTGTAAATTGGACTTACCCACTTTATAAAATAACTTGTGCCTCAGAGAAAATGATCCCACTCAACACTTCTTTCCCTGAATTGCTCTCAAAGGCTTAGTGCAGAGCAAGAAACCGTTTTTGTCTCCAAGCTGAAATGTCTCTTGAATTTGGGCATTTCCAGCCAGAGCTTTGGCTCTCATCACCTTCCATCCACCTCATATATCCGTGGCTTGCGAATGGGCATCCCCGCTACATCTGTTGTCCGTTTTGCCACTGGGGTTATCTTACACAAAAAGTGCATCTAATCATGTCGTTCTCTTGTTTAGAAGCCTCCTCTTCCTTTTCTTCCGAGTTGCTCTTTGTTCAGCTTTAATATTTCTTCAGGCTCCATTCCTACCTTCCAGCATGTGTACCTGACCTTCTAGCCCTGATGAATGTTTTACCAATGCCCCCAAATGCATGATTGTGTCCTTGCAGATGCATGTATTCTCTCTCCCTTTAGTGAATAAACTCTTAATCATATTTTAAACTCATATCCTCAAAGAAGCCCATTCTGTTTATGCTAACATCCCCTCCTTTAACACCTAGGTGATTCTGACACTTCTGTAGGCTATTGGGCTCTCTTTGGGAGACCCTATCCCATATCACAGCAACATGTAAAAAGGCACACAAAGCCTACTTTTAAAATAATATATTTGGCCTGTATAAATTTTTGTGTTTTTAAAAGGATCTCCAAAATTGTTTGGCTATGCATAACTCACTGAATTCAAAGTCAGCTACCATTTCTTAGCAGTCATTGTGCATACTCCAGAAAAATCTAACCTACAAATTGTTTTCAAGTGTAATGAAATGCTTATGAATTCTGAATATCACCATGAATGAAGTTGACATAATATGTTTATAAACATCTAATTAAATCCTTTTGATTTTGACTTGGCAGGTTTGATTCCGTATTTTAAAACCAGCAATTGAATTAAACATTTTTTTTAATGTTTATTTATTTTTCAGAGACAGCGAGAGACAGAGCATGAGTGGGGAAGGGGCAGAGAGAGAGGGAGACACAGAATGGGAAGCAGGCTCCAGGCTCCGAGCTGTCAGCACAGAGCCCCACGCAAGGCTTGAACCCACTAGCCGTGAGATCATGGCCTGAGCCGAAGTCGGACGCTTAACTGACTGAGCCACCAAAGCACCCTGTTTTTTTAAATTCAAGACCCAAATACGTTCTTGGGCACTTGAAAAGCTCATTGGCCTCACCTAGTGTGTCTGTCACGTCTAATGAGTAACACTTCCTAAGTTCGTATTGCTAGTTAGTGGATGGCATTCTCTGTTCTATTCACCTGAGTTCCTCAATGTTTGCTACTGTCACCAGCATCGGATACCGACACATAACAGTTTGAATATATGTACATATATGTAAATAGACACCGATGACATTGGTAGACACAGATATAGACCTAGGGAAAGCCACAGACATCTATGACATATGTCATAGACATCTGACGTTGACTCATGCTCAAAGCCGGCCAGTCTAGTCTGTTGGTGTAAGTTAGAACGCCAGGGTTGCCGATTTCCAGTCCCAGTTTGAGAAGTCCCTTTTTCGTTTTCTCGAGAAGCTTTCATTTGCTCCCATATTGTGTAGGTTATTTACACTTTGCCAACAGAAGCTGGTTTTGATCAGTCATTTGCTGCTTTCAAATGGGGCAATGGACTCTGTGGATTTGAATGGATTATTTTCTTTGTATACATTCTGTCTTCAAGAATTGCCCGAGAAGGCACACTTTGGTATGTTCTACTTGATGAATGATGTGTCTTGTTATCTTCATACATTGGAAACATTTCCAGGAAATTCTTCTTTAGGTACCACATGAAACTGATACACAGCATACGCATTCTCAGATTGATTGCCTTACTGCAAAGTGATTCTCTATTACCATGCTGTGGCCTTTTAGAGACGAGTGAAGTGTCAAAGCTTTTACCATTAGATGATCAGCTTACATTGCTACGATATATGGAGTTACATGTAAATTTGTCATATGTTCCCTGCTAATTATTAGCAAAGTCCGAATGACAGAGTTCATACTTTGACGTAATGTTTTGGAGTGAAAAGTAATTGCAAATTGTCTGACATAGAGACTAACTGAAGGACTCTTTGTTTTTCCTATAATTTAAATATAATGCTTATAGTTTTTATGTGGTTAACTTGTATACCTTTGTCTTTGTCTACTAACATTCAGTAGGCATGGTTTTCACAAACTTATCTTTATTCTAATTGTGTCAGGCTAAAAAGTATTTGAAGCTGTCTTCTAACCCTGTTTTTACCTGAAAGAATTGGGTAAAAACGTGCAGGGAAGAGAGTAAAAAGTTCAGTGTGGATCTTAGTATATTTTCAGAATAGATTGTGGGCAGCCAGGTTGCAACTCTCATTAACGACACTGGGATTTGAACATCTAAATTCCTATAATCAATGATAAAATGATGTTCCGACTGCCCAGAGTATATTATTTAAGAGTTAGTAAGCAGGGCCCTTTATTTCCCAAGTTAGCCAATTATGGGGCAGGCTTTGTTGTGTTATTGACGGCTGCATTCTATCTATCAGAACACCACACCCATCAAGCACAAAAAGCAAAGGTTAAATAACATTATAGTTCTGATGCAAATGAACAAAAGAAATTTGAGATCAAAGTCAATGACCAGTCCCTTTTTGATTTGCTGGTGTAGGAAGAGTGAGTAAATGAAAAGGTAGCTTGAACTAAAGGAGGAATTTCTGCTTTGACTGGGTGTGTTTGCCATGAATTGCTGTTTTTTTGTCAAGAGGGAGTTTGGCACATGAATACTATCCTTCCATTTTAAAAAGGCTTTGGACAATTCCCCTTTAAAACAATGCGGAGATAGGATATGGGCGGCAAGATCCATGAGGGCAGGGAATGGGGTCTGGCTTAGACACAGCTATGTTCCCAGCACCTGGTACATAGTAGACTGTCAATAAATATTGCTGGATTTTTAAATAATTCTGTGAACACACTCTTAGCCACAACTCAATGCATTACCCATATATTTGAGTATGTAATGTACATCGTTAATTACTAGATGTGGGAGAAGGAGCGATGTATCTCTTCAAAAGATAAGCATTAGTTCTGTCTTCACCTAGCTTCCGATCTAGTAAGATAGGTAATCAGAAATTAAATAATCATAAACTATGTACTTATAAATTTTGAGAAGTGGACTGCCAAAAAATAATTGGGACTTTTGGAGATAATTACAAAGGGTCCTCATTTTCATGGAGGAATCAAAGTAGATTTCTTTGAGAAAGTATCATTTAAGCTCAGGTCTAAAGGATATCTAGGATTCACTCATTGCATGGTAGAGACAAGGAAATTTCCAGCATAGGGAAAGGCCTGTGCAAAGGTCCTGTGGTTGGGAAGAACATGGCATATTCAAGGAATTGAAAGAAAGTGAGCCAGTGTTCCTGGAGAATGCTGAGGGGGAGGGTAGCGTGAGTGGAGATGAAGGGGCACGAAGAAGTCTAGAACTTGCATGTCATGGCAAAGTTTGGGGATTTGATTCTAAGATTAATGAGTAAATATTGAATGGCCTTATGCATATGTGTAGGATTGATATGATCTTTGGATTTTATAAATATATGTTCCCACAAGAGGCTGTTTGTTCATCCGGGCAATGGGATCTAAAGACGTTCCTTTGAGCTACGGTAGCCGACCCACAGGCACCAACATACAAAGTGAAAGACAAAGAAATGCTTTGGTAAACAGTTGAAATGGTAATGTGGCAGGTCACTGCACTAAAGCTGACTAATGGAAACAGATTATCTTTATGGCACCAGGACTCAGAATAAAAATTTTGAGCATGAAAACCCAACCTGTGTTTTATACAATCAGGAGAGGAAAAATTTACCCACAGGACAGATGCCTTTTTTTTCTCTTTACATTATTCCAATCTTGTTCTGTTTGTTTTTTTTTTTAATTCCTTCTTATTTATTTATTTATTTTCAATATATGAAATTTATTGTCAAATTGGTTTCCATACAACACCCAGTGCTCATCCCAAAAGGTGCCTTCCTCAATACCCATTCTTGTTCTGTGTTCATAAGAGTTCTTACGTTTTTCATTTTTGTTCTTCTCCTGACACATTTGTTTCCTTAGCTTCTTACATAAGCTGTCTTTCCTGTGACATCAATTGTCAGTGTTACGTGGCAAAAATGTTGGAAGGATTTAGCCCTGGCTTTAAATCCTGTTCCTGCCTTTTGGTGCCAGCAGCATGACACCAGGGCCAGCAGAGGGCGACACTGAGCCTGCCTCTGAGGACAGAGCAGAAAGGCGTTACTCCAGACGGGTCATTACTGCTTTTGTCTCTCTCTAGAGACGGCTTTGTATGTTTTGGAATCCTGGCAGAGCTTTAAGCATTTCCCAAACTCCACTTTGCCACAATCAGCCTCATTGTAAATATTATATAAGGAGCATTTCAAAACGGTTTCTTCCTGAAATAACCTTTTAAAAGTGTATCTCTTCATCTCCGTTCTCAGCCTGCGGATCTGATCAGCCTTGGCAACAGAAAAATGTTTCAAACAGCCTATCTGTTTTCAGGACTTTCTCGGAACAGATAGGGGTAGGTAGGACATTTCCTATTTCCCTATCATCCGATCCACCTGCTTCCATTTATTACAGCCTTCTCTGTGACGTTCTGTCTTTGTGTGTGTCTGCTGTCCGTTGTTTTCCTCAGTCCAGTTTCCTTATAAGAAATAGTGTGGCGGTGGTTTCGAGCTCTTCAGCGAGTTTGGTTCTTAAATTTAAAGTCCTTTTATTTCTTCCCAATGTAGGCTTTTGTTCTGCGGGTAAATCTTTGTCGAGTCCCTGTGTCTCCATGTTTCTTTCCCTTTTCTTCCCTGCTTTATTAGCGCTGGCGCCTTCATGGCTCATACCTGTCAATACTCCCCTGCGGTTTTTGGTGACGTTCCCAGTGTCTCTGTACCAATGCCTCTTTCCAGGGTGAGGCAGCATGAAGGAAGACTGTTGGGGGCAGGGGGAGCCTCATAGCAGAATTCCTGCTTTCAATTTTGAAACGACCCGTTCTCCTTCCAACAAGTCATTCTCCTTTTCTTAGTCTGTTTTCCCCTCTGCACAACGGGTGAATCCCAGGGAACGAGAAGATGGCAAATGATGCAATTTTTTGTGCTAGTGCACTTAAAAATGTAAAGTATGAAAGTGGGTGATGGGCATTGAGGAGGGCACCTGTTGGGATGAGCACTGGGTGTTGTAAGGAAACCAATTTGACAATAAATTTCGTATTGAAAAAATTTAAAAAAGTAAAGTACGGCTATGAAGGCTGTATATTGACTCCATTAATGACAGATTGTCTACTTGAGAGATTTCTTTTTCCCCTTCATGGGAAAATGATCTGATGGTTTGTGTTTTTTCCCTTTGGCCTGTTTAAGAAGGACTTGAATTCTACGTTCCTCTTGCTTACGTGAATTCGGCTATACTCCTTCAGCAGGGACAGGCACGAGGAAAGAGAGATGACACAGGGACGGATACATCACCTCCATCAGGAGAAGCAACAGTAATGTATTTCAATGCTTGAATGTTGTATTTGCTGGGAGATGATATGTCAGCAACTTGCGAAAGGAATGTCAAGGGTAGTTTTTAGCTTCACGAGATTTTTACCTGCTGTTTTAGCCCATTTAGGCTACTATAACAAAATACCACAGACTGAGCAGCTTATAAACAACAGGAATTTATTTTGCAAAGTTCTGGAGGCTGGAAGAAGCTGAAGCTCAGGCTGTCAGCATGGTGGGGGTAAGGGTTCCCCTCCTGGCTGCAGATTTCTGGTTGGACCCTCACACGGTGGAAGGAGCAAGGTTGCTCCCTGGTGTTTCCTCTATAAGAGTATGAAACCCACTCATGAGGGCTCCACTCTCATGACCTAATCACCTCCCCAAGGCTCCACCTAAAAATACAAACTTTGGGGTGGGGGTTAGGATTTTAACGTGGAATTTGGGAGGACACAGACTTTCAGGCCATAGCACCTGCTTAGCATCAGTGCCAACTCTCTGTAGGATGTAGGTCCTCTGCACTTCATCAGGCACCCGTAGAAGAGCCTTGGGAATGGATGTTTCTTCACTCAGACTCCCCATGATGTGATTTACAAGGATGGTGACCATTTTTTTTCATTGTCTACTGAGCCCCACACACTTTACATATATGCATATATCATCGCTCCCTCTGTAATGTAAATTCTATTAGTTCCATTTTCCCCTAACAAATTGAAACTTAAAGTATTTAGGAACGTGCTCAATGTCATACAGAGCAAAATTCTTGCTCAAGTGGTGTGTTTGAAACTCACATATAGGGGCGCCTGGGTGGCTCAGTCGGTTAAGCGGCCGACTTCAGCCCAGGTCACGATCTCTCTCGGTCTGTGAGTTCGAGCCCCGCGTCGGGCTCTGGGCTGATGGCTCAGAGCCCGGGGCCTGCTTCCGATTCTGTGTCTCCCTCTCTCTCTGCCCCTCCCCCGTTCATGCTCTCTCTCTGTCTCAAAAATAAATAAAGGTTAAAAAAAAAAAAAAAAGAAACTCACATATAATCATTTGCAGGTCCAGCAGGTTAAAAAGTTCAAGTTCTTTAGCACGGCATACAAGATTCTTCATGTTCCCCACGCCATGCACCTCCACCCTCCCTATCTACCCCTGCCACATTTCTGATGTACCTGCTATTGAGAAATGCTGCCTTCTTGCCCCACAGCACGCTGTTCCTTTCATCTGCATCTTGAACTCACGTTCTCCTCATTGTCTGCAGGGACATGCCTCACACTGCTGGTCACATGTTCCTTGGAGTTTAAGACAGTGGTAGACACAATTATAGTGATTCAGAACATGGCCACTGCTCTGTCACTTTCTAGCTATATGCCCTTGGGCAAGTTGTTGAATTTCTCCATGCCTCAGCTTCCCTGTTTGTAAAACAAGAATAAAAACACATCATAGGACTATCGGGAGGGTTAAGTGGGTTAAGATATGCAAGCACCCGGACTAGCACATGGCAGAGGGTAAGAGATTATGCAAGTATTTGTTCTTACTAGATTTGCCTCAGACATCACCTCCTCCAGAAAGCTTTCCCTGACTTGTACTCCCCTACCAAACTGAGTTTGGACTCATCTTCAATTAAACTTGTTTAACTATCTTCTTCAATTCAAACTTGTTTTAGAATTACCAGTTTAGATGTCTCCCTCTACCATTATATGTGAGTTTCTTGAGGTCAAGGAACAATTGAGAACAGTCAACACCTAGTACATTACTTAATACATAATAGGCATTCAAGAATTTTTGCCAAATGAAGGAAATAATTATCCATGCTATTAGTAGTAATGGTATTTACTAAACTTTATGGGCTAGCTACTATGCATTTTGCACTATTTTAAGCACTTTGCATGCTTTGTCTAACCTTACACAAATCAAATGGCAGTAGGTGTTATGATTAACTGTATTTTACAGATGAGGATGATTAAATAATACACACAGGGTCAATCACTAGTATATGTGGGAATAAAAATTTAAACCAAGAAATATGATCCAAAAGTCCACATTCTTAGCTACTTTTCGTGGCTGCCTCTAAATGAATTTAAAGAGGAGAGGGAAGGAAAGAAGGAGGAAAGAAAGAGACAAAAAGAAAATGCCTGGAAACCCAGAGTAGAGTCTTGGTTGACATAACCTGAGTCCTTATGGAATTGTCTTCACTAACTTGGGAATTTATGTTAAATTCGTGACTTTTCGCAAAAGTCACTATAAAAAATAGCCACGTGGAATATACTTTTCCATTTGCTGTAAAAGTTATTTGTGAGCATTGCCAGTTATATCATTCATTTCTTGTGCATAATACCCAACACAAGAAAAAAATTTTCAGAGTTTGTTTCTGGTAAAACCTTAGCGTCCCCTGAGACACTAACCTGTTTCTTTCTATCTGATCATTAAAGTTATGTGACTAGCTTTGCATTGACTGCTGGAAACTTAGAAGCAGACTTTATGCTTTGTCACAGAAATTGTATTGACCCTCTGATGGGAATGTTTGCTTTTCTCCTTTGACCATCTTTCCATCCTAAACTTTTATTTCTATATAATTAAATGTACTATATTTATTTCTTCTTCTAGCTGGCTTTTTAAAAATTTTTATTTATTTTGAGAGAGAGGGAGAGGGAGTTAAGGAGGGTCAGAGAGAGAGGGAGAGAGAGAGAGAGAATCCCAAGCAGGCTCTGCTCTGTTAGCCCAGAGCTCAATGTAGGGTTCAAACTCATGAACTGTGAGATCATTACCTGAGCCAAAACCTAGGGCCAGACTCTTAACCAACTGAGCCACGCAGGTGCCCTGGCTTTTTTCTTCCTTCCTTCCTTCCTTCCTTCCTTCCTTCCTTCCTTCCTTCCTCTCTTTCTTTTTAAAGAAATAAGTGCTGTTATTAAATACATTGGGGTAAATATCTGTATGGATGATGACTTCCACTCTATCTTGTATGGCTTGATGTCATGGTGAGCAGTAATACAGCATACACTATAGTCTCTGTATCTATCTTAATGACATTTTAATGATAATAATCTTCGGTAGATAGGGTTCAGAGAATTTCAGGACTTTGCCCCAAATCACAAAACTAATTAATAAGTTTAAGAGTCCAGGGACAAACTGAGAACTTTCAACCCTATGCTGCTACAGTATTTCCATGGTGGCCAGGAGTCCTAATCTCTTGATGGCAGTGTGGAAGTAGGTGACTATGTTTCTTACAACACGTTAAAAAGTCACTGTTAGAGATGGAGTGCTAAGTTCAATGGAACAATATTATGACTTAGTATTGTGAGATTTTTTTTAAAGATTATTTATTTATTTTAATGGGGGAGAGGGGCAGAGAAAGAGAAGGAGAGAGAATCCCAAGCAGGCTCCATGCTGCCAGTACAGAGCCCAATGTCGGGCTCAGTCCCACAAACACAAGATCATGACCTGAGATGAAATCAAGAGTTGGATGCTTAACTGCTTAACCAACAGAGCCACCCAGATGCCCTAGTATTGTGAGATTTAAGCTCTTATGTAATATAAATATATTAGTTATCTCATTTAATTCTTCCTTTTAGGTTTTTTGTGAGATTTAAGCTCTTATGTAATATAAATATATTAGTTATCTCATTTAATTCTTCCTTTTAGGTTTTTTAAAATTATTTTTAAGTATATTGAGATACAATTGACACATAACGTTGTATAAGTTTGAGGTGTACAAGGTTCTAGTGTGATACATCTATAGATTGCAATATGTTTCTGCTTTCGTCTTTTAAAAATAAATTTATATTTTAGGAATACCCATTATACTACTCAGAGTAAAACACTGACATTTAACATTTTTGTTATTTCCAATGTGTAATTATTTTTGAAGCTTTTGATAGTTGTCATCATACTATTTTCTAGTCTCATTTCTTACTTAAGGTACCGTAGATATCTCCCATGTTATTATTGGCACTTTGCAATAGAATTTTAAATAGCTGCAAACTAAGTAGAAAAGTAATTCATGATCATTCCTTTAACTTTTCCTCTAGTGTTGTGCCTTGTGCTTATCTTTAATATTATTCATAGTTGTGGTAACTGTCTTGGTACATGTAACCTTTTTGTATTCAAGTTATTGTATTAGATTGAGAAGATCTAATCACTTAACCAAAAGTTAGGAAATGAGAAATGGTGGACAGAGTATTGGTTTGGTGCTAGAGAGACATGGATTCGAATCCTGTTTCTGCTTTCCACTGGCTTTGTGGCTTTGACAAATTACTTAACTCACAGATCCTTTGGGCTTTCATTTATAAAATGGGGATACTCCTATCTGCTTCCTAGAGTTGTCGTAAGTATTAAATAAAATAATGTACATAAAACTCTTCAATAGAAGCTAGGGTTTTAATGCCTATTGTTGAATTCTTCTCTAGATGCTTGGTTGCTCCAAGTTATATTCTCACAAGTAGTTATAGTCCCATGTCATTACAACCTTTTTACCATTTTTTAAATGATGATTTGATAGATAAGAGGAGTGTCATGTTATTTTTCAAGTCCCAATGTTCTGCTTCTTTGAGAGAGCAAGTATGTCCCCATAGGCTGGTTCTCATGTTGATTGGAGTCACTTACTGACTTAGGAGATTTTTTTTTCTTCTTCAGGAAAGAAACTTTATGTATGCAAGTATTGTTACTCCTGGCTTACCTTTTCTTTTATTGTGAAGTTTAAAATGTCTATTCCTTAACAGACTCTGTAGTTTTTCTTCATGTCTTCCCATAAAGCCTTGTGATTACAGGATCACTCAAACAGCGGTTCTTTTCTACCTATGAGACATTTCATGTTCATGCTTCGTGGGACCTACAGGTGGGATATATTGAAATCTTGCCTGCCTGAGGCCAGTCTTTCTGGTTTACTGAGAGTAATTCACTATCTGCAAGATATTCTCACTAATACTCTGTGTGAGTCTGTAAGTGTGGTTCTTTGGTTATGTTTATTTCAGTTTAGCAAATACGCATTGAATGTATATTACTTACCAGCCATTGTATTAGGCTCCAGATCAGTTCCATGGACCCCAAACACTGTGGATAGAAACTAATGTGACTTGTGAACTTGTTCAGGAAAAAAAAAAATCTATCCTTTTTCCACCATCTCTTACTAACTCATCACTAATTCTCTTAATTTCGAATATAAAGCAGCAAATTCCAGCAGTGTTAGCAGTACCTTTGATTTGTGTCCCCATTAGAGATCACAAATATTTTCTTATCAAATTACAGCTACTGTTGTCATCTAGAAATGTCACCTTTGTTACTATTTCAAAATTGTGTTAGTTGTTAGAACTATTAGATTTTATTTTGTCAGGTACTACTTAAATAAGAACACACATTACACCATCACATTTTTTTCTTTAACTATTTCTATGACTGGTTTTTATATAAATAGGCAAATACATCCATAATTGTTTTCAATTATAACTCTAGGAATTTTATTTATGCATGTAAAAACTTTATTCTGAGTGTGTGATTTTCCACGTTTCATCAGCTTGACAAAGGCATGGCATACAAATGGTTAAAAACTCATGATCTGGTGAAAAAAATATTCATAAAAATGTCATCACAATACTTAAATTTTTTGCATTTTCCACAGATTTTCTGAATCTAATATAGATTTTCTATTAGGGAGTGGCACTCCTTGGGGATCCTTTACTCTTTCTCCCATGACTTTAAAATTATAAATGTATGTTGAACCCTCACCCTTTGTGTCAGATACTTCACTCTACCCCCATTATCTCATTTAATTCTTCAGAACGTGCTACGAGATGGGTACTATTGCTTCCCTTATTTAGCAGGTGGTGAAGCTGAGGCTCAGAGAAATTAAGTCCCTTGCTTATTCACAGTGCTGTTGAATGTAGGAAAGTGGTTGGGCAGGTTCCAAGGTCCGTGATCTTAAATGTGGCCTCATTAAGCCAAGAGTCACTTGACATAATTAATTTTAATCAAAATCCACCGAATAACATCACCCCTATCCTATTACCATGAGAATCCCAATAATTAATAGGAGGATGACATACTTCCTTCAGTATGTAGAGGAATTTCTGTGCTGGTCATTCTCCATTTTCTTTCTAGATCGCTTTTTTGCCCTTCTCTTCCTCACAGTCTGCCCCAAAATATGACCTCAAGAATGACATCACTTGGGGGCGCCTGGGTGGCTCAATCGGTTAGGCGTCTGACTTCGGCTCAGGTCATGATCTCACAGTCTGTGAGTTTGAGCCCCTCATTGGGCTCTGTGCTGACAGTTCACTTCTCATTCTGGGTCTCCCTCTCTCTGCCCCTCCCCTCCCTCAAAAAGTAAATAAACATTTAAAAAAGTTGTTTTTAAATAACTGTTATTTATTTAGTTTGAAAGAAAGAGAGAGAGACAGAGAGCGGGGTGGGGAGGGGCAGAGAGGAGAGAGAGAATACCAAGAGCACACAGCTCTACATGGAGCTAGATCCCACACACAATGAGAACATGCTCTGAGCCGAAATCAAGAGTTGGATGCTCAACCGACTGAGCCACCCTGGTGCCCCTCTAGGGATCTGTTTTATTCACTGCTGTTCCTCCAGTGCTAGCAGACGTCCTGGCTGATGTTAGTTGCCCAATAAATATTTCAAGAAATATTCGCTAAGTGCCTAAGAAGTTTTGCCTAGACTCTCTTGCCAAAAAACACTGAAAAATAAATAAACACATGCATGCAAAATGAATTACTGAAATAAGAGGGCCCTTGACTCATTCTGACCAGGCAGGAGGGAAGACGTGAAAGAACAGGGGGAAACGACAAATGACAAGTGAGCTGGCATGACTCTAACATAGGGTGACGATGACAGCTGCTAGAAATAATGAGAGCTCAGGCAAGGGGGCTGAGGTGGGGACTAGGAACTTAGACACAAAATAGCTTCTAGGTTAAGACGGGAAACTTGGGTTGACTAAATATAAGGGAGAGACAGAAGGAATAATCAAGGATAAGTGTGAAAGTTCTGACTTGTGTTATGGCATAGATGGTGACACCCAGCTGACACCAGGACAAGCTTTGAGGCTGGATGCCATAATTCGAGTTCAGATGTGTAATAAGAGGCAGTAGGGCATGTAAACAGAGATGTTTAGCCAGCTTTTTTCAAATCTGGATTTAGAGACAGGTCGGGACTGCAGAAATATGATATTTTCTGAAGAGGACAAAGAATGAGTCATTTTTAGGAGCTGAATTTTTTGAATAGTAAGGGTTTATTACTTTCAGCACTAAACCTTAAAAAAAATCATTTGGATGAAGATCTTTCCAAAATTTTATTGCACATTTTCCCGCCACCTTAAATGATGCATCTGGAACCAAATTTATTTTTTTTTTCTTGATGGCTCAGGGTCATCATTATAATCGTCTGCTATGATAGCATGCTATAATTCAGTGATGCTGTTGGAATAATTGAGATGCATAGAGTTGTTTTCCTTTATTCAACAACTTAAGATCAGTGTTGTTCTTTTTGTTCTTAAGTTCCATTTTTATCATTTCTACGATTTCTCATTTGCTGTCAGCTGTCACTTCCTGCAGCTATCAATGTGTCACCATGAACTGATATACTGTATCCTTTCAATCACTTGCTCTTCGACTAACACTAGTCAGGAAACCAGATAATCACGCATGTGGTAGCTCTAAGCAGAGCATGTGCAAACAGCTTCAGAAGGAGGAACAGAGCGTATCCCCAAGAGGGAACCACGTGAGCTCTAATGGAACACATTTTGTGATGTCTTTTGACTCTTCAAAGGACTTCTGTGTTTATTATTTAGTTCCCTGCCGTGTGTCACAAAGGTAGCATGGCCAGAATTTTGAGTTTTGGATTGCTAAAATATTATTGTGGGCGTACCAAAAAGGGACAAGATATAGCAATGGTTCAGGACAGTAGAGTTTAATGAATATTTTTAATTTCTCAGAATAGAATCTGCTCCAAGGGGCACCTAGGTGGCTCAGTTAAGTGTCTTGCTCTTGATTTTGGCTCAGGTCATAATCTCACAGGCCGTGGGATCGAGCCCCGTGTCAGCGGCACCGACAGCACGGATCCTGCTTGGGATTCTCTCTCTCCCCGTCTCTCTGCCCCTTTCCCACTTGTGCTTTCTCTCAAAATAAATAAATACATATTTTTTACAAAGTTAAAAAAAAAAGAATCTACACCGATTTTCATCGGTTACATCGGGTTGAGTTTTCAGACTTTTTAAGTGCTTATTTTTGAGGGGGGGTGGAGGGGCAGGGAGAGAGGGAGACAGAGGATCTCTGCACTGACAGCAGAGAGCCTGATGTGGGGCTCGAACTCAGGAACCATGAGATCATGACCTGAGCCAAAGTTGGGCGATTAACTGACAGAGCCACCCAGGTGACTATTTTGTAAAAGTACATTTACTACTAGAAAACAAACAAACAAACAAACAAACAAGGAGGATCTTTGGTGGTACCTAATGTCATGCAAGGTCAGTATTTTAAATTAGAATACTTTGTTAATTTTTTCAAAGTGACCGGATGGAACCTAGTCAATTGAATGCTCCAGCATTTCTGCAGATTGTGTCTTCAGTTTTGGTCCATGTTCACTTGGATTGTTTCCTAGATAGGTTTTATTGGCGCACTGTCTCCATGTGCCCCTTTTCTAACACGCTGGAGTGAGAGGCAGTCTCTTTTTCTAGTTGAAGTCGCACTTCATCATTTGTCACCGTTTGTCACCACAAATGATGCTTCGAAGCTCTTTTTTCTCTCCCACGTGCACATTTGTTAGCAGTTTCTTGGTAGTGTCTACAGGGTTATTTGTCTCCGAGGAATATCATTTTTGGTTTATTTTCTCTGATATTCATTTAACGACTTGTCACTTCAGCTCAAGCTATAATTTCCTGTCAATTATCTTGTAAATTTTTCATGTATCCGTCAGCCAGGTCTCTTGACTTTCCTCTTGTTATGTCTTGTCTGCAGAAATCGTCTTCCCTCCATGACCTTTGATTTCCTGAGAGTAGTGTCTTGTCCTTTTTGTACCTTGTGACCAGGAATCAGTTTCCTATTTTTATTTCGGGAGCTCAAAAGATAGCGCGGAATGTGCGAGCACATGAAGCAGTTCTGTCCGCTCTGGTCTTGTAACTTCTTCCATCCAGACAGACAGGCACATACACAGAGAGGACACATTGCAAAGACTGGAACCAGCTTGCCTTAACCCAGGAGCTACCAGAAGCTGGAATTGAGGCCGGAGCAGATCCCTCCCGAGAATCTTCAGAGGGGACAATGCTTCTGCTGACACCTTGATCTTGAACCTCTGCCCTCCAGAACTGTGAGATGACATATTTCTCTTATTTAAACCACTAAGTCTATGGTCCTCGTCAGAACAGCCCTAGAAAATTAATCCAACCTTCGTTATCTAACTTAAAACAAAGGCACAGATTCATTCAAAGAAAAATCTTTTGGGGGGCGCCTGGGTGGCTCAGTCGGTTAAGCGGCCGACTTCGGCTCAGGTCATGATCTCACGGTCCGTGAGTTCGAGCCCCGCGTCGGGCTCTGTGCTGACAGCTCAGAGCCTGGAGCCTGTTTCAGATTCTGTGTGTCCCTCTCTCTGACCCTCTCCTGTTCATGCTCTGTCTCTCCCTGTCTCAAAAATAAATAAAACGTTAAAAAAATTAAAAAAAAAATCTTTTGGAGAATCTGCCTTGCTTGCCCACCTCAAAAGGAAGACTCTAGGGTTTCTGCATTAACGACAAGAACCAAACAAAACAAAAGAAAACAAAGCAAAACAAACAAACAAAAAAACCCTAGGAGGGCTTTCTGTTCAGGCTCAAAGGACAACTTTCTAAGATAGTGTTTCCCAACCCTGGCCATGTCCAAAGACACTTGGGGAAACCTTTAAAAAATGAAGAGTCTAAGTTTAAATCCCTGGAGATTTGGATTCAATATGTTTGGGAAGGGGCTTGGTTATCTATTTTGAACAGTCTTTCTAGGTAATTTTTATGATTGGGTAGGTGTAGGGAGCACTGATCTAGGAGGTTGAGTAATGAAGGAGAGATTTCAATAATGGGCATATCATTCATGGAAAAAGAGATCATCTAATGAATGTTTGACTCCCTTGCCTCCGCTTTCGTTGATTTTAAGATGGAATAAGCTAACCAGCAAACCTCTGCCTTGAACTTCATTCTTGTGAAGCAGAAGAGATGGGGACCTTGGGAGAGAGTGGATGTAATAAACTTCTGGGAGCTTTAACAGCCCAGGAATGGAATTTGGGGTTTAGCTGAACACTTTAGGAAATCAGATTTTATCCACTATTTATTCAACAAAAGTTATAGAGGACTTACAATGAGCCAGTTAATATAGACTTAGGTAAAGAAGAGACATGCCTCTATGACCAGAGCTTCTAAAAGGAGAGATGGTCTAAGATGTAATGATGGCGCACTTTAAAATGTAATTCTGAAAATCTGACCTCCGGCAGCGATAGGAACCAACATGACTACACAGGGAGTTCTCTCAGGCATCCAGATTCTGAAAATCATGTGCAAAAAAGGGATGAGGAACATAGAAACAAAACTACAAAAGAGGAGCATGAAGCTATGAAAACTGGCCTGCTTCAGATTCTGTGGCTTCCTCCCTCTCTGCCTCTCCCCTGCTCACCCTCTGTCTCTCAAAAATGAATAAACGCTAAAAAATTTAAAAGAAAAAAAAAAAGGAAGAAACAAACCCAGAATTGCCTCTGCACTTCATATACATAAGGACCTCCTCTCCACAAAGGGAAAAGGAACACTCGTAAGTCTTCAAAAACATCTTTTTAGTGAAACTTGCCGGAAGATATATTGCAAGAGGAAAGGGATATCAACGTACCTTTTCCTGATGCCAAAAGCCAGGATGTGTCACTATGTTTTTGTTATTTCTAAGTCAATTTTTATAACCTTCCATATTTTTTGACTCATTGTAGTGAGTTCCCTGATTTTGAAAGGGTACTTGAATATCTTTGGATCCCAGGCTTGAGGATGCAGAGATGAATCTCTTTTCAGGACAAATTTATGACATCCCCTTTATGTTCAGATAGGGTTATAACTTAGGCTTTTAAAGCCAACTCTTAGTTTAATTTTGAAGAAAATTACTGAAATCTCACAAAATACAGCTTTTTGGCTGTCTGTGAATCCAAGTCTGGGGTTCTGAAAGACCAGGAGATAGACTTCTAAATCATTAGCTGACGACTTAATGGATGTTGGACAGGATCAAAGGGTTTGGTAATTACCTAACAATCCTTCCAACAAAACTTTGAGGTAGGTGGCTAATACCTTTGAACTCATTTTGTCAATGGAAAACTGAGGCACAGGAAGAGTGTATGTTGGTGCCTTTTATTCCTTTGTTACATGCAATTCTGAAGCAATAATAGCAACAAAAAGCCCGGTCCTGTTTTGTTTCCCACCTTCCATCTCTAGTCTGGAATAGGTTGCTTTCTAGCAGTGGTGGGAATAAGAATGAGAGAGAAAATATGAAATGGTAGAAAGCTAACACAGAACATGTTGGATTAAGCTTGAACACATAAATGGATTTTCTTTTAGAAAATCCCTCTATCATCATAGATATATTGACAAGCCTTGCCTAAAACATCAAAATTGACAGACACACCAGATTGTTGAATCAGGATCTGTTTGGGAAGGGAGAGAGAACACGGTCTGGGTATTGAGGAAAGTAGTGCGTATTCTATTCTAGTTGAGAGGAACAATGAGGCCCATGACCCATCATTGACAGAGAGTTCTGTGCACCTTTGGAAGAACTAACTGTCCAAAAGGACATCACAAACAGATCGTGGGATTTCTGGGCAAAGAACAAAGAAAGGATTTGCACAAATCCGTCTTTCTTAGGAGATCAGAGATATGATCTAGACAAAAGAGTCAAAGGGGATTCATGGGTGAGGTCAAAGAACCAGGTGTTTGTAAGGAAGTAGTAAGAGCTTGAGTCCTTAGTGTTTCACTGTATTTCCCTGCCTGCCTTAGTCACTTTCAAGGGTGTAGAAAAATGCTGTGGCAAGGTCTGATACTCGCTGCCATCTATTTAAGGTTGCATGGAATCACTTAGAATCCTCTATGTAGGATCCCTTAAAGTCACGTAAACACTTCCATTATACAGATTATGAAACCAGACACAGAGAGGTGAAGTGACTTACTAAGGGTCATACAGCAGCACACTATGGGCTAGAGCAGGGATGCTTTTTATTGTCTCTATATAAAAACTATATTGTCCCCACTTTTTTTTCAATTCATTCCTTCATTCAAGAAACATTTCCTAAGTGACCACCATATTCTAGACACTTGAGAGGTGCTAGAGATTGAAGAAATAAAAGAAAGCAGTTTCTGACCTAAGACCTCACAGTCCAATGGAACAATTATGGATGTGCTAAGATACTGGAAGTAAAATGATAAATATCATGAGAGTAGCTGTGGGAACAGAGACAAGGGGTGAGTTTAGAACGGCATAGAAGTCCCTTTCTTTTGGGTTTGATTTTCCAAAATCAATTATTTATTTTGGAATTCTAATTCAGATCATTGCTCAGAAATGAGGACATTTAAGAAAACATAAGCTTAGATTTATTTTTCTTATGAATGCAAATCAAAAGCATCATATTTTTGGAAGTACATTTTTTTTCTGAAAGTTTGATTTTTTTTTTAATGCTTCTGTTCTGAGTTGGATCGTATTCCCCCAAAAAGATATGTTGACATCCTAACTCCTAATACCACAAGATGCCTCAAGATGTGACCTTATTTGGAAATAAGACCTCTACAGAGATAATTAAGTTAAAATGAGATCATCAGGATGGGCCCTACTCCAGTATGACTGGTGTCCTTATGAAATGAGGAAATTTGGACACAGAGACATGCACAGAGGAAAGATGATGCGAAACCACGCAGGGGGAAGATGGCCATGTGACACGAGTGACACATCTGAGAGCCAGGAAATGCCAAAGGTTCCTCCCTAGAATTTCAGACTTCTTTGATTTTGGATTTCTAGGCTCCAGAACTGTGAGTCAATACATTTTGAGCCAACATTTTTTTTTTTTTTTTTTTACCTCGTTACTGCAGCCCTAGGAAACTAACACTATCTCCTTGGACAGTGATCAAAGAGCCGGGCTGTTTTCTGTCCCTAATACTTTGCTCTGAAACTTGTATACGAAATAACTGGAAGCCACAAAGCCATGTTTGAGTGTGGCAGGTGGACCCTCGACCCCAGAGCCAGCACACTGCACCCTTGCATGGGCTCCCCGGGGGGCTGCATCGGGATGTGGGGGTCATTCACATTCACTCATCTCCTCCAACTCACCAGCACTGTTCCTTCAGTCGACTCCCAGTGCTGGGTTCTTAATGTCTCACAACTGTCCCAGTTTTAGGCAGCTGACTGCTCTTCACAAGAACCCCTCGGCTCCCGGGGCTTAGAATATGCCAGGCTTTTCCCTCCCAAGTGACTACTTCCACGGTTCCATTGAAAACCTCTAATAAAGCAAAGCAGTTGTCAACAAAGTAAACCGATGTTTTAAAAGTGACTTTGATGACCATAACTGCAGTACAGGGCACACTGCATTTTAAAGCCATAAAATTGTGACTGCAGAGGACATTTCACAGATTTATTCCGTATTAAAAATTTTTTTTAATATATTTATTTATTTTGGGAGAGAGAGAGAGAGAAGGGGGGAAAGAGAGAGAGGGAGACACAGAATCCAAAGCAGGGTCCAGGCTCCAGGCACAGAGCCCGACACAGGGCTTGAACTCATAGACGGCGAGATCATGACCTGAGCCAAAGTTGGATGCTTAACCGACTGAGCCACCCAGGAGCCTCTCTACTTTTTCAACATAAAAAATAAAAAATGTATGGAAGTTATTAAGCAACATTTTTAAAAGTTTATTTATTTATTTTGAGAGAGAGAGAACATGGAAGGGGCAGAGGGAGGGACAGACAATCCCAAGCAGGCTTCACATCACCAGCACGGAGCCCGACATGGGGTTTGAACTCACAAACTGTGAGATCGGGGCCTGAGCCAAAATCGAGAGTCAGATGCATAAGTGACTGAGCCACCCAGGTGCCCCAGAAGCATTTTTGAGAGCCGTGTAATTCCACACGGAAGAATGTTGTAATGGTTTAAGGGCTGAGGTGCTGGAAGGTCAGATTAGGAACACCAACTGTCTTTCCCTTCTGCCAATGACCGGCTTGTGTCCCTTATCTACTACACTCACGCTCTGTGGGCTGCCATTTCATGGAGCAGGAAACCCGGGTAATGATAGTTATTTACTCCCACCTTAGAGTGTGGTGAAGGTGTAGAAATTTCTGTCAGGGTTCCTTTTGGAATTCAACAAGTGGAAAAAAAAAAACCTTATAATTTTCAAAGCTTCCTCATACAGACTTATTTTTAACCGATAAAGGAATGCCGCTACTGAATATGGACGTCTGTTCTCAAATGCCAGTTATATGGGCCTGCGTGTCACAAACTTATGTTGGAAAATGCTAGCAAGCAGTGAATCACAGTGAGGTCCTAAGAATGGCCTAGGACCTAAAGATATAGACAAAATTGTGCACAGCCAGTCATAGAGTTAAGAGACTCAAGTCTCTGGGCACCTGGATGGCTCAGACAGTTGAACCTCTGACTTCGGCTCAGGTCAGTCCCACATGGGGTTCTGTGCTGACCTTTCAGAGACCCTCCCCTGGTCACGCTCCGTCTCTCTCAAAAATAAATATTTTAAAAAAGAGGAGACTCAAGCCTCAGGTTGTTATTTTGTGTCACGTGATCCAGTAGAAGTAGAATATTAGTGTTAATACAGTAGGCCACAGACAGTAATGGATACAGAGAAAACCCGAGAACACAAGCAGACTATCACTATTGAAGTTCTTCTTGGATGTATTGCACAAGCACAGGGGACAGACCTATTAGAAAATTCTTGAAGGGCAGTTACCCGTTTCTCACACACAGTGAGCAACAGAATCTTGGTTTCCACTTTCAGGTAGGGTTCATCCTTGCCAGGTATATATTTATTTATTTCTACAGATAATAATATATAGATAGGTGTGTCTACGTGAGACTTCATAAAGGAAAGACTTTGATGAGAATGACTGAACCCATCTCTATGGTGGGAATTGTATACAGGTGATTCCATATACATGCAGTAAAATTGACGGGGTGTTTCCGAGTGTTCTCACGTCGGTGTCTCCTTCCTCGTCACTAACCATGTGGTGACAGTGTTTACCCCGTGTAAGCAAGGATGTCATCGCTCTTTGGTTATGCTCTGGTCTACATGCTCTTGTGAGCGTCGCAAGCCACTCTTGCCCTGTGCTTTCTGCCATGGGGCACTGTTCCTCACTTCAGTCCTCTTGGAACTAATCTTGGAAGCTTCTAGACTTGGAGTGTTGGCTCCTGAGTCTGCCAGATGCTGCAGCTCTCTGTGTCTTTAACCAGACTGCACTGAGGCCATGTTCTCTGGGAGCACTTGAAGTCTTCCAGTAGCAACACCATTGCTCTGAGTTTAGAAACATTTTAGTGGAGCCAGTTAATGTTTTATGGTAGATTCCTTTACTTTCTGATGCTATTCAGTCGATGGTACCATGCCATTCCCTGTGCAGCACTGTTATGTTTCCATCTTATACCCCCAGAAGCTCAGGCAATGACTGCTGAAGCCCAATCCTGTGTTGCATTATAGCCGCTTTCTTTTCTTTATTTCCTTCTTTCTTTTCTTCCTTTCAATCCTCCCTTGCTCCTTCTCTTCTTCCCTTTAATCCTCACTGAACATTCGGTACATGCTAAACACTGTGCACACAAACTCCAACCTCACAGTCTAGTGAAGAAGACATTCAAGTAAACAAAAAGCTAAAAAAGAGTTCTAAATCAGAGATCCATACAAACTAATGAATAATGTTGGGGAATCAGGGACTTTTCATGGGGAAGGTGTTGTAGGAACTGAATCTTGAAGGGAGAGTACATTTTTCACCAGGTGGAAGGTGTCAGGTAGAGTAAGAGCACAGTTATAGGGGAATGTCTGTATGGGACGGGCTAGCCACTTTTCAGTGCGGGCCATCGTGAATTATAGTTATGGCACATGATTGTACGTTGTGTGTCAGGTTATACCTATTTCATGTCAAGAACCCTCTAAATATCCACTTTAAATTTTCTCTCCTCCAGGGTGCTCATTCCCCATGTTTTCATCTCTTTTGCATGTGGCGGTTTGTGTTCCTCCTCACCCCCCAAGCTGTACAAGTACACATGCATTCTTATCCTGCTCTCTGTGAACGTGTTCATATCTGTCACCAGCCTTAGTCTGAGAATGTCTGTGAAGCCAAGAGAAGAAGACTTACCCTCCCCAGTCCACAGAGGACACACAAGCCTTCCTCAGAAGTCTTCAGATAGATTCTGATGGGTCCTACAGGTCCGTACATTCCCTTGTGCCAGAGTGTAGATGAATGGGTTCATGGGCTCTTACTAGAAAAAAAAACATTGAGAGCAGAGAGAATGTACCCTACAAACCTGCTGTATCTTGTTTGCTGCTACAATGCTCTGTCTCTCCACCTCTCCAGTGTTCTCAGGCCCTTAAGTCTGGAATGCAGGGAGGGGGCTGTTGTGAAGGATCTCCTTAGTTCTCCATAATTATGGCTCCTAAATTGGTTTTAAAGTTCTTTTTGTTCAAAATAAAGTATAACATGGTTAAATATCTCATTTTTGGTCTTGGAAGAAATTCAAGCAGGCGTCATTTGGCAAGATGCCTCAGATCATCATAGACTTTAATATAGCAACTAATTCAGTGTAATTCAACAAATACTGGAAAATCTATCATATGGATAGGTACTGTGCTTGGCTCTGAGGAAAGGAGAGGGGGAACGTAACAGTGAAAAAGTCATAGTCCCTGCCTACAAGGAGCCTACAATCCAATGGCCAAAATAGATATTCACATAGCAAACCATATTGCAGGTACACAAAAAGCTTCCCGTGGAAACCAAGGAGGCAAAAACATTATTACACTTAGTAAGGATATACAGGCAACAATAAAATTACATGCTTGCACTGAGCACATTCTAGGAGACTAATAACCGTAGCTTCAATAGTCTGTGTATACTTGCCTACAAAAAGAGAATTTGAACCCTGACTTGACCACTTACTGCCTGACTTCACACAAATTGTTCAACTTCTCTGTGCCTTAGTTTTGTTTTACTTTTTGTCTATACTTTTAAGGCGGAAAAATAATATTAACCTCATGAGTTGTTGACAGGATTCAGTAGGATGTTGGGGGAAAGTGTTTTGGTAACCATACAGGAATCTGCAGTTTTTTAATTGCTATGATTAGCCTTTTGGATAATCTCCATAAATGAAATAAAAAGTATCTTCCTGGGTGCCTGGGTGGCTCAGTCGGTTACTAAGTGTCTGACTTTGCCTCAGGTCATGATCTCATAGTTCATGAGTTCAAACACCACCTCAGGCTCTGTGCTGACAGCTCTGAGCCTGGATCCTGCTTCAGATTCTGTGTCTCCCTCTCTCTCTCTGCCCCTCCTCTGCTCATGCTCTCTTTCTCTCTCAAAAATAAAAAGGGGCGCCTGGGTGGCGCAGTCGGTTAAGCGTCCAACTTCAGCCAGGTCACGATCTCGCGGTCCGTGAGTTCGAGCCCCGCGTCGGGCTCTGGGCTGATGGCTCGGAGCCTGGAGCCTGTTTCCGATTCTGTGTCTCCCTCTCTCTCTGCCCCTCCCCCGTTCATGCTCTGTCTCTCTCTGTCCCCCCCAAAAAAAAAAAGTTGAAAAAAAAATAAACATTACAAAAATTAAAAAAAAATATCTTCCTATAAAATGCTAGAAACAACATACTTAGTTGAGAGGTAGAATTCACTAGAATTGCAGTTCCAATCAGGACCAGTGCCTTCTTCATGACTTGTCCAATACTAGAGCAATGGTTAAGCCTCAATGGTGCATCTCCTGGCTATTTTAATAGAGTGATATGAAAGCAATTGGCTTTTCCATGTTTCTGGGATTTCCATGTTCCTGAATGTGGCCATGTTGTTTGGAAGGCACAAGTACGAAAGGGCAAAGTATACCCTGGTCCTAAATAAATATATTTTACATAGCATCTTCCAGAGCTTTATGAAGTGTTCCACAGTGAGAATAAATGTCATGTTCCTAATTACCAACCGAGATACTCGGCTAGTCTCTGTAAACTTCTCATTTTACTGGTTAAATCAGAGCTGTTTTAATTTTCTCCATCATGACCACAGGAAACAAAAGCCTTTAGTAACTTCTTGAGGATTTGTGACTCTCTGAATGGCACACATATAACGGAAGCATGCTTCCCTACCAGAGGGAGCCTGTGGTAGTGCTCTGGCGTCTCAATTATCTCCTCTTGCTGTAGAAGAGAGATGCCAGGTAACATTTCATTGCTTTTCACCACCTCTCAAGCAAATGAAGAACCAGCATAACGAAAAGGAACATGAAGCTTATTAATGGGTTTTGAGGGTCACCGATTGAAACACCACCTAAATCAGCCGGAGGATGAAGAGGGTGAATATAAGAAGTGAGATGACATTCCAACAAGAGTCCAATCTCTGTGAAAACAGATGATTCTGTAGGTTTCTGAACAGATGGACATTCATCTTATATTTTCCTGAGGCTATTGGCAAGTGACTCTGGCTGAACAGTTTAAAATAAAAGTGAAAAATCATTCTGGGTCAGTAAAGCCTCGGCACCAACTTTTCTTGGTCATCAGAGTATCAGTCCCTGTGGGTGTTGGACCATTGAAGATCTGGAATAATCCAGGAAGGCGTCTGATCCCAGGAAATAGTACTTACCTGTGAACACCTGCCCTGTTTTTAATTTCTTTAGCTCTAGGCTTGTGGGATTAAAATCAGCCTTGTAGAAATTTCCATTTCCAATTTCCATTGCCATTTTCCAGTGCCAGTCCAATACAGCTTTTTCTCCCCTCTACACGTGAAATGGATAGTCCTACTGAAAAGAGATAATTTGGTGCCCTCCAGTGGCTCAACCTGACAGCCTCTCTCTTGACCTCTCAAAGTTCTTTTATGCCTGTGGGAAGGGTACGGCTCAATACACCTTTGGAGGCTTCTTGGTTACTGTCATGTAACTGCCACTCTTAGGAAAGGAATCCATCATGCCCTTAATATTGTATAATTCTCAGAGGAGAAGGAATCAGAGAATAAGGACAAAATTCTCTGGCTTCTCTTTGTATAAAGACCTAAAAACAATGAAAACCGAGTATAAAAAAACCCAGTACGACTACCATTCCTTTTAATTATATGGTCTCAAAAAACCACTCACCATTTTGGCCCACGTGTATCTTCTATGGAATGAAAGGGGGCAGCTAGATGATCTCTTGGGGTTCCCCCAGATTCTACCACCCAGGGATTCCAAAATCCCAGGAAAGGGAGAAACATTTCCAGATGCTTCTATATTTCAATACTTGATAACGGCTTTTAACATTTTGACGACTGGATTCATGTTAAGAGCTTAGAAAAGAAGTTGCAATAAAATGTCCACATAAGTCATGCATGGTATTAGTAAGTCTGCATCTAACATGACTAAAGATTCTCATTGCTTCTGACCTTTAGGATAATTAGATGGTGCCTTAAAAAGTCATCAAGAGAGAGCATTCTAATTTCCTTGTTTGAAGAAGATGGAGAACATATAACGTATTTTTATAGCACTTAGTTAGTGTTTGGTAAATGAATGAACAAATGAGTGGGAAAAGAAAGGGAATATCGATCTTAACTCCTGTAATGCATAAGAAGAGAAGCAGGCTATATTTATGAGAGAGGAAACAAGAAAAAAAATCCACCTATGCCTTAAATAATCCTCTTTCTTTCTTGTCCTTGTCCCTAATTCAGCTGTATCTTCATGATGAATCTTACCATTGGTGATCTATTTATCCCTTTGGGTAACAGGAGGCTACCTCCAGGGTTCCTCTTTGTGGGAGCAGTTGTCTGGGAAGAATAACACGCTTTCTGCTACTGGTAGCAGAATCTCAATAAAATACTGTTGAATAAATAAAAGGAATGTATCAAAGTATTTCTTAGGAGTACATTTCAAGAATGGATATGGAAATGAGCAGATAAGTCCCGAGAAGAAAGAGATAAAGTGAGAAGAAACTAGTGGTAGAGGTGGGGGCTTGCTGGTGGGGGGTGGTGTGAAACTTCATTTAAGGCCAGCAGCTCTGTTTGGAGCGTTGATTAGTCGGGAGAATATACTTTTACTATAGACTTGTGCGGTGATCACTAATTGCATATGACTATTGAGCCCTTGAAATATGGCTAGTCTGAACTGAGATGGTAGTCCAAACGGAGATGTGCTCTTAGCATAAAAGACATATTGGGTTCTGAAGATAGGATGTAGCAGTGGTGGTTGGGTGATGAATATGTTTTGAGGTTGGCAGCCCACAGGGTTTGCTGACAGATTGAGTATGGGGTGTGAGAGGTAGGAGTCAAGGATGGCTCCAAGGGTGGATTCGCTATTAATTGAGACGAGGGAGTACACAGGAGGAGATATGAAGAAAGTCAGGCCTGAAGACATTAAGTGATTCACCCAAGGTCGCACTGTGAAGTCAGAGAGAAACAGAGTTACTTGAGCTGATAGAGAACTCAGAGGCCTGCTGGTTCATCTTTCTTAGTTTATAGATGAAGAATTTTGGGTCTGGTGAGGAGAAATGATTTGCTCAGTGTCACATAGCAAAAGAAGAACAGAACCTCTAAGATGGATCTCCCGACTGGTAGACTAATGGTTCTCTGTTGCCATTACCTTAAAGTGGTAAAAATTAAAATGAAACCAGGTTTAACTACGTCTTTAAGGAAAGACGAACCACTGGAGTTAATTTTGGGGAGAAACTTCAAAACCTCCAAGTGAAGCATATTTAGACCCTTGTCTATAAGCACTAACTAGATAAAAGGCTACCCCACTTGAATTAAGGATAAATGAATCATTCCCTCTTTAACACTTATTTGAGGCCAAGATGAGCTATGGGAACTGTCCCTGATGGGGAAAGAGTCTCCATCAAGAACCACAAATTTTATCCCCAGCCCTAAGTATTCTCATAGCTTAGGTCAAAGTAAGGGAGACAGATAAAATATAATAGATCATAAACACAGCTGTCTTAAAATTTTTTTTAAGTCAAGGATAAAAGATCGATATATTTTAAAATGATCATGGTTATTTGTGAGACCCAGATACATGATTGTTTCCTTAGTCCCTTCAATATTTTTCACAAAAAATTCAAATTAGCATGGCGTTTAATAGTGTGTGTGTGTGTGTGTGTGTGTGTGTGTGTGATGGACAGTTGGTATAAGTTAGCTATTGCTACAATAACCATGCACCCCCCTCAAAGATTCAGTGTCTTACTGTGTAATAAAAAATTTGGCTGGCCTTTGTCCCCAGTTCCTGGAAGGTAGCCTCTAAATCTTTGTAATCTCCTGAGAGGTAGGGATGTCTTTGTTATTCATGATGGTCCTGATCAGTTATGCTAACTCAGGGTGGGGCTGGTCATATCAGAAAGACCAACCACGTGATTAGAGTATTGGATAGAAGGGGTAATGTGATATCAGTCTGACCTCTGGGGAGAGGAGGGAGACTGGAGAGTAAGCCACATAGGTGATGATTCAGTCAACGATGACTAGGTAACGCCAATGCTTGGGAGCTCCCCTGGTTGGCAATATTTCTAGTATTGTCAAACGTCAGTGTACCAGGAAGTTAATGCATCTTGACTTCACGGGTAGAGAGAACAATGGAAATTTCATGTGGCAAGCCTGTCAGACCTTGCCTTACATGTCAAACCTTTAGGCTGCTTCTGATTTGAATCCTTTTGCTACCATAAAACTAATCACAAGTCTAGTGCTTTCTTGAGTTCTGTGAAGATTTTTGCTGAATTCTCGAACCTGAGTGGGGAGTGAGAAGCCTCAAATTTATAGCCAGTTTGTCAGAAGCGTGGGTGTTCTGGTGACCCCCATTCTTGTGGCTGACGTCTGAGGGAGTCTGAAGAAGGATTGTGCCCTTAACCTGTGAAGCTGGCCTAACTATAGGCAATTGGTACTTATAAATGTAAATTAAACATTTTTATTTGTCGGCCATGTATCTGAGGGTCAGCGGGGTTAGCTCTTCTTCAGACTGTAGATTGACAGGGCTCAGATGCAGGTGGCAGGGCTGATCCGTTTGTCTCATTCTGGGTCTCAGCCTAGAGGGTGGTAGACGCCTAGAGTATATTCTCCTCATGATGATTGGGTCTCAGCCTAGAGGGTGGTAGACGCCTAGAGTATATTCTCCTCATGATGATTACAAAAGCACGAGAGAAAAAGCCAACTGCAAGCACATTTAAAAAGAAAAATTAATGTTTATTTATTTTTTGAGAGAGAGACAGAGCATGAGTGGGGGAGGGGCAGAGAGAGAGGGAGACAAGGTATCCGAAGCAGGCTCCAGGCTCCGAGCTGTCAGCACAGAGCCCAACGTGGGGCTCAAACTCAAGAACTGTGAGATCATGACCTGAGCCGAAGCTGGACGCTTAACCAACTGAGCCACCCAGATACCCCTGCCAGCACATTTTTTAAAATTTACTTACATCAAACCTACTAACATCCCATTGGTCAAAACAACAGACAATCTAAAAGATGTTAGGTGGAATATACACTCAAACCTACCGTGAGGCCATGGCAAAAGTGTGGCTCTACAATTCTGCTACGAGGAGAATGACTGATGGAGACCATTGTTCAATGTTGTGCACATTTACTGAGGATGTTATAGGGAGAGGAAGCTTACACTGCATACTCGGAGCAAACTGTCTCCAACACCGCTTCATCTCATAGCTCTGACCTCAGGCGTACCCCCTTCCAAGGCACTGGATGCTTAAGACTTCCTAACAGTGCTCAGTGTCTGGTTTGCCGCCCTGAGCAACTGTCTTTGCATTTCAATCATGCGTACTGGCATGCCCTGGAGACACTGCAGGTTTGGTTCCAGATTACCTCCATCAAGTGAATATCACAATAAAGCAAGTCAAATGATGGTTTCTGGTTTCCTGGTGAATACGAAGCTTTGTTTAGATTATACTGTGGTCTATTAAGTGTGCAACAGCATTATGTCTAATACCCAATGTACATGCCTCAATTAAAAAATACTTAATTGCTACAAATTGCTAACCATCATCTGAGCTCTCAGCAAGTTGTAATCACTACTTATTGATTCGTGTAACAAATATAATAATAATGAAAAAGTTTGAAATATTGTGAGAATCGCCAAAATGTAACACCAAGACATGGAGTGAGCACATTCTATTGGAAAAATGGTGCCGATAGACTTGCTGGATGCGGGGTTGCCACAGCCTTCAACTGGTAAAAAACACAAACTCTGCCAAGAGCAATAAAGTGAAAAACAATAAAACAAGGTGGTCTGCATTTCAAAATAACAACAAAAACCCTAAACCCTGTGCTACCAGGACCCGTTCTTCTCCAGGTACAGTCTAGCGATCATTTTGTAGTGGTTGCTGACCACCAATTGCTCTCCATGTGACCTCAAACAAGTGCATAACACTTGCGTGCCTTGGTTCTCTTATCTGCAAAATGGACATAACATTACCTGCCTCACAGGACTGAAGTGACAATCCAAGGTGACAGTCCATTTAAACTCTTTGGATAATGACTGGAACAGAGTCGGCACTTAATAAAAAATAAAAGTAAAATTTCCAGAGAACTTATGTGTCAGACTAAGTTCTTTATATCCAGAGAGATTTAGTGATTGGCTTAAGTCACACAGTCTGTAGGAGACACAGATGGAATTTGAGCTCAGGCAGTTAGGCACCTGTATCCATTCTCAACTTCCATACCCTTTGCTGTCATCTCAAGAGCTCAATAAATGTTGTTGTTGCTTTTATTGGAACATGTCCTTTGATCTTGCCCCTGCACCAAGAGACTTATAAAAGGTTTCCTTTCAAGCATATTCAATAATATTTATAAGAATACCTTAGATAAATACAGTTATTTCCATCTCTTTACATTCATTTATTTCTACTCCATTTGGTTACAAATGAGGTTTTATGCCTTTGGATGGAAACACATACAATATGATAGGAAAAAAAAAACCAGAACAAAGAACTCTGGCTTGGAAAAAGACTGGTTTTTTTCCATCTAGTGATAAATTCAACTAAAGTTCTTCCTTGGGCCCTCAAAAGAAGGATGTGGTGTGATGTCATCGAATATGGTGTCAATGACATAGCAGTAACAGCTACAGTGGCAAGTGGTGATTGAACATTTCTAATAGTGTCTCTCCATCCAACCCTGGGGCAAAGTGTCAAACATAGCATTGTAAGAACAATTTCATGTGATACCAACTCAAAGTTGAGGGCTGTGATGCTCAGTAACCCAGCTTGAAGCACCAAGCAGCAATTCTCCTCAAGTTCCAAGTGTAATTATAAAGTAGTATGATTGATTTTTTAATAAGGACATCGGAAGCGTACATCCAAATGAGTGCTATCATTCCAAGTCGTCACCTCGGGAGGTTGTGAATCTATGCTAATGATACCGCTGTGGCTCCAAACTGTTTTTGGAAATCTATATTCTGTGCCAGCTTAAGGAATCAGACAAAACCAATGGGCTCACCATTTTATAGTCATAAAAGGTATCACTCAGTTCTGTCAGCAGCCACCTGACCCACCACATTCATCTCACCCGAAGACTTACCAAGTATCTTTGGCTCTTTCAGAATACAAAGACATCCTCAAAAAAGGTAAATTTGCTGCCAGCAAAGATTACCAAAATAATATGGTTGGAGTTTCAGGATGCCAATATATAACATGCCCATTTTTCCTTGCTGAATTTGAAAGCAATTTAAAGATGAATGTAGGAGGTACATAATTATATAGCAACTTACCATGCTTACAGTGTTCATGTTGATTGAAATATGTGACTTGAGATCTGTGGAAATGTAGCCTTGCTAATCCATCAACCCTGGAATGAGACAGACTGACCCGCTCAATTACTAAGTGCTAGAACATCAGTAGGCCTTGGGTGCAAGGGCAGGCCCGTATGCACATCTCGGGCAGGCCAGGTTTGCTGCCCTAGAATAATCGAGGGGGGAGAGAGAATAGGAAGACAGTCCCCAGGGCCTCTGGGTTTTTATTAGATTCATTACAGCCAAATGAAAGACACGGAAAAATTAACAGCACCTAACAAAC
Organism: Lynx rufus; assembly: GCF_022079265.1. Lineage (NCBI taxonomy): Eukaryota > Metazoa > Chordata > Mammalia > Carnivora > Felidae > Lynx > Lynx rufus. Next base: position 15,298,380 of record NW_025814845.1, read on the forward strand.
AAGGATTCCCCTGTCCTCCTTAACAGATGTTGCACTGGAGTAAGGAACTGGGGCTTTTCCTCTTGTCGATGCAGCCTCATGGATACATGAGGCCAAGGGAGAAAAGGGGATCCCCTGACTAACACCCCAAAGAGTCTGAATGTAGAGAGATTGTGAGAAAAGTCCCTGATTCTAGAAAAAGTATAGGTGACTCTCAAGATGAGAATTCCAAAAGGGATGCATTTATCTGGTTGGATACACTTTAGCATTTTAGGGAAGCAATAATTGCTTGGCTTTATGGAATCTGATTACAAAATCTAACACATTGTAGACATTTACTATCTCTGTATGGAAGAAGATCATGCACAAAGCCTGTAAGTTACTTGGGCTGCAGTTGTGCAGGATTTGAGACGATATTTCAGCAGTGACGGGTTCTGATCACGGGCAAGAGTCTCAGTTGTGCACCCTCAGACTCCTGCTGGGCCAGTCATATCAAGACACATCCCCACGACTCTAGAATGTGTCAGAGACACACAGGGAGACTCTCTAGCCTGGTAAAATCAATGTTGGCAGCCCTAAAAACATTTTTTTAAATCCCCATGGACAAGGTCATTGCACATGATGCAATTATTCATAATTATTCAAAATATGATTGTGAAAGTAAAGATATAAGGAGAGGAAGAAAACACGAGAAATTATAAGCAAATGTTCCATTTCTTTTGCATGAAATTTGTAATGCATCCCAAGTGGATGAATACATCTGATAACCCCTACAAATATTTATATCTACAAACAAATAGTACGGGAAAAATGTAATTCTTGAATTGGGTATTGTTTAATAAATTAAGCACATGGAATATATGTTTTAAATTAGCTTCTGGCAGTTTATTTAAGCTCTCCATTAGTGTTGCAAATATTATAGCATTTAAGGGTATTTAGGTATTTGGAGGTTGACTGTGAGGTTTAAGGCTCATCTTCGAAGTATTGTCCATTCCTCTTTCTGCCCTGTTTCCTTCTCTTTCTGACCTCTTCCTGTTTTCATCTAACCCCACCTATATGCTCTCCTTTCCACTTCTAATTTGGTCATTTGTGGGCAGATACGGTGTTTCACCATTTAGGTTATACAAACCCAACTCAGAAACAGGAATTTTCTTGGGGTACCTGGGTGGCTCGCTTGGTTGAGCGTCTGACTTTGGCTCAGGTCACCTGAGTTTGAGCCCTGCGTTGGGCTCTCTGCTGTCTGCACAGAGCCTGCTTTGGACCCTCTGACCTTGCCCCCACCCTTCCCCTGCTCATGCTCTCTCTCTCAAATATAAACATCTAAGGGGGAAAAAAAGAAAAAGAAACAGGAATTATCTTTAATGAGATTATAACCTAGAAAGAGAGAAAAGCATCAATTACTTAAACTTAAGCAGCCTCTAGTAAACGCCACGGACAAACCCAGAAAATGTGCTATGGGAATTCAGAGATGAACACGATTGTTCCCGTCCAGCAACATCAGGTAGGGTTCCATGAAGGAGAGACATGTGAGCTGGCTCTTGAATGAGTAGAGTTTGTGCATGAAGAACTGGGGAGAGGGAGGACGAGCAAACAGAATATACTCAGGTTTGGAAGTGGAACAGGTCAGAGCATTCCCTAATAGGGAATTATTGGGTTGCTAAGGGATATTATGAGAAATAAAATTGGAAAGAGGGTAAGGTCAGATTTTAGGTGATCTTGAATTCTTTTTTTTTTTTTTTTTCAACGTTTTTATTTATTTTTGGGACAGAGAGAGACAGAGCATGAACGGGGGAGGGGCAGAGAGAGAGGGAGACACAGAATCGGAAACAGGCTCCAGGCTCTGAGCCATCAGCCCAGAGCCCGACGCGGGGCTCGAACTCACGGACCGCGAGATCGTGACCTGGCTGAAGTCGGACGCTTAACCGACTGCGCCACCCAGGCGCCCCTGGTGATCTTGAATTCTTAATAAATAACCAGAAATAGGGTCACCTGGGTGGTTTAGTCATTTAAGTGGCTGACTTGGGTTCAGGTCATGATCTTGCGGTTTGTGGGTTTGAGCCCCCCATCAGGCTCTGTGCTGACAGCTCAGAGCCTGGAAACTGCTTCAGATTCTGTGTCTCCCTCTCTGCACTCCCCGCTCCCCGCTTGTGCTCTGTCTCTCTGTCTCAAAAATAAATAAATGTTAAAATAACTTTAATTAACCCGAAATAAGAACCGTTGAGCATAATCAAATAGGAGACTAGTGTGGTCAGACCAGACCTGTGGTGTAGAGCAATCAAGCATCAATCAGAAAAAAACAAACAAACAACAACAAAAAAAACTCACACACAAAAACAAACAAACAAACATGAAATATCCAAAGACTGAAAAAGAAGGGGAGTATTTGGAAGCTGCTGCAAATGTCCAGTTGGAGATGATCTTCTTCTTGGCTTTGACTGGGAGCTTTTTCCTTCTTATAGCTTGCTTTACCTTACACATATTACCACTCAGAATTCCTTCTCTGAGGCATCTCTTGTGTCTCTCTTTCAACATAATTCAGATCTTCACTGGTTTCAGTAGAATCAGCCGTCTCGTGTACTGAGATCCTCCCACCTCCAGACCTCCATCCCCACAGGACTTCCACATACTGTCTCCTTCTAGTCCTATGAATGTCTCGACAAGAAAACAGGTGACCGTTTATTTTGTTAAAACCTGATTTGTATCAGGGGCACCCGGGTGGCTCAGTCAGTTAAGTGTCTGACTTGATTTCGGCTCAGGTCATGATTTCATGGTTTGTGAGTTCAAGCCCCATGTCAGGCTCTGTGCTGAGGGTGGAGCCTGCTTGGGATTCTCTCGCTCTCCCTCTGCCCCTCCCCACCCTCTAAAAATAAATAAATAAATACTAAAAAAAAAAAAAATACTCCAGGGGCACCTGGGTGGCTCAGTCAGTTAAGAGTTTGACTTTGGCTCAGGTCATGATCGAACAGTTCATGGGTTTGAGCCCCATGGGCTCTGTGCTTACAGCTCGGAGCCTGGAGCCTGCTTCAGATGCTGTCTCTGTCTCTCTCTCTGCCCCTCCCCTGCTCACACTCTGTCGCTCTCAGTCTCCGAAAAATGAATAAATGTTAAAAAAAAAACCCATGATTTGCTGCAGACCTATATTCTTCTTTGTTTTATTATTTATAAATTATAAAGTTTATCTCTCACCATATTTTTCTTGTCATATACCCCTTCCTTCCTCTGTCTTTGAAACCCATTGACACATGCAAGTTGCACAGAATGCCGAGTATTGGTCAGAAGACCTCATTATGAAAAACAAGATATGAGAGTCTGTTGTTTAATACAGGGCGGTATACACATTCAGATAACTCAGTTTTATTTTATTTTATTTTTTAGTTTAAGCAATAGGGAATGACTCTTGAATTTCTTACCTCCATTCAAGATCTGGTCGTAATCGGAGTGTCCAATTCTCATTTCATGAAGAAAAAGTCATAACTATTCACCTTCATCTTTCCAGTTTCTAACACAGGGCCTGGTGCACAGTATGTGCCCTCCAAACACTGGTTGAATGACTGACTGAAGAGAGAGATGAATGAGTTATTGTTTCTCTGGAAATACTTTATTATAACATTATAAAAATAACATTTGTACTTTGACCTTGGCCTCACAGTTTTTCCAGCAATCTCCATTGCTCTGTTTTCCCCTTATTATCTTGAACCATTTATCCACTCCTTTCCTTCGCTTTTCTGTCTCTCTCAATTTTCCGCTTCCCCTTTACAGAGCATGATGAATATTAATTATGTTTTAATATACAAAAATAGCCCCCTCATTGCCTTCGATTTTTCTTTGACTTGTCCTCACTCTTTCCTGTGTCTCTTTTGATTTCCTATTATTTTATGTGAAGCTAAATCAATGAGCCCCTTTTCTTATTTTATGTTCTCACTTTTTCCCTTTGCAACTGCTTTTTCTTTTACTTTGCTTTAACTGTTTTTTTCTCATTGTCTTCAAATTGTTTATGGTCATAACTGTCGCTTTATACAGGTAGCATCTAAATGCAAATATTCTCCCAGAAAAATTACAGAGTGGCAGGGGAAAATAATGCTTTGAAATAAACACTGTATATTCAATTGGTTTTCAAATCAGCACCAGCTCCACAAATGCCTAATAGCAGTCCTTGGAGAGACGAGATTAGTATGTTTTGAAATCAGAAGTTATCTTTTTCTCCTTCTCTAACTTCCCCTTCCTTTTTTTTTCCTTTAAAAATATCATAAAGGATTCTTGCAAACAACAAAAGAGACTTTTGGCTGAAACTTTTGGCTTCTTATCACAGGGTGCATGTGTGTTGTTAGACAAACAGATACAGAAGTGGAATCTGAGAGGGGAAACATTAATTTGACTTGCAAGTAAGTCATTTCAGACCAAAGAAATGAAGATTTTTGTATGCTATCCAGTCCCTTTGTGATGTATGTGCCTTATGAAAATATTCCTAAAAGATTCAAAACCATGAGAATAATCAGCTACACTTTATTAAGGTGAACCTCTGGGTAAGTTCATGATGGAGCACAGTGTTGAGGGAAGTTGGTCTGTCTGTAGAAAGAACACAGGTTGAGACACATCAAACAAATCTGAATTCCCATTTTGACCTTCTGATCCATGTGGGTTTGGGCAAGATGTAACCTGTTTGAGGCCCAGTTTACTTATCTGGAAAATGAGGGTTTATAATTAAACTTCAAAGGGTTATATAAGAGTGAAGTGAAGGAAAATGAGGGGTTATCATTAACCCCCAAGGGTTGTATAAGAGTGAAGTGAAGCCTTGTCTATACAGGGCTTATAAGACTATCTAACATTTTCAGGTGCTGTAACAATTCAGACTTACTCTTACTGATAATAATATACATATAGTCTATACATATACATTCTAAATAAATACTCTCCTCGGATACACAGTGATCATTCTCACATTTTTGCCTTTGAACATACATGCTGCTTTCTTTTCCTATACTGCTTTCCCTCCAGTTCATTATTTAACATAGTGAGCTTGTATTCATCCTTCAAAACCCATCTGTTCGGACATTATATCTTCAGAAAGTTTGCCCTGACCTTCCTCTTGAGGAGAACTGATCACTTCATTCATCGAATCATTAAACCAACCTTTACCCAGTGCTTTCTACATGCCAGGCACTATTGTACTGACTGTGGAAATGGTTGTGAACAAAACATTTAAAACAGATCCTACCTCTTGGAGCTTACATTCCAATAGGGGATATGACCTATAATCAAAATAAATAAGCAAAATATATAGAATGAAAGGTGGTCATCAGTGCTGTCAAGAAAAGAAAGCAGGACAGAGATAAAAGGACGCTAAGGCTGGGAGGGGGGAGGGGTAGTTTAAATTTAACCAGGTTGATCAGCAAAGGTATTCGAGCAAACATGCGAACGCAGGAGGAGAGTGAACCACTTGGAAACTAGGGGAACAGTGTTCCAGGCTCTCTGGAGGATCACTTTTTCTTTGTTACCTCTGTGCCATATCTACTTCTATTAATACATTTGTCAAAATATTTTATAAGTATTAAAAATTTAAATAAAATGTATTTTATATTATGTGCAGCATATATATCTTAAATTATGTATTTCAGTGTCAAAGGCTACGGAGGCAGGGACTGTGTCTTATGCGTCTCTGGATGCTTGTTATGTTGTGCAGAGTCTGGTCTTCGGCAGGTTCAAATGAATTTAACAATGATGCTAATCTTTCTGGGCAGAGTGAGTGCAGAGTTTCGATTGCTGAAATAGTCCGTCAGGTCAGGAAGTTTCAGCATGGGGTGGTGTTCTGCGGTTGGTTCCTAAGCAGTGGGCATATCCCTTTCTTTCGTGAAATCGCTTCCACAGATGTTGCTGTCTGATCCGAAGAAAGGTATCTGGGATGTTGTGGCAGCAATAGGCACCATACAATAAGCAGAAGCAGTTGGTAGATTTCAGCCTTCTGTGGCAGTTCTCACTAGTTTCGTTGCTTGCAGCAGGTTGGAGCCATGGCAAAAAAAAAACAGCAACAACAACAAGAACCTAAAACTAATGTAACATTGTGTATCAACTATACTTCAATTAAAAAAAGAAAGAAGAAGAGAGGCGCCTGGGTGGCTCAGTCGGTTGGGCATCCGACTTCTTCGGCTCAGGTCACGATCTCGCGGTCCGTGAGTTTGAGCCCCGCCTCGGGTTCTGTGCTGCAGCTCAGAGCCTGGAGCCTGTTTCAGATTCTGTGTCTCCCTCTTTCTGCTCCTCCCCTGCTCATGCTCTCTCTCTGTCTCAAAAATAAATAAAACATTAAAAAGAAATTGAGCCTTGGCCACTGAAGGAAGAAAGGGACCTCCTAGCAGCTGGTGTAGGTGTTGTGATGCACACAGAGCTGGGTGGGTGACATAACAGGAATGGGGTTGTGCCTAACAGAAAGTGACGTCTTGTCTAAATATCACTAGGGTAACTCAGATGCAGCTTATTTGGTCTCCTGCTCAAATGGAAGATTGAGTGTTCTGAGACAGCTATACATGTATATGTTGCGAAAAATCTCTTGATTTTTCAATGTTGGCTACATATTTAATTTCTTTAAACAAAAAATATGCCCAAACAAAATATGCTTGGGTCTCGAATGCAGTCATTTCGAAGACTCCTATTTAGTTAAACTCCCCCATTTCACTGGTAGAGAAAATGAGATCTAGAAAAACCCAGTGCTTTGCCCAATCACAGAACTAGGGCAGAGGTGGAGTCCGGCCTAGAAGCACCAAAAATCCAGACCATCATGGCCACGACATCATGTCCTCAAACACAGAGTGCATCCGCTTGCTTTAAAATAAACGTGCAGCTCTGATATTCAAATGCACTCATAAACATCACACACCCTTTTGCCTTCAGTTTGTTTGAAGGCTTCGTGTAGAAACAGCTTCTGTTACATCAAAGATCAAAACATCAGGATTTGGAACATTGTGTGCTCATTAGAGTTAGTGTCAAACGTATCTCCCAGGCTCACACCTACCTGCCTTGGAAGGGAAAACGGCTCATTAACTATTTACGGAAGACCCCAGGGGCTTCCTCTTGAGAGATCCTGAGCATGTAATTTTCACCACTGCATGGCAACTGCCGCAATTCTTCCACCTCTACCTCTGCTCTCAGACAGACCTTTCATAGTCACTGGTATTAGCTTTGCTGTGGGTTTCACCCACCAAATTCCTGATTCTTAAATTGGCTCCCTTAAGTTTGCTCCAGGCCAGTGCCTTTACACTAACAGCACCCTATGGAAAAGCCCCTACTCACACAATCCCTGCCATGTCATTTTTTGTTAAGGTGATGCCACAGAAATCTTTGCTGCCCTCCCAATGTTCCAGAAAAATCTGTGTGTATCTGTGTGCGTGTGTGTGCATGTATGTGTGTGTAACAGAAAGAGAGATTTCAATTTTAACTGACAGACTGACTTGTTCTCAAAAGATATTTGATGATTTGAGAAAATAATAACGATACAATACCAAATGCTTACTGAACATTTTTCTAGTAATTTCAGTCTTCATCATTTGAAAACACTTATTAGCAGTTAATTGTTTAATTTGATACATTAATTAAAGAATGTATTTCTTGGTCCATTTTTAAAAGTTAGGTTTATTGAAATATAATTTACATTATTAAAATTTACTCTATTAGATTGAACAGTCTGGTGTGTTTTGATACACGCAAATAATCCTAGAACCACAATTATAAGATACCGAATGATTTCTTTCCCCAAAAGCATTCCCATAAATCCTTTTGTGGTTTTTTTGCCTCTTCTCATCTCCATCCCTGGCAACTAGTGTTAATGTTTCTTATTTCTGTAGTCTTGTCTTTTCTACAATGCCAGATGAATGGACTCCTATAGCGAGCAGTCTTTAAAGATCACTTTTCTCACATAGCATAATATTTTAGAGATTCATCCCCAATGTTGCATCATCCCCACTTCGCTCTTTATTTTTACTGTTGAGTGGTATTCCATTGTACCAACATACCACAATTTATTTATCCATTTACAGGTTAATAAAAAGTCAAGTTGTTTCCAGTCTTGTGACTCTTATGAACATCATTACTATGCACATCTGCATGAAGGCCTTTGTTTTCATAGGACAAATGTGTTTGGCCGCTCTTGGAGTAGGATTGCTAGGTTATATGTGATAAGTGTTTGTTTATCTCATAAATTAAGTGGCTATACTTCTTTCAAAGTGGCTGTACCATTTTACATTCCCACCAACAATGTACATGACCTAGAATTGCCTCACATACTTACCCCTTTTTGATATTATTAGCTTCTTTAACTTTAGGTATTTGTAATGGTTAATTACATGTGTCATATTGATTGATTGGGCCACAGTGCTCTGACATGTAGTCAAACATTACTCTGTTTTCGTGAGTGTGCTTTGAATGAGATTTACATTTCAACTGGTGGACCTTAAGTAAAACAGATTATGTTCTGAAATGTGATTGGGCCTCATCCAATCAACTGAAAGTCAGAATAGAATGAGAGGCTGACCTCCATTGAGCAGGAGGAAATTCTGCCTGCAGACTGTCTTAATCTGCAACATCAGGTCTTGTTTTTTTCAGCAGACCGCTTTTGAACTCAATCTGCACCTCCTTCTTGAATATCCAGCCTGTTGACCTCTCCAACAGGTTTTGGATCTGCCAAGCCTCCATAATCACAAGAGCCAATTCATCAAAATACATCTTTATGTGTGTGTGCACATCCTACAAGTTCTGTTCATCTGGAGAACCCTGACTGATACAAGGTTCTAGTAGGCTGATGATGGCATCTCATTCTGCTGTTGGTCTGCAGTTCTAAGGACTTCTGGTGATGTTGAGCTTTTTAAATGTGCTCATGGTTATTTGTATATCATCTTTTGAAAGTGTCTGTTCAAATATTTACCTAGTATTTTTTTTCTTTTTTTTGGTGGAGGGCAGGATTATTTGTCTTTTCATTATTCAGTTGTAAGAATTCTTTATATTCTGGATACAAGTCCTTTATATTACATACGCCTTCCAATCATTTTCTACCTGTGACTGGCTTATATTTTCATTTTCTGAATAATGTCTTTAGAAGAGCAGAAGTTTTAAATTATGATGAGGCCCAGTATATCAACTTTCTTTCATGGCTCATATTTGGGTCCTGTTTAAGAAATTGTTACCTAACTCAAGTTAGTGAAGATCTTTCCCATTGTTCACTTCTAGGTATTTTGTAATTTCAGCTCTTACATATAAGCTTATGATTCACTTAGAGATTATTTTTGTACATGTTGTAAGGTGAGGGTTGAGATTCATTTGTGTGTACACAGTTATCCAATTGTTCCAACGTTATTGTTGCAAAGACTATCTTTGCTGAATTGAATTTCCTTTTCCATTTTTTTCTTAAAAAAGCAATTAATTGTATATTTGCATTTCTATGTATGAATTTTCTATTATATTCCATTGAGCTATATTTCTACTCTTATATCCCTGGCATTGAGATTTATAGTGACTCTTGAAGCCAAATAATATGACTCTTCCACTTTTGTTTCTTTTCAAAATCATTTTGGTTATGATAGTTCTTTTGTATTTCCATATGCATTTTACAATGAGCCTGCAATTTTGCAGAAACATACTATGATTATCACTTGGATTTTGCAAAATATGTGAATTAATTTGGGGAAAATTGATGCTTTAACAGTAGTAAATCTTCCAATTTATGAACTCTACATTTCTCTGTAATTCTCTAGGATTTCTTTAATATCTCTCAGCATGATTTGGAGATTTTAGTGCATAGATCATGCACATGTTTTGCTAAATATATTCCTAAATACTTCATGTTTTTAAAGCTATTATAAATTGTATTTTAAAAAATTAATTTTCCTCAAATATTTGTTTCTAATGTGGAGAAATACAATTGCTTTTTGAATATTGATTCTCTATTCTGCAACCCAGCTAAACTCATCAATTAGTTTTATTAACTTTAAAATCTCTTAGTATTTTCTGTTTGTGATTTTGTTGTCTGCAAGGACGATAGTTTAAAACGATTCTTTAAATATTTAATTGATTATTTAAGTCTTTCACTTAAATATAATATAATATATGATATAATGTATATTGTAATATATTATGTATAATATATAATAATAGTATATAACAAATATACTTAGATATATTGATATATGTAGACTTTGTGCTTATATTCCTTCTCAGGTCAAATACCCTTGTATTCTTAGATTGCTGTTTTTATCATGATGGATGCTAGATTTTGTCAAGTGCTTTTTCTGCATTTATTAAGATGATCATATGGTTTTTCTTTTTGTCCGTTGGTATAATGGTTTACATTAATTACTTTCCAAATATTGAACCAAACTTGCGTTGTTAGGATAAACCTCACTCACTTATTCATGATGTATTATCACTTTTTATGCATTGCTGGAATCAATTGCTAATTTTTTGTTAATGATGGTTGTGTCCATATTCATAAGATACATTGGTCTGTAGCCTTTTTTCTTGAATTACCTTGATCTGTTTTTGGTAAAAGGGTAAAATTAACTTTATAATTTTTATAAATTTATTATAAATTATTAATTTTATACAATTACAAAATTTATAATTTTTAAGTTGGAAATGTTCTATTTTTTCTGTTTGCAGGAAGAGTTTGTGCCAAATTTGTATTATTTTTTCCTGAAATATTGGTGGATTTCATCAATGAAACCATCTAGGCTTGAAGATCCCCCACCCCCACCCTGTTTACATCTGTTTGTTTGAAAGCTCTTATTATAAATTTAACTTCTTTAATAGATACAGGGCTATTTGTGTCATCTATTTCCTCCTGAATGAACTTTGGTCATTTGTATCTTTCAAGAAATTTGTTAGCCACATCTAAGTTGTGAATGTACGACTGTCATAATATTCTCTTGTTACCCTATTAATGTCTCTAGAATCAATAGTAATGTTCTCTATTTCTGATCTCAGAAATGTGCTTTCTTTTTGTCTCTTCTTTTTTGTAAAAAATTATTTGTATAGCTAGAGGTTTATTAACTGTGGTAAACTTTTAAAAAACAGCTTTTGGTTTTATTGATTTTTCTCTATTATTTTTACCTTTCCTATTTCATTGTATATTAATACTCCTATCTATATTATTTCCTTCCTTCCTTTTACTTTGCATTTAATTTGCTTTGCTTTTCTTAGTTTCTTAAGGTAGGAAATTACAGTATTGATTGAAAAATGTTCTTCTTTTCTAATATAAATATAATTTCTAAATATAAAACTAATTTCATGCTGCAAAATTCTCTTTGAGCACTGTTTTAGATGCATTCCTACAAAACTTGAAAACTGTCTTCACTTTCATTTAGTTAAAAATATTTTCTAAAGTTCACTGTGATTTCTTCATTGACCCATGTGTTATTGGAAGTATGTTGTTTATTTTCCAACCATTTGAAGACTTTTCTTGTATCTTTCTGGTATTGATTTTTAGCTAATTCCATGAGGTCAGAGAACACGTCTTTAAATGATTTAAGTTCATTTATATTTATTGAGATTTGTTGTATTTTTCAGAATACGGTCTATCCGAATGTCAGTGGAATATCTATTTACAGTGGAAAAGAATGTGTATTCTCCTGTTATTGAGTGGCATGTCCCATAAATGTCAATTAGTTCAAGTAATTTCATAGTATGGTTCACATCTTTTATACCTTTACTGATCCTTTGTTTACTTGTTCTTTCAGATACTGAGAGAAGGGTGTTGAAATGACCAAACACAGTGGTTCATTTTTCTGTGTTTTCTTTCAAGTCTGTTTTGCTTTATGTATGCAAGCTCTCAATATATATTGTATTACTTATTCTTTGCAATAATTCTTTGCATAAAACCACTATAATACGTACTATTATTATCGATGCTTTGCAGGTAAGAAAACAGATGGATGGGAAGGTTTAATAATTTGCCAAAATGGCATATAGCATATATGTCTAGGTGGAATTTGAACCTAGGCACTCTGATTCTGGAACTTATTTGTATGGTAAAATATTAAGGAAAATTAGAAAGTTAAATAACTATGCCAAAATTGTTTACTTTTTAAAAAATGTTTATTTGTTTTTGAGAGAGAGAACATGAGCAGGGGAGGGGCAGAGAGTGAGGGAGACACAGAATATGAAGCAGGCTCCAGGATCTGAGCCGTCAGCACGGAGCCCAATGCAGGCTTGAACCCACTAACCATGAGATCATGACCTGACACTTAACCAACTGAGCCATCCAAGCGCCCCTAGGTCAAAATTGCTTAAAGAGAGCAAGAAAGAACTAGGAAGCCAGTATTATGTATCACTCTGTGATTGATTATGGGTGATTTATTTCTTTTTTTTACAGTTCTGTATTTTATAAGCATTTTACAACAAGCATATATAACTGTTACAAAAAGAAAATGTAATTAAATCATTATTTTATTTGTTTTTATTCCCTAGAATCATAAACAGAAGGCAAGCCATTGTGTATGTGCATTTTTAATAGATTACCATGGCATTTATCTGCCCAATAATTTGCCTTTATCCATTTAACTATATCTTTAATTTCCTTTTTAGAATGCATCCAACTTTGTTTTTAAATAATGTGCCAAATACCATTGCATATAATATTTTACTATATTTCCTATTATTTCCTTAGTATAAATTCCTAGACGTGTATTATTGGCTCAAATGTACAAGCAATCCTATAGGTTTTTTAAGGAATACTTTGTTGAGCCATAGCAAGGAACAGATCCACAGAATGATTTCCTATATCAAACTCCAGAAAATACATAGAATTTTTGTGTTTTGAACTAAGATACCTATGTAAAGAGGAAAAGGGGGAGGGGGAAGAGATTCTGAGATCTCTTTATCTCTTAAATATTTAACTAAAAGCCATACTTTGAGAATGCGATTTTACACAATTATCTAAAATATTTTTACGACACTTGGCATCCATACTGACATAGGGTTAGATGAAATTATTTTGAAAGCAGATAAAAAAAATGGCTCTGTATACATTAGTAATCACTCTTATCTCCTTGAGCTTTGAGGACAGGTAGACAAGGGCTTTTAAATATCATAAAAAGCGAGGGTATACAGCAATAATGAGCCTATGAAAGCAATATTTGAAATTCCTAAGCTCACAAGGTACTCAAAATATTCAAATCAGGGTCACTTACTGCAATGCTTCTAGTTCAATCCAATGTTTCTGAGATGTCTTCAGATTTTCCCTTTCATTTATGCAGCTTTTGTTATTAGAGAGAGACTCCTATTTCTTGTTTTACAATTTATTCTTCTTAGTAAGGAGGCTTACGTTATTCTGTTTGTTAAAAGAATAGCTGAAGAATTAGCAAAAACCAATTTTCTAATTGTTCTGTTATCCAAACAAATGTATTCAAATTTTTCCATATTTTCTTCCATCTCCCTCCAATCCTTACCTGCCCTCCACACTCAGCCACAAGACATTTGTTTGGTTTTCACGGGGTGCTAATGTCATTTATTGGTATTTCTTTTTTTATTTCTTTTTTATTTTTTTTTATTTAAAAAGTTTTAATTTGTAAATATTTTTAAACATTTTTAAATTTTTAAACATTTAAAAAAATGTTTATTTATTTGTAAGAGAGAGAGGCAGAGCATGAGCACGAGAGGGACAGAGAAAGAGGGAGACACAGAATCTGAAGCAGATTACAGGCTCTGAGCTGTCAGCCCAGAGCCTGATGTGGGGCTTGAACTCATGGACCATGAGATCATGACCTGAGCCGAAGCCGGATGCTCAACTGACTGAACCTCCCAGGCACTCCCATTTATTGGTATTTCTAAACCTGATGCTAAAAGAGAGAAATTTTAAAAGTCTGCTTTTTTTTATTCATTATCAATCATTTTTTTAAAAAATTTAAAAAAAATTTTTAAAGCTTACTCATTTTTTGAGAAAGAGAGAGAGAGAGCGGGGAGGGGCAGAGAGAGAAGGAGACACAGATCCGAAGCAGGCTCCAGGCTTTGAACCGACAGCACAGAGCCTGACGCGGGGCTCAGAACTCACAAACTGTGAGATAAAGACTTGAGCCAAAGTCGGACACTTAACCGACTGAACCACCCAGGCGCCCTTCATTATAAATCATTCTTATGATGAAAGACAGCGAAGCAAAACAAAATTCTTTTCCTATAAGCTTTTGCCGGATGGTATTGTGAAATAACAGTGCTCCTCACTGTTCTTGGAGATTCATTACTGGAGTCAATTCAGTCAAATTTATTTTATAAATTTGGACTTTGTGGTGAGTTGCTTAGCTTTTGGACCAGTGGATAGTCATACAAGGAAACCACAACCTTTTTATACCAAGGTCTACTCACTATTGAGGTGTTAATTTTGTTCAATTTTTGGTTGGCTAACACACACATCTTAGCTCAGGCTGCCATAATAAAATAGCATAGACTCGGCAGCTCAAACAACAGACCTTTATTTCTCGCGGTTCTGGAGGGTGAGAAATCTGAGGTCAGGCTGCTAGCATGGTCAGGTTCTGGTGAGGACCTTCCTGTCGGCTCAGTTGCCTTCTTGCTGAATCCTCACAGGGTAGAGGAGAGAGAGGGTAAGCCCTCTGATCTCTTCCTATGGAAAAAAACAGTCCCATCGTGAGGACCCCACCCTCAAGATCTCTGCTAAGCCTAATTATCTCCCCAAATACCTTACCTCCACATAGCATCACATTTGGGGTCAGGCCTTTCACATATGAATTTTGGGGGCAGACATTCAGTCCATAACACACACACACACACACACACACACACACCGTATATAAAGACATACGAGTGTGTGTGTGTGTGTGTGTGTGTAGAAAGATATGTATGAAGGGGTGCCTGGGTGGCTCAGTTGGTTAAGCGTCTGACTCTTGATCTCAGCTCAGGTCAGGATCTCACAGTTCATGGGTTCCAGCCCTGCATCAGGCTTTGCGCTGATGGTTTCTTGGGATTCTCTCTCTGTCCTCTCTCTCTGCCCCTACCTCGCTTGCTCTCTCTCTCTCTCAAAATAAATAAACTTAAAAAAATTAAAAAAAGAAAGATATATATGATGATAAATTAATAGATAGGTTGATGGATGAAAATACAAGAACTCAGGAACCATTATATACATATAGTGCATCTATCTTTATTATATGCGTATATGTGTATATCTAGAGTTTCATATACTTGTATATCATCATGTAGATGATGTGTGTATTTCTGTGTGTGTGTCAGCCAACCCAAAGCCAAAATACACACACATACACACACTCATATGTAAATAAAAATGTGGCTTCTGAGTTCTTGTATACCTGAGCATGTATTTTTTTTTTCAAGCATCAAATATGTGGTAGAAAAAGCTGCTTACAAAAACTCTTTTCCTCTAACTCTGTAGATGTTGCCATGCTGCCCTCAGATTGAGATAAAAAGTCTGAAGTAAATTTTTTAAATAATTAAATTTGATTTTTGTTCTCATATATAAACCTTTCTTTTTTTTCTCCTGGTTTGTCTTTGTAGGATATTGAAAAATTATTGTAATACAAAATATCTGCCAGGGTAGAATACAAAAATTTTGCCACGTAAATATGTCCATTCTCTTCATTTTTCATTTGTTTTGCCAGAAACTTAGAAGCCTCTTACCCTTGCATTACTTTTCCATTGCTGCCTAACTAGTTATAAGCCTGGCGTGTTGCAACAACATCCATTTATTATCTTACAGTTTCCGTGGGTCAGGAGTCTGGACACAGCTTGACTGGGTCCTACTCTAGGGCCTCGCAAGCTTACAGACGACTATTGACCAGGCTGTGTTCTCATCTGGACATTTGCTTGTGGAAGAATCTGCTTCCAAGCTCACTGAGGTGGCTGGGGGAATCCATTTTCCTACAGCTGTGTGACTGAATGCTCAGGGTTTTTTCTGCCTGTGGGCTGGGGATTGCCCTCTGCTCCTAGAAGACGCCTGGTTTCATAGGCTCTTTCACAAGATGGCAGCTTCCTTCTTCTGAAATGTAATCATGAGAGTGACATCCCATCATCTCTGCCATGCTCTTTTGTTTACATGTGAGTAATAGTTTCTTTTTTTTTTTTTTTAATTTTTTTTTCAACGTTTATTTATTTTTGGGACAGAGAGAGACAGAGCATGAACGGGCGAGGGGCAGAGAGAGAGGGAGACACAGAATCGGAAACAGGCTCCAGGCTCTGAGCCATCAGCCCAGAGCCCGACGCGGGGCTCGAACTCACGGACCGCGAGATCGTGACCTGGCTGAAGTCGGACGCTTAACCGACTGCGCCACCCAGGCGCCCCTGTGAGTAATAGTTTCTACTGGGAGAAGAGAAGAGTCACCTTAGGTGTGCCCACCACAAACCCACTCACTCTGAGTTGAAGAACTGTTTTCTTCAAGTCTAATTGTGGGTTCCCCAAATATTTCATTTTCTTCCTTAGCAACTATGGTAATCTATAGTTTTCTTAAGGTGGAATTCTGTATTTGTGAGATGGTAGGCCAGTTTAAGCAAAACTAGCAACTTACTGGAAAGTTCCTGGGGTAGTTTAAGAACCATAGGCTAGGCAGAGTTGAAAAGAGCAATGGAAAGAGCCAGAATGCAGCAGAAATAAATGGAAGTGAGGAAGGTCCATTCTGCCAGTGTCCCTGTCTCATCTATGCCCTGCTCTACATGTGGCTGTTCCTCTCTCTTGCTATATTATATACTGGCTTCCTTTGCCTCGGTGCGCACTCTGGACGCCAGAGGATTAAAGGAGTCAGCACACATAAAGTCGTTGGAACAGTGTTGGTACATGGCAAGTGTCCAGCAATGGTAAGCTCTCCTTATTGCTATTTTATTGTTACCTTTATTATTGCTGTATTTTGTGTCTTCCTATTGTGGGGGTGAGGGAGGGGAAGGCTTCTGTTGCTAAATAAGGTTGGAGATTGCTGGGGAGGTGATCTCATACCTCTTTGGTGGAATTTCATGTTTTTCTCTTTTTCAACAAATTTTATTGTTTTGTCTTTTTCTTGACATTCTCTAAGATCTCAACTTTTCTTCCATAACAGTCATTCTATTTTTTACTCTATCAACTGACTACTTACTCATTTCAGCACACAATTGGACTCCGCAATTAACTCCATCTTTCTTTATCCTACAACTTTCTTTTCCCACCTCTTCCTCTTCTTCACACCCTACTGGTCTCTTCACGTTCTATTCTCTCTTCTGGCTTTCCGATTTGGCTGCATAGAGGCTACACTCTTTGTATCCTCCTCAGAATAGAAAACATTTCCAAAACGTTTTTTCTGGTTATTATAGTCTATAGTTTTTCAGAGATGTGGGTTTTTTTTATGCTCCTAAGCTGAATTTGCCTTTTTCTTAATTTCACCCCCCCTTCCCCCCGCCCCACCTCCATGAAGTCATGATTTTATGTTGGGTTTCTTGCTATCCAAAGAAAAGAGACCTCTTCGGACCAGATACATAGTCGATGCTGTCATGCCCTTCACTGCTCCGTTTCTGGACAGGCTAATAGCTTCCCTGTGGTAAGCATCTGGGATTCTATAGCTGCAAGCTTCTCTGGCATGCATGGGTACAGGATGCTAGTGCCGGAGAGTTGGTATCCCTGGGAGTAGACATCACGGGGTAGCCCAGTAGGGAATGGGAGTTGCCCAATTTCTTAACCCCTCAGTGGCACAGTGTCAAAGCATGTCCCGTGCTCTCTTCCAGAGGTCTGCAGTGGATGTGAGCACCGGTTTCTCACAGCAAACTTGTCAGTTAATGCACTTGCACTGGCTGCCTTCCTTCCATTTGTTACTTCCTCACATCCTGGGATGTCCCCCCATATAACCTACTTGCACTCCAGCCTTGTCCCAAAGTCTTCTTCTAGGGGTTCCCATCCCAAGTCAAGTCATTTGTCAACAAATCAGGCGAATGATTTCCTCTTAGGTTCTGATTAAGTCATTGTTTTGGATTCAGAGCTAGCAAGCAAATTTCGAACATTGTTCACAATTTTAAACAGATTCTCATTTGGCTCTCCTTTGGCTTGAGATGGGTTCGTCTTCAGTTCACTCCCTCCTATGAACAGATAAAGGGCAGAAAGGCTGTAATCAGCAATGTACTCTGTTTTCTCGTTTTTTCCTACTCTTGCCTCACTCCCAGTCCTTCAGTTGGAGGGCGTCTAAGCTGTAGGGTGCTGTGCCATTCATCCTTATGTTGCCTTTCAGTTGCTTTCTGAAACCCTCTGTCTAGGACTAGACACAGAACAAGAGGCATTAATGACGAATAGCCTCTATCCAGAAAGGCAGCATCCACACAGAAGATGGTCTGAGATCCGGTTTTCTTACGCATTAAGTTCTTTAATAAAAGTGCTGTATTCTGCAGATATTACGGCCAAAGAAAAAACCTAACGAACAGACTATCACCTCTGTCCTTAGGATTTCTCAACATATAGTCCATAGCCCAGCTGCATCAAAATGACTCGGAAAACAGATTCTCAGACCTACTAATCCATAATTTCAGAAACCCAGGTACTTCTTATGAGTTCTAAAGTTTGTAAGTGACTGATCTAGTGGTTAGTGTAGACTTTTTATTTCTTAATTTAAGAGAAACTCAGAGAAAGAGAAGAATTGTCTTCCAAGCAAATGACTTTTTAATGCACTGTCCATTGATGTTAATTTAAGTAACTTAAATTTAGTATTTTAATTAAGAAAGAGCAATAATCTCCATTCTCACCCCAATTTCTTTGAAGAGACCATTGGGGTATTGGTTTTTCTGTTGGTGTATTTTTGCTGCAATATATTCTCATGTCTTCTAAAAATGGTGTGTGCAAAGCATTTTCTGATTCCTTGCCTGAACATATTTAATCTCTGAATTTTATAGATGATTTGGCTGGGTATAATATTCTGGGTTGAAAAAATTTTTTCCTGAGTATATTTATGGCACTATTCTATTGCCTTCTAGCCTCTGGAATTGCTGCAAAAACTCCAGTCTGATATTGCTTATTTTTAGGTGATCAGTTTGTCTCCCTAGAAGATTTTAGGAACTTTCTCTTGGGGAGTACTAATTTTTACAGTGATGTCTGGTGTGTTTCTTTTTTCTTTTATTCACTGTGTTGAAACTCAGCGGGACTTTAAGTTTAATGCCGTATACTGTTTTGTGTCTCTGGGGAGCAGTCTGTTCACAGCTCCAATAATTTATCTATTTTTGTCTTTCTGAGAATTTTTTATATCTATATAAATATATATAAATATATGAACAAGAACTTAATATTAGTTTAATTTATTTTATTAATATATTAGTGTAGAATTACAACACATATGATATATAATTAATATACAAAATATATGTATTTAACTAATAAGTATAAATTTGATTTTTTTAGTGTTTATTTAGTTTTGAGAGAGAGAGAGAGAGAGAGAGAGAGAAAACCAGAGCATAAGTGGGGGAGGGGCAGAGACAGAGACACAGAATCCCAAGCAGGCTCCAGGGATCTGAGCTGTCAGCACAGAGCCTGACAGAGGTTTTGAACTCATGAACCGTGAGATTATGACCTAAGCCAAAGTTGTACGCTTAGCCAACTAAGCTACCCAGGGGCCCCAAGCTGACTTTAGTTTTAGGTTTTGTTGTGAGAGTCTGTGATATCTCCATTTGGATATTTTTGTAGGAAACTTGGAGTGTCTCCATCAGGAGCCGCTAGTCATATGCCAATTTAAACCAGAATTGGATCCTGTGTTTCTCAAATTAAGTTTACAAACTTGCCTCTCAAGTTCATAAACTATGTAGAAACATTGGCAGTGTATCAATTCCTCCCAACTTGTGTTAAGTACTCCCGCATTGGTAATTTCCTAGTACACATATTGGCCCTAATTGAAAAAAAAAAAATCTGCCTAACAAATGTAATGGACTGGTACTTCTAGGCCATTATTGGCACATCTTGGGGGGTATTTTAAGGCAGCGGCTTAAAGCCAAGTGGTTTTAATCACCTGAAAAGCAAGTTACCCCGGGGTAATTTATTAAGTGTGTGTATGTGTGTATTTTAATCTGTTTTTGTCCACTGGAATCCTTAAATAGAAGAGAAACCATCTGAGACAGGTATTTTTCAGGCTAGAATACCATGGCGCACATCTGCCTAATAAAGTTGTTGTTGAAGCTCTTCCTGTTGACTTTTAACCTCAGGGTCTACGTAAAGCCCCTCATTCATTAAGCAGTTGATTCCATTAGCAGCAGGCTGTGTCTGGGATCCTGGGGACCTTGCACCTGGCCTGGTTTATTCCTGACAAATCATCTGATTTTATTGATAGCCACCTGGAAAATTACATGTGGGGCAGAGAATTCAGGCACACAGCTTAGAACCCACTCCTTAAGAGGAGCAGCAAGAGACAACCCACCCTGGTCACCTCTGCAACCAGTCCGTAGAAATAGGCATTTTTAAAGGAGTGACTCAATATTACTTTGCCAAGTTCACGCTGCTGTTTCTTTCTCTAAGGGGTATTTTAAATGAGGCAAGTTTCTCTTCCAGTTCGCATTGCAGAGGGGGCAAGGACAGCTCCCAGACTATCATCAAAAGCCTTCAGCAGCCCTGTTACCAGACTCTCTTATCAACTCCTCTATTATTCTGTCCCCCAGGCCTCACATGATGCTTGCGGGGTGGTACCTAGCAATTCGGGAATAGCAATGCTTCTGACCCCATAGCAAGTCTTCTTTCTGGCTGCCACGTTAGATCAAAAACTGTGTGGGATTATCCCTTCAGGAGACAGTTCTCCTTTTTCAGTTGTTAGCAGGTGTTGCTGAACAGATTCACACTCTCTGGGGAGATGGGAAGCGCGTCGGTGTCAGAGGAAGAGATTTGCTTTGGGTTAACGGTGATGATGCCACACCTACACACGCTTCACGCCGTTCCCAGAATTTCATCCAGAGCTCTGAAGCAGCAGAGGCAAAATTGGTGAAAAGTGTTTGCTTTTTGGGGAAGAAGGAGCAGAAGCCTCCTAATTACTGCAGGAAAAGGAAGAGCTTTTGTCAATTATTTTTCCAAGAAGATGGAAAGCTTGAGGGTACTCCCTGAAGTTGAGTCAGGAAACTTATTTCGAACAGAAGAAAAAAAAGAGAGAGAGAGAGAGAAAAGATTGCACATAGTCTTACAAATGAAACCATCTGTGACCCCATTTCTTCCGATTCAAAAAATACGGAGCTTGAGGTTTCCATGGCTTTTCTAGCAGCTTAGGTCTTACGAGCTCAAGTTCTCAAAAGAGCCATTTTCCCTTGACATGTACAATTGCACATAACTGATCATCGCTGATTGGAGGGGAGAGTGACGTAGTGAAAGAATAGAATGGTTAAATACCATCTAGAAATAATAGCTGTTGCAGAGATTACACAGCCCTACTGATTTCAAGAGCAAGCAATTAGTCAAACTAGACCAACTCAAGTTTCGCAAAGCAGATCTCCTTGGGAAACCTGTTTCAACACAGAACTTTAAAATCATTTGTAATTCACACGGCAATTAGCAAATATAAATGGTGTGATGATTCTTTGCATGGCACGGCCTCTTGGAAAGAGTCTGGAGTAGAGGAAATGATACTTTCGTATGGATCTGGGTTTAGGTTCCTTTCACACCATTGTGAAATTCTGAGTCATTTAGGTGCTTAAAGCCATAATGATTCATACCGTACTTTGACAAAAATGCAACTACATTTCAGGGTTGTTAATAGGGGTAAATAAAAAAAAAACATGCATCCACAATGGCTGAAAACTAAAAAAACGTAGGTCAGACACTCATTGCATTTGGAATAAAATCTAAACGCCTTGCCAGGAACTCCAGGACCCTACAGGCTCTGTCCCCTGCTTCCTTCTTTGTTCTTTGTCTCATCCATTCACTCTTTGCTCAGCTCCGTGCCCTCCTTGGCTTGGCTGATTTTCACTATGTACATCCTTCAGACGTCAGCATCAGTGATATCTTTGTATAGATATTGAGATATTGTGATTTAAAAGAAATATATATTTGGTCATATAGATGATTAAAATATATTTCTCACATATATGAGGCCTTAGTCCATAGTTTTGGGTCCACAGCACCCCAAAACCCTTGGAATTTCCTGTGTTAAGAGCTAAGTGTTTCTCTTGTTATGTAAATGGAGTGACCTTTGGACCACCTAAGGATGGAAGCTGTTTGCCAGGAGAATCAACTATATGATTCGAAGTTTGGACCATTCAGTCCTGCCCCCAGAGCCTTGGGGAGACAACTGGGGTTGGAGGTAGAATCAATTGCCAGTGGCCAGCTATTTAATCATTCATGCCTATGTATAATGAAGCCTCCATAAGACACCAAAGGAGGGAGTTCAGAGAGCTTCTGGTTGGTCAACACGTGGAGATTTGAGGAGAGAGGTGCATTCTGAGAAGCTCCACACCCTTTGCCTACCCATACCTTGCCCTACTCATCTCTTCCATCTGGCTGTGCCTGAGTTATGTCACTCTAGTAAACCAGCAATCTAGTAAGTGAAATGTTTCTCTATGTCCCATGAGATGCTCTAAAAAATTAACTGAACCTGAGGCAGGGGTCCTGAGAACCTCTATTTGTAGCCAGTCAGTCAGGAGTACAGGAAACAACCTGGACTAGTGACTGGCATTTGAGGTCCAAGAAGGGGTCTGTTGGAACCTCCAATATATAGCTGGCCAGTCAGAAGCCCAGGTGATAACCTGGGTTCACAAATGAAACCTGAAGCAGGTGGGAGGCAGTCTTGTAGGACTAAACACTTACCCTGTGGGATCTGACGCCATCTTCCATAGGGTCAGAACTGAGTTGGATTGTAGAACACCCACCAGGTGTCTGAGCAATATTTATTGGTGTAGAGGAACCTCCACACACACACACACGTTGAAATCGAGGACCAGACCCCAAATTAGATATCTTCCCTTACCACCTATCTCTATGTAATATAGTGCCCACCAGCACTACTTCATTCATTCATTCATTCATTCATTCAGCAATGGTTATTGAGCACCTACTATGGGTCAAGAACTGTTCTTTTTTTATTAAAAAAAATTTTTTTTAACGTTTATTTATTTTTGAGACAGAGAGAGACAGAGCATGAACGGGGGAGGGTCAGAGAGAGGGAGACACAGAATCCGAAACAGGCTCCAGGCTCCAAGCTGTCCGCACAGAGCCCGATGCGGGGCTTGAACTCACGGACCGTGAGATCATGACCTGAGCCGAAGTCGGCCGCTCAACCGACTGAGCCACCCAGGTGCCCCGGGTCAAGAACTGTTCTAATAGCAAAGAATAAGTACTAAATAGCCCCCAGTAGGTCCTTGCTTTCATGGAAGTCCCATTCTCATGGGGAAGACAGATCATAAGCAAGTAAATAGCAGGATGATTTTAGGTAGTGAAAAAGAGCTATTAAGAAAACAGAATCATAGGCTGGATGAGGCTGCTGTACTTGGGTAGTCAATGTCTCCAGTGAGGAAGTGATTTTAAACTGACACCCAGGCTCAGGCCAGAACCTTGTGGCAAAAAAAGGAGGTACGTTCCTCTAAATAGAAGGGTTTCCCATCCCGCTGTATGCTAAAGGAGCAGGAGGTTTTGTGACTAAAATAAGCCTGGATAAAAATGTACTTCTGCAAAACAAACTTGAGCTGTCACATCACTCTTTCCCGCTGAGTTCCTTGACTTTAGGTGGGCAATAAAACTTTCCCAGGAAACCATCCTGACTGCTGGAAGAGAGGGCCTATAATTGGGTCCAAATTTATGAGGTGTTACTATATACCATTTCAAAAGGAGGGCTTTTGAAAACACCGAGGAGGATATGTGGCTGTTGTTCGTTATCACCATGGAGAAAATTACACTTTCCCTCTCCTCCTCTTCTTTCAGATGTCCATGTCTCCAAAACAACCCTTATGGCCAGCAGTAGGGTCCTTCTCACCGAGTGAATGGATGGACTGTCCATGAGGTTCAAGGATGATACCGTTATTTTGGTTCATTAGGCATCTATTCACGTGGCACCATCGCGATTCTGACTCCTTCAGGCCAGTGGGTCTGTCCACTGTGGCCATGCCTCCCTTTTTCCCCCAGCGTCTCTCCCGCATTGCTTTAATATGTCTTCAGGGAGTTCCCACTCTTCTCACTGTGGTGCTGGGAGAATGTTTTTCTTGAGTCCTCACTTGAAGAGAATTACGAACCTCTGAGAAGAAGCTCTTCTGTTGATTAGGCTTTTTTCCTCCATTTGGGGGAAATCAAATGGCTGAAATATAAATTTGATTTGAACAGTTCTTAAATATCTTTTTTTCAACATCGACAGGAATTTTGCCTTTGCATTTTGATTTTGTGCATTTAAAAAGTGAACCAGAAAGACTCTCAACCACTAAAAGTAGAAATTGCAAGAAGCAATCTAAATACAAACCAGCAGAAATGATTATGATAAAATGTCTTTTGCATGTCTGATCTATAAACACATTTAATGGCCCACTCAGAGGATGATGGTATTATTATTGCAAGTAGCATATTCGTGGAAAGTGAGTCCCAAATTTAATTTTTAACCATCCCAACGAATTGAAAAGACTGGCAAATATGGTTTTAAAAATCGTAACACTCACATAGAACCTGTATTATATATATATTTAGGGAAATTTGGAGAAAACAGAGACAGAGGAAGGTATTTCTACTTTTGCTAATGGGCTGGACACGCATCAATGTAAAGCAATATTCACAGATTTCATAAAAAACGGAACGTGGGCTGCCCTTGATTAGCGGTGGGCTTCCAAGTTGGTCTATCCAGTCTCACATTGTCCAGGAGTGAGAGAATTCTTTTTCCGTGTTATCACCCTTAAAATTCACTAAAGTCACTCAGCTTCCGAGTGGGCCATTGGATGGGTTCTTTTCCACACAAGTGAGCTCGCACGCACAGGCATAGAGCCCTGTGTAAGTGTGAAAGCAAAGAAATACCCCCCCAAATGTGGTGATCACCAGGAGACAGACGGCCAAAAGATGGAACTATCTTGTCTTAAAGGCAACTGGAAGGATAACTAGCTGATGACTCAGAATGCAGCCAGTTCCTTTGAACCATTGTCTAATTCTCCGCAGAAAGCTCTGTTTTCCAGTGTCATCTTTTCCTGCCTGGGTGGCTTCTCTTTTCTATTCTTCTCTACCGTTGAATATCTTAATATCGAGACAGGTGGAGTGAGGGAAACCAGCTCTGCCAGAACACTTGCAAATCTTTTATCTCCCTTCCACAGGCACCCACTGAACTTCATAGCAGAGTATGTGGTCTTTGTTTCTGATTCTCAACTGTGGCACTCACATTGAGCGGTTGAGGTTGAGACGATGGAGCTAAGCAGACACAGGCCCCAGCTGAGCCTCCAGCTGAATGTACACGTCACAGGGCACAGACCAGGTCTTCTTGCACAGAGCAGAAAAAACACCCAAACGACACCTGTCTCTCAACAACTTGGGGTGGTGTGTTATTCAGAGAGAGCCAGCTGATTGATGTCTTCTCTTAGTATTTCTATGTTAGTCTACCATGCACCCAAAGCCCCCTCCCCCCCAAAGTGGGATGCTTATTGCTCGATGCCTCAAAGGATACTGGTACATCAAACTACAAAGTTCAAACCCAAAGGCAAAAGGAGAAAGGGAAGAATATCCTTGGAATGGCTATTGCCCAACTTGAGCTTTCCTAAGAACGTGACAGTCCAATCGACAAATCTACCAATCTACAAATTTGAATGGAGATGAAATTTGGAGTTGCCTATATGAAGAATGTTCTCGTGAAGCCCATGGTGGCGGTATTTTGAGTTGGGGGCAAGTTAGAATAATTGCAAATGAGAGACTTCTTACCTATGTTGTTTATGCAAATCGTAGGCTCCCCAGTATTACTGGGTAAAAATTGCTATTCTGCGTGAAAATAGGAAGAGCCACTTTGGGATCTATAGCCAGGGGCTCACATACAAAAGTAGTGAATTAGATTCGTTTGTCTCCATCTATTTAGCCACATTTCTGATGGTAATATTGCTATTTGATATGTCATTTCTCTTCTTTAAGATCCTAAACTGTCACCTTTAAAACCTGACTATTTATTATTACATTCATCCTTCAAGTCCAGAACAATCACAAAAGGAGACATATGAGGTATTCTTTTAATGCCAGGATTTATTATAAATCACAATTTCTTCTTTTCTCTGAAAAAAGAAAGGGGTGGAAAACAAAGATGACAGGGGGCCCCTGTGCTTAGTTACATATGATTTGAGACTAGAGTTAATAGCATGAAATATATTCATACAGTGAACTTCTGCAAATGTGAAATTTCTGTGCTTCACGATCGAAATTCATTACCAATGGAAAGGTTTAAAACCAGAGAAAATGAGTGGGGAAAACCGCTTGAAAACATAACAGGCTTGAAAAACAAGAGAAACACGAGATAAAGCTAAAAAGAATGATCTGGAATTAAGACCATTTAGTAAGATTTTATATGTATGTATCTATATACAATCTTCACAGATGATCATGAATGTATGGAAGAAAATCTGATAGGGAAACTTAAAGGCTGAAATTGTACACATATTCAAACAAGATAGTAGCATTTGTGGAAGAAAAAGACTACGTAGGTTCAAATTTCTGTTGCAACTAGCCACAGGACCTTTCTCCTTCTGCAAATGTCACCACACAAATAAAAAAAAATCTTGGTTCGAATTCATATCACCTCAAGTCTGACAGAGAAACTAGTAAGACAAAAAAATCTTTTGACCTTGGAGTAATTTGGCAAGTGATCTAATTAAAGAAATGAGGTCCAACTGAGAAAGGGCAATTTTGTGACTTTTAAATTCACACAGCAATGAGAGGCAGGCTAGCGTGGGTCAACCGTTGGTCCCCTTTCATTGGAAGACATCAATCAATGTGTTTGGACGGTGTCACATGCTCATTCAGACGTTTATTCTGTGTATTCCGATCGTCTCAGTCCTTGTGGAGCAAACTATCTAATGGAAGGGATGGGCATGAATTAGAAATTGGAATTGTCATCATACTCTCAAGAGAGGAGCGTAGCTGTGCAAGGTTTTAACAAAACTTGATTAGAGAAATCAAGGAAGGCTTCCTGGAGGAACTAGTTTCCTCCAGAAAAAGAGGACTTAATGCCAATTACTGCAGGGGAGCTGTGGGCAATGGGATGAGTGTCTCAGGCTCCGAGAACATTGCATACAGTAATAGTATGTGATAACAGGGGGAGTTTTGCATATGACGCATTAGAAGGAGAGTGGGGCTGCCACTTGGGCGTTGATGAGGATCATAGAGTCATAAAATGTTAGGGCTGGAAGGGCACTGGTGATGCTCTAGTTCAATCTCTTCATTTTACAGGTGAAGAAACAGACTCAGAGGGGTTAAGTGACTTGGCCAAGGTGACACTGCTAATGAGTGGTGGAGCTGGGATCAGAGCCCAGGGCTCCTAATTACCCCTTTAATGCTTTTCCACCACACCATGCTGATTCTTTGTATCTGTGTTAATGAGTAGATCAAGATGCTGTGAAATTAGCATAATAATTATTTGTATATAAATACTGCATTTAAAATGCTGCTATATAACAGAGCTTATCCTTCATAACCCACATCTGCAAACTGTCAATGTATTAGTCCTAAAGAAGTAAATAATAATTGGCTTTTTTTTTTATCATAAAAGGGTGCAGATCAAAACCCAACCTCAAGACTTGTATGAGTTAACACAAATCCTATATTAAAGGATTCTCAATTAATAACATTTTGCTATGTATTGATCCATTCCTTTATCCAATAGCTATAGTGCTGGGTCCTAGGCATTGTTCTGGGACTCAAGTGGTCCCATTTAATGAATAGCACACAGTTACTTCTTTCGAGGAGTTTGCAACCCAGTGATAGTATTTATGACCGTTTTTTTTTGTTTGTTTTTGTTTTTAACTGAAAGCTGACATCAGTGTTGTGAAGTGGGGCCTGATACAAAAAGGATGAGATGTTTGGGCAGAAGTTTCAAAGAATATCTTCCAAAGAACATTTAGCACAGGTAAACATTCTAAGATAAAGAAGCTTCCAGCATGGGTGGAGGTGATGGGAGGACACTGCAGTTGTTACTTAATTAGACCTTGGTGAGGTCTTCAAATGGAAATGACCAATTGTATTCCTATGATAGATTGTACTACTTTGGAGAACTGGTGATGAAATCCAGCCGTTGAATTACACTGAACTACAAACTTCGTTTGTTCTTAGGTGCATAGTGATTTGCTGTAATAATGATCATCCATTTGCTGGACAGCTGAGATTTTTTAAAAGCTTGATAGCTTTTGGCATTGCATTATTAGTCCTGGAAGAATGCAACACATTTGTATCAATTCTCAGCTTGTACAAGTTAGAATATCCATCTTTTATAAATGCAGGCCACTTAAGACCTGTGTGTTGGGCCTCTGTGTTTTGTTTTGTTTTGTTTTGTTTTGTTTTGTTTTGTTTTTCTGGCAATTCTGTAACAGACTATGCACTTTAGTTTTTCATTAACACTGTTATGAATACACCCATCTCTAAAGCTTCAAGGGAGTTAATTTGAGCTCACTTGTGTTTTATGGACACAAGGGCCAAGTAAAGTCCCCAAGAAGGATACATGCTGTCAATTTTCTTTGGTGAACGAAAGCCTAACAATTCCAGACAAGCCCCTTTCCAAGAAATACGCTGCATATCTCGATTCAAATACTCATCTGATGAGAATCTAAAACCCCTACTGAATTACACTGGACGAGAACCTGATGATGTTGATTCTTTCAAGATCACTGAAGAAATTGACTCTCATCTCTGATTCTGATACCTTTTAGTCCATCCATCTTGAAAATGTCTATGGAGTGATTCTGTTGTACCTTCAGAAATGAAATTCATAGGCATGGATTTTCTCACACAGCAACTTTATATACAAAGATGAGAATAGCAGAAAGGTCATTTCCAAAGAAAGTGACATTTATTCTGTATTCACTGAAAAGCCAAAAGAGTTTTCTCATTCACCCATACCGACCGAGCCCCGCATCTTCCTCAGAAGACGTGAAAGAGACCTCTCCTATTTGCTCTTGCATCGAACTTCAGGCGCAAGACCTGTCCAGACAAAGTGGCTTCTTTCAAGGATGAACCTGCTGTGTTCATCAGAGGCTTTATTTTGTTTATAGTTCAGGCTTGTTTGGCAGGTTTTGTTTGTTTTGTTCAATACAACTAAGCAAATGCCCGCCTCCTTCTGAATTAGTTTTGCATCAGTGTATCCTCCACTGTTTTCTCTTTTTTTTTTTTTTAAAGTTTTTTAACGTTTATTTATTTTTGGGACAGAGAGAGACAGAGCATGAACGGGGGAGGGGCAGAGAGAGAGGGAGACACAGAATCTGAAACAGGCTCCAGGCTCTGAGCCATCAGCCCAGAGCCTGACGCGGGGCTCGAACTCACGGACCGCAAGATCGTGACCTGGCTGAAGTCGGACGTTTAACCGACTGCGCCACCCAGGCGCCCCTGTTTTCTCTTTTAAGGTAAGGTGTTAGCTGTGTATATACATATACGTATGCATCTATATACAAATATACATATATACATGACATGTATATTTAACATGTACACACACGTGTATACTTACCATGTACACACACCCCTCCATGTATGTACATCATATGTATACATGTGTGTAAGTGTACACGTATGTGTGTATTTAAGCATAGTGTATATGTGTGTATATGGATGTATATGTATTATTCAAAGTCAGTGGTTTCAAAAGAAATGCAGCCAGGCATCAATTATTGATGCTAATGGAGATCAAGACCAAGAACAGTTGAGTAAAGTCAAATCAACAAAGACTGCCCAAACCTCATGTTAACAATGGTTTTGACCTCATTTGTGACAAGATCTTTTCTCCAGGCTCTTGCTAACCAGACTACCGGCACTGAATTTGGAACAGCAAATGCTGTAGAGAAGTCATGCAGTCGCTTTACTTGAGAGCGAGTTCTGGCCCTTCTTTTGGTCCTGCTGAAGAGAAGGGATATAGGCGCTAGAGCAGAGAAAGGAGGGAGATGGTCAGCAGGACAGAAAGACTTCCCTGCATTCTAGTTTTCCCTGGATCAGAGCTTTATGATCATCACCCCACATAATGAATAATTAGGACTTTCTGTCTTTTCCTCAAATGAAACTTATTTTGCCGGAAGACAGTATTGCAGAATGGCTACGCACTACTGACTCTGAGTGTAAATCATAGCTGTGCCACCTACCAGTTGTGTAACCTTTGGTAAATTACACAGCCTCTCTGTGCTTTTGAGTCCTCATTTGTGAAGCAGATTTCGTAATAGTCCTTACCCCATTGGGTCATTGTGGAGATTAAATGAACTAATACATGTGAAGCAACTATAACAAATCTTGGCATATAGTTTGTGCTCAAAATAGTGAGCCATTAAAGAATTCCCCATCAGAGACAACTTAGGTCATTGGGAAATTGAAAAGTTTGGAAGGTGAGAGACCATGCCATTAAAATGAGGGCTAACTATAACTATAAATCTTACTGTTGAAATAATAAACAGAGTAATTATTGGAGAATTAACAGGAACTCATATACCATTACATTTAAGACTTGAACCTTGCTCGAACTACTTTTAACTTCTTTAATGTTTAAGACCTATAAATGTCAGAGCTCACTAATTTCTTTGGCTTTCAATAAATGCCAGTGACTTTGAGAATTGTTATCCCTTTAGCTTACCTGGCAAGAGCACAAGCTTAAAGGGTATCCAAGAAGACAATGATTACAGTGATGGCCCATTCTCTTCCCAGGAGAAAATGCAAGTTGCTGAGGTCAACCACCCTCTGGGGCCACAGTCCTTTGGGGACATTTTGTGTGGAGTCACTTGAACTAGGTGCTGAATGGGATTTCCAAAGACAGAGAAGATAGACCCCCTTCTGTTAAAGAGTGCATTACTCACCAGGAAAAATACATTGACAAATATATACTAATGTGTAATTTCTCTGGAATCCTAAGAAAATAAGATAATTTTATCACGTAAAATGTTCCAAGAAACCAAAACCTTTTCAGATATGGGCCCCCCAAAAGTGGTTGAAATATTTCAAATGGAACTCTTTCTGATAAAAGTTGAACAGAGCAGAGACTCTGGAGAAGAATTTTGCATTTACTTAATAAAGCAGGATGATTATTATGGATATCAATTATTGAACTGTGCTGAATATAAGGGGCCATTGAGGTATGAAGGACTGTTTGCCCCTGTCTTAAATGACCCCAGATGGACATACGTTTTATAGTTCTTCTGTTTCTTTCCTTATGGATAGGCAGTTAGCTTCCTTTCAATAAAATAGGCTTCTCTCTTGTAGTGGGTTCGACATCCAGAAAAAACGGATTGTCAGAATTCTGCCTCCCTGAAAGCAATTAGGTCTACACTGTTTTCTTTAAAATAAAGGTAAATGCAAGGAAAACATTATCTCTTGAATACATCCTATGTGCTAAGTATTTCTGCATACATCATTATCATTTGTCCTCTCAACAATTTCACAACAGAAAGGAAATTATTGGGACTTGGAGCATTTTCTAATTTGACCTAGACCAGTGCTTCTCAAAGTTTAGTGAACATAAGAATCATAAGAAGAGCTTGGTAGAGTAATTTCATAGACCCCATCTCCATATACTCTTATTCAGCAGGTCAGGGGTAAGGCCCAAATATTTGCATTTCTAACAATTTCCCAGGTGATGCTAATGTTGACAGTCACCGAATCTGCCCTAGATGACACAGCTAGGGAGGAGATGGATAGAATTTCAACCAAAGACCATCGATTATGAGAATGCATGATTTTCGTGAAATCACACTGTCTTGAATATGGCAATACACGTTTTGACTAGTTGAAACCTATTTTTAGCATATTTATAGAGTCTAAATTATGCTTCAGATAGGTACATTTTGTAGAAAAGCCCATAGTTCCAGAGTCAGTCATATTGATTACCCAATTAGCTCCTCTGCTATCTATGCATGTATAGGTATTTATTTCATTTTTATAAATATTACGGGCCAGGTATTGCTGTAGGTGCTGATGATACAGCAGGAATCATTCTTTTCCCTCACGGAGCTTACATTCTATAAACGGGAATCAGGCATAAAAAGACCAGCAAATAACAGAATAACATAATTTCAGAAAATAATAAATGCTATGATGAAACTAATCAGAGCTGGCCTGATAGATCATGGTGAGTACGGGAGGTTACTCTGGACTGGACAGAGAGGACGGGTCTCTCTAAGGAAGGATATTTTAGCCCATACCCTAGTGACATGAACGAACCAAAACATTTGAAAATCTATGAGCCAATCCTTCCAGAAAAGGCGAAAGGTTTCTGATTTGGGGAATTAGCTTACTATGTTCAAGAGAGAAAAAAACATCCAGTGAGTTTGTGGTCTATGTGGAACATCCAAGGAGCAGTAGGAGACCAGGAGAGAGTAAGAAAGATGCCACAACAGAGCCGGGGAACTATTCTTTGTACACGTGTTAGACAGAGGGAAGGGAGGGAAATAAAGCCATGAATACGAGCAGAGTAACAAAGACATTGAGAGAAGGGTTTTGAGAAGGGCTGATAATGAGCGAGGACCTGAAGGTAGAGAAGGGTATACTTGGTTGTTGTGGGTATGAAAGGATACTGTTCGGACATCCTTTGGAGGAAAAAAAAAAAAAGCTTTTATAATGGCATGAGCCAAAAATTGAAGGTATGAATTCCATTAGATATTAAAATCCGTTTGTGACCAGCACTCGTTAATACTTAGAGGTCTGGCAAGAGATAAGGGCAAAAGGAATGGCTTGGAATTTAGTTTGGTTATATATACACATGCATGCAACCACGGGTTAACCATAACCATGAATTAGAATCGCCCGATGCTTAAAGAGACAGCTGCCTGGACCTCATTCCAGATGAATTAAATTGGAATCTGTGGAGAGTTGGGCCTAGGGTGATGTGTTTTGATGTGCATACCATCCCAGCTGAGGATCATTACCCTAGAGCAGGTGTTAGCAACCTTGACTGCACATTAGAGTCACTTGGTTAAGCTTCAAAAAACAACCCATGCCCAGGCCTCACCCTGGATCAATGAAATCAGAATCTATGCAAGTTGGAGGGCATTTAATGAAAACAAAAATACAACGACAGCAACAACAACAACAACAACAAGATTTTCAGGTAATTCTAACTTACTGCTGCCCTCAAGGAATACTGCTGAGGGCTACAAAGGTAGAGGCAACACCATCCCTGCCCACACCATCCCTAATAGGGAAGCTGTGAATAAATGCACGGCAGGGTGCCACTCAGAGTAATATTAAAAATTCAGAGTGTAGGAAAATTAGAGAGACAGATCAATTCTGTCAGTGAGGTGTGGGCTAGGGTGACCCGCTTGTCCCATACCGCTTGGATTTTTCCTGGTTTCAGCACTGAAATTCCAAATCCCTGGAAACTCCTCAGCTCCCTGCAAACTGGGATGATTGGTCATAGTAATTGGTGACAGAAGTTTCAGATGAGAGATTTGAATTAAAAGGAGCTTGCCAAGCGGGCTGCTTGGAGGCTGAGGAGGGGGCGGGAGTCCATTTCCGGCAATGAGGGCAACATGCAAAAAGGCATAGCGTGGGCTGATAGCTTGGAAGCGTGAGTTTGGCCTCACTGGTAGAAAAGCGTGACCAGATTGTGATAGATGAGTCTGAAGAGGTAGCTCTAGATCCTAAAGGGCCTGCCTCCTATGCTCAGAAGTTTTGCATTTTATCCCCAGGCATCCAAGAAGTGGTTGATAGTGTTGGTGGGAGAACCAACATAGCTGGGGTTTTTTTAATTTTTTTTTATTTTTGTGGTTTTCATTTTCGAAAGATCACTGGAGGAAGCTCTGGGGTTGTAGGCTTGTTTTCTTTGAGCACTGCTGACTCATTGAGGTACGAATTCATTTAACCCCTCTCTCCATGCAGCCTTATGAGGCAAATGCAGGTGTCACAGTTACACAGTGCAAAATTCGGATGAAAGTCGTTTTCAGTACTTCTGCGGGTTCTTCAGATGAAATATCGTAGGAAGTTGCTGAGGCTTCAGACCTTGGATGCGTGAGTTGGGTCCGGAGCCCATCGTGGTTTCGCCACACACCCCAATAAGTTCGTCACCCCGAGTCTCAAGGTAGCAGCTCCAAAGAACAGAGCTTGCCCCCTAACACAGCTAGTGCTGGGAAGGCTAATGACATTTAGTTTGAAAGGTTTCTGTACGCATGAAGGAAATTTCCCATATAGGTGTTTCTTCTATTGTAGGAATAATAGTGGAACTGCAATAAAATAAAACATTAACTAACTTTATAAGTCGACGTATTTCCTTGCTGGGGAAATCCACACCAGCAACAATCCCATTTTGAGATGCGAAGCATCCTGGTGCCATCAGCATTTGGTGGATGATGACATTTTGATGTCACCGTTTTACCAACAATTGCTGTGCTCGTCCTCCATACGCTGGTCCATTTAATTGGATGGGTCTCAAATAACATTTCTTGTTGACTTTCACCCATATCGCATAGCTTTCTTACCCCTAATTTAAAACAAAATAAACAAAGAAAGAGCATACCGGGCCCTTTAGTCAGCAACATCACAAATAGCAAAAACAGCAATAATCAAAATAAATAAATAAATAAATAAAATAGTAATAAACTACAAACTTTAATCCTTGAAGGTGATGTGTCTATATAAATGATTTGGTATGCCTCTGTATGGGAGATTTGTTTCTTCTCCTTATTTATTCATTCATTTATTTATTCAACCACTTATTTATATCAGAATTGACACAGGCACATTTATTTTATACTTTAAGTTATAACCCAATACTATGCTATTTCTTTGTTGCTCAGAATGTTCCAGCTTGGCCAACGGGGGCTCTTTCAGTTGACTCTTGTCTTCCTTTGACATGCCCCCGTCATTTATTTTATTTTATTTTAAAAAAAAACTTTTTTTTTTCAACGTTTATTTATTTTTTGGGGACACAGAGAGACAGAGCATGAACGGGGGAGGGGCAGAGAGAGAGGGAGACACAGAATCTGAAACAGGCTCCAGGCTCTGAGCCATCAGCCCAGAGCCTGACGCGGGGCTCGAACTCACGGACCGTGAGATCGTGACCTGGCTGAAGTCGGACGCCCAACCGACTGCGCCACCCAGGCGCCCCACTGTTTTTTGAGTAGTTGCTTACTTGATGACACTACGTGATGTTCCGGCCTCTTCTGGTATGTTTCCTGTCTTCAGTTGGAGAATGGCAGCAGAAAATAAGATCTGGGTGCCGGTGTACCACCTTTGATTTTGAGAGTCAGATTTACCCAGACAAAAATATTAAACTTTTGTCTGCATCTGGGATGCTGATTTACTGTTAACTGTGCTTTTCAAATTTCACCGAATGCAAATTCTCTCCAGCTTTTTTGGATACAGATAGTACCACTCTTAAGTGCAGCTGTAAGACCTACATACATAGTTTTCAGCAGCTACCCAATTATCTGTTTGAGATGTGATTTCTTACTTTTTGGCTCTTCCTCCCGTTGTCTGTGTTCTGGTGGATTTTTCAAAGTTCCGTATTTAGGCCTGGCTTCCCTGTGTGACTTGTCTTGTGACCCGCTCAAACTCTTCTTCTTTCTACCATCTGAGCTCAGTGAAGACAGTAACTACATATGTGGCTTGCTATGATATCCCCCAGTACCTTCTGTATTTTCGGGCATAAAGTAACTACTCAATACCTAGTTGGAAAGTGAAAGAACGAATTAATACGTTCTGATAATTGGATCCACGCCAAACTACTACTGATTGACAACAGCTCACCATGGTCTCCTTTTGAGATATGATTCGTGGAAATTGCAAAGGAAAGCAGAAGAGTTGTCGCATGCAGGGGGTGGCAGCTATCAGGGTGTTTAATCCCAAGGAGTACTTAGTCACCTGATCACTTTAGTCAGAGGACCTTTGGGTTAGAGGGACCTTGAAAGCCTCTAAGCCTATTCTTGCATTTTCTCCATCTGATACTTGGTTTATCTGTGATCTAGAATGATTGACCCTTCACATAAGGTGGGAACATAAATAGTGGCAGGCTTGCTCTGTGGAAGTAACCAGTAGGTATCGTGGCATGGTGGACAGGGAGAGGAACACTTTCTTTTGTGAGGAATCATCGAGAGAAAGGGAGGGGAACTCATAGGTATTAAATGCCTACTATATGTTTGATACTGAGGTGAGTCACTTTTTCCTCTTCCTTCTTCTTGTGTTCCTTTTTCTTCTTCCTTTCTCTTTTCCTTTCCCTCCTTCTCCTTTTCCTTATATCCCTTATGTCCTCTTACATTCCCTTAAATCCCTTTTTTTTTTTTTTCTTTATACCCCTTCCAATTGACTGTCTTCTCTCTAAATCCATTCTCCTCTTTATCATCATGCAATTTCTTCACCTAACACAATGTGGACTTCCAGTTTTTGGTCTGGCACGTTAGGACCTTAGAAGTTGTCACTCCATCCTAACAAGTAAAAATGCAAACCAACTGAAAGCTAACAACTCTTGGATCCATTTGTGAGCGGAGGTCACCGCAGGAGTGCCTGTCCCTCCAAACTGGAGAGACTGGCAGGTATATACAGAGCATCACAGCTTACTGGAGCAGAAACATACAAGGGAGCCAGTGCAGGGGTCGGAGAATCTGACCTGTGGTTGATGAATTGCTGGAGGCTCATTGGAAACAAGCGTGAGGGTCAAAAACTCCAGGGTGGCCCAGTGATGGGGAGCCCCACACTTTCGTGAGTTTTTCCTTCAAGGGCTTGACCAGGTTTTCATGGTGAATATCAGAGAAAAGTCTCTTCATGCTTCTAACAGGCGGACCAGAAAACTAGCCATTTTGAAATAATCCAGAGCACTCTGCTCTTTGTAACAGAAACCATTCAGTAGAGAGTGTTTTACTGGAGCGTAGATTATTTGTCCACTCCTGAGTTGGGGAAAGGAAATACCCCACTTCAGTCCATTGTCGCCGTTTTGTCCCACCCAAGGCAGTAGAGAGGGGAGGGCTGTGAAGCTTGTATGAAATTCACAGTCCCACAGATACAGGCTCACTGAAGACTGAGACCTGATCATAGGGCCACAGAACACTTTCCCTCCCCCACACCTCACCATCACACTACCAAAGGCTTGTTTACCACAATTTTGAAGAAACAGAGCAAGCATCAGACTCAGATATGGCAGAGATGTTGGAATACTATGTATGAGGCCCTAAGACCTAACCTGCAAGAATTAGATATTATTTTAGCTGTTTTAGAGACAAAGGATTGGAGGCTCTGAGAGGTTAAGGAACTTGTTTGAGATCCCACAGCTCCTCAGGGCAGGTACTGAGATTATCCCAACATCATGTGGGGCACCTGAGTGGCTCAATAGGTTAAGCATCTGACTTTGGCTCAGGTCATGGTCTCAAGGTCTGTGAGTTCGAGCCCCACATCAAGCTCCATGCTGACAGCTCAAAGCCTGGAACCTGCTTTGGATTCTGTGTCTCCTTCTTTCTCAGTCCATCTCCTCCTTGTGCTCTGCCTCCCTCTCTGTCTCAAAAATAAACATTAAAAAAAAAGATCACGTGGCCCAACAAGAGTCTTTGTAATGAGGCTTATCTGCTACAGTTTTGCTGTACAATATGGTGGCCACTACATTGATAACTATTTAAATGTAAATTAATTCTAATCATATAACATTAAAAATTCATTTCCATAGCTGCATGAACAAGAATTCATGGTCTCATTAGCCCGGTGAGACTAGTGGCTATCATACTGGACTGAACAGATAAAGAATCATGCCATTATTGCAGAAAATTCTACTGGGCAGCACTTGCTAGAGTATTAACAGTCAAGGAAACGAACAGTTTCCTTCACACCCAAGTTGGAAGGCATTGTGCAGATCAGCTTTTATATCCTACTTCCTTCCTGCTGACCCAGCGTCTTGTCTTCTCAGAATAACTGGACACCTCCTGGAGGGAGATGTAGCTCTTCCCAATAATTGCCATGGTCTCCCAAGGGTTCCCCCATTATGCCTTCCTGTATAAGCAGGAAAAGCAGCCCATTTTACTCTATCTTTTCCTTCAGCAGTGACTTAGAGTGGATGTATTCTGCTTTTCATTCTTGTCTCAGAATTCTTTCTTGTTAGTCTTGTAATATTGAAGCTTATCCAATTTACATCTGCCCTTCAAGGGCTTATACTTGGTTCAGTTTTTTTTTTAATCTCTAATTTGATCTGGGACTAATGTCAGGTCTTTCCCCCACAGCTCTGGTATACACTTCCCATAAACGCGTATCATCCACATCTGAAGATTGAGACGGGCTGTGCCCTCTTGGATAATGCAGACAAAGGTTGTTTGTGCAATTGTTAGGGTCCAGGGCTATCTTTTAAGGGGAAGATGCTGAGTTCCTGAGTTAGAGCTTGTGTAAACCTGGGGCTTATTCAGATATTCGATGGAATTCTGAAATGCTTTCTGACTTGCTAAATAAAAGCTTCTCACCACAGAGCTGTCCTTTGAGGGGTATAAGTAGAGGGAGGAAAAACCATATGTGGTGTGTGTGTGTGTGTGTGTGTGTGTGAGTGTCTGCGTGTATGAGATTGTATCTCCAGGATTGAGGAAGCAGGCAGGGACCAGGAAGCCATGTATTACACTCTTTTTGTTGTTGTTTTTCTTGTTCTTCACAATCCATTTTAAGCAACTTTGTGGTCAGAAGGCTTTGTGCTTACATAGGGAATAGAGTGGAGAGTGGTCAGTATTTAAAAAAATTTTTTTTAATGTTTATTTATTCTGGAGAGAGAGAGAGAGAGAGAGAGAGAGAGAGAGAGCATGAGTAGGGGAGGGGAAGAGAGGGAAATGCAGAATCCAAGGCAGGTTCCAGGTTCCGAGCTGTCAGCGCAGAGCCCGACACGGGCCTCGAACACGGGAACCATGAGATCATGACCTGAGCCGATGCCGGAAGCTTAACTGACTGAGCCACTCAGGTGTCCCTGTATTTTGAAGGACCTTTCTTGTGATGAGAAGTAGGAGGAGCAGGTATGATAGATGAACTTGAGGAACGCTGGTGAAATGCCCTTGGAAGCTGCAAATTTTCAAACCAGTTTGCTTACTACACCTATCTTTAGGGTAGGGCTTAGTATAGGTTCTCAGCTTTCCCTGACATGATAGTCAAATGCCAAGTGATTATAAGCAAAAGAGAAACCAAAAGATGATGAATTGCCTCAAGGAACTTAAATAGAACAATGAAGAAAGTCTCAAATATCGGATCATAGACCTTGGTTTCTGCATGCCCTTAAAGCCACAGTTAAACCCAGGAGTTTCTTATTAGCAACTTAAAGCAACACTCAGACCCCTTTGTAAATTTTCAATCCATTCAAGACTTCGGTTCAGAGATGGGTCCTGTGTGATGGTTTCCCTTGTTAGTATTGAAGAAGACCTGATTTGGAAACATCACAATAAAACGAACTCAAATTCCCAAAGCACAAAACGCAGAAGCAGACGTTTATTTCTTCTTCACTCTAGTGGAGATTTTCTATAAGTTTAACTTCTGATTAGAAAACTTCTTACATTGGAAAATTTCAGCAATGAAATTTCAGTAATAAGCCAAATGCAGGTCTGCTTGAGGTCGAATGAAATTTAGATGAAAAGTCCAGGATTATCAAAAAGAATGAGGGAACTTCAAGTTTCCGTACATTCAAGGTCAACGGGTTGGATTCTTTCATTTTTGATTTTTATGGCAGCACATAATTTCTGTTCCTAGTTGGCTCCTTGCTTTTTTTAAAGCAATAAATTTCGGGTTAGGAGAGTAAACCTCACTTGTAATGAAGCTTGCACGTCTCCCTATCTGAATATTTCTGTAGCACCTGTCACTTTAGCATGCCAGGAGCTATTTCCTTTTATAGAAAATAACAACAAATGTAACCTGATCATTTGATTCTCTAGTGATATTTCCTAGCAAGGTGTATTAGTCCAGTCATTTAACTATTGAGAAACTGAGGCAGAATGCAATGAATCAATAGTAAACGATTCACACTGAACGCATCCTTCTCTAAAGTAGGAAAGAATGCAATACTCGTTAAGCCTCTATTTCCACACGGATTTCCTCAGTCAATTCATAGCACATACTCTTCACGCCAACTGTTGGGAAATCACTTCAGTGCTGCCTCTGTTCTTCTCTGTATTGTTGCCTTACGTTCTAATGTCACTGCTGTACTTTATCATCCACTCTTTCCAATACGATCGCGAGTTCTTTAAAGGCAGAGATGGTGCTTTCAACTTGTGTTTCTCTGTCATAATGCCTAGCGTGAATACTTGGTACAGGCCAATCCGAATGACAATTGTGACAAAAGATCACCACCAGATCAGTTGCTGGAGACCTCTATGTGTTAGTCAAGGGGCCTCGCTGTTCTGTGTTCTTGCAAGGGACTCGTGTAGGGGCTGAGGGAATTTGGGGGAAAGCAGAGAGAATCTTCATCCTGTCAGATTTTCCCGAGATGAATGCTGTCTCCATAGTTCCTCTTGTGGGACTCTTACCCTTTATTCATTCCATATTGAATGGAGGGAAGGACTCTACGGAAGGGATTTATGGCTGAAAGCTTTCTTAATTATAGGCTAGTGTAATAAGTCCTTCTACTATCTTAATGATTGGGGAATTAAGAAGCTCCTTAATAGAAATTGACAGGATCCATTGTCATTGCGAAGAAGTTTCTGTTATGGTCTGGAGTATCCTGCCAACCATCCCAGGATTTAGGGTTCCCCAAAGGCTCATTAACATCTCAGACCATAAGGTCTCCAAAGGAGGCACTAATGGTCCACCTCGTTATGATCTGAGGATAATGACTGGATGACATCCGTACCCATTGAGATGATAATGGCTCTGTAAAAACTGTTATGATGTCAGCAGAAGAAAAAAATCTCATTTGCACTTTATAATCTTTGGTTTCTAATATGCCATAGTACCTAAATTATACTAGAATTATTTCACAAATCTGGCTTAATAGAGGCAATGCATATGATGCTCTGAAAAAAAAAATCAAAATCCTCTCTTAAAACAGCTGTTATCACCCTTATATTACTGCATAAATGAAGGATAAGATTAGTAATGCTCTCATAGTACTGAAATACTTATGAGTAATGGAATAAAAAACAAAGACTCAAATTTCCCTAATTTACATACTCATTTACTCCTGAGAGTGAAAAGAAGTTCTGTTTTTAGACTGGCCCCAAAACAGCAAAGAGAAAAGCTCATAGTAATAACAATACTGATACCGAGTACTTATTATGCATCATGTCCCATGCTAAGTACTTCTCCAGCAGCTTCTCCTTTTAATGCTTACACGCCGTCTCTGAGACGGGCATCCCCATCAGCCTCGCTGTACAGATGAAAAGGACTCGTGCATGATTGTCCAGACAAGCCACAGACAGGGTGGC
Source organism: Lynx rufus (assembly GCF_022079265.1). Classification (NCBI taxonomy): domain Eukaryota; kingdom Metazoa; phylum Chordata; class Mammalia; order Carnivora; family Felidae; genus Lynx; species Lynx rufus. The sequence goes on from NW_025814845.1 coordinate 15,339,738, forward strand.
ATTCAAGCTTGTTCACTCTGCCTTCAGACCTGTGCCATAATTACCAGGATTGTTGTTAGGAAGGTGTTGTGGATTTCCACATCAGGAGAAATGGGCTCCAGCTTGGCCACTAACTAGCTGTGTGATCTGGGACAAGTTATTTCACCTCTCAGGACTTCCGGTCCAGGAAATCTTGAAGGCACCTTTCAGCTCCAACATTTTAACTGGCAGGAACATCACAATAGCAGAGCTGAAATCAGAATTTTCCTATCATTCCCACAGTAGCTACCCGGTATTCATTGGTAGTAATGTCATTGCTTTTCCATTACAACCCAGTTCAGCTGGACAGTTTTTCCATTTGGTGCCAAATTGTGGATTTTAACAGAACCTCATTGTTTATAGGAAGCAGACGGAAAAAAAATTTCACCATTATTGCTTAACTTGGTAAAGTACACACACAAAAAAAACATTTTTCCAATCTATTTCTATTTGACTCTAAACAAGGGAAAACTGGAGACAAGTGTAAACAAAAATCTATTAGTGTTAATACTGCCTGTTTATAGCTCTAAGCATTTCCCTGTATATACACATAAGAAAGAAAATGAACATTTTAAAGAGATTTCTTTGTTGAGTTATATTTAATGACAAACCAGCATAAAAAGGGGAATCTTATGTATAAAAAAATATCTGTAGTTACTCTTTCAGCCGTAAGCTTAGCTGTTTGCCTGAGCTTAAGCTGCAGTACTCACATCCTACCACTAGAGGGGTGAATTGTTCCTAACGAATAAGCCTTCAGTGTTTGGGGAGTGGGGGACGGCTGAGGGCTGGTAATTTACAAAGATATTGTGGACTCTAGAAAATGGAGGGCCTTTTACCCATATCATCCATACTAGTGAAGCTAGCCATAGGATAGAGAGTTCTAGAAAAGAGACTTGAAACATCAGGGATTAGTGGAAACACAATCTGTTTTGACATGAAATGATTTAGGCGATGAATGGAAAGAATTTGGCCATTGTGCCCTAAATGTAGCAAAAGATAATAACTTGGCTGTATGATGACACATGAAGACAACCTATGGGGGGGTTCAGTGGTAATTCTGACTATCTGAGGAGAAGCTCCTTGAGAACCTCAAAACATTTATGGCTTCTACAATTGTTTTTGTAGCAAAAGAGTCATTACAATTTTTACACAAAATGTGATTAATTAAGAACACAATAGACCCAGCAGTGCAGTCAGAGATTTTCTACTTTGTTCTGGTAAAAGGAGTCACTGCTGCAAATTTTTTTTTTTTGCTGCAGAGTTTATATCCTATTTGCTGCTATGTTCTCCAGTGACAGTAAGTCTGACTGCAGCAGGCAAATTGTTGAAGGGACAAAAACGCCATAAGCTACAGGACTGGCCAAAAAAAAATGCATATAAGTGAATCCTCACCACCAGTTTAAAAATTAAAAGCCCAAACCTAGTTTTTGGCAACAGTGAAAACGCTTGAAGCAAATCTCAAGGGATTTCCAGTTCAGTGTTGTGCACTGGCTTTATGGGCACAGAACGTAGATATCGTTTTGACATTCTGCTGTTGAAAGAGATGCAAAGATATAAAAATTAACAGAAAGATGGCAGTTCAGAGGAGCATACTATTAAAAGAAAAAGTTATTCCAATGTGAGAGTTTGTTCTCCAGGAGTTTCCAAACTTTATGAGCTTGTCTAAGTATCCTTTCCTTAGGAGTCTTCACATAGAACTCTCCATTGATGGGCAGTCCTTTCAGTTTGTGGCGTGGGACAGTTTCTGACACATAAAGAAATACTAGATGGTACATGGGATAACATTTAAATTTGTGAAAAGTACAGATATGCACTCAGGCACACACACACACACATACACACATACACACAGAATCAATCTTGATTATTCAGATTCTGCAATATGTGAATTCACCAAATTATCAAAACTGATTTGAAGCCCCGAAATCAATACTCATGGATTTTTTTTTAGTTATTCATAGACATGCACAGAGTGGTGAAAATCTGAGTTGTCCATGTTCCTGGCCGAAGGCCAGAGGGTGACCCTCTGCCTTGTTTCCATTCTCATACTGTATACACATATCCTCTCCGTGGTCTGTTTGGGGCCACATTTTCCACACTTTTTGTGCTTTGTTGGTGCTGTCACCACTTCATATGGCTCCCAAGCATAATGCTGACATTGTGTCTGGTGTTGTTCCTAAGTGCAAGAAGGCTGTGATGTGCACTACGGAAAAAATACATGTGTCTCATGAACTTCTCTTGGACAGGAGTCAGAGTGCTGCTGGCCATGAGTTCAATGTTAATGAATCAACAATAATATTACATAAGGTGTTTTTAATCAGAAACACATGAAACGTTGTTATGCATTGATCGTTTTATGAAAACATTGGGATCAGAGGCTCATAGGAACCTAACTCTGTATTTCCCCTAGGAGCAGTGGTTCAATATTTGTTAATTCAATGTTTGTGGAGACTTTGTAGAATATATGTAGAATATAACTACTGTGAATACTGAGAATCACACAGATAGGTAGATGGATAGATAGATAGGTAGGTAGATAGAGTGGGGTGGAGAGTGAGAATAGAGAAAAGAACTAAAAATGTGAATGTTAAAGTGTCTTTTGTTCTGGAATAATGATCTCTGCTGACAAGAGATTTATTATCATTTTTGCATTAAAATAAAATTTAACTGAAGTAGATAAAACATTCCACACATATGTGAGGAACAACAACAGCAACAATACAATAAGGCTGGTTTGAAATTATTACCAGCAGTTTAGTGTCTATTTCTTGGTTGACTTTGAAGGAATTCCCTTAAATATGAGTAGTGAAATGGCAACAGAGAACAGAGAGAAAGCAGCTGAAACACAAGAAATTATTGTTTTAAAGATGGAGATTTGGTATAATGAAGATGTATTTGCCTACAGCACAGACTTGAGCTCGAGCCACCCCTGGATTCTATCCCGGCTCTTCCTATTACTACAAAAGTGCTCTTGGGTGATTTGTAAAAAAAAATACTTCAGCCTTGGTTTCATCATCTGAAAAATGGAAATAATAATATCCACTCATATAGTTTCCAAGAAATTTATATGATTTATACGACACACCTAGCACAGCGATTATTTTTTCCATGAGCATTATTTCCTTTTATTCTTTTTTCCTAATGTAGTGGGTTTTTTTTCCGCATGTCTCACACTCAAAGGAAAATGAGACTATGATTCTCCTGGTTTCATTGATCTGTTCTATTGTCTTTTTAGTTTCTATATCATTTATTTCTGCTCTAATCTTTATTGCTTCCTTCCTTTTGCTGGCTTTGGGTTTGTTTGTTCTTCTATGATTAATGACTTTTTATTTAGGATTGTCATTTATGATTTCCAGACTCATTCCTGGTCCTCAGCAATCCCCTACAACTCCTGTGTGGGTTCTTTGCCAGCTCCTGTACCCATTTCCCTCACTAGTTATCCGTAACAATCTCCAGCTTTCTCATGCTTCTCATTTCCTCTGCTCCTCTTTACAGATGGCCCAGATGCCTGCTTCAGAGAAAATAAGGACTTTCAGAAAAGAATTCCCTCAGCCTCCTTCCCTGTCTCCTATGACAAAATTATATGCACCCACCTCTAGGGCTTGATATATATCTTTTATTAGGTTCTTGCCAAGTTATGGGATGTTGGGCTAAGTGCTCTACATATTTATTTATTTAATCCACATGACAGCTCTTGGAAGTAGTCATGAGCCTTACTACTCCAACTATGCTGAGTTGAGGAAAATTCTGAGGCTAAGTTGGAGCCCAAAGTGCAAGAGGTCTGTGATAAATTTCTGTATATGCTGTGGGCACAAGAATGGGTTTTGATGGTCCTTTTGCCAGAGGGTGGGCATCTCTGTCATTGCCAGTCTCCTAATGGAACTCTTATTTTCTGTCATTCCCATAAATGTTGGCATTCCTGTGTTACGTAGTAATGCCGTGCATTTTCCCTTCACATTTTTCTCCAAGGTTGACTGCATTTGCTCTTATAGCATCACTTTCTTGCATGACAGTGACTTTAATTTCTACATCTTTGGATGTAGCTTCTTTTCCTTGTAGGCTAGACTTCTGGTTTCATGTGATTTTCCCACAAACATATAACCCTCAACATAGCCAAAAACACACTCACAATTTGACTTTCTGAACTTACCTCTCCCTCTTTGATGACCAGCTCAGTGAGCAGCATAACTGTCAAATGATAGCATTACCAATGTTGGACATGTGGAGTCATTGTCATGTTCTACCTCTCCCATTACCCTCCATTGTCAATTACTCATAAAGTCCTGTTGATCTCTGACCCACGCAATAATTTTGAGATATGTCCTCTCTTCTATTTCTCTACTATTAACTTAGTTCTGATTCTTATCATTTCTTAGCTGGATTACTGCCATGGGCTTCCAATGGATCTCCCAGCTTTTTACCTTGATCCCTGTAATCCATTCTCCCCAGTGCTGTCAAATGTGAATCTTTTTGTAACAGAAATCTGATCATATCACTGTTCTGTTTCACTTCCCACAATGCCTCTTTATTGCTCTTTCATAAAGGAACATCTCTTTGGCTTAGCTCACAAAAGTCCTTCTGATCTGTCCCTTGCCTACCTGTCCAGGCTTTCTTATCATTTGCCCTATACACCCACTTTTTTATTCTGGGTACACTTAACCACTTTCAGCTACTTAAACATGATAACATACTGTCTCTTGCCTCCAAGATTTTGTACTTACAATTACCCCCTTCTGGAACTCTCTTCATACTTCAAAAAATTTTTTCTTACCCCAGGAAATCCTCTTCGAACAAAGCCCCTTACAATCTGTGTTAAGTATTTCCGTAATACCCTAATCTTAACATTCTTATAACACTCACATTTTATAATGACCTATTCACTTGTCTGTATCTATCTCCATTCAAGTTCATGTGGAAGCAGATCTGGACACAAGGATTCAAGTGTAAATAGTTTAATGAGGAGCCAAGTCCAAGTGACTCTGGTAGGGGAGTGAAGAAATGAGGCAGGGGAGGGAAGAAAGCCAATAAATTGGACATCATCAGACAAGTTACCGTTGTTGGCAACTGGAACAGAAATCAGTTGAGGAACCCTGGGAATCATTGTCAAACATGTGCCTTGGAGTTTTTTCAATGAAAGGGGGAGGGAGCTGGGTTATTTATATATCAGTGCCGGTGTGTCACTGGTTTGAAGGGCAATTGCTAATGGATGGAAGGTGTTGGGGGGAAGGAGATAATTCCTGGGCACCTCTGGCCTGCTATATACACAAGACCTCAGGAAAAAGATGGAGATGCTATGAGCAAGAGGTCAGGCTATTGCACACAGAAATGTAAGGCACAGGGACAGACAGCTGACAGCCAAAGCAGCCCTCCTATCAGTTATGTAATAATCTACCTGCAAACCAGGTCTATATAACTGGATGTTTAATATTGCAATATTAACTTCCCCCAAGATAGCACATATAATAAAACTTAAGTGCAGGGGCGCCTGGATGGCTCAGTCAGTTAAGCATCCAACTCTCGATTTAGCTGAGGTCATGATCTCAGGGTCGTGGGATTGAGCCTCACCTTGGCTTCAGCACTGAGTGTGGAGCCTGCTTAAGACTCTCTCTCTCTCTCTCTCTCTCTCCTCTCTCTCTCCCCTTCCCGCACTCGTGTACGTATGCTCTCAAAGAAAAAAAAAAGAAAGAAAAGAAAAGAAAAATTAAATGTGGATTTTAATCCAGTTTTGTCTGACTTCAAATTCTGAACTCCTTTGCCCACACTAGACAGCCACCCATCCCGAAAGAGAATGAAAATGAGGAGTGTAAACATAAGCTCACAGCATAAAACGGGTACACTGGGTACTTTAGGGATGCTGAACTATACTTAGAGAATTTCAGTTCAGCTTAATTATGTGCAAGGAACTAGGTTCTTTCCTGTGGGATCACAAAAAATAAGAAGCTGGCTCGTCTTCCAGTATCTTATAATCATCTATGCGCATTTGTATTTGTAAATATGAGTGTGTATTAAAGAGTGTGTGTGTGTGTACTCGTAGGGTAGGCAGATAGTTCAAGAAAATTATTGAGAAAATGATGCCCACTCTATCAACCTGATTTCTTTTATCTTTTGCCAGCTTCACCATGAAGCTGGAATAAACATTTTTTCTGGAATAAACTTGCTTAGCAGGAATAAACCATAGTATAGGGACAAGAGCAATCAATCCATGGTGTCGAAGCCATGGGTTCTGTGCCTGACTCTGCATCAGGGTTGCTGTGTGACTTTAGATTGGCACTGACTTTTCTGGCCTCAGTCTCCTTATCTACAGAACGGCCAGGTCATAATGGGACTTTATTATGTGAGAAGCTCTAAGGTTCCTTTCAGATTTATAACTGCCCTGCCATGCCTGAAAACAAGCAGTATGCCAGGCAGTTTCAAATGAATATTCTTTTATTTCTTTTTCTCCAAATGAGTTCTGTGACAGTTTAGTATTTGCTTTTTAAAAGAATCTTTGCATTTTCTTTGTGGTGACTAAAAGTAACTCATTGATATTCCAAACAGGCCATTTGTTAAGCCTTTATTTCGCAATATGACCCCTTGCACATTAATAGTCAGAAAACTAAGACTTAAATAAATAGAAATTACTGTTTGTCCCAAGGATTAAAGGAGAACAAGTTTGTTATTGTCAAATAGTTTTCACAAAGAATATTAGAAGGCCATGCATAGGCTTTATAATGGAAAAGAAGAAATTTAATTTGCCAAATTAAGGTCTCAGTAGAGAAAGTGTTATATATAAATAATCTGGGTAGAAAAAGGTACATATATTAATTTATAATAAATTATGTATATATTTATATAGTATATAAAGTATTTAAATAAAATAATACACACATGTGTAAATAAATATACCCAACCAGATGAATATTCTGGAGGCTCAGATATGGCATCTTTTATTTGTCTGGTTTATTTTAGACCATAGAATAGTAATGAATATCTAGTTGGCTCACAAAAAGTATTGTTAATTATTGATTGATTTTGTCTGGTATGAGGACCAAAAAAAAACTATAATAAGTTCACAACTGTTTAATTTTTCAGTGTATTGAATTGAAAGCAACTCAAAAGTAAAAAATATAGAGTGAATCCCCAGAATAAGTGAGGCTATGTATGTTAGATTAGAGATATTGAAATACAATGCCACTGAAAGAAAAGCTTACATTTTCGTTACTGTCCTTTTATTTATTTTTATGTTAGAGGTATTAAGCTCTCATGTAAGAGCCAGTCTTATGCAAGGCCCACCTCCCCATACTACTTTCTGAACTTTTCATTCCTGTCTCAGAAATGCCCAATAGCTATTATGTTATGTTTTAATTGCAGTAGGAGTCCCCAGCTGAAGGCTACATGTGTTCTTGCCTAGTGTAACTGATGTGTAGTTTCCGTCATTAGAAGCTGATATGTCTTCGGGTTCCTTTGGCAGAGGAGAGCCTTGGCTTGAAGAAAGAGAGATAGGGAGACCATAAAAATGGCTGTTTGAGGCACTAATTTCTGCCTTGGACCCTAGCATACATTTAAGTCTTGGGAGGGAAGAAGTATAGAAGTCCAAGGCAATATCCTCACATGCTACTTTCCCTATCAGGAAGACCTCTTCCACCAACTCTCTGGTCTCCCCACTCTTGGGGAATATTATGCCTAATTCAGGTTTAAGCTTCTGGGCCCTTCTACAGGAAGCATTCCCCTTTATCCCCCCCATCTTCTGACCAGAACAGGCATTTCTGTTCTTCACTCTATAACTTCCTACACTTCTTCATGGCATTTATCACATTAATAATTGACTATTACGGTCTTGCTCCAAGACAGCAGGAACCATGCTTATCTTGTTCCCTGGTACATCCTCAACCCCCAACATGATGCTAAATTATGTTTGTTGAATGAACGATGAATGGCCCCATCTCTTGCCCAGAGAAGAAAGCCTATCAGGTGAATATTAAATTAATCTTTGAATTTTAAAAGCAGGAAACTCACTAACTTGTAAATGGGCCATTTTGATATTGAATATTTTATAATATTAGAAAGTAAAGAAAGTTATAAAATGATCTTAAGTAAATTTTATAACATTTTCATTGTCTCTTATGGCCCCAACATTTCCTCTCTTACATATAGACCCAAGAAAAATATTTTCACATTTGCCATAAAAGACATGTATAAGGAGGTTCATAAGAAACACTGTTCATAAAAGCAAAAGACTAGAAACAGCTAAATGTCCACTAATAGGAAAGGAGAAATAAATAAATTATGATGTATTTATATAATGAAATATTAAATGGCAAGAAAATAAATAGACTCAGCTACATATAAAAACATGAATGAATTTCAATAATGGGAAATTGAGCAAAAAAAAAAAAACAAAACAAAATCCCAGATGACAACATGCTGAGTAACACCCTTTATAACAGTTAAAGTCAGAGACTAAAGTAAACACATACAACTGAGTCGTATCTATGTACATAAGGATATAATTTTGGAAAACAAAAAAATGAACACAAGACCTAGGATAGTTCTTACATCAGTTAGTGGTGCAAGAGAGTATGGGGAGTTTTTTAATTCTTATGTTGGGTAGTGTGCTCACGAGTGTTTATTACAATGCTACTATAATTGGATGAATGAATGCATGCATGAATAGATAAATAAATTAGCAAATGAACAAAGGAGAGAAAAAAACAAATGAGGACTATAGATGTACTAATTATTACAAAACCAAGTTTTGTGTTATGCACAATTCTGTGTACTGAGGTCCATTAATACTTAGAATAAATTAAGGATGATGAGTTTTTTTTTTAACTTTAATTGCCAAGATTTGATTATTTTTCTGATAGACATCAGGATCAAATACCAGTCTAGTATCCAACAATCATCTTTAAAACAAGCGGAAATTTCCTGAAACATGGCCTTATGTTCTTTTGGTTCATTTGCTCATTCATTCATTTATTTACTTCACCTTATTCTAGAAATATTTACTAAGCATCTACTATGCACCAGCAACTATACTCAGCTTACTTCCACCAAGAAATTCATCACCCTAATTTCTATGAAATGAACTAAGTCTCAATCCCAAGATAGGAATAAAACAACCATTACTGTCAGGAAAAATGCCTCAAAAATAGAAGCTCAGAGATTAAAACTAATCTTTGTTACCTGAGGAAGCTTCTCTGATGACACAATGTGTGAAAGATATTCAGGTGAAAATGAAAATATTCCAGGTAAATCAACAGAATATGAGAACACCTGGAGATGAACGAATAATTCATTAAATGTCATAAAGTAAGTCTGGCATGGCTAGAGACAGTGAGAATAACAAGAGACAAAATTGGCAAGGTAGGCATGGTCATATTGCTGAAAGACTTGAAAATCTGCTATAAAGTCCAAACCATATTTCAAGAGAAGTGGAATTCCATTCAAATTTTATAGCAGAAGTATGGTAATAATGGATTTCCACTTCTGAAAGGCCCCACTTTCTGACAGGTGGGGAAAGAATTAGAGTCAGGGTAGGAGTGGAAGATGGGGAGACCAGTCAGGAGGCTTCTTCGGTGTTTCACGGGAAGGATAACGGACATCTTGACTTAGGTATTTATGATGGAGATGGGAAAAAGTAGTCAACTTTGAGAGCTATGTTAAAGAAAGAATATATAAAGCTTAGTTTCTGTTAAGATTTTCTTCATTTTTGATGTGCTCTTATTGTCTTAGTCTGATGCATGTAAATAAGCATGATCTTACTTATCTTTCTTAGGATTTATGGGGTTTCCTGATTCTCTGTGTATTAGTTAGGGTAATTAATACCAGCTGCTATAACAAAAAAGACCCCAGAGTCATTGGTTTAACATATTGTAAGTTTTATTTCTTGCTCAAACTTCAATGCAGGTGTTCCTGGGTTAGTGGCTTTCCTGGGCTATTATCGTCTAAGCAAGAACTGAGGCATCCAGATTCCTTCACGTTTAACATGGGGTCATCAACTCATCATATTTGGTGAGGAGAGAGAGAGAGAGAGGAAGGGTAGGGACACACACATACACGCACACACACACACTCACACACAGAGAATGGAGGGAAGGTGGGAGGGAAATTGAGAATGGGACATGTCCACCTACTCTTGACTATAACAGAAAGCAACCATCTCCTCCAATTACATTCTTTTCTGAGAACTAGTTGAATGACATGGGAAAACAGCCTGTGTGGCAGTAGCAACTGACTGGTCGTCTACACTGTTGATTAAAGTCTGAGCATTTCACAGCTATTAACCCTTCAAATATATTCTCTCTATCTCTCTCTCTCTCTCTTTTGTATTCTCTCCTTCTGGGACTTCCTTTACATGTATATGATCTCATTATCTTCCATATTTTTAAAACTATCTTTTGTATCTTCCTCTTTGTACTACTGGACTTTAGGTAATTTTTTTTTTATTTTTTTTTTTATAAGTTTTTTTTTTTTTCAACGTTTTTTTATTTATTTTTGGGACAGAGAGAGACAGAGCATGAACGGGGGAGGGGCAGAGAGAGAGGGAGACACAGAATCGGAAACAGGCTCCAGGCTCCGAGCCATCAGCCCAGAGCCCGACGCGGGGCTCGAACCCACGGACCGCGAGATCGTGACCTGGCCGAAGTCCGACGCTTAACCGACTGCGCCACCCAGGCGCCCCTAGGTAATTTTTTTTTAAGGTTCCTTCCAGTTTACTAACTCCTCAGTTGTAATTAATCTTATATTTAATACTTTTGTTGTGTTTTGATTTTTCACAGATTATATTTTTTACTTGGGGAATTTCTATTTTTTCAGTTTTGATCATTTTTAATTTTTATGTGATATTTCAATTCTGTGTTTTATATCTTTAAGAAATACTTATTTAAATTTTGTATCTGAGAATTCCATTATCAGAAGTCCCTAGGAAGTCTACTACTACTGTTTGTTGGTTCTTCTTACATTCATTCTGGTAGCTTGTTTCTCTTAGTATTATTAATTTTGGATTATGGATTCTTGTTCAAATGGTTGGGTTTTATTTTTAGAAATTCTTCAAGCCCTGTATCAGGGCAAATTTCTCCAGAGAATATCTATGTTTGCTTCTGCTTGGCACTGTAGGATTCTACTAACTTAATATTATTTAATTCAAAATGTGTGTAGTTTATCAGATCATATAAATCATACAAATGACAATTCCAACTCTTCTTGAGGGACAGCTTGATTTTTATAAATCAAGGAGAAACTTTTGCTTTTATCTAAGTCTGGGCTAAAATATATATGTTTCCTGGGGTGCCCGGGTGGCTCAGTTGGTTGAGCATCTGACTCTTGGTTTCAGCTCAGGTTATGACCTCAAGATTTCATGGGTTCAAACCCTGTGTCGGGCTCTGCTTTATCAGCACACAGAGCCTACTTGGGATTCTCTGTCTCCCTCTCTGTCTGCCTCTCCTGCACTTGCTCTCTCTCTGTCTTTCTCAGGACAAATAAATACGTTTGTTTCTCTCTTTGCTTTCAGACACACATTTTTTTATGGTCAACACTTTCACTGAACACATGGCTCTTTGAGGGCTCTGGCTTCCACCTCTAAATCTTTACCCTGAGTGGGCCCAATGTCATTGACATACAACTTGCTGGGTGACAAGAGATTCATACATGCAGTCAGGATAGGTATGGTTTCATCACCCACTTGTTTCCTTATTTTCATCTTCCTTTATGACCTTGTCCCCTTAGAGACATCTCTTTTTACTTGCAAGATTAGCTATGTACTTCCAGATGATCATTATTTTATAACTCAATATTCCTAGATGTTTCATAGCAGAAAAAAATTCTAATATCTAGTTAACCATGTTTTCAGGTATGGTGGTTGTTTGTAATTAACCAGCTATATAGAATATTCTCATATATACTCCTGCAGCTTTGTTTATGTTGCTGACTGCTGAATCTGTGTGTTTTTTTCTGTGTTTCTAAATCACTGAGCAGTGTTCCCCTTTTCATGTTCATCACGGTACCTCAGACTGATTATGTTTAAAACAGTCTCATCTTCCTCTTTTCCCACCTTGATTCTCCCTTATCAGTTTTCTGCCTCATTCTCCTAGCTAGATCCACTCATGCAAGCTCAGTTCTGCCATGGTCTTTTAGGCTATCTGGAGTGATACACTATGTGTATCCAGAGTGATACACAGAAATCTAAGCCCCTCCATCCAGTGGAGATTAGAATTAAGCCATATTTCCCAGTCTTAGGATAAATAATAGGTTATTGCTAATGAAGTGACATCAAAGACACTCCTGTGAGTTAGCCCAAAATATTGGGTTGAACTTTCCCCTGGCATTCTTTGTTAATACTGGGGGTGGGGTATAGGTGGAAAGAAGGACCTCCTTTACCTCAACGAGGAGCACGGGTACTGACAGAGGGAGTGATAGCAATGTGGGAAGTGCTAGCAATGTCACATTCCAGCAGCAATGTCAAGGTCAAGTTGCAAAGCAGAAAAGCAGCAGATTCAGGGTGGCAGGTAGGGATGAGGTTGGCACTAGTAGCTTTATCAGTACTTGAGTGGATGCCAAGAAAATCACATGAGATACTTGGGACTCTGCCTGAAGAAGAGAGGGAGTTAGGATGATTGTATCTTTAGAAATTATGTTGAATGGAAATTCAGAGTCATATACCATATTTACGACCATTGCAGATGTTCTCTTTCAGCCTGGAATAGGAAGAATTATCTAAATATTACTAAAGTACACCTCAAGAGGAAAAATGCAATATAAATAAATAGAATAATACAAATAAGTACCATAAGAATATAAAGGGCTGGAAATTTAGTCTATGGGTCTTTAAGCATAGAAAAAATTGATATATTTTATCCATTTCAAAAGGTAATATGAAGAATTAAATTATCTGCATAGGAAGGAATTTGATTTGGGGTTCCTCACAGTGAGACAATTTTAAACGGTATTCATGGTAAGATATTCCTAAAACAACAGTCTTAGGACAGAAGTGATTATTCTGTAGTGGCTAAAAAAAAATTCCAAATTATCAGTGGCTAACTTCACAAAGTTTATTTCCCATTCAGGCAAAGTCCATTGCAAGTCTGGCAACATTGTAGGGCAGCCTTTCACAACTCAACTATTTTGTTCAGTTGTGCCAAGGATGTTACATACTATTATCATTCCAGATGCAAGGAAAGAAGTCAATTTGACTTCACAGAATAAGACTTAATGGTCTCTTGGGGCTTCAGCTAAAGGGCAACTGTACTCCTCTCACTAAAGCAGCCATCCAGGCTGAGGAAGATTCCATCACCCTCTACTTATATCATCTGGAACACATGATCCATTCAGTCAACATGGTAGAGGAAGGGACAACTGGAAAGTAATTAACTGATTTTTTTTTTATATTTCTCAGGTCATATCTGGCCACAGCCACTGGCCAGATGTAGTCTCATGAATTCCTCCAATTGCATATTAGATGAGATTTAGAATGGAAGAAGAACCAGATATTAGTGAACACAATTTTGGAGATCGTCAAGAAATAAAGAAGTCTGGTTTTGATATGCAAAGGAAAAATGTCAGATATTGAATGCTTTTCAAAAGAAAATCGGCTGATTCTCCTACCAACAGAAAGCAGTCTTGACATTTCAGTTGTACACTAGGAATAGGTAATATTACTGAAAATTATTAATAATAGTTTGTGAAACCAAATCTTTTGTTATTAGTATAAAATATATCCGTTTAAAAAGATATTCCTTGGGGCGCCTGGGTGGCGCAGTCGGTTGAGCGTCAGACTTCAGCCAGGTCGCGATCTCGCGGTCCGTGAGTTCGAGCCCCGCGTCGGGCTCTGGGCTGATGGCTCAGAGCCTGGAGCCTGTTTCCGATTCTGTGTCTCCCTCTCTCTCTGCCCCTCCCCCGTTCATGCTCTGTCTCTCTCTGTCCCAAAAATAAATAAACGTTGAAAAAAAAATTAAAAAAAAAAAAAAGATATTCCTTGGGGAATTGCTTATCAAGGAACATAAATTTTCAGTATGTTAGTAGAATAAGTTCTAGAGATCTACCATACAGCATTGTACCTATAGTCAACAATATTGTATTGTACACTTAAAATTTGTTGATCTCATGTTAAAAGAGTAGATCTCACATTAAGTGTTTTTATAACAAAAAAAAAAAGAAAAAAGAAAAAAAATATCAGGATATATGCAAAAATATTATCATTGGTTATTTCTTAAATGATAGAATTATTTTCTTCTTTTGTTCCTCTCTATTTTCTAAATTTTTGACAATGTGCATGTATTAGTACACACATAATACATTCCCGTATGTAATAGTGTAATGTATATGCATTTTATAATGTATATGTATTACTTTTGCAAAGTAATATATATATTAAAAAAATTCATATATATTCTTGACCTAAATATTAAAAGTATGCAACAATCTTTTAAAATATGTTTCAAAGTTGGTTTTATAAATATATATATATTTATATAAATTTATAATTTATATATTTATAAATATAATTTATAAATTTATAAATTTAATTTTATAAATTTATAAATATAATTTTATAAATTTATAAATATACATATTTATATTTATATAAATATAAAATATAAAGTGAAAATACCTTTACATTTGATCATGTATGTGACAATTCCATTTTTATTTTATTTTACTTAAGTTTATTTCTTTATTTTGAGACAGAGAGAGCATGAGCAAGGGAGGGGCAGAGAGAGAGAATCCTAAGCTGTTTCTGCACTGTTAGCTCAGAGCCCAACATGGGGCTTGAGCTCACAAACCATGAGATCATGACCTGAGCTGAAACCAGGGGTTGGATGCCTGACTGAGTCACTCAGGTGCCCCGTATAATGCACTAGTTTTGATGATAGCATTAAATAGGCAGCAAGAAAAGCACTGGAGGTATGGATTGATAAAGAGCATCTGAAAGCAGAAACGGTAGAGAAGGTTATCACGTCCATTTGGATTCTGTCAGATGTGGCACCTTGAAGAATGAATAAGAGTGAGAGCAGGTAGCAATAATGCCTCTATTGGCCTATCCTTTTTAAAGTTCAATATCAATTTTGGGGGCTCCTAGGTGGCTCAGTCGGTTGAGCATCAGACTCTTGATTTCAGCTCAGGTCATGATCCCAGGGTTGTGGGTCGTGCCTGCCTTGGGCTCCGTGGGGAGCATGAAGCCTGCTTGGAATTCTCTGTCTCTCTCTGCCCCTCTCCCTCACTTGTACTCTGTCTCTCTTCAAAAAAAAATCAATTTTCTGCATAAAGTTTTCAAGTGACAGTTTTTGTAAATGATTTTTTAATAAAAATAATTATAAAGATGAATTATTCACCTCTCTGACTTCCTAAGAAGAGTGTATTTGGATACAATTTAAACTTTTCTGTGTGATTCACTGCTACCAATTCTAAGAGAATAAGATATTCTATCTCTAAGAGACAGGATATTCTCCATCTGGTGTTTGTTTTCCTTGGGTTCTTTCTACCTCACCACCAGGCAGCAACTTTCTCTGTTTGCACCTGTCTTGAGCAGTGTCCTGCTCTCCTTCTATTTTTTCTGCCTCTGATCTGGTACACTGGAAAGGATAAATGGCTGTGCTTGTTGAAAATTTCTGTTAAACACTGTCAATAGTGAAAAAGAGTAAAAAAAAAAAACCCGGGCATACAGCTGGGACAATGAGACAGTTACTGTGAATGGTCCTCACTGTCTTCGGCTCCTCTAGATTCAAGCCTGTGGTTGAAGGATGACATCCCCTAAGACTTGTGGCTAGAGAAGAGAGCTAGTGAACTGGGTTAATCCTGATATATTTACAACTGGGGACATCGCTTTTCCTACAGCTGTACTGGATACAGGGAGGGCGATCATACCAAGGGTAACATACAGGACATAGGGAAAAACCAAACAAAGCAAAATCTGGAAGAAACAGGCACACCAGATTTCAAATATGTCTTTGCTACTTTCAGGCTGTGTGACCTTAGGCAATTCACTCATCTTCCCTAGGCCTCAGTTTTCTCAGCCTCACAGGGGTATTAGGAAGATGCAGAGTGCACAAGGACATTTTTTTTTTTAAATTTTTTTTTTTCAACGTTTATTTATTTTTGGGACAGAGAGAGACAGAGCATGAACGGGGGAGGGGCAGAGAGAGAGGGAGACACAGAATCGGAAACAGGCTCCAGGCTCTGAGCCATCAGCCCAGAGCCTGACGCGGGGCTCGAACTCCCGGACCGCGAGATCGTGACCTGGCTGAAGTCGGACGCTTAACCGACTGCGCCACCCAGGCGCCCCTACAAGGACATTTTTTAAAACTCACAGCCCTTGAAGATTTAGGGTACGATGTGCCCTTGGACCCCAGGACAGGGCAGTGGTTCATGGCACACACGTTGAAATAGAAACTCTCTTTTGGAATTGATGTGAGGATTAGTTGAATTAATATGTATAAAATGTAAATAAACCTTTCATATTATTTCCGCTTCTTTATTATCTCAAAAACAATATGAAGTGGCACTTTGGATCCTCCAAATGAAGCAACAGACCTAAATCCACAGCAACAGGTGCATGTTCCTTTCCGTTTCCTTCTATGTCTACTTAAGGCTCCTCACCATGTTTCAGAGATTCACAGAGTCAGAGTCAGCCTGCTATTTTATTTAAGAGTAGAAGGAAGTGGCAAATCAAGTTGTTTGTAATTTGCATGTTTTCAAATCCACATTTCTCTGGGAACTGAATCTAATGTTATCTAATGTTGTATTTTCACACTTGTGAATGTCCTGGTTTAAGAAGACTCATTTCAGCGACCCTTTGCAGGTTTGAAATGGCCAGGAATCAGGTAACCCCATGTAGAATGCTGGTCCGGGGACGAGTGGAAAAGTGAAGTGCTGAGTGCAGGACAGTTGACTCTGCCTCTGGTGTCTCAAGAGGGAGGGGAGACGGGGCCCTAAAGGGTGGTTTGCAAGGCCGTCTACTCTGTGTTATCGGCCAGACTATCTCCATGATCCTGCTTTCATCCTGTTAGTCCTTCACTTAAGGGCTTAAGTTTAATTGTCTCTATCTTCAGGGAGTCCACACTTTTACCCCTCTCCAGCCTGATCTCCCAGTATCTAACACACGTTCCCTTCCACTCCAGGAAGTGACACCTCAAGAGCACATCACTGTTCTGGCAACTCTTGGGTCTGTGCTTTTGCTACAGTTGTTTGCTGTGGCCTGGAGTACTTGCATTTCTCTATTCATGCACAAACTATTATTCAGGGCCCATCTCCAATTATTCCTTCCCCAGTGTATTCATTCATCACATATTATCAGTTGCATACTGGACACTATTCTGGGTTAACAGAAACAGTAGTCAACGAGAGCCCCTCGTAAAGCTTACCTTCTGGTATAGAACACATACATAAATCACAGACACTGATCAAAACCCAACAAGTGTTGGCATGGATGTGGAGAAATTGGAACCCCTGTACACTTTTGGTGGGAATTCAAAATGGTACAACTGCTATAGAAAGCATTATGGAGGTTCTTCAAAAAATTAAAAATAGTCATTGAAATCAGGGTCTCGTAAAGGTATTAGCACTCCTTTGTTCATTACAATGTTATTTACAATAACCGAGATGTGGAAATAACCTAAATGTCCATCAATAGATAAATAGACAAAGAGAATGTGATGTATACATATAATGGAATATACTTTTCAGCTTTAAAAAAGAAAGATTTCTGCAATATGTAACAACATGGATGAACCTAAAGACAGGTTCAAAGTGAATACGTCATAGAAAGATACCGCGGGGCGCCTGGGTGGCTCAGTCAGTTGAGCATCCAACTTCGGCTCAGGTCATGATCTTGTACTCCATGAGTCGGGCCCGCGTTGGGCTCTGTGCTGACAACTTGGAGGCTGGTTCAAATTCTGAGTCTCCTTCGCTCTCTGCCCCTCCCCCACTCATGCTCTGTCTCTCTCTCTGTCAAAAATAAATAAACACTAAAAAAAATTATAAAAAAAAAGAAAGACACTGCATGAATCCCCTTATATGCAATACCTAAAATAATCAAGTTCATAGAATAAAAAAGTGGAATAGAGGTTTCCAGAGTCTAGAGGGAGGGAGAAATGAGGAGTTACCAATCAATGAGCATAAAGTTTTGGTCAAGGAGGATGAATAAACTCTAGCAATCTGCAGTACAACATTGTACTATAATTAACAATATTATACATTCATCAATACAATTAACAATTAAGAGGGTAGATCTCATGTTAAGTGGACTTATCATAATAAAACAAAATTTAAAAATAATAAACAGATCTAATATAATTGCAAATGGTGATAACTTCTATGAAATGTTAGGTTTTGTATAAAATATTAATTTTGGGTCAGGTGGGCATGAGAAATTATATGAAAGACATGTTAATTTTGAGAAACCTGTGACGCGTTCAAGTGAAGATATGACATCCCAGAGAAAATGAAAAGAGAAAAAAAAACTATTGGAAATATGGAAAAGAATGTCAAGATGCAGAGATGCACCTTTAAGACACGTGGTACCTGAGGCACCATTTTCTCACACATATGGAAATGTAAAAATCACAAATAATTCATTAAGATAGAAATTACAACAAAGGCAGGCCATGGGTGACTTCATGGAGAGATCCAGTGCCTAGCACACTTAATGTCCCCTCTCCCAGCTGTATTTCCATAAAATTCCACACCCTTGACCAGGCTTTCTATACTTTCCCTATCTACCAACCCTGTCCTACGATAATTCTTGAACTTCAAAGTTCATCACAATCATCTGGACAGCTTGTTAATAACATAGACTCAGGGCCCACTCTAGAGGTATTCTGAGGCTGGGGGAAGATAGTTGTACTTTAAAAAGCTTCCCAGTAGATTCTGATTAATGAATTTGCCAAATCATTCACTCATTCATTCAACATGTATTTTTTGATCCTTTAATATGTACAAGGCACTGGAATGCTGTAATAAACAAAGGACACAAAACTCCCTGCTTTAACGTATGTGTCCATCGATAGATGAAAGGATAGACAGATGTGGTATATATACACGATGGACTATTCAGCCACAAAAAGGAATGAGATCTTGCCATCTGAGACAGCATGGGTGGAACTAGAGGGTATTATGCTACATGAAATAAGTCAGAGAAAGACCAATACATTATGATCTCACTTATATGTGGAAACTAAGAAGCAAAGCAGATGAGCAAACAAATAAGCAATAAACAGAGAGTCATAAAGAGAGAGAACAAAGTGGTGGTTGTCAGAGCAGAGGGCCGTGGGGGCGGGCAAAATGGGTCAAGGGGAGTAACAGGTACAAACTTGCAGTAATAAATAAGTCACAGGGAAGAAAAATATAGCATAGGGAATATAAATAATATTATAATAACTTTGTATGGTGACAGATGGTGATTACACTTGTGGTGAGCACTGTGTAATACATATCGTTGTCAAATCACCATGCCATCCACCTGAAACCTGCAATTCAATAAAAAAAAAAAAAAAGAGGGAGGCACTCGGGTGGCTCAGTTAGTTAAGTGTCTGACGTTGATTCTGGCTCAGGTCATGATCTCGCCATCTTGAGATCGAGCCCCACTTGGGGCTCTGAGCTGGGTATGGAGCCTGTTTAGGATTATCTTTCCCTCTCCCTCTACTCCTCCCCTCCCGCACATGACTTCGCTCTCTCTCTCTCTCTCTCTCTCAAAAAAAAAAAAAAAAAAAAAAAGGGAGGATCTGGTCCAAGATGGCATCAGAGGAAGACCCTGAACTCACCTCCTCCGGGGTACACACCAAATTATACCTATTTATAGAATTCCTCATGAAGAAGAATTGAGAGCTCTGGGAATGACTTCTACATGACAAAAGATAGAGACCAGCAAAGGAGAACTGCAGGAGAGACGGGGACATGGTAGGGAAGGGAGGCTGCAAAGGGCAGTGAGGAGGATACTACTAAGGGTCAGAGACAGATCCCTCTGTCCTTGGGTACAGAAAAAAGGCTTGGGTTTAAAAGCACAACTAGCATATAAAAGAGGCAGCACTAGGACTCCACTAAATGGAGCTGTGGAAAGCTCTTCAGGTCAGAAAGATGGGAGAACTACAAGTTTGCATCCCCCCACCCCTTAAAAATGCAGACTGGAGCAGGGTCTTGTGGCCATATCGGACTTGTGGCCTTAGCAACCCCCACCAGCCCTGGTGCACTGAGGCACGAGGTAAAAAGAAAAGAAAGCCAAAATGTTCTGCTTTCACAGGGTTTACCCTTCGGTTGGCAGTGGGGGAGGAAGTGACAGATAATAAAAAATATTTAAATACAAAAATAATATGAACCATAGACGTGATTGCCTCGCAATCAAGTTTGTTCCCATTAAATAGTATTTTGCTCTTGATGGGTCTGTCCTGAGCCAGAATTTTCTATTCTCATGTAACAAGTATAAAATTCACTCTCACAATATTCTGATCATGGTATCTGCCCTGCCAGGTAAGTATAACTGTCACAATATTCTATAAATGCAAAGTGCAAAGACATTTTTATATCTCTATAACTGAAATAAGCTCAGTTCTCAAGGCTCTATTTCTCCTGTTGACTGAAAGCTGAAATTTGTCAATTCATGGTCAATCTGGGAGCTTCCATTTTAGATGAAGTTTCTAAATTAGGATTCTCCTCTCCTTCGTCTCTCCCTAAGCTCCGTGGTAGGATTCACCTATTATTCTTGCAGAAAAGGACTTATTTCGGTCTTGGTTGCCTCCGGGTTGGGCCCGCTGCTAGTGAATTTTGTCTCTTCCTTTCGCTTGGGCAATGCTCGGTGAGGAGCTCACTGTCTCCCCCTGCTGGCTGGACTCCAGCTCTGGCCGACACTGTTCGTTCTCCAATATACAATAAAAATCCCTTAGAATTTCTTCTGGCACCAGGCTTCCCAAACCTCTCCTTGCACCCTTATGAGAGAGGCACTGAAGCTCAGTTTTGACCATTATCTCTGCCACTCTGGACATTTGGGAACTTTTGTTAAATCCCTCCCTCCCTCGGGGAAAGTATTCTTATTAAAAAAGTAGGGAGGTGATAATTTTTAAAGAATAATTTTTAAACAATATCTTAATAAACTGCATCAGATATATTGATACTTGGTATGTCCTCTACGATGTTTCAAAAAGGAGGGTCTCCTTTGTGAAAAGAGCTCCCTCAAGCTTGGTGCTGCTGCTGGTATGACAGTCCTATTACGTGATCATCTTCAAGGTAATATCTCCCAATGCTGTTGGAGGGAGTCTATATTGAAAGTTTATTTTATGTTGCAGGTATGAATAGTTTTCAGACCTTACTCAAGAGAGAAAAATAGGGCACCTGGGTGGCGCAGTCGGTTAAGCGTCCGACTTCAGCCAGGTCACGATCTCGCGGTCCGTGAGTTCGAGCCCCGCGTCGGGCTCTGGGCTGATGGCTCAGAGCCTGGAGCCTGTTTCCGATTCTGTGTCTCCCTCTCTCTCTGCCCCTCCCCTGTTCATGCTCTGTCTCTCTCTGTCCCAAAAATAAATTAAAAAAAAAAAAACGTTGAAAAAAAAAAGAGAGAAAAATAAATTAACTTGTGTTATTGTGATCTATCAATAAGTATAGATTATATGCCAATATAAATGAACAAAATTACATTTGTTGTTTTCCCTCAGATAAATAGAGATAATGAATAGTGTTTAACAGAAAAGACGAATGGATTTAGATATATGTTAAATCAAATTATTTAAAGCCAGACAGGCTGATTTTTTCCCCTATTGGATTGATTCTTTATCTGAGCTGAAAGTTTTGGAAAGGTTTATAGTCAAAAGAAGTTGCCTGAGTTGAAAGTTTGCCTGTGAGAAGTTAAAATTCAAGTGTGTATTTTTGAAGGCACCTAATAAAATAAAGTAATACTAGTTACTAGCCACCTACTTAAGCAGTTTTCAAAATAGTGCCTGGGGAAATCTTTGGGTTTCTGACTCTTTCAAGAGCACCATGAAGTCAAAACTATTTTCATAATAATAGTAATATTATTTGCTTTTTTTCACTCCTACTTTCTCATAATGGTTGCAGAGTTTTCTAGAAGCTACATGAAATGTGATAATGTCATTGCTTTGGTGGTTAAAGGAATGCACACATATATTCTAGTGTTTAAAAGTTTCTGTTTTAATTTCTAATATAGTAAATATTGATAGATATAGTGCACATAAAACAAAGTGTTTTTGGAATTCTCATTAATTTTTTAAAGTTTAAAGGGGTTCTGAGATTAAAATGTTTGAGAAATGATGACCTAATTCACTGAGTTGACACATATCTTCTCCCCTTAAATTAATGGTGATCATATATTTTCTGTGGAACTGGTAAGCTCAGGGTTTATTCTTGTTATTGTTGGCCGTCTTTTCTTTTTTTCCTTTTCCATGCCTCTTCTGGATTTCATTGTTTTCTCCCAGCTTTTCTCCTGTTGATTCCAAATACAAAGTAGAAGTGGGATCTGAGGAAGAAAATATATTAGTTAAAAGGAATTTTTTAAAGATTCTAATTTGTTAAAACAGAGGTTTGGGTTAAGATCTGTAGTGGTACAAATCAGGTAATGAAGTGAGATCTGAGACCCACCAAATACAACTTACAGTAGTGTTCAGGGAACAACTAACAAACTCTTCCACCCTTGAAATGTACAGGAGTCTCCGGAGAATAAGGGAGATGGGAACAAGAAGGCTTTGGGAAGCATTGTGTTATAACCCCATGCAATCCCCAAGGGTGAGAGCTAGGGTTACTTTACCCTTCACCTCAAGTCAAGAGAGGGAACCTTAAATGGGATACAGTGAGCCCAATGTGAGACTCCTGCATTTTGAAGAAGATTTAATTAATGACTGGTCTAAGAAAACTGGAAGACCTGAGATGGATTAACCACTGTTGTTTTGGTGAATGAACCAAAACAGAGATGTTAGAGAGGACATAAGCCTTCACACCCCAGGGAGAAGAATGTGTGAGTGATTCTGCTGGACCAAATATAGACATGTGTATATCACACACATGCATACATATGATATATTATGAAGGAAACAAATCCTGATGACAGAGATTGAGTTTAATGGATGGAACCTTACTTCAAACCAGGTGGTGAGACAAGGCCAGTCTGAGAAGGTGACATTTCACTTAAACTATGAAGAATAAGGAGTCAGCCATGCAAACATCTATGCTAAGAACCGTCTAAGCAGAATTAGCAGCCAAGATGTGAATGGGTTCTGCATGCTCAAAGACCAGAAAGTAACCCAGTGGGGTTGGAAGCTAGGTGCAAGATGGGATCAGAAATGGAGGCAGGGACCAAATAATGCAGGCCTTACAAGCCAAGGTAAGACATAAACAGCTCTACTGATGTACTCTTCATGCACTCTCCAAGCTCTATAGTAATTTTCCAAACTCTCAGTGAATTTAAGGTTCCATATATTTCTTTTGTCTTGGGATTTTCAAAGGAAATCATAGAATCTATAATTTGATGAGTTTGGGGAAGGCTGAGTGTGCCTGTCTCTTCAGTTTTATTTAATTTAAGTTAATACCATAAAGTCCCCTAATTGTGGTCCAAAACATTACTAATTTATGCTTGTATTTACTGAATGAATGCCTTGAGTAGCAGTAGAGATTTTTGGTCAAGTTTTTATAATTCCTACTCTATTTTTATTTTTCTGATCACCATATTAACTCTTGATTTTAGAAATCCTTGTACTAGGAAGCATCTAGTAGATTCGGCCATGGTTTAAAAAAATTAAAGAAAGTCAATCACTTTCCTTGGCAATCTCATGATTATAACTTGACTCTTTATATTGAAGGTATTTCATCTCATCTTTTTGAAGGATTTGAAGCATTTTTTGATAGACATTATTTTAACCAATCAGCAAGTATTTACTATCTATTCTTTCAGGTGATATATATTTTTTTCCTTTGGGTGCTGTGAGGATGATTTATATATAAATTGTGCAGGGTCTTATAAGCCAAAAGGTGTTGAGTAAGAGATTATGAGAGAAAAGAGGCACGCAAGCATGAGTTGATATAAAGGGTGAAGATGAAGTCACATGGACCTAATTCTGGAACACCGAGAAAACCAATTTTGAAAGATGAGTATATAGGTGAGAAGACTTGTGAGTAATAAAATTGGAGAAGAGTTTTCAAGCCAAAATACGTTATCTTTCCCATTGTAACTAAGAATATGAAGGACACCTAGAAGTTATCCTGAAGGAATATTTTGAATCTTCCTGGACATTCTTCCTTTTTAGTAATATATCAGTCACCATGAACAGCCTTTAAAATGATCAATCAGGATTTTCCATTTACCCGTGACCTTTCTGAGAAGCATGTTCACAAAATAACATTTCACAGATTATGGACCATACTGCAGGACTGGCAAAATTTCATGGGATGCTCATTTTTGCCCAACCATTATAAAAAAGTGATGATTCAGCTTTAGAATTCATCAGAATTGTTTATTAGTGCCATAGATATTAATATCTGCTCCTATGGCAACCCATCCATCATTAAATCATGCATGAGGAGAAGGATGAAGACATGTTTCTTTTTGAAAGCCAACTTGTAATTCTTTAAACTCACATTTGCCATTTGATTAAACAACAACAACAACAACAACAAATCTGTAACATGGTCGCAACTGCAAGAAAATGATGCTCTTAAGTCTACCTGAGAGGTAGATTTGAGGTGTGTGCTGCCCTGATTCTTGGTATTGCAAGTTCAAGCACTATTGTTTCTCCTAATTTTCCTGCTGAAAATTAATTCCACACTTGTCTTATGAAGAAGATGAATTTTGCCTCTACTTTTGCTCTCCATCAACTCTTTCTCTATTCTTACAGCAGGATGGTCTTTTTGCAAATCTGGTGCAAAAGTGGACATATGCTACCTCCTGTTTAAAATCTTTCCATAATTCTTGATTCTTTTCAGAATGGAGGTTAGATTGATCATGGCAAACAAGATTACCTTAGCAGCCTTCAGATCTCTGCTAAGTTTTACATCGTTACGGAAGCTTTCTCTGACCTTTTTGGCCAAGACAATTTCACAGCATGACGCATTTTTCACAGTTTTAGCACTGATCACAATTGTAAATTTACAAGTGGCGCCATTATTGATAAATAATGAGATAAAATAGATAAGATATTTGTTAATTATTGATAAATAATGAGATAAAATAGATAAGATATCTGTCTCCTATAATAGATTGCAAGTTCTAAGAGGGCAGTGCTTTGAAATCCTATTCTATTCTCAGTCACTGGCACAGGATCTGACAAAAAAGAATTCAATACACAGTTGTTGATATTGTTGATGATGTTGCAGGAGTGAATGGATGGACCTATGACCTGTGCAGAAAATATAGCCATCACCTATTACGTTCATGGGATCATAGTGTGTTTGTGAAGAAATACCTTTGAAATCTTATATTCTAGATCTCTCCCTATTCAGATAGAAATTGAGGCCTAGAAATCAAATGACTTGTCCAAGATCACACAGTTGATCCCTACAACACAGCTGGCCTGATCCCTAGGCCTTCACTGCTACTCTGAACTCTTTTTGTTATGTTACAGCTCCTCTCAGCCAACCTCCTCATTCCAAAAGGGCAAGCGGAGGGCCAGAATCACAGTGAATTAGTGCAGGCGTTGGGTGGCTTCAGTACTGGGTAAATGTCTCCAACCTCCTCTACACTCAGAGGCCATTGAGTGTCAAGGGTCTGTGAAGTTGTATTTGGTTTAATTCCTTCATGGTTCCATAAATTCTTACCCTATGCTTTCTTAGGCTAGCCATTTCTAATGGACACATCATGGCCATGGAAGAACTTAGAAACTGAATCTGAGCGGAAGAGAGAAATATCCCTACCTCTGGTCAAAATGCTGAACACTCAATTCTAGTGATGATAATCCAAGTCCAGCCTGTTCACAGAACAACAACCACATATGAGAACTTGGGGCAATTAATTCACATTTTCAGCTTCAGCTTACGCATCTCTAAAGCCATTAAAGATGTTCTTAATTCTAAAATGCTTTGATTCTATAAATGTGTCAAGGTATTATTCTCTTCTTTGTCACTGTGTTTTTAACCTTCCCTTTTTTGGTCAATTTCCATAAATTTGTTGCCTCTTAATTATAACAGTAGAGCTCAGTATGAACCAAACACCGCTCAATAAGTCCCGCATTCATCATAATGTCCCATTACAGAGTGGGTCAGATCACCTAATGTCTTCGCTCCCTTGGGTAGCTTGGGGTTACCCCTAGGTAGTCAGGTAGAGTAGCAGGTTGGCCATTTAATCTCCTCCCATTCTCAATTTCACTCCCTTTCTTGTGAACACAAAAGAACTTTAAGTGCTCTGTCCACGGCATTGAAATGCCAACCTTAGTTGGTACTTTGAAAACTCAAAGCCTTTTACAAGATGAATAGCAAACTGTGGATGACAGCTCCTGTGGAGCCATTATTGAATTGCAGCCCTGATGACTGCATTACTTTGGATTTAGATAAAAGACTCCATACAAGACAAATGGTAGGAGGACATCAAACAAGACTGTGTCCATACAGTGACAGAAGCAATCCAATTGAAGAAGCTGTTGATTTCCCCAAGGCTACATACTATTTCTTCCTGAGTAATTTATATTAAGGAACTAAAGATTGTATATTCATTTTCTATTTATACTTTTCTCTAAAAATACGAATGTCCAGTTGTCAAGTCCAAGTCTTCTGCTCTTGCCTGGAAGAGAAATATCAATATGGGAACATGTTAATTATTTTGTATTGTGTTTTATTTAACCACAATAGCAGTGTGTGTAAAGGTTATAGACTGAGAGTTACAATCTATAATGATCAGATAAAAAGATTAGTCAGCAAATCGATAGTTCCCTGTACCAACAGGAAGCTCGGTATATTCAAGGCAACAATGAGTACAAAGGGTACAGATAAACATCGGGCACCTTTATTTAGATGAAAACTAATTCTAGAGAACTTCCACTACCTCATTAATTATGTACCAACCTTCAGGAGGCTGAACTGGGTGAAGTGGAATCATTAGTGGCTTTTGGAATGTGTTGGAAATGCTTCTGGCTGTAGACAAACAGTGTAAAATGAGAGCCTTTCTTTCTGTTGGGCTGGCAGATGTTCACACAAACCCAGTTCCTCAAAATGGAAAGGGTTTCATGTGTAGAACTTGCACGAATATTTTTGTATCCTCAATCTTGGGAATAAGAATGTAGCATGCAGCATGCTTTAGTTTCAGAAGTACCGTCAATATTGTTTAAAGAGTGAATTTAAATGTTAATCTATTTAATAGGGAGATAGCACCCTTCATAGAAGTTTTATCCCCAAACAGCTCTCTATGTTGACATATTTTTTTAAATGTAATTTTACGCTTTTGTGATGTCACTGCTCTCGTGAACTTCCATACTAAGCGTTTCCTTTGCTTTTCTTGCTTTATTTGGCATGGACTAGCCCCCACCTTTTCCTATGCAAAAGCTAATCCAGTGGAAAGTGGATTTGGATTTGCTGAATTATGAACTTTGAATAGAATCTTTGGAGTAGACTGGGAGAATTGTTTAAATTAAGATCTCTTCTGGAATTACATGCAAGTTCATTTATTTGCATAACCATGTCTTTTGAAGGGGGACCCCCCCTTAGCATCTTTGACTTTGAGTATTTTCCAAAATCAGACTTGCTCTCTTCTGGACAATTGTTCAATTATCCAAGAATTCATCTAAATGAAAGCAAAATGTCATTTGTTTGGAACAGAGTCACATAAAAGAACAAGTTTCAATAAGCTCAAAGCTCTTAAAAATAGCTTCAAGAGTGTCTAATAGGTGATTCCCGCTTGACACCAGTAATTAATATCAAAGAAAGGGAGAAATAAAGGGGAAGGAAAAAAAACTAAAGAAAAGTGACATAATTGAGCTCAGTAAGAGCAGTTCGTTTCTCTTGAAGCCATCCTCAGATATTACTTTGCATGATTGCTTTTATAATTTTTTTCTCATTTGCATGTTTTTGTGTATTAGAGTGGATATGTATTGATTTACTACTTCTGGGTCGGATGATACCCTCAGATGTGCTCCTGTAACTCTCCCTTACTGAGTTTCATATAAAACACAGCCTATGTCAGGTTTCTTAAATATAAAACTCCAGAAGTGTGTGTGTGTGGGGGGGGGGGGTGGGGGGATGGGGGGGCACCTATGGTTGTGTGTGGTGTCGGTTCCTGTGGACTTCTTGTAAACAAACCTAGCTATTGCTGCCTGTCGAAAAAGAAATTGTGCCTCCTTTCCTGTTGCCTTTTGGACGTCGACATGCCAACAGCTTCTGTTCACTGAGCTCACCTTGGCTGTGGCTATTTGTGCCGCAATTGAACCACTGAAGACGAGTTCTGATTAGTTTCCAGGAGAACCAATCAGCGGCCATCTGGCTGATTGCCTGAGACCTGGCGCACTGGTAATCCTATCACACCTCCAGGGTAGACTAACAGTTGTGATTGTAGTTTAATGAAACACTTTGACTTCAAATGTCTGCTTAGCTCGAGACTACAATTCCTCTATGTCTCCTTCTTCCCTTACTGTCTTCCTTCTGTTCCCCTCCTTTCCTTTCCTCCCTCCCTCTCTTCTTCCTTTTCTCATTCCTTTTTTCTTTCCCTCCTTCCTTCTCTCAACTCCACAGTGGCCTTTCGCACTTTACAAGGTGATTTCACACTTTGCCACTGGCATGGTTTAGGCCCTTGCCATTGCCTGCCTGGATTGCTGCCAGAGACTCATAACTGCTCTTGGCTCTCCCCTGACTGCTTCCCACCACCCCTACGCCTGCTTCACCATTGTCCACAATGCAGCCAGAATGATCTTTCTAAAACACCTATCTGCCGGTAGCAAAGGCTAGAAGTACTTGTGTGGTTCCATACCACATCCTGTATCATGATCAGATTCCTTCACTGGCCCTGGCTGACCACCCCCCAGCCCCCTGCCCCACCACCCCGACCCTATCTCCCACACTCTCCATGTATGCCCGGGCTCTGGTCATACAGATTCCCAGGTACACCAGCCTTCTCACACTTCCCTGCTGCCACACTTGCTGCCCCGTGGCCATCTCCCCCTTCTCATATCTCACCCCTCACCCAGCCTTCTATTTTTGGCCTGGCTAATTTTCACCTCCTCTTTAAGGCTTAGCTAAAGCATTATTTACCTTTGAAATATTCCACAACTAACCTCCCACGACTTGCTGTCCCTAACACCCTCATTGTAAACACACACACACACACACACACACACACACAGACTGGGATTCCATAATAGCCCTACCGTGACATTAACTATACTGTTGTAATAACATTAATTATATTGTATTGGAATTATTGACTTAAATGTCACCTCTTCTAGAGCCGGGATTCTGAACCCTGTCATAGCCATGGACCATTTGCCAAGTCATTTTTTTTTTCACTTAAAAAGTTTCTTTTTTTCTTTTACGTAATCTCTATACTCAACATGGGGCTTCAACTCACAGCCTCTCAATCAAGAGTTGCATGCTCTACCAAATGAGCCAGCCAGGCACACCATGGTTTTAAACATGTAAAACAAAATACACATTATTACAAAGAAAATAAATTATAATGACAGTTACCAAAATATTAAAATATATTGTAATATAATATCACATACAGATATGTTTTTTAAAGCCTCAGCTAAGAAATTCAAGCAGCAAGTCCACTAACTGTTGTAATTTAGAAGTAGTTGTGAGTGAAAACAGTTTTTCAGGGTATATTCCGTCACTCGGATATGATATCTATAGTTTCTAATTGTGTGAAAGTACTATCGTGGTTCGTTGTATACATTCATAAATTTTAAAAATGCTTAGTTACAGGTAAATGAAAATAAGGGTATAATTATTGCTTCAAGCCAAGTTCATGGAGAACCCGAATTTTAGAATCTTTGAATTTTAGATCATAAGATCTTTGAGGCTTTCATTTTAATATACCCATGCCTTGTATCGTATTAGAACATAGTAAGCACTTAAAATGTTTATTGACCAAATTAATGAAGGGAGAAATAGTTTAGTATTTCATCTAACTTAAATTCCAACCCTCCCCCCCTTGTGAGTTACGCTTTATTATTTTGATCATGTATTAAGAAATTGAAATTCAGAAAGGTTAAGAATATTTTTCTAGTTCACAGGGCTTTAAAATGCTTATTCTACCATAAGGTTGCCTCCCAGAATATTGTATCTAACCTGTCCAATAATCAAGAGAAAGGGACTCAATATGGAAACTGATGCTCTCAGTTTCTACAAGGAGAAATAAGTTTACCTTTGGTAACCCTTGGCTTCCATTATATTAATGTTCCATCAGTATTGGCCAGTGTGCTACTTGGCATCCATCTGGACTTTATGAGAAAGGCTGGGAACTTGGAGATAATGATCCTGTCATCCACAAGAGTTTGTCTTACCAAGAGGAATGCTTAACTCGGACTCAGAAACACTCCAAGAACGGGAGGAATAAGGATGGAAATGCCACTTCCTGGACAGCTTGCTCAGGGAGCAGCAGTTGTATAGAGTGAGTTTTTGTTTCATTAGCTCCCTTTGAGTGGAAGGATAAAAGAAAATGACTAAAGCTAGGACAAGCCTTTTCACATCTCAGGATGTGAGTGAAGGAAGGTTTGGTACACTCTATTCTGCCCTGTGCATTGAAATGCTCAGACCATTGTGTGGCACAATGACTCCCTTTCAGGAAGGTAGCTGCTATTGTGTCCTTCTGTTGTTCTGTTTCTTTCTGTCCCTTTGCCTGCTTTAGTTTTTCCTGGTATCTAGTCTACAAAGAAACCACTCAGTAGCAATGCCTGGGCAGGCTTCTTAAGGAAAGGAGAGAGACCTCCCTCTCCACTTCCCAACACTCACATACACAGAAGGAGAAAGAAATGCGGCAGTGTCGCCTTGGGACTTATAAGCTACGTTGATCTGATAGGACAAAGCCACTTTAAATACTCCAAACCCTTGTTTCCCTTGGCAGTGAGAAATCAAACCAAACTGGAAACAACTTACATTGTCAAGCTCTGGGAAGTTGCTATAAGGATAGTTAAGCTCTTGACATCTGAAATGTCTGGCTTAGGTATTTCTTGATCTTTTATTTTGTACCTGTATATTTGATGAATCAAAGTATGGGTATCTGGAATCACACAATGGCTCCTGGAGGCTCCAGAAATAAGATGTGCTGTATACAATTATTACTATAAGGCAGTGAGAACCTACATAAATAAGATACTTTAGAAAGGACATGAATTTAACTGTGAGGCCATAAGATAATCCTTCTTAGTCTCTTCCTGTGCGATTACATTTTTAAAACATACTTTAAATCATTTTTTTCTACTTTACTACTCAAAGCGTAGTGACCACATTTGTTTGTTTATTTGTTTTGTTTTTAAGATTTTTAAAAATGTTTATTTATTAGAGAGAGAGAGAGAAAGAGAGAGAGAGAGAGAGAGAGAGAGAGAGAGAGAGAGAAAGGGGCAGACAGAGAGAGGGACACAGGATCCGAAGCAGGCTGCATGCTGACAGCAGAGAGTTCGATGCGAGGCTTGAAATCACAACCCATGACATCATGACCTGAGCTGAGGTCAGAACTGACTGAGCCATCCAAGCACCTCTCTTTGTTTTTACTTTCAAGGTATCTCACTGTAACTCACAGGCGTCTTTGTTGCTCAGCAATCATGGAATTATAACTAAGACACAGATAAAGTTATGATGCTAAAGAATACTGTGGAAATCATATTTTCTTCTCTCAGAGAAGGAATTGTGTTGGAGGAGGAAAACACATGAAGTCAGCTCTGAATGTAAATCACAGGGGTGGGACCTAAAATCTGTGTGTCTTTCAACAAATTGTTTAACTTCTTTCCTCTACTATATTCTTTCAAAAAATTGGGGTGGTACAATTTTTCAGCCTTTTTCATATGGTTGTTTTGAGTATTAAATGGAATAATATGTGTAATATGCTTAACCCTGTGTCTGACACACAATAAAAAAATTTAATAAATATAGAGTAGCTGGTATGACCCCAGTCCCGTTCTAAACTTGTTTCGTTGTGATCTGTCTTCCAAATGGTATGCACATTAAGGAGTATTTAATATTAAGTACAAACATTAAGTACAAACTAACACTAAGTGTATTTAAGTTTTTTTTAAGTTTATTTTCTTGGAGAGAGACGGAGACAGTGCGAGTGGGGGAGGGGCAGAGAGAGAGAGGGTGAGAGAGAATCCCAAGCAGGCTCCGTGTTGCCAGCACAGGATTTGAACTCATGAAACTATGAGATCATGACCTGAGCTGAAACCAAGAGTTGCACACTTAACCGACTGACCTAGGTGCCCCTACACTAAGTGGATTTAAATACATCATTACCTTTAAGTCTCACAAATTCCAAGAGGTAAGTACCATTATCTTTCTCATTTTACCAACTGGGTGGCTGAATCTTGGACAGGTTGTGACTTACCGAAGGTCCAAGGTAATACACGATAGGATAAGAACACAAATTGTCTTTGGGATTCCACTTGGTTTTCATTAACTGAAATTTTGCCTTTGATGAAGTTGAGTCTCTGATAAATAGAATTACTTTCTTTTCTCTTTCTTGTGGTCACTTGTGTGGTCCATTAAAGGGTGCACAGCTTTGGTGTGCAGAACAGCTATTCGGAAAGCTTTCTAAAACATAGATTCCTCCCACCCCACCCCCACCCTCCCTTCCTGGACCCAAGAAATTCTGATTCAAGAGATCTGGGATGGGGCAGAGAATTTGCATTCCTAAGAAGTTCTCAAAGGATGCTAGTTTAGGGACCATATTTTCCACTGCTTCAGCTGATTTTAACAACAATGGTTATCTCGAGATATGTTTGTCACAATCCAATAACCCATCTGCGGAAGAAACTTCACAGACATGCTGTAGTGTGTATATTTTTTTTACTTTTTGTTTATTATGATGGTTTTCCATCTTAAATTTTTCTGGCTAGAGACAGACTGGCCCCCTATCCCTCCTAGTCAGTTCTTAGAAGTAGCAAAGGACTCAGCTGGACAGCATGCCTTTGATATGCAGACTAACCAGTCCAGGCACAGGAAACTTCTCTATGTGGCCAGTACACCCCGGGAAGCAATATTCCTCTGCTGAATCATCCCAGAGTCAGATACCAGGACCACTTCTATAAAGCCCCCTGAAATTAGTCAAACTAACCAATCCTACCCCATTATTCTGCCCTGCTTTGCAATAAAAGTGCCAATTAAGCTTTTGGCCCAAGCTTTGCTCTTGTTCCTGTGCTCTACCAACTGCCCCAAACCTGGCAGTTCCCCTGTGACCCTGAGTGGCATGTGGAGATCCCCTTGCTAGGACCTGTGACTGTAATAGACTCGCTTCCCTCTGTCCGCTCTTTGGCTGCACCTAACAGACCATCAACCAAAAGCGCACAGGTTCCTGTGTTAGAGTTCCTTCAGGCAAAAGGGCAAATGAGTTGTCCTGAGTCAGGCATTTTTGGCGATCATTCTGTTCTGGTACGAATCAGGAATGGATAGAATAATGGCATTAGGGACCCTGGTGATCAAGGCCCCCCTTGCAAATTTCAGGCCCCGTTTTGGCACGTAGCGCTTTGCATTGTCTTCTGACAGCAATTTCAACCCCCCGATGCCCAGCCCGTGCCTCTCTCTCGTTAAACCTCTGCGAGTAGTCCTGCTGCAGCCATGAATCATACACTGAGGGCTTCACACAGCCTGGGTTTATGGAGCTGCATTACAGGAGACTATAGCTCAGATGGCCCCAGTGCAGCCAAAACAATCTGTCACTTTTAATTCTTCCTGTCACCTCATTAAGTATATGGCAACGTTGACGATAAAACACATTTTCACACAAACACGCAACACTCACACAACCCCAAAATGTAACATTTCCTCCTCTTGTATTCAGATGCGGTTGTAAATATCCAGTCACTGAAAGATTCACTGAGCAAACATATGTGCCCGGGTACTGTATGTAACTGACAGAGGCAAAGAACAGTCTCCGTGGACACATAAAGCAATTAAAAATAACTGCGCTTCAAAGCAGGCTACTATAATACAAAGGTCAGGCCCATAAATATGAACAGGATGGCAGTAATGTCTCTATCCAAATATACCCCCAAACACACAACTACAACAGGTCAGATCTCAAAGGTTAATGTTAAAAAAAAAAAAAAAAAGCTTTGAGATTATGCCATATTCCTCCCATGCCTTTTCCTTCTTGTGGTCTTTTCATCAAAGGTTAATATATGTGAATACAGTGGAAAAATTTTATCAAGGCCAAATATGTGTCATCAGCCAGTATTTTATTCAATGCAAAATATTTAGCCTTGGACATATGATACAATGAAGGAGCTCTAGTAAATTTTCTGTGAAAGAAAAATGTCTCTTGCTCCCCCTTTCCCCCTCCCCCCTCTCAACTTACTTACTGGGTTGCTTGTTTTTACATTAACTGCACGGAAGTTTGAATTCCACTCAAAGCTGTAGAGAAACCATTCTGAGGACCGGGATAATTTTTGCAGTAACACACTGAGTGTGATAATAAGGTTTATGCATGGTTGTAAAGAATGTGCTGACAGATGGAAAAGGAGCCACCTCGGTCTGCATAGCATTCATTTTTATATATATTAAAAAAAAATCATACTACACCTGACTCTGATTCAACCATCGGTTCTTCCTCCTGCTGTCTTCCAGGAACAGAAATATTTTAGAGTGCATAGAAAAATTCCAACCCCCAGTGGACTGATTCTCTACAATTTCAAGTTCTGTGCACATCAGAGTATCATAGGCTCCTGTATTACCATTCAAGGTGTCATGTGCAATGAAAAACTTATTCCCTCCAAACATGAATCTCTATGTAGTAAGTGCCTCAGATAGTGAGCAAGTAAATGCAGCAAGGAAAAAAGATGAGAACAGACTGGCTCCCACAATGGAGACACGCTTCCTATCTTTTCCTCTGGCAAGCAGAATGCCAGCTGATTTGCCAAGGATTAGTTTTTATTCAAGGAAATTAAAATATGAGCGCAGATTGTGTGAGAGCATTGGGGTCATCTCTACCCTTTTGTGATGTGATATTTCAGAGCACATTGATTGGAGGGAAAGAGCACTGTGGGGGCACTTGGGTGGCTCAGTCAGTTGAGCTTCCGACTTCGGCTCAGGTCATGATCTCACGGTTGATGAGTTCGAACCCCACGTCAGGCTCTGTGCTGAACAGCTCGATGTCTGGAGCCTGCTTCGGATTCTGTATCTCCCTCTCTCTCTGCCTCTCCCCTGTTCATGCTCTGTCTCTCTCTTTCTCTCTCAAAAATAAATAAACATTAAAAAAAATTTTTTTTAAAAAGAAAAGAGCACTGTGAGGTAAATTCCTTACTCTTCATAACAGGAAGCAACAATGCCCAACCCATCTAGCACCCCCAGTTTGATTCTCTGAGACATGGTGCCCATTTCTTAAGGGAGAAAAACCAGCTCCCAACATCTTCTCTCCTAAACCTATTACTATATTCTTGGAAAAGCCCATACATGCTAAAGTGAATGAATGAATGAATGAAAGAGAAAAACTGAAAAACCCAATCGCTTTCCTTTCACCCTCGATCTTTTGATTAAATGCGTCTGTATGACACAGTAGGGCTGTGGTTACCAAGCACCACAAATTAAGTGGCTTAAACATCAGAAATGTCTTATCTCATAGTTTCATCTCTATCTTTTTCCTTTTTCTTTATCTCATCCTTTTTCCATAAGGATGTCAGTCATATTGGATTAGGGCCTATCCTGGTAACTTCATTTAACCCAAAGACCCTATATCCATATAAGCTCACATTCTGAGGTACTGGGAGGTTAGAACTTGAACATATGAATTTTGGGGAGACACAATTCAACCCATAACAGCATCTTCTACTGACACAACAACCCAGGGCTTCCATTCATCCACTGGTGTTCTCTCTTCCTCTCCTGAAAAGTGAGGACCCTCACATTCCTGAGATCCTCAGAGCACAGCTTTCTGGGAGAAGAGCAATTTTTTTTTCCACATTGCTAAAGATGGTCCTGAATTATTCCATATGTTCACTTTTGCATCTTATAAATTCCAAAAATAACTTTTTAGTGTTTATATTTATTTTTGAGACAGAGAGAGACAGAGCACGAGTGGGGGAGGGGCAGAGGGAGAGGGAGACACAGAATCCGAACCAGGCTCCAGGCTCCGAGCTGTCAGCACAGAGCCCGACGCGGGACTCGAACTCACAGACCGCGAGATGGTGACCTGAGCTGAAGTTGGATGCTCAAACCGACTGAGCCACCCAGGCGTCCCTACTTCTTACAAATTCTTAACAAGCCATGCATCTTCTACTTCTTTGTAAGATTCTCTTCAACCAACTTCACAATTCGTCCAACGTCTAATCAGTATTTTGGCAGCTGGGTCACCGATACTGTTCTCACACCAGATTTTGGCACGACTGGAGGTTTCCTTTTGTATCTATGGCAGTGAACCACCCACAACCCACCCCATTTGCTTTTCAACTCAAGTGACCTTCAACTGCGGTCCACTCACATGGTCTAATCATTTACATACTCTAATAGAGTCTGTTCCTTATATATGTATGTTAGCTCCGGAAACTTAAATTCAAATACTCCTTCCTCTGCTATCTGCTCATGCCAATTTTCTCATGTCTCTACTTCATTGATATCATCAGTTACCAAATTATGGTATTACATGGAAAATTAGTGTTTCAGTATGTTAATAAGATCACACAGAAGAAGATAAAATGGTGTATAGTCAAATACATTTAGGAGAATGGGGCTAATAAAGTTAAAACATTTCTTTACTGAAGGAATTCAGTACACTAACACTTATTCTGAATAACCAAGAGTTTGTGACTGGTTTAACCAAACTTATGTCAGCAATTAAAAAAAAAACAATGAAGAGTAGTGAACCAAATACCATTCTGGAAATTAGTGGATTACAACTGTTCCTTAACCTGTAACCGCTCTTCTTACTTTTCCCCTCATTCTAGTTGTCCACCCCTTCCTTAGGATTTTTAGATAGATCACTTAGGCCATTCTCTGGCTGAATAGTTCTTCCAGTCTTATTTCTACATCCAGCCTGCAACTCTTGGCCTATCTAGTCCCACGTATGAGCTCATGTTCTGCGACTTTCAGTAGGCTTTCAGAAATGCAAGGAAGAATACCCATGCTAAATCCTTTTGCAGTTTAACTCAGCATTTAATAAGTTATCACTATTTTCCAGGTCACCTGTTCACCCACCTCACGCCATCTCTTTTCTCTCTTTTTTTCTCCTATGTCTTCAACTCTTCTCCGTGAGTTCTTTCTTCTACAGTATTAAATCTGTTCAAAGGGGTCTCGTTTCGTTTTTTTGTTTTCATTTTTCACAACTTGCTTCTTGAAGGTTTCCACCACCCTTTTTAAGTCTATTTCTTTATTTTGAGAGAGACAGACAGTGTGAGGGGAGCAGGGGCAGAGAGAGAGAGAATCCCAAGCAGGCTCCATGCTGCTAGCTGCAGAGCCTGACGTGGAGCTCAAATTCATGAACCATGAGATTATGTCCTGAGCCGAAACCAAGAGTCAGACACTTAACCGACTGAGCCACCCGGGCACCCCTTATCACCCTTTCCAAATTAAATTCCACGGGCATGGAATATCTTTCCACTTAACTGTGCCTCTTCGATTTCTTTCGTCAATGTCATCTAGTTTTCAGTGTACAGGTCTTTCACCTTCTCAGTTAAATTTATTCCAAGGTCTTTTGTTCCTTTTGATGCGACTGTAAATGGGATTGTTTGGCTTAATTTCTCTTTCTGATAGTTCATTATTAATGTACATAAATTCAACAGGTTTTGTATTCTGCAATGTTGCTAAATTCATTTATTTTTTTTTAATTTTTTTTTCAACATTTATTTATTTTTGGGACAGAGAGAGACAGAGCATGAACGGGGGAGGGGCAGAGAGAGAGGGAGACACAGAATCGGAAACAGGCTCCAGGCTCTGAGCCATCAGCCCAGAGCCCGATGCGGGGCTCGAACTCACGGACCACGAGATCGTGACCTGGCTGAAGTCGGACGCTTAACCGACTGCGCCACCCAGGCGCCCCGCTAAATTCATTTATTTAACAGGTTATGTTTTTTGTTTGTTTTGTTTTGTTTTTGGTGGGAAAGTAATTCTTAACAGAGGCAATGCAGATTCTTTAAAATGTCAAATAATAATCACGATCTAAAATACTAGGTTACAAGATAAAGTAGAAGATAATAAAAAAAAGTAAATGTGTTTGAATTATCAAGGGATAGTGATTAGATATATGCCATTTTAAAAATGTTTTATTTTAGAATAGTTTGTATTTATTGAAAAAAAACATAGTAAGGAAGTTTCAGTAAAACCTATATAGTTTTCTCTATTATTCGTATCTTATATTTGTTATAGTTAATGGTACATTTGTGACACTTCGTGAACTAATATTTTATGTTATCATCAAATTTTATACTTTATTCAGATTTCCTTGGACATTATTTATTGTCCTTTGTTGTTGTTGTTGCTGTCATTGTTGTTGTTGTCGTTTAAATGTACCATATTTCACTTACTTATCATGTCTCCTTAAACTTCTCTTTACTGTGGTAGCTTCCATGATTTTCCTTGTTATTGATGACCATGACAATTTTGAGGAATACTGGTCAGTAACTTTGTAGAATGTCCTTCAAAGGGATTTGTGTGATGTTTTTCTCATGATTAGATTGCAGTTATGGGTGTTTGGCAGGATAGTCACAGAGGTAAGTGCCATTTTCATTACACTCTGTCAAAGGTGCATGCTATCAACAGGACTTATCACTGTTGATGTTAACTTTGATCATGTAACTGAGGTAGTCTTTGTTGGGTTTTTCTGACATAAAGTTACTTTCTTCTTTCTTCTTTCTCTCATTCAGTGCTATACTTTTTGGGAGGAAATTGCCACATACAGCCCACACTCAAGATGTGGGCAGTTATGCTCTACTTTCTTAAGGATGGGTTACCTACCTAGTGTATACAAATTAAAAAAAATATTTAGATGGTTAAGAAATCCCAAGATGTAATGCAGACTATGACAAAACAATCTAACTATATTAAAAATTTAGGAAATAATATCACCAAAGTGATGAAGGAAAATGTGCTGATCTAAGTCACTTTGGAAATTAGTGGAATCTGTAAAATTAAAAGCAAAAACAGTACATAAGTACTGTAATTTAGTTCATAATGTTGTTTTCCACAGGAATATTAGTTAAAAATTATCTCACTGCTATACACGTATGCAAGAATTGAACAATTAAGTAAATGGATGGTAGATGGTAGGAACCAGGTGGGAAGTGGGATTTTACCAGTTAGCAAGAAGAAAAGGATAGAGAATAATCCGTGTTTTAATGGATTCGAATTAGGGACATCATTATGAAATTATGTTTAGTTTAACATATATATATATGTATATACATATATATGTATATACATATATATGTATATACACACAAGAAATATTTACAGATGTCTGTAAATCCACAAGTCAATTATACACAAAACCATTCTTGCTTTGTCAGCTGAGATAGCCTGGAAACAATGACATCCTAGTATTGACAAGTTCATGTCGTTCCCAGATCTTAGTTCGCAAGTGCCATTCTTGAATAAAAGGATCAAGGGCTCCTTGGAGAAATTACTAATTCAGGGGCTGGGGCAGGAAATAGAAAATGTGAGTCTGGAGTATTTTGTAGTGCTAGAGGTAATGAATGCTGAGAAATAAAAAATTTAAAAGCCCTGTTATGATGAGGCCATGTCAAAAGATATGAGACATTAGTAGAGCTCTCAGTGGCCAATGTTGGAATAATGTGAACAAACAAAAGAAATGAAGTAATACTGGACTAGGAAACAAATATCCGTGAGTACATATGGGTATAAATAAATTATTGAACAAAAAAATGAGGGAGAAGAGACAAGTGTCTCATGCGAAGAATTTCAAATAAGACATGTGTTACTTTGACATATGTAATTTTGTAAAGGAAAGACCAATAGATTTTTTTTCAAATATAAAATTAAAACAGGATTTCCAAATTCCATATCAGCATAAAGAGTAAGAAAGAAGTAGATCATGGGTAAAACAAAATAATACAAGATACTTTAAAATAAAATAAAATAAAATAAAATAAAATTAAATTAAATTAAATTAA
The DNA here is from genome assembly GCF_022079265.1 of Lynx rufus. NCBI lineage: Eukaryota > Metazoa > Chordata > Mammalia > Carnivora > Felidae > Lynx > Lynx rufus. The sequence goes on from NW_025814845.1 coordinate 15,379,904, forward strand.
AATGAAAGACAAAAGATCAAATGCCATATTTATTTTATCTTCTCTTATCAAAACCATTAACTTACCAATTCTGTGGTTGAGCTCCAAGTTCATATTGCAAAATTATCCAGGGGTGCCTGGGTGGTTCAGTCAATTAAGTGTACAACTCTTGATTTCGGCTCAGGTCATGATCTCACAGTTTGTGGGTTTGAGCCCCACATCAGGCTTCACGCTGACAGTGCGGAGCCTGCTTGGGATTCTCTCTCTCTCTCTCTCTCTCTCTCAAAATAAATAAATAAACTTAAAAAAAAAGAAATCAATTATCCAGGCTATTACAAATCATATTCTGTTGTAAGGTACTAACATTAAGAAAATTTTGGCCAAGACAATAAAGAAAAAGAGATAATGCAGCTATGCTAAATTAAGAAGTAAAAGAAGTATAGCATCAAATATGGAGGGTATTAGGGCTTTTAAAATATTTATAGACTTTATTTTAAATTCTACACATCTTGAAAGAATTAATGACATGGACAAATTTCATAAAAACTATTATAAAAATTGATACTTTGTGATGAAGCTTAAAAAAATAAAATATCAAATATAGAAAATATTATCTAGGAAATAATTACCAAATCTCATTTTTATCAAATAATTTTATGTTGAGTTGTTCGAAGGCAGTTGTAAACTACTTCTGGTTATATAGTAATTGATGAAAAGCATCCCAATTCAATTATGAACCAAGCAACATCTTATACAGAACATAAGAAAAATAGGACATTAAAAAAAGAAACACCGACTAAAGATCTTTAGAACTATAACTGCAAAATATTAGCAAATCAAATGTAGCAGTTTATTAAAAGATAACACACCATGACCGAATAGTTTTTATTCCAGGAATGCACTAAAAATTCAATATTAGGAAACCAAGTAATAATTCATCACAACAATCGATCAAAGGAGAAGAAAAAATTATCTTGATAGACGCTGAAAAAGCATTTTAAAATAATTCAACATCAATTATTGATAAAAAACGTTAGTCAACTAGGAATAGGAGATAAGAACAAATCCCCAAGATGATATAGACAATCTATTTCAAACTAACAACCAACACTGAATCTTATTGTAAACATTAGAAACTTTCTCCTTGAAGACAAGAATAAGACAGAGATCATTATTACTGTTTTTGCAGTTAATTTTTAAAAAGTTATTTACTGATGTATGTTTTATAAATAATAAAATTCACTCTTTTAAGTGTATAGTTTGAGGAGTTTACATAAATGTAGTTATACAATCATCAGAATAAAAGGACAGAATAAGAAAATATTTCTTTCACTTCATAATGTTTTCTCTTGCCCCCGTGTTCCTCTCCCTCTAGTCCCAGACCCTGATGACTACTCTTCCAATATCTGTCCCTGTATATTAATCTTTCCCAGAAGTTCCTGTAAATTGAATCATATAATATGTAACTTCTTATCATAATACATAACGCTTTTAAAATTCATCCATGCTGTTGCATATTTTATTAGTTTGTCCTTTTTAATTGCTGGGTTCCATTCTACCATTTAGATGTATTATAAATTATTTTTTCATTCATAAGATGATACCTATTTAGGTAATTTCTGGTGTTTGATTATTATGAATAACCAAAATGGGCAAATAGCCCATTTGCATACATGTCTGTGAGTGAACAAATGTTTTCAGTTTTGTTTGCTAATATCCAAAAATATGAATTATATGATATGTATATGTATATATGTACCAGTATATATTACATGATCAGTATATATAAAGTTCCATATAAAATTATTAAAAATTGCGAAACTATTTTTTAGAGTGGTGTACAATTGTACATTTCACAAGCGGTGTATAAGGAGTTCTAGTTTTCCATAACATCATCAACACTTAGTATTGTCAGTCTTTTTAGTTTTAGATATTTTCATGGGTGTTAGTGGTATCTTACAGGTAGCGATAATTCTTTTTCTTCTCTTTGAATTTCTGTCTAAATTTTAGAATCATCTTCTCAATTTCTTTTTTTTTTTATTTTTAAAAATTTTTTTTTTTCAACGTTTATTTATTTTTGGGACAGAGAGAGACAGAGCATGAACGGGGGAGGGGCAGAGAGAGAGGGAGACACAGAATCGGAAACAGGCTCCAGGCTCTGAGCCATCAGCCCAGAGCCCGACGCGGGGCTCGAACTCCCGGACCGCGAGATCGTGACCTGGCTGAAGTCGGACGCTTAACCGACTGCGCCACCCAGGCGCCCCATCTTCTCAATTTCTAAAAGTGACACAAAACAAAAACAAATAATTTGAATTGAGATTGCCTGTATGTATGTATGGATAGGTTTGATGAGAATTGACATCTTAACAATATTTAGTCTTCAGATCCATGTACAGTATATATATTTTTTCTTTATTTAGGTCTTTAATTTTTCTCCATAATATTTTATATTTTGCAGTGTACAGACATTGCACATATTTTGTTACATTATTCCTAAGTATATGAGGTGTGATGCTGTTGTGAAAGATATTTTTCAATTTTTAAATTTTCAGTTGTAGACTGTGGGTATATAGAAATATAATTGCTTTTATTCCTAATGACCTTGTGTCCCGTATTTTGCTAAAGTCACCCATTTGTTCTTGACCTTATTTTTTCCTTTTCGTGTGTGTGTAAATTTATTGTGATTTTCTGTGTAGGCAATTATGTTATTTGTGAAAGAAAATAGGTTTTTTCTTTTTGTCAGCATTCTGTTTCTTTTTCTTGCCTAATATTCTTTGATAGAATTTCTGGTTCAATGTTAAATAGAAGTGGTGAGGGAATACTTACTAGCCTTGTCTCTGATCTTAGGGTGAAATCAGTCTTTCATCACTGATATAGTGTTAGCTAGAAATTTTTAATAAAAGCCGATTTTCAGTGTTAAACTCTCCAACATTAATTGTGGACTCAAATATGCTTTCTTGTATGATTTTTATTTATTTATTTTATACTCTCTCATTAGGTGGAGACACATTTTGGAGTTCCTATATTTTCTTGAGAAATTTATCCAATTATTTTTATGTAATGCAATATTTCTTTTTTTTCTCAAATCTAGTTTGTCTGATGTTAATAGAGCCACTCCAGCTCACTTTGGATTAGAGTTTATATGGCATATTTTTCATTCTTTTGCATTCAACAGATCTATTTCTTTGTTTTTAACATTGGCCTCTTTGTAGGCAGTGTATATTAGATCTCGCTTTTAAATTTGATCTGCAGTCTGTGTCTTAATTTATTTTAAACAATGTGCATTTAATGTAATGATTATTGAAATCTACTTTCTTGCAAATATTTTTCTATCTGTCCCATGTTTTTTTTATTTCTTCTTTTCACTTTCTGACTTATTTTAGAATGAGTACTTTTAAGATTTCTTTTTACCTTCAGTATTATTTTGCTAATTATATTTATTTTGCATAAGTTGCTATCATGTTTAAAATATATACCTTTAACTTATCACAGTTTGCTGCCAAATGATATTATATAACTTTCTGTGAAATGTAAGAAGCTTAAGTTGGGGAGCTTTGGTTCACTCCTTCTCATACTTTATGACATTTTTTTTTGTCGTATATTTTATTTCTATGTATGTTATGAACTCCATAATACTTTGGCATACTTTTGCCTTGGATAGTCACTTTTCACTTAAAGAGATGAAAAATAATTGGGTAGTACTCTGGTCCTACTTTTGTCTTACTCACTTAAAGAGATGAAAAATAATGCCTAATATATTTTGTATTTACCTACATTTGTATCCCTTCCAAGATGCTATCCTTTTTTTGTGTAGATCCGTATATCCATCTGCTATCATTATCCTTCTGCCTGAGGACTTCCTTTATATTACTTGTAGCACAGGTACTTTAGCTTGTGTGTTCCTCAATATGTCTTTATTTTGTTTCTATTTTTAAAAATTTTCCTAATAAGCTTTATTTTTAGAATAGTTTTAGATTTATAGACATTTTTAGCTGTACATAAAATTGAGTGAATGGTACAGAGATTTCCCATGTAATCCTCACATAGTTTCCCCTATTATTAGCATCTATATGAATATGTACATTTAATACAATTTATGAACCAATATTGCTACATTAGTTCATAGTTTATTCAGATTTCCTTAGTTTTTAATATACTATCCTTTTCTGTTCCACTATCCCATGTAAGGTGTTGCGTTACATTTTAGTTGCCATGTCTCCTTAGACTCCTCTTGGTTGTGACAGTTTCCCAAACTTTCCTTGTTTTTGATGACCTTGGCAATTTTTAGAAGTACTGGTCAAGTGTTTTGTAAAATATTTTCACTTGGTGTTTATCTGATGTTTTTCTCATAATTATACTGCGGTTGTAGGGTTTGCAGAGGACGATCACAGAAGTAAAGTGCCATTTCATCACACCATATCAAGAATACATCAGCATGACTTCTTATCATTGTTGATGTTAATTATGATCACCTAGCAGAGATAGTGTTTTTCAGGTTTCTCTACTGTAAAGTTACTTTTTTTTCTTCCCTTTTTGATACTGTCGTCTTTCAAAGACAGTCACTGTGTGCAGTCTACACTTAAGAGGTGAAGAATTATGCTCCACCTCCTTTAGAGTGACTTATTTACATAACTTGCTTGGAATTCTGCATGAGGGACTTTTTTCTTCTCCACTTATTAACTTATTCAATCATTTATTTATATTAGTATGGATATATTGTTATTTATTTTACATATCATTTTGAGTCTAATACTCCCTTATTTTCTTGCTCAGATTATTCCATATTTAGCCAGCGGGAGCTCTTTCAGATAGCTCTTGTGCACTTTTGACATATTCTCATAAATTTTTCAAATTTTTAAGAACTTTTTGTACTTTCTGCCATTATAACATGCTCCGGGCTGATTTTGTACTTTCTATACCCATCCATGAATCAACTGTTTCTTCAAGAAGCCCTGATTATTTTAATTGGAGAATGGTATTAGAAACCAATATCTGGAGGTTAGGTGTGCTCATTGCTACCAAAGTGTCATTTCTTCCTTTCCTTCTTTCTCTTTCTTTTCTTTTCTTCTTTGCTTTTCTTGCTTTTCTTGCCTTTCTTTCTTTCTTTCTTTCTTTCTTTCTTTCTTTCTTTCTTTCCTCTTTCTTTCTTCTTCCTCCCCTCTCAGCTGACAAAGCAAGGAAATATGTGTCTATACAAATCCTCCATATGTATACCTCTCTATAAATATTCCCATAGGTAGCATCTGTATCTGTATTAAATATGAATTCATACTGAGGGCTCCAACTCTAACCCATTAAAATATGGATCATATTTTAATATGGGAGCTTCCTCCCTTTGCAATATGTAAGTTTCCATTCCTTTCCATACATTTGTAATCCAATTAGATTCTCTTGTAACAGTCTGAATTTTTCTTCTAGACTTCTCTGACCCCTTAAATTATTAAAAAAACCAACAACTTTGCATACATTAAGGTTTGTTCTTTTGTGTTTTCAACTACTATAGGTTTTGGTAATGTACAATGTAATGTGTCCATGACTGCACTGTCATGCAGGATTGTTCTCTTACAATAAAAATCCCCTGTGCTTCACCTATTAATCTCCTCACACTTTTAACAACAACTAATCTTTTACCAGCTCTATATTTTTACATTTCCCAGAATTTCATATAATTGGAAATATGCAGGATGTAGCCTTTTCAGACTGGCTTATTTCACTTAATATGAGTTTATGGTCCTTTGATCTCTCTCTCTTTTTTTTTTTGGTTGCTTCATAACTTTTGTTTTTATCATTTAATAATATTTTATTGTATGGATATGCTAATTTGTTTATCCATTTACTTACTGAAGGAATATTGTTTGCACTTAGATTTTAGCAATTATAAATAAAACTGCTATTCACATGCAGGCTTCTTTGTGGACATAAATTTTCAACACATTTGTGCAAATACCTAGGAACATGATGCTTGGGTTATATGATAAGACTGTGTTTAGCTTTGTAAGAAACTTCAAAACTGTCTTCCAAAGTGGCTGTACTATTTTGCATTGCCACCACCAAGATATAATAACATCCTATGAGCATTTGATAGTGTCAGTTTCTTGGATGTTAGCCATTTTAATAAGCGTGTAGTGGTATCTCATCATTGTATTAATTTGCAATTTCATTATAATAAATTTGGAGCATATTTTCACATGCTTATTTTTCATCTGCATATCTCCTTTGTTGAGGTGTACAGATCTTTTTTTGCATCTTAGAATTGGATTATTTGGGGTTTTTTTTATTGTTCAGTTTCAGAGTTCTTTGTATATTTTGGACACAAGATTACTATCAAATATATATTTTGCCAATATTTTTACCAGTCTGTGACTTGCCTTTTTATTTTCTTAGTAATGTCCTTTGTAGAAAGGAATTTAAAATTTTAATAAAGCCGAACATCAATTTTTTCTATCATGGATCATAGTAAGTTCATTTAGATTTTATCCAATGTTTTTCTTTAAAAGTTTTCTTATTTTATATTTTTATTTAGTGCATGATTAATTTTGAGTTAATTTTTGTGAGAAGTAAGTTATGTGGCCAAATTCTTTTCTTTACACATAGAAATCCAGAACAATTTGTTGAAAAGATTGCCCTTTATTGTATTACCTTTATTCCTTTTTTAAAGATCAGTTGATTACATCTATGTGGGTTGAATTCTAGGCTGTGTATTCTGTTCTCTTGATCTCTACGTGTCTATTCTTTTTTGAATATCATGCTCTCTTTATCACTGAACTTTTTAATATCTTTAAAGAATCCACAAAACAGTTTGCTGATATTTAGATGGGTTGTGTTGAATCTGTGTTGGGAAGAATCAACACCTGAATAATATTGAAGCTTCCAACCCATAAACATGGAATATCACTCCATTTACTTAAATTTTTTATTGGAGTTTTGTAGTTCCTGCATATAGATCCTATACATATTTTGTTAGATGTGTACCTAAATATTTTTTTTTACGTTAACTTAAATAGTACTGAGGTGCCTGGGTGACTCAGTTTGTTGAGCGTCCAGCTATTGATTTTGGCTCAGGTCATGATCCCAGAGTCATGGGGTTGAGCCCCACATTGAGCTCTTTGCTGACCCTGGCGCCTCTTTAAGATTCTCCCTCCCTCCCTCTCTCTCTCTCTCCTTCTGCCCCTCTACCCCTCTTGTGCACCCTTTATCTCTCTAAAATAATAACTAAATAAATGAATGAATAAATAAATAAATAAATAAATAGTATTGTTTTTTAGTTTCAAATTTGTATTGTTCATTGCTGGTATAAAGGAAAGCAACTGAGTTTTTCATATTAACCTTGTATCCTATGATCTGGCTATAATCACTTATTCCTGATTTTTTGACAGTTTGTTGGGATTTTCTGCGTAGATAATCCTGTCATCTGTGAAAAAGACAGTCTTATTTTTATTTCTTTCCTTCCAATCTGCATACCCTTATTACCATTCCTTGTCTCATTCTATTAGGTAGGACTTCCAGTGTGATGTTGATTATGAGTGTGGAGAAGGGAGCATATTTGCCTTGTTCCTAATCTCAAGGCGAAGGTATGCAAGTACTTAGTATGATGTTAGCTGTGGGTAGTTTGTAGACATTCTTTTTTGTTTTTTTAGACATTCTTTATAAAAAGAGTATTATCTCCTACTCCTACTTTTCTGAGAGTTTCTATCATGATGTTGTCTAATGCATTTTCTATGTCAAGAATATGATTTTTTTCTGTAGCCTTTTGATATAGTAGATTACATACATTTATTTTCAAATGTAGAACCAGTCTCACATATCTGGAATAAATCGCTTTGTCATTTTTTATAATTTTTTGTACATTATTGGATTTATTGTGATAATATTTTGCTGTGGAATTTTTAAAATCTATGTTCATAAGAGGTATTCGCATGTAGTTTTCCTTTGTTTATAATGTCTTTATCTGGTTTGGTATTAGTCCAATGGTGGCATCATAGAATGAGTTAGAAAATGTTTCTCCCATTTCTGTTTTCTGAAAGAGATCATAAAAATTGGTATTTTTTTTCTTCATTAAATGTTTGGTAGATTTTACTGGTGACATCATCATGGTCTAGTGCTCTCTTTTTTAGAAGGTCATTAATTATTTGTCCAATTTCTTTAAAAATTGTAGGCCTATTTAAATTATCTATTTCTCTTTTTGTGAGAGTTTTGATACTTTGTATCTTTCAAAGAACTGGTTCACTTAATTTAAGTTACCATATGTGTGGGCCTACAGTTTGCTCAAAATATTTCTTTTTTTTTTTTTTTTAATTTTTTTTTCAACGTTTATTTATTTTTGGGACAGAGAGAGACAGAGCATGAACGGGGGAGGGGCAGAGAGAGGGAGACACAGAATCGGAAACAGGCTCCAGGCTCTGAGCCATCTGCCCAGAGCCTGACGCGGGGCTCGAACTCCCGGACCGCGAGATCGTGACCTGGCTGAAGTCGGACGCTTAACCGACTGCGCCACCCAGGCGCCCCTCAAAATATTTCTTTATCATCCTCTTAACATCCATGAGATTTGTGGTGAATATACTTCTTTTATTTATGACATCCACAATTTCTGCTTTCTCTCTTTTTTCTTGATTAGTCTAGCCAGATCAATTTCATTGATCTTTTCAAAAATGAGTATTTGGTTTTGTTTACTGTCTTTATTGTCTCTGTTGCATTTTCTGATTGTAGTTTCATTGTTTTCTGCTTTAATTTTTACAATTTATTTTCTTCTGTTTGCATTAGAACTAAATTGCTCTTCTTCCTTTAGTTTTCTAGGTGGACACAGATTATTGATTTTAGATCTTTCTTCTTATCTAATACATGCGTTCAATGCTATAGATTTTCCTCTAAGCACTGCTTTTGCTGCTTCCCACAAATCTTGTTAAGTTGTATTTTCATTTTATCCAGTTCAAATTATTATAAAATTTCTCTTGAAAAATTTTTGTTGTTATTTAGAATTATATTGTCTGAACTCCAAATATTTTGGGATTTTCCATCTGTGTTTCTGTTACTGAATTCTAGTTTAATTCCACTCTGGTCTGAGAATATAGCTTATATGATATCTATTCTTTTAAATTAGTTAGGGTCTTTGAATATCCAAAATGTTGTCTGTTTTGGTGAGTGTTCCATTTGAGGTTGAGACAGTGTGCATCCACTGTCGTTGAATGAATTATATCCACTTGATTAATAGTGATGTTTATTTCAACTATACCCTTACTGATTTTCTGCCAGCTGTATCTATCAATTACTGAAAGAGAGGTATTGAAGTCTCTAATTATAATTGTGGATTTGTCTAGTTCTCCTTGCTTTTCTTTCTTTTTAAATATGAAATTTATTGTCAAATTGGTTTTCTCCCATCCCCCATCAACCCTCAGATTATTCTCAGTTTTTAAGGGTCTCTTATGGTTTGGCTCCCTCCGTCTCTAACTTGTTTTTTTCCTTCCCCTCCCCCATGGTCTTCTGTTAAGTTTCTCAGGATCCACATAAGAGTGAAAACATATGGTATCTGTCTTTCTCTGTATGACTTATTTCACTTAGCAGAACACTCTCCAGTTCCATCCATGTTGCTACAAAAGGCCATATTTCATTCTTTCTCATTGCCACGTAGTACTCCATTGTGTATATAAACCACAATTTCTTTATCCATTCATCAGTCGATGGACATTTAGGCTCTTTCCACAATTTGGCTATTGTTGAGAGTGCTGCTATAAACATTGGGGTACAAGTGCCCCTATGCATCAGCACTCCTGTATCCCTTGAGTAAATTCCTAGCAGTGCTATTGCTGGGTCATAGGGTAGATCAATTTTTAATTTTTTGAGGAACCTCCACACTGCTTTCCAGAGCGGCTGCATCAGTTTGCATTCCCACCAACAGTGCAAGAGGGTTCCTGTTTTTCTCCACATCCTCTCCAGCATCTATAGTCTCCTGATTTGTTCATTTTAGCCACTCTGATGGCCTGAGGTGGTATCTGAGTGTGGTTTTGATTTGTATTTCCCTGATGAGGAGCAACGTTGAGCATCTTTTCATGTGCCTGTTGGCCATCTGGATGTCTTCTTTAGAGAAGTGTCTATTCATGTTTTCTGCCCATTTCTTCACTGGATTATTTGTCTTTCGGGTGTGGAGTTTAGTGAGTTCTTTGTAGATTTTGGATACTAGCCCTTTGTCTGATATGTCATTTGCAAATATCTTTTCCCATTCCATCGGTTGCCTTTTACTTTTGTTGATTGTTTCCTTTGCAGTGCAGAAGCTTTATATCTTCATGAGGTCCCGATAGTTCATTTTTGCTTTTAATTCCCTTGCGTTTGGAAATGTGTCAAGTAAGCAGTTGCTGTGGCTGACATCAGAGAGGTTGTTTCCTGCTTTCTCCTCTAGGGTTTTGATGGTTTCCTCAAAAGACCCCAAATAGCCAAAGTAATATTGAAGAAGAAGACCAAAACGGGAGGCATCACAATCCGAGACATTAGCCTCTACTACAAAGCTGTAATCATCAAGACAGTATGGTATTGGCACAAAAACAGACACATAGACCAATGGAATAGAACAGAGATTCCAGAATTGGACCCACAAAAGTATGGCCAACTAATCTTTGACAAAGCAGGAAAGAATATCTAATGGAAAAAAGAGTCTCTTTAACAAATGGTGCTGGGAGAACTGGACAGCAACATGCAGAAGAATGAAACTAGACCACTTTCTTACACCATTCACAAGAATAAATTCAAAATGGATAAAAGACCTGAATGTGAGACAGGAAACCATCTCCTTGCTTTTCTATCAGTTTTTACCTCATGTATTTTGATTCTTGTCTTTAGACTCATACACATTAAAGATTATTATGTCTTTCTTGGAGAATTCATCCTTTCATCATTACCCTTTCATTCATGAAATTACCTTTCATTCGTATACCCTGATAATGTTCCTTGTTCTGAAACTTGCTTTGTCTGAAGTTAATACAGCTACTTCCACTTTCCTGTGATTTCCCCTACAATCACAGTGTTATTATCTATACATTTATTTATGTTTGTGATTAGTTGATTTATACATTTGGGTGTCTCACATTGGGGGCATAAACATTTATAGTTGTTAGCTCTTATTTATGGGTAGACCCTTTAATTATGATATAATGCCCTCCTTCGTTTCTTGTTACAGTCTTTGTTTTAAAATCTAGTTTGTTTGTTTTTTTTTTTTTAATTTTTTTTTTCAACGTTTATTTATTTTTGGGACAGAGAGAGACAGAGCATGAACGGGCGAGAGGCAGAGAGAGAGGGAGACACAGAATCGGAAACAGGCTCCAGGCTCTGAGCCATCAGCCCAGAGCCCGACGCGGGGCTCGAACTCCCGAACCGCGAGATCGTGACCTGGCTGAAGTCGGACGCTTAACCGACTGCGCCACCCAGGCGCCCCATAAAATCTAGTTTGTTTTTAAATTGTAGTATGGCTACCATGGCTTTCTTTTGATGTTCAGTAGCATGATAGATGGTTCTCCATTCCTTCACTTTCAATCTGCAGGTGTCCTCAGGTCCAAAGTGAGTCTTTTGTAAGCAGCATACAGATGGATCTTCTTTTTCCTTCCCATTCTGATACCCCATGTCTTTTGATTTTAGTCCATTTACATTCAGAATGATTATTGAAAGATATGGATTTAGTGTCATTGTGTTATCTGTAGGTTTCATGCTTGTGGTGATGTCTCTGATCCTTTGTAGTCTTTGCAGCATTTCACTCACAGAGTCCCCGTTTGGATCTCCTGCAGGGCTGGTTTCGTGGTCATCAACTCCTTTAGTTTTTGTTTGTCTGGGAAAGCCTTCATCTCTCCTTCTGTTCTGAATGACAGCCTTGCTGGATCAAGGATTCTTGGCTGAATATTTTTCCTATTCATCACATTGAATATTTCCCGCCACTACCTTGTGGCCTTCCAAGTTTCAGTGGACAGGTCTGCTACTACCCTTATGTGTCTACCCTTGTAAGTCAAGGCCCATTTGTCCCTAGCTGCTTTCAGAATTCTCTCTTTATCTTTGTATTTTCTAGTTTCACTATGATATGTCATGGTGTTGACCTGTTTTTGTTGAATTTGAAGGGAGATCTCGATGCCTCTTGGACTTGGATACCTGTTTCCTTCCCCAGATTAGGGAAGTTCTCAGCTACAATTTGTTCAAATAAACCTTCTACCCCTTTCTGTCGTTCTTCTTTTGGAACTCCTATGATACGGTATTATTTCATTTCATTGAATCACTTAGGTCTCTAATTCTCCCTTCCTGGTCTAGTAATTTCTTTTCCCTCTTTTTTTCATTTTCACCACTTCCCATAATTTTATCTTCTATTTTACCTATTCTCTCCTCTGCTTCTTTCATCCTTGGTGTCACTGCATCTAGTTTATTTTGCATCTCATTTACAACAGTTCTTAATTCATCATGGCCATTTCTTAGGTCTTTGATCTCTGCAGCAATAGATTCTCTGCTGTCTTCTATGCTTTCTTTAAGCCCAGCTATTCGTCGTATGACTGCTTTTTCTAAATTCTTGTTCAGATATATTGTTTGTACCAGTTTTGAGTAATTCTCTGGCTGTCATTTCTTCCCGGAATTTCTTTTGAGATTTCTTCCATTTTGTCATTTTGGCTAGGTTTCTGTCTTTTACGTGTGTTAATAGCTTGTCACGTGTCCCGCACCTGCAAGCAGTGCTCTATTAAAAGAAGGTTGTACACTGTCCCGAGCCTGGCACTTCAGGAAGTGTTTTTGGGAGTGTGTTCTGTGCACTGTGCTGTTGTGTATTTGGCTGCTTTGTCCCACTGCTCCTAGTGGCGGATTGTTTGGACCTTCCACCGGGTGTCCTTTGATTTGTTTGTTGAAGTAACCCTGGAAGAAAGGAAATGGGGGAGGGAAACTTATCCCATACAAAAAGAGAAATGAAAGGGCAGAAAACAAAGACCAGGCAGAGAATCAGGAAAGTATAAGGCTTAATCCAAAGGAAGAGAGAGAGAGAGAGAGAGAAAGAGAGAGATGAAAATAAGGGAGATACAGAAAAGAGGTAGAAAGAATAGAGTAAAAATGCCTGATTTAACAAACAACCAGAACAGAGAAAGAAAGATAGAAAGAAAGAAAGAAAAAGATATATATATCTTAAGGATTGACCAAAAATCAAATCAGAAACTATGAGCCTGAATGCAAAGCGGGGGTGGAGGGGGGGGGAGGAGGGTAGAAAGAAAAAGAAGGGGAAAGGGAAGAGTAGAAAGGGAAACAAAAGAAAAGAGAAAAAAAACAGATTAACGTACAAAACCACAGGGCAGTCGTCTGTTGGTGCCTGGGACCGCGGCTGTGCTGGTCTGGAGAAGGGCCCCTCTGGTTCTGTCAGTGTCAGTTCCTCCTCCAGTAGATAGGCAGTTGCCTGGCATGGAGGGGCGGGGTTTGGTGTAAGCGGGTCCACGTCCACTGGGGGTCGCTGTGCTGCTCCCTGACGTCCCACCGTGTTGCTGATGGGGAGAAAAAGGGCAACACCCCAATCTTTCCTCCTTGGACTGTGTGTCTCAAACCACGCTGTCCAGGCAGCCCTCACAGAGTAGCAGGGGTGGTGGGCTTGTCCTGCTCCACAGTCTTCTGTGCCTCCCAGTCTCTGGCTTCAGTCCAGAGAAAGTTGCACACCCCTGAAAAGGCCAATCTTCAGCTTCTAAAGCTGTTTACAAATTAGAAACTGGCGCTCTCCATATTTCTTGTTCCCCAGTCCGTGGTCCGGGGAGGTTTTTCCCTTGGCCTAACACAATCCCACGCGTCCACAGCCTCTCCTTCTGTTCCCTTTGTCTCTCTGTAGAAGAGGTTCGGCTCCCCTCCCAGCCTACGCCACAGTTTTCTCTCTCCCAATTCGCATACACACACCTCTGTCCTGCCAAGCTGTCTCCGTCCACCATGGAGATTCTTCTCTCACTCCACAGACTGATTTCCTGGCTGTTCCAAGTGTTCTGACCTCAATACTATTGTATTTGAGGGAGGAAGGAAATCCCCGTCCCCCTACTTCTCCACCATCTTAACTCCTTCTCTTCTTGTGCATCCTGTTTCGTTTTTCATTCTTGCTTTACTTGCGTGTCATTTGAGAAATTTCTATTCACCTACTTCAAGTTACTGATTCTTTCCTTGGCCATGTCATCTGCTCATGAGTCTGTCAAAGGCAGTGTTCACTTCTATTAAAGTGTTTATTTTTTTCCACATACCACTCATCCTTACATGTTGTATATATTTTTTTCCACTAGAGCACCTAAGGTATTAGTCATGATTGTTTTATTTCTCTCTCTGATAATTTGAAAATCTGTGTCAATGTCTGAGTCAAGCTCTGATCCTTATTTTGACTCTTCAGATAATGTGTTTTTCTTGCCTTTAGCATACCTGGTACTTTTTTGTTAGAATTGGATATAATGTATAATAAGAACTGAGATAAAGATAACTTTATGGTAGGGGTGCCTGGGTGGCTCAGTTGGTTACATGTATGACTCTTGATTTCACCTCAAGATCTCATGGTTCATGAGATCAAGTTGTGCATCAGTGCAGAGCCTGCTTGGGATTCTCTCTCTCTCTCTCTCTCTCTCTCTCTCTTTCTGCTCCTCCCTTGCTCACATGTGCACTCTCTCTCTCTCTCTCTCAAAATAAATAAACATTAAAAAAAGAGATCTTGGGGTGCCTGAGTGGCCTAGTTGGTTAAGTGTCCGACTCTTGATTTCAGCTCAGGTCATGATCTTATGGTTTATGGGTTCGAGCCCCGCACTGGGCTCAGCACTGACAGTGCAGACCTTGCTTGGGATTCTTTCTCTCTCCCTCTCTCTGTGCCTCCATTGTCTCTCTCTCTCCCTCAAAATGAATAAACTTAACAAAAGAGATCTTTATTTTTAATTTTTTGTATTAAGCTAGCTAGGAGCCAGAATGTGATTAGTAGTTCTTGTATGCCTACTATGTCTAACCTGTGCCAGAGGGTACAGTTTCCTTTAGTGTCCTTGGTTTTGTTTTGTTTTGTTTTCCTTTCTCTGTTCCTCTGGGTTTCCCTAAGAATGCCTTCTTAAGGAGACTTTGTGTCTTCCACTCATCAGTTGGAATCCACTGTTATTACACTGGGGCCCTACTGATAGGGTGGTAAGCATCTGGGGAGAGAGTAAACATTCTACAATAGTATGTTCAAGTCTCAGTCTTTCTGTTGGACTGAGTCTCCAGGTTGCAACTTTCAGAAGTGTTTAATAACCTTTTTTTCTTTTCCTTTAGATGGGTCAGGAAAGTTAGAGGTGGGTGAAGTTGGCTGATTCCTTCCTTACAATAGGAAGATAAGGCTTTTGTATGCAGATGCCCTTAGAGAGCAGAGTTTTGTTATGATGCATGCTCTGGATGTATTTCAAATGGTTACTTTTCTCCTCCCTTGCCTGAAACAGAAGGGGGCATCTCTTGGATCTTCAACTTGAATCCCGATGGAATTCTTGGAGGTAAAGTCTATGCCAATATGTTTGCATGTAGGGGGAGGGGTCTAAGACTGTAGCCTCTAGGAGTTTATCACTTTTACACTAGGCCATGTTCAGCCTACAGATGTTCATTAAAACGACCTTTTAAGCGTTCCTACCACCCAGTGGTTATTGCTGCAGTTTGGGTGATATTGGGTTGTCGGTGATTTTCTTTACTCTTATTTTTCTACAGTTTGGGGCCTTGTGGTTTGCTCTGTGACTTCAATTCTCTGACGGGTTTAAGAAAAGTCATTGATTTTTAGTTTGTTCTGCTTTTTTCTTGTGGTGAGGATGAGAGCAATGACTTCCAAGCTCTTTACATGTTGGAGCTGAAACCAGAAGTCTTGTCTTTGTTTTCCAAAGATATTTTCACGGGATATAAAATTCCAAGCCGGCAGTTTTCTCTTTTAGCACTTTAAAGATGTTTTTCTATTATTCTCTCACTTGATTTGTTTCCAGTGAGAAATATACCCTCATCCTTATCTTAGAACATATAAGGAGAAATAAAACAAGCTGTGGGCTGAAAGGAGGGAGAAGAAGCCTTAACATCACATGAAACATTTATTTAAAGATAAATTACCACATCTGGAACAAGAAGGATGGGATAATATGTCATTTTGAGGAGGAGAACTCTGGCAGATAAGCCGCTAGGCTTGTGATGGTTTTGTCACCTTAGATACATTTTGGGTCCACAGAACTGAGTAAAAAGTGAGGTTTAAACAGAATTTTGCTCCCAAGAGTTCATGAATAAGATGGCAAGAGCCACTGTTACCTGGGGAAATAGAACATTCTTCCCGGAGAAGTGGTAAAGAAATGTATAATAAAATATGGTCAGCTTTAGAAGCAGTCTCAATAAATCAACATCGGGCCCCTAAGTTCAAGAACATGACAGTGGAAATGACAGACATGACAGTGGTTTAAAAAACTTTGGTTTTTCCAGAGACAGGAAAAGCACCATCCCATAAATCAAGCATAAACTAAATAGTATTTAATCACCCATGAAACTTGGGAAGTAAGCAGAGACACCCCGAAGAACTTTGGATACTATTTTTCTTTTATTCTTGCGTTGTAAATGGTATTTCCCATGACGTACTAATAAATGGGTTTTCTCAATTATGAGTCCTAGATATTTAAAACAAACTCCTAAGTACAGCCATTTACATTGCAGACCACTGCTATCAAAGGGCATTACATTTTGGTCTCACCACTAGTGGCCCTTTTCTTCTTGAGTTAAATGCACATGATAAAGAATGCATTCATGATGTGCTTCATTTGTTATAACATATTGCCTGATGGCAAGGAAAGTTTGATATAGTCATCACTTTTGCCTCCCAAAACCTAAACACTAAGAACAAACAAAGCTGACATAGAAAGAAAACCTAAGAACATTAGAAGCATAATAAATGCATTACACCAATTTAAACCTGAAAGCGGAGTATTGTAATATAGGTCTTATTCCATGAAGGCATTAAATGAAAAATAAATCCAGAATATAGCATATAACTCAAGAGGGAAAAGTATCTAAATGCTTAAATAGGGGTATGAAAATCATGATTCTATTTGTAGGTAGCTTTATTTTCTCAAAGTTATTGAGAATCATATAAATAATATTTATTTATCACATTCTACAGGAATAGATAGACTATATGCTATATTATTGAAGAATAGATAAAGTAAGTAGGTAGTTAAATGCAGAAGGTCAAGTTCCCCAGCACAGATAGTTGCAGGCGGCCATGAAAGTGGATCAGACAGCCTGTGGGAAAATGAGGAATGAGAAAGTTCATCCAGCTAGGAGAACAGATGCGGAGAGAAAGAGTAACGGTGTGCACATCTCCCTGTCACACTTTCCTCATATGTTTCAGAGTGAAGAGAAAGAGTTTTAGGAAGACTGTCCAGTGTTTCCCCAAATCCAATCATTATCACAGCACCTTTCAAATTTGGTCACATCCTATACCAATTGCATCATTACACAATATTGTTCTTTATGTTGATTTACTTTTTGCTTAAATAATTTTATACACAAATGCAAGTTTATGTTACCAGCATGTATACCAGCATCATAAATGGAAGTGTAAATTAAAGCCATTTATTCAAAAGTAACCATATAAAAAAATGAAATAAAAAATACAATGTTTTAGCCACAGTTGCCTAAAAAAGTGTCTGAGCACAGGAAGATGGGTAAGACTTTAAGATGTATTAAGAACTGAGAAGATTATAGCTTTCTATTTGATTTGAAGTTTATGTACCTCCAACTGAACCCATTGCCTACGCCTGCTGAAAGCGTATGTAAAATCACAATATGCCGCATGATGTGTATTGCATGTTTTAGGAAGGGCTGGGCTGTATGCATCAAATATTTACAAGAAGTAAGGTGAATCCTAGAACTGAAAGAAGGAAAGAAAGAGAGAAAATGTCATTTTTTTCAATAAAAAATATATCATTTTATTGAAAGGAAAGACATCACTGAGGCCAACCACATACTGAGTAGCAGAATCCATCTTACAGTATTTATATTTTCAGGTTACATTCTGACCTTTTCACTATTAGATCCCGTATCATTATACTGAATTGAAGTCAGGCTGTATGTAATTCTCAGACACTGGTTCCACCTTCCAGAGTGCTTCAGAGAGTCCCTGGAGGATAACTGAGTTTATGTGTAATTTCTCTTACACTAGATAAAAATTCACCTGTATCTCTCTCAATAAAGAATGAACAAAAGTGATATTATAGGAATAGCCCCAATCTTCTCTAGCTTATAATAAGTGAGACTCAATCCTGGACTTGTGGTCTTTAATTGTTTTCAGTAAAACATCCTCTGGGATTCACCTACCTGCTGAAAAGCAGTGCGTCCCACGGGAAGATGGGTGGGAGAACTGTAGTTTCAGGGCACAAAACAAATCTATTTTTGGTTTCTCATTGCTTTATAAGGGTCTAGGCATCACTATCATTTTCTCTAGGTTTCACTTTTCCAGTTTAAATATGCTCAGATCTTCAAGCTATGATTTGGAGTTTGTTTTTATCACCCTTATCACTTGGGTTGTCCTGATCAGAGTGGATCTCGATTTGCCGGTATCTTTCATTAGGTGTGGCCCCGGAATGAATACCTGTACTGCCATAGTGGTACGGCCAGTGAAGAGCGCAGAATAGCAGCCCCATCTTGGGAGGTCTAGTCTCCCCTTTGGTTACTACTGGCTAATATTACATGTGGTGATTTGATCTGCCACCTCTCATTGTTGGCTCATATGTAAACCGTAGTCCACGAAAACTGTCTTTTGTCTTCCTTTCCCCTACATGCATTGCTGGTATTCACCAGCTGTTTTTTAATAAGCTTGGCTCCGTGTCTGCTGGGATTCCCAAGCAAAAAATAGGAGAAAAGGTAATGGAGAGCTGACAAAAGGGCTGTGGATGGAAGTAACAAGGTTTCAGGGTGACATAGATCAAATTATATATTTACATAATATGCATTAAGATGTAGCCATCAGGGAAATCTGGTTGCCCAGATATTTTTACTTAGGATGAGTCTGTTTAAAAGAGAGTTGAGTGTTACATGTTAAGGAAATGTAAGTCAAAACCACAATGAGATAGTATTTTATACCTGCTAGGATGGCTATAATCAAAAAGCCAGGTAAAAACAAATATTGGTGAAGATATGGTGAAATTGGCACACTCATCCACTGTTGACGAGAATATAAAATGGTTCAGATGCTTTAAAAACTGGCAGTTCCTTGAAAGATTAGCATAGAGTTATTACATGACCCAGCAATTTTATTCCTAGGTATGAAAAATAAGACCATACGTCCACTCCACATAAAAACTTGTACGTGCATGTTCATACCAGCAGTATTCATATTAGCCTCCAAGTGGAAACAACCCAATGTCTATCAGCTGTAGACTGGGTGAATAAAAGTTGTAAATATCTATAATAGAATATTATTCAGCAATTAAAAGGATTAAAATACTAATTACATGCTAAAACATGGATGAAAACTGAAAACACTCCATGAAGTAAAAGACCACACATTGTATGATGCCATTCATACTAAATATCCTAATCTAGAGGCAAATCCATAGATGCAGCAAATATATTAGAGATTTCTGGGGGGAAAGGTTGAGGAGAGATACAGAGTGACAGAGTTTCTTTTTGGGGTGGTAAAAATATTTTAAAATTGTTGTAATGATTGTACAACTCTGAATATACTGAAAATAATTCACTGTATTTTTTTTTATATTTTTAAAAGCTTTATTTTTTTTATTTTTTTTCAATATATGAAATTGTCAAATTGGTTTCCATACAACACCCAGTGCTCATCCCAAAAGGTGCCCTCCTCAATACCCATCACCCACCCTCCCCTCCCTCCCACCCCCCATCAACCCTCAGAAAACAATTCACTTTAAATGGGTGAATTGTATGATACATGAGTTAAAATCATTATATAAAGTAAGTCAGTTTTATCTTGATTTATATAAAATAATTAAGGAAATACATGGCACATATTTGCATAAATTAGGAGATGTCTAGCTGCAAATGACAGAAAACACAAATAATAGTGATCTAAAAAGGTGTTAGTATCTTTACAGAAGAATTCTTGGGACGGTAAATGATTTCTGATTTTGGTTCACCTGTATAAGAGTTATATCAACCAGTATTCCTCTTTTCTTCCACCTCTGGTCTGTTGGGAGTTCATCCTTAAGCTTATGCTCATCCTTAATCTCATGGTTGTAAAGTGGCTGCCATATCCTAAAATGCTTCTTATTATCCATACATTGTCTCCTCTCTGCTTATTTGAATGGGTGGGAAAGATGCCAAAAACCCTGATACCTGAGTCACTGTTTGAGAGAGCCCACCCAGGAGAACAGCCCAAACAGGAAATGCACACTGAACTTTATAGGAATGGTAAACACACCTTTGTTTTCTCAGCTACTGATCCTAAAAGTTTTAGTATTTTCCATGCCATTATAGCCTCTTCAACCAATATAGTACAGGAGACATGAGTAGGGTAGAAGTGTTTCTACCTTGACTGGGCTCTTTGTATCATGGACATTGGCTTTACCAAAATTTTACCACTTGGGTCATTAAAAGGACTTTTTTTTTTCTTTCTAGAATAATGAAGAACACAAAACTTGCTTTCCATACTCCTCCTCACTTTATATTTCCCAAGCACTGTCTTCCTTTATTTAGAAAGTCTAGCAATTAGAACATTGCCTAGAAGATAAGACACATACAATAAATGGTGGAAGAAAGAAGGTCATAATAAAGGATAGGTTGAGTATACCAAGGATGGAAAGCATGGTGGTCAAGAACACCAACTCTGGAGCCAGGTTGTCTGGATTCAAAATCCAGTTCTCATATTTACCAACTGTTTTGTCTGGGATAATCACCTCTCCATGCCTTTTCCTTCTCATCTCTAAAATAGTGAAAATAACAGTGTCTGCTTTACAGGATTATCTTGAGGAAGTGAGTTAAATGTTATACACTTGGAACACAACTTTTCATGGAACAGTCAATTGTTAACTGTTATTATCATGGTATGAAACCCAGGAGTATCCTTCCTAATCTAACATTAATTGTATACTCCATGGGGTTTCTTGTAAATCAATCTATCTTCTTATTATACTAATAAAGCGATATCTATAAAATAAAGTAATATTTCTAAAATTCGAATCCACCTATGTTCATTACATGTAAGCTTATTTCCCTTTCTTTATCTTATCTGTAATTAAAGCTAAGGTGTTAGGTTACCTAAAGAGAGAGAGAGAGAGAGAGAGAGAGAGAGAATGAGAATAAGGTAAAAGTTACTGCCAAAGAGTGAGAGATAAAGGAGAATTTGTTCTTCCAGCTTGGTTATTTGTGGGAAGAAGATGGAAGAATTAGGAGGAAAAGTCTCTTGATGTCTCTCCCAGAGGGCCAGAGACCTCATAGTCAAGGGGAAGATGCAAACACCAGAGTTTTGATGATCTCCTCATACTCCTGGGAGAAGTGCCCTGTATTTTGTGGCCATTCTCCAGCATGCAGAGGTAGAATGAGCAATGGTGGTGGAGTGTGAGATCAAGTTAATAATCCAGAGCTGGTGGACGCCCAAGCTCCCGAGAGTGTGATGGGCCAAGGATGAAGGAGAGCTGATGGGACTGGCTGGAACCTAACGGGGTGTATTGTTCTGACAAGAGGCTGTGACTTTATGCTGAAGGCATCCGAGCAGCCCTCAGACCAGGGACTGTCCAGTTGTCACAGTCCAGTCTCTGGAGGCACCACAGCATTGGTAAGAAGTGAGACTGGGCAGACAACCCTGACCAAGTCAAGTGGACAGACCACAGGAGCCCCAGAGGAAGACAGCAGCAACGTACCCAGGAGGGAATCCAGAGACTGGACCAGGTGCATATTTCGAAAGATTCCCAACAGTGGTCACTCTGAGACCAGCTGCCTGATGAGGTCAGCATAAGCCAGAGGTGAGATATCACCTCTCTACCAATATGTAAAGGCTAAAAGCTTTCTTCTACTCTCAGATACTATCTTGGTAAGGAGCAAAGGAAGGGAGGACACTCTTGATGGAATATTTGCAAGACAGAAACTGGGTTCAATTGAAAGAGAAGGGTGTGCCCATGATTGGTAATTTTTGTAAACCTCCCTGACCATCCATTGGGCCGGGGATCGTGAAGAAGATTAGATGATTATAGAAAAATAAAGGTTGCTTATCACCCATCCACTTGTTTGTTTAACCTCTGTGTAATAATGTGGTAAATTTAAAGGCCTTATCTTACATGCTTGTATTTCACCTTCAGATTCGTGTTATCAAAGGCCAACAGATCCAAGTAATGGTAGCTTTTTACACTTTTCTTGGGGTATCTGGATAGTTTTATTTTTTGACTACCAAATGGGAAACATGCCTGCTCTAAGGTCAGAGCCAGCAAAGCCTCCTGAGGGAGAGCTAAGGTACAGGTGTCTTGTGTGCCGACTACCAGGGCAGAAAGAGGGCTTATCCCACTTTGAGGGAAGACAGGGCCAGAGGAAAGAGCAGTTCCCAAAGGAGACCAAAGAATGGGATCCTTCCTTCCCCAAATAAGACTAGAGAAGATTCTGGAGTACTGAGATACGGCGGAAATGGTAATGAAGGATCATTTCATCAGAAACCAAGAATGGTGACCCCATGGGACGGGACTGGGGTGGGAGAGTGGAGAACAGCACAGAGACCGTGGAACAGAGGAAGCCTCTCGCTTCTCTGCACCTGTCATGGGCCTGGGACATTGAACTATAAGAATGTTACTTGAGGGAGATTTTCAATTTTTGAGGTAATCTACAGATTTAATATTTGTTATGTTATATTCTATTGATTAAACCTCTGTGATAAATTTGCAGTTCGTGTGTTTGCAAGCAGAGAGCTTCAAGATAACCCAGTAGATTTTATTTTCCCTGTTCAGCTTGGGAGGGGTGGGAGCTTATGCAAATCAAATTGCAAAAATCTCTTTTAAAAAGCCACACATTAAAAAATTTTCATCATCTTAGGACATAATTCTTATTCAAAATATTAAACTATTGATATAGCATTATCACTGATTAATCCAAATGAAGAGTAGCAGATATGCCCTTTGAATGCACAGCAGATAAATATTAGACTTGCCTTGAATCAAGGGAGTCCACTCTTTGAAATCCATTTTAAAGTTACAATATAAATTAAGGCAAAAGTTTGTAATATATAGGTTGCAGTGTCATTGATAATAGAGGAAAAGTTGGAAACAAACTAATAGATCATATACAAACACACATATTAGCTATTTATATGCACATACATTTACATATACGTACATTTATATATATGTGTTACATGTATGCCAAATATATGCATTTATATGTGTTTTTATGAAATCTCTGCATATTTGTTAATGTATACATAAGGTATATTATATATGTATATGGTTGTATTTATATTCATCTATATGCATGTA
This sequence comes from Lynx rufus, assembly GCF_022079265.1. Taxonomy (NCBI): domain Eukaryota; kingdom Metazoa; phylum Chordata; class Mammalia; order Carnivora; family Felidae; genus Lynx; species Lynx rufus. Next base: position 15,403,297 of record NW_025814845.1, read on the forward strand.
GGCATGTATGGTAACAGAGATAGACAGATGGGTAGAAAAACAGAGACCAGAAACAAATGTATCAGAATGTTAACAATAAACTGTGGAATTATGTGGAATAATCATTACTATTACTTATATTTTCCTTTTCTCCCCCATCTAAATTAACACTATTAAGCAAGCAATAACTTTATAACCAGAAAAACAACAACAAAGTTTATTTTAAAAATTAACTCAGAATACTATGGTAAGGCTTTCTTCAACCCACACCTGCACCAAGAGTATAAATGTAAACACTAATGCATCAAAGAACTCAATTTCAAAGCTAGAAGTTGAATCATTCCTGGTGATGAGCAGGGCCTAGAGTATCCATCCCTTTTATCTCTCAACCCAACACAACATCTTTGTTTTGCTAAAATCAAATCATCACGAGTGTCCAAGCATGATGAAGGAAGGGTGAGATGTCGTAACATACAGAAAGGGTTACCAGGGGTGCCTAGGTGGCTCAGTGGGTTGAGCCTCTGACTTCGGATCAGGCCATGATCTTGGGGTTCGTGGGTTCGCGCCCCGCCTCCAGCTCTGTGATGACAGTTTGGGGCCTGGAACCTGCTTCTGATTTGCGTCCCTCTCTCTCTCTGCCCCTTCCCTGCTCGCATTCTGTCTGTGTCTCTCTCTCAAAAAAATAAAATAAAAAATAAACATTAAAACAAAGGGGACCAGAGCAATTATTTAGCTCCAACTGTGTGCCATGTCCAGCACTGCAGCAGAAGGGCTCCTATTTGCTGATTCGTTTCCCTTTCATAACCCTCTAGGAGACAGGCATTTCTCATAGGCTGTAAAATAAAGAGCCCGAGGCCACATAGCGCAGTAAATGCAGAGGTGTTTTTCTTTGTTATTCTATTCCACATGGGACAGTCAGAAAGGGGTACAGTAGATGATCTTCTGGCTTTGGGGCAAAGGGAGAGAGTTTGCACCCATCGTGTACATTAGGCTTCCATTCCCTTTTAACACCCCTTGAATCATTTCCGTCTCTGATTCCAGGATCCCCTTCTGTCTGAGCAGAAATAGAGTATTACGTATTGATGTTCTAACACATTTATGTATGAATTTGTACTTACCATCTGAGAATGAATGAAATAAGGCAAGATGCACTTATTATAGGATGTAATTTCCTGTACTTGGCATATGACTTATTGATTCCAATTAAATTTTGACTGAGGCTTATATGTGAAATAAATATATATTTTTTAAATCAGTTTTCCTTCTAATCTGATTGAATTATTTATTAAATGCCTAATGGTTAATAACTCAGCTACTCAAAAGATTCACTTACTTTAAGTTCTAAAATTTATCTGGCTGGATTTTATTCCAAACACCTTGTTCTTTCTAATGGCATTTCCCTAATATTAATGCTGAACCGAAACCAAAAATAGCAAGGGGGTGAGAACTCAGACTAGCAGGAACTGAGAAGATCAGTGTAATCAGCAAATTAGGGCTATGTACAAATCATGCAATTGGCATCATGGGAGCAGCAAGGACCACGCCATGTGGAGAGGAGAACACTTGACGTTGATAACTTTGATTAGCATTAACATTGATCACAAAATTCAGTTACTTCCAGGATGTTTCATGATGCTAATAAATAAAAGATGACACTCTTTAAGAAGGGTGGCTTCCATAGTATTGTAGCCAAAGACAGCTAAAATGTGGGGTGGGGTGTTATTTATTTTGTCAGCATTCTCTTGACGGAGCTATAACTGGGAAACCCAGATAGAGCTATTTCTCAAAAAAGGGAGGCAGAGTTGTTGCTGGAGACCTCAGGGAGATTTATGCAGCAACAGGCTTTGCTTTCAGATCTGGCTCCTCCTTTTCTGTGCTTTCCTCTTCTGTTTAAGCCACCCCCTCCTGCAAACCAGGGTCCTCCTAAGTCCCTGCTTGTTTAGCTCTAGACCAGCCTGGACGGTGTTTCATACTCTACGTCTGTGTCGATTCCTTCTCCTTCACATTAAATACAACCCTCATCTCTAGCTCTTCGAAGGTTCTAAGTACTTTTCACCGCCCTCCTTAGTCAGATTCAAAGCAGTTAAGGAATTTCCCCAAAGTCACAAGGTCAAATGCTAGGCTGACTTAGCCCTTGTCTCCTTCCAGCGCACCTCACTGTTCTACTTCCTTTACTTCCTCATTCTCACACGCTAACTGGCACTAACATGGTCACTGTTGACAAAAATTATGAAGAGTAATCATCAAAATAGAAAACCTCCAAATTAGAAGTCAGGTTATAGCAGACCGGTGTCCTCACAGCGATATGGTGAGTAATTAGACCTTTCAGAAAGAAGCCTTTCCAAATCCCAGTTCCTTGGATGCCTCTAATGAAGAAGAGCTCATTTCTCCTAGTTCTGCCTTTGGACAGTCTTTTGAATAAATTCTAATTTGTGAATTAAAATCTGTTCTCAGAAATGTTTACTATTTTTTTTCTAAATTTTAGAGAGAGACAGAGACAGACAGAATCTTAAGCAGTCTCTGTGCACAGCACAGAGTCTGATGTGAGACTCGATCCCATGACCCTGGAATCATGACCTGAGCCCAAATCAAGAGTCTGACGCAGCCAACTGAGCCACCCAGGCGTCCCGTTCCCAGAAACTTCCACCTTTTGATTTTAGCTCTGCATTTGGAGCCAAATGATAATATTAACTAACTTCTCCACTGCTTACTCTGTCGGGGTTGGTTCAAAATGCTTTAAACACATTGACTTACATGAACTCAGAGAACTCTATTATAAGGTTGCCTTAAGACAAGTATGCTAAAAGTGTGCTTACTTTAAGACAAGGAAGGTGAGGTAGAAAGGAGAAATAATTGCTAAGAATGGGCAGAACTGGATTTGAAGCCGGCCATGTGTTTCCATAGCTAACACACTCCCCGGCAAGTCACCACTCTCTCCTGGTCGCTTTTAATGTTTACTTAAACCAGCCTTGCACTTTTGACACACGAAACACAATTACTTTTGTTCACACTTTGAAGCCACCCAAATCACGGACAATTTTTTTTTTTTTTTAAGAAGCGTCAACATTCAGATAAAATGCAGGGTGGGGTGTGGGGATAAAATACTCTGTGGTGAGTTCAGGCGTTAATAGGGTCTACACCTGAGTCAGACACTCCGGGCTCCTAACACGATCTTTTGGTTGGTTGCTAGCCCTGGCAGGATCAACTGGACAAATTACTTTGCCCATTTGTGCCTGTATTTCTTGATTTTTACAAGTGGATACAATAACATACCTACCTCATAGGACTTTTTTGAACTTAAATCAAACATTGGAATGTTGACTGGTAGATTGCCAGCACTCAATAAATATTAGCTTCTATTTTTAATACTGACATGATTAAATAAGACCATATAGTTAAGTATTATCACAGTGCCTGCTCCTTAGAAATCACTCAAGCTATATTAACTGTGATCTTCTCATTTAGTATTATTACTTCGCTGTTTTCTCACATGTTCTTTAATATCCAAGGGCATGAGGGATATAAATGTGGGATCTCAGGACCATAGCACACCCAGTAGGTACCCTGGGCAGGCCTTGTGTTATCCTTGCAGTGAGTTCATGGAGTCGCTTTTTAGGTTCAGATTAAATACATGTACTCCTCTTTCCTTTCCTTTCTGAAAGTACTTTCAAAAACTGACCTCTGTGCCCCAGAGCTGAAATATGGGATGCGGAGGTTGAATTTGGGTGTAAAGAGGCATAATAGCTTTATTGCTTTGTGGAGCAGAGGATGCTGTAGCGAGGTAAGGAGCTTTCTTTCTTTCTCTCAAGTTTATTTATTTTGAGAGAAAGGACACATGTGAGTGAGTGGGGGAGGGGCAGAGAGTGAGGGAGAGAGAGAATCCCAAGCAGACACCACGCTGTCAGCATGGAGCTGGACATAGTCCTCGATCCCACTCACTGGGAGGTCACAAGTGAGCTGCAATCGAGAGTCCTTCACTTAACTGACTGAACCACCCAGGTACCCCGGGACTGAGGGGTTTAATAGGGACATACGGGATCTGGCTGATTTTGACAGGAATTGCGTATGTGCTGCTAGCCTCATTTGTCATGTTTTCAGGGTAGTACCCAGTTCCTGAAACAAAAAGCCAAGAAGGGAGGAGGGGAGGTTTGCAGAAGAGAGGAAAAAAAAGTTACTTGGTTTAAGTTCCAGTGTCCCTGCAGCCATTTTGACTTTTGTTCGACTTCACGCTTTTAAGTGGTTTCAAACGTGTGGGGGATTCGGCCACTTCTCTTCAAGTATTTAAAGCTACAACTACCCACACTAAGTCCTCACCATGTTCTGTCTCTTGATTATCAGGGCAACACTGCAACGGAGGTCCTTTCATCCCATTGTGCCACTGAGAAAACCAGAGTGGGAGAGGCTGACCAGGCAGCTTAGGCAGTGGCTATGTCGGGGTGCAAACGGATTAACTTCAAAATCCAGATTCAGATTCTTAACAGCATACTTCACATTTCCACCTACCCTCAGAAAAGCAGCTCTCAGGGCCCATCTCAGCTAGAATTGCAGGGACCGATTCTGGCACTGCGCCATCACTCCTGCAGAAGTAGGGACCAGATGCAGGGAGAATCTGCCTGGAGCTCCTGCAGCCCAGAGGATGCGCTTCGCGTATCCAAGAATAAAGAGACAGCAAAATGAAGATATGGAATAAAAATACAATGTGCCCTGAAGATGACAGAAACTGGGATGTGCTTATATTTCCACCAAATGAATGGGCATTTTTTAAAGTTTCTTTATTTTGAGAGCTAGAGAGACAGAGGCAGGGGGAGGGCGAGATGGAGAGAGAGAGAGAGAGAGAGAGAGAGAGAATCCCAAGAAGGTTCTTCACTGCCAACATGGAGCCTGACCTGGGGCTCAAACCCACAAACCATGAAATCATGACCTGAGCTGAAATCAAGACTCAGGTGCTTAACTGACTAAGCCATCCAGGCGCTGCAGAATGGTCATTTTTATGACCTATCGATTAGACCAGATTTCAGGTCTTGGAGGAGAGTTTGGTCACTGGGCAATGGAACTTCCGGAACCACCCACGGTGGTGAAAGACATAAAGTTGTTTGCAACTTCACCCCGCCTCCGCTGTCACTCTCCAGTCCCAAGTATTGGTGACTGAGAATATTCAAGCTTTAAAGACCCCAAATAATGTGCAGGACAAATTAAATGAAATTGAAAGCCTTTTCAGTAGGTCTCAAATTTACGTAAATTACAAACATGTGTTAGAAGGATATTGATAGTTAAATGGCTGGTTTGCCAAAATAACAACGACAACAACAACAACAACAACAACAACGTGATTAGGTGTTTCTGTGTGCCTGACAGAGAGGTACTGGATTTTTCCCTATAGCATTTGTGATTAGGCATGCGTATACACACACGCACACACACAGACAGACATTAAAATGTATTAAATCTTCTAGACGCATGTCGTTGTCACATTGCTCTAAGAACAGCATTTAAATACCAACTCGCTTGATTCCCTCAGAGATTTGAAAATGACTCCCTTATATTTGATAATGGACCTGTACTTAGAAGTTCTTTTGTACCTTGAGAATCTCAGGCGATACCATTAATGCTGCATAAAACACCACAAAATACCAGGAGATCAAACCAAGTAGCAATTACCGAAAACATTTTTCTGATATCTCCCCAGATTTTCCTTTGGGGAGTGCTAACTCAGTAAGTGTTCACTATACATAAACAAAGCATAGGCTATAACTCTGCAAAGAACTTACAGTCTTCTCTAAAGTGTTTTGCTTTGTTTGATAAAATAGTCTTTGGGGGAAACTCTAATGGACAAAAGCTAAAGATCCAGAGAAAGGAAACCTGATCCATTTGAAAGTGAATAGGGGGCTGCAGAGGCAACTAAAAAATATGCTGGTGCTTACTCAAAAAGTGCTGACTTCCTCTGGTAGGTCATCTTAGAGGACCACCTTACACCACATAATAGTGTAATTAAAAAGCGCTGATGTTGGGTACCAGGAAGAATCTGCCCTCTTCACCCCGCGTTGAAACAGCAGTCTGATTTCAGTGGGAGGCACCGCGTTGAATCTGTGGTATTGCAATTTTATCAATAGCCCGGGATACAATCAAACCTCATTAACTCGGACCCCACTAATTCTGAATTTACAGGAGTTCAGATATGACTTAAGAATTGATTCTTGCTGAGCCAAAAAAAAAAAAAAAAAAAAAAAAAAAAAAAAAGAGCTCCAGATAATTTCTTCTTTTGTGAGGATCAGGGTCTTGTTCACAAGACCAATATAGTCCAACTTTGTAGGGGTTTCGTCAACAAAGAGCCGGCTATTTAGAGCACTGCTGTAGTGTTTGGATCGTCATTTCCCACAGAAACTTATTACTCTGCGAAGTGGGGACGTTAGGCAGGCTGTGTTATTTCAAGCACAAAAATCGGTGTTATTCAAAGAATAGCACTGAATACACCATAAGGTAAATTTAGTGTATGAGTTTAGATGCTGGGATGATGGATAATTTTAGGTACCGCTTTTTCTTTTTCTTTCTTTTTCTCTTTCTTTCTTTCTTTCTTTTTCTCTTTCTTTCTTTCTTTTTCTCTTTCTTTCTTTCTTTCTTTCTTTCTTTCTTTCTTTCTTTCCTTAAAGCAAGCATCACTGTGGAATGTGTAAAATCATCACAAAGGATTTTGAGGAGTGGGAAAATAGTGAACACGTTAAAAGATGACTAATTAGGGTTTGTGGGCCCCTCCTGCCTAAGTTCAATAAATGTACGCACTTCATCTGAGTTTATATGAAAAATAATCCTTTTTCCAGAGATAAAATGCATTTCTTTTTTTTTTTTTTAATTTTTTTTCAACGTTTATTTATTTTTGGGACAGAGAGAGACAGAGCATGAACGGGCGAGGGGCAGAGAGAGAGGGAGACACAGAATCGGAAGCAGGCTCCAGGCTCTGAGCCGTCAGCCCAGAGCCTGATGCGGGGCTCAAACTCCCGGACCGCGAGATCGTGACCTGGCTGAAGTCGGACGCTTAACCGACTGCGCCACCCAGGCGCCCCAAAATGCATTTCTTTATAAGCTTTAAAAAATACATCACAAGCTAGTTTGTTACATTTGCCTTTCCTTTATAAAAGATGGCCAATGGGATGTGATCTGGCTTAACAAAGTGGATACAATCTTTGGGAACAAAGAGAGTAGCTATAAAAGCAGCATTAACTTTCCCCAGCGAAGTGATTAGCCTGTTTTGTCTTTCAGGTACTGAAGTGTCACCCCATAGCGACTCTTATCCTTGGTCCCTTACCTTATTGCCAATTCGAAATCTCGATATTTCCCATTTCTTTTTCAGAGTCATTTGTAAGGGCAAACTGAGAACCTCTTCCCTCAGCCCTGCCCTATAGGAGCTGCACAGCTTTTCCATCTGGATTCTCTGCAGAGGATCCAACGAGCTGAATGACAGAGCACTTTATCTGCTGGGAATATAAATGTACATTAGTGATCTCAGTAAGAACAGGATGCAAATAATGTGCAGTCTATCGAACACACAGGCTGTTGAAACGGCGAGCTGAATTCTCCTCTTCCTCCTGCCCCTCTTTTGTAATAACTTCTACGAACATGGTAGGCTTATTCCTGAATTATTGTGATCTATGGACTGGAGTTGAGACACACACCGTTGCTGGCATACAAATGAAAGGTGCCTAGAAACTCTTCTGCAATTTGCCATCGCTGTGAGATCCCATAATCAATGGGTGTCATTGCACTGGTTATGACTGGTGTTAGTGTTGTCTGTCTAATGCGGTGGATTGTGGATAGTGTGAGCTGCCTGTCAGTATAAGAACAATGGATTAGAAAAAAAAAAAGTTTAGGTCCTCCAGCCTTGACAGTTTGAGATACATTGGCCCCCACGCAGAGGATATGATATGCATACAAAGTGTCTGGGAAGGTTGGCCACAATAATAGTAATGTAGACAATTGGCCTCACTACAGATTGTAAGCACCAGGAGGGCACAAGCCTCATCTGATTTATTCACCAATGTATGTCTAATAAGTGACCCGGTGTTTGGCACAGCAGACGATAAATCCTTGTTGAGAAAAATGTAGAAACAAGAGACAGTACCGCTTATGATTACACAATTGGCTCTTAAGGCTGGACACACTCCTGCAAATAGCTAGAGATCAGTGAACATACAAAAACAAAACAAAAGACAAAACAAAGAAGCAAAACATTCAGATTCAGTTGTTAATATGAGTCCTGACTTCCTAAGACTTGGCTGTATACAAAGTTCCAAAGGCTATACTAGCAGAATTTGGGGAGTAGTTTGTCTTTCCCCAGGAAGGCGTCCCTGACCTCTTTAGCATCTTCTCAAAGAACACAATACTTGTGCAGTCGTAGCACATATCATCACAGAGGCCTCGGCAGGAGTGCCCACGGTACTGTTTAAGCGCCACACCACATCTCTTGGCTGCAAGCACACCCGCTTAGGGGCTCAGAAAAAATGATCTGATTTGAATTATGCTTGTTACTTTACAGGCACAGCCCCACGATAACTTGCCAAGGAAAGTAATGTTTTAAACGTGTTTTATAGACGAGGAGACTGAGACTTAAGAAGGTTAAATCATTTGCCCAGGAGCATCCGGTTAGTAATACACTGAATTGCTTTTTGCAAATGTATTCAGTTTCACTGGAGCCTGTATTTCCAACCATGCTATTATACTGCTTAATGGTATCTGAGACCTTAGCCCAACAGGGGATCCAGTTCGTTAAACTCAAGCTGCAGTAACTCTTTAGGCCAAAAAATGAGGTATAAAATTCCTTTCTTCCCACGGAAGCAGCTAGATAAAAAGAGCCGAGGACTTAAGGATTATTTTAACAGAGGCCATTCTCAGGGTAAAGCAGTTAGCTGGCATTTCACACCAACCTGGATGAGAGCACTATGGTTTCCAAAGCAGAGGACCATTCATGGATAAAACCAAACGAAACCAATCCCTCCATGTAGGGGAGGAAAAATAATAGCTGAACATGGTATTTCAGGGGGTGGTTTGGGCCATTTTGATGAGTTACTCAGTTTTCCTGGGTATCTCCCATATATACAGGAGGTATGCATGCTATTAACCTTGTTTTTCTCTTGTTAATCTTTTATCACAGAGGCAGAGTCTCAACCAAGAACCTATTTTCTCTCCCCTATAATAACAAAGAGAATATCCAGAGTTTCACGATTCCTTAGTGAAGTGGAATTCAAAATAAACATCAGGGACTTGGTGTGTGTCATTAGCCATATTTAGTCGGATGTATTTTCATTTATTCATTTTTAATCTAATGGCAACTCTCGTCTCACTAAAGTCTCGAGTTAAAGCACCTCTCAGAGTATTATGATAAATAGCTATAAATATCTACTGAACCTTAAGTTAAACCACAACCTAGTTTTAGGCTGTCCTTATTGGTAGCCACGAGGCATGTAGCTATTTACATTTAAATTGACTGAAATTAAATACATTAAACATTTAGGTCTTTAGTCATACTAGCTACATTTCAAGAGGTCAATAGCCAAATGTGGTTAGTGACTGCCATATTTCGGACAGATTCCACATGTTGGAGGCATGGAAATAGGATATTTCTAGCCTTGTAGAAAGTTCTATTGCACTGTTCTGGTTGCTTCTGACTAAAGTGAGCACAGCCAGTAAGCAGTGTCCGTGGTATAGTGTTGTTTTTCTCAGGCTTATTGTGTTCTGATATGCCAGGGATACTCGTGTTTAAACCTGTCCTCCTGGCGTAAATATTAATGGCGATCCTTTTACTCTCAAAATTTTTCCTATTTGGTCAATAAATTATGGCCACCTTAACTGCCTCATTGCACATGATATTCATTTCTTTCCTTTCAAGCTGTGCAGTGTGTGGTATAAGTTTCTGTCCACTCATGTAAAACGAGGATAGTAGTGAATACCTCTGCAGGCTCTTTCCTGTAATACTTTCTCCTCCGACTTCCTGCAGTGATTCGTGTATAAAAGACATTCCTCAAAAACAGAACTTTCGCATCCTAGTGCTTTGCAGACTGTTTTCTTTTTAATATATAATATTATTATCGTATGTTTTATGTTATATCTTATTATATAAGAGACATCCCAAAGTACCTGTTATATGATTACCCCTAGAATATGATTAGGTAATAGGCATTAAAAAGCATAGGCTTCCTGAGGAGATCCAAGGGACATATTCTACCTCCCCCTGTTCTGTACAACGAGGGGTACACATTCACTTCACCATCAGCCAATCGGGTGTTCTCTCCCGGTAGTTTGACTCTTGAGAGAGTAGTTAGAAAATGTGTATTACAGCCGAAGTGGCAGTGCATCACTCAATCTCTTCCTACTGCCTAGGCTTACTCGTTTTCCAAATCCTGTCCTCCCACCATCCCCTCCCCACCATCCCCCCTACAATCCTGTGAGCTTCTCATATCCCTCCATTACATTGACTTTTTCCTTCGAGTAGACAGAATCTCTTTCTGTAATTTGCACCCAAGACCCTAAGCAGTACAGCAGCCTTGAAGAACTTTTAACTTGGGAACTATCGGTGGCACTATCTGCCTAAGCAACTCTACACATTTTCATCGCAATTTGCTCAATGCTGAGGCTCACAGAAACATCACGCTAACTCCACTCCAGATGTACATAATAACATCTACGTAATCATATGTTCTTCCACAAATTAAGATGGTAAGGTTAAGATTAGAGAGTTCCCTTCTCCCAAAGAGTCTTCTTCGGATATTATCACAGTTTCTCCAGATGTTTATTAAACATACATTCCCTTTATAATCTGCTTCCAACCGCAAGCCGGCTTCTGTCTTTGCTGATGCTCAGCTGTATTATTATGTGGGTCACAGCCAACTCTCCACATTTCCACTATCTAATTATTGTTTATGGTTTTACTTTGGATCCTATACTTCAATTACCTACTCTGTATTGAACAAACATACTAAATTCCCCTCTATTTATTATATCTTCCATAAATTGTATCGCCCATCTAGGATAATGGGTATTGCTTGCACATTTGTAACATTTCAAATAGCCTAAATTTCTTGATAGCTTAAGTGTAGGGTGTGCGACTGTGGGGTTTGAATACTGCATATTGGAAAAATGATAGACTTCTTGAGTTCTCCTAGCTGCATGTTTTTATATTAAAGTTAATTTCCCCCTTGGTAGAGACTGCCACACAGTCATGACTGTATCACTGAAATGTCTACAAAATAAAGGCATACTATCCTCTCAACTTAAGACTCTTAAACATTTCCATTTTAAAGAAAAATCAAATCACAGAGGAAGCTAAATTTGCAAAGAGAAATTCCATTAGCATCCGGAGGGTCATTTCTTTGTTTGAAGGGACAGAGAAACACGGTTACAGAGACTCAGGGCATGGCATCATCCTCCCTATTCTGGAGATTTGTAAAGGCAGATCTGTAACTGCCAGGAAGTCCCTGGGCTGCCTATTATAATCCGTAATCAGTTGGAACTGATTGCTCAACTCTGGTCATTTTCATCTACAAACAAATTCACAAGTTTTCCAGACAAATATGGATGGGCTGGTAAATTTAAAATTCAAATGAAAAAATATCTTCCTGTAATGAGTTCACATACCTTTTATTTAGACTTCCAAATGCCAGCATAATGTGATTAGTTTTGATGTTGTTTCTTTCCACCACTTATGAGAAATCACATCATCAATCATATTATCAAAATTAGATGTGGAGAAGACCTAGCATGTCACCAGGACCCTCCCCTGTGCCTGTATAGACTTGTTTTAGCCAGTCTCTGTACTTTTTAATATTTTCTTCAATCTAATATTACACTTCCCTTGTGACCAAGCATCTACCATTTCCATTGTAATGACATAAATATAAAGGATGAGAGTTTGTTTTCTTAACAGGATGCATCTATGTTTATCTTCTCTGACTTTTCAAAGAAAGCTCCTGGCAAACATCTAAGAAGTAAAGATAAATCCAATATATTGTGATGAATAATTTCAATTATGAACATTTGCATCGAATTTCAAATGTGTTACGCTTTATAGTGGCAAATGATACACATCAGACTAATTATTGTTATATGAGCAAACATTATTCTTTTAACAAAAATTTATCGAGTACCTTTACAAGCCGTCAGTTTGTGATATATATTTTATACAATATATGTGTGCTATATGTCATATATATTTACTTATATTTTTAAAATCAGTTTATTGAGAGTATATTGGGCATTTAACTTGATGAGGTATAAATATTAGATGCTTTTATTTTTCCCCAATCTTTGTCTTCGAACTTGTTCTGTCAAATTGTCTTCCCATGTCCTTCGGTGAAAATTTATATACATTTTGAATGTGAAAATCTCAGTCCATATTACCATTCCAAACTCAAGTTTAGGAGTGCAAATACTGGAGCCATACTCCATTATTGTGAATCCCAGAACCCCCACCTATTAGCTCTGGTTTCTTGGGTTAGCCACTCATACTCAAATGGGCTCCATTTTCTCAGCACTCAAATGGAGATAATAAAGTAACCTACATCACATGGCTCTTGTGATTTTCTGTACATGGAGAACTTGGAGTATTGCCTGGTGTAGAATGAAAGAGATGTAAGTGTTAGCTATTATTATAATAATTATTATTTTCATTATTATCATTCATCATTTCCCTCAGCACACACTTAACCTGTGGCTCAAAGAGATCTGAGGTTGAAAAGGGCCATCATTTTCATTTTTCATCCTATTCTAGTATCTGTCCCCTTTCAAAGCTTCTTGTATGAATGATGGGAAGGGAAATAGGTGAGGAAGCAATTATTTTCTCAGGCTCATTGATTGTAGGTAGGTATCCCTAATCTAACTCTGGCTTCGTCGGTTCTGTTCATTGTTGGTATCCGCGCCAATGGATTGGTTTTCACATGGTTAATGTGTATAGCTTTGTTGAGGCAGCGATAAGCTTTAATCTAACACTCTCTACTATGGATAACCCATTTAGAGAGGGCAGTTATGCTTCTCCTCATCTCTTGCAAGTGAGCCATGCCTCCAACCTGTTCTCTTAGTTTTTAAGACTTGGCCCAAACACAGGGCACCTTAAAGTGTTTGGGCTCTCTGGAATCAGAAATAACCAATTTCCTTATCAATGTCCCTTTAGGAATGAAGGAAACTGGGGTGAGGTGGGAAGTTGCCCCATCTTTTCCCCAGGCATATAATGCTGTGATCACTTTTATTCCTGTGATCAAGAGTAAGTCTCTCATCTTCAATATCTCTAGACAATAACTGGACCCCATCTCTGTGCTCTTTTAAGTCCCTAACTTTCAGAAAATGCAAATAATTCTCTGCAAACAACTCGCACTTTCACCTTGATTGATTTGGGGGTTCCTCAGTCATCTAGCAGGGAACAGGATGCCAAGTCTTTCCTTCTTTTGGACAACACCAGTCTCTAGGAAGAGGACTCCTAACATGGTGACAGCTTCACAGAGGAATGAAGGAAAACCTCCTTTGTAACCATAAACACTACAGTCCCTAGGATGTCAGCCATTCTCAATTAACTTTGTCCTCTTTCCAGTCTTAGTTTTTAACCAGGTAGGGGATAATGGAACATTCTATTTTTGGCACCTGTTGGTAGGGCCAGTTCTACTGCCCTAAAGTACGACCCAGTAGGAACTGTCAGGACACAATTATTGCAAGTTCTCTTTTGCATGTAGGTAACTGAGTGTCAATTTGCCTTCAGCTTTGGGCCTCAGGCACTAAATCCAGGGCAAAAAGAAAAGCCACACTCAATTTCATGTTATGTATTTAATGTGTGACATAAAAATCTTAGTATGTAAATATCAAGCATATGTCATATATTTATACAGATTGATATTAACATTTTAAAGACTATTAGGTGGCTGGCATTGTAGTAGACTCTTTAAATATGTTCCATGTTTAGGGGCACCTGGGTGGCTCAGTCGGTTAAGCATCTGACTCTTGATTTCAGCTCAGGTCATGATTTCATGGTTCGTGAGATCAAGCCCTGCATCGGGCTCTGCACTGACAGTGTGTAACCTGTTTGGGATTCTCTCTCTCTCCCTCTCTCTCTGCTCCTACCCTGCTCGCACTCTCTCTCAAAATAAATAAATAAACATTAACAAATATATGTTCCATGTTTAATCACCAAAATAACTTGTAAGTTAATTATTATTCTGTTTTAAACAGAAAAGAAGGCTGGAACTCAAGAGGCTGAGTGTTTGTTCTCAATCACATAATCATTAAGTGCTAGAATAAAGACTCTAACACAGAGTTCTTGGTTCCAAAGTTCAGATATAGCATAGCATTTCCACATATATGAAGGAAGTTAACAAGAATATATATATATATATTCTTGTGATAAATTTAAAAAATTCTATAGATAATGCCCCATCACTGATATTTGTATTTTGAAATTTGCATAAAAGAATCAAGTCCATAGATGAAATCCAGGTATCCGGTTCTGCTCAGCTTCTCAGTGGCCCTTAATGAGCTCAGTGGCAGCAGCCTCATAGACCTTGAAAATCGAAGATAAAGTACCTACATTTTCAGACACCACAATCATTATAAAAATTCACACAAGACACGAGCCCTCATTCTCAGAAGCAGGAAGTAGGAAGGATGGACTCTTCTTCTTAATTAACCATATCAAATCAACCATACTGGGAGGGGTAAAGAGGAGAAAATATTCCATTTGGTAAAGGAGAACACTATCAGGAAATGCATTGAGGGTGAAGGAGTGAAGGGGATTTTTCTCATTGTTAGAGAATGTGCCACTTTTTATAAACAAATAAACGCATACATACTTATAACCAACGTGTATGTCACGTATCATGCTTTAGCAACGTGGCAAAAGGGAAATGGAGTTCCAAAGGTTTGCAAACCCACGTGATTTTCAACAAATCATACTTACACGAGGGAATTCATGAGGAAACTGTAGGTATGCAATAAAGCAGCAAATAATTTTGTGTATGCAATTGAATGCTCAAAGAGATGACCACAAGCCCTGGCTGAGGGCCAAACACTCATTTGGGGGCTCTCGCAAGCTAAGAGTTAATTTCATTTCTCATGGGCCCACCTGCTGGAAATGGCGGGTATGCAATCGTGTGCCAAACTAGGCATGCAGTGGCCAGCTTTGCCCAGTGCCGTGCAGGTGCACCTTCTTGAAAACAGAGCATTTCACTAGTTTGCACACATCACAATGACAGGATTCAGAACGAAGGAAGAGGGTAAGGAAAGCCATCTGAAGGCCAAACCATTAAGTGAGAACATCCCAACGTAGGGTGGATTTTTAAAATATAAGGATTAGAATAATATACATAGCATACCTAGCATATAGTAGTTCCTAAAAAAAAAATGATGGCTATATTATCATCTCATGAATTGTTCTTTTTGAGCTTATATAACCTAAGTTATATAACGACATGAACGTACATGAACATACACTCTCATTTTAAAGGAAACAATTAAAGAAGTCCCCATTTTTGCCCTCTTGGGTAATCTAGAAGTAAACCACAGGGCAAACCACCCTCTCAAAGAGGTGCTTTGTACTGATGAGAAAATTAAGTGGGGTTCTGTCTTAGTTGGTTTGGGCTGCTAGAACAAATTACCATACAGTGGATAGCTTATAAACAATGTAGATGTATTTCTCACAGTCCTGTACACTGAGAGTTTTAGATCAGGGTGGTACCATGGTCAAATACTCGTGAAGACCCTCTCTGGATTGTAGATGGTTGACTTCTCACTGTGTCCTCATGTGGTGGAAGGCGTGAAGGAATGTTGTAGGGTCTCTTTTATAGGAAAACTCATTTCATTCAATGACTCCCATTTATGTGTAGAATTGACACTCTAAGGTGATGTACAAAGCTCTTCATACTTTCATACCTTGGCCTTGCCTACCTCCTAAAATATTCACTCTGGGTGTTCTATGCCGTATTCAGAACCCTCTGTACTTCTCACCTGATATCTTTGATTGTGGCAAAGTAGTTGCCTGTCCATTTAAGTTCATATCCCTTCTTTTACGGTATACAGTTATCACTAGGATGTAGCTTCACAGATAAGACCTACATCCTCCGTCTTTTTGCCTTGAGTTTCTACCCATGGAACATATGCAGAAGTGATTGCACCACTTCTCAGCTAACACTGTTAGAAGCGGACGTGTCTTTTCCAAGCTCTTTCCCTTCTCCTTGCTGGATGCAGAGTTCTTGAGGTCCTAGTAGATGCCGAAGTCACCAGGTGGAAGGACCTTTCATTCTAAAAATCTCAATTAAGAATAGTTGATTCCTGACCAGGAGCAGCTACTGTGGACTGTTGCATTGGGAGAAACGAATTTCTATTTCACTAACCTACTGAAAATTTAGGAGGTATATTTAGTTATAATAGCTGGTATTCCCAAACTGATGTATCATCCCACCTATCCAATCTGTCTAGCATGTTCTTCTCATTTCAGGTATCCATTGTTCAAAGGTGAGCTTAAATGCAGCCTCCTTCACATCTCCTTCTGTATCCTTCAGTCACAGTTAATATCTTTCTCTATTACATTTCCCTAGCTGTTTGTCTTATGTTATAATTAATTCTGTCCATGAAAGTATTCACCACTAAATGATGAGCTTCTCTGGGTAGAAACTCTATCTTAATCGCTTTGTACTCTCCAGAGTGTCAAACACAGTATCTCACAAACAGTAGGTGCTCAATAAATGTCTATTGCATTAAATCGAATGAAATCAAATTCATATACATGAATGATTAATATGTTTCTTTCATTCAAGATCTTAGGGCTGGTATGAAGAAAGAAATCTATTACTTCAGTCTGACTTTTTAACTTGGCAGATTAGAGTGGAATAAAAATGTGTCCTGGATAAAATGAAAATGCATTGTTTTACATAAGATATAGCAATTTTGAGAAATACATTGATTTAATGTACTTAGGCCAGTGAAAAATCTGTTGGTTTAAGCTAACTGCCATTAGTTTCAATTAAAATGTATCGATTTGGGTAAATGTTGGTTAGGATAAATGTTGCCTGACTGTGGAAAAAAAAAAAAAAACATTTGCTTAAGCTTGCCTTAGAGCACAGTGAGAGAGAGAGAGAGAAAGAGAAAGAGAGAGAGAGGTGGGGATGTGGTTGGGGGAGCAAGAGAGTGCGTTTGAGGAAACCTGGTGGAAATTTCCTCCCTGTGCCTGCTCTTCTCGAAGAGGTGAAAGGGAACACCAATTGGTGGGTCACTGTCCTTTGACTTTATATTAACTCTCACCCATATGTGAATAAAATAGCATTGAAATAAAATTTTGCTTAAATGAAAATGCTTCTATGGAAGGTCCAAACAGGTCAGTTCCATTAATTTATTTAAAAAGTGATGTAATTCAGTTATCTCAGCTCATGATGACAAAATAACTGCGTTCAGTTTGCGGAACATTTTTCCCTTTTTGACAAATGGTGTAGATGCTTTGATTAGATTGGATAATATGACAAAGCCATTTTTTTTTCTTTTTGCTCATAAACAATTGAATATTGGCGATTTCATATAGTTCAGTTCAGCGGATACTGTGTAAGGGTCATTAAAGAAAGAAACAGATTGCACTTTGTTTTCATTTATATTTTAAACTATAATTCCTTGTTTCCTTTTCTGGTCTCTGAGGGTAGGCACTATGCACATACAAGCACACGATACAGACTGTGAGTGCACACACTCTCACAGCCATATGCACATTCTATTATCTATCTATGTATCTATGTATCTATCTACCTATCATCTATCTATCATCATCATCTATTATCTCTGCATTTACAATCCCAAGGAAGTAAAAGCCTAAAACATACAGGTACTCTCTAAATATTTGAGAAAGGAGGGCAGAAACACAGGCATGGAAATGTTAAGTAATGGTAGATAAGATTAGACCAAAGGGAACAAAAAATAATGGACAATGTAAATTAATGAATTTAATTAACCATTTAAATATTTTTCATTGGAGAAATTAACATTCTCTTTTTCTATGTGTTTTTAATGACTGGAAGGGATAGATATCTTGGCAATGAATATTGTGTAAAACATACATAGATTAAGTAAGTGCAAAACAAGGAAGTCTCAGTGTTAAGGACAAGGAGGAGATGTCAATAAAAATTGGGGAAAGTGATGAAGACATTTGGGTGATATAGAAGTAAGAAGCGAGAAGGTAGTAATCGCAAGAATCTATATGTGGAATCTGGAGAGGAAACTACCATTCAACAGGAGAGGTCAGAAGATACTCAAAACATATGAAATAAAATAGCTGCAAAACACAGTGAAGATCTTTCAAAATATAAATTGGAAAAGAAAAAAAAAATTAAAGTCAAAATATGTCAGGAAAAAAAAGAGGGAGGCAAACCAGAAGGGAGTCTAAAATACAGAGAACAAACTGAGGTTCCTGGAGGGGAGGTGGATGGGGGACGGGCTAGATGGGTGATGGGTATTACGGAAGGCACTTGTTATGATGAACCCTGGGTGTTACATGTAAGTGACAAATCACTAAATTCTACTCCTTAAACAAACAAACAAAAAAAGATAAATAAAATAAAATAAAATAAAATAAAATAACATATAAAATCAAATAAAGTAAAATACTGAAGATGAAAGAAAAAACACGTGTCAGCATATTCCAGTTCTTACCTCTTTGTCTTCTCTTGTTTCTGAAATGGGATACACTTATCGTTTTAGTTTGTTTATTTGTTTTTGTTTTGTTTCATTGCAGAGGCTATTTTACTTGCAAATCTTCCAAACCTAGAGAAAAGGTATTATCTCAGCTGATTAGAAATGTCAAAATGGTTCTTCAGGTCCAATGTTTCGCTCCATAGTTATGAAACAGTTAACAACAACATCTCTGTCTTCTGATCACTGATAAGACTCAGGTGGTGGCATTTTAAGTTCTGACCACATGTCCCTTATTAAAAATAATTATACAGTGAAGAACAGATTTTTATCATGGGTTCTGTTGCTGCTTCCTGGGAAACATTAACAAGCCCCTTAAACTCTCTGAGGTTTATGATCTATAAAATAGAGATAATAGAAATAATCCTTTTGTTATTTGGCTATTATAAAAATAAAATGAAATAGTGTTAAGTATTATGCAGTAAATAGAAAAATCATCACTGAGAGGTGATATGCTAGGCAATTTCACATATTTTATTTTGTTCAATCCCAGTGTTGCCATGTGATACAGACATTATCTTCACTTTTGAAGAAATGAGGCTCACCCACCAGAAGTTAAGCAATTTGCCCAAATGTAAGAATGGCACTTAGCAAATGTTTTATGAATCAATTGATGACTTACTCCTTAGTCCTCTCCTTTGGCATTCCTTATATTTAATTATTTACATAAAGTAGAACCTTGCCAATATAATATAGTGTGTGTATGTGTGTGCATGTGTGTGTGTGTATGAGTGTGTGTGTGTATGCGTGTGTGTATGTGCGTAGGGAGAATCTATGCTAAATAGGAAAAGTCTGAATTATGAAATATTTGATGAATATAAATTCACCCAAAGTTTCTTCCAACTTGAGAGTTCTGTTTATTTGATCAACTTTCTGGTGTATATCATCATCATGATATCAAATTGAGTTTTTATTATCATTTTAATCATTACCTGAGAATGTTTGACATTCATTTATTCATTCGTTTAGTCAACCAACAAATATCTGAAGGGAACTGTGCCAGGTAGTGGGAATCCAGTGAGGGAGAAACCGAGATAGTCCCAGACTTTAGAGGGTTTCTGGAATAGTGAAGAGATGGATGTTACTCAAATATTTACAAAACACTTGTAAACTTGCCATTGTGGTAAGTGGTCACCTGCTGAGAGAGCCTATAAAAGGAGGGTTTGCCTCAGCGAGAGAGAAAAGAAAAAACTTAGTCTGAAATATAAGAAGTGGTAAGAGAAGGGAAGTGTGTCCAGGGCAGAGGGAACAGCATGGAAAAAGGTCTCTGGCAGGAGAGAGAAAGCTAGCGTGGCAGGAACAAAGAAAATCCTCCTGCAGTGGTAGGTGGTCAATACTGAATGCCTGTTTCTTTCTCAGAAGAGCACAGAACCAGTCAAGACAGGCAGAGGTGGCAGGCAGATGAGATTGCAATCAGTGGGGGTAGCACAAAACGCTTGCAGCGATACTCAAAGCGGAGGACCTTTCACAGAGGCATAGGGGATAAGTAATTCTCTCTCCCGAAAGGTACAGGAAGTGTTTTCAGGTAGAGGATGCAGGCAGGGCTAGACTACACAAGTTTGGTCTTGGAGGTGACTTTAAAGACGTCTATCCTTAGGAGTAATAAGAAGTGAGTAAAGGATTTCAGGGGTATAGGGTGAGAATGACATTTTGAAAAGCTATTTCTAACTGTTGAGAGGAAAAAGGATTGGAAAGAATAGTTGGGACGTTATTGCTGAGGAATAGGCAAAAAGATAGTCGGACTAGGGTGGTGGTGATGGTAGTGGAGAAGAGGAGACATAGACAGGTATGAGAGCTATTAAGTACATAAAATGGACAGAATTTGTTAAAGGGGATTTGTTTGGGGAGTAATGGGAATATCAACAATGACTTATGGCATGTAGAGTGATAGATGGTTGTTTGGTTTAATGAATCAAAAAAAACTGAAAGACAAGATTTGGGGAGGGAAGATTACAAGTTAGTATTTGAGCCTATTGACTACGAGATGCCTTTGAGGTTGGCCAATAATTTGCCAATATTAATATTTCAAAATTAAACAACACTGGGTTTATCCAAGCCATATTATTTATACTACATAATTACATGGAAAAATTTTTTAAAGATCTACCTGTCAAATAATCGTTATAAATTTCATTATAGTGGAATATAAATCAATGCAGCTTTAGTGTGCTTATGACTCTCTAAACTGCTGCTCTATTCAGACATTATTTTAGACTTTTGAAAGTTGGTTCTTTTTTTTTTTTTTTTTTTTTTTGCCTTTCTTATTTATGTGTTGTGTTTCTGTGATGTAATTGTCAGGCCTTCCGAACAGCTTCAATGGAAACCCCATTTGAAATAGTATAGTGGGATTTGATGGCAATCTTTCTTGAATCTGAACAGAAGTGACTTTTTCACACTATCGTGCATGTGAGGATTCATCAGCAATATTGTAAAGATTTCACAAAGGCAGGAAATCATGTGCAAGCAAATTTTTAAAGAAAATAGGCTTGAAATGATTTGCATAGGACCACTGAGGTTAGAAGGAGCTGCAATTTCACCTGATTCACCTTGCCTTCCAGTAAGGCCACAGGAAAAACAGCTCAGTGAAAAGAATAGGTCCTGTGTTTAAATAAGACTTAGAAGAAACTCCTTTATTCATTTTCCTAGGTTTACCCCAAAGTATATCCACTATTTGCCACCCCACAATTTCTTCTTTACTTCCTATCTAAGATCTATCTGCTGGTGGTGAAATCCTCCTCCTCCTCCTCTTCCTCCTCTTCCTTTTCTCCTCCCTCTCCTCATCTTCCTCCCCCTTCCACTCCTCTGTGTCCCCCTCCTCCTCGTCCTCCTTCTCCTCCTCCTCCTCCTTCTTCTTCTCTCTAAATGAATGGTTTTACAGAGGCCACTTTTCTAAGTTCAAATATGCCAATGACTTAAGACAAATATGCAGAGCTCAACAATGCTACATTTAAGTGGAATCTAAAGAAAATCTTCCACTCACAGGTAATCGCTTAAAATATTTTCATGGATTTTTTGAACATTCAAGTGCAAAGAAACATCATAATTTCTAAAGTGGCTCATGGAACTCATACATAGATAACTCTCAATTATACCTAATGGAGGAAAGTCTGCAAGGAGATATGAAACCTCCAACTAGTAATTTCAAATGTCTTCAGTAAAATTTTATGAGGGCAATATCTGAACTGATTTTCACAACTGGTCTTTTCTTCAGCCTCTGCCCTTGTGGTTAAGGAGCTTCTAACAATCAAATTGACATGGTTGAAAGAGGGAATGTGAGAGAAGGTGCCGGGAGCCTACAAAAGGCATACAACCCACAGTTTGAAATCTAGACAAAAATCAATCTTTAGATCCATTTACAATGTACTTAAAAATAAAACTTTATATATTTGTATTAACTTTTGTATTAAATACAAAATACATTAAAAAATATTTCTCTGTCTCATGGAGTTGGATCTAAGAAGGGATCTTATTGGACCTAGTAATTCTTATCTGATGCGCTGAAACTTAAAAAACTTACAAAAACATAAAAATAATTCTCCATGAAGTAACGTGGCACTTTCTCTGAAAATCTTCCAGGGTTAGAAAAAATATGGTACCTCCATTATTCCATTGGGAAAAACACATTTTACTGGTAAAACACTTCAGATTTTTTGTTTGTTTATTTGTTTTGGCAAAACAGTAAGAGCAACAACAAATGAAAACGAAGTGTGAATACCAGGTTACTCAGGATCTAATGAATCTGGTTGTTATTTCAAGTACAAAAATAAATTATCTGCAGTTGCATGGAGACCATATATGGCTGCTTAGGCCAGGAGATTTGGGCTGTCTAAAAAGACACACTATAAATTTGTAGTGAAAGCCACTGCCATGAGAATTTTAATGCAACAGTATTGTTTTACTCTACTAATACTGATTAATGTGCATCGTATATCACCTTTGAGTCCCATCAAGATTTGAAACCCATGAAATCTAAGACTTCAAGCTTTCACAACACAGAATCATGACATCTTAGAAACAGAGAAGACCAGTCTTCTTCCTTGTGTTCTTAACAGTGTTTCAGTTTGGACAATAATTTATAAGGTCATGCTGGTTAATCAGGGACTCTGGTAAGACCTATTCCCTAATGGAAGCTACAAGTAGCAGGAACAATTTGAGGGCAGAAGGCACAAGACAGGCTATATAATCCAGATATGCTACTGAGAGGAATAGTTTCTGGAAGCTGTCTCCAATGAGAATCACATGTGTTAGAGACAGCTGAGCAAATTCCTAACCCACTTATGTCATTAAGAGTCATCATTATCAAGAATGCAACTAGAATCAACAAATAACACCAGACAGGAGATTCCTTAATAACTAAAGCTCTTTGTGAGCTTCCAGCATAGAAAAGTTACCAGCATGGAAAGAATTTTATCCATGCTCCATAACAAATTACCAAAAACAAGGTGTAATTTTATCTCACAGTTTCTGTAGGTGAGGAGTCCAGGCATGATTATCTGGGTTTTCTGCTTCAAGGTTTTACTAGGCTGCCAGCCACAAAAGTGCCTATGGGTTGCCTTCTTATCTGAAGGTTCAACTGTAGAAGGATCCAGTTCCAAGTTCACTCAGACTATTTGTAGAATTCATTTCCTTGTAACTGCAGATCTTGAACTTTGTGGAGTTTTTTTGTCTCTTCGTTTGCTTTATTTTGTTTTTGCTGACTATTGACTAGAGGCCATTAGCTCCAAGAGACTGTCCATAATTCTCTGCCATATGGTCTGCTCTGTAGGCAGTTTACAACATGGTGCCTTGATTTTTCAAGGTCAGTAGGAGAGCAAGGTTTAGTTGGATAACAAGATGAAGTGTTCTATAATATAACATGTTGAGTGACATCACAGCATCTTTGCCATATTTTACTGGTTAAAGCAAGTCACAGGTTCCACCCACATTCAGGGGAGAAGATTACATAAAGATATGAATTCCAGGAGGTAGGAATCACCGGGCCACTATAGAATAGGTCCTCCTCCACACTTCACAAGATCGTTTTAAGAGAGCATTAGAAATGACTGATTTTCGAACTACAATTTTCTTAGAAAAGAGTAACACTCTTTCAGAAAGAAAGTTAGTCGGGGTGAGGTCTTGAGCTATTATTATAAATTTAAATTTACTCAGAAGCTTAATTTCCCAGGTGATCTATTATCTCTCTCTGTCTCTCTTTCTCTATCTATATATCTTTTATCCATCCATCTTCATTATTTCATACTTAGTTCCATGCTTATTCTTCTAGAATGCTTTCTCCATATTTTTCTTCTACTAGAGCATTGTCAAATTGCATAAAATTAAGCTTTCCTTAATTACCCGAGTTCACAGGGATTTCTCTCTCCTCTTAATATTAGATATATATCAGTTTGAATTCTGACTCTATCACTTATTAGGTTTTATGACCTAGGTCAGGGTATTTAACCTTCCTGAGTATCAACCTCTTAATTGTCAATGTGAGAATAATATTATTTACTTCACTTGCTTGTTGAAAAATCGAAATGTAGTTGTACACTAATAACCTGGCCCACAGAACATCCTATCCAAATGTTGTTTCCTTTATTCCTTCCTTTTCTTTCCTTTCTCTACTCTTTATATCATTCTCTTGACACTTAATATTTATTAGTCTACATAGTTCATTTTGTTATGTGTAGGCATACATATATCTGAGAGATAAATACGAGTAATGATTACACATTGCATTCTGTTGGGTGGGAACTTGAAGTTGGTTTTCCATTTGGGGTGATGGATGTGTAGTGATCGATCCACAATTTTCTATCCCTATCTCTGGAATAAATTGCAGCACATCAGTGATATGACTAGCCAGGTAATACTTATCCAATATTTGATTACTTTATTATAAAATTTATTTTGTGATGCCTATGTTTATTATTCTGAGCTCTGTTACATTCCAATCCTTGGGCCTCTTTCTTTCTTAAGCTTCTTAATGGCCTTTTAGAGCTCTCTAGGGAGGAAAATATTCAGGGTCCTGATACATGGTTTTAAGTAGCAGATAGCTTTTTAGGATACCTGCCAGAGAATTTTTAATTATGTTAATTCCTCATTATATAATTTCAGTGGGAAAAAGTGTGTATATATATATATATATATATATATATATATATATATATATATTTAAGTAAGCTCTAAGTTCAATGTGGGGCTTAAACTCACTACCCTGAGATCAAGAATCTCATGCTCTACTGACTGAGCCAGCCAGGTGCCCCAAATATGTTTTTTAAGGAATATCCCAGCACTTGGTTTTAAAGTTTACCTCCCTAAAATGAATAGTAAGTAGCATAAGATATTTCCTCCCAAAAGAGTAATGTTTATAAGTTTTTCCCGAAAGTATTATTTTTTAAATTATTACATAAAGGCATAGACTTGACCTCATGATTTTATAATTTCAGATGGAATAAATAAATCATACAGACATGAATTCTGATTCTGAGTTTATCACTAAGTACCTGGCTGGCCATGAGCAGGTCATTTTTATCATCTTGAGCCCTGGTTCCTTGTTTCTTAACTGAAGGATTTGGATAAAGTGACCCTGAAGTTCCTGTCAGCAATATAATTCTACAATTTTGTAAAGGTAATCACATTTCCATTTATTTATTCCTATTTATAAAGTTGGATTCATCCACATTTTATTAAAACTTTCATTTTTCTCTTCCTTTATTCCCAAGTCTGTGTATGTGCTGGTTTGGGAACAGGCTATGTTTCTGTTAAAGTCTCATCCATTTTCATATGTAACTGTGCTGGTCAGGAGGTAAAGGAAGATACAGATTTCCAACTAAGAGAAGATAATTAGGGGTCCTTTTGAACACATTTACTTCAAAGAGACTAGAACTTCTCTCTGTTATCAACACCACGGATACAAACGGGGACATCAATATCAATCAGCACAAATTTCAAGACTGAATCTAAGGAAAAAGTTTTAAGTTGTTTGTTCTGAAGTAGAAAGAGGTGGGCACAGGGGAGGACTGCAGGCATCTGTTAACATTCAAGTAGTAAAGTTTGCATTTGAACAGAAAAATTGCCTGGCAAAATCTGAGCACATCCAGTAACTGACTTCTAAATTCTTGATCTACAGACATTCTTCCTGAATGTCTAGAATACTAGAAAGATGTCTAGAAAGATGTCTAGAATGTCTAGAAAGATGGCCAGCATAGGTCTACCACCGTTCTTGACGCTAAGCACAGACACGTCTGACAAGGCTGCTGTCCAGTTATTCAAGTGTGGTGAAATGGAGTTCATTTCTGACCTACAGTCTGTTCCATGATGACTGGAAATACAGTTTGTTTTCTCAGGGCCAGCAGAGCCACCCATGGAGCCTGTCACTCAGGAATTGGCAGAGACACTTTCAAAGTTGCATAATCTTTATTCCAACTTATATTCTCCATTTCTGGGAAACTCATGGTCCCCCTGCTGATGGTTTGTAAATGTCAGAATTGGATCCCTGTCTTTTTTTTTTTTCTGATTAATAAACACCAGTAAAATCTTTGAGCCCAAGAGCCCTGGCACCTGGGTGACCATCTTCTACGATATCCTTATTTCACAGAACAAAAGAAGAAAAGCTCACACAAGGAAGTGATTTGCTCAAGGCCAAATAGGAAAGGCAGAGTTGGAATGATAGCTTACATTTCTTGGCTTTTAGTTCCAAAGGCTTTCTCTGACTTCATGCCACGTCAGTGTGATTCCTTGGGAGAGTTTCATTCTGATATTTTTTAATGTGCATCTGATATGATTGGTCCAGTATGACCTTCATAGCTAATTATTATCATTAATATCCTCCTATGATGAACTTGATAATGAGCAACAAGTAAGGTAAATAATTATGGTTAGACATGCTGTCTCATTATACTGATTTTGCTTAAAGTACAAATCTTACATGGAAAGAGTACTTTATAGATTTTAAAAAGTACATTCATGTATTTGATCACTTTCATATAATTTTTTTTTTCATTTAAGACAACCCTGTGAATTCAGTGAAATGATTGGACCCAAAGGCTGATAAAGACTCTGGTAACAGGTTCACTTTGTCATATAGAAATATCTATTTATCCAAGTGTAGGAGTGAAGCAGTTAATATAAGCATTCTGATTAATAGTGATGCTTTAGATACACTATCTAGACTTTTTTTAAAACCGCATTTAAGAAAATTTATTCAAAGCCACTTCAAACAGGATTTCATTCTATTTCTCATCCCACTTTACAATTGAGTTATCAAAGGTTTAGGTTAATGCTGCAGTAACATTTTACATTGAACTGAAATGCCAGACATTTAAGTTAATTTAGTATACACTTTAGTTATTTCATAAAGAATTTTAAGCCACTTACAATACAAATACAAGTAGAAGATCAACAACATGTAAACATAAAAAAATGCAGATCATAAAGACAAGTGTAGATGTTAACTGAATTTCACATTCACCTCTCAGCTTCCAAGAAGCAACAGAAAAAGAAAAATCACAACTACATTATACAAAATTTATATAATATCAAGAAGAATCTGGCAATATTAACAGGCGCTCGACTTCTGAAGATAAGAATGCACTGCAACTCAACACAGATATACTGAAAATTGTTTATTCTTTCTTTAGTAACTAAGAGGGTATTTGGAGCGTGGCAAGCCTTGGCGTGTCTTATGGAGTGTCTCCTACGTGGCCGCAGTATGGAAAATGCAGAACTTCTATGCCTGATTGCCCAGTATTCTGGCCTCATCGAAAGACTAGAGTAGATGATCTCTACTATCTCTTCTAGCTCTAATCTCTTGACCCTGATTCACATGGAAGCTCTGAGTGAGCAACATCTGTGAGTTTGAGATTTAAATCTTCTCATTCCAGGTCTCCAAACAGGGCCAGAGATACTATAACAAGTGTTCGATAAGTCAGGCATTGTGACTTTTCTGGATGCCTCTTGCTTTATGATGTTGAATTCAGTGGAGTCAGGGTCCTCTCATTTGGAATCTCTTCATTTCTGGCAATTCCTGAAGCCCTTTAGCTGTAGGTTCCTAGGGGTGCTTTTCTTTACAGCTCCAGAAGGCAGGCTCCTGCCTAAGTGCTTCCCAGAGGGAGGAGAAAGTTATTTGGAAGGGCTGGACTCTGTCAGAGAAGTGAAAACTTTTATAAATAACTGACTTGAAACTCAGAGAGAAAAAGATTTTTAAATCAAAGTGCTAAATTAAGAAGCTTAATTTGGGCACTTCGGCTGACTGAGTTGTTTATGGGAGGGTTTATGCTAACAATTCCCCTGCATCCGCGGGGCATCAGGAGTGGAAACTGATAAAATAGCTTGAGGGGGAGGAAAGGACTGTCTCACTCCAGTAACTGTGTCTTCAAAAAGCCAGCGACGAGTGCTCGGTCCGGGGCTGTTTCAGTCCCATGCTGGCACACAGCTAGTTACAGTAGGACGCTAACTTCCTCCGCTGTGTACCTCCTTGGAGTGACAGAGCAGCGCTTACATTGCTCGTGGACTTCCCCAGTTTATCACTAAAAATATAATAAGAGACTATATACAAGAGAAAGAGAATTCTTTGTCAGGGAGAAGGAAAAAGACATTATTTTTGGACATAAGGCCACTACATTAGGATTTAGACTATGACTCTAACCTCAGGTTCTAACAATAATTTGGTGAGAAAATTATTTGTTGACTCTGGAACAGTTTTTCCCATCTAGAGGTGGGAGTTAGATATTTTCTGTGGTCTCTGTAGTGCTCTGCACCTCCAGAAGCTTCTTAATTTATCATTCTAATATTATATGCCACGAGTATTCCAATTATTTAGGTTTTGATGTCTAAAAATCAATTTTGGTACTGGGTCTAGTAATTTCATTTGGGGAAATTTACATATAAAAATAATGAGACATTTGCAAAAGTATTTATCTATCAAAATGTTTATTTCAGCAGTATTTGTAGTGGCAAAAGTTGGGAACAAACTAACTCCACAATATAAAGTGAATACATACATTATCATTTATTCATATAAGGGCATAAAGTAAACCTATTTAAATTTTATTGTTGAAAAATATTTAATGGTATAGAACAAGTTAAAGGTGAATTCCAAAGAATAAAACCAGATTACAAATGGTAAATAGATATCTCAATTTTGTTAAAGATAGAAATTGGGAGTGTTAAGGATATATATGTATAAGATGGCATATAAGAAAGACTAGAGAATTCCATTTTAAAATTTCAACTGTTTATTTCTTTTTGGTAGTTATTAGTTATTTTTATTCATTATTATTTTGTAGTATCATCTTCAATGCTTCTACAAAAATTGATCACATTTGTAATCAGAAATAATCATGATCAGTTTCATTTAAATATCACAGAAGAAAAGCCCCAGGGGTACACCCTCATCTTCCTTCATCTTCCTACCTCCCAACAGCTAAGAAGCATGAAGAAGTTTCTCTATGTTTTGTGACAAATGATATGCCATCTCAACAAGTTGCCAAAAGTTAAAATCACTTCCATTTATTTTGCGTATGGACCATAGGTGTCAGGGCTAGTGGAGACTAGAGAAGTCCTCTGGTTTTCCCAAGTTATGCTCCTGAGTCTCAGGAAAGCTAAGGATTTGTCAGCTGTCATAAAACACTGATAGAAAAGATAAAAACATAAGCTGTCCTTACTCTTTTGCTCTCCCCTTGCACCTCAGAGAGCTGAAAAAATTCCAGGAATCATATCCTTGGCACTTTTCACTCTTCTTCTCCAAGTGGTTACAAATATTAAGAATGAAAAAATTTCCAGACCTGACACACAATGAGGTATATAGCACAAAGCTATCTGAAAGTAAAGTAGTGATGTAAATAAGGTGAAACTATTAAATGGTCTAAGATACCAAGATTCTTTAAAGTCTGGGATTATCCCCACCAAGGTCAAGTGGGAATGCAAAGGCTCAAATATCTTTCCAATTACAAATAGTACAAATAGAGTGTTTTCCTTGTATAGCCTTTGGTGAATATAAAGCAGTCCGTTCCTCTAGATTTCTGCAGAAGCATATCTGGACATCATGGTACCTGAAAAGTGTTCCATTAAATCATTTAGTAATTTAACTAAAAAAGTAGCTTTTCATTATGGAGTGTGGACAATTAGATGTGTTTACCTCCATTCCTCAGCTCAAGGAGCATTTACTGGTCATGTGATATTGCAGCTCAATGACCGTGCTCTGACCATTTGTGGCCAGTGTTTGTCCCCAGGACAGAAGTCACATGGGATCCAACATGGCCGACATCCAGAAAGATCATGAGAATCGCACAACTGCTTTGGCACCCCTTCAAGAACTGCTCAGCAAGGAGCTCGTGATTGCTGACCATCTGGTTGGAAACCCTGGCAATAATTTGTTTAATATTAGAGTTAATATGATGTCTGTCAGTAGGAAGCATTTTGTGGGATTGTAATCACCATGGTAGTCCATGTTAGGTAGACTCTTATTATTATCTTTGTTTTCACTCACTCATTAGTTTGTCAGAAATTAATCCTGGGCTATCATCTTTCATAGTCAATGTTTTTTTTTTTTTTTAATTTATTTTGGGGACAGAGAGAGACAGAGCGTGAACGGGGGAGGGGCAGAGAGAGAGGGAGACACAGAATCGGAAACAGGCTCCAGGCTCTGAGCCATCAGCCCAGAGCCCGACGCGGGGCTCGAACTCATGGACCGCGAGATCGTGACCTGGCTGAAGTCGGACGCTTAACCGACTGCGCCACCCAGGCGCCCCAATGTTTTCTTATTAGTCAATGTTTTCATAAACATACCCAGCTGTTTATGATCTTAAATGTGAGAGGAATAGATAGGTTAAAGGAATTATATAGAATTACCAAATTTATGCTTCTGAGGATGTTAGAAGCTGTAGGAGGTGTTAGCCATGATTTTGTCAACATGATTCCAAATGTGAAAAGTTCTATCGAAGCCTGAATGCTTCAGAATACATTTATTCATTAAAGTTTGTAGAAATAGACACACCTGAATGAGGTGTAATTTAGGCTTACATCTCATGCCAAAGATGAAAAAAAGGAGACTTAAGGAGATGAAAGAACATTCCTAAGGACCTAGTGGCAGAAGGAGACCCAGCACCTCATTTTGACTCCAATTCCAGGTGTTTTCTTTTAGGCCGACGATCCTTGTTCACAATTCTTGAAAGCTTTTTTTTTTTTTTTTACACATTTTTCTGGATATTGATTTTAAAAGTAATTGTATACTTTCTAATCAGTTCTTCTAGATTTGGGCACAAAAGAAAGAAGGAATGACGCAAGTAATTAAAATCCTTCATTCTTGACACAGTTGCCATGGAAAGGTGCTAAAGACACAAAACTGAGTAACGAGATTTTTATTGCACAGTTTAGCGAGAAAATTATCCACACTGCTAGTTTTCACTGGCTTCTAGGCATAGCAGTAAACAATTTTTGTGCATCATTTCAGTTGATCCTCTGAACAATCTTATACTGGCATTGTTTTCACTATTTTTTTAGGTGAGGAAACTAAGACTAACAGAAGGTTAAAAAAAACCTCTGATTCCACAGTCCGTGCCCTTCACAATTCATCAACATGGGAGCAGGGGGATACATGTGACAATGGACGTGTGGCAAAAGTGCTGGGATTCAGGAAATAAGAGAACTGCCAAACTTCTCTCAAGCCTAAGCAAGGTGATGTATGGTAGTGAATTGAAGTGGAAGAGACACAAGTAGCAGGCAATGATATCACAACTGAACTCTGAAGTATAAGAAGAGGAAGGTCATCGAACATTACAATAGAGTCAAGGGCAGTTGCAGAGTTCCAAATAGTCAGTTGTCAATATAGCTTTATTATAGGATGCATGCTGAGAACATGGTGAGTGGTGAGGTGAAGGGATAAAGAAAAGATATTTGAAGGGTAGGTATTAATTACTGTGAAAAGTTCTGATTTACTATTTTTTAAAGTTTTAGTATTTCTTTTGGAGAGACAGAGAGAGACAGAGCGTGAGTGGGGGAGGGGAAGAGAGAGAGGGAGACACAGAACTGAAGCAGGCTCCAGGCTCTGAGCTGTCAGCACAGAGTCCAAAGCGGGGGGTTGAACCCACAAACTGTGAGATCATGATCTGAGGTGAAGCCAGATGCTTAACTGACTGAACCACCCGGGTGCTCCTCTTATTTACTGTTAAAGGATTTAAATTACATCCCGTGGGCAGTGGCAAATAAATCACTGTGAGATTTTGCATAGGGTAGTAACGATTATGTTGGAAGATAACCCTCATCACAGTGTTGAGATTATAAAGTCCTTCTTCCCATTAGAAATTGATGTAAGTCCATACTACTGCAGGGTTTTGCGAGATATAGCAAAGAGTAGGAGACAGAATACCTGGGGTCTTCAAGCTATGATTTTTTTTTTCACTGTGCCTTGATCAAATCGCTAACCTCTAGGAAAGCTAATATTTTACAGATTGGCTTTCATGGGGTTAATCCAACATGGTCCCTTTGATGTAATATTTATGTATCACTTTCCTTCTCCTCTTCGGAAGAGGACAGCATCATTGGCAATCCACTCAGTTACCCTGGCTCTTATCCTGTTTATGGATTGCTTCGGTCTTCTACTTTTTCACTATCTCTCTTCCATTACCAGCCAGGTAACCATTTTATTGCTCATTTGCACCTTCACTAGAGAGAAAAGATGTGATAGACAAACCAGTCAACATTTTATTTGCTTGCAACTCTTGTAAAAAGTTTAGTAAGGAGAAAGCATAAAAAAAGTAATGAATACAATAAGATCTGAGGATGTTCTGTACATTTCATTTCTCTACACTGTTTCTTCTAACTTTGTACAACCAAGAGTTTGATTTAATTTTTTTAAGGCTTAAACTATATTATACTGTTTTCCCTCCTTCCTCTATTTCATTTTCTAGATAATGTAGCTGAAGTAAATTCAATGTTAAGTGGATTCCAAAGTTAGTGGCAGGTCTTCAAGTAGAATCCAAATCTCCTAATTCCTTGATATTGTGGTTCCAAATTCAGTCTATTCTATACTCTCTAAATATTCTCATGTATTAGACACACAAGTCTAATAGGAAATGACGGTAGCTTCAGAATGATTATATAATTCATCATCCAAAGACTAATACCATTGGCAGTGAAAAGGGGCACAAATAATAATTACTCCAGGAAAATAGGCATAAAGTGGATTTAGTCCAGGAAATCCAGAGTATATGGTAATTTCTATTTCAGTGAAATAAAAGGATACCTTAGTATCTAACCCAAAACTAGATTACAGAGGAGCAATACTTGACTGACTTTAACAGCTGGTATTATTCTCCCCACTTTAAAAACATGACAGGTGACATGTAAAGTCAATTCCTAAGGGAGTACACGGACCACAGGTAATCAGTTAGTGCTTCTGAAGGCTGGAGAAGTAGGGCTCTGATTCCTTTCCACCTCATCAAAAATTCCATTTATTTATGTGTTGACTGATTAGTTCATTCTCACAAAATGAGCACCTGCTACATTTCAGGCTCTGTGTTACAACCTTAGCAGTGGACCACGTGCAACCTCTGTCCTAGAGTCATTCGCAATCTAGTGAGGACAGATTCATAAGCAAATAGTTACTGTGCACAGGGGAAAATGCATTCGACTAATTAATAATCTGTGAAACACACAGGATAGGGGGGAAAAAAACCTTACTATTCCTTGAGAAGTTGTCCAAAACTGCAGTAACGAATTCTCCAGGTGGACAGGAAAAAAGCAAAGCAAAAACACCGAGATTTAAATAACTCCTGTTAGGAATATGAGGTATAGCTGTGCAGATTGCTTATTGTATCCATTAGGTTGTGGCCAGGTTGTTTGAAAGGCTAGGGAGTTTGGGCTTTATTCTAGGGATAATGAAAAACCATTAGTGCTTTTGTTGTGCTTTAAAGCGGTAAGGACTACAAACATGACTTTGTTTAAAAATGTAATTCTGGTGGTAGTATTAAGGAAAGGTGAGCTTATACAATATGCTTCCCATGCTTACATGTTTGTTTTTTGAAACCTATGTATAATAATGTGGTACATATTTAAATGCCTTAACTACACATAAATTAGGTATTTGCTTTTGTTTCAGAGATGCTGCCCAGCCCCTCTCCTCTCATTTTCTCCTCTACTCTTTCATGCTCATATTTTCATCTTAAACATTTTTTTCCCAGAATTCTATGTCACAGTGCCTCTTTTTAAGGTTAAATCAGCATTCTCTTTGTCCTACTATTTTCTCAGAAACTACTCTTGGGATTTTCCTTACATTGGTTTATTTTTATTGACAAGATGAAGCCAAATAAATATTTTTTCCTCCTGTAATCTTTTCTCTTGCTTGTGTTCTGTTAGTTCTTGTAGTCTTTGATCAGAAAGAAGAGAACTGCTTGTATTATCATTAAATGTGCTGAGTCATTTGTAATTTTCTTTGAATACTGAGGGCTTCAATGTCAGAGACAAGGTCCAAGTCTGGGTGGTTTTTGAATATGATTGAGTCAAATTACATATTCTAATTGTACATCCTAATTTTTAATGAAGCTGAAATAAGAAGGGGTTGTAAGGGTGCATGTAGTTACAAAATCTTTCATGAGGTAATAGAGGAATAGTGATTCTTGTCTTTCAATATTGCATTTTCAACTAGAAAAGCTACTTAAAAAAAGAAACCTGAAGAAAAATAGAAACTGAAAGAAATATGAGAAAATTCCAGTTTCAGAACAAATGGTCTAATTTCAAGAGATGAACTCTAAGAGTTCTTTTTTCAAATGAATTCTAGAATCATTATTTGCCCTTTAGAAAGAGTATTTGCGTGTTGTGGTGGTGCCATTCCCAGTGGCCTTCATCATCTTTTGTTTGACTTTAAATTTCTAATGGGTGTGGCCGATTTAAAAAGTGGCTATAATATTTTTCAGCTCCTACCATTGGGAATATATATCTCCACTTCCTGAATCTTGGCTGGGACATGTTACTTGCTTTGACCAAAAGGACATTAGGAAACGTGATAGAAGCCAAGGGTTGAAAGGTGCTTTTCGTTCCTCTTGCTTTTGGAACCTAGTTATCTTGTGAAAGAAGACTGATACAGTCTTCTAGATTCTGAAGAAGGGTAGCTTTGTGGCCAGTCACCAGAAATGTGAGTGAGATCATCCAGGACCAGTGAGTCCCAAGTCAATCCAGCAGCTCACAGCAGTTATATGAGTAAAACCAGCTGAGCTGACTAGAATTGCCCAGCTGGACTCAGCCCCGACTGCCAACTTTTAGAATCATAAGTGAGGAATCAATTATTATTATGTCTCTAAGTTTGCAGTTGACTTATATGCATCAAAAACTAACATAATGGGCTACTGTGTCTCCAGTTGTGATAGGCTGAACTCTAAGTTGGTTCCCAAGATTCTTGCCTCTGCACGCCCCATATAATCTGGGAATATAAGGGAATATCACTCCTGTGATTAGGCACAGCTGAATGGATTTTGCAGATATAACTAAGGCCTCTGATTCGTTGACTTTGAGTTAGTCAAGGGGAGATTATTATGAGCAGGTCTGACCTCGTAAGGCGTGCCCTTAAGAGATCAGATGGATTCCAAGCAGGAGCAGATACTCTTCTTTTGGCCTTGAAAAAACAATCCGCAGTGTTGTGGAGATAACATGACCGGGAATGGTGAGCAGGTTTCAGATCCCAGAGGTGACAGCCGGCAAGGAAATGGGAATCTCAGTCCTGCAGCTGAAGATGCACAACCACCAGTGGCTCTGAAGAGGATCCTGAGCCGCAGATGAGATCACAGCTTCAGCTGGCCCCTGGATTTCAATATGGTGAGATGCTGAGAAAAGTACCCAGATTCCTGGACTCCTGACTCACGGAAATGGCGAGATAATAATTTGTGTTGCTTTAAGCTCGCTTTGTGGTAATTTGTGATACACCAAAAGAAAACAAATATGCCAACCTAGCCTTTCAACTATTAGATATGGTCAGAACTGATGATCCGTTTACAGGTTTCTTTGCCAGGTTGTACATCTTGGTAAATGAGAGTAGTGAGATTCCTTGACTTGGAGAAAGCCATTTTGTCTTCCTCTAGGTTCACGGAAAATGTAGCCTCCTTCAATGTCATGTGAATATAAAGCAAAGAGGAAGATTTTATCTATAAGTGATGAGCTCTTCAAAAGCTAATGTTCAATTGGAGTCAGAGGATTAGATTATATGACCTCTTGAGGGAATTTCTTGCCCCCGTAATGTTGTGGCTCAGAATAATGTCATCTTTTCTTGGTCCTAAAAGTGCTGAAAGGCACTCAAAATTATAAGTCAAAGTGCATGACTGATGGGCTTGTTAATGTTGAAAAGGAAATGGCTTGTTCTCTATTATAACACAAACCAAAGGAGCATAAGTTCCACCAAGGAAAACAAAGACGAGAGGAAAACTGTCTACTGATAAAATAAATGGCATAATGAAGCCAGTAAAAGTCCCAGCTGGTTACAAGCACGATACAGACTAGCCAGATCTCCATGTGGCAGAATGGATGCAGAGCTTTCTCTGACAGAACAATGACAAGAGATTTCAGTGAATATGCATTGATTTAGCAGGGCCTCGGACAAATCCGTCTTTACTGAGTGGCATATACAAGTTCCCTGTCATTAAGTACAAATCAAAGCATTTAAAATGCATGCAAGAAAAATTTTTCAATCCTGCAAGGCTTAGCACCGTGCAGAGAGCACCATAGGACATCAAATTTTTATAGTGTTATTCCTGGACCACTTGCCTGTATCCGTCTCACTCTCCACTCCCTAATTTGCACTCGATTCTTCTAACTTCTGACCTTTTGATGTGTTCACCCCAGCACTTTTCTAGTTATAGCCTTTGCTTCCTTTCTTGAATATGATTTACATTTCCCCCTGAAGATGCTGTCTTTATCCCATAATATTTAATACTGAGATCTTCTACTTGTTTAGGTGGCCATCTTCTTCATTAAGAATGCTTCTGACTGAGACAGAATTTAGGCATCATCACACCCCATGCAAATATCACTCTCACATAACCATTCTAATGCTTTGAAAAGTCTCTGGATTGTCTTTATGGAGAATGAGGATTTTGAATTAGGACTAGTGGGAGGAGTCATTAATTCATTCAACAAATTTTAGTTAAGCATCTACTATATTTTTGGCACAATTTCAGGACCTTAGAATGTATCAGTTAACAAAACAAAGATCCCTGCCATCGTAAATTATTAAGGTGTAATATTTACAGGTATAATATTACCATAAAACTGGTAGCAAGAAATGGGAGATTAGAATCCATATAAGAATTTAGGTATGGAATTTAGTCCTTATTAAGTATAATTGATCAGACCAGGAACTTTATCTACATTGTCTATCACTTTTAATCCTTCCAAAAACCTCTTGAAATAGGTATTATTATCTCTAAAACCACATACACATTAAACGGTGAAATTTGAATGTGAACCCATGAATAGGGTCTTGATTAACCATGAATAAATAGTGTGATAGAAGTTAAAGAGCATGAAGTTTCAAGGCAAAAAGACCTGAATTTAAGATTTTTCTCTACCAACTACGGGGACTGTGACTGTTGGGACCTTTCAGATAATGTCCCCGATTAACCGTGGTCTTTCATGGCCTAAACAGCATAGATTTGAGGTAGTTTTTCTGGTTTCTCCCATAAATGTGTATTTTTAAGTAGTGTAAAACTGAAGGAACATAGCAGCCATCTCTAGAAGCAATGCTGACTCATAGAACCTTAAAGAAACCCTTCTGCCAAATCATGTCACCTTGAAAGTAAGGGGTTTACCCCCATTTACTTGGAGACCTTATTAAAACATTGATGGCTAGGCCCCACTCCCAGAGTCTCTGGTTTCATCAGTCTGGGGGGGGGGGTACCTAAGATTTTCATTTCTAACAAATTTCAGGATAATGTCAATGTTTCCGGTCTGCCGATTACACTTTAAAAACTACTGTCCTATGCATTTACTTCCTCTTCCTTTCTAATTCCCTTCTGTATAAGTCATCACCCCTCATGCAAAATTATATATGTGAAAACAATCTTCCCTTTGATGGTCCAATATGCACAACCTGCAGGTACCTCGTTTAGTTAAATAATGTCAGTCCCCTGCAACATGGTTCAAATTTCAGTTACCATGGTATATTGACTGTGAGTAATTACATAAAGTACAAACTTCCGTGCTACTTACTTTAGTCCCGGAATCACTGCATGAATAACAGACGTGTACAATGACCAGTGATGTCAATTCCTTAAAAATTTGTTGATGATGATTATTGTATGCATTATTGTATACAGCAAAGCATGTAGTTGTTTTGCCTCTTTGTCTCCTTGTAATAGAGCAATGTGGCATTTTACAAAAATGGATACTCAAAAGAGAGAATTGGCCACACAGATGAAAGCACACTAAATGAAAAGTGATAACAGCAGAAGAAGGGAAATTACAATAAAATGTAAATGGAATAATAAAAAAAAAAATTGCTGACTATGGAATATAGACACTCACTATTTGAAAGACTCTAGATAAGAATCCAGAGGAAATTAGTGAAGGTGAATTTATCAACATACATGAAGAAAGTAGTTAAGGTGAAAAAAAAATGACATATTCTAGTGGAAAAAATGCCAGCAAAAACTTTACGTTAAAGGAAATTTCAAAGATATTTAATGACATTGGAAGTGCAAAAGATAACATTTTAGAAGGTGATCCAAACTTAGAAAGTTATATAGCAATTTGCCAAGGCATAGAAAAGATGTTCGCTCCGTATTTTTAAGTTATAGGACAAGAGGAAGGGAAACCTGTTCAGATTATTCTTGAATACGAGACTTTAATTCTCAGTTTTTACCATGTTTTAAATGACAGTGTACTAAATACGTATTCGTTTTACTGTGTGTGTGTGTGTGTGTGTGTGTGTGTGTGTTTCTTCATTTCCCTATCTACAGAAGTCAGTAAAAGACTTTTTAATGTTTTGAAAAAAATTTTTAAGGTCACAGAACAGCCATAATTTTCCATTGATTAAGTGTGTTCTGGAGAATTTCAGCTTATATGGCCATTTTTGCAGTCTGACCCTGCCATACAAACTGAGCAATACCTCTATCTGTTTCTCTCAAGTATATAGAAAGCCTCCCTTTTTGGTTATAGTGGACCAGCTGATAGCTCTATATTAGCACCTTTACCAGAGTCCATGTCTTAATCCGTTAATCATTCTTCCCAGGAACAGTTTCTCTCCTGGAATACTGTATGGTTGGAATTCAGCGCTGTGATCTAACCAGTGACCTAACCTACAGTAATACTTTTCTCACCCAGTTTCCACCCTTGCACTTGCCCTACTGGAAGTACACAGTCTGGAGAGCCCACTCCCCACTGGGCCATTCTGATGTGTCCATAACTTTTTATTTTAGTTTCGTAAAGCTTCCATCACCAAGTACCACAAATTGGGTAGCTTGAAACAACAAACAACAGAAATTTGTTTTCTCACAGTTCTAGTTTGTCTAGAGGCCCCCAAATCAGGGTATTAGCAGGACCATGCTCCCTCCGAAAACTGTAGGGGAACCCTTCCATATCTCTTTCTAGTGGTTTTCTGGCAATTTTTGACATTTCTTGGCTTGCAGATGCATAACTCCAATGTCTGGCTTTGTCATCACATGGGGGTCCTTCTTTTTCTGTCTTCCCATGGCTGTCTTCCTATAAGAACACAAGCCATTTTGGATGAGGGGCCCATCCTACTCCAGTATGAACAAATCTTAACTAATTATATTTGCACTCTCCTTGTTTCCAAATAAGGTATCTTAATGTTCACCTTTACTGTTGATGTACTGTAAGACCCAGCTGTAGTCCATGAGACCTAGCCTCTCTTACCTCCAGTACTTCCTTAGCATATTTGGAATATTAATTCCTAGTCACAGAGTAGTTATAAGGATTAATTAAACATATTTGTAATGCTTGTGTTAAAAGTTCATGGCTCCTTAACCATTAGTTCCTTCTGAGCACCTCCCCACCCAAGCACTTATAAATTAAATCACTCATTGAACACTTGACATTTACTGTCTTGTATTACTAATAAATGCCACTGTCTATGTTAGATCACCTAACTACATTGCAAAAACACCAAAATAATTACGTGTTGTATATATATGACTTTGTATCTCCACAGAGCCTAGAACTTGGCTGAATACAATAGCAAAGTTTTTAAAAGCTTTATTGGATAGTACATCTCTGAATAAAGTTAACTACATATGAATGCATATTATGACTCTGGTTCCTGAAGAATTAGATAAAGATAAAAATCAGACTTTATCATTGTAATTTGAAAGAAGAAATAGAAACTAACAGAATTATTACATACACAACTCTTTTATTTTTTTTTCCTTTAAGGATATTATAGGAATATGATTATTAAACAAAACAAACAACATTTTTCTCTGCAAAAGTCTTTCTGTTCAGGTAAAAATAAACAGATTACCACAGCTTTGAAGGGAGATAGGTACCTTACAACTGAATGATTTTGTATGGAAGTGTGAGAAATTCTGATGTTAGATTTTTCTGGTCATTAGCTTCTCAAACAGTGGATTTTCTTATAAAGAGAAGGTGTAGAATTATTTACTGGGACATTTTAAAAGTTTAATGATAGAATATCTAGGAAAATATAGGATATATCAGTGAAACTGTATAAAAGGCCCACAAAATAGCTTTAAGTATATATGAGCAATCAATATATAAGAAGAATACCACTTAAATTCATTGGCAAAAAGAATGATTTTTTTTTTAATTAATAGTGCTGGTAAAATTTGTTATCCACTTGAAAGACAACAAAGGAAGACCATGCTATTACACCATTGTGGGGAAAAACATATTTAGAATATCAGTGAAAATATAAGATATAAAACAGTAAAAATATTAGAAAATTTTAGGAGGATTTGTTTAAACCAATTTTAAATATAAGTACATTAAAATAAAAAGATGGAGAAAGATGTATCATGGAAACACTAATCAAAAGCAAGTAGTTGGATAAATATCAGATAAAGTAGACTTCAGAACAAGAAATATTATTCTGAATAAAGACAAACACTATATAATGACATAGTCAATTCTCTAGGAACACATAAAAATTCCAAACATGTATGTACTTACTTAGCAGCAGAGTGTTAAAGCACATAATGAAAAACATAGAACTAAGAGGGAAAACAGACAAATCCAAAAAAGAGAAAATAAAATATAGAAGAACCAAATCACCCTATAACCAGTAGCCCTATTTGACTTTTATAAAAGATTTCACTCAACAGCATCAGAATACATTTAATTTTCAAACGTATATAGATCATACATTGAGATAGGCCATATTCTGGTCCATAAAACAAATTCTGACAAATTTAAACATCAGAAATAATATGAAGTATGTTCATTTACCATAACAGAATGAAACTAGAAATAAAAAACAAAAAGATAGCTAGAAGATCTCAATGTACTTGGAAATAAATATCTCATGTGTAAATAACTCATGATTCAAAAAGGAAGTATCAAAAAATTGAAAAATATTTTAGACTGAATAAAAATAAAATACACTATATTTGAAATTTGTGGGGTGCATTAACAGCAATGTTAACTGTTAAACCTGTAGATTAAATTCTCAGAACTAAAAAAGTGCCAAATAATTTTAAGTAGAAAAAGAAACTAAAGAAAAAACTAAACCCAAAGCAAGCAGATGATGAAAACATAAATATAAATAATAAATAAAATTAAAAATACAAAAACATTAGATAAAATAAATGAACAATTAATAAACCTCTAGCCAGACTGATGAAGGAAATAAGTGAGAAGACATTGAAAAAAAGGATATCACTACAGACCCCACAGACATTAATACAATTAAAGGAACAAAATGAACAACTCATAGTAAAGACACCACAGATATTGGTGATAAATAGGAGATATTATAAAGGGACATTATAATAAAGATAATAAAGTAAATTAAAATAACAAAAGGAATACTCTATTCCTGTAAATTTGCAACCTAGGGGTAATATACTAATTCTCTGAAAGTCGCAAACTACCAAAACTCAAGGACAAATAGATAATGCATTAATCATATGTCAGTTAAATTGAATTCATAGTTAAAACTTTTCCAAAAAAGGAAAATCAAGTTCCAGATATTTTTTATTATGAACTTTACCAAATATTTAAGAAAAAATTCTGCAAATGTATTCTAGAAAATATGAGGGAGTACTTCCCACTCATTTTATGAGGCCAGGTGAACATAACTTTATTACCAAAATCAGATAAAGACATTACAAAAAGAAAAATACAGAACAATTTTGCGTATGGAATGTAGACATAATAAACCCTCAAGAAAAATATCAAGTAGCTGAATCTAGAAGTATATAAAAAATATATGCCATGAAAAAGTGGGGTTTGTCCCCAGAATGCTGATTCAGAATTTAAAAATTAATCAATATAATTCATGTTAACTGATGAATAAAGAAAAATCATATAATCATTTCAATCAATGAAGAAAATTATTTGACAAAATCCAGTGGCTATTCCTAACTTTAAAATTCCCATCAAACTTGGAAGATAAGGGAGTGATCTTAACTTGATAGAGAACAACTATACAAAACCAAAACAACCAAAACCAAAGAAAAAATGCAGCTAACATCATATTTAATAATGGTAACAAGTTGAAATTTCCCCCCTAAATGTGAGAACAAGTCAAAGATGT
The DNA here is from genome assembly GCF_022079265.1 of Lynx rufus. Taxonomy (NCBI): domain Eukaryota; kingdom Metazoa; phylum Chordata; class Mammalia; order Carnivora; family Felidae; genus Lynx; species Lynx rufus. Next base: position 15,445,661 of record NW_025814845.1, read on the forward strand.
GCTCATATTCCCCATTGTGCTGGATGTTGTATCCTGGAAAAAGAAAAAGTAATAAAAGTCATCCAGATTTGAAAGATAAACATCATGCTTCTCTACATTTCAAATCCCAAATAATCTACAAAACAAACAAACAGACAAAAAACCTCCTAGAAGTTAACATGGTTATAGAAACAAAGTCAAAGCATAAAAATCAATATATTTCTATGTTCTGCATAGAAATATTTCTTTGTTCTGCAGTAAACGAAAGAAATTTGAAATTAAAAAGCAAACTGTTGTTGGGACTTTAAGTTTCTGATCTGGCATGTAAGGAGTATGAAATCTTATCTCCTATCCCTACAACGATAACAACAACACAAACAAACACAACAAACTGAAAATGAACAACTTTTCTTAGATTCTTCAGAGAGTTAAGACCACAGGGCAAACTGAGTCCTGAAAATCGAAGGTAGACAGGTGGTTTCAGATAATCACAGCTTAATGGAGCAGAAGCCCAGGAAACAAACGGCTACTGGAATCCCTACCAGAGTAGGAAAGCTTAAACTCTAATTAATGAATTGCTGGAATCTCAGTGTAGACAAATTGGAGATTGGAATCCTTCTAGGAGATCTAGTGTTAAGAAAGCCCCTCCACTTTCATGAATTTTACCCTCAAAGTCGTTACCAGATTTTCAGTGAAGGTCTGAGAACTGGGGGCAGAAAGGTAGTCATTTTGAAATATGCCCAGAACATTTTGTTCTTCTTGGTAAGACTGTCCCTAAAGGAAAATTATTTTATCAGAGCCTATCTGACCTGATGACGAGAGATACTCAGTTTTAGCCTCCTCTAAACTTTCTGTCTCACCCAAGAGTTGGAAGAAACTGAGAAGCATTTGTAAAGCCCATGGGCACAGGTTGACTAAAAGACTGAAAACCAGTCACAAGACTTTAGAATACTTCCTGTCAACCCACACCTTACCACTATATTGGTAAATAACAAGGGGTTACAATGGAAAGAATTTACATTGAAGACATTATTTAAGAAGACCTGCTTAGGGAAACATAAAGACAATAGGGAGAGCAAAAATAAGAACATTAGAGGAAAATTTAGCCTCTGATAACTACAGGTAAAGCAGTAAATATAGTCTCCTGGTCATATAAACATAAACACTCATACTAAAGGCCTTCTTACTTTAGATCCCTTTATCCAGGATATCATGTCTGACTTTCAGTGAAAAATTACAAACATACCAAAAGACAACACAGTTTGAAGAGAAAGGCAAGACTTATAATCCGTCCCAGATATGGCAGTAGTTTTGCGATCATAAGATCAAGAATTTAAAACAACTGTGATTAATATGCCAAGAAGTCTCCTGGAGAAAGTGGACAACATGCAAAATATGATTGATAAAGTAATCAGAGAGATGGAAACTCTAATAAAGTGTCACACACACACACACACACACACACACACAAGCTAGAAATTAAAAAATCTGTAAAGGAAATGAAGAATGGCTTTGATGGTTTTATTAAAAGACCAGACAATAGAAAGAAAGAACCAGGGAGTCTGAAGAAATGTCAATAGAAACTTCCAAAATGAAAATACAAATAAAAAAAGAATGAAAAAAGATGGAAGAGGATATCCAAAAACTGTGGGACAATTATAAAGGAGTAACACACATACAGTAGGAATAGCAGATGGAGAAGAAAGAAGGAATCCGACAGAAGAAATATTTGAAATAATAATGATTGATAATTTTCTAAAATTAATGTCAGTGACAGACACCAAACCATGTATCCAGGAATCTCAGAGAACACCAAGCAGAATACCAAAAAACCCACAACTCTATACCTTGGAATATCATATTAAAACTGCCAAAAAAAAAAAAAAATCAAAGACAAAGAGAAAATCTTGAAGGAAGACAGAGAAAAAAGCCACTTATCCTGTGACAGGCAAGGATAAGAATTAATAAACTGTCTCTTCAGAAATCAAGCAAGCAAGAAGAGAGTGGAGTGAAGTAATTAAAATGTTAAAACAAAAACAAAAACAGAAGCAAACACCCCACCAGCCTAGAATTCTTTATCCATTGAAACTGTCCTTCCAAAGGAGAAATAGTTTTTCAGACAAATAAAAGTTGTGAGAATTTTTCACCAGTAGACTTTTCAAAAAAAATGCTAAAATAAATTCTTCAGGGAGATGAAAGTTACAGAGGTCAGAAAATCAAGTCTAGATGTAAAAAGAAACAGTATTATAAAAGCAATAAAGGTAAAATAAAACCTTTTATTTCTCTTATTCTGAGGTTGATGTAACACATAATAGTTTGTTCAAACTAATAGCAGTAATCTACTTAATAATCTATTATAATAAACTATAATAATTATAGTTTATGGAATTATAGTTTATGGAAAGGGGAAATGAATGATAGCAATGTTATAAGGAACAGTAGAGGAGAATTGGGATTACTCTGTCATAAGGTATTTGTACTACTTATGAAATGGTTTAGTGTTGTTTGAAAATGGACTTGATTAGTTGCAAATATATATTGCATACTCTATGGCAACCACTTAAAAATAAAAGACTATGTATAACTGATACAAAACAGAGGAGAAAATGGAATAATATAAAATGCTTAATTAATACCAGAGAGGGCTGAAAAGGAGTGGAAGACACAAAGGAGGAAAAGAGGAGGAGAAAGAGAAAGGAAAGAAGGAAGGAAGGAAGGAAAGAAGGAGAGAAGGAGAGAAGGAGAAAAGGAAGAAGGAAAGGAAGAACAAAGGGCCAAGAATAGAAAGCAATAAAAATATACAGTACATATTAATCTATTAAATATCAATGGTCTAAATATACCAATTAAAAGTTAAGGATTTCAGACTGGATTAAAGATCAAGACCCAACTATCTGTTGTCTATAAGAAATCCACTTTAAATATTAAAGCACAGATAAGTTACAGGTAAAGAAATGGAGAAAAATAAACTATGCTGCCACTAGGCAAAAGAAAGGTGGAGCAACTATATTAATTTCAGACAAAGCAAACTTCAGAACATGAAAAATTACCAGGGATATATTGGAATATTACATCATGATAAAAAGTTTAATTGTCCAAGAAGCCATAACAATTGTTTTTTTTTTTTTTTGTTTATTTATTTTTGAGAGAGAGAGTGAGCAGGGAAGGGGCAGAGAGAGAGGGAACAGAGGATCTGTGCTACAGCGGCAAGCCTGAATGCAGGGCTTGAACTCACCAACCATGAGATCATGTCCTGAGCCAAAGTCAGACACTCAACCAACTAAGCCACTCAGGCACCCTAAAGCCATAACAATTCTTAACATGTATGCACCTAACAAGAGATCACCAAAATACCTGAAACCAAAACCAAAACCAAAACCAACCAAACAAACAAACAAAAACTAGAAAGAAATGCAAGGAGAAATAGACAAATCAACTCTTGTAGTTGGAAATTTTAACATCCCTCTTCAGGTAATTGACAAATATGGCAGGCATAAAATCAGTAAGAACATAGTTGAACTGAACAGCATCATCAATCAACTAGATCTAATTGATATTTATAGAAAACTTTATTCAACAAGAGCAGAGTACACATTCTTCTTAAGCTCACGTGACACACTCGCCAAGATATACAATATTCTGTGTCACAAAACACACCTTAATAAATTTAAAAGAATGGAAATCATGCATAGTATACTCTCAGAAAACAATGGCCTTAAACTAAAAATCAACAACAGAAAGATAGCTGTAAACCACCCAAATGCCTGAGATTAAATAACACATATGTTAAAGAAGAAATCTAACAAATTTTAAAATAGTCTATTATTTTATTTATTTATTTATTCATTTGAGGGAGAAGACAAGTAGGGAAGGGGCAGAGGGAGAGGAGGGAGAGAATCTTAAGCAGACCCCACACTCAGGATGGAGATAACACAGGACTCCATCTCAGGACCATATATCATGAGTCAGACATAACCAACTGAGACACACAGGTGGCCCAGTTTTAAAATATTTTAAACTAAAAATAAATTAACATACAACTTACCAGATTTTGTAGGCTGCAGCAAAAGCAGTGTTTAGAAGGGAATTTGTAGCGTTGAATGTGTATATTAGAAAATAAGAAATATCTAAAATCAATTATATGAGCTTCCACTGTGGGAACTAAGAGCACATTAACAGAGCAAAAATTTAGAAAGAAAAAGAGTAAACTAAGTTCAAAGTAAGCAGAAGAAAATAGAAATCAAAGCAGAAATAAATGGAATTGTAAACAGGAAATTGATAGAGAAAATCAATGAAAACAAAAGCTGGTTCTTTGAGTAGATGACAGAATTGATAAACCCTAGCTTTGTTAGCTAAGAAAAAAAGCGAAATGGCACAAGTTACTAAGGTCAGAAATGGAAGAAGGGTTACCACTACTGATCCAATGGACATTAAAAGAAGAACAAAGGGATATTATGCACAACTCTGTGCCCACAAATTTGATAACTTAGATGATTAACTACAACGGGTCAATTTCTTAAAGATAGAATCTACCAAAACTCACAGAAGAAATAATACATCATTTGAATAGGCATACATCTATTAAATTTATTGAATCAATGATTAAAAACCTTCCAAAACAGAATGGGCAAGGCAAAGTAGGCTTACTGGTGAGTTCACTCAGCATTTTAGAAAGAAGTTGTACAATATCTTCCTCTAGGAAGAGGTTGTATACAACCTCTACAACCTCTTCCACTAGGCGAGCAGAGGGATTACTTCCTAAGTCTATGAGACCAGCATTGCCCTAATACCAAAACATGAGAAAGATATAACAAGACAGGGAAACTACAGATCAATATCTCTCATGAGTATAGATTCAAAAATGCTTATAAAATATTATCCAATAGATTCCAAAAACAATGTATAAAAATAATTATACATTACAAGCAAGTGGGATTTTTCTATGTATCTTTCTATGTATTTCAACTGGTTTTACACTTGAAAACCAATTAATGTAATCCATCACAAATAAGTATTCAACAGGATCTAGATCTATTCAAAATGAGAACTTCCAGCAATCTAAGAATAGAGGAGCCCTTTTTTAACTTGAGAAAGAACTCTTACAAAAAGCTACAACTAACATCATGTTTAATGGTGAGAATATAGACGTTTTCCCACTAAGAGCAGGAATTTGCTAGGATCATCTCTCACCCTTCCTATTCAGCAATGTAATGGAAGCCCTAGTTAATGCAATAAGACAATAAAATGTATACAGATGGGGAAGGGATATATAGAACTGTTTTTGTTTTCAGATGACATGATTTTCTAAACAGCAAGGTCACCATGAGGGAATTTTGAAAGTGATAAAATTGTTCCTTATGGAGGTGTGGTGCTGGATATGTGCTTTATACCTTTGTCAAAGCCCATAAAACTGTATCAACCAAGAATGAATTTTATTCTATATAATCAAAAAAATCAGCCAGGACGTGGAGGAAAAGTAAAATGTAGATGGAAACAAGCAGATATAATTGTATTACATATGAATACATCATCCCACTGAAGGGTTTGGGGGCGGAGCTGATCTAAAGATGCTGCTAATAATGTTTTGAGTGGATACTATAGAGCTAAAGACAAAAATAATTGTATATAAGCACTGTACTTCCTTTTGCAAATTTGTTTCTTACAAGGGTATAGATAAACCTGTATGAAACTATTTTATTTGCAAATTAGGGTTGAACAATTGAGCAAATACATTGTAGATAATGAGAAACATTTTAAAACATTTTCACAGTTGAAAGAATAAAACACAATTAAGAAAGTGAAAAAGGTTAGAATGAGCTCTGTGGTACTGGGTTGGAATCACTTAGGACATGCTTTTTTGGTAAATATACAGATTGGAAATAAATGATGTTTGTATGTATGTCTGAGGTAGTATATGGGCATGTATCTTCTAGTTCTATCTACTAAGAGACTAAAAGTGATGACATACCCAGGAGCACTGAGCGCATCTACTGCTCATTGTATTGGTTTCTAAATACCATTTTCCAATTTAAAAAAAAAAAAAACCAGGGTTCTTAAAATACTGATGGATTATAGGGATAAAATAGGAAAAATACAAGGTATGCTTAGTGTCTTAAGAGTATTTAAATATAGATGGGCACGTCAAAGGGCATACAAGGCAAGCTGAAAGAAAGAACTCTGAGTGTCCAAAGTTAGAACAATTTGAACAACAAAATAAATGATAGTATTAGATTAAAATTAAAAAAGGATAAAATTATTAAAAATTCCATACTGATATAAATAAATGAATAAAAAATGGATAAGGGGGAGGAACAACTCTTCCTTACAGAATGATTACCATTAGTAAATGTTGAAATGAGAGAAATAAAATTATTATTATAGCACAATAGTAATTGACACAGACATTATTCTCAGTGGTTCCTAAAATTAATAGCAGAAGTGGGATATTTGTATTGTCTACAGTTAACTACCTCAAAATATTTAATGCTTACAAAGAAAAAAAAATAGTAACTTAAAAATCCTAACAGATACAACTTTGAATAAATAAGCAATGTTAACTTTGACTCTAACACTTATCAACACTGTATATACCCTCTGAAATGATGAACTGAGGACATATCACTTCTTTGATATTATTCCCCAAAATACAAAATCTCAAGTCATACTAAAATCAGATAATCCCAAATTGAGGGGCATTGTACAAAATAAATGACCATTTTCTTTAATGTGTCAAGGTGATGGAAAGACTTTGGAACTGTCACTAGACTAGAGGGGACTAAGAACGTGATAACTAAATACAGTGTGGAAACTGGGATTGGATCCTTGAATACAAAAACCACACTAGAGGAAAAAATGACAAAATACAAATAAACCTTTAGTTTAGCTAATAGTCTTGTACTAACATTAGTTTTGATAATTGTTCAGTGCCTTTGTAAAACGTTAGCAGAAGCTGAGTGAAGGGTATACACAGAGCAACTGTCTGTACTAGCCTTTCAACTCTTATGTAAGTCTGAAATTATCTTGAAAAATACCTTTAAAATATGCAGAGGATCCAATTAGGTAAATTTTAAGAAGATCATATACAAATGGTGAGAGGAATTTATTGAAAAAAAACCCTCTATTAGTCAGGACAATGCAAATTAAATGAACAATGTGATGCTGTATTTCACCCGTTGGGTTGCTCAAAACTCACGAGCACATGGGCAAACACTCATATATTTCTGGCTGGAGCAATGACTTGTTACAGATTTTGGGTGAATAATCTCCTGTTATCTTTTACAATTAGAAAGATACAGATTCTTAGGCCCTGCATCTCTTTTTGAGGAATTTATGCCACAGGAAAACAATTAGTATATAAGCATGAACATGGTCATTGTCATAGTATCCCGGCAAAACATAGTAAAAGAACAATATAACAGACTGGAAACAACCTGCAAATTCAATAGAGAGGTGTTTAAATTCATCAACAGAGAGGTGTTGCTTGTGATAGACCCCATACTATGAAATATTTTTACAGTTATTATGAGTTAGATGTATTCCATATTTTTTGATGTGGGCAGACATCAGTAAGAGTATTAAGAGATAATAAAACTTCAGTGTTTTATATATATATAAATATATATTTATAATTATATATAAATTTATAATTATATAAATTATAATGATCCCCATGTGAATTACAAGCAATGGCAACAAACAGTCCCATATATAAAAGTGTGTAGATGGTTTCATATGAATTCAGGGAAAGGACTGGAAGTATACACCCCATCTTAGGGAACGTCTATCTCAGGGAAATAGGACAGACATGATAAGTGGATGGGAAGCTGATGATAGTGGTTATTCTATTTACACATTTTCCCATTGTGTTGCAAGTTATAATGAGTACATATTGCTTTCATAATAAAAACTAATTTTATAAGAGCAAAATCTCTCTATTCTCTCCTCTTTTCTTTTTTTTCCCTCAACCCTCTCTAACCTTTGAATTCTGTGAATGTAGAAATAAAAGAGTCTGAACTATGAAAAAAAAATAACTATTAAGGTCCCATATAGAGACATGACTTTTCCTTTGGGGACATTTTGAGACTTCTATTTTTCAAATGTCTGTTTGGAATAGCTACACTTGATCATGATCTGCTGCTGGCACAGGTTAGAGCCACCCCTCAGAAGCTGGGAGCCCTTTTTGTAAGTTTGATTTAATAAAAACCATAGACAATAATTCACATTAGTTAGGGAGACTGTCTGACCACTCAACTGGCTCAAACTGGACCCTTTGCCCTGTAAGACTCCTGAATTTCATAGCATATTCTGAATACCACACATACCCTGAGAGTGGGAATGCTTTGTGTTTTGTACTCTTAGACCATCAATAATAATAATAATAATAACAATAACACAAACAACTAAATTTTCTAGCATATCCTACTATTCTCCAGTTTCTTTTTGCAAATGGAGGAAATGAAGTCTGCGGAAGAAAATAAGTTGCCCAGCGTGTAGCACGGTTAGGATTTGAACCTAGGAAGGGTCAAGAGCCCTTGTTCTTATATAATATAATGCATTGCTTTCCAAAATGCCTTACATTCCTGAAAATAAAAATAAGGTACTCCAGACTTGAATTGGCTTTCTTAATTTATTGTGCTATATAATTTGCTTTCTTTTGATTTTGTCATGAATTTACAGAAATACAAACTAAGAGAATATTTGAATGAGTGGAGACATAGAGGTCATAGACAGTGGACATGTAGTGAGAACTTAACATCCGAAAGCATACCACTTGTATTTTGTGTTAACATTAAACTACTCTGAATTTTCCACAAAAATACACCAACTAAATGTGGCTCATCTCAGGCTTTCTGTGTCTTTGACAAACTCAGAGAAATTATTTGGTGATGGATTTAGTGTCTCCAGGCATCAGGGCAATGTTATAATTAAACATCCCAAGTGCAATTTCTTTACTCATAGAACTAAAATTTTTAAGGTCACAAGAATCAAGAATGAAAGTTAACAAAGTTGGTAAAAAAAAACAAAACAAAAAAACCCCCAAAACAAGAAAACAAAAAACACTGGCATTTCTGTAGTATTTTACCATTTGGAAAGTACTTTCCTGAACAGTGCCTACAATATAAATTCTGTAAAGTGGTAGGATTTTGATTTGTTTGATTTTATCTGATTTATTTCAAGAATCTGAAATAGTACCTAAAATTAGAGTAATTGTTAAATGAAAATTGGTTGGATGAGTCTTTTAAAATACATTATATTATTCCCATTTTTTAAATGAGAAAAAGAGAGGTACTGAGAATTTAAATGATTTGCCCATAATTTGAAAGCGAAAGAGACAGTGTTTGAATACAGTTCTTTATCACTGAATCCATTGTATATCTTTCTGCCCTTCCTACTATGACAGCCCAAGCAAGAAGCACATTCTTACCTCAACCAATATTTTAAACTACCTACCAACTGTTATCTGAAAATACTCAGAAAATAACTACATCTTTTCTGATATTTGGTAAAGGCAAGACAATATTTTTTCTCTTCTATTCTTTGAGATGGTGCTGAGAGTTGAGATATTAGAAGTAACTTCATATTTTACATACTTCACACTGATGAACAAAAAACTATATTTATTTTTCACTTAAGCAGAAATTTTTTGTATTATTTCACTGCGTCTGCAGCAAAATGATTCCTTCCATTCAAAACAATACCTATAGTCACTGAGACATTCTAAAGAATTTTTTAAATAAAAGAAACTTTCAAATGCATTTTTAATGTTAAATATATTTTGTTATAGAATGCCATTGAAATTCGCCAATAGAGTATATGGTTCTCTATTCATTCACTCAACAAAAATTTACTAATTGCACATTAAGTACCAGGCTCTATCCTATTTGCTAGGGATATGATTCTGCCCGCTTGGAACTCACAAGCTATCAGAGAAGGCAAGCCCTAAACAAACATTCTTATGAACTGGGTATTAAGATAACAGAAGCAAATGATGTTCTGGCCTCCAAACATATGAACTCAGATCTAGAAATAAGGACAGGTTTAGAGAAAGAGAGAAAAGTTTAAATGAAGGTAAACTTAGGTTAGGTAAGTGGGAAATAGCTAGGGTATAGAGCGGCGGAGGACAAAGTTCCAGGAAAATCAACAGTACATGTGAAAGTCCAGAGGTGAGAGAGAACTTGGCACCTCAGGGAACTGGGGTGCACTCAGGACGCCTGGAGAATAGAGGGACAATGGGAAAATGAAGAGGGGAGGCCAAAGAGAAGGGTCTAGAATGTGGAGTCCACATCAGCCACGTTGAGGATTTGGGCGTTCACTGAAAGTTTCTAACCTGGTTAATGGACATAATTAAATATGCATATTTGAAAGATCTTTCTTGCTGCTTTTTTGAAGTCTCTAATAGGTATGCTACCAACAGACTTAGCTCTGCCCTTTGTGTTTAATAGGTGCTCAATGTAAAATAGTCAAATTGAGTGTATCATGGATAATTCTATGAACACTCTCCTTTGTTTTATATCCTGCCTGCTTCCAAAAGGATATTGAGGTGCAGCGCAGATGACGTATTTATGGTGATGTTTAAGCTCATTGGCTTAAAAAAACAGAAGAGATGCTGGGAAGTAGTATTTGCTTATCCCTGAAGAATGATGGGTCTCTGCTGATGGTGACCTCTCTGAATCTAGGGATTAGGCTTAGAAAGATGTTCAACTAGTGTTTGGGTATAAGTGAATAAATGAATCGATGTTTTGCTGAAGATGTAATGAATGGATAACTTGCATGCAAGAGCAGGTGTTGAACCGAGCACTGACCAATGTGAAGAATGGTGCATGAGACCATCTCTTTCTAAAGACCGTCGCGGTCCTATAGGGGACATCATACGCCCACAGACACGCAGCAAGATTCACATCATCGCACATGCCTGTCAGACTGAGGCTAAATGTGATAAGCCCTGTATGAGAGGCACAGTGTGCACATTCCCTGCTGCAAAACACAGTATTTTTATTTTTCCTCAAATCTACCCAATTTGCAAAAAGTTCAAGATGCTTATTCAAACTAAATTCAAACTCTAAGGCCTTGGGGGGTTTTCCCGTCACTGCTCGTGTTATAGTTTTGAAAAATAACGGCAAGATGACTTAATTAATTGTCCCTTCTTTCAGCTTTCCATCTAAAGTAGACGAATACCTATGCGTCCCACAAATCAATGAGCCCTGGAACTTCCTGCAGATAGATTAGCACATCTGTAGTTTAAAGCCGGTTTGTATTAGAAGGGAAAAATATATTCCCATGAGGAATGTTTAAGGGATCAATTCATAAGCAAAGAAAACATGCTATTCTCAGCAAGGAAACAATATATTTTGCTTCTGTTGCTGTGATTAATTACACACCACAGCACAGTGTTTTTAAAGGGCCATAGTCAATCTTTGAAGACCCAGAAGTTGACCTGCATTAGAAGCTGAGGAGAAATTGCACACTAATTCTGAGCAGCTTTGTGTAACAGGCCTGTTGTGTGAAAAATTATGGATAATAATAAAAACGCACAGCCTTTGTATAACACTTAAAGTAGGCAGTGCTGCCCCACCTCTTGTGACTGATTCCGCTAATGAATCACAGTTAAAACAATCAAACCTCTTTCCTGAGAGTCTCGCCAATTATACTGCAGTGAAAATGAGGATGAACTGGCCTCAGTAAAATTTTGGTGAGGCTCGTGCCCTTCCAGATTCCTCCTCCCAGCCAATACACTCACAAATGAATTTCTAAGAGGAAATTACGAGAGAAGATACTCATTTTAAGTCATATTGTTGTTTTCCTGATTCTGTGTTTAAGGTCTTATTCAACTGTTTACATTGTGGAGTCAGTGACGAGAGAGAGAGAGAGAGAGAGAGAGAGAGAGAGAAGGAAAAAAGCATAATCTTTCAAAGTCAGAACGTGTGTGCAATTTATCTCTTTTTCCCTCTGCCTCTCTGAGCCTTTTATCTTCTGTCCTTGCTGATCTTTCCACTCTCAAGTAATGAGACAAGCTCTCCTCCAAGAACCACACCCTGTCCTGAAGCGATCTGAAGATCCCTTACGCCAACAATACTGTCTTCACATTTTGCAAACTGAAGGACCCTGGCTGCTTCTCTTCAGTGACATGTTCCGCCTACTGTGACTTCCTACTTACTCCGTGCCTTTTTATTTCATTTGTTCTTTATTACGCTGTCCTTGTGAGACAAGGATGCGGACACTTAGTGTTGATTTTCCACCCTTCATCTCTGAACAACTTTTCCCTACCACACAAAGCTACGTACTTCTACCTGGGACTGTATAAATAATAGTCAATTTGGTTTCAATTTCAGGCAGATGACCCCTGCCTTTACACAGTGACCCTGGCAATCATAAGAAATGAAGCATGTGCTCTGCCCACCCATATGTGGAGAAAGGTTGGAGACCGATTCCGTCAGTTTTTTTCCCCATCTTTCAAGCTCCATTGCCACTGGTACATTGTCAGCAATGACCTGGAATGGGACCTTGAAAAAATGTAGAATCAATTCCAGTTTGTCCACTGCGCAGACATCTGGATAAAGGGAAATTACTTGAAAACCCATGAGTTTGAACATCTACAACCTTGCTACCATAAAAGCTTAAGTCTTTATTTCTGATGCTTCAAACCTACCACACTGGGGCAGTGCAGAGGCTGATGAGAATATGAAATGGTTGCCTGAAGGAACACCCTCTCTGTGGTATGGAATGTTTCAATATTCTATATTTCTATTACCCTAATATCTCAGTACTAGGCATTCAACAGCTTGTCGGTGTTTGTAGAGTTTTGTTCTGTAACCGAAAAATGGATATGGTCCTTGATTTTTAAGCACTTAGAATCAAAAGAAAAAAAAGGCAGAGAAGCATACAAATGCATAAAACACCTCAGGTTATCTGTCTAATGTTAATATGAATCAAATAGAGTTGGACAGGGCTAAATCTTGAAGAATAAATAGACATTGGTAAGATTTCTATGAATAATTCCATTCTCTTTTGCCTCATGGACTTTACAAGTGTATCTAGCATGTCCCTCCCCATCCATGGGTTCATCCTCCAGGAAATATCTTGGCTCCGTTTAGCTCTTAGAATTCTTTTGACTAGATCAACTTTCTGTTTCTAAATTTGGTTTAGATGCCCACTTTTCCCGTAGCTCCCTATTCTTATCCCTAATTTCACTTCCCACATTGTACCATGAATGCCTGATTCTCTGTTGGTTTCAAACCATAGACTAGAGCACCTTGAGAAACTTTATCTCACCTTTCCCTTTTTTTCCTCTTCTTGGGCATCCATCTCCAAGTCTGTCACATTAACAAGTATTAGTTCAAAGTGCATGATGAAGGCATGTAATAGAATATGCTCTAGTAAACATATGAGGCTAGAGGCATAGGTGTTAGAGGTGGGAACCACTGGAGAAATCAACGGAAATGCAGATGGAGAAGAATATTGCTATGCCAATGTCAGAACAAAGGTGTCCTCCTTTACAGGATTGCCTTTTTCTCTTTTGCCCTCATTAAAGAGTATAATTCCTAAGTGCAAAGGTGAAAAAAAGACATTATGTCAACCTTGCTTTCCCAATTATAACATCTCAGAAAACTGAGGGGGGGAAAGTGTTTTAAAATGAAGGAAAGCCAAGGAGAATGTGAAGAAATAACCCAGAAACCACTCTTCCCTAGAGAATTCAGGGAAAAAGACCATTTGCCATGTAATTTGTCAGCATTTTTAAAAAAAGTATTGGTCACACAATTAGTTAGGCTGATGGGTAAAATATTAACAGAAGCGTGGACAGGGCATTCTATGGAGAAATTATACAACATATTTACCAAATGTAATGGGCTGATTCTATCACCGTATTTGTAGAACATAATAAAATGTGTCCTTGACTAACAGGTATTTTACTCTAAAGTGCTTTTCTTAGTGTTATGAACTTATTTTCTGACACTGGTTATTACTTATTTCTACAGCCTTTATTATAGGAGCCGTTAAAGAGTAACTTCCACTCTTAAAAAGGTTGATTTGTTTTGCTCCAGGAAGGAGTTTGGTGTGAAATGTTGGGACAAGCTTTGGTTAAGGGCAGCTGCCTGTTAACAGTGGAAATCATTCAGCTCTTTAGCAGGCTACGTGTCCTTTTATTTCCTCAGCTAACACTGCAAGTAATCGCTTACAAAGTCAGGATTCTCCCTGGCCTATTTGCAATACTCTTTACTTAATTATTATTTTTGACTGTCCTCAATTCAAGAGCTAGCCAGTGTAGGTAAGACACAATAGCTTTGCCCCACCCTTGGTGATTGGAAAGATCCCTCTTCTGCATCAGAAAGTTGGGTTAAGTTATTTAATTGTTCCATAATTGTGAAAACATTTACCTTGTAAGCACATTCATTATCTGTTGAGAGAAATTTTTGAGTTTAGAGATGAAGAGGCTTTTATTCTCAATGCTTTTATATATTTAAAAACATTTTAGTTCTTGAGGTTCTTGTACTTAATCCAGTCTTTTGCTTATTCTTTCATCGGGGAAAAAAAAGGGCAGGTCTAAATGCAAATTAACATTACTGTTTAAATATCACAGACCATTTTCTCTGAGCCCAGTTACAATAACTAGTAATTATAAAAATTGCTTGCCTTCGGCTTCCGGCTAAGCCAGTGCTAAACTTGTCCTTTTATTAGATCTGTCAGACTGAGTTAATTATCTTTATGATAATAGATGTGCCTTACCTCCAACAAAACAAATACACTTATAATTAGCTTTTTAGTTAGAATTTTAATTTATTTATAAAGACTGTTTGTTTTCCTTCTTTTTTCCTGCTTTAGAAGAGAAAGGATGGGGAGTGGGGGTTTCCGTTTTATCAGGTTACGTCTGCTCACTAGTTTATAAAGGCAGAGAAAACAACCACCACAACAAAAAAGGATTCATTTTGTTTAATCACCAAGTCCAGTGTTTACTAGTGCAGCACGCCTCTTCTGTGTTATATCCACTCAACTCCCTGGCATTTTATTTTACTCTATATACACAAAAATGGGGCCCTTTTTATCTGCCTTCTCAACAGAGTAGTGTTATAGAAGCTAGTACATGGAAATACTAACAAGTATGAATTGAAAAGCTTGCTGTACCATAGCACAGCTTAAAAGTCAAATCATCTTATAGTGTCCCCACATTTTTGTGGCACTTGCTTTTCTTTCATCAATACCCAGCATGTTTCAGAATATTCCGAATGCCTGCAATGAGTTCCTGGAGAATATCTGTGCAGAAACAGCAGAGCACAAAGGAAAAAATACGCTTTGGTGTCACATCAAACAAAGCTGGGTTTTGAGTTGGTTCTGCTGTTCATCAACTGTGTGATTTGGGTAAGTTATTTAACCTCTCTGAGCCTCAGTTTCCTCAGCAGTAGAATGAGAGTAATGTCTAAATTAGTAGCAGTTGTTAGGAGGATTAAAAAAGAAGGTACACGGAGGGCTCAGAAGGGTGCCTTCACAATTTAAAAGTTTAGTCAGGGATGATTGCGATTAGTGGTAGAATCGTGAAGAAATGTGGATGCCTCAAGAATTCAAAATTAATGTACAATCTAATGATCATTGTATGGGTTTTGTTTTATACGGAAATATGATTTCTACTCATTGTGAAAAAGATGTCCCTGATCATCTAGAAGTTAAGTCCGATTTGTATTAAATAACGGAAACAAGGGGCGCCTGGGTGGCGCAGTCGGTTAAGCGTCCGACTTCAGCCAGGTCACGATCTCGCGGTCCGTGAGTTCGAGCCCCGCGTCGGGCTCTGGGCTGATGGCTCAGAGCCTGGAGCCTGTTTCCGACTCTGTGACTCCCTCTCTCTCTGCCCCTCCCCCGTTCATGCTCTGTCTCTCTCTGTCCCAAAAATAAATAAACGTTGAAAAAAAAATTAAAAAAAAAATTTAAAAAAAAAAAAAATAAATAAATAAATAACGGAAACAAGCTGCAGATAGGTGATTCTCCAAAGTTGCCATGATGAACTTCTACCTGTTCTGAGCTGGAAAGGAGCTGTCGCATCTGTCAGCCTTATTTCCAACAGAGCACAACTCTTTCATTTTTCTTTCTGTAAACTTACTGACTTACTCATCTTAGTTTGAAAATTTCCACCAGCTTAAAGATTCCCTCCAGCTCCTTTCAATCTGCCAAATACAGAGGTCTTAGTTAGAATAGCAAAGGTCTTATTCAGTCACCGTAGGGCCCCAGAACTTTGTAATGTGAAGTCAGATGTGCCCAGGCTAATGTTCAATGTGCATGCAAATCGTTAATAGTGAGTGCTCACGATGCTGATTTCTGGCCAGAAGAAGGATGTGTCCTGGAGGTGATGAAGCAGCTCCTTGGCCATGTGGCCAAATACTCTTACACCTGAAGAGAAAATATGGGTGGGATGAGAGAGGGATGGGCAGAGGGCAGTAGAGAGGCTCCTAACCTCCTCTCAAGTCAAGCATACTGGCATTTGATACAGGATAGATTTGTACCCAGAGCTGCCTTAGAACTGTGCATTAGGAGGCCAGATGTGTTAATTCAGAGACAGCCAAGGCCTTTTGCTTTCAGAGTTCCATACCTTTCACACCCAGGTTCACATTCCACAGATACTAATGACGATGCCACTACACGGCAGCTATTTCTAGCCGTTGGGTGTTCCTAGTGAACAAGGAATTCTAACTGCTGGTGTCTCATTGCATAGACATTTATTTTGTATGTAAGGTGGGGTCCCACAGAAAAGGCTATCTCAAACATGTCTCAACCTGATCAACTTGCCAGCCAACGTCTCCGATCCCCCTCTGGAACATACCGACCACCACCCTTGGCATCACAGCTTCAACTCCCGTTGGAGTATTGCTTTATGAAGAAACAGTTGTTTGTTCCTAAAGTTTTGTCTTGTTTTGTTTTGTTTTGGGGGGGCTAGTTGTGTTTTTTAGTGTCATTGTAGATTCTATAAAATGAATTTAAATGCTTTAAAAACTCAGTGAGGATGAATCAGTAATACGTTTGCTGTTGAAATAAGCTCTTGTACAACAAACGCTCATGTATCTGCCCATGTCTCTGGTGATGAAGGATGTCCTCCGGATGTTAGTGATGGCTGGGCCTACAGATTGCTGAGGACTAGAAGGTACAGTGGGGATCACAGAGCATTTGAAATATGGAAGGCTTCTTCAAAGTAATTTTGATGAATATCTTAAAAAATGAAAAGTAATAATTCACATTCTTAGTTTCACAAGAAATTAAAAATGTCTTCATTTATCCCTCATGAATTAATTCATGAATTAAATATTTTGGTGAAAAGGATTTTTTTAATAGCTGCTAGTAAGACTAAGTGAAGGAAATGTGGCTGAATGTAAAAAAGCCAATCTTGCCTTCCTTTTCTTTCTTCTGTGTAAATCATTTGGGGCTTTCTTTGCTACTGCTGTGCTCCAGTGAGCCAATCTGATCTCTGAGTCATTATTACCTTTTTTTGCCTGAATGGCAGGGCTACATACAAATAGAACTTGTAGTGTAATTCTACACTTGTATTAACACTCATTCCTCTCCATTTTATTTAAAAGTAATGGTGCAGAGAGGTCCAAAAATAATATTAAACCCTAGTAGCTTGCCTGCAAATTACCATTCATTTCTTTGTATCCTGCATTTCCTTCGCTGTCACCCGCATTGGCTTAAACAGAGACTCGAGCTCCTGTAGCCAGCTCGACCCCTGATGCAGTTCAGAGATGTATTCACTGGAGGTGGGGGATGGTCTTCTACACACTTTAAGCAGGTCCCATCTCCTGGTTTGTACAGTGTCTTTCCCAAAGCTAGGTCTGGCATCTTCTCTCAGGCACCTGCATATTTTCTGGCCGCCGTTTCTTCATGTTCTATCCTCTCCTGAAGGGCAATTGCTCAGTCACCCTTGCAAATTTGTGGGACAACTTATGGAGTCTTCTGGAAACTTCAAGATGCAGAAGCTGTGTTCCAGGCAGTGGTAGGAGATAGCTTCTTTCCCTTTAATTAAAGGTCCATGTTGATACATGGGTATCCATTCAGAGCTCTTTGTGCCCCCGGGGTACATTCAGAATGGATATCAACTCATTTAGTTTTTAGTTTCAGTCCCTGACTCTCCATGAGTCTATGATACGAGCATGATAAGATGAACCCAGAGACACATTCAAGTAAAAATACATCATTCATAAATTTCCTTTAGAAATCTATAGCTTCCTAACAGAACAAAGCTTCTCTGCTTGATTCTCCTTCTGTGGGCTAAGAGTTGCAAGGCCCCACAAAGGCTAAGAGGGTAGATAAATTACTGACTCAGGCTGGGAGAGGGGGAGGTGCTCTGGCAAAGAAAGAAATCACGTTCTCTATTGAAAGGGAATATCCTTCAGCTTGAGCCAGTTGTGGTCATGCTAGGATGTGGGCCAAATTTAATCAGAAAGAATTTTTCTGGTAGAGCCCAAATCTAGACTTTTATGTGAATTCTCTTGATTTTTTGAATCTTGGCAACTAATTAAAAAATTAAGTACTCGTCAAGCATCATGAATCTCAGTTTGGTTCGTAAATATCTGGTATATGATATCTGACTTTGATCATTATTTCTTAAATGTTTCCACCCATTGTTTCTTAAATGTTTCCATCCCTTGGTTAGAGGAACAGGGAAGTTTTCCTCCAGGAAAGTATAAAGTGACACCTCCTTCCCCCGAAATTTTCAAGTAAAATAAAGATTTTGTACCAAGTTTATCTCATGACTGTGTACATGCTTCCATGTAGAAGTCTTAGCTCTGTTTTCTCTTAGGAAACCCTTTCAGTTCCCTTGCAACTAGAATTCTATAATTGGTCTTTACCACTTGGAGAAAAACATGCCTGTGCTTAAGATGTCTTAAACTTGTAGGACCAGCTTAGGCTTGAGCTAGATGTTTAATACACTCAGTAAATATTTCTTGAATATTTGTACTTTGTACAAATCACAAAATTTAGTTAGGAAGTCTACTCAAGGATTTTGTAGTCTCATAGAATATTTAAGGAGGGTAATGTTAAAAAGAAAGGAGATGAAACTTAGTTATATGCCTATTATAATACAAAAGGCATTTTATCACTTCATTGAATCCTAGGAACCATCTTATAAAATAGATAAGATGAAGCCCATTTTAAAGATAAGGGAGCCGAGTCCTAAGCATATTCAACTAGTATCAGGCAAAGCTGTAATTGGGACTCCAGACCATCAGGGTCCAAAACCTTTCTCTTTCTCTTCTCCCCTCCCTCTTTCTTTTCCTTCCTTTCCTCCTTTCTTCCTTCCCATTCTGGATTGGAGATATTTGAGAAGTTACAGCCACTAAATATCCTCAGCTTGATTACCATGTGTAGTAATGTTTACCCAGAATACATCTTTTGCATTTATTGCAGTAAACTGTGGCTTTATAATATTTATATGTCAGAGCATTTTCATCAAACTCCCAATTCCATTCTCTGCAGGATGACTTCCGTGGCCACATTAATTTTGCCCAAATCATTTACTCATCCTTAAAACAAAATTATAGATATCTGGTTGACTTAGAGAATATCTTTATATCTGGATTTGTTTCCACATAGTGATATTATAAGTGTGAGTCAAAACATTACTGAAAATACTAGATTTTCTAAAAGCACTGATAATGCTGGCACTCAGTTTCGTGTGTTGTAGTGGGTTCAGTTTGCTGGGAGGTTAGATTTAAGGATTTTGATTTATGAAGCTGTGGCTGTTTTTATTCTCTTGGTGAAAACGACATTCCCCTCTGCCGGTTGCTAACTCTCTCTATGCCCCTCATGTATAAATAGCTCCTGGGAATTAATCACAGGAGGTAACAAAGTGGATAGTGAGTGAAATATTTCCCAACAAACCATAGTTATTCCTCCTGTTTCAACAACATCCCCATAGCCTAAGTGCAGTTTATATTTTTAGGTAATCTTTTGTCATAATGAGCTTCATCTTGTTCTTGCTCAAAGGTTCCAGGCCACTTTTGTGTACCAGAAGATATCATCTACTTGGTATCTTTGCCTCCGAAACGCATCTAAGTAAGAAAAGATACAGCGTGACTTAGGAAGAATCCCTTAAAATCTGGTTTTGGAGATTACGATCTGGCTTTGAGCTTAAGACTCATCATTCCTCCTTCCCTCCCTGTCACAAAAAGAGAGAATACACACAAGGATCACTAGCTAAATGTGACAAGATATTAGCTTTGCTAATGGCTAATCAGGTGCCCAATTGTCCTCCCAGTGCAAGGCTCCTGATAAAGTATGTTCGAGAAAGTAGCTTAGAACTAACGCCTAATGAAAACTTTTTATTTTCATTTCAAAATAAGACCTGCGGGAGAGCTGGGTCAGCAAAACAGACGCCAGTGACACAAGGCCAGCCTGCGGAAAGAACTCCAGGCCTCACACATGGTTACCGAAGAGTGAGAGAGAGAGACAGGAGAAATGGCAGGTCTCCTCCAGGGCACTTATCTCAAGGGAACAGAGAACATAGGAGGAAAACTCACTCCCCATGGTTCCAAGAGAGTAGTTCCAAGAGAGCAAGAGCCCATGCTAGGCACGAGCAGCGATCTGCACAGTGCCCACACCCACCAGTAAAAGCATAGTCCTTTGAATGTTAGGCTTTCACTAGTCAGAGTTAGCTGTCCCCACTCTATATGTGGAGGAAGGCAGAATAAACGTGAGGAAATACTAAGGAGCAGTGGGATGAGTTATAGGAACAAATGCCTGTGATGCACCTACCTTTATGTACACAGTAGGACCTTTTCTTGGGAAGCCTCAGAACTCTTTTGTCTTCTTCAGGAAAAGTGGGGTTAAGAAGAAAGGGCGATGGAAGAGAGTGGGACCACTTAAATCCTGTGGCTTTTAAAGTATTATTTTATTCATAGGGTGGTAGGACTGAGGCCAGCAGGTCGATATGTGTTCCTAAAGGTTACATTGACTGAAGGTGCCCAAACTAGGCTCCCCCAGGGCCTTACCTTCTTGGGTTGCTGAATGATGCCTTTTCCCCCATCCTAGTGCTGGGTCTCCCAGATTCTTCCCCATCTCTGCCCCAGCCCCTGTCATCTCAGGGCCATGGAACAGAGAACTTAAAATGAAATTGAGGACTCCCTCTTGTCACTGAATGATGAGTAGGAAGGGATGGGGGGAAGGGAAAGTCCCAAATTCTGCCACAGGGAGATGGGTTCTCTGAGGAGAACTTAATCATTTGCTTATTCAACCAACATTTATCAAGTAGAGTGTAATGATCCTCAGGGGTCTACAGATGCCAGTTTGTGAAACACTGCAGTAAAAGTTAAAGGCTGTCACTTTAGTGGTTCCCTTGATACCCATGTTGTTGAAAACAAACTCAAATGTGAGCCCTTGAAACATTATACCAGGACTGAGTTATAAGGCAATCAAGAATATGTTCATATTTATTTTTAATATCATCATTGAAACTCAAAAAAAAAAATCACAGAGATCGTATGGTCCTAGAAAAATTTATCTTAAGAATCCCAAAGACCATATTCTGCAGTTTTTGAAATGCTAGCGTAGGGGGAAAATGAATAGTTTTGAGATTCAAACAGACCAGAATTCTAATCTTGGCTCTCGAATTTATGAGATGTTTTATTTTAGCCAAATTAGATGACTTGATATCTTTATATTCAATGAGAAAGTGCTGGCCATGTAATGGTGCTCTTATGAGGAAGACATAGCATCGTGTATACAATATATGTCACATAATGTTTTACATGTAGTGTACTCCTAATTAATATAGATTCCTTTTTGTGACAATATCCCTCTCTTCCCATTATGTGCAAGCAAATGTACTAGGGGATACAATGATGGATTAAATATTATCTACAAGAACATCCCAATTGGGTGAGGCAATTTGGTGAGACAATAGACATGTAAACACAATTACAATACACTGTGATAAGTACCATACTAGAAAATGTAAAAAATAGAAAAAAAGAAGAGATGATATATAGGAAAGATTTTTTTTCCTGATGACTGGCCCTAAAAGAAACTCTGAAAATTACTTCCCAAAAAAACATATTCCTAGTGAATATTCAGTTCATGACAATAGTGATGAGGATGATGTTGATGATGATGGAAATGAAGTTTATGATGATTATAAAAATGATGGAGATAGTTTACATTTATTGCATATTTGCTATGTTGTAGGAACTCAATTTGCATATATTATTTGGTCCTCACAACACTCTAGTGAGGTAGAAATATAATTTCCATATTGTAGAAAATCATGAGGTTATGCAGGTAGTGTAGGGAAAATCTGCAACTTGACCCAGTTCTGTCTGATTAAAAAACTCAAATCCTTAACCACTATAACGCATGCTCTTTCCATAAATTAATTAATGAATTGTAATTAGGTTTTATTTGAACTATAGTTCATTTGAATTTAAATAGGCTTTTGAGGGATATTGAGCACCTTTCCCTACCCTATCCCATTTACCAGTTTCCTGGTTGTGGCACTCTAAATGGGATTAGGGCAAACAGCACTCCGAAACTCGTACGTGCCCTTTAGGAAATGAGCAGTAACCACCACTGAGTCCGGAGGTGGAATCTGTGGCAAACGTCTAGCAAGTAAGAGCATTACCTGCTCTGGTCACAGTGAGGGGTTCAGGGATGGACGGACACATGACTCAACCCAAGAGAGTCAAACCCAGTCAGAACCAATACCAGAGATGTTGTTAGTAAGATCATAAAAAGTGGTTATTCCTTTTCTGCTGGATTTGAACCTGAGAGATAAAATTGGAGCCACTGCAGCCATCCTACCACCACAAGAGATTGACAATGAAGCCAGTGGTTTGGAGAAAGCAAGAACAGCAAAGGGATCAAATCTTACGAATAACATTTGGAGGCACCTGAGTGGCTCAGTCAGTTGAGTGTCCGGCTTCAGCGCAGGTCATGATCTCGTGGGTCATGGGTTCAAGCCTTGCATCAAGCTCTGTGCTGACAGCTCAGAGCCTGGAGCCTGCTTCCGATTCTGTGTCTCCCTCTCTTTCTGCCCCTCCCCCGCTAACACTCTGTCTTTCTCTCAAAAATAGACATTAAAAAAATTTTTTTTTAAAAAAGAACATTTAAACCATCATTTTTAGCCTGCAATTTCAGCAACTAGAAACAGTATGTGTACCAATATCTCATTGTTGTTTTAATTTGCATTTTCATGATGACATATGATGTGGAGCATTTCTGCACACTTATTTGCCACCATCGGTATATCTTCTTTGGTGAAGTATCTGTTAAGGCTTTTGGCCCATTTTTTAACTGGATTATTTGTTTTCTTATTGTTGCTTCCCTTGCTCTGTGTGTGTGTGTGTGTGTGTGTGTGTGTTAAGAACACTTAACCACTTAACATGAGATCTACCCTCTTAAGCTTTTAAGTGCACAACACCATATTGTTAATTATACGTGCTATAGTATACAGCAGATCTCTAGAATGTATTCATCTTGTATAGCTATAACTTTATATTCACTGAACTTTAGTGATTTGTTCACTTGATTTAACAATTACTGAATGATGTGCGTTAAACTCTGTTACTAGGATGGTGCTTTCTTAATTTGCCTTCTTAATATTGAAAACTATTGCTGATATATTAGGACACTTATAAAACTTTTGTAAGTCTACAACTGCCATATGGTTTTTCTAAATTGAAACTTTAATTCTTACGGAGAGGTACTCTTTATTTCTATCAATGCCCTTCTGGCTTAATGTCTACTTTCTTCCATATCAACACAGCTACACTTCCTGTATTTTGGTTGGTAAATGCCTGGAAACTGTTAGGCAATTTTCCACTGAACCTTCCTGTTCTACTTTGATTTAAGTATATCGTTTATCAGCAGCATATAATCAAATACTGTTTTATTTATTTATCCTGAAAACTTTTATCTTTTAACTTTCAAGGCTAGGCTACATTTTGGGTGATTATTGAAGTTTTCCTAGCATCTTTTTTTGTATATTTGTTTTATCCTACTTTTAGATATTTTATTCTTTCTTGCCTTCTTCAGAATGAACTTAAAAAACAGCTCATTCCATTTATCCGTCAGTATGTATTTGGAAGTTATGTTACCTATTTCAATTCTATTAGTGATCATTCTAAATGTTTTAACAGACACTTAATCCTGAATAACATAAGGACCTTCAAAACCTTTGAAGCAAATTACCCCATAGTTAAAATTCATGTCAAGAAGCTAAGTTCTGGGCACCTGGGAGGCTCAGTCAGTTAAGCTGACTCTTGCTTTTGATTCTGGTCATGATCTCATGGTTCATGAGTTCGAGCCCTGTGTTGGGCTCTGTGTTGACAGTGCAGAGCCTGCTTGGGATTCTTGCTCTCCCTCTCTCTCTGCCCCTCCCCCACTCATGCTTTCACTGGCTCTCAAAAGTAAATAAATACACTTAAAAAAAGGAAACTTCGTTCTGTCTTCTATCTCCACATATTATACATTCTTATTGTTGTTTATGACATTGAAGATTATTTACGTTTATTCTTTTCCTTACTATTTTTTTTGGCTTATCATGTCTCCTTGCATTTTAACTGACTATTTGTAGTTATTTTCCTTCTTGAAATAAGCTTTTAGAAATTCCTTTAGTGATGGTCTACTGGTGGTAAGATCTCTAACATTTCTTGCTCATTTGAAAATGTTATTTTGTCTGAATTTTTAAGTTTAGTTTACAATTTTAAGTTGGCAATTTTTTTCTCTCAGCACTTTAAAGTTATCATTGTAACCTAATTGTACTGTCTTCTAGATACCATTTCTGCTCTTAAAAGTCAATGTAATTTTCATTTCTTTGAATCAGTCTTGTTTTCTGACTATGTTTAAGATCTTATATTCTGAAGGCTCACTAGAGGGTGAGTACGAGTGGATTTTCTTCTTTTAAAATTCATCCTGATTTGGCTTCACTATGTTTCTTCATTTGTTGTCTGAAGCTGTCATTTCAGGGAAGTTGTAAGCCATTATAACTTCAAATATACAACTCTACCCTCTGTATTATTTCCTTGTGAAAATCTGACTAGATTTATGATAGGTGTTATTCTGTTCTTTGTATCTTTTAATATCTCTTCATATCTCTATGCTTCATTCTGGGTAATTTGATTAGATCCGCCTTCTAGCTCACTAATTTTCTCTTTAGCTAAATCAAGACTATTATTTAATATATCCACTGGGATTTAAATTTTAAGTATAAATTTATTTATGGAAAACTTACTTGGTTCTTATAAAAGTGTGCCTTATCATGGTTTTTAGTATATTTTGTTTTTCTTATATGTCTTGCTTGTTCTTTTTTTAAATGTTTATTTATTTGAGAGAGAGAGAGAGAGAGACTGTGCAGGGAGGGAGGGGCAGAGAGAGAGGGGGACAGAGGATCGGAAGTGGGCTGTAAGTCTGCTGGGGGCTCAAACTCACGAGTGGTGAGATCATGACCTGAGCCAAATACGGGCGTTTAACTGACTGAGCCACCCAGGCGCCCCACTTGCTTGTTAATTTTTTTTAAAGTTGTCTAATCATATTTCTTGGGTCTTTACTTTTGGGAATTTTATGATGGCTAGGTTTTTAGAAGGTTCCTAAAGAGATTATTCGCATTTGGTTTTGCCAGGCTTTTCGAAGAATTATTAAATCAGTCCCGCTATACACGATTTTCTTAACTTGGGCATTTTTGGCAAATTAGAAAATAAAAATTTAAACTTGGTAATGAATTTAGACTGTTTTATGCACACATATATCCATTGATTATTTTTCCCTTGCCATCATAACAATGGCAAAGAGACAGTATTATTTGTCATTTCCTTTCAGAGACGTTTTTGTCTTCTCCTTCCCTGAGCACAGAAGCTTTTGGTGTTGTAGCTTCATGCTGGAGTTTTTATTCCAGTTCTCATTTTGGGCAGATGCAACTATTGTTTTTATTTCACCTGTGTGATGATTAAAGGCTAAAGCTCTGGGTTACCCCATTTGCGTAATGCAGCAAGAGACCCACTTAGCCCCTTTTCCCTCTTACCAGTCTTGGTATTCTGTTTGGGGTCTTGACTGCTGAGGATTTCTCCTATTTTCTTGGGATGTTAGCTATGTACTGAGAAGGATTTTTTTTAATGTTTATTTATTTTTGAGAGAGAGAGAGAGAGAGCAAGACAGAGAGAGAGGGAGAGAGAGAGAGAGAGAGAGAGAGAGAGAGAGAGAATGCTAGTGGGAGAGGGGCAGAGAGAGAGGGAGACACAGACTCTAAAGCAGGCTCCAGGCTCTGAGCTGTCAGCACACAGCCCGATGTGGGGCTTGAACTTACAGACCACAAGATCATGGCCTGAGCCAAAGTCAGATGCTTAACTGACTGCGCCACCCAGGTGTCCCATGAGAAGGAAATTTAAAGCAGAACTTTGTGAATGTATTTAGGTGTTTTGTAGCTGGAGTATTTGAGAATAACTGAAATTTCATAATGCTGAACAAAGAAGCTGGCACCATAGTTTTCGACTTCTTTTTTGGCTGTGACATTTTTGCATAAAGCTTCAACAATTGAGTAAATAAGATAAAACTTATTCTGGTTGTTCTGGGGTTGGGAATCTTCAACTTCCACTTGCTCACGGCTGCTATCCCACATATTTTAGTGTAAGCTAACAGAGGTTGCCAAACTAGAACAATAGATCAATAGGAAAATGTCCCCAAGTTCTTAAAATTCTCATTACAAAGAGACATTTGGAAAACATCTTGTTTTTAAGTGTGGGACTACTCATCTCCACTTGTGAATATCATGGATTTCCTTGCTTCTGGACCATTTTACCACGAACCTGAAATAGGTCAACAGGAAGTGTTAGCCCCATAGATGTTAGCAAATCTTGTCTGCAAGTTTGAAGGGGGAAGCCACTTCCATTTTGAGGAAGCATACCTGACAGAATATCTGGGAACTGGGGCAAAACAACAACAGTGTTTTGCAAGGGACTGAACCACTTTAAAAGGCATGTGAATACCTGCTTTCTGCAATGTCAATAGCTTTCCATCACAATGAAACAACAACGTGGATATCAAGATTTACCTGCATTTTATACCCGTCAAATCAATATAAAAAGATGAGGTTAAAAATTCTGCTGCTTCTGTGGAATGAGAATGAACCATGTTTTACAGTAATGCCAATAAGATGAGCAAAAGAGCAAATGCTGAGGGTTTTTATTTAGGAGCTCTATCCTAAATGGGGTGTGCATAAGATATCAAGTATTAAGATGCATTGCAGTTGTAAGAAAATCTGGTTGGTAGGAGACGCAGAAAGGGTCTTTTACTCCTAAAGGGACTGGCTATTTCATGCCGTGAAGTCCAGAATAGTCTGATCTACTTAGCACATACTTTAAATAGCAAAAATAAAGTCAGTATCATTAGGGTACCACCGAAACCCCTGGGCTCATTTTAAAACTGACTCATTTTAAAACTGCGCCTGGGTGGCTCAGTCGGTTAAGTGTCCGACTTCAGCTCAGGTCATGATGACACAGTTCCTGGGCTTGAGCCCCGCGTCGGGCTCTGTGCTGACAGCTCAGGGCCTGGAGCCTACTTCGGATTCTGTATCTCCCTCTCTCTCTGCCCCTCGCCTGCTCACACTCTGCCTCTCTCTCTCTCAAAAATAAATAAACATAAAAAAAAATTTTAAACCAACTTAATGAACATCAAGGTATAAGAGTTGGATGACTGAAATGTCAAAAATATGAGAGCAACTTACTCTTTGCTACCTTTCTTCTGTTGGAAATGTCATCTCTTTGAGGCTTTTGGACCCTACCACTGCCTAACGTTGCTTCTTGATTACTGAAATTGATTGTTCATTCCAGCATGCCACACCTTCCCTCATTCTCACTTACTTTTTCCTTAGTATGTGTTTTTAAATTTGGGCAATGACTTGGAGGTTTGACTAAAGCAATGGGTCATTCACAAAGCTTAAATCCAAATGAATTTTCTCAAGAGAAGTGAAATAATATAAGGAATCAATTAAGAGAATTAAAAAAATCAGAGCATTCTTTTTTGACAAACCACATTAATAGGAAGAATAAACAGGTTATAGAAAAATTAAATGCATAATATATTTCATATAAGTATTAAATATAATCTAATATACATTTCATATAAATATACGTATATTTAACTGATAAAATAGTCATTGACAATAGATGATTTTGAGTTGGAATGGCCTTAGCTAATGCCACCAGCTTTGTCTTTCTTTATCTTCTCCATTGGAAGAATTCAGGTCTAAGAGTTCTTTGTCATACTCAGTTATATTCTAGACATGACTCTGCTTTTAATCCTTGTAGTATTGTCACACATGCCTTCTGTTGACTTGCTTTCACCATGTCCCTCCTCCTGAGCAGTGGATGTGATTGCAGCTTGTGAGCACCTCTATTTTGACACAGTGAGGCTCTTCCCTGCCTCTTCTTTTCAGAGTCCTTCCTTGGTATTTACTGCTATGGTCCTGTCCCAGGTGAACTTAGAAGTAAAATAGAAAAACAAACCAACAAACAAAACACCAATTGGAAAACACAGACATTCACAGAGAATCGTCAAATCCTATCAGAATAGTATAGTTTTACACTGTCCCACTCAGAGGGTTAGTTTCTTTGTGACATTTATCATGGCCTCAAATGACATTTGTCATTTGCTTGCCTGTCTATGGTCTCTGAAATCCTTTTAGAATGGAAGCTCCATGAGAGCTGGAGCTTTGTCTGGTGTTTTTTTCATCCGGAATACCTGTGCCAATAACATGACCCATCCCAAGGCAGGTACCAAAAGACCTTTGTGGAATGAATGAATGTCTATGGGGGAAAATGGATGTGGGCCATGATCTTCCTTTGTTTTTTTTCACTTTTTATTTTTGAAAGTTTATTCTATTTTTGAGAGAGAGAGACAGACAGACAGAATGAGTGAGGGAGGGGCAGAGAGAGAGGGAGAGAGAGAATCCCAAGCACGCTCTATGCCTTCAGCACGGAGCCTGATGCAGGGCTTGACTCATGAAATCGTGATCATGACCTGAGCCGAAACTAAGAGTTGGATGTTTAACTGACTGAGCCACCCAGGTGCCCCCAGGAAGTTACTTTAAATAATTCCATGAAATATGGGATACTTGGCAGTGTTACTGACTCATGCTGCTGGTAGAAGAACCCTAACACTCTTCTGGGCAGTTTAAGCAATTTTATTTGGAAATTAGTGAATTCACGCTTTCAAATATGTTGATATTGTGTCACCTTCCTCCAAAATTGTGTAAATAATTGAGCAGGAAAGGAAAGACGGCTGCATTTCCTCTATTGATCTTAGGCTCTGCAGATAGGCTTTACAGAAATCACAAACGTGAAAATTTCTCCCCTTCTTAAATCACATTTGAATAACTGGCACTCAGACCAAATCTTTAAGTAAATGGAGAGATAAATGGAAAAAGAACTTAAAAGCAAAAGCAAAATGTTGTTATGGACACCCATGATCCCTCCATGATCTGCATTTTTCACCTGTTAATTCTTGCATCATAAATGTTGGGAAGTGTATATGCCATGCTGCCTTAAATGTGATGATAATAATAACACTAGTGATAATAATCAGAACATTAGCATGTGTAAATTACATGTCACATGTATCAGTTTAGTCTAGGTATTGCATACCCATTTTTCAGGACAAGTATTAGGTTAGGGGATGTGTACCACCACCACACCTTGTGAACCTAATTGTTGGGGCTCCACTTGCCACATGCTTTATATTTTTAAAATCTCCTAACAGAAAAAAAAATTTAAGAACACATTATCTTTTACATATGGCCTTTTTGTTACATGTTGCTTTACATACTGTGAACTTCCAATATATATTAAAACTGTAAATACATCTTTTAAAGTTATGGAGGTCATATATCTTTGAGGGTCTAACCTTGGCCATATTCTCTCTGTTCCCTCTTGATAATTTGTTTGCTTTTTTGATCTCCACTATTTTCTATTATTCAAAGAGTCCCCAGTGTTTAACTTAGACCTCCCTCCCAGTTTCAAGCCCATATACCAGTTCCAATTAGAATACTGCATGTGTCTTAAACTTAAGTCATTAACTTCTCCCAGAAATCCACCTCTGTGATGATTCACCATGGTTGGCCATAGTGTCAGGATGGCCGAGTTGTCTAAGGCACCAGACTCAAGCTTCACTTCCCTGCACTGGGGGTTCTGGTCTCCAAATGGAGGTGTGGGTTTGAATACCACTTCTGACACATCACTTTGCTCCTCCCCCTAATTTTCTATCCAACGGTATCCATCTGAGCAGCGTGCATAAAAGACTTACCCAGCATAGTATTGGGGTGCCTGAGTGACTCAGGCGGTTAAGCATTCAACTCTTGATTTCAGCTCAGGTCACGATCTCATGGTTGGTGAGATCGAGCCTTGCATTGGGCTCTGTCCTGACAGTGTGGAGTCTGCTTGGAATTCTCTCTCTCCTTTTCTCTCTGCCCTTCCCCTGCTTGTTCTCTCTCTCTCTCTCTCTCTCTCTCTCAAAATAAATAAATAAACTTAAAAAAAAAGATGGTTGACCAAAAACCTTCTTTCACTTTCTTTTCTTCCAAATGACACCAGAATTATTAGAGAAATATAAGAATAAATTCATAGTATCCTTGGAACATTAGGACAAGTGTCACTAGTATACCACAATGGTAGGGATTTCTGGACATTGGCAGAGAAGCCCAGTAGACATGATGGCTCTGTTACATCATCAGGTGTCAGCGAAGACTTACAAAACAAGTGTTATCAAAAAGAATGTGAAGATAGTGTTAAGAGATCTGAGGGGACAGAATCTGGAAGAAGAATCTGGAAATGGACAAAATCAACTGGGAATTATTTCAGAAACAACTTCCATATCAGTTCTCAACTTATAAAGCATCTGATTCAAACATTTTCTCACAGGAAAAAAATCTTGAAGTAACTGTATAGCCCTAAAAATGGGCATGTGATAAAGGCAGACAGACATGACAGGGAACTTCCCTACTCAGAGAAGCAGTCATCCACATACCCTGCCTGGACACTTAACACCCCTTGTTTGAGGAAATTAAACAGTTTGTTTTCAGAGCTAACAAAAGACTTAAAAAGCCCACCAAGTGCCAGAAAGAAAAAAAAAAAAGATATTCTAAAACGAAAAAAGAGATGAACATAGATTACCTAAAATGCAATGAGGATCTGACCAGCATCACCAACAAAGGGGGCTCGGAATGAGGGAGTGATGTCCCAGTGTTCTGAGGTAAGAATGCTTTGAATCTCATTTTCTGTACTCAGCCAAAACAGCATTCAGGTGTGAGGACATGATAAAGACATTTTTACATCTATAGGAAAGAACATTTTCCATCCTCAAACTCTTTCTTAATGAATTATTTTGGAATACATTCTTCCAGAACAAATATCCCAGGAGGAAAAAGAAATGGGCTTCAAGGAATATTATGGAATAAGACATCTGTACATTTTATGACCATCTAAATAACTATTCATACAGTGGTTGTCAATCTTGAGGTAACCATTAGAGAAGGATTATAAAAATGTGGAGGCCTAACACAAAATTACAACAAAATGAAAGTAGAAGTCCCAGGTGATTTCAATAACGTGGAATGGCGTTGGAGGCCGTAACAGCAAGCATTGGAGACAGGCATAACAGCAAGCCGAAAATTTGCCTCAGTTTGAGGGAAGAATTGAAATACTTTTAAACACTGTAAATGTGTGTGTTAGTTTCATAGGGCTTCCATAATAGTTACCACAAACTGGATGGTTGAAAACAATGGAAGCTTATTCTCTCACGGTTCTGGAGGCCAGAAACCCAAAATCAAGGTGTCGACAGCATTGGTTCCTGTTGGAGGCTCTAAGGGAGAAATCTATTCCATGCCTCCTTGCTAGTTTTTTGTGGCACCCTACAATTCTGGATATTCCTTGGCTGGTCGATGCATCACTTCAATCTCTATATTCATCTTTATCATTCCTTCCCTCTATGTGTCTCTCTGTCTCTTGTAAAGATTGCCATCGTTGAATTTAGAGCTCACCCTAATCCAGAATGATATCATCTTGAGATTCTTACATAAATTATATCTATAAAGACCCTTTTTCCAAATAAGATCACATTCACAGATAGATATACCTTTTGGGAGGTCACAGTTTAACCCACTACGAAGCCCTAACATTTATTAAAAAGCAAAAATAAACTCTGATAGTACTTCTACAAGTACTACTAGCTTTATATATATTAACTAATGCAATGTTCCCAATAAGCCTGTGAACTAGGTACTATTATTTCCACTTTACTGGTAAGGAAACTGAAGCACAGAGAGTTTAAGTAATTGACCCAAGACTACACAGGTAGTAAATGGTCAAACAAGGGTTATGTCTTTATCTATATCTAGCTCTAGAATTTATGCTCTTTTTTTAGAATTTTCTTCTAATGTTTTGTCACAGAGACAGAGTGTGAGCAGGGAGGGGCAGAGATAGAGGGAGACACATATCTGAAGCAGGCTCCAGGCTCTGAGCTGTCAGCAGAGAGCCCAACGCGGGGCTCAAATACAAGCTGTGAGATCATGACCCGAGCCGAAGTCGGATGCTTAACTGACTGAGCCACCCACACGCCTCTAGAATTTATGCTCTTAACCACTATGTGTGTTAAATGTCAATGCTACAAATCAATTGCATACAAGAAGAGAAGTAAAATGTGTGATATCCAAACAACTGGGAGAAACTGAACTGCCACAAAGAGCTCTCCAACAATTCTATCAAAGGTGGAAACATTCAGAGAGATAGCTCCAGAAAAAGAGATAACATGGAGAAGAAATCAAAATAAAATAAGGTTGTTGATATAAATTTAAATAAAATATAGAAATTTGAATAAAAACAAAAAATAACTGAAATGATTGTCATTCAAGCAACAGCTAAAACAAGTGATACATGAATGTGGGAAGTATGGTGATGGAAAGAAATTTATAGTCACATTTTAACAAAAATGAAGAGTTGCAGAACTCTTCACAGATTGACCAGAGAATATTTTTTAAATGTACATGACATCGTGTAATTCTCAGTTTCAGAGCCCTCCACTGGCTTGGTCCATTCCTTCCTCAATGGCCTGCAAAGTTACAAATCATCTGGTTGGTTCCTGTCCAAATTTATACCTCATCTCCTCCTCTCCCAATTTCCCTTGCTTACTGTGTTGTGAGTTCACTGAGATTTTCATCCCCAAACTCACCTGTACACTCTCTCTTCGCTCTTTCTCCGGCACTCCCTAGATATGGTTCCTATTCATCATTCAGATCTAACAGCACTTCTTCAGAGCTGTCCTCCCCACATTATCTAAAGTGACCTGCTGTTATGCTCTAGCACTTTGCCTTAATTATTTTCTTCCCAATTATTTCAACTGTTTGATATTGCTTGTTTGTAAAAGTCATTTACAATTGCTCACAAAGTCATCAACTTTCCACCATAATTGCCTATTAAATGAGTCCTTCTCCAGTGACACCACAGAAATCCATGTCTCCAGGAGCCCAGGAAGTCTTACATAGGATGGCACCTAAGGTCAGAAGTGTTAGAAGTGTTAGAAGATGGACATGGGTTAGGCTTTAGTTTGGTAAATAGTGGTACTTTGTGAGTAAATCCTAAGGAATTTTAAATATAGAGAGAATATGGAGAGAGTTTGGAGTATGGGTGACTCTCTTGCAGTCAGTCATACTGTTAAAAAATCACCAACACTATTATTCTGAGTATCATCTATTTGGCCCTTTAGTTCCACTCTACATTCTTCTCCTTCTTGCTTGATGCCTAGGAGGTTGACCACATCAAAGGGCTCTCTAGTTTTCCGTTTGGGAGGTTGGCAGGGATGGCATTGATTCTGGCCTGGGGGATAAAACACTCTCCTATGTGGTTTCTCTTACACACTGACCTCACCTTTGTAAATCGTCCTTTTATTAAATTCTGCTCACATTAGTTTGAATGTGCCATTTGTTTCTTGCTGAGACACTGACTAATACATATGCATTTCCTTTGAGCATTTCCAATTGCCAAGAGTACATACTTCATTTTTTCCCCCTTACAATTATTAATTGAGTGCTTACCATGTGCC
This sequence comes from Lynx rufus, assembly GCF_022079265.1. Lineage (NCBI taxonomy): Eukaryota > Metazoa > Chordata > Mammalia > Carnivora > Felidae > Lynx > Lynx rufus. The sequence continues at coordinate 15,479,687 of NW_025814845.1, forward strand.
AAGCACTGTTCCAGACCATGGGGACTTTGCAGTGAACAAAATAGATGAAAACCATTGCCCTTGTGAAGCTTGCATCCTAGTTGAAGATTACAATGAATAAAATACAGGTGCAAACCTATGTGAGACATAGCAATATGTATTATGGAGAAAAATAAAGCAGGGTAGAGGGACAGCAATGTTGAAGGAGGTTGAAATTGAAAGCAGGATGCCCAGGGAAGCTTCGAGAAGATTACATTTAAGTGCACAAATGAAAGAAGTGAGGGAGCTAGCCATGAAGGTTTCTGGTCATGAACATACCAGGCAGAGAGACGAGCAAACACAAATGGCCCAATCACACATGGGCCTGGTATTTTCAAGGAGCCATGAGGAGGCCAGTATGATAGAATAGGATACGTCAGGGAGGAGAGGAGAGAAAATGAAGACAGATCCGGTAGGATCCCAAGGGCCACTGTAGAGACTTTTGATTTTACTCAGTGTGAAAAAAAGGATATTAGAAAGTTTAAAGCTGTGGCACAATTTGACTTACATTTTACATTTGTCGTTGCATCTGGCTGCTTTACAGCCTATGTATGTGCATGGGTGTGTATTTTAGAATAAAGGAGGGCAAGCAAAGGTATAAATAAAAGTTATTTAAGAGGCACCTGGCTGGCTCCACCAGTAGAACATGTGACTCTTGATCTCAGGGTTGTGAGTTCCAGCCCCATGTTGGGTGTCTTTTTTTTTCTTCACTTAAAAAAATCTTTAAAAAAAACTTGTTTAAGAACTCAGTAGCAACAATCCAGGAGAATGATAACAAAACAATGCCCCAAACTCAGTTAGTGGCAATGGATTTGTTGATAACGAAGTATGAAATAGTTAGATTTAAAACATATTTTGAAACTAGAGCCAACATGATTTTCTAATGGATTCATTCATTCCACACATATTTATTGAGGGCTTACTATGGACTAAGCATTATGCTAGGTTCCTGGGATAGCACAGCAAACAAAACAAAGATTTCTACTCTCAGAAATTAAAACATAAGAATGATACGTAGGCAGTAAACAGTAAGCCAAACAAATAAATAAAACATATAGTACATTACCTACTGTTAAGTACTGTTAGAAAAAAGTGCTTGGGTGAAGAAAGGAAACAGTGATAAATTAGGGTAATAAGTGGTCAGGACATGCCTCCTTGAGTAGATGACATTTCAGGAAACAGTTGAGAGAGGAGCAGGAATCGGTTAAGCAGATACTTGAGGAAAGAGTTCTCTGGGCAGAGAGAAGAGCTAAAACAAAGTCCTTAGGATAGACACATGCCCCAAGGCTTAAGGAACCCCAAGAAGGTGGTAGGGCTGAAGGATATCAGTAGGGGACAGGGTATTGAGACTGGACATCAGAGGATAACAGGCTACAGGCTATCACAAGCCTCATAAGCCGTGATAAGGACTTGGGCTCACACTCAGTGCCCAGTGAGAGTTGCTGCAGGGTTTGGGTGGAAGAGTGGCAAGATCGACCTTTATTTTTCACTTTAATTTTTGTAATGTTTTATTTATTTTTGAGAGAGACAGAGCACGAGTGCGGGTGGGGCAGAGAGGGAGACACAGAATCCAAAGCAGCCTCCAGGCTCCGAGCTGTCAGCACAGAGCCCGACGCAGGGCTCGAACCCACGAACTGTGAGATCATGACCTGAGCCATAGTCTGACACTTACCCGACTGAGCCACCCAGGTGCCCCATTTTTTTTTATTTTAATAGGATTATTCAAGTTGCAGTATTGAGAAGAGGTTCTCGATGTCAAGGTTTGAAGCAGGAAGAACTGCTGTGAGTTGGGATGTATGAAAAAGAAATAACCAGAGACAAATTTGCCATTTAAAGATGTGGAAAATCTGAGAGGAAAGTAAGTTATAGGGAGGATGGTGGGAAGATTAGGATCTCAGTAATGGACATATTAAAATCAAAACGACTGCTTGAGATTCACTCCTCACTTTTTTTTTTTTTTTTTTCTGTGTGGAGGGACTTCTAGTTTCTATCATTCCACAGCAGTAAGTTATTTACCAGATTGATTTAGAGAAAACAAGTGGACACATGCTCAATCAGCTTAGCCAGCTCTTTTACTCTCTTATTCTGCAGGGTGGGGGAAAATGCATTCTTTAACTCTGCAATGCAAGTTTTAAAAAGTCAAGCCCTAGTGGAGGTGTCTATGTCTATTGAGCAATTGTGTTTGATTAGGTGAGTAAACTTAAATCTTTAGTGAAGTGTTAGTAAGTCTTATTTGCTATAATTCCATAGATGCTTTCTTCAAAGAGCTTTGTGTGGAATGAAAGTCGTCATTTGAATTTCCAGATGATAGTCCTCGTGTCAATCTGACAACCCTTTTGAATACTGGGGGTGGGGAAAGAATGGTATTATTCCTCTTCTTCAATCTAAAGATTTTTAAAAAATGAATATAGGTTGAATTTTACACTAAAGATTATTATTAAGAGGCAACCTTCACATCCAAGTCTTCTCAATTTTGAAGGTAAAATTGTATTTGACCTTTAACTAAAGATCAATTCCACTGGGTAACCAATTTGGACTGATTCCACTGGAGATCACCTAAGAGTATTCTGGCATTGTAAATGGCCATTAAAAGCCATCAGTGCTATAATTCTTCTAGAAACAGATAGTTATGTGAGAGTCATATGATGGTTATTGCTTTATGATTTAGATATTATTTAATGAACAGTTGGAAATATCTATCAAGTCTAACTTGACACAAGAGGACAGAGAGGACCTCCATCTCAGCCAGGACTGCTTGGGAAAAATGCTGTAATTTCCAAAAGCATACCCTTCAAACTGACAATAATAGCATATTATCCATTTGCTCTACATCTTTCACTTAAAATTATCAAAACAGTTTGCAGTACTTGACTTCAGTCTTATGTGTTAACTAGAGTCATAGCTATAAGTCATTGGGACCGCCCATCACTATCAGCACAGGTCATGATAGGTGAGGGGTTTTAACCTGTTTTGTGCCATTTGGGCAGCATTTTGAAACCTTCTCAGAATAATACTTTTACATATATAGAAGCCCAAGGTAAGAACCATGTTGAAACGTACTGTCCTCTTTCAAGTGTACCCACTTTTCACATTTTGCTTAAACATTGTACCTATTCACAGGTTTGAAGACATTTCTTTTTCAAAGAGAATAACATTATTTTATTAGAGTCTTACCATTGGCTTATCAAATTTTCACTTCATGTATGTTGCTCATAAAGTGTTACACAAATCACCTTCGTTGTGAATATGTTATGGCTGATATAAACCCATAACTCTTTGATTATTTGGATTTCTTCTTAGTCTTATTGATCCAAACCCCCATAAAGCAATGTTACTGGAAGTTTATAATTTACATAGAACATAATTGTGTTTTATAGCTTCCTCCAAATATATGCACATTTACAACTATTTTCATATTTAACCCATATTTCTTGAGCAAAGTCTCATGGACCCAATCACTCTTCAAGGTGTTAGGAATTCAGTTCTGAATCAGATAAAGTTAGGGAAAACAAGGGAAAGAAAATAAAGAAACAAAGAAATAAAGGAAGGAAGGGAAGAGAAGAGAGAGAGAAAGAGAAAGGTGAGGGAAAGAAAGGGAAGGAAATAGAATGTTAAATGAGGCGTAATGAAGGAATAAGAACTGACAGCAGCTGAGAATGAGAGAGGTGGTCAGGAAAGGGCTTTTTGAGAAAATGACTTTTGAACAGAGAAGTTGCTATACCAATCCCCAAAAATAATGTATTGTTTACAAAAAGCAAATTAGCTTGAACCCAGTGTGATCACATTCACAAGCAAGGACCTAGGGTTCTGCCTTAGACCAGAAAGAAGGCACGTCCTGCATCTGTCATTCCCAACGAGGGTAACTTCAAAGATGTCTATTGCAGAGACATGTCTGGCAGGGTTTAAGCAGGGGCTGCCATGTTCTCAGACTAGACATATAAAGACGACTCTGGAGCATAAATCCGTAGTCTCCCCAGAAGCGTTTGACTTGAAGATATTTCTCTGGGATTTCAGCCATGCTGAAAGGACCTGGAATATGATTACTTGTTTTTCCTCTCTTCACTTTGTACCAAAACATCAGCTACATCAGAGGTAAGGGCCATGCTCCCTCTGAAACGTGTAGGGAAGAATGTTTTCTGGCTTCTTCTTGCTTCAGGTGACTTGCTGGCAATCCTTGGCATGTGGCTGTGACACTTCAATGTCTATCGTGTTGTTACATGATGTCCCCTCCTCATGCGTCTGTGTCTTCACGTGGACTTCTTATAAGCACACCAGCCCACTTTACTCCAGTAAATCCTCACGTTGACAAATTATATCTCGAATGACCCTATTTGCAAATAGGGTCACATTTGGAGGTCCTAGGAGTCGGAATTTCAATACATATTTTGGGGGGAATAGAATTCAACCTACAATAGTCATTTCTGGAGTTGACACAAAAATTTGAAGTACTTAGAAATCAGACAGAGTACAAAGAGTATAGGCTAAGAATTTAGTTGGCTAACTATTTTAACTTTGGCATTACTATTTGTTGTATTGTTGATCTTAGGAAGGTCGCTAAAATGCCTAGACTCAGTTTTCTCATCTACAAAATGGTGTGTTCACCTACTTCGCAGAACTGTGGTAAAGACAGAAATAATATAAATACATTGGGAGCACATAGAAACTCAAATCCTTGTTCAATTGTTCTCATAAAATATTTTTGGCATTCAAATACTAATTGTAAGACTAAATAGGAAGGTATGGCAAGTTATCCATCCTTAGGAAAAAATAGGGGTCTTGAGTCAAAATTTTTACTTAAGTTAAAGCAAGAAATAGATGTATTTTCCTATTTCAAGTTCAGAACTCCATACTAAAATGTATCCTGATACACTTCCACAACAAGTTGAATTGAATCAAACCCATCAATGACATGAAAAGTCCAAGAATCACTAAATTTTTTTAAATTAGTGGTTGACGTCAAAGATAATAGTCATTAGAGTTGCCAAAATGAGGTCTATTTTCCAAAGAACTACTTGTCTTGAAGTTAAAGCCATGGCCTATAATTAAGAGCATACTCTTCAGCAAGCCTTGTGCTGACTATCTAATATAAATTATGTCCATTTCTGGTAGTCTATCATAGCTGTTTATAAAATCTGTAAAGCACATAGCATCGATATAGCATATCACAATTTATAATTATATGTTTAAGTTTGTGTTTACTTGTCCACTGTCTGTTTTACATACTAGATCTTAAGCCTCTAGAGAAATAGGGACTATGTCTCAACGCTCTAGCACATTGACTGTCACACAGAAAGGGCTCAATAAATATCAATTTAATGAATAAATGGATTGGTGAGTTTATTGACGAATAAAAACATTATTACTCTCTCTCCAGACATTCTCACTTGATAGATTTGCCTTCAGCAAAGCCAACACAGTAAGCTGTATATTTATTTACTTGTCCATTACATAGAAGTACTAGATAAATCCATGGAATTTTGTTGGCAGAATACTTTAAAATCCAGTAACAACGTATTTTGGACATTAAGTATGGCATGATACTTTTTATAATTCTTCTATATACAAGGAAAGGTAGGCATCAGAGCTTTGGAGATGGAATACGGAGAAAGCAGGAAAGAAAACAGACACAAGATCCACAGAAACAGGATATAGCCAAAGAAAGTGAAAATGAGTAAGAAAAAGTCAAACAATATATAGGTGAAAGTGAGAGGCAAACGGAACCAAAGTGTGAAAAAACATCAGACTAACATCAATATTTAAATAAGCCAGGTTAGAAAACTTATGTGACATTTCACATTTTTATAATTTGGCCCAAAGTAACATGTTCTACCTTATTTTCCATTGCTCAGCTTGTTGATTAATATCCCCGGTAAATTTCTACCTCGCAGGGCTTGCTTCTGTCCTCCACTCTGCCGAGAATACTTCCACCTGCCTATCATTAGATTTCTCCTTGTATTCATTAAGGTTCTAATTTCTCTGGTACAGACTTCCCATTATATCTGTGTAAGAAGTGGAGAGTCAGGATTAAGGAGACGACATAAGTTCACACAGTTGGTGAAGCACGAGGGCTAGGGCACAGAAGGGTTGTTTCCATAGCATCACAAGGTCTATGATTTGTAGCATCCTAGCATCTTTTGCTCCAAGGTTTTAAATAGAGTACGTTATCCATCACCTGTGCCAGACAATGCATACCCGGGTCAACATAAGAAACAAGAAAAGTTAGTGGAAATCCATTAGATTATAGTTACCAGCAAATGAGAGGCAAACAAAGAGCTGTCTGCTCTATTTATGTCTTCCCAAGTATGCTGAACGAAGTCGGTGGAAGAAAACTCCAAAGCAGTTGGTTAACACAAAAATAGCCTAAAAGTGCATAATATGTGATAATTCATAATGTAAAAGGATACATTTGCAGGGTATGCAAAAATATTGGATGATTAAATTCCTATTCAACTACGAAGTGATTTGCAAAATAGTATGAAAAGCATAATCTTGGGGTGATTTTCTTTTTTCCTTAAATACTCAACATAACCCCATTGATTTTAAAATGTAAAACTTTCCTGTTAAGGGAAATTCCTGTTAAGGGAAATTCCTGTTAAAGGAAAGCATACCCATGGCATCTCAGAGAACATTCAGCAGTATTTTTAATTTAAAGAGTAGTACAGTTACACAATATAAAATCAGTATCCATTGGTTATTAAAATGTTCCATTCTGGTTTGATGTTTATAGAACTTGGTCGGCATTTTTCATTTACTTTATTTGAAGATCTGAATAGGTGACTATAAACTATAGGAACTTGTTTAGGAAGTACATCTTAGCATAATAAGTTAAATTTAATGAGTTGCCAATAAGGATATTTTTTTTTTGTCTCCCATGTAATTGAAGTGCCCTAGTTTCATAAATGGCTTAGAAAATAATAAAGCAGAACATTTTTATGACTTGACATTTAAGAAAAAAAAATCTGTTTCTCTAGAAAATAGGAATAAGAGGATTAAGGGGAATATTATAGGAAACAAAAAGAGATTTCCTGATAATTTTGTTCTCTAAGACATAAAAGAAAACTTCACTATACAAATATTTCTCCTTCACTTAAAGTTCTTTGGGTTGGAAAACACCTCAGAATACATACATAACTATATATAGTCTCTCTCCTTATTTGCATGTGTATACATACATATGCTATGTATTCTATATTACATGTAAGTATATATAAATAGCATATATAAAAATTAAAACCACATATACAAATAAAATATTTCTGTATGTGTTCCTCTTTCTCATTTTTAATATATAGAATCAAGTTAATCATTATTGGAATACCTCCTCTGAGGGCAAAAAATTCATCATTTCCTGATGTTGCTTAGAGACACTTCCATCTACTCATTTATACCTCCATTTATTTGATAAGCGTTTATCAGCATCTGTTATTGGGTACTTCAGATAAAACACACACACACACACACACACACACACACACACACACACACACAAAACAACAACAACTTACAGTTCCTGTCTTCAAGGAAAACAGAGCTACTATGGGAAGGCATATATAACAATGTGAATGCGGGGCACCTGAATGGCTCAGTCAGTTAAACATCTGACTCCTGATTTTGACTCAGGTCATGATCTCATGGGTCATGGGATTGAGCCCCAGGTCGGGCTCTGTGCTGACGGCACAGGGTCTGCTTGGGATTCTCTCTCTCCCTCTCTTTCTGCCTGCCCCCCCCACCGACACATGCTTTCTCTCTCTCTCTCTCTCTCTCTCTCTCTCTCTCTCTCTCTCAAAATAAATAAATAACATTACAAAAATGTGAATGCAATAATATATATTATTTGAGAAAAATGCTACTGAAGTAGGGAGAATACAGTTGGAGGTGGAGTAGACAAAATAGAATCTTGTAAGGAAAGCTCACCTTCTGGAAGAATCTCAAAAGATGACATAATAGACCAAGTAGGCTTTTCAGGGAAAAGGCTTGGAGTCTTGGCACTGTGTGGGGCATGACAATTGCAAGGCCTGCCCCATGATTTGAATTTAAAATAAAACGCTTAAATATAGGTGAAGTTAAATGATTAAAAACAAAGAATGAGCAAACATATTGTCAGGTAAGTGTAAATATCAAGTAAACAGAGTTCACACAATTAATAGTCAAATAAAGTTCAAGGCAAAAAAGCATTTTACAAGCCAAAATAGCTCTTTACAGAAATGATGAATTACTGTAATACAAATTCACAATAATATAAATGTCTGATACTTAATAAAGGTGTCTCAACATTTGTATGAGAGGTTAAAATACATGAATGTGAGTTAACGTAGTTACCTGTGTCTTTGACAAATCTTGCTAGCAAAAGTTAATCTGGATATGAAAGTCATGAATTTATACTATATACTGTATATACTCCATATTATTCTGTTATATAGTAATTGATATTATATTTATATAATTCTTTATATATTACTATATATTATTTTATCATATGATGGGGTTATTATTTTATTATATAATACGATAGAATTAAAAAAAATTTTTTTAATGTTTATTTTTGAGAGAGAGAGAGAGAAAGAGAGACAGAGCATGAGCAGGGGAAGAGCAGAGAGAGAAGGAGACACAGAATCTGAAACAGGCTCCAGGCTCTGAGCTGTCAGCACAGGGCCTGATGTGGGGCTCGAACTCACAAACTGTGAGATCATGACCTGAGCCGAAGCCGGATGCTCAACCGACTGAGCCGCCCAGGCGCCCCTAATATGATAGTATTTTTACGTCATATGATAGACTTACATACCACACATTCTAACCTACAAAGAGAAAATATACCTTGTTAAGCACCACAGATCTTTTATAAACTGAACAAAAATTAAGAAAAAACAATTCAACAAATTTCAGAAGTTAGTTAATGGGTCATATTACCTGAAAATAATACAATGAAGCTAGGTATTATTAAGAAAAGTTTATGTTTATAAAAAATGCTTGGAAAATAAACAAAAATATCATAAGGAACTTTGAGGTCAAAGCAGAAATTAAATTTGTCATAGCATTTATATAGAATACAATGTGAGAGTACCACGTTACATTAATGGAACACAGCCAAATCTCCACCTAGATGAGAATTTATGACTCTAAATGCACATATTTTATGCAAGAAATACTAGGTGTGAAAGAATTCAACATGCAACTCAAGTATTCACAACAAACTAAAACAAACATTAAATGAGTAAAGCAGGATAAAGGAATTAAAAATAAGAAATACAAACAGAAACGCATGAATTAGAAACCCAAAAGGTAGCAGAATGGAAACATAAATATAAAGATGATTAAAAAAATAGTCAAACTTGGCAATGTCAATTGAAAGAGAGGAAATAAACTTGGAAGAAATCACAACTATGAAACATTATGAATAAAAGAGGATTAGATTAAAATTATAGGCAGTATTATTTTTAATGTAAAATCACTATGGATTAAAAATTGGAAACATTGGGGGCGCCTGGGTGGCTTGGTTGGTTAAGTGTCCGACTTCGGCTCGGGTCATGATCTCACGGCCAGTGAGTTCGAGCCCCGCGTCGGGCTCTGTGCTGACCGCTCAGAGCCTACAGCCTGTTTCAGATTCTGTGTCTCCCTCTCTCTCTGACCCTCCCCTGTTCATGCTGTCTCTCTCTGTCTCAAAAATAAATAAACGTTAAAAAAAATTGGAAACATTGTCATAGAATGTAAAAATACATTAATTATCAAAACTAACTTAAGACAGGAAGATCACATGAAGACATATAACAAGTATAAAATTTAAAAAGACAAACCAAACATATCTCCACAAAATGTGGCCAGGGAAGTATGATTCAGATGAATTTGTGGGAAAGATATGTCAGGATCATTCTTATGCTATTTAGACTGATTCAGAACATAGAAAATAGTTTATGAAGTGGAGAAAAGATTGATCCCCAAACCCTCAAAATACCATGCTGCAACCTTGTTTAGGATTACAGGTGTGAAAATCTTCAAGGAAACACCATCAATTTTGGCCTCATATAATGTTAAAGATGTAATAGAAGATGATGAAATGGACTGGGTCTAAAAAATTCAAGGGCTTATCTTACACCGCTTACATTGTATTGCTTCTATTACATTGTTTATATAATATTACATTGCTTGTATTAATATATCATATGCATATATAATCAGCTGTTCAAAAAATATTTTGAAAGTTGCTCAAAACACACTTGATAAAAATTAAATGTTCACTTATGAACATTTTGAATAGAGACTACTTTTTTATACGTTAAAGAATCATATCAAAAGCATTTTATTAAATAGTGAAACGACATAAAGAGGAATGGATGCACAGATATTGGCAAAGAAGAAAAAAATAATTATGTATTAATGATATTATATCCCTAGACAAATGAATAGAATCAAGTGAAAAACAATTACCAACAGATTGAAACGCTTTTAGAATTATTAGAGGGGCGCCTGGGTGGCTCAGCTGGTTGAGCGTCCGACCTCAGCTCAGGTCATGATCTCACGGTTTGTGGGTTCGAGCCCCACATCGGGCTCTGTGCTGACACCTCAGAGCCTGGAGTCTGCTTCGAATTCAGTGTCTCTCTCTCTCTCTGCCCCTCCCCCGCTCATGCTCTGTCTCTTGCTCTCTCAAAAATAAATAAACATGAAAAAAAAATTTTTTAACGTATTATTGGAATAATTTAGTGGTAAGGTACATTTTTGTTTTGTGATTTCAATGTGACTGCACCACACTCAATATTTAAATCTGTTTATTTACATTTCCAAGAGAATCTCATCCTTTCAATTTTCTTAAATTCTACATAATTCTAGTTGATTATACTTCATTTGCTTTCTTTTCCTATTAATCCTCTATCTCATTTGAAAGCTGTGTCACAACATCAACCTTTTTGCCTGCTCTTTTATTCTTTGCACCTGATCTTAATTACAACGTGGTCCTTCCTAAAGGGTTCCATTTTCTTAAGTGGCAGGTGCTGTAAAACACTCCTGCAAAAGATCTCAAGGTATGAATTCAGTATCCAAGTCACTCCAACATGCTTCGTATGACCTCTATGTGTTCATCTCCATAAAGAAAAAAATGAAACAAAATAAAACCTAAACCTGCTACTTCAAAACACATGCCATCTGGCTAAATCATTCTATACTCCTCTTCCTGGTTATCATCCACAAACATCTGGGTTAATCCTCTTATTCAACTACAGACTTTGGCCCTTAGTTCACAATGCCTTTCCATCTGAAATCCTACTGTGGTCCAGGGTGACTTTTACGCGACAGAGAGAATGCATCCAATATTGGCCAAAAGCCACAACATGGCTATTACTTGGACTTCCTCCTCTTCAGGGAAAACCTTCTCTCTGAAATAAATAGCTCAGCGCCTTCACTCTCTCTCCTTGACCTCCCATTCTTTCAGCTCCTGAGCTCAACTCTTTTTAGATCTCTTCTTCCACCTAGTTGGAGCACCCAAGTCTGTGACTGTAACTGGCTGTACATTCAAATCACCCTGGGAGCATTAAGAAAGTGTGGATGCCTTTTGTCCCATCAAAGATCAATTGTTTCAGAATCTCTGAACTTTGGTATTAAGCAGCCTATGTACGGTGCAGGCAGGTTAAAGAACCACTGCCCTGGGGTTCTTCTGTCTCTACTTCCATTTCTCTCTTCACTGTCTTTCCTATCCAGCTTGGATTCCAACTGCCATCATTTAAATTTGCTCATTTGTCAGTAACTCCCTCTTCTGGGTCCCTTTTGTTGTTCCCACCTTGCAAAGTTTAACCCCCATTGAAAACTAATGCCCTGAGCTTTTTAAACACTGCTAGAGGGAACACACACAATCTTGCACACCGGTACCATCACTAATTTGTAGTCACCAATATACATAGCTGCTCTGTGGTCTTACTGTGTCCACAATAAGCTCTTTTTTCCCCCTTTTCTCTTTGGTACTGTGATAAACCATCTCCATTTTTTTTTCAAATCTCTAACCCCATCACCTCACTCATCTTTCATGGATGTCCTTAAATGACAACTTGACAGTAAGAACAGAAACCTTTATATGGAAACTCCTGAACTACCACAACCTCAATAATATGCTTCTGTACAAGATTGCCTCTTTCCTTCTATTGCAATGTAAGAAGTGTCCTTCTTCCTATCCAAGGCTCGCCTCTCAACTTGTTTCCAGAGTCCCTCTGGCTCCTTTTCAGAAGTTTTGCTTTGAAACTTATCCATAGATAATTTGTCTAAGGGAGCAGTTGCAGCTTGGATTTGACTATGGCTCCTCACTAATTGCCTGAATGACCAATAAACATTTGACCTAATATCTTCATACTCTTTTTTACCTGTAAAATGGGGGATAGAAATATTCTTATTGCATAGAGTGGTGGCGAGAATCGAAAAAGTTAATATTTATAGACGTTGGAAGAATAAGGACAATAACAGTGGTTGATAAACTATCCCCTCATTCCTATATACTTAATTTCTATGACCATATTCACTTCTTCTAATCAGAATCTACACACACTCTTTAGAAAAAAAATATCATTTTCACGTTCTCCTTCAGTAACCAGCATATTTTTCTCTTCGCATTCACAGCCAAACATATCAGAAAAGTCTGAATTTTGTCTCCACATCTGTTTCTCCTTTTCACTCCACAACCTTCTGAAATCTGGATTCAACTTCCCCCACTCTGCTGAACCTGCTCTTGTCAATGTCAGCAATGATGGCCTTGTAGTTAAATCCAATAAATAATTTCCAGGCCTTATCTACCTGAACACTTGGCAGAGTTTGACACTATTGACTGCTCCTTCTTTCTTGAAATGCCCTCTTCTTATGACTTATCTCTTACTGCACTCTCCTTGTTTGCCTTATACTTCTCTGACCGTTTCATTTTCGTCTCTTTTGTGAGCTTCTCTTTCTCCTTGGTCTACCCTTTAATTATTGGCAATCTTCAGAATTCTGCCCTAAGCCCTTTTACCTTCTTATTTTAAAAAATCCCCCAGCTAATATTTTCTGCGTCCAGGGCATCAATTTCCATCTATAACATGATGGATCCCACCCTATCAATCTCCAGCTCAGAGGAGGAAATACAGGGCAATGTTTAAGAACATGAATTCTAGAGATTGTAGACCTATGTTCAAGGTTTGTATTCCTACTCTGCTAGTTACTACATATACGATGGAGAAATCACTTCGCTTGTCTAAGCTTCAGATCAGTTCTTTGTAAAATAACGATATGAATTATTTGCTTTATACACTGTATGATAAAACAGGTATACATTGCTTAGGAGACTTGTTTATGTATAAAAAATATTTAATATATTTTATCTATTGCTGATTACCTCTACCTTTAGATCTTTCTATTAGCCTGTATGACAGCTGGCTATTTGGCACAACCATTTGATTGCCCATGAAGTCCCCTAATGCCAAATCTTAATATATCTTCCCTAGCCCCCTTCTCTTTGTATATTAGGTGACATAGTGACCCAATAAGAAGTTCATTCCCAACACTATCCTCTTATTTGATATCTTTTTCATATCTGTGCATTTGTAGTTATGTCACCCTTTTAATTTCTAATACTGTTTATTTTTTCTCCTTTTTCTTTTGATGAGTCCTCCCAGAGATTTATTTGTCTTCAAAGAACCAACTTTTATGTGTTTCAAAATAATTTTATAATTGTTTTGCATTTATTGATTCTGTTCTTAAGTTTATTGTGTCCTTTCTTTTTTTGTCAAAGTTTCTATTCCATATTCTTTAGTTTCACACTTAACCCATTAATATTCAGCTCTTCTTTTTTTAATATAAGAACAAGTAAATTGCCTTCTAAGTAAGCTTTTTTGTAAATTTTAAAAAATTTTTATGTATTTTTGAGAGAGGGACGGAGGGCGAGTGGGGGAGGAACACAGAGAGACAGGGAGACAAGAATCTGAGGCAGGCTCCAGGCTCCATGCTGTCAGCCCGGAGCCCAATGTAGGGCTTGAACTCACGAACCATGAGATCACAACCTGAGCTGAAGTTGGACACTTAACCAACTGAGCCATCCAGGCACCCCTCTAAACAAGTTTTAATAGTTTTGTCATTTAGTCATAACAGTATCAGAATAATACATGAATTATTTATGGGTGGGTGTGTGTGTGTGTCTAATATATTTTTTTCAGTTAGTGGCCTTCCTTATATTGACCATAGTTTGAAATTTGTTAAATCCTACATTATTTTCCTGTATATAATTTTTATAAATGCTTTATATGTTTGCAAAGAGTTCATATCCTCTTATTCTTGGGTGCAGGACTCCATAGAAGCTTATCATCTCTAGATTAATAATTTTGTTCAAATTTTCTACATTTTTATTACCTTTCCCAGATTAATTTGTCAAAAATTGAGAAATGTTAAATTTGCCACAAGGATGAAGGATTTATTAACTTTTATCAGTAACTTTATCAGCATTATATTTATTCTGAGATAGTTTTATTTGGAGCATATGAATATATCATTATTAGAGATCCTGATATACTGAGCCTCTTATCATTATGTGATAACAATTTACATTCCTAAAAGTATTTTAAGGGTATATTTTTATTTTAAGATATATTTTAAGATATATTATATTATATTTTAAGATATATTTTTCTCCTATTAAAATAGTTATGTCAGCTTGCTTTTGGTATTTGTTTTGCATATCTTTTCCATCATTTTACTTTAAGCCTTCCCATGTCTTTTATTTTATGCCTTGTCTCTATAAACACAATATAGTTCAAATTAAAATCTCTGTTTCATGATAAGTATAATACATGTATCTTTGTGATTATGATATATTATGTCTGTTTCTACTCTTCTTAATTTTTGTTTTTCTTTTACCATCTTTCTTACTATTTTAAAATTTGAGTTCATATTTTCTTTTTTTATAAGACTTTATCTTTTATCATTCAAATTTAGTTTTAGAAAGTCCAAACTAAAATAATGTCTTCATTTCCTTCATAACAATTTAACAGCCATGGGACCCAATAAATTGATTGTTCTCCTAACTTGCATAATTTGTGCATGTCATGTTTTAGTTTCACTTTCCCTCCTCCTTCAATATATTCTTTAAAATTTTATTTAATCCAGTTTCTTGTGTTGACTTCTCTGTTTTATTCATCGGCACATGGTTATTTTATACTCTTCTTGAAAGATAAATTTTGCTGGCTCTACCATTCTAAATTAACAGTTTACCTTGCCACTTAAACAATTTTTTTAATGTTTATTTATTTTTGACAGAGGGAGACAGAGCATAAGCAGGGAAGGGGCAGAGAGAGAGAGGGAGACACAGACTCTGAAGCAGCTTCCAGGCTCTGAGCTGTCAGCACAGAGCCCAACGCGGGGCTCGAACTCCCAGACCGCGAGATCATGACCTGACCCGAAGTCGGATGCTCAACCAACTGAGCCACCCAGGCACCCCTACCTTGACACTTTAAAGATATCTTACAACTACCTTCTGGCTTCCAATGATGTTCTAATTATTCATTTGTCAATCATCTGTTCTTTCTCTTTGGCTGCATTTTAATTACTTAAATTATTTTTATTTTATGGTTATAAAAGAATTATATTCTACTTTTTAAGTTGAAGATAATTTAATATAGGAGTCACTAGAATAAAGAATAAAAGATGGATCGCCACGATGGACAATGGATCTGGAATCAGAAGTCCAGGATTTGGGTCCCTGCTATGTCATTTCTTAGCTGTGTGATGTTGAACAAATCACAAAACCACCTTACGTCCCAGAATCCCCCTTGTTCAAGGGAACAATATCAACCTTAAACAATTGTCAAGAGAACTGAATGAGACAGATGCAGAAACAAGGAACTCCGTGCCTAGTTCAGAGAAGTACTCAAGAGATTATGCCAAGTCAAGAAAAGTCCACTTATTATAAACCTCTAATTTGGATTGAGAGTTGTGCACTGTTCATGAGCTGTTAGAGTTGTCGAAGTCCAGGGAAGCAGTCTGATAAAGTTATATAAGTCAATCACCCAAAATAGCTAACATTGTTGAACACTTACAATGTCTCTTAGACCCTTTTTCAAGGTTTTTCATTGTCTTTATTCTTCTGTAATTTTACTGCAATTTGTTTCAGTTTCAATTTTATGTTTATCTTGTTTGAGGAGCAGGATGTTTCCTGGATTTTTTCATCAATCCTGAAAAAACTATTACGACTTTAAATATTGTCTCTCTTCTATTCTTCTCTTCTGGAACTGACTTACAAGCATGCTAAAACTACTTGTATTATCCTTTATATCTTGTAGCCTCTCATTCATACTTCTGACTTTTTTTTTTTTTCTCTCTTTTTGGCCCCTCTGGTTCCTATCAACTATTTTTGGATATATATTCTAGTTCACTAATTCTCTCTTCAACTCTAATCATTCTTTTTAATTTAGTCAATTGAAGTTTTTATTTCAACCACTATATGTTTAGTTTTAGAAGTTATGTAGTTAAAAATACATGTATCCAGGGACGGCTGGGTGGCTCAGTAGATTAAGCATCTGACTTTGGCTCCAGTCATGATCTCAGGATTTGTGAGTTCAAGCCCCACCCATGTCAGGCTCTGTGCTGACAGCTCAGAGCCTGGAGCCTGCTTCAGATTCTGTGTTTCCCTCTCTCTCTGTCCCTCTCCTACTCACACTCTGTCTCTCTCTCTTTCTCTCTCTCAAAAATAAATAAATGTTTTAAAAATTAAAAAATATATCTGTTCATTTCTAATAAACTTTTAATTGAGAAATTTAAGACTGAAGTGTGTAGCTCATTATGTCTGAAGTGCATGCACTTCTATATTCAGTGCCTGAAATTTCCAACAGCTGCAGGGATTTTTAGTTTAATTTCTTGTTTTTGTCTTTCTGCTGATGCTCAGACATAAGGGATTGCTTTCTTTTGTTGAGTTATGTGTTTGTGGTTTGAACGTAATCAGTGACAGACCTATGAGCGTAAATTAAAAGCTGGAAAGTATTGGGGCTAAAGAGCCAATGAAATTCAGAAATCTGGGAGCATTTCAGCCCTTTCTGAGGACCTAGGCTCAGCACTAGGAGCTCAAGTCCCTCTTCCCAACTTCTTAAAATCTCCTGATGGCATTACTGCTATCGCTGATTCCTCAGGGGATCAAAATCACTGATCTTCCAGCAGCTGATTTCCTCCTGGTCTTTTAGCCTTAGCCTCGTCTTCAGTCCCAATTTACACATGCTCTTTGTTTCTTTGTAGCTTCCTTCCTTAGTTCCTTGATTTCTGTGTTTCTTTCTTTTTAATAAGAAGAAATGGAGGATTTTGGAACTGTCTCTCCTCCTGAAAAACTACAGATGCCTCAAATATATTCATTGCAGGCTTTAGTTGTTTTTGCTGCATTCTGACTCTTTCTTCCTTAATCCCCAGATCCAATCAACTATGTATTTATATCAATTCATCTTCCAAACAAATGAACAAACAAAAAGTCAAAAGCCATGAACCTCTAACATCTACCATTTCTCCCCTTACGTACTGCCCTATTCCTGTAAAGATTACCACCATCTCCCACCTGGATTGTTTTAACAGTCCCCTAACTTACTTCCTGTTTCCAATCTGGTTTACATCCAATCCATTTTCTTCCATGCAATTACAGTCCTCTTACTCAGGTGCAAGTCTAAACATATATATTTACTACTTAAAACCATCTAACATCCTCTCTTTCAGACACAAGTTTTTCATGGTTTTCTCCTGCGGTCCCAGATTAAATGACCGTTGCTTACATTCTGATGTTATTTCTTACCAGCACGCCCCCTGCCTCTCACATTCTATACTACATTCAATATAAACCCTTCATCTTGTTTTCTTGTATTACATTCACTCTCTTCCCTTTTGACCTCTGGGTAAGCTATCCCCTCTTCCTGATATCGTCCTCCTTACAGATCACTAACCCCATCTCAGTTTCCCATTGCTGGTTAACTGCTCCCCTGAATAGACTCTATTCATCTTCCATGGCCGAACTTAGTCTTCTATTACAGCACTTACCACACTTTATAGTAATTTCTCTTTACTCGCATGCATTCCCAGTTAGACTATACATTCCATGAAGACGAGAGCTGTCTACTTCATTTATTCTTGTGTACCAGATACTTAGTCAAGTGCCTTGCCTTTGGGCACTGGATAAATATTTATTGAATGAACGAATGAATGAAAGTAAGGATAGTTGCACAAATAGCAAGAGAGGAGCTCTGAAAAGAAACGGAAATGAAATTTCCAGTTACAACCACAGAGTCTCTAATTCTTACTTCTTTCTTTATCAAATATAGATTCTTTATCAAATAATCTCCATAAAGATTTCTTAAATAAATGCCTTGCATGTAATAAGGGTTCATTATTTTATTCAAGAAATAAAATATTCCCCGGTTACAATTGGTGATATCCCTGCATTTCTCTAGATAAAGCTTATAATAAAAACGAAATGGTGAAAACCCTTGGTTACTTGATGTATTGAAATATTTTTTCCTTATCATTCAAATATAGCATAGTCACCATTATTTTATCTTAGGTCTGTTTTCACACAAATTATCCTAATTGGTATTTGAATCCTATGATTCTCACTTAGCCAGAGTCCAGCTTAGCCACAATTTCCCACATTCTATACCACCCACTGTCTCTATCCATTTTGTGCTGTCAGAGGCACATCAAGCAGCCTCTGAGTGTAATCACATCAAAATCGATTTTCATGGCTGAGAGAAAAATAATGGAAATTTCTCTAATGTAGTAAATGTATGTGTTCCTTTTGGTTAACCAAAATAGACTATATATCAGACCTGTCAAAATTAAGTTTTCTTGATTCAGTGCTCTCGCACCGACTTGTATACAAATTATAAAGGCATGCCGTGGAGCACCATGACGCAATCTTCCTGCTTCCCCGGTCTGCTTCTGCATGTCTCTCAAATGAATAATCTCACCAACTTATCAAGCTACAACCTGATGTACAGTCTGAATCCCCAAGCAACCTGCTCCATGTTAAGATAGAACCTTAAGCTTATTCTGTTTAGATCAATTAATTCTCCTATTAAGAGATGTGCCCAAACAGTAGCCACGGTGACGTTTGGAAGGGCTCAGAACCAAATTCAAATACCATCTTTTTGGACTTTTTCCAGAGCCTAATTTTTCTTTCCTATAATCATTTGTCCCAAGGATCACATGCTTAGGCTTTTATTAGTGTTCAGTTCTCTGAAACCATTCAAGGTGATCAACCATGTTCAAATTATAATATCGAAGGGGTGGCCATCCTGCATATATTTTTTTATATCATGTTCTCTCAAAGCAGATATATCTTGAAAACACTTAGGACATATCCCTTTTTGGTTTCGTGGTAGGTGTAGTCATAGCTGCATGATGATGTTGGGAGTGAATTTTAATCTGAATGATGCAGGTTAACAGCCTACCTTCTTTTGTGTATAACAATCCTCTACCAAATTTTGAGTAGCAAAATAATTTTTAAAAGATGGCTTATAATAATTGGTAGTGTTTGCATTACAAAGGATGGAAAAAGGATTCAATATGTTAAAAAACTGACTCATGATATATTTCTGAAAGTTGCTGACCAATCAACCAAATCTTTTATTAGCATCTAGCAGCCATTTATAACCAGCAAGAAGTAAACCAAAAATTTCTTTGAGTTTAGTACCCCTAATGTATTATGCTGAAATTCCAGGTTTTTATTTCTTTTGCCTAAAAGAGGCAAGAATGAAGGTACACTAAAATGTGCATCTTATAAAAAAATGCCAAGATGTGTTCCAAAGAAACTTCAAGCATTGTGGATAACCTCATAAAAACAAAACAAAACAAAACAAAACAAAACAAAACAAAACAAAGCTTTTCTACCATCTATCCTGTTAAAATCATGGTTTATTTCATAGTTCTATTTTCTTGAGTTGAAACTAATTCTTTTGAGGCTCATATGAGAGTAAAATCAATTCTTAGAGTTTGGTAGTCATGACCAGTAATGAGAAATTAGTTTGCATGTTTGGTAATGGAAACCTTTTTAAAAGCCAGATTGCTGTTTTTAAACTCTTGGGATTTTTGAATAAAGTGACATGGGAACATATATGAGTAGTCAGTGACAGTGTTGTTTATGTAACATTCAAATTTATGAATCTTCAATCATGTGATTGTACAATTAATATTTAGTAAGAGTTTTTTTTTTTTTAACGTTTTATTTATTTTTGGGACAGAGAGAGACAGAGCATGAACGGGGGAGGGGCAGAGAGAGAGGGAGACACAGAATCGGAAACAGGCTCCAGGCTCTGAGCCATCAGCCCAGAGCCTGACGCGGGGCTCGAACTCCCGGACCGCGAGATCGTGACCTGGCTGAAGTCGGACGCTTAACCGACTGAGCCACCCAGGCGCCCCTTGTTTGTTTTTAAATAGCAGACAACGTGGCATAAAAAACATGAGACTTAGCATCGAGAGTTTTGTGTTTCAACTTACGCTTTTTAAATCTGGTGCATCAACCAAACAACTCTTAGCAGTGCACAAACCCCTTTCCAGAGCTTCTTTTTAAAACTTAAAAAAAAAACCCCACAAATTTCTTGAGCTTTAATTCTATATGTAGTTAATAAAATATATCTTATTTGTTTTTATATCTTTAAAAAAACCTTTAATTAATTAATTAAGTTTTTTTGGCCTTTCTTTGAAACTTCTTTGAGGAATTTAGGATTTTAAACACCTGATGGCAGAACTTTTATTTTACATGTATAATAATTAACTGTAGACAGAAATAAAACCTGAATGAAATTTGATAACATTCTCCTTCAAAGATCAATGAAAATGTTGTAAAAGGCTAAGCTAACCTAAACAGGGTGATAAGCAATCCATTCTTACTCCTTAACAGACCTTCAGTCCCAGACATCCCCACTTCTGGGTGGCATGCCTGATGTAATGCACATTAGCACAATTGATAGGAGAATTGATCCAGTACAAAGGCGAGAAGGAAGAACTGACAGAGGAAGGTTTCCTTCTGGTAACCTTCTTAAAGGTTTCAATTAAATTTGAAAAATATAATTTCCTAGCTAGTATTTAACAGTAGAAATTGCTTTACCTGCCCAGGTGTCATAATGAAAAATGTCCCTTGTGATCTACAAATACTTTCTAACTAGGGTAGTTATATAAATTATTAGTAAACCACCATTATAGCATAATTCTTTTGTAATGTTTATTTTTGAGAGAGAGAGAGACAGAGCATGAGCGGGGGGTCAGAGAGAGAGAGAGACACACAGAATCCGAAGCAGGCTCCAGGCTCTGAGCTGTCAGCACAGAGCGCCACACCAGACTCGAACTCACAGACTGAGAGATCATGACCTGAGCCAAAGTTGGACACTCAACTGACTGAGGCACCCATGTGCCCTTATAGTTAATTATTTTACTTGTAGATCCTTTGGTGGATGCAGGGATATATATTTCAATCCAAGTGGCCCAATCATACACTAAAGCTCTGGCAATCCCTGGAAAACTACTATGTGAGTTCAGTACATCAACATTATAAAATGGATCATATGCGTTTTATGCATTTAGTGAAGTTGTTAAGTGACCATTTACTCATTCATTTACAAATATTTATTGGACATTTACTCCTGCAAGCTGAGTGCTAGGTGCTCTCATTTAAATTCTATATTAATTTTACAATGGGGAGAGTTGGGGATATTTCTGGTATTTTGCTACCTGAGTTCAAATTCCATTTTCATCAATGATTTATAATATTAAATTGGACAAATTACTTAACCTCCCTGTGTCCCTCTTTTCCCATATATAAAATGGGACAACAAGAGTGTGAAAAGTCACGGGAACTCTGTGATGATTAAATATAATAATGCATTCAAGTGTTTCTCATGGCAAAGTGTTATACACAGTAACTGCTATTATTTTCTTCATTTTATATATCCCCAACTGGGGCTATGAAAGGAAAACACCTTGCTTATGGGCAAATAGGTCATAAGTGGAGAAGTGTGGATATAGATTCTATTTCTGTAAGTTGAAAGTCTCTACTCTTATCTTTTTAAAAACTATTTTTATCAACATAACACCTATGCATCATTTTCAAAAGTTAAGTGGTACTGTAAGACTTAAAATGAATGCAAACGACAGCAACATTTTTCCTTTTCCTCTTCACTCTTAATTCCAAAAGCATGGTAATATTCCTCTTTTTTGATTTATTAACTTTGGACATTATTTATGGCCTTGCTATTATGAAATAAGAAGACAACACCCAAATGTCCCCACCATCTACTTTGCATTCTTTCCTTCTTCCAATGCAGTTTTATCAAAATTGTTCAGATAAAGCAATTTTCAGTGTTTACATATAAGTAATTATTTTTTACTCCTGAGCCAAGTCAAGCACTATATTTCAATTACCTTTCCTGTGCAATATTTTGTTTTTTTTTTCTGGATTTAAATAATTTTCTTGAATTAATTTTGCTTAACTTTCTATGTCCCTATCATTAATTTTTCCATTAAATCTTCAAAAAATATCAAACCACTTTGAAAACCTCTTTTCTATGTGTTCTAAAACATTATGTCATCTGTTTGTTTCTCCATTCTCCCTGGAGACATCATTCCTAAAGTCCCCATTCTTCTACCCCTTTCTCAAATTATATCTCAGGCCTGCTGTGCTGCTCACCTCTCTTCATGGAGGATCCATGCTTTCCTTGATTCAGTATCTTCTTTCTCAGTTACTTTCTTGTTTTGATGGAACATAATTTGAGATGCCTAAAAATAGTCGCCTAAAAAGAAGGTGACTGGTGATAAATAGTTTGAAACTTACTGTTGAAAATTGTTGTGTACTCTCAAATTTGATTGATAGATGTCTAGAGATAGAATTCTCTGTTGACAAAGAAAAACATATTATTTTCAAGATTTTTAAAGCATTACTCCACTGTTGTTTGGTTTATAGTTTTGAGATGTCAATTGCCATTCTGTTTCTCCATCCTTTAGATAAGACTTGTTTGTTTTCTCCATAGGAGAAAACAATTTGGATCTTAATTTATTTTAGTGTGAGAAATTTTATGATAATAAGCCTTAGTGTGGGTGATTTTTTTCCTCCTCATTATTCTGCACAGAATTGAAGTGGGACTTTAGTTCTGAAAGATTTCCTTGCATTATTTCTTTGGTGATTTCCTTTTTTTTTTTTTTTTAAATTTCCCCTGTTTTCTTTTCCTGGAATTTATATTAGTCAGATGATGGACCTACTCATTTATCATTTATCATTTAAGAATCTCCTTTCTTACCTATTTTTGGAAAATCTTGGCCTTTTGATTCTATTTTCTTGAAGATTTCTGTTGAGGCCAAAAGGTATATAAAAATATTACTCAGTGACACTAATCCCCTGGGAAATGCAGATCAAAACCACAAGGAGATTATCACTTTACACCTATTGGTATGGTTATTACTTAAAAAAGGCAGCAAGTATTAGTGAAATCAGAACCCTTGAACACTGTTTTGGGGAATGAAAAATGGTGCTCCTACTAAGGAAAACAGTATGGAGGCTCCTCAAAAAACTAAGAGTAGATTTGCCCTATGGTCCGGAAATACCACGTCTAGGTATTTTTCCAGAATAATTGAAATCAGGATCTCAAAGAGATATTAACCTTCTCATGCTCACTACAGCACTATTCACAATATCTGAGATGTAGAAATATGTGTCTATTCATGGATAAATGAATAAAGAAAATGTGATATGTACGTATATGTGTACATATATATGTGTGTATGTGTATACATATATATATATATATATGATGGAATATTATTCTGCTTTAAAAAAGAAAGAAATCCTATAATATGACAACATAGATGGACTTTGAAGACATTATGCTAAGTGAAATAAAGCAATCACAGAAGAACAAATACTTCATGATTCCACTTATATGAGGTATCTAAAATAGTCAAACTCATAGAATTAAAAAAATAAAATGGTGGTTGCCAAATTGGGGAGAAAGAAATTGGGAGTTGCTAATTAATGTGTATAAAATTTCAATTATGAAAGATAAATAAGTTCTGGAGACCTGTTGTATAACATTGTATCTCTAGATAATAATGCTGTATTGCACATTACAATAGGTAATTTGTAGGTATTTCATGAAGAACATAGGTTAAGCATACTTATCATAGTAATAAGAAAAGATTTCTGTTGAATTTTTAACTGAAACTATACTGTAAAATCATTTTTTGTACTCTAATTATTCCCTTTTCACTTTTTTTTTAAATTTCCTTGTTCTATAAGTTTATCCTCATTTCAAGAATGTAATATCTTCTTAAACTCTTTAAGGTTGAAAATCTGTGTGTTTTAAGATTTATTCAGATCTCTGCTTGTCCCTATTTGTGGCGAATTCCCTCTGGTATTTGCTTCAATCTCCTTTTTTTCATGCTGAACCTTCCCATATATGTCTGATGATTCTTGACTACTGTCTCATACTTAAAATTAAAGCACTAAAGAGATGATTGGAAGTTCTGTGTGCAAGACTTCACTATAGGGTGATTGGGTTGGCGTCATAGCACTCTTTGTCCCTACATATTTAAATGTCCATTTCTGCACATCTTTCTGTTCACTCTTGAAGCCATTACTTGCTTAGAAGTCAACCTCCTATTTCCAGAGAAAATCATCATCTGTAAAGGTAGAGGGAAAAGGATGAAGAATAAATTTCCTTGCCAAAGTTCTTGGAACTAACAAGAAGAAAGATGAGGATCTTAGGTTCTATGTGTAGACTCTTTAAAAATACCTCTATTTTCAATAATGTGCTTCTTATTTGCCAGACCTTGAGAATCTTGGCTTAATGTCTCCACATAGCAAGTTATGTCCTGCCAGGAGTGAAAGGGATGCTAACTCTGTTATGGCAGATGAGGAAAGAATCTCATGAACTAACTGTTCTTTAATTCAAACTTTCAACCAGTTACAGATATTAAAGAAAGCTTTAATGTAGCTGATGCTTCAAATTCCTAAACTTTCTAAGGTTCTACAACATGGATTTTTTGGCCCTCTTTTTTGATATTTCAACTGTAGATAATTACCATACTTACTGATTCTAAGATAAATTTTTTTCTCACTTTAATATTTTTGAATGTGGGGAACCATATTACATTCAATTGCACTGTGGAAGATTGTCTTTTCCAAAAATAGCTATAATAATATCTTCTTCGAACATGCTGTTTTTTTCACCGTGACCTTACCATTCTTCCAAGAAGGTAATGAATATATGTCTTTTCCCATTGAAGCTGGTTGAACCTTTGTGGCTGCCTTGTTCAACAGTATGGAGTGAAAGTGAGACTATGTGACTTGAAGATAGATCTCAAATAGCAATATGGCTCTATCCGGCTATCTCTCTTGGGATATTTGTTCTTGTAAATACCTTGTATGCTCTGAGGAAGCCCAGGCTACATGTATAGGCTGCATGTTCCAGCCAATAGACCCACTTAAAGTCCCAGATGACAACTAACAGTAATCATCATCCATGTGAGTGAAGAAGCCTTTGAGATGATGCCAGACCTAGCAACTATGTGGTCTCAACGGCATGATATTTCCTGATCCAGCCAGTATAGGCAGCCCATAAAACTGTGAGAGATAATAATGAAATTATTATTGTTGATCTAAGCTTCTAAATTTGGGGTGGTTTGTTACATAACAATAGATAAGTAAACATTCATAATCATAAATTTATAATTATATTTGGCAGTGAGTTTTTTCTTTCTCAATGAAACAAACTAATGGTGCATCTTATAATAGATGGAAACTCAGGTTAAAAAATATATTAGTATTCTACTTTCTCTGTCTTGTTAACTCTTCTTTTGTTTTCTATGTTCCAAAAATTTGTTGTCCTATCTCGATTACTGATCCTTCCCCTGGAGATTTTATACCCTTCCTTTCTTTTCATTTTAGTGAGATTGTTAGAAGGAGTGGTGTTGTATGTTCAATCTGCTATGTATTGTTCTGTATATAAGGTTCTAAATCTACAGATGTAGTTTCAGCACTAATCATAAAAACAGTGTTATAGGGTTTTGGTTTGTTGGTTTGTTTGTTTGATTTTGCATTATTATCCAGGTTTTAGTTCTTTATTTTAGTGTTACAATGTAATGTCATTAAAATAATTCAGTGAAGATACTCTGCACAAATAATAGAAATATAATCAAAAAATGGACCAGAATTACTTGTGGGGTGACAATAAAGAAGTCAGCATAACTTTCTGATCCTTAGTTTTCATAAGCACAAAGTAGAAATGTTAGTTCGAACAGGAATTTCTGGTGATAATTTCATGAGATAATACATAGAAAACTTATACCTACTACATAATATATCTCTAATAAATATTGGCTCAATATGAATGGACACAATATAATTTTCTTCATTATCTTGAATGGAGCAGAGATAAATTAAATTCTAAAAAGCATAAATTATTTCTGACCTATTAATCATGTTGAGTTTTTCATAATATTTTATACATTAATCTCTCACCATGAATGTATTTAAGCATAGATTTGGTTTTTTGTCTTCCTGACATCTGTTTCCTTTTCTTCTGGTAACAGAAGCTCAAATTCCCTCATTGGCTAGTCTTGGTAAACTGACCAATCACATGGCTCAGCTTTCCCATTGGCAAAGGGTACATAAATGATTCAAAGTAAGCCATAACTAAGTTCTCTACCAGGAATTTGAATATTAAACTGAGCAATCCAGAGATTAAAAATGGTCAGATTTCACTCATCCCAAGGCCAGCACTTTGAACAAACTGCCCATTAATTCTTGTTGCTTGGATTCCTGGAACTGCCGTATCTGTCCTTGCCGGTATGTTTCTTGAACTATTCCTTTGAATTACTGAGCAATTCTATATTCTTCCTAATAAATTTCCAGTTTTGCTAAAATTAATCAGAATTTGTTTCTGTGGCATGCACCCAAAGACTATCAATTGATACATTGATATTCTGAGAATTCATTTTCTTTTTTATTTAAAAAAAAATTTTTTTTTAACCTTTATTTTTGAGGCAGAGAGAGACAGAGCATGAACAGGGAAGGGTCAGAGAGAGAGGGAGACACAGAATCTGAAACAGACTCCAGGCTCTGAGCTGTCAGCACAGAACCCGACGCGGGGCTCGAACTCACGGACCGCTAGATCGTGACCTGAGCAGAAGTCTGATGCTTAACCGACTGAGCCACCCAGTGGCTCACCCCCTGAGAATTCATTTTTAACAAAAAGATAAGCCATATTTGAAGATAGAACTGACTTGATATAGATGAGGGTAGTTTAACCAGCTTATAATTTTCCATGTCCTTTCCACAAAATATCTCCTTATTCTCAGAATAGGCTGTTCTTACGTACATTAAAGCCAAGATTATTCACTTTCCATATCTTTAAGATTTCAACAAACACAAGGATACATAAGGTTGTATTTGAGAATATATGAAAGTAAAGTCTAAAATAGAGTAAGATCAAATGGCTATAACTTGAAAGCAAGATTTATTTCAAATATGTTAAGATAAACAAAATTGCCTTCACAGGACAGGTAAACATCTTAAGTACACTTATCTGGAATTCCGGTTGGAGAATTTGCTGTACTTTAAGTCAGCTGATAATTTAAAATTTACACATCACTTGGAGGTTTTCTCCTTCGACAACATTTAACTGGTATGGTGGTAAACTGAATCAGTTCCTTTGTGAGCTGTTGCTTAAGTAAAACACAGGAGACACATTCATGGGATGGGCCTCTCTACACTTTGCCAAATTGTAATTATCCATAAACAAAGACCGGAAACCCAGAAAAAAAAATCTATTCGTCTTGCCATGCCTTCATAAAGCCCTTCCTTGGATCATTTCGATTGCTACCCAGAGTCATATTATTACCAGCTGATGGGTGTGGCACAGATGGCTCAAAGCAGAGACGTTTGTACTATTTCTTCGTGCCTTTTCTTACAGAGTTTTGGTGGCTCTCAGTTGTTTTTTTTTTTTTTTATTTCTCGTGTAATTGTTTCACTGTTCTTGTTGTTGATTTTACTTAATTAGTCACGATGTGGTTATGTGTATAGGGCCCTTGCCTGGCTCTCATTGAACTCATGGTAACTGAAGATGGCTCTGTTTACTACTCTTCGGCTGTTTGTTTGAAAGATGCCCTGAACCATTTGGGTTTCATCACGTGAAAGGAAGCTGGGCCTGAGTTCTGAGATTTTCGGCCTGGTATCTGAGCATTTGTGCGTATAGTATCTTTGGCTTTCTAAGGCTTTTGCAGCTTTGGTCTTTTATCCTCCCTCCCATTTTCTCCCTTTCTCCACATTCCCTGCTCATTCACATGTGTGCTGTCTTGCTGTCTCTGTCTACACACACACACACACACACACACACACACAGGTTTTCACCATTCATGGCCTTTTTGATCATTATGTATGAGAGAAGTCCAGTAATAAACAGCAAAGCTATTACCCCAAACTCTCCTACTTAAGATTACCTTCCGATATTTATGTTTGCTATTTGTTTGTTTTCTTTTTCACGCTCTCATTATCCTTATGAATTCCTTTGCACTGCTACAAATTTTCAGTTTGCCTAGGAATTTGAGGAAAATGGTAACAGAAGCTTCAGGCCTCTCCTACCTTCATGAATCCACAGAAAGTGTTAGGGAAACTTCAGTGAGTCCATGTTTGCCCCGTTCCCGTGATCTTTGGTAGAAATTTTCCAATGCCAGCTAGCAATTCAGACTGCTTTCTCTCTCCACAGACTTTCAGCTCTTTTACACTTTAAGAATCAATTTTAGGTCCTAGGATTATTTTATTTCACCTTCCTGAAAGTTTCATTTAATATACTCTGCTTTTTAAACTTTATATGTATTCAAAAGTTCATAGGCAATGAATCTGTAGATCATGTGCATATACAGTATTTCCATGTAGTTTCCACCATATCCTTTATATGTGAGTGTCAGAATTATATTTCAGAGTAAGGACCAAAGGGGCTTTTAGGAGAATGGTATTTCATTAACTTACCTTCTGGCATTTTAACTGTTATCAGCTGTACAGTTTAGTTTTATTACAACAGACATTATTGTGATAACTTTTCCTACTTTATCTTTGCAATTTATTGGAGCAGTTAATTTCTCAAAAAGTAAGAGCATTTTTTCTCATTAGAAATGCCTTCATGGCCTCTTTGATACATGTTCCTTGCTATTTAGAAGAACTGCTGATAAGTGATTTTGACTTGTATCCTCAATAATGTGAGATGTTTAACAGAAACTTGGCAGACCACTTAGGGGCTGAGGCCATTTCTTAAAACCAGCCCCAACTGATTCATTTCTGTCCCATTACTGCCACCAACATTCAGAAAGTTCCCATATAGCAATGGCCAGTCAAATATACTTAAGAACTTCCTAAGGACAAAGTTTTTACTTTGTTTAATGAATCATTTTTTCCTCTAAAATTATTGTTTCTCCTTTTAGTTATATAACTCTAGTATTTGACAGCATTGAGCTTTAAGGACAGAATCTATTAGCTCAAAGTAAGTGAGAGAGATTTCAATTATCCAATAAATATGTGCTCTGTGTAACTCCAAACCACGCAACTCAATCATCCAAATTATCTTCTTTGACCAAATGAGCCAGCAAAAGCCACTCTCCCTTTCTCTTTGTCACATTAAAACTACTCCATCTGTACAAATTTTGTATTTGGCCTCTCTTTTGTACCTTTCTCTATTTTCTAATATTTTCCTCTCTTTTGGACTTTGATGTTCTTGTGTGTGTGTGTGTGTGTGTGTGTTTGGTTTTTGGTTTTTGGGTTTTTTTTGTCCAGAGTGTTTTGGGTATTTTTTTCCTCACAGAGCTCTATGGAGATAAAGGAGGAACATTTACATCTGAAAACATGACCCAAAGGTGGCAGCCATCAGGGAGTCTAGTAAGTGGTAGATAGGAAGCAAAGAATAATCAAGAATCTAGTGATACGAGTAGGACAGGAAAAGGAAAGAAAAGGTTGATAGTGGCTGAGATGAAAAGATGAGACTATTTTAATCACCTAAATATTAGAGCTGCTTGAAGACATGACTCTTCAAATTTCTGTTTTTTCTCTTTCTACAGGGAACACTTGTCTTAAAAATCCACAGAGTGCCCCACATTCAGAGCTTCAAGATTCCATCCCTTACCTTCTGGGCTTATAAACGATATCCAGTTGGGTAAGTCAATGGTAATTAACTATATGATATTAACAACAACTCCAACATTCCTGGATGTCTACCATAGGCCTACAGAGCTTAAGGTATTTTCCATACATTATTTTATTCATTCCCTTCTGCTGTCCTTTAAGGTAATCATTGTCCCTAGTTTGTCATCAAGGAAACTAAGGTGAGAGAGATAAGGTAACATTTTCAAGATTACACAGGCACTTTGTCACCTTTAGGTCTTTGGATTTAGGTCTTTAAGATGGTTTCTGTACCTCTTCTATTCTCTTTGGCATATGTCCAATGATGTGGGAAGCAAACACAGAAGGAAATGGTAGATAAAATTAAATTTCCTTATAACCTGCAGCCCACTGACAAATACTTGAGGCAGGCAGGGTAGTACTTTTCTCCAGGAACTCCCTATCGTCTTAATGTCAATGCTTTGCTAGAGGGAAAAACAACCTTAGCTTGACAATAACTAGGCCTCCGCCTCTGCCTTCATATTCTGTGAGTCTTCTTTAGTATATGAAACTCCCTTTGGAAACTTCCCCTTGACTTTATCTCCCCCAACTCCCAAGTATATAACCAGTCTCTCCTTGGTCTGGTCTGGGGCAGCTCTTTCTGCCCACAGGTCCTGTCCCTGTCTTTAATAAAATTACCTTTTTGCACCCAAGACATCTCAAGAATTCCTTCTTGCCCATGGGCTCTGGACCCCTACCACCACCATTTTAAAACCCCATCATCCACTATCCACCAAAATTCTTCCCAAGATTGTACTTGATGCTTTCCAATTGAACAAAAATAATACAAAGCTCGGGTGCTCTGCTTAATTGAAGTTATAACTTACCTTTATTTCATTGAAACTCACTTTAGGCTGTCACTCATATTTGTAATGCAAAGCCCACCTATCAGTAACATTATACCTTTTTTTCTAATCTAAAGGTTTGGTATTCGGGTAAACTTTACATCTATTACAGTGCTACATCCAAGGCACTGGGTGATAAATAAGACCCATACAGTCCTGCTTCAACTAGCTTACATGCTAAGATCCCAATGCAGAGAAATGACAGAACCTGAAGTAAGTCATCAGCTGAGCACCGGTGAGTTTTGTGGGCTTTTTCAAAAGAGATGAGCTTCAAGAATGCTTCTTGAATATTAAGCAGGAAACAGACTTGGCCTTCGGGAAGGCATGAAACAACACCAAAAACTGAGTTTGCTTGACACAGAAAAAAATTCAGGAGGACAATGGAAAGAAAATATAGAAAATCAGAAGGGTTAGAAAAGAAAGAATCCAAGAAGCACCCCATTTATGCAAGGCAATGCAAATGGGGTACTGCAGGCTTAGGAAGAATGAATGATTGATTGGCAGAATGGAAGACAAAAGCAGCCTTGATAGCCTTATTCTGAATTGCTAATGAAAGGGCCCTATGACCTCCAAAGCCAGAACATTCCTAAGTGGCTCCTACACTGATGCTGCCTGAGTATTGGGAGGAAGAGTAAGGTGTGCTTCAGCCTCTGATTCCACACTTCAAACCATGGGGCACTTGGACAAATCTTTATATCTTCTGAAGTTTTGAAGGTCAACGCTGGAAGGCTCTTTAAGGATTTGTCTAGTAAGACTCCATCATTTAGTAGGCAGGGAAACTAAGTTTCATGAGGTGAAGTGTCTTGATTGACATCACAATGGGGGTGGCTTTTAAAATGGAGCACTTTACCATTTAAGCTACTAAGCTGCTATAACAAAGAATTTCTAAAACTTACTGACTCAGTTAACACTCCAGGGAAGGGAGATCACAAGATCACCTGGGGACCCCACCACTTTCAACGTAGAACTTTCAAAACTAATCTCATCTTCACCATGTCTAACCAATGGGAAGTACAATGTTGAACTTTACCTGAGTCCTATGATTCTGGAAAAGAGTGAAGGTTAAGAAATCTCTCCATTCTTTTGTGTTCTGAGAAATGGCTTACTCAAAGAGTCACCCTTTCCAATACGATTTCCTTACGACCCATGAACACCCCTTTGTTTACCTATGGCAGGGCTAGATACAAAATCTAATGTCTTATTCCTTGCCTCATTGATAATTAGTTGAATTGCTTATTCTCAGTGATCAATTAGAACAAAATATTTGCTAATCAAACTTTGGTTGAGTTTCTCTCCTCCTGTAGCCCCCGGCCCTTTTGACCCCATCCTCAGCTTCAATCTGTATACATCTTACTCCTGGGAATAGGCTGGCCTCAGAGGTAAACATTCTTTACTCTGCTATCAAATCATAAACCCTTGTATCCCACGTGGTTCCTTTTAGCTCTGGGGTTTGTCACATAGCTCTATGATCTACGTCAAATTTTACCTTCATTATGTATCAACTTCCTCATTTAAGAATAATGATAAAAGTACAATCTGCCTCACAGAGTTTGGGGAAATACTAAATAAGAAAATGCAGGTAGAAGGCTTAGTCTACTACCTGTGTACAGTAATCACCACCAACGATAGTTTTCCACATACTAGAACAAGGCATAGTATTTTGATATCCATTGTATTTCAAACTTCTCATAGTGACATGGTAACAATAGAGTAAGGTTATTATTATTATCATTTTACATAAAAGGGATCTGAGACTCACTAAGATTAAGGAATTTGTCTCATATCAGAGTAGTAGGGTATTTGGGATTCAGAATTTGGTTTCTCCGACTATAATCTCCATCTCTGTCCTCTCCTTCATGTTACAGAATGCACTTTCCTAACTTGCAGAGTACAGTATATAATGAACATCCCCTGATTTTAAGGGAGAAAACACTGTTTTATTGACTCAGTTTACTCAAATGAAATATACAGATGCACTTCTCTAATAATGTGTGCAAAAGTAAGAAATATCTTATTTTCCCAAAATAAGTTGTTGAGTAACAAATGTTCCACTGGAGTTTTTGAACCTGTTATGCTTGGTCAACCAGACCAATGTCCATGGCATGAAGTAGTCCAAAAAGATGTGCTGAATGTGTTGAAAGGAAGGAGGAAAATATGGCAGGACTTTTGGGAAAATGACAATCAAATAGACCACAGAATGGTTGGAAATGATGTTAATGAAAAGGTATACTTCTGTTTTGTTCTCAGATTCCTGATGACTGCAGACTTTCTTTAAATTCCAACTCTGTTCTTATCCACTTCAATTCTATCTAACTTGAGGGAAAGGAACAGCATGTTAAAATGGTTTCGTGGGGGATTTGGGGCTGCCTTTTTAATGAAATTAAGGGGAAAAGTCAGGAATCAGTACTCTAGGGGACTTAAAAATCAAACTTCAGCTGACTTAGAAGAGATAAATATTTAAACTCTAAATATCCTATAGAGCTCTTTGATGGTATCTTTAGGATCATGGTAAGATTGTGGCACTACAACAGTAAACATAAATTGAAAAGAGATGATAATTTGAATGTTGAAAAATATTTCTAATTAACCATGCATACATGATCAGCATTAGATTATAGGATTCATGATGGTAGGAAAAATTTTGTACTCAAGTCTGTCTCCATCCATTCATCCATCCATCATCCATCTGTCTATGCATTCACTGGTTCATTCAGCAATCATTTACAGAACCCCTATTATATCTGTGCCATTGGCTAAATGGAACATAGGAATGAGAACATAATTTCTTCCTTCAAAATGCTACAGTCCAGGGGCGATTGGGTGGCTCAGTTGGTTAAGCATTCGACTTCAGCCCATGTCATGATGTTGCAGTTGTCGAGTTCGAGCCCTGCGTTGGGCTCTGTGCTGACACATCGGAGCCTGGAGATTTCTTCAGATTCTGTATCTCTCTCTCTCTGCCCCTCCGTGCTCACACACTATCTCTCTCTCCTTCAAAATAAATAAACATTATTTTTTTTAAAAAAAAGTTAAAAAAAACACAAAATCCTGCAGTCTACTCGAGGATACTTACACACACAACACCCAGTGACAGAAACAAACTGTAAATGTGTTATAAGGAGGTACAGGAAAATTAGGATAAGTATTTAGGAAAAATGATTAATTATGATGAAAGAATTACATAAGGCAAATGCTTAGTACAGTGGGTTCTGTGGTGCTGATAAACAACAAATAATTACGAAATAATTGAGTGAATGAACGAACACTAAAAGCCATACTCATTCAAGGTGCTGATTTCAGGCTTGACTGAATTATTCATATTTGGTATATTTTTAAAAGTCAGACCAGATGATTTCCAGGTCTATGAAGAGAGCCAATTCAATTCAACAGAATTTGCTTTCATAAGGTCCTTGTTCATAATGCTTCATTGGTTCTCCTGGAAGTTGACTGATGGTCAGACCCTCTCTGTAGGATGAAACAGTCAGGAACCCTGTGCACATAACTGAAGTTATTAAGAATGTATGTGGTTGGAAAGCAAATAACCCTGCATCAAGTCCCCAAAACGTATTTTCCCCTGGGAGCCTTTTCATATACTGACCTTCTTACCCAGTAAACCTACACACATGTACACACACATGCAATACACACAATTTGAAGCCACTTTGTATGGGAAGTTTGTGGTTGTTGTTGTTCTTGTTGTTGTTATTGTTGTTGTTGTTTATCCCCAAACTAGAGAAGGTATTCCTCCTAGGTGGTATCCTGTACTTCTTCTCTTATAGTATTGGTGACACTATTCAGTTTTATGTTTAACTTTCTTAATGTTTATTTATTTTTGACAGAGAGACAGAGCATGAGCAGGGGAGGGGCAGAGAGAGAGGGGGACACACAGAATCCGAAGCAGGCTCCAGGCTCCGAGCTGTCAGCACAGAGCCCGATGCCGGGCTCGAACTCACAGACTGCGAGATCATGACCTGAGCCGAAGTCGGATGCTCAACCGACTGAGCCACCCAGGTGCCCCTAGGTTTAACTTTCTGGATTATAAATTCTTTGAAAGCACGGAGTGAGTCATTTTTACCATTATATTCCCATTGCCTTGTGTAGGTCTTGGCACATGATAACAAGAAAATAATTATTCATCAATGGAGTAGCAACAACAAAAAAAGAATGAATAAATGAGTGTAATGTATTGCTAGACTGATCTTCCCTAAAAGAGCTCTGACCATTTAGACTTCCACTATGAAACTCTCTACTGAATTCTTTTTTTAATAATTTTTTTGTAATGTTTATTTATTTTTTAGAGAGACAGAGACAGAGTGAGATTCGGGGAGGGCAGGGAAAGAGGGAGACACAGAATCCAAAGTAGGCTCCAGGCTATGAACTGTCAGCACAGAGCCCGCCGCAGGGCTTGAACTCACAAACCATGAGATCATGACCTGAGCCGAAGTCGGAACTTAACCGACTGAGCCACCCAGGTGCCCCAAAACTCTCTACTGATTTCTAAATACAATTTAAACTCCTTGGAATGACAGTAAAGATCTTTTGTAATCTACTCCACATTATTGCTCATTCATACGTCAAATATTCCAGCAACATTGGCATCCTGAAACATTCTTGAAGACATTACACATCACCATTTCTCCTGGGTCTCATATTTATCTGACTGTTGAAACTTTACCCACTTTCCAAACCCAGCAGAGCTGTTTCTTCTTTAAGGAGACTCTCTGACCCCTCTCTCCTCTAACTCAACCCCAAATTCTAAGAATTGTTTTCTTTCTTTTACACTGTCTTACCACAAACCACCATAAATTATATTTGGATTTTCAGTGCATATTTCATCTCCCTTTAAGACTGCAAGTTCCCATGGGGCACCTGGGTGGCTCAGTCGATTAAGTGTCTGACTTCGGCTCAGGTCATGATTTCATGGTTCATGGGTTCGAGCCCCGTATCGGGCTCTGTGCTGAACTCTTGCTCAGAGCCTGGGCTTGCTTCAGATTCTGTGTCTCCTTCTCTCTCTGCCCCTCCTCCATTTGCACTCTGTCTCACTCTGTATTTCAAAAATAAATAAATGTAAAAAAAAAAGACTGTGAGTTCCTGGAGGGCAGGGGCTATATCTTTTTTATCCTTATAATCACCACACTGAAAGGTAAATTTGATTTTATCATTGTGTAAAGGATCAGCAAACTTTTCAAATAGATGGAGTTTATAATATCTTTTCATTCATTGTGCAAGTGGCCACAGATTAATGTACAAGAGTATCCATTAATCCATCCTAAATACATTTTATGTCTTCACAGGTAGATCTTCCTTATTCAAGTCTACTCTAAAAATATAGCTAATAGTATCAAGTCCCATAATTCTTGAGAGAATCAAAAGAGATGATGCTTCTAAAGTATTTAGCAAATTCCTGGTATATAGTAATTAGTAATTAAATATTATTTCTACTTATTACTATCTTTATTTTTATTATTACCATCTCATCAACATCAATTATATTACGATGCATTTCGGTTGACATTTCAAAGAGAATTTGAGCATGATCACATTGGCTTTTCAATCTTTTCATTTTATATTAATTTTTTCAAAGACTCCTATGTTGTATGAAGTTATTATTGGCAAATCCAGGCCCCCATGTCTTACTAGGGGAACTGTATGATTCTTGACTCCATAATGCTTGGGAGATGCATGCTTCACTGAAGTGCCATTGATTTTCAACTAAAGTGAAATGCTTTCATTTAATGCTTTCTTAAGAGAATTACAGCGGAGGTTGAAGAGAGTTTGGCTTCAGAGAAATCCATTATTAATTTTACATGGCAAAATTGGGATTTATATATCGAAATTTAAATTCAAAGGTCCCTTATAGCTGTTAAGTCAAAATGTTGTTCTAAAATTCTTTGTCTTTTCTTTCTATGAAATGAAAAGGCTGTTTTGTCCTAGACTTTTAAATCACCTGCTTCACTCAAACAAGTCTTAGTATTTGCTCTGAGGTAGTACAACCTCTTTGTTTAGCATATTGGGTACAACCTCAGATTTCTCATCTACATCATTTTTTCTGAAGAATCTTAAAGAGCTTTTTATCAGCTTAAAAAAATCCTTATCTCTAGCCCTCCCTTCATGGTAAGAGACACATTAAGTTAAGCCAGACATAGAAATACATTCATAGTCCACCTTGAGTGGGCCCCATTAATTCAGTTTGTCTTAACTAAACACTAGCCTTAACTCCAATGACTTTCACCTTGAAGGTTTCTAACATGAACTGGTACATCCTCAGAAGTATGCTGAAGAAACTTCAGTCCAATGCAGCCCCTTTAAACCACGAAGAAAGGACTTTAAGAACATTAGAGCTTTAAAACAAAAACCAAAACTTACCCTTCTCTCTTCATTGGCTTAAACAATAAGGACTACAATGCCACAAAGCTGCATTTTTCATTGTTGGGCTCTCTCTAAATAATAGGAATTTTTCTTTAAAAAGATTGAAGTAGAATGTGATATATTTTGTCCATGTGTGCATAGCTGAAAGGCAGAAGGAATTTTGCTCAGACTACTCTCTCCCTTCTTAGTCCCCCCAAATTTTCCCTTGGGCTAAATCAAGCATAGAAAAATTTTGCTTAAATGCATTTTTTAAAGGAAAAGTCATAATCAATTGGGAAAAAAAGGCATCTGATAATGAAAATGGTTTTTTCAAGCATAGCGATAACATTTGCTGCTGTGCATTCTATAAAAAGCCTTTAGATTCCTATAACAGGGACAGTAGTATTGCTTTGCTTCCTGCTGCTGATTATAATTTTAAAGATGGAAAATCTAGATGTTCTATTTTGTCCTATGAAACAATCTCTGACTCTGTGGTCAGCCTGGTGTCATATTTATCTGGGACCAAAATTTTCCTAGGCAACAAGAAAATGTGCATCGTTCAATTCTTCAAATATTACTATGCAACTTCTATTCTTGGTTCTGGGATACAGTCATTAAAACATTCTGGCTACTTAGAGGTTGTATATGTAGGTAAACGGTCAAAATATCATGTGGTTAGAGTTACATTTGATGTTACTCCCAGAGCTCTGGGGATGTGAAGAAAAGAGATCCGCATCCATCTTGAAAAGGAATTTCAATCTTGTAGAGTCTTCTAAAAGATAGAACTCTTGGCCATGGTTATTCATTGCCTTCCTGCCTAGAATGCAGGATGATTAGACTGGATGATGCTTTGGGGGGTTAAAAAAAAAGTTGTCTTATAGAGTCGGCAGGCTGCTTGCTTTGCATGCCTCAATAAATTTGGATCTGAAGGCAATTTTAAATGGCAGCACCAAAATATTCTGAGCCAAGGTGGCATCACCTGGCATTAGGCTTTAATGATCAAAGATCAGTAGCACAGGAAAGAGGTTATATGCATGTTTTAGGATTCAGACATTTTGTTTCCAATCCTGTGTAACCCAAGTTAGCAGTTACTTAGGCCAGTTACTTAACCTGTATACAAGACTCAGTTTTCTCATCTATGAAATGCAGATTATATCATCTACCTTAAGCAAATAGTGAAAATTGAAAAAGATTGAATACATGTGAAGCTTTACATAGTATCTGGCACATAGTAAGTCATTAATATATGGTAGCTAATGTTATTCTGACATCATCATATATTTATAGTACTTTATAGTTTACAGAGCATATCTAAATACTTATTTTTATTTATTCAGTTTTTACCACAACCTGTTTAAGTATTATTATTCCCAGATTATAGATGAGTAGAGCAGAGGTCAAGGATAAATAACCAGCAGGAATAACCACACCACTAGAAGGCTGTAAAGAGGGAACTGAGTTTAGTCTTTGATGGCTGTATCGGGTCATGCTCTTTCCTCCCAGTATGTCAAAGCTGAGCCTGTGTGGATGATGACCAAAAAGAGAAACACAGGCTTACAGTAGAGATTATCCTTGTCTTTCCTCGCCATTATTTTTTTTTTTTTCATTAAAAAAGTTGAAGCCTGACTCATGACAAAAGGTAGGGATGGGTCTTTTTTTTTTTTTTTAAGTCATAAGTATTAATGCAACAGCTTTTAGTAAATTACTGTTATTTAAAATTCTTTCTATGTACCTCCAGGATGTGTAATAGCTCGCCTCATTTATGTTTTTTCTTATTCATTCATTCTCAATGGACAAAAATTCTAATTCATTCAGTCTCTCCTGACACATTGTACTTGGCAGGTAATTCGTAATAAGCTTTAATTTTGAAAATGAACATTTGTCATCTGGGACCGTCATTTAGATAGTTTAAAAACACTGAACCCGCTGTGCAAACATCTGGAAAACTTGATGATAGGGGATTGTTTGTTGCGGTCAACATGTCTACCAAGTAAATGACAGAATCAGACATAGAAAGGTCTGTTGTCAGAGATCACCAATAATGATGATTTGTCTAAGAAGAGCTGTTGGTGGAGGTAAAAAAGAAAAAAAGTCATTTTCCAACAATTTGGCAAGTCCATTTGCTATTTTGGGCTACTTTCTAATTGATGCTTTAAACCTATGATCCAGTGTACTGTTAAATAGGAAATCCATACACAGAAACTTATAACCATGTGAAGATAGACATCTGAGGTAAATTTAGAGATGCGAAAATTAATGCAAAATGCCATACTTTGAAAGTAAATCCTTTGGGAATTGTCAAATGCCAGTCAGTTCCTTGTCTAAGTCAGCATTCTTATGAAGACTATAAAACCAGGAACAGGGTTCTAAGAATTTAGACCACAGTTTCTTTGGCAATATATGCAGATAATTAGGAAAGTAACTTGAAGGAAAATTATGATTTTAGTTTTAAAATATGATAATCTATTCATCTGTAAAAAAAATAATTTATATCACAGGACCTAAAGCCTTCTTGTTCACCATTTTCTCTGATAAGCTTCATTCTTAAGAAGACTGAAAACTTTAGGGAAATTCATGAGGAAGATTCTGAACTTGAAATACATCAGTATCAGAGACTAGTTTTCATAGTAATTGAAAGAGGTCAACAATGCCACTGCAAAGCATCCTGGGACTTACCTTGGAATGGGAGACTAGGTGGGCAGCAGAATCTTACAGGAGCATGTCCAATATATCCTTGTAAAATAAACTTGATGTACCTAAATTATGACTGTTTTAAGTTGTGGAGAGAGACAGACATTTAAAAAGTTATTTTAAAAATTACACCATGCAACTGCTCCCGTAGAGGCACAGTTAAAACACTAAGGACAGAGTGCCCAACTGCCAAGTGGAATTATAATCTTCATTGATGAGCTGGCATTTTGACTTGGTCTTGAAGAAGGCATAGGAATTTTCCTGGTGAAGGGTTTTTCTAGGAAAGTGGATAGTATATACAAACACTGTAGGAAATGATTTGAGGACTGGGGAAGTTTTCTCCGGATGTGAGTCCAGTGGGATTACTTGGTCTCTACTGGTTTCTTTTGGTAGTAAGTCCAAATTTTAGGGAATCGATGACTCAAGGGAATTTCTTTATTAGTTATCATTGTGTGTGTGTTTGATGGAATGTGCATAGAAGAGGGATGTTTTTGCCATTTCTCAGAGGCAAAATCTACCCCAGATTGGAGTAGTCAATGT
Source organism: Lynx rufus (assembly GCF_022079265.1). Lineage (NCBI taxonomy): Eukaryota > Metazoa > Chordata > Mammalia > Carnivora > Felidae > Lynx > Lynx rufus. The sequence continues at coordinate 15,520,277 of NW_025814845.1, forward strand.
AAAATTGTGAAAACAAATGTGGGAGATAGGGAGAATAAAAGTGGAAAGACAAAGGAAAGAGTTATACCTTTGAAAATAGATATGTTCTGTACCTTATCCCTTTAAAAATGCTGGGATAGTCACCCCTTCAGAAGAATGAATGTATTTTCCAATGGAAGAGGTTTTTGCAAATGTTAATTCATCACTCCATTTTCATAAACAAGGAAACCGAGGTCCAGAGAAGTTGAAGGGCTTGTTCCAAACCACAGCTATTTGCAGGTATAAAGGGGAATAGAACTCAAATGCTTTGGCTCTTCATACAAAATTGTTTCCTTTAAACCAATACAGCTTTTAGGCAAATAACCACCATATGAATTCATTGCTCAACCAATGTTTATCGATTGCACTACAGTGGCTCCACATTGTGTTGGGTTCTACAAGGAATGAAAAATAAAAAAGAATATATGATACGGAGACAATGCATTAAAATACTAGAAAAATAAGGTGATGAGCAATATAAAATGAAACCCTGTATTAATAATTGCTATTGTAGAACCTTATGTTACCAAATGTTCCTTCAGGTAAAGGTGGATACCTGAGAATCACCGCCTTGATTTTTAGGTCATCTGACATAAAAAGGAGATTTCTATTGCCTATGATCATTATAGTTGATTTGCTGTGTCTTCTTAGAGCCTCTACTGAGAAGGATTTTGCTTTTGTTTGATGTCAACAGGAAGGAACGCCATGTTCAATTAGTAACGACTGCCATGGCGTAGTAATGACAGTCAGGCTGGGCTTTCTCACTCACGGTTGAGATATTCCAGGATATCTCCAAATCGTTTTAAGAGAAGCATCAAAGACATAGCCAGCATAGTAACAAACATCTTACACTGTATTTTCTTCAAAGATCAAAGGTTTTTCCAAACTAAAGGCACGAAACTGAAGCAGAAAACCATACTTCTTACTCCAGAGAATGACTAGACGCCAGAAGATTATGTAAGCATCACTAATGCGCTCACATGGGGAGATATTGCTGCCAATTGTATTTCTAACCTGACTATATTACTCAGATCTTAAGATGATGTCACCCTGTGTGTACGTGTATAACTTATGATATGAGACCAGGAAAGCAAAAGAAAAGATCTAAGCTGATCTGACTAGAAGCTTTGGCATCTGTACGCCACTCACCTGAATCATTTTTAAATCGGACTGTCCTTCAATCTTATGATTCAATCTAATAGCTAAATAGCTAAATACATTTCGTCAATGCCATGGGTACTCTCAAAGTCTTCTAAAATATGTTCTGGGCTCACGAGGGCTGAATTAAAAGACATTCACTTGTGGTGGCTTTAAACCACATAGGATGACTCATCATATCAGTTACATCTACTTGTGCTGAAGTTCGTCTTGAGTAACTATTGTGTTAAGTGCTTTCCATAAGTAGCATTCATGCAAATCTATTTTTTTCCAGATCATTAAGGCACTTTAACACAAAGGGGTAGAACTGTACCTTGTAGCCACATCCTGGGTTTGTTTCTCTATAGGAAGATTGCTTTGTGCCTGAAAGCTATACAGGATATTTAAAGACTTGAACAAATGATTAAAATTACCCACATTTATTTTTCCCGGCAGCCGCAGCCCTGTGCTTTACCTGTCATTCAACGCATCTAAAGGCCAAAGAGAAGCACTGAGTCAGAGTAGAAATCCTGTCACATGACATCACCCTCCCCTCCAATCTCCTTTTTAAGATCTCCTGCAATTGTCATTTACATTAAAGCTCTGTACTCTGGCTGCAGGTAGAGAATTGCTCTTTTGTTGAGAGTTTAATTTCTTGTTCCCAGTCAGAAAACAAAGATTTTGCCAGACATGGATCCGCTTTCGAAAGCATTTCATTGCTAGGACTTTCTAAACAGGAGAAGAAAGCCGGAAAGCAAAGCACTCCTTGAAATGTTAGTACAATATAAAGTTGTCCTTAGGGAAATGAACAACTTGGCTCTCGGGTTCTTTTGGAGTCCCAAGTTTAAGAATTTAACAGCACCCACGCTTAAGACATCAAACGAGACTTGGGGAGCAAATGGCAGCAGCTCAATAAATTCTACAAACATTTTGTAGAGCACTAATAGGCCAGGTTCTGGACAGGCACCACGGATATGAAATTCAGACTACGTCTCAGGCTTCATGGAGCCCAGGGGCTGGTAGGAACAACTTATGTATTAGTGATTATAGCAGAAGTACACTCTGAGTATACTTGGAAGGAATTGAAGGGCAGTTCAGAGTAGGACAAAGCAAAGGAAATAGAACGTTCTTCTCATGCTTCATCATATTCAAGTCTATTTTGATGACATAAGTATAGACAGCGAAGTGCAGAGAAATTAGTAGGGCCCTGTAACAAGTGAACAGTCAAATCATTTCTTATCTGTATGATGTTGAGTTGGGAAAAGGCTAGACAAGAACTAGAGGATACTTTCTTTGTTTCTTCAAAACAGAGCCCGTTGTCTTAGGACCATGGAAGATATCAGGGCTTAACTGAAAATGTGGTCCATATTTTAGCTTAAGCATGCATCTTGTTAAGTTACATAATCTGTCATTTTGTTTGAATTTATTTTGTAGTGATTATGCATATCCTCATTTCTTCAATCTTGCTAATAATTTACTTTATTGGATTACAAAACAACAAATGCATATTTTTCTTGAGATGTTCAGACAATATAGAATAGTTCAAAGAAGGAAATTAAAGTAATCCATAATCCTACCATCTCACTATGCAGACTCACTATTAACATTTGAAGCATTTCCTTCCGAGGCACTCTCGGAAGATGGCGGCGTAGGAGGACCCTGGGCTCACCGCGTGTCCTGCTGATCACTTAGATTCCACCTACACCTGCCTAAATAACCCAGAAAACCGCCAGAGGATTAGCAGAACAGAGTCACCAGACCCAAGTGCAGACGAGAGGCCCACGGAAGAGGGTAGGAAGGGCGGCGAGGCGGTGCGCGCTCCACGGACTGGCGGGAGGGAGCCGGGGCGGAGGGGCGGCTCGCCGGCCAAGCAGAGCCCCCGAGTCCGGCTTGCAAAAGCGGAGGGGCCTGACGGACTGTGTTCCGACAGCAAGCGCGACTTAGCGTCTGGGAGGTCATAAGTTAACAGCTCTGCTCGGAAAGCGGGAAGGCTGGAGGACAAAGGGAGGGTGAGCTGCGGAGCCCCCGGACAACAGAGCTCAGTTTGGCGCGGAACAAAGGCGCTAGCCAGCGCCATCTCCCCCGCCCATCCCCCAGCCAAAATCCCAAAGGGAACCGGCTCCAGCCAGGTAAATTGCTCGCTCCTCGCGAACACCCAACTCTGTGCTTCTGCGGAGCCAAACCTCCGGCAGCGATCTGACTCCCTCCGGCTGCCACAGGGCCCCTCCTGAAGTGGATCACCTAAGGAGAAGCGAGCTAAGCCTGCCCCCCCTGCCGCCGTGCACCTTGCCTTCCCACCCCAGCTAATACGCCAGATCCCCAGCATCACAAGCCTGGCAGTGTGCAAGTAGCCCAGACGGGCCATGCCACCCCACAGTGAATCCCGCCCCTAGGAGAGGGGAAGAGAAGGCACACACCAGTCTGACTGTGGCCCCAGCGGTGGGCTGGGGGCAGACATCAGGTCGGACTGCGGCCCCGCCCACCAACTCCAGTTATACACCACAGCACAGGGGAAGTGCCCTGCAGGCCCTCACCACACCAGGGACTATCCAAAATGACCAAGCGGAAGAATTCCCCTCAGAAGAATCTCCAGGAAATAACAACAGCTAATGAGCTGATCAAAAAGGATTTAAATAATATAACAGAAAGTGAATTTAGAATAATAGTCATAAAATTAATCGCTGGGCTGGAAAACAGCATACAGGACAGCAGAGAATCTCTTGCTACAGACATCAGGGGACTAAGGAACAGTCACGAGGAGCTGAAAAACGCTTTAAAGGAAATGGAAAACAAAATGCAAACCACCACGGCTCGGATGGAAGAGGCAGAGGAGAGAATAGGTGAACTAGAAGATAAAGTTATGGAAAAAGAGGAAGCTGAGAAAAAGAGAGATAAAAAAATCCAGGAGTATGAGGGGAAAATTAGAGAACTAAGTGATACACTAAAAAGAAATAATTTATGCATAATTGGTATCCCAGAGGAGGAAGAGAGAGGGAAAGGTGCTGAAGGGGTACTTGAAGAAATAATAGCTGAGAACTTCCCTGAACTGGGGAAGGAAAAAGGCATTGAAATCCAAGAGGCACAGAGAACTCCCTTCAGACGTAACTTGAATCGATCTTCTGCACGACATATCATAGTGAAACTGGCAAAATACAAGGATAAAGAGAAAATTCTGAAAGCAGCAAGGGGTAAACGTGCCCTCACATATAAAGGGAGACCTATAAGACTCGTGACTGATCTCTCTTTTGAAACTTGGCAGGCCACAAAGACTTGGCACGAGATTTTCAGGGTGCTAGACAGAAAAAATATGCAGCCGAGAATCCTTTATCCAGCAAGTCTGTCATTTAGAATAGAAGGAGAGATAAAGGTCTTCCCAAACAAACAAAAACTGAAGGAATTTGTCACCACTAAACCAGCCCTACAAGAGATCCTAAGGGGGACCCTGTGAGACAAAGTACCAGACACATCACTACAAGCATAAAACATACAGACATCACAATGACTCTAAACCCGTATCTTTCTATAATAACACTGAATGTAAATGGATTAAATGCGCCAACCAAAAGACATAGGGTATCAGAATGGATAAAAAAACAAGACCCATCTATTTGCTGTCTACAAGAGACTCATTTTAGACCTGAGGACACCTTTAGATTCAGAGTGAGGGGATGGAGAACTATTTATCATGCTACTGGAAGCCAGAAGAAAGCTGGAGTAGCCATACTTATATCAGACAAACTAGACTTTAAATTAAAGGCTGTAACAAGAGATGAAGAAGGACATTATATAATAGTTACAGGGTCTATCCATCAGGAAGAGCTAACAATTATAAATGTCTATGCGCCGAATACCGGAGCCCCCAAATATATAAAACAATTACTCATAAACAGAAGCAACCTTATTGATAAGAATGTGGTAATTGCTGGGGACTTTAACACCCCACTTACAGAAATGGATAGATCATCTAGACACACGGTCAATAAAGAAACAAGGGCCCTGAATGAGACACTGGATCAGATGGACTTGACAGATATATTTAGAACTCTGCATCCCAAAGCAACAGAATATACTTTCTTCTCGAGTGCACATGGAACATTCTCCAAGATAGATCATATACTGGGTCACAAAACAGCCCTTCATAAGTTTACAAGAATTGAAATTATACCATGCATACTTTCAGACCACAATGCTATGAAGCTTGAAATCAACCACAGGAAAAAGTCTGGAAAACCTCCAAAAGCATGGAGGTTAAAGAACACCCTACTAACGAATGAGTGGGTCAACCAGGCAATTAGAGAAGAAATCAAAAAATATATGGAAACAAACGAAAATGAAAATACAACAATCCAAACGCTTTGGGACGCAGCGAAGGCAGTCCTGAGAGGAAAATACATTGCAATCCAGGCCTATCTCCAGAAACAAGAGAAATCCCAAATACAAAATCTAACAGCACACCTAAAGGAAATAGAAGCAGAACAGCAAAGGCAGCCTAAACCCAGCAGAAGAAGAGAAATAATAAAGATCAGAGCAGAAATAAACAATATAGAATCTAAAAAAACTGTAGAGCAGATCAACGAAACCAAGAGTTGGTTCTTTGAAAAAATAAACAAAATTGACAAACCTCTAGCCAGGCTTCTCAAAAAGAAAAGGGAGATGACCCAAATAGATAAAATCATGAATGAAAATGGAATTATTACAACCAATCCCTCAGAGATACAAACAATTATCAGGGAATACTATGAAAAATTATATGCCAACAAATTGGACAACCTGGAAGAAATGGACAAATTCCTGAACACCCACACTCTTCCAAAACTCAATCAGGAGGAAATAGAAAGCTTGAACAGACCCATAACCAGCGAAGAAATTGAATCGGTTATCAAAAATCTCCCAACAAATACGAGTCCAGGACCAGATGGCTTCCCAGGGGAGTTCTACCAGACGTTTAAAGCAGAGATAATACCTATCCTTCTCAAGCTATTCCAAGAAATAGAAAGGGAAGGAAAACTTCCAGACTCATTCTATGAAGCCAGTATTACTTTGATTCCTAAACCAGACAGAGACCCAGTAAAAAAAGAGAACTACAGGCCAATATCCCTGATGAATATGGATGCCAAAATTCTCAATAAGCTACTAGCAAATCGAATTCAACAGCATATAAAAAGAATTATTCACCATGATCAAGTGGGATTCATTCCTGGGATGCAGGGCTGGTTCAACATTCGCAAATCAATCAACGTGATACATCACATTAACAACAAAAAAGAGAAGAACCATATGATCCTGTCAATCGATGCAGAAAAGGCCTTTGACAAAATCCAGCACCCTTTCTTAATAAAAACCCTTGAGAAAGTCGGGATAGAAGGAACATACTTAAAGATCATAAAAGCCATTTATGAAAAGCCCACAGCTAACATCATCCTCAACGGGGAAAAACTGAGAGCTTTTTCCCTGAGATCAGGAACACGACAGGGATGCCCACTCTCACTGTTGTTGTTTAACATAGTGCTGGAAGTTCTAGCATCAGCAATCAGACAACAAAAGGAAATCAAAGGCATCAAAATTGGCAAAGATGAAGTCAAGCTTTCGCTTTTTGCAGATGACATGATATTATACATGGAAAATCCGATAGACTCCACCAAAAGTCTGCTAGAACTGATACATGAATTCAGCAAAGTTGCAGGATACAAAATCAATGTACAGAAATCAGTTGCATTCTTATACACTAACAATGAAGCAACAGAAAGACAAATAAAGAAACTGATCCCATTCACAATTGCACCAAGAAGCATAAAATACCTAGGAATAAATCTAACCAAAGATGTAAAGGATCTGTATGCTGAAAACTATAGAAAGCTTATGAAGGTAATTGAAGAAGATTTAAAGAAATGGAAAGACATTCCCTGCTCATGGATTGGAAAAATAAATATTGTCAAAATGTCAATACTACCCAAAGCTATCTACACATTCAATGCAATCCCAATCAAAACTGCACCAGCATTCTTCTCGAAACTAGAACAAGCAATCCTAAAATTCATATGGAACCACAAAAGGCCCCGAATAGCCAAAGGAATTTTGAAGAAGAAGACCAAAGCAGGAGGCATCACAATCCCAGACTTCAGCCTCTACTACAAAGCTGTCATCATCAAGACAGCATGGTATTGGCACAAAAACAGACACATGGACCAATGGAATAGAATAGAAACCCCAGAACTAGACCCACAAACATATGGCCAACTCATCTTTGACAAAGCAGGAAAGAACATCCAATGGAAAAAAGACAGCCTCTTTAACAAATGGTGCTGGGAGAACTGGACAGCAACATGCAGAAGGTTGAAACTAGAACACTTTCTCACACCATTTACAAAAATAAACTCAAAATGGATAAAGGACCTAAATGTGAGACAGGAAACCATCAGAACCTTAGAGGAGAAAGCAGGAAAAGACCTCTCTGACCTCAGCCGTAGCAATCTCTTACTCGACACATCCCCAAAGGCAAGGGAATTAAAAGCAAAAGTGAATTACTGGGACCTTATGAAGATAAAAAGCTTCTGCACAGCCAAGGAAACAACCAACAAAACGAAAAGGCAACCAACGGAATGGGAAAAGATATTTGCAAATGACATATCGGACAAAGGGCTAGTATCTAAAATCTATAAAGAGCTCACCAAACTCCACACATGAAGCATTTCCTTCCATAATTTTTTATAATCTACTTTATTTTTACAAAATCGATCATGTCATGATTTGTTATTCAACTTGATCTTTATTGATAGAAGTATTCATGCTTATAATTTGTTTGACCAACCTTATATGGTTGACTATTACCGTTCCTTTTTTTTTTTCAGATTTATTCGCCGACATTATCATTCTTCATGAGAGAAGGAGAACTGATACAGCATTGCCAATCAAAAGAAAGGAGCTGATTTGATTGCATTCCAGAAAAAAAAGCTACAAAAAAACTTCATAAAACCCTCAAACAATGGCAATATACTTGAAGCCAAGGTCCATGTCCTATATTTTATATTCTCTGCGATGGAAAGTACAGACCAAGCAGCCCATGGAGGAGCTCATCTAAATTACTTAGAGTTTTCAGGAAAAAAAATTATGGGATATGAAATGAACTACTTAGCTCTCACTATGCTAAACCTCCTTTGTAATTCAAGTGCATGTCATGCTGAAAACACGACAATGATTTTACTATGAAAATAGAATAAAATCTAAGTGTTTCAAGAGGGGAAATAATATTAACAATGATGATGATCAGAGAGCAGCAGTTATTGAGTGCTTTTATGTGTAAGGCTTTGTGATGTATATATATTAACTTATTTACCTACTACAACCTGTTGTTCTTATCCTCAGATAGTAACTGGAGAAACAGACTCAGGAAGAACAAGTAATTTTCTTAAGGTCACATAGTAGGTAGTAAAGGGGTGGGGTGCTCATAATTCACTCCATCCAGATCTTAGTGTCTTTTAGGTCTTAAATCCAATGTTGCCACCACCCTCTGTCATAGACAGAGCTTATTACAAGAGCTATTTTCCTCAAAGTAATTATCACTGATACTACTATTTTCTCCCTAATTTGTTTATCACCTTTCTGCTTGACTAAAATATAAGCTTTTTAAAAGCATGGCCCTTATCTATTATGCTTATTACTATATCCTCAGCACCTTGGAGATTATCTAATAACTAGCCAATGATCCATAAATACCTCGTAGAAAGAAATAACACGTGGAATAAAGGGCATGGTGTCTCTCCTCAAAGAATCATCAGCCTAGTCAATTCTAAGATATGCGCAGAGGTTGAATTTGGTAAATGGTGTTTTTGAGAATCTCTGAGAATCACAGTTCTCTCAACTTTGAGAGAGAATCTGTCTCTCTCAAAGGGGAGACAGAGTTCATACCCCTCTATGGGTACTTAGAAAAGGGCCCAGGCAGAAGCCATGATTAAGCAGGGCCCTGGACATTTAAATTGCTTGAAAGAATATCTTTAACTTTGTCCCAGTTATTTAAGCTTGGCCCTGGTGATTCAAGAAATGAAAGAACTCCCCTTCAAAGAGAGAGTGAGGAAACCCCATAGCCTTGATAAAAACCCATCAAATGAGATGCTAACGCCCCACATTGATCACACTCAGAAAACCTGACTGAAGATGTTTATCCTAATCCTCCAATCCAGACACTTCCTGAGATATGGTCAGGAGGGCTAATTACTCCAATACATAAAAACGGAAATGCTCTCAGCCCAAACAGCCGGAGAGATCTCCATTAGCGGCAACAGCAGTAAACCCTGATGCTTCATCCTTGGTGAAAGAATAAAGCAACGTCGGACCAGTGACAGCAACATCTATAAAATCCAAATTGGATTCCTCCCTTGAAAATGAGCCACAGACTTCATCTCTCCCCCGATTGCCGCATATTAACAAACATGTAAAAAAAATACAACCGGGAGAAGAGATTTGCCTTGCTTTATTAGACTTTAAAATCACCCTGGACTCAATCTGGCTACAGAAGTGAAGCCACAACTGCTACAAAGGGAATGGATGGAAAAACAAATGACGTATTTAAGTTTCTATATCAATCCATCAATTGAAGGATGAAAATAAGCATAAACGGATGCCTTCAAGCGGGAAAGTGAGACAAGGACTCACATCTCATAGCTTAATAGATACTAGGATGAGTTGCTCCCAGGGCTGGAGCCATGCCCAAGCTCAGGGTCTCTGATAAACCAAAGAGAACGGGACTATCGAGACATCACATTGGGCTGGATTTCTTTGTGGCATTTAGATCATTCACGTGGGGGCTAAAGGAAAGAGGTTAGTCACACGTTAGTGACCCACCTCTCTGGATCTATCTGCAGAGCAGTTCTTAGACCGTTTTATTGATGGTCTGATAGAGTGCTGATTGATAATAACACACAATACAGAAAACAACATGCCTGGTTGATCATTGGAATGTGAATGCCAAGGAATAAAGAATTGCAATGTACTTAATTCCATTATTTTTTTTCTGTTACCAGAAATATATGACACGTTCTAGCCTTGAAAGAGCATACAGTCTTTTAGTAAAGAAAAATATAGATGTGCAAATCTTAACAATCTCCTTAATCTTCTTAACAAAGAGATCCTTGGTATTTCTGAGGAATGCTTCCAGAGTGTTTCTCCAAATCAGGAATACCACTGGAGCATATAAAGCTGCCCAATTCACTTGAACCTAATGGAATAGCTCTGAGCTGCAGTTTCTTAAATCCAAAGTTGCACCAAACCTGCGTGGCACCACCATAAAATGAACCATGTGATCGATGTGCCAAAGTTTGGACTACAGGTTCTTATTTGTGTCCCTTAATGCCTTATGATTTGAAGCAGAGTTTTTAAAAATCTAGATTGGATGAAAAAGGCTGCCCTGTGCTCACAAAGTATAACAGTTAATATGTACTTAGCCACCTTATACTTAGCCTTCCCGGACAAATGTTTTCATGATGACAATTTCATTCCAGTACAGGTCTGTTTTGTTTTCAATGAGCACTTATTTTCCAGCCTATGCTCCTTCACCTCAGTGTACTTCTTAAGTCTAAGTAGAAACACCAGGAGCAACATGAATTCAGTTAAAAAATACCGAACTCCTGCTACCTTCCAGGTATTGAAAGGAATACGCAGACAAACACTTCTGCTCTTACAGAAATGTCGCTCCACTGGGGGAGAGCCGGCTTTTAAACAAGTAAATAAGGAAATAAACAAGAATTTCACAGAGTGATAAATGCTTAACTGAGACACAGAATACATGACATGTTAGAGAATGACCAGAAGGTTGTTTTTATGAATAGATACTAGGATGGTCAGAGAAGACTTTTCTAAGAAGCTGACATTAAGATCTGAATTACCAGGTGGATTGAGCCATCTTCAAAGGAAGGATAAGAGCATTTGAGGCTAAGAGAAGAGCGAGTGCAAAGACCCAATGGAGGGACAGACTTTAACTTCCTGTGCAGAAGAAACAAGTCCAGTGAGAGAAGGGGAAGAAAGGCATGACAGAGAGTTAAGGATTTAAGCAGGGATTTATACAGGGGTCCTTCAGAGCTTTAATCAGAATAAGGAGACCGGGTTATACTTTAAGTGAGAGGAGAAGCCATTGGAGATTTTTACACAGGGAAATTACATGATCTGACTCATAATTTTAAAGACTCTCTCTGACTTGTATGTCGAGAATACACAGCATGGACGCAAAAGTGGAAGGCAGCCATTGCAGTGGTCCAGGAAAGAGATAATGAAGGCTTGGACGAGGGTGAAAATGGCAGATTTGGTGATAAGCAGTCATATTCAGGATATATCCCAGAGGTAGAATACAGGAATTCCTGGTGGCTTCACATCATCAAAAAGTTTTTTTAATATTAAATGTTAAGTCAAATTCTACATGTCATAAGGGTTCAACTCTTAGAAATTTATCTAAATTGGGCTAGTACAGAGCGCTTGTACATGAATAAAAATATTCATCAGTTTCAAGGTTAAAAAATGGGAAATCAAATGAGGAATTTTTAGATATCCATCCATCAAGATGAAGGTACTTTGATAGATTGTGGGTAAAATTTTATACAGTTAATACTGGTGGCATGAGTTTGCATTTATCGATGGGAAAGTATATCAGTGGTATCTTGTTGGGTGAAAACAGTAGGTTAAATAACAGTATGTGTATATTAAAAATAATGGAAGAAAATTGAATATATACAAAACATGCAGTATGTCCACAGAAAAATGTGGAAGGAAACATACAAAACTATTTCTTATTGAATTTTTTATGAGTGCATGTTAATTTATCATTAAAAATAACAATAACTATATTTCTTTTGGGAAAAAATGGGGGTTCAGTGCCTACATTAGTACCTTCATTACCCATGGCTTTGTTTAAACTATTTGTTCAGACTTTTGATTATCTAAGTGTGAATTCTTTGTCAATTTAAGTTTTCCTAGTTTCCATGTGTCTGCTAAGTAGTTAGTAATTTGTCGCCGGATACCAATGCCCTTAAGAGCATGTTTTAAAAACAGAAGTACCAACAAAACACTCTCTGACAAGACTCTTCGGTGATATGTAATGGTAAAAAAGTGAGCACTAAGTTTTTATTTCTTCGGTAGGACACCTTATGTTTTCTACAATGGACTTTTCCCAGATTGGGGCCCCCAAAGATCGTCATCTGTGAACATTTGGACTTTTGTCCAGCAGCCTATGCCATAACTAACTTTGCTTTTCTGGCATTGTCAAATTATACTAAAAGCATGCTGTCCACAAACCTTTATACCATTTAATACTTTGCTACTCAACAACATACAGAAATAGAATGTTATAAATACTAATTATTTATATTACAATATTAAATTATTCCTGATATTTTACAAAAGCCCTTGTGATTATTATCCTCAAACTATAACGAGTTATTTTCTGGGATCCTTTAATTTATTCATTAATATAGTCTCTGATTTTCTTCCTTCCATTATTTTATACCTTCCTTCCTTCCTAGTTTCCCTCCTTCTTCCCTTCCTCATTAAATGTTCAATCACTCATTTATTTATTCATTTGATAGAGATTTATTGAGTCTTATAGTGTACCAAACATTGCTAAATGTTGATGTTACAAAATAAGTATGGCAGAAAATTTTTCCTCAAGGAACCTAGAACCCATCAAATGCACAAGACAGAAACATAAAGCTGTAACAACAATCATGATGATGGTATAATTTATTAATGTTGATGCTGATTTTTTAAAACATAAAACAGGAAATTTAAAAAAAAAGAAGAAGAAGAAGAAGAAGAAGAAGAAGAAGAAGAAGAAGAGGAATTTTCCCTTCATGGACCTGCATCCTAGATCTTTAGAACTATGGTCAGTATGCTCTGGATTCAGGGCATTGGTGTAAAAATTTGAGAAGTTCTCAGGGCGCCTGGTGGCTCAGTTGGTTAAGTGTCCGACTTCGGCTCAAGTCATGGTCATGGTCTCACAGTTTGTGAATTCCAGCCCCTTGTCGGGCTCTGTACTGACAGCTCAAAACCTGGAGCCTGTGCCTCCCTCCCTCTTTGCCCCTCCCCTGCTCACGCTCTGTTTCGATCTCTCTCTCTCTCTCTCAAAAACAAATAAACATTAAAAAAATTTTTTTTAATTTTTTGAGAAGTTCCCTTAGGATGACACCTGCATAGTGTCTAAAAAGCTGAATGGTCATCATCCAGGCAATGGTGTTGCACAGACCAGAGGCAGGGGAGATAGGAGGCATTCAGATGAAACAACATTTCCAGCAAAGGTAGAGTACTAAGAAATAGCTTGGCACCTTCAGAGGTTACTGACACAGAGGACAGAAGGAAGCAAAGTGAAGGTTAAAAAATGGGTGGGATAACTAAAGAAGGTATTAGAAATCATTCCCAAGACCAGACAAGGCTCCTCCGGAATGTACAGGCATCTCACTTTCTTCTCACGGCTTCTCCTGTCACACACCAAGGAGTTCCTGGCTACCCAATGTTGCTGCTACTCTCATAACTGGAAAGTGACTCAGAAAATCTTTTAACTGGGTAATTAGATGCTCAAGTTTATTAATCAATATTGCAGAGGCCATTTATGCCTGGAGACTTAGGGAACAGTGCCTGAAGTTATTGCTCTTAGGGTTTTAGTCTCAGTCTCAGATTCAGGCAAGGGACACTGCCCTGGCTCCAACGTTTAAGGACCTCTTCTCTGGCTGTCCCAGGGTCATACTTCTCTCCATGGAGTGAGACATCCTAAGAGGTGTCCAAGGGACGGACAACTGTTTTCAGGAAATGGGGCTGCATAGGATCTGTGTGGATGAAGTGTAGAGATATGTCTGGGTTGTCAACATGTGAACATATGGGGTCCTTAGCTGTAAAAGATGGACCCAGGGTTGAGAAAAGACGGGGTAGGTTGTTTCCGGACATGAGATGTGTTGCCAGAGGCCAGTGGCAGAAGGGGCTCATTTCTGGTGTAGAATTCTCAGAAGTCTATGATCTTGACATTTGAACCTGGACTTAGAAGTTATTATGAAGGTATGTCCATTAAGGAGAAGATGGATTCAGTGGTGTGCTAGAGTCAGTTTACAAAGTCTCAGGTGAATTGACTGCTGTTATCTTATCCCAGTGCCATGTTCAGTGGTATCATGTCGGTTGCTTGAAACTGGAATATTTACACCATAGAAATCAGCAAATGCTATAAATCAGCATCCCCACCTCTTCCCTGCCCCCTTCAGAGTCTCAGCTGTTAAACATTTATTCTCACGCCATTGTACTAAATATGCTTTATTTAATGTCTTGTGAGTTTAACAAAAAACTTTTAAACGTTTAGACATGTGGTACGTAAGTCTCTATTTAGGCTCTGCAAGTGTTCGGGGTAAGATCACCTAGGGTTAAGGCTAGGCTTTTGCTTAGCTGCTTAAACCCACTGGTAAATACATGGTTATCTCCGACTAGACAGCAAAAGGGTGAAAAATATGTCCTGATACTCTATGCTGACCAGAAGTCTATGATAAGACTCCATTTCTTCTATTCCTATAATTTAGCCACATAGGATTATGGGAAGGTTGTCAGAATATGGCATATTGAAAGAATGAATAATCAGATTATGTTTTTATGGATTTAGACCCCTCCTCCTTTTGAGACATGAAAAGAAGCTGACCTTTTGAACTCTCTAAAACTCAGAGGTAACCAGGGCCCGATTATAAGATTTTAAGGGGTATGGTACACCGTGATAAGAAGCTTATTTTGTACGGGGTGCATTCTGGAAGTCTTAATATAAATCTAGATATCTCCCGAGCTATAGTCTATGATTCATATTTCTATTTTGAGTCCCAGGAACATTTTTTTTCCTAATATCTTGAAACTCAAAACTAACCAAACCTAGGATAATCTGTCCATAGTTGGTTTTCCGTATTTTGAAATATATTTTTATAAATGTCTAGGAAAGCCATTAAAAATGATAATTCTCTTCTCCTAGTCCCAGAGATTCTGATTTAGCAGGTATTGAATGAGGTCCCGAAATTTGAATTTTAAACAAATTTCCCAGTTATTTTTGATGAACATGGTCTATGGACAGTACCTTGAAAATGTTAACTCAATCAAAAGTATCTGACTAATATCAAATTATTGGAAGTCCTCTCAGTTATTTGGTATTATAGAAAAAAATTGACCTAAATACATAGGTTTTGGCCAACTCACACAGATACCACAGTTCATAACACATGAAATGAATTGGGTTCCCCCCAATTCATATGTTGAAAGTCCAACTCCTAATGTGACTATATTTGGAGATAAAACCTTTAAGATGAGATAAAGGTCAAATGAAGTGCCTTTATAAAAAGAGAAAAAAGTACCAGGAGTGTGGGCACAGAAAGAAAAGGCCATGTGAGGACACAGTGAGAGGTAGCCGCCTGTAAGCCAGCAAGAGAGGTCTCACCAAAAACCAATCCTGCTGGCACCTTTGATCTTGGGACTTTCAGTCTCCAGAATTCAGAAAATAAATTTCTGTTGTTTCAGCCACCCAGGCTGTGGTCGTCTGTATGGCAGCCTGAGCAGACTACTGCAATAGAATAAATTATTTTTTTAAAAGTGGCAAGTGGCCAATAAAGTCAATGCATGTCTTCAGTATGATGAAAATATTTTCTCCAGAAGCTGGATTCCATTACTATAGGAAGACCAACGTTTAATTTCATCACGCTCTGGGAAGAGGACCGTTCTGATTGGCCAAACCAAGCACTCTGACTTTAAGGTTCGCATGTGGACATTTCCAAGGACTGACTCTTTGACTCCTGTTTCTTTGCTCCCGTAATTTTTCCTCTGGCAGATTCGTTGTTTCTTTATCTTTTTTACATATAATCGGCAGGGTTACAGTTTGGTTTTATTGACTAGAGACCCGCTATATTGTTCTAAGATGACTTGGCATGTTTCTATTCAAATACATTCTATATATGTTAGTTGCTTGGTTCAATTTGCAGAGAAAGGTCTCATCTCCAAGTATGTATTAGGCAGTAAGCAGCTTGGGGTAAGGAGAGGGGCTACCGTGTACCTGCCAGAGTAAATTTTCCTCCAATTTGGGCTTCCATAACAGATCAAAGAAAGGACATGGGAATGAATGATATAGAAAACCCTCTTTCTTAGGAAAATTGGTGACAGATAAAGAAAGTATTTTCTCAGTGGGCAGAAGAGTTGATTAAGAAGCAAACGTCACCTCATGACCACAATGAGTAACTGAGTGTTTATGCTTATTAAAATAGATGTACTGGCATCTGTAAGATGTGGTTCAGCATCCTCTTCTGAATTCAGATTATTTTTTCCCTAGTCACTTTTCTATTGTAAGTATCTATTATAAATAAGTTAGTTTTAAGTAAGCTATTTCTAAAAGCCCGAGGAAGTATATTTTTCACATTTCTTTTTATTTGCTATGGTAAAAAAGGAAACCTCTGTCTCAGTCACCGTGATTATTAAGTCATTTCTCCACAGGTTTCCAGGGACCCTCTGCTAACTAATTTCCATTTTCAGTTGCTGATGACTATATTCATTCAACTAGAGTGATGGAGTTTCTTTTCATTGGTTTTAAAATAGGGTCTTTTATGGAAGGCTTCTGCATATCACTGTTGAAAGTGCAGTATGCCATTTGTTTTTGTTAAAAGTTTCATTCAGGTCATACATGACTGAAGACGCCTGGATAGTGAGTTCTGCCCTGAATTCCTCGGGTTTATTACTGGGGAAACGTAGTCTTCAAGTATCACATAGAGTGAAGGGAAATAATATTTATTAAAAATAATTACCATTTCTCTATACTAAATTCTTTACACAAGGTACATTATACTATTATTCCCATTTTTCAGATGAATAAACTGAAAACCAAACAGGTGAAGTATAGTAGTTTGCGTATAGAATGGCATGAAAAGGGGAATTATACTAGCTTCCTCCATTAAGAAATGGAGATGCCATGGGGTGCCTGGGTGGCTCAGTTGGTTGAGTGTCCAACTTCGGCTCAGGTCATGATCTCACAGCTCGTGAGTTCGAGTGCCCCGTCAGGATCAGTGCTGACAGCTCAGAGCCTGGAGCCTGCTTCGGATTCTGTGTCTTCCTCTCTCTCTGCCCCTAACCCACTCGCATTCTGTCTCTGTCTCTCTCAAAAATAAATAAACATTAAATTTTTTTTTTTTAAGAAATGGAGATGCTAGGCTTTAATCCCAGATCTATTTCATATAAATCTAGGGTGGTCAGTTTCTCAGGGCTTTCCATTTTAGCACTGAATCATGTATCCTTTTAGTTTTTCATCCTGTCAATCCTGGACAAACTGGGACAGTTGGTCACCTGACCAAATTCTAGGCTCTTTTCACAATACTAGATTGTGGTTCATGCAGTGGCTTTATCAATAGATTTGCTAAATCAAACATTTGAAAAGAAAATATTAGTATGAAATAGATATTATTTTAAAATATTAACCAGTTTTTTTTCCTCCATGTTTGTTTGTATACAGTGGCCTTTCATACAATTAGTCAGGTATCCTGTTCTATGCTCATTGCTCCCAAGAGAGAGTGTTCAACAGGGGATAAGGAGTTGTTTCTTTGTTTATTTAAAGTTGAGTGTCTCTAAGCAATTGGAAAGTCTTTAAGAAACACGATACATTTAATGATATACCTGATGATGTATAAATATGAATTTATATTCCCAAAAGTGATGATGATGATGATGATAGCTAAAATATGTTGGGCACTTGTTATATTGCAGACCCACTTCTAAGTCTTTTACAAGAGTTGTCTTATAATTTCTGTATGAATTGTGTACCGTTTATTTATAGATGGGAAAACTGAGGCACAGAGAGCCATTCCAAGTTCACACATACACTAAATGGTAGATCCAGTATTCAACCTTAGGCAATCTGGCTTTAGACCCTATGCTTTTAGTACTACACCCTGCTGAATAGAAAATGATAACAATGGTTGTAGACAGAAAGGGTTGATTGCAGAGGAAGGAACGATGAATTAGATGCCAGTATTTCCTTGAGAAAATGGCCAATAACTACTCAATCTTTCAGGGACCACACCTTAGAAGGAAGAGATTTAAAACAACAACAACAACAACAACAACAACAACAAGACATGTTTAGAAAGAATCTGAAACAAGAATGGATTTGTGTTCCATTCCCAAGCAGACCTAAGATAAGACAAGATCCCAGAGTATAAAAATCATTGCATGGTTAGTCTAAGAGTTCATTCCTGAGATAACAGGGTATCTATTAGAATTTGGTTCATCTATCTGTAACAGAACTTCATAATAAGGGAGACTCAGACAAATAAGAGAGTTTTATTTGTTTGTTTGTTTGTTTACTCAAGAAGTCCAGTTATAGGAGCTCTCTCCTATCTCTACCTATCATCAGGTAACAAGTTTCTTTATCACCATTCTTATCATGTTTCTTATGCTCCAAAATAACTTCATGAGCAATTACATTCATATTTTTAAAAAGGAAGGAAGTAAAAAGAAGATCAAAAGAACATGTCCCCTTTGAAAGTCCCATCCAACAACTTCCACATATATCTTAATTGGCCAAGATTTAGTCACATCACTACATTTGGTTGCAGGAATGGAAAGAAGTATAGTCTCTTGTTGGTTATATTGCTTCTCCTAAACAAAATAAAAGTTCTTTAACATAGATAAGGAGAAAATAAGTATTGTGCATGAACTGGAAGTTTCAATCAACTCCCCATAGTAGCAAAGGACAAAACCAGTAATTAAAGGAATCTAGTGGCCCAAAAGGGGCAGAAAAAGTGAAGGGGCTCACAGTTTCCAAGAAACAGCATGACCCAATAATATTGGAGGGATTCCTGAATGCCAGATGATCCAAAATTAGCAAAAACATATTCAGACTCAGAAGACCCTAAAGCGAAGAGGGAGGTACAACATAGCAGCAATCTGTATAACAGATAAAAATGAACACATTGAGAAATGATCTTCCCTCATATGTGATACTGTGTAAGCACAGCCATCATTAAATACCTCTTAAGTCCCTGAGAAATTGATACAATTCTAGAGAAAGGGTACAGGAGCCTCAGCTGGGCTGAAATTCATTTTATTCTGTCACAACCAAATGGGGTGGAGAGATTCATTTCAATTTAAGAATAAAGGTAAATTTCTTTTGCATCTAGGATTGTAGACCAAGATTCATAAAAATTACAAGTGTAAGTGAAAGGAGGGATGCATCATTACATGTCAGTATCAAGATTGTGCTTAGAGCCAAATGAATATTCATGGAGCCCTTTGATACTGTTTGATTATATTTCAGCCTCTTCAGGCCCCATGAGTGTTACCTTAAGTAAGTACTTTGGCACATAAATAAACAATTTTATTATGAATTAGAATGCATAGCTTTGAGTTCAATTGTGTTAGTTGAGCAGTTAAATTGTGTTAGTCTCCTGGAGTTGCCATGACAAAGTACCACAGACTGGGTAGCTTAAACAACAGAAATTCATTTTCTCATAGTTTTGGAGACTAGAAATCTGAGATCAAGGTATTGGTAGCGTTGGTGTCTTCTGAGGCCTTTCTCCTTAACCTGTAGATGGCCGTCTTCTCCCCATGCCGTCACATGGTCTTTCCTCTAAGTGCTTCTGTGTTGTAATTTCCTTTCCTATAAGGACATCAATTATATTGGATTAAGGTCACTCTAATGACCTCATTTTAACTTAACTGCCTCTTTAAAAACCCTATATCCAAAATATGGGCACATTCTGAGGTCCTGGAGGTTCAGACTTCAGTGCATGAATTTGAGGGGGACACAATTCAGTCCTTAACACCAACTTTGCACCAAAATGCTCCTGTGCTTATTACACTATCAGGTGGCATTTCATGACCATGGAAAGCCCCAGGATTATCTTTATCAGCAAGGATTATTGGCTGAGCACCCTCTATGTGCCCTCTGTTAGGAGGTGTAGGCTCATAAGACCCCAGTAATGTTCCGAGCTTCTCATTAACTGAGATTTCTGGATATTGAAATTCTGCACAAGGAAATTTTTCTGCCTGCTCTCATTGAAATTTATTCTTCTATAGACGTAAGGAAGGACCCAAATACTTAAATTATAAATGAGCCCAGTACTTAAAAATAGCAAGTATGTAATAAGTATACATGATGTGAATAAATGTGAGGACAAAATATTGCTGTTAAAATCCCTCATAATTGAGTCTAGTTTATGATATTTAGTAGTTGTGTAGCCCTGGTTGCTCATGTTATATCTTCTCCTTAAAATGAGGATAAACAGGGGCACCTGGGTGGCTCAGTCAGTTTAACATTCAACTCTTGATTTCGGCTCAGGTCATGATCTCAGGGTGCATGCCACGGTTCTGACAGTGCAGAGCCTGCTTGGGATTCTCTCTTTCTCTCTCTGCTCCTCCCCCACTCATACTTTCTCTCTCAAAATAAATAAACTTTAAAAAAAAATAATAAAATAAAAAATAAAATGAGGATAAATCATTATTTACACAACTTTGTTAAATAGCATGCCATATGACAAGAGCCAGTTTTGAGCTCTAATCATACTATACAGTAGTTCTTTTTGGAAACTATATTAATATTAATTATATATTATGATTTGCAAGGAAGAGAAACACCCTCCATTATTTCTATACATGTTCCTTTCACTCACCAAAGAACCCCAATACATTAGAGACTTCTGCATAGGTCTTTCTTATATTACTGTCATCCTTCTTGGTGGGATTGAGAAGCACAAGAATGATATTCCTTTAGTCTATAGTGCCCACCAACTTCTATGTATAAGATTTTCTCTTTGTCCAATTGATGTAGGGAATACTGGCTGAGGGCTTTCCTATTTCTGCTTTCTGAGTAATATACATACATTTTCAGGCTCCTGGAAGATCAGAGGATTACTGGGGTAGGGGATAGAGAAGATGGCCTAGATATAAAGAAATATTGAAAATTATCCTGTATCAGTTAGGTTTAGTTAGGTTATGCTGCTGGAACAAAATAATCCAAATCCTAGTGGCAAAAAAGAGTTTATTTCTTGCTCAAACTGCATGTCCTACATAGTCAGACAGGAAAGGCTTTTCTTCTGTAGTCATTCTGGGATAGCCAAAGGGCCTTTCCTTTGACAAACGTATCCACCAAGAGTATGATAAATTGCATAAATTGCACACTGTATCTTAGTGTCTCTGCCAATATATGACATATGCCACTTCTGCTTACATTTCCTGCATTAAAGCAAATAAGATAATTATGCCTAACTCCTACCATGTGGCCTGGAAGAGAGATGGAAATAGTTGGTGAACAGTAATAATGTCTATTTCATTTAATCCCTTCCACAAGATGTTAATTCATTTCATCCCTTCCACAAGATGAAAGCCCACCATGCAACAAGAAATGGTTTAAGCACTGAGGATATAGAAATAAATAGATATATCCCAATCTTCATAAAGTTCTAATGTCCTAATGCTTATATAGTGTGTCATAGATATGCATGTAATGGATAATATCAAAACAAGAAACATGGATAGAGATAGGAACATGTCTGATATTCTTACAGTACACTTAGCTAAATGTGACTGGAGAGTAGTGAGAAAGGTGGATGGTAGGAGGCAAGGCTAGAGAGGTAATGGGGAGAAGTACATATATAGGCCCTGGTTAAGCATTAGAAAGATTATTATTATGAGTGAGATAGGAATCCACTGTGTGTTTTGCAGAAAGGATGACATCATCAAATTCACATTTTAAAGGGTTAAGTCTTGTAAGAGAAGCAGAGTGACCAGTTAGATTCTCATTATTCAGGTGAGAAAGGATGAGAACATGGACCAAGGTAGGAACATTGGAAGTGAAAAGAAGAGATTAGATTCTGGATATTTGAAGATAAGCCCAATCACATTTGTTAGGGCTTAGCTTTCAAGTAAGGATTTTAATTGAGTCTTGGTATAAAAAAGTAAAGGCTGACAAAAGACACTGCTGTGGTCTAGGAAAACTTGAATGGTGTGGATGGGGGGTTCTCCTTTGGTAGTAGGAGAAATGAAGACAATCTAAATGTTTATTTTCTCCTTCACTTCTCCACTTCTTTGTACTCCCATATCATTGTTACTTCTATTTTAATCATTAAGTTTTATTGCATTACCTCACTTCTTCCACAGTTGAACAGAGAATAACAGAGACAGAAGCTATTTCTTTCCTTCTCTATTAACTTTTCTCAATAGAAGACATTAAATGAAGAGAAAACTAAAAGTGGAATTAGAGAGAAAAAAGATATCACATTGTTGATTCTTGGTTCATTATGAAATATGGTAGAATGCTTTGGTTATTCTGTGTTCCTATTCATGGTTATAGTGTGACTATTCTATGAACAATTGGTATACTTTAAAGGTATACTTTAAATACTTTAAAGGAACTATATAGGTCCTTTAAAGTATTAGATTAGTTGCTAATATCTACCTTTTTTCTTCAATTCATAGCTAAACCCTCAAGGGGGGATGCAAAATAAAGAGCCCAGGAAAATCACACAATTCTATTTATCCTAGGAATGTTTCTGGATGTAAATAAGTAAAAACAGATCCATTATGTAATCCCAGCATGCCAGGGCACAATTTTAGTCTTGAGCAACATACCTTACTTCTAGGTTATGTACTAGTACATATACCCAGGAACTATTTTTCCCACAAATATTGTGGTATACTTACTATGTACCGGAGACTATGGTAGATACCAGGGTTACAGACATGAACAATCCAGACACTGGCCAAGTAAATTATAAGTATTTTTCATGTTACCAAAGTGAGTGTAGAGAAATTTATAGGAATCCAAAATATGGTTCAGGCAATAAAGAGTGATGAATTTGTGAAGTTCCTAGACCAACTTCTGATTGAAAGTCTATACCAGGAGTTCACAAACTATAGCTTGTGGGTCAGTTGCACATTTTTGTAAATATATTTTTATTGAAACACATCTTTGTCCATTTTTGAAATTTTTCTCTATGGGTACTTTCCTACCATGATGGCAGAGTTGAGTAGTTGTGATAGAAACTAAAGACTCACAAGACTGAAGTGTTACTATCTGGCTCTTTAAGAAAATGTTTGCTTCGGGTACCTGGGTGACTCAGTCTGTTGAGCGGCCAACTTCAGCTCAGGTCACGATCTTGCAGTTAGTGGGTTTGAGCCTCACATTGGTCTTGCTGCTGTCAGCTTGTCAGTGCAAAGCCCACTTCAGATTCTCTGTCCCCCTCTCCCTGCCCCTATTACTGCTTATGCTCTCTCAAAAAAATAAATAGAAAGAAAGAAAAAGAGAGAGAGAGAGAAAGAAAGAGAGAGAAAGAAAGAGAGAAAGAAAGAAAGAAAGAAAGAAAGAAAGAAAGAGGGAGAGAAAGAAAGAAAGAAAATGTCTCCACACTTCTGGTCTATGTAATGGTAATAACAACCACAAGAATGCCCATAACTTTTAAGGGTGACGTGCACAAAAAAAAAAAAAAAAAAAAAAATGTTCTTCCTAGTTCTATTGCATAGGGTTGGCATTGGCAACAAAATCTTTATCTTTATCTGATTTGGCCCATGAAAGCAAGTCCAACGAATAAGCGCACTTCTCTAGGCTGGCCTACAGGATGCCAGCATAATCTTAATGCATTATTTTTTATACAAGGTCAAAAGAGCTTTTCTAAATATGTGCCAGTCGGTCTACCCCTCATTTGAAATTGTGAAAAGGAACCATACAGAAGCTATCTTGAGACCCAAGTGTTGATTTATTGACTTTGGCAAGTCTTGAGCTCATGTTTACCTTGTCATGACAATAAAGTTATTGAAATTGAAATAGAATCAAATTGACAGAAACCAAGAACTACAGCTAAACTGACCCGAGTACATTTTTTATTTATAGGATTCAGCAGAGTGTATTATATTGGCATTTAATGAAGGTCAAAAATGTCTCCAAAAAGAGAGACAACCTAAAACGGAACAACAACCTGACCAACAGTTGTCTACTCATTAGGGTTTTACATAGAGAGTGCTATTGATGGTATGGCATGACGCAAGGACACAGTGACTATTATCATTGGACAAAGAACAATCCCCTTCAAAAGAAAATAGTATTTGCCCAAATATAGGATTTTTTAAAGAAAATGTCAATGACCACATTTGCACTCCATTATTTTCAGATTTCTAAAGAAGAAATTCTATTTTCCTTCCCACACAAGTTTTATATCCTTATTTTTTTTTAATTTTCGATAAATTTGAATTCTTGTATTCCCTTTCAGTATCCAACCACATTTACTGAATACTCATCAGCATAATGGACATATTATATGAGAAATCTCAGTAGGAGTGGGAAGATAGGCCCCATGTCTTTAAAGATACAACCCTAAAAGAGAGAGAACAAATTATAAAATATTTTGCAAAGCAGACAATAAAACGGTATACAGATAAACTCACATGACATGTTCGCAAAGCATGTAAGAATGTGGGGTTCCTTGGCATATTGGACTGATTATCGGTTAATGCTGCTCAGAAGATGTTTGGTGGGAGCGAGCTTCATGTGGAATTTGGAAGGAACTTACGAAATTTGCAAGAGACCATAGATCAAGGGTCCATAAGCTACAGTCCACGTCTGGCTTGCTGGCTTTGTTTTTGTAAATAAAGCTTTATTGGAACACAGTCATGTCCATTTGCTTACGTATCGTCAATTGCTGTTTCAGGCTACCAGAGCAGAATTGAGTGGTTGCAACAGGGTTGGTATAGCTGGCAAACCTAAAATGATTTACAATATGGTCATTTCAGATGGCCATGAAATGGCCTGACGCTCTACCTTAGAGGAGGAAGGAGCTAGAGGCAGAGACGCTGACTAGTAAGAAGCGCTTATATTATCATTTGTAAAATGATTGCGACATGACTATTTATATCTATTTGGCTTCTTTTAGCTATTTCTGGCACAAGAATGGATATAAATTAAAATTAACATATAAGATGATAATCATAACTGTTTGAGCCTGGGTTTTCTTACTTGAAAAACAGAAATGATATCACCTGCAAACAGATCGTTTAGCGGATTATGTGGTGAAAACCT
Organism: Lynx rufus; assembly: GCF_022079265.1. Taxonomy (NCBI): domain Eukaryota; kingdom Metazoa; phylum Chordata; class Mammalia; order Carnivora; family Felidae; genus Lynx; species Lynx rufus. Next base: position 15,545,466 of record NW_025814845.1, read on the forward strand.
TTTTCTCATGAACTGTGGCAGGGTTATCATCCTGGAACCGGCCTTCCCACTGTCACTGAGTTATAAATCTCAAGCTGTCATTTGGCTGAATCAGGGTTTACTTGCAGAAATGTTTCGAACTTTTCCAAATGTTTTAGCACCTTCTTCTGAATGAGGAACTAGATTGTCCTCTCACATCATCCTTTAGGATTTTACTTCTGGACTCCTCACATTAGCCTAAGTGTGAACGGGAGTTTTAATCTGTGAAGGTCTCATTGTAAATGTAAAAGGGAATCTAGGACATTTGGCATTACTTGAAGTATGTCCTAAACCAATTTTAGGATTCTTTAGGAAACGAAAAACTCATATTTTGATCATCTTTTTTTTTCAGAATTTAAGGAGAGAAACCTTTAAGAGGACTACATTATCCACAAAAATATTCTAAGTACTGCCATGCTATAAAGTCCAGCTGTGAAACTAGTCCTACCTCATGTATAATGCACTAAATACCAAGCTGCAGAATTTAAAGTAATTTTAAGAATTATGGGTGGAGATGAACACATTTCTCTTTAAAGGTTCTACTAAGTTGAAACTCATGCAAATATGCTGTAGACATTTACATTCTTACATTGGAATCCTCCAACCCCTAAGATCTGAAATGTGCTGCATGTTTCCAAGTACTCTCACATTATTGGTTTTATCCCTTAATCTGGTTTGGGGTACAGGTGAGAGTAGTTCTTCCTTTTTTTTTTTTTCCTTCTAGAAAGGTTGAGGTTTAGCAGGTTAAGGGACTAATTTAGATCCAAATCAGAATTGCCATTAATGCTCAAGTCTTTGCCAATGATTCTGCCAATGATTCTGTTTTGGGGAAGGCAAGTTTCACATTGCATAAAAACTTTCTGAATGTCTAAATCTATATCTATATATCTCTATTAAGAGAGGGAGAGGGAAAGAAAGAGAGAGAAATCACATTCACTCTATGCTATGCTAATGATTATGCTGAGTATCCTTTAAAAGGATATTTCATGGATTATGCTTCTTTTTTGCAGTCACAGCAGATGTAGGACTCAATGCTTGTGTTGAAGAGGATGTTACGCGCTCCTCGATTCATGGAAACTTCAAGCCTGGAAAACGGAGGACTCTGGTTAATATCTCTAGAGACCCACAGGGATTGTCATGCTCCATAAAATTGTTTATGCATTTGTATACAGTGCGTGATCATCCTGTCTTGGCAAGAGGACACAAGTTAAGCACCTTCCATATGCAGCAGGGAAATCCCCTTCGGCAAGGAAGTCTACCTGTTGGCACGCACAAATTATACTAGCTTTAGTTTTACTATGTCAAAAGGAACATTCACCATGCTTAATGAGGGGCATTGGATTAATGCTGGGTGTTTTTAGCAAGTGAAGGAATGTTCAGGTGCTTGGGAAAACAAGTCACCTGGAGGGTACAGTGAAGGTCACTTACTCATTGAAAAATCAATTATTTTCGTGGCAGCAAATAGAGTCTCTAATGGGCATACGGGGAGTGCATGTGCATGCACATACACATGTATGTTGAATACAAACACATATTTTATTTACTTACTTATCTATTTAAATTCAAATTAGGTAGCACACAGTATAGTATTGGTTTCAGGAGCAGAACCCGGTGATTCATCACTTACATATAATACCAACAGTGCTCATCCCAACAACTGCCCTCCTTAGTACCCGTCACCCACTTAGCCCCTGTAGCAACCCTCAGTTTGTTCTCTGTATTTAAGAGTCTCTTATGGTTTACTTCCCTCTCTGAAAAAATATATTTCAGTTACTTTTATTGCCACTCATGTTTAATTTATAAAGCTGAGAGCAACACTATCTTGCCATGATGACCAGTCAATTATTCAAGTAGTCTTTTCCTCCATTTCAAAGAGGAAGGCCTGAGAACATGGTTCTGTCTGGATATATCCCAAGAACCCCCACTTTGTGTGCCAATTTGATTGTTCTGCCTATTAATTTTTATACATTTACTGTGGAGTGTTCTAAGTTGGCAACTCACATGGACCCAACAACAAGCCATTGATTTCATGTTCAAGACATTCTTATTTTATAGACTCAGGGAATATAGGAAATAGTCTTGTCTTAGAGAACATTTTTGAAAGTACCTATAAGGGGAATTTTATGGTCAAATTCCAAAACTGACTTAAAGATATATTTATGTTCAGAAAAATTCATTTCTTTGACCAGCCTTCCATGATGCCTATAATTTCCACCCTGAGCATCATCATCCCTTTAGGTTGTAGAATTCCTTAGAATGCCTAAAAGGATGTGTCTTGTATAAAGCGAAGACATTAGGAGTTGTGTCTTTGTGGACACTATTGGGTAAATTGGTGTATCTAAATAGTCTGTTCGGTAAAGAAATTGCACTGGGCCTGTAAGTTTTGATTGATAGTAGAGAGGATGTATTTATTCAATCACTTATTTATTCAAGCATTCCCTATTTCTTTATTGAACATGATTTATTGATTTTCCACTGTGGAGGTTGAATGTCCATAGGAGATGCTAATTGTTAATCTTAGGTCTAGTGAATTCAGTGGCACCATATGAGGCATCCCAGTGCACAAAGCACAGAAAAGTCTAAAGTCAGGAATGGAATGTTGAGAATCACGAAACAAGAAATTGTATCGAAGGGTCAAGGTCAAGTCTCACCTCCGTCTTTCCTGTGGTTTATTCTGACCACCGCCTGGGATAGCCGAAGTGGCATAGGAGACTGTTGAATGTCTTGAGACAACTTCCATGGTCGTGGGGCACCCAGTAGAGCACTGTTGCCTGCCCAGGAATGTACACAGGGCTTTTTGCATGGTAGATCTCTGCTATGGGCCTCTAATATCCCATTAGTGTTCTAAGTTAGAGAACCTGAGCCAGAATCTTAACATTGAAGCCAATAAAATGATTCTTTAAAGAAAAAAAAAAGATGCTGAGAAAATGAACATAACTTTAAAGCAAGTACAGAGGTCCTAAGTCAAAGCCAAGATCCTCACAGTGACCTACAAGGTTCTCATGATTCATATGTTCCACCCTCGCACACTCCCTATACCTCTTTGGACTCAGCTGTCTCCACTCATTACAGAATAAGCACTATGAAGACAGGAGACGAGGTGTTCATAGTACCTAGTACTGTGTCTGGCAAAGAGTAGGCACTCAGAACACGCTTCTTTAGAGCACTGTGTGAACAGCGGATACGTTTAACCTCTCTCTCTAACTGCTTAATTTTCAGAGCCTCAGATCCCTTGTTTATGTAGATGAGAACCACACTGCCCATCTTCCAGAGAAGCTAAGAGGATAAAAAAGAAAAATATACATAAAGGATCTGGCATGTGTGTCCTACATGAAGTCAGTGCTCAATAAATTTTTGTTTTGCTTCCTATGCTCTTTTCTTCTCTATGTGTAATAATAGCAGCTAATATTTACTGTACTGTTACCATATTCCAGGCTCAATGCTGAACGCTTTATAAGCATTGTCTCATTGAATTTTCTCAGGCCTGTGAGCTAGGAACTATTACTACTCCCATTTTTTAAATGAAGATTAGAAAAGTTCATTTTTCCAAGATCACACAGTCAGTAAACAGGCAAATCAGGATGCAAATTAGGTATACCTGCCACCATAATCCCATACTTTGCCTTAGCAAATACAGTAGGAAATACTTAATTGCACTCTTGAGCTTGAATTATTGTTCATGCTCCAATAGCTGGTGTATATAGGTGTCCCTTATGACACCATAGTGCATTTACATGTTTGTTTATTTAAGCTCAAGATAGCTTAAAAAGCCTGGCTCCCTTGACAAGTTTGTCTGGACCATCTTCATAAAACTTTATCCCTGACTCTAAAGGATTGATGTGAAGGTTTTCACAATATATAAAATAGATTTGGGTCACCTGGGTGGCTCAGTTATTCAAGCATCCAACTCTTGATTTTGGCTCAGGTCATGATCTCATGTTTCGTGAGATCAAGCCCCGCGTCAGGCTCTGGGCTGACAGCAAGAAGTCTGCTTGGAAGTCTCTCTCTCCGCCCCTCCCCAATCATGCTTTCTCTGTCTCCCTCTTTCTCGCAAAATAAATTAATTGAAAAAAGAATTTAAAAATATATAAAATAGATTTTTCATCTATGATTGATCACTTACTTGCAAGGAGCTGTAATATAAAATTATATTTATACATATTATTTTGATTATAGCATATTTTTGAATTCTCAAATCAACCTTATTACATAGATATTATTATCCCCATTTTACCAACAAGATCATTGGAGAGGTATGCTAGAAAGTACCCAAGCCCTTAAGAAACTATGGAATCTGAGTATCAGCAACTGATTTTCATAGGAGTTAACATAACTCAAAAACCTACTTCGGTCTGATTCTAATGCCTGTGCTCTTAACTATTATATTAAACTATAAAGTACTATATAAATGTGAGGATTTATTATACCTTTTCTTATACCATTATTCCACACGGAAATTTCTGCTCTTGGAATGCCTTCATAAGAACTTTAAGTTCCCATCTACAGGAACCCTCTTTGCAATCAATTATTCAAGGAACTGAGTTGACAGTTGCTCTCACAAGTATCCAAAAATGAAGGCCAAAAATGACTTTGGCATAACAACCCAAATACTCACCAAGTGTCTATCTGACCACTTTGGCTGAATGGAGAGGTGCTTAGCTGTAAAGTAATAGGCAGTTCAGATAAAACATTTAAATGTGCTGTCTAAAACCCAAAGTTGGCAATCTTCCCAAAGGGGTGTGCCAAGGTCCTGACCTCTTCCTGGGCAGAGGGGAAGGTTGCAGACTCTTCTCTCATTGCTGATGTTCTCAATTGCCAAGAGTGCATGCTTGCCAGCTTCCAAATCAACTTCTGGTCGAGATTTGAGATGGAGACCACTTCTGTGGAGCGAATTAGGCATCTGGAGAAACAGCATTAATTTTGTTAAGCTTCTCAAAAAAAAAAAAAAGTTAGGAGCACTTGAACATCCCCTACGCTGCGTATATGATCCGTCAGCGGCACCGTAGAGCCAAGGTTATCCTTCTCTTAAAAAATTTTCCCAGCAGAGTTGGAAGACTTCTTGCTTCTCCTGCATGATTATTTTCTATGTTCCAATCATTTTCATTGTTCCTGTTCTTTTCTACGTTTGCTAGCAACGCCAGCCATATTCTATGAGTTTAGAACAATTCAAATTCCTTTTGTAGCTTAGTACGACTCCTAAACATATTCATCATTGTCTGTTTCCATTTGCAACACATGTCACCTTTATGGGATATGTCCACTTGTATAGACGCCGGCTTTCCTTCCCAATCCCATAGGTACTTCCGCACTGTGTCTCATGGCCCCGCCACTGGACAGTATTACCTCTTTGGGGTACACTGACAGCAAGATCAAAGACATGATGAGATGACATAAAGCTGTAAGCCACGAGATTCATGACAGCATCCAAAAGTTTGGCAGGAGGGCATCGTTAATATTTGAGAAGATTCCCCACGTTTGGCAGGAATTCTGCCCACAGCTTTCCAATTAGCATGCTTTATGGCTGGAGAGAAGCTGGTTTCTCAATTGTAAGTACCTTGTCTGACTGAAATCTTATTCTGCCAGATAAATTACAAAGGAATTTGTACAATTTTACCCAGACTCCAACTTAACCACAAGATTAATATGAAAACAGGGCCCTCCCTCAAGTCTCCTTTCAGTTCTTCTGAGAATTTCCTTCATTATGACTTCCAAAAGCTCTGCTTTGCTAATGGAACATTAAATGGTATTCTTACCAGGAGGTGCAGGATGGAGGTTTCAACTAAATCTTCTCAGAAGAAAGATCTAGATTGTGACATTGCATTAGGGAATGCAAGCGAATTACTTACCATGACACATCGTTCTTAGTTTCTGCTTGCTATGAGTTGAAATATAATGAATAGAAGTTGAGCTGAGCAGGACTAAGACTTAACTTCACACACAAAATCTTAACAGTGTCTCTTCAGGTTTATAATTCACACCTCTGGGGAAAATCCCCAAGCATCAACAGGGAATTTTTCTAGTGATATTATACTGTTTGAAAATATTTTAAATCTGTGTCTGCGTCTCAGCAAGGTCCTATTTGGAATGGCTTGTGGTTCAGGGATGTTCTTGACTTCTTGTTGCATGAAGGGTCCCAAATATCTCCCATTAGAAAGGATCTAGTCTTATTTAATGTGACCTTTTGCCACCAATCTGTTTTTACTGAAAACCTAGGGGCTAACACTTCAGTTAATCTAAATTTGCAACATGTTGGTAGAAAACATTATTTCCCTTGTGATATTTATGGTTTGATTCAAAAATCAGAAGCAAAAGAATTTTTCTGCATTAACACTGTGTACACACACACAAAATCTCCCGAGGTGCCCAGCAAAACAATTCTTTGATTAACAGCTTTAACACATATGTATCATGCTTTGAAATTGAGATATTATATTTAATAGCTCATTTAATTTTCCAGTTAAACTTGAATATAGGTAAAGTAGTTGTTATTCATATAAAACACATAAAAACTTCAAAGTATATACAGTTCATCATAATTATCATAATGTGTTTCCACTGATACTTTATCATTAATAATTATTATAATAATATAACTTTTTTCACATGAGAAAATAAGGTGTCTTATGGTAATAGTGAGCAAGCCAATATCTCTTTGACAGACATGATGCCGAAGTAAGATTTTATTTCTAGACTATTTCCAACCTTTCAGTTATAAATCCTTCGAAGTCAGGACTAGTTAGGCTTTCTCTCCACGCACAAAACCTAAGGAGACTCCAAAAAAACTCAGCAATCAAGATAAATAACATTTTACAATGATATTTAAAAAACAAAAAGTATAGTACAGCTGCTACAGAAAACAGTATCCAGGTTTCTGAAAAAGTTAAAATGGAACCATGGTCCAGCCATCCCACTTCTGGCTATATATCCGAGGGAATTTAAATCAGGATCTCAGAGCGGTAACTACCCTCTCACGTTCATTGCAGTTATTTATAATAGCCAAGATATGGAAACCACCTGTCTGTCGATGGATGAATGGATAAAGATGTACTCATATATAACATACATGCATATGTATTTATACTTATAATACACACACATATGAGTAGGCACAATGGAATGTTATTCAGTCCTGAGAAAAAAGGAAATCCTGCCATTTGTAACATACATAGAACTTGAGAAAATTATGTTAAGTGAAATAAATCAGACAAAAACAAATACTCTATGAAATTACTTGTACTGTATGTAGAATCTAAAGAAGCCAAACTCATAGAAACAGAGACTAGAATGGTGGTTACCATATGTTGGGGGTGGTGAAAATGGAGAGATGTTGGTCAAAGGGTACAAATGTCCAGTTTTAAGATGAATACCTTCCGGGGATCTAATGTGCAGCATAGTGATTATAATTAATAATACTGTAGTAGATACTTGAAAGTTGTTAAGACAATAGATCTTAAATGTTCTCACCATAAAAAAGAAGAGGTGGGGGCGCCTGAGTGGCTCAGTCGGATGAGCGTCTGACTTCGGCTCTGGTCATGATCTCGTGGTTGAGAGTTCGAGCCCTGCGTCGGACTCTGATGACAGCTCGGAGCCTGGTGCCTCGGATTGTGTCTCCCTCTCTCTCTGCCCCTCCCCCGCTAGTGCTCTGTCTCTCTCAAAAATAAATAAACGTTAAAAACAAATTAAACCTATTAAGTGTTAATTCACTTTAATATGTGATTTTCTCTCTTCACCCACATATTAAGCTACAAGCAGTAAGGAATTCTGAGTGTACTTCCCTATTGCAGTAGATTGCTGATCATTGAGAACTATTTAGCTCTATGTAAAACTACATTTGGACAAAAAGAAGAACCATCCCTCCTCTTAAGAGGCTATTTATTAAAATGGAAGAGTCACAGAGGCAGCAAGATACAGAGGAAAGAGCAGTAATTATATTATTTGTTCTACCTATGTGACCCCAGGTAAGTTACTTAACTTCTCCGGTCTTCCATTTCCTTATATGTGATATAACCATTTTAATATTCAGCTGTTAGAGGACTGTGAAAATTAAATGAGATAACCAATGTGTAATGCTCAATCTACTGCAGTCATTGAGGAATTTTTTCCCCTTCTTTCTTAGTAATATCCTATCTCATTTTTTGATAACTTAAGCTTTTTTACTTCAAGATCCCAACCAAGTAGGCGATCATGCTTGTCTACACAGGAGCTTTGCAATATGTGTACTCGAGGGTTAGCTCTGCTTCCCCCACCTTTCCTGACCCTGAGCTACATCCCTTCCTTGGCTGTCTAACCCGGGGCATACACCAGATGGCAGTGTCCCATTGTGGACAGGGTCCTCCTGGTCTTTCAGCTCACTGACCAAGTGGCCAGTTGCTTGGCCATATCTCTATGCATGTTACAGGTCAATAGCATTAGCCTTGGGGCCTAGTTGATGTTCAATGTAAAAATAAACACTGGAAAATCTCTGTACACATTCTATTCCCTTTCGACTGCAAAGCTTTTCATCTACAAGGTCAACTGGAAGAGGTGCATATGTGCTATTGTAGTGAACATACACTTCCAATAGGTTTTTGTCAATATTTACATTTCAATGCTCTTTAATCAGAACATAATCATCCCTACAGCATATCTGACACATATTGTGAGGCACCAGGGCTACAGACACGAGTAATCCTGGTCTATTACCTTCAAGTAGTTACTGTTTAGTGGAAAAGACAGAGTACCATGTGGTCATTGTTAAGTTGTTTAACACAGATGACTTTACAATTTTTGATCAATAGATGTATCTCTCTTGGAGTTAATGCATTTCATGGATTTTACTAAGCTGACCGGCCTTCAGCTCAGAGCTCTCAAATCTCATGGATGCATAGAGTTCTCCATTTAAAATGTGATGAACATTTCTGTCTTGCTGTAATCTATTGTGATTCTGAAAGCTTTTATCATATTCACCTTTCAATACTAAAAGTGGTCTATCTAATAGTTGTTGTTTCTTCTATTAATTTATCTTACAAAAATTTGCCACAGGATGCCAAGTACTATGCTTGGAGAAATATAAATATAAGTGAGCTATAGTGCTTAGCCCCAAAGGCTGTGAGTCTAATAAAAGGTTAATAATCGGTTAGAAATTGAGGTTATGCCGGGTGAGTGTGGTGCAAGTACGTGAGAGAGTGTGTGTGTGTGTGTGTGTGTGTGTGTTGTCCTTGGTGTGTGAATGTGTTTGTTGAAACTAAGGACCACTCTCTGTGCAGGACTCACAAAAACATACCCCAGCTGGGATTGGCAAACTAGAAAATAATAACGAGTTAATTTCTTCTGGTCACATTTCTTTCCCTTTCTGCCCTATTCACTTCCTTCCTGTCTCTGTCCTAAGCCTCCCTGCCTCTGACCAGGAGCAGTCACCCTCCCGTGACCTCTAAGGACTCACAGGAATCTCATTTTCCTACAGACCTGCCAGCTGGGGCCTTGGGAATCTGATCTACTCTTGGACCTTTCACAGGCTCAGCTGTGGCATTTCAGAGTAGGCGCCACACAGATCCCTGCCCCATTTGTGTCCCGATATGCGTAAGGACACTGCCCACGGCATTCCAAAGATCTCAGAGACCCTCTCTGCCCCTGGGGCGGCTTGCTGCCTTCAGGAATCTTGCTGCTATCACTACAGGAAGCTCGGCAGGGAGGCAGATCATTGGGTTGGTTGGCTAAGTGGAGTCCCCAACGTGCCTATCAGAGCTGTGCATGACTGACAGATCGCACTTCAAATTCAGCGGCATAATTATCTGAGATTGAAATGAAAAGGGATTATTAAGCCCTCTGTTCTCCTTTCTCAAAGTGTTGGTGTCGTGCTATCTCCTCTGTAAAAGAGGGAAGAAAATAAATAGTCCCTGAATTCCTTACTTATCTGTGGCATATCGGAACGGCCATCTGCTTTTTTTCTTGCTTTCTTTCTTATTATTTTTTTGGCTGTTGGTGATGCATTGGGGAGCATGGTAGTGACTCTCTGTTCCTTCCTATGATTCTCAAGGTCTGAGACCTAGCCTGGGAATCTGCATGGAAAAAGTGCACCATGTTTTTTCCGACACAGCCTAAATGGAAACCACTGCCTAAAGTTTCCTCCTAACATAATATACTGTGATTATTATTTCTAGAATACAAAAAAGTAGGCGCATGATACATGGTTAGATAAGAAGATATCTTATCTTGGGTCTGCTGACACCTGGTCAGCTGGCCACTCTGCATCCTGCATGAGGCCAGCTTGTGTTTCAAATGACAATTGTGCTACACGTGGAAAAGGCAGACGGGTGCTTACAAAGATTCCACAGGGTTCTAAATAAATGAATGAATGAATAAGTAAATAAATAAATAAATAAATAAATAAAAACCATTGTTCAAAGCTGCAGAAGGGGAACCAGAGAAAAACCAGGTGTGACTTTGGAAATGAGATGATAGGGGCGCCTGGGTGGCGCAGTCGGTTAAGCGTCCGACTTCAGCCAGGTCACGATCTCGCGGTCCGTGAGTTCGAGCCCCGCGTCAGGCTCTGGGCTGATGGCTCAGAGCCTGGAGCCTATTTCCGATTCTGTGTCTCCCTCTCTCTCTGCCCCTCCCCCGTTCATGCTCTGTCTCTCTCTGTCCCAAAAATAAATAAACGTTGAAAAAAAAATTAAAAAAAAAAAAAAAGGGAATGAGATGATAAAATAATGCAAATTTCTAAAGACGAAGGGAGGTACTAAAGAATGAAATGGGGGGCGTAGGCCCTTACCTGAACCAGAGTCCGAGTATTGTGAGGAGTTGTCATGTTCATTCTGTAAAGCCAGTCTTGGGACCTGAGCCACTACCAGACAGGGCAGGCTCTGGGGAAGGATGACAGTCCCAAGGAGGGAAGGAGAGCAGCGAGGGAGGGTGGCGCGGGTGCAGGTGTTCTAAAGAGAGCAGTGAGGTCTAGCATGACCCGCTGCTGTCATCTAGAAACGTCTATTTCTGGGTCACTGTAGAGACGACATAAAGCCAGAGAGGATGATCATGGCTACTAGGCAATGAACACGTGTGCTGTACCAGGCGCAGGCCTCTTGCCGGCACATTCCTTGCAACAGCGGAAATGGTTTCCCGTGAAGAGAGTGAAGCTTGCTCTCTGGGACCCTCACTTGCCTGGGCCCCATCCGGGGTCCCGAGAGGGGCCTTAGAAATGTGTCCACACAATTGTTTATAAACGTGCTTATAAAATTCACAAAGTAGAATATTGTTTTCTATTTTTATTTATCCAGAGTTCGGCTCTGGGCCCCACAAAACCTGTGTCCATCTTGGTGAGGTACTTATTATGGGTGATTGTGGCATTGATGCTGCTACTAACCAGCTGTACCATTGTAGACAGATGGTATTCTGCGCCTCACTTTTCTCATCTGTAAAATGGAGTTTTCTGTCCCATCCAACTTTATAAAGTAACTCAGGATCGAATTATATCATAGTGGGTGGGGAACGCTAAGAAGTATTTAAAATTTTTTAAATATTTATTTATATTAGAGACAGAGAGAGAGAGGGGCAAACAGGCACACAGAATGTGAAGCAGGCTCCAGGCTCTGAGCTGTCGGCCCAGAGCCAGACATGAGGCTCAAACTCATGAGCCGTGAGATCATGACCTGAGCAGAAGTCGGATGCCTAACCAATTGAGCCACTCAGGGCTCCTGTACATCACTGTTTTATTTAAGGACTCTGGAAACTGCAAAATTTGTGCAAAGGAATATTTAGCCTCAAGTGCAAATTAATATTCCCACTGGAGGCATTAATAAAGACGCGCTCAGCTCTGCACTTGGATAGGACTGAGTCTAGCTCTGGAATAGGACGCTGACTGACAAAAGGTCTTTAATGCTAGTTTACCTTAAAGCAACGAGACTCCCAGTGGCTTCCCACACAGGGTAAACTGCCTCACTTCACAGACTACTTTACCAACCTCCCTCCCTGTGTACCAGAGAGAGTCCATACAGAGGAAAATTAGAAGTGAAAGTGTGTTCTATTTGTTTTGCACAAATCGCTTATGCTCCAGGACCGATGAGGGAGTCACCGCCTGCAAAGCCACTCTCAGGTGACCGAAGGCCTTCCCCGCACGAGTGGTGAGTTGAGAGCAGACATCTCAGTGTCGCTCAGCAGGAGGAACATCTTTTGGCCTCCTTCAATGTGCTGCTTTGAAGATGCAGCAACATTTGAAAGGAAGTGTGTTCTCCCAGCAGGGACCTTCGTGTGCAGCTCTTTCCCTCTGCTCACGTCCACATGGGTCCCTTTCTCTTTGCTCACGGAATGTTTATCTTGGGGAAGGTGCAGATGTATAACTGGCACGTTCTTATTTTCCCTTGACTTCTGCCTCCTCTTTCCCCTGGATAGAACACTAGGCATGTCTGTGCCAGGATGAAGAAATCAGGAGGACACTAAGAAATTGACAGGAAAGAAAGAAAGAAAGAAAGAAAGAAAGAAAGAAAGAAAGAAAAGAAAGAAAGAAAGAAAAAGAAGAAAGAAAGAAAGAAAGAAAGAAAGAAAGAAAGAAAAAGAGAAAAAGAGAAAAAGAGAAAAAGGAAGGAAGGAAGGAAGGAAGGAAGGAAGGAAGGAAGGAGACAGAGAGAGAAAGGATAAAGCCCAGCACCACTAGTTTCCTATAATGCAACAGATACCTCACACACGTCATCTTATTTAATCCCTCCTAGCCGAACAGGAGGAAGATGTTACACCACCCGTTTTGCAGAAGGATTGGAATCTCAGGGATAAGGAGTAACTTTGCAGAGGTCAGCAATGAATGAGAAAGACAGCCAGTACGAGATCCTGGTCTTTCCGAATTCAAAGCTGAAGCTCTTTCTCCTCCACTCTGCCGCTCCCTTTAGAGGCAAGAGGGAAAGAAAAGAAAACAGACTGTATCTTTCTTGCTCTCCCATTACAAATTGAATTTCACCGAGTGAAATGCCATGCAATCAGATTGCGTGGCCACTTCTTAGTTTGCTTCTAATTCCATATAATGGTCATGGCTGCAGCTTTTAACCCCCTGAATGGCAACAGCATACATTGCTGGTTCCATGCCAATCCCCAGGGCTCAGACACCATCTAATGCAAACAAGGGTCTCACAGGCTTTGGAAAGCGCCTTCCCTCCCCCTGATGGGGACTATTGGTCAGGTTTCAACTCTCAAGAAGCACTGTCCCAGATGAGAGGGACCCCTTAGCTGCAGCTGAGCTCAGCCTGTGCGAAAAGCTTTATTTGTGTGGCTCCGTGGCCCCTTGTCAGTAACAAGATGGCCACGTGTGAGGGATCCAGAGAGTTGCCTGGCATTCCAGCTGCGTCAGAATGTTTTGAGTAGCTGGGGTTTATTGAGTAACCATCTCGGATGGTGTAGTTATTTTCCCTGATGTAGGCCAAAGTGTGTGCAATCGTGTGTCAGGGACAGTCAGAGCACTCGTCTCCCTTTGTGTTGTCAAGGAAACTTCGGGAATGCCACGTGAATATTTCATGGCTATCTACACCAAATTGGATTTTTTTTCCTCTGCTTTTCTTGACCCATCACCCATGTAATAAATATTTATTGAGCCACTGCTATAATCCACGTACTATGATAGGAACCTGGAAAACAAAGATGAATAAAGTGTAATCAGTGTGCTTAGTAACTTACAGTATGGACAGGGTGATATACAAGCAAACAAATACGAGTGGTAAAATGTTCTGTATGCCGTAACAAAAGTCTATCTGGGGCTTAAGGGGCAATGCGTTCAGTAGGATCTGAGGAGGAAAAATAGAGGAATATTCAGAGACACTTGGTAGAAAAGACCTTCCCTGCAAGACAGCATTTTCAGCAGGAAGAATACAGCCTGTTAAATTAGATGAACATGAAAGTAAATCCTAGTTCTGCTCACATTGAGCTATATGATCATAATCTTGATTTCACCTTTCTGAGCCTCATCTGACACCAGCTATCCCTGACTCTGAGAGAGGAGAACGTTGTTCAACAACTCAAAGGGAGACTTGTATCATTGTGTATAGTTGTGTAATTTTCCAGAGAGAGAGTCTCGCTGGGTAAAAGGGTGACTTTTCCAGTCATGCTATCTGAACTTGGGTATGTGAATGTTTTCTTTCACCCATCTAAGATGTGCCAAGAACAGAAAACCCTAACCTTAAAGATTAGAAATGTGAGCTGACAAATGGAAGACCTTAACCCCATTCACTCACAATGCCTATCACCCCCTAGAGGACTGATGATGTCATTTCTGACGTTGAAGAATGTGTTAGGTGTTACCTCATTCTGTTCTTCTGGAACAATGAGAGTGTCAGATATCGTCAGGTATTCGTATTTGTATACGGAGGCCTGCCAGCAGGTAAACCGACGTGAATTTTTTCCGCAACCTTTGTCTTTTCAGACTAGTCAATTTTCCATTCTATTGAGAAAGCTGGGGACAGCTTAATAGATGTATCAACTACTCAATCAAATGTAGCAATGCTTATTATTTCGGCATCAGTCAGGGTTCTATCTTGCAAGCAGCAAAAACTGACTCTCTTATGGAGAAAGAGTTTATTGAAACGATATTGGGTAGGCCACAAGGTCAATGCACAATCTAGAGACCCAGGCTAAATGTCAATCATTCTGAAACTAGTCTAAGCAGAAAATTAAGGAGACTACTGGTACCACCATCAGTCAAGAAGATCCACTGACCCTTTGGAACCTGCCATTTCTAAGGAACTTGAATTTACTGCAGGTGACTCCAGCACCAAGGCCTCTTCTTGCCGGGAACTCAACGTGTAACCATTTCTGCTATCGCCACCAGTCAGAGAGAGAGGAATTCCCCACTCCTTCCTTGTTTTCTATCACTAGAGTTTAAGTCTTCTGATTGGTAGAGCCACACACTAGCTCTAAGAGAAACTGAATGAGTTTGGCCTTTTATTTGGAGAAACTAGAATCTATAGTTTAAGGAACTCCCAAACTTAGAAGGTAGAAGAGAGGCCATAAGACCACCAGCAGGACAAATATCCACTATGAAATATCCATTATATTGTCATCACTGCTGTTACTCAATAAGCATTCCTTAATTCAGGAATAATGTGAGGCACTCTGTGGAAGAATTGCTAGGAATAAAGGCTGGAATGCTCGCCCTCAGCTTTCATTTAGGAATAATATGGAATCAAACCAAATACCAAAGGTGATTCTGTTGAAGGAAGAGTTTGAGGTAGGTATAAATGTCAGGGCTTCATTTTTCCATTTAGAAAAAAAACAAAAAACAGAGTTTTAAAAGAGATGTAAGGTTTGGTTAGGGATCATTTCTTCACCCAAGAAGTGAGAGCAGTGGTTCTCAAACGTCAGCCTACATCGGGACCACCTGGAGAACTTGTTAAAAGAGATTGCTAGACAGCCCCTTCCCAAGTTTGTGGGGAGAAAAAGCAAGAACTAGCATTTGTAAAAAGTTCGAGATCAATCTGAGGACCGCATTTTGAAAACTGCCGACTTAGAGAAAACCTTCAGGACTAGAGGCAAGGAAGAAAGAATCAGCCAGAGAGATTCAATGAAGAGGGAGATAGCCACATATAGAAAAGAACTTGTGTAAGACAAACATTAGGAAGCAGGTCAGAAAAGAAAATTTAGACCAAGCATGTGGGGGTGGATTGTATGAGGACTGTACATCTTGAGGGTGAATGGAGTTAGTGCTACTGGCAGGAGATAATGCTAGAAGCCTTTAGACAATTTAATCCAAATAATTTGTAATAGAGACACTGTTGTCCTGAATATCTGGCTAAGTGCTGGAAATACCATAATGAAATTTGACTTCTTTTCAGTAAGATAAGTCATTCAGTTATTCTCAAGAGAAGGGAAGACCAATGCAAGTGTGTGGCCTTGCGTGGTAACATCCCAAAGGGGAATGAAGAGCCAAAATAAATGACATTTGAGAGAAAAATCTGTAAAGTGTCTACATAGAAACCACTGTTATTACTGCCTTGCTGTGTGAGCTTGAAGACTCTGTGTAACCTCTCTGGTTTTTTATTTCATCGGTGGAAAACAAATGATTTCTAAGGTACATAATAAGCCCACGAATAGAAGGCTTTAGAGGACACACAACTCAGAGGTGATCATAAGACTGGAAAACTGGGGGGATCATGAATCTAGTACCAAAAAAAGAAATAACGTCAACATTTTTCATCCCAACTGGAGAATACTATGACCTTGCCTCAAAGTGGAACAATAACAACAGGAAACTAGTGCATCAGAATGTCTTTGTTTAAAAAGTTACAGGATAGATAATGTGTTGGGAGGCAACAGATATGCATATAGATGAATCCTAATTCAATGCAAACCTGTTAGTTTATTTATGTTATTAATATGATACCCTAGAGGATATAAACCAATTAAAAACCCATTTCAATTATTAATTGGGTCCCCTAATTGAAGGGACATAATAAATTAATTAAAGTGTCCTCAGCTCTATTCACTAAGGAAAACACCTCAGTCAGGGCATGGATTGGACAAACACATCTGTACTAAACTCTTAAACTGGACTTTATCCAACTCCACATAGAAAAAGTAGCCAAATCCACAGGAGCAAGTGTTTGGATGACAAGGCCCGGGGAGGAGAGGTACCAGGATGGATTGCCGGCTTAGTTCTGTGGGTATGGTGCCACAGATGTGCCAATCGACATTTCAGGCCTCAGTTTACATAACTAGGAAGTGAAATCGTTGAGTCAAATGATTTAAAATGTTCCTTTCTTGGGGCGCCTGGGTGGCGCAGTCGGTTAAGCGTCCGACTTCAGCCAGGTCACGATCTCGCGGTCCGGGAGTTCGAGCCCCGCGTCAGGCTCTGGGCTGATGGCTCAGAGCCTGGAGCCTGTTTCCGATTCTGTGTCTCCCTCTCTCTCTGCCCCTCCCCCGTTCATGCTCTGTCTCTCTCTGTCCCAAAAATAAATAAAACGTTGAAAAAAAAAATTAAAAAAAAAAAAATAAAATGTTCCTTTCTTGTTCTGGCCAATTGGACTCATAATGAATACACAAGCCAAAATGTCAATCCTAAAACTTCCAGTGATAATGAGTCATTAATGGGGCATTTACTGAGCACCCTCCAATTGTGCTCACAGTTAAAGGATACGAACATTAAAAGACACAGTTCTTTGGGTGCCTAGGTGGCTCAGTCAGTTAAGCACCTGACTCTTGATTTTGGCTCAGGTCATGATCTTAAATATGAGATTAAGCCCTGTGTCAGGCTCCACAATGGACGTCGAACCTGCTTGGGATTCTCTCTCTCTCTCTCTCTCTCTCTCTCTTTCTCTCTCTCTGCCCCTCCCCTGCTCACATGGACATGCTCTCTATCTTTCTCCCTTTATCTCAAAATAAATAAACTTAAAAAAAAAAAGACACAGTTCCTTTTCTCAAGAAGCTTACTGTCTCCACATGTCAGAAATGGGTGCTTAATCTCTGAGGAAATGCCTTGGCTGTTTATGGCCCATTAATCTACCATTTATATTATAAACTCAGCTTGTCGATAATTTTGTTATATAATTTTTAGAAATACCTGTTAATTTCTGCATCACTTTGGACCTAAGTTACTTTAAGATATTGAATGTTTTCATTCATGGCCATGGTGTTTACGTCCCTTATTTTTATTTTACGTTTCATTTTCCATTTTGCTGTAAACTTTTGTAATTTTCTCTTTTAAATTGTTAAACATACTTTGTTTTGTTCCTAGATACATTTTTGTGTGCATATCTGTTTCTATTGAACATGCTACTGATATATACAAACAAAAATACATTTTGTGCATTGAATTGAGTTTGTGTATCCATATTATATCCGGAAAATGGTATAGATATATACAAAAATTTTGTGTCTTATATGTTTGTATTTTATCAGGAAACACTGCTACATTTTGTTTATTCTATAATTGAATATTCTTTGATTCCCATTATCAGCTTAGAGAGGTTTTTTTTTTAATTTTTTAAATGTGTATTTATTTTTGAAGGAGAGAGAGACAGAGTGTCAGCAGGTGAGGGGCAGAGAGAGAGGGAGACACAGAATCCAAAGCAGGATCCAGGCTCTGAGCTGTCAGCCCAGAGCCTGACGGGGGGGGGGGGGGGGCTCGAACTCACCAATAGTAAGATCATGACCTGAGCAGAAGTCGGATGCCTAACCGACTGAGCCACCCAGGTGCTCCTAGAGGGGTTTATTTTTATTCTTAGTTTGCTAGGATTTAGATATTTATAAATTGTTGTGGAATTCTATCACAGACTTATTTAGACTTCCACTGAATGATGATTTTTCTCCATCTACTAATGTGGATAATTACATAGTAGGTTTTCTTGTTTTGAATCAAGTGTACATTCTTACACACAGATTGGTTATTAGTTATTAGTTGTTAGTATCCTTCTTACATACTGCCAGATCTGGGGTTGCTAATAGTTTGTTTTGTGGTCTTCCATTTGCATTTGTAAGATTGGCCTCTAATTTTCTTGTCTCATGCTGTCATATCTAGATTGGATATCAGGTCGGCATTAGGCTCGGAAATGAGTTGGATGTTCTTTTCCTATTATTTTATTTTCTGAAATACTTTGTAGAAGACTGGAATTATCTGCTCCTTGAGTTTTTGATAGAATTCACACTGAAGAAAATTTGGGCTGATGATGTTCCTTATGAGAAGATGATTTAACTACTGACCTCATTCTGTAATAGTTACAAGATGACCCAGGTTTTTTGTTTGTTCTGCAGCACTTTTACGCCCTCTCTTTGTACATTTTTTTTTTTTAACTGGATAATATCATTTGGTTATCTTTTGAGTCTCAACCACATCCTGAGTTATGTTGTCATTATACACATGTATATTCAGTAACTTTTTTTAAAGTTCATTTATTTATTTGTGGGGGCAGAGAGAGAGAGAGAATTGGTTTTTCATTTTTTTAAGTTTATTATTATTTATTTTGAGAGAGAGAGAGAGAGAGAGAGACAAAGAACAAGTGGAGGAGGGGCAGAGAAAGAAGGAGACAGAATCCCTCTGCACTGTCAGCTCAGAGCCCAATGCAGGGCTTGAACTCACGAACCAGGAGATGATGGCCTGAGCCAACACCAAGAGTCAGATACTTAAACAACTAAGTCACCCAGGCGCCCCTATTCATTAACTTTTTAAAATAAAGTATATTTTATGGTTTTAGAACCTCTATACTAATGTTATCTTCTTTTCCTATTTCACCAATTCTCCCCAAATCTTTATTTGTTTTATTATTCTTTCTTTGAGTTTACTCTCTTCCTCTTTTTCTAAATTAGGATACACACTTATTGGGGTGTCTGGGTGGCTCAGTTGGTAGGGCATCTGACTTCAGCTCAGGTCACAATCCCGCGATCGGTGGGTTCGAGCCCTGCGTTGGGCTCTGTGCTGACAGTTCAGAGCCTGGATCCTGATTCAGATTCTGTCTCCCTCTCTCTCTGTCCCTCCCCGACTCATGCCGTCATTCTCTCTCTCTAAAATAAACAAACATTAAAAAAACTTTTTTAAAAACAGAATACACACATATTGTGTTAACGTTCATGTTTCCTTTTCTTCTGAAATAAGATTTAAAACTATATTTTGTCCTCTAATTACTGTGGGATTTAGTTGCCTTCCACAAAATACGGCGCACCGTATTTTCGTTATTGTTTTAAGTATTTCCAAATCTCCATTATGATTTCTCTTTTGACTGTTTTTTTTCAGAAGTATTTTTTTCATATATATTTAAAATTTTCTAACAATGAAGAAGGTCCGAGTTATGTCTTTGGTTTTCATTTCCAGCTGAATTGCATTTGATAAAATATTACGTTTCAAATGAACTTAATTTTTAAAAATTTCTTGGACCTGCTTTTCAGCCAAATTGTGCATGTGTGTGTGTGTGTGTGTGTGTGTGTGTTTTAAATATTTCTTTGATTTTTAGGACGTGTTATTAGGAATTATAAATTTACAACTTTGTATCTTTTTCATTAAGTTGAATTATATTGCTCTATTTTGATTCTGCCATGTCAAGGAAAGTTTCCTGACTTAAAGTTGTTTTGCCCTCTATTAATATAGCTATATAATCTATGATTATATTCGGGTTTATAATTTTTCCATCAGCTATTTACAATTGTGTTGCATCATTCTGATTTTTATGCTGTGTTTTTTTTTTTAAGTTTACTTCATTTATTTTGAGAAACAGAGAGAGCACAGGATGGACAGAGAGAGAGGGAGAGAGAGAGAATCCCAAGTAGGTTCCACACTCAGCGCAGAGCCCAAAGTGGGGCTCTAACTCACAAACCGTGAGATCATGACCTGGGCCAAAATCAAAAGTCAGATGCTTAACTGATTGAGCCACCCGGACACCCCTTGCTTTGTTTAACAGCACATACCAGAAGTCTTTCTCTAACCTAGTAAGAAAATCTTTGACTTTGACTGATCTATTTGCCCAAAAAACCTTGATTATAATAACCCACATAATTTTTTATGGGTATTCAGTTATTTTGTATTTTAATTTGTTATGTTTTACTTTTAGATTTACTTTCTACCCTGTTTTGTTTTCTTTTATTGATTGGTTTTTGGTGGAATGTTTCCCCCGAGATTCATTATTTTCCCTTTAAGATTATATACTTTCCACATCTTTATGTTTAGCCCTAGAAATTGTTAACAATACAAATAACTTAAAATAACTCAGAATGTGTCAACTCAAATCACTGTTTTTCAATGTATGTATTTTTGGCTAGGGTTTTCATATTTTCTAGATTCATATTTGAAACCACATTCATCAAATAATATTTTTATTCTTTTTAACAACCAGTGTTTGTTTAATTTAACCTATATTTGCTTTTTTTCTCATAATCCACTTGACTATCTAAATTTCCTTCTAAAACTATTTTCCTTCTTTCCAATATACATCCTTTGCTCTTAACCAGTAATCATTCTCTAAGTTTTGGTTTGTATTTATAAGAATGTCTTTTTTCTGGCCACTATTTTCTAAGATAGAATTGTATAGAGACCAAAACTAGGTTAACTGTTATTATTTCCTATCCCAGAATTTTAAGGTCATCATTTCCCTACGTTTTGACTTTCATGGTAGACCTTGAGAAATTCGATGATCATCTGATTATCAGTTCTTTTTTGGTGATCTGTGTCTCTTCTCTGGGTTTTCAAAGATCTTCAGTTTGTCTTTGGTGCACTGCAGTTAGAAAAAAAAGTCTTTTTAAAAATTTGATTCAGATTTTTTTTTTTCTCTGAAACCAAAGATTGCTGATTTTTATCAATTCAAGAAAATTTTCAGACACTGTCTGTTTGATTAGAGACTTTGTCCTAACTTTCTCCTTTTGAAATTCTAATTTTTAAAAAATATATAACTTTGTCTTCTATGCTGTATTATATTATTTTCTTGTTGCCGTTTTCTGGTTCTCTAATATCCCCTTAAAGTTTGTCCAATCTTACATAATAAGCTAATTTTCCCTATGTGTTCCAGATATTATTCCCCAATACTATTTTATTTGGTCATCATGCATGGTAATATTTACCATGCAAAAATAATTTTAATATAGTTGATTTGGTCAGTAACTTCTTTTATTGTGTTAGGATTTTTTTTCTTTTAAAATGCATTACACAGTCCAGATTTATATATAAATGTCCGATTAAAATTTTATTTTATTTTATTTTATGCTTATATATGTGAACCACCTACACTTGAAAGAAAGAATATTATACAAATCCAGATACTTATTTTTTCTAAATGGAAAGGATATTTTGCAAGTAAAAATGCTTTTACTGAATTCAGCTACTGCAACTTCAAGAAAGCTACTTTTTCTTATTATCATAATATGTACAGAACTGACCTTAGCGGCTAACAAAGAGTTACTTCATATTTTTTATAGTAATTCTTTATATGGTTTTATTTTTATTTTAGTTATTTGTTTTTTAACGATTCTTTATATATTTAAAAATAATTTTGTAAAAATTAATTACTTTTGATAATGTGCATATTAGTAAACTACCTCTAAATGTCTGTCTTCAGAAGTTTTGTGTTAAAAATAATACAGATTAAACTAAATTTAAATTGTATATGATGCACATCAGTAATTTTGTGTTAGCTTATGCCATCCATGTTTATATGTTTTATGAAATTTTCCTAATTGTTTATATATTAGTTATGTTCTTTATAAATACTTTTAATAATTATCATACTAAATTATAATTTTAATAACTTCATTTTATGTTTGTTCAGCATATTTAATTAAACTAGGCCTCTGATGTTGGCCATTTAAATTGTTTCCAATTATTTTTATTATGATAGATTATATTTCATAAACTTATTTGTATAGCTAAACACGTGTTTCTTCTACAGCATGACTAGTGTTGACATTAGGAGACTTGCACTTATAAAAGTGAGTTGAAAGCTAACCTCACTCCTTACTTACCAGAAAATTATTTGACCTCTCTGGGCTTTATAAAGCCTAGATCACAGGGTTTTCACTGGGATTGAATTTTAAAGTATGCTGTGGACTTCACCCAGTGTAGTCTTTAACTAATGTTAATTGACCCAACCCTAGTCTTCCTGCTTATAATAAATACATATGAGTAGACTTATTTAGTCAAATAGTATAAACGTAATGGCTCCTGCTAAGTAGTTAACTGATAGCAGCTGTCTGAATCAATGACTCACAGCATATGTTGTCTTAGAACAGTCTAGCGAACTTGAGCACCGCTCCTACCACATAAATAGCATAAGCTATGGACAGGTTACAGATGGGGAAGTGAGGCACAGAGAAGTTAAGTGGTATTCTAAAATCACACAGCTGATAAATTGTAGATAAGTGGCAGATTTGAATTCAGGCTATCTAACTCAAAAGACAGTGTATTTAATGTTATGATGCCTGAAACTTGTATAAACATCTCCCTGACACTAATTACTTCTTTTATTATAGAGAAAAACACATTTTAACTAGGTTTCTTAATTTAAAATTGCACAAGATTTAAGGCTTCTCTTATTTTCTGTACTAGTCATTTTCCATTTAGTCATATAGTGTTTCAGGGTTATTCGTCTCACAACTATATATGTCTCCTCAGCTGATTTTAAGCTTCTTTAAGAGTTAGACTAATTTTGCATCCTTCTTCAAATCCTGTATAACATCCTCCATAGTGGATAATTAGTAAACACTGCCTGATGTTTAGACAGTCTAAATGCTTCATTTCCCTATGAAATAGTCTTCTTCTAATAAACCAATGGAAGATAAAAGTCATAAGCAAATAAATCCAAAAAGAAAAAAAAAAGTGTCTAAATTTATGTTAGATCCATTATATAGAATGGCCAGATCATGATTCCTTAACATTTTTAGTGAAAAGAAGCCCACTGTATTTCTCTGGAGGTCTGAGAATCTGAGGCGACTATCAATGACAGAAACTTCCTGGCTAGACATCCGGACAGTCTTGGATATGGGCGGGTAATAACTGACCAGGTTGACTGTCTATTGGGTAATGCTTTAGAACTGAGCAGCTCATCTCAGTTTGCCTTAAAAACCTGCTCAAAAATAGCACCACACTTGACATGGGGAATGTTCGAATTATTCTTTCCAATTTGAGCGATTGAAGAATTAAGTCGAAACTCGAGATTCTGCAGGAAGTATGGAAAGAAATTCGAACAAGGGCGCTTGGGTGGATCAGTCAGTTAAGCGTCAGACTTCAGCTCAGGTTATGAGCTCACAGTTTGTGGGTTCGAGCCCCACTTTGGGGTCTGTGCTGACAGCTCAGAACGTGGAGCCTGCCTCCGATTCTGTTTCCCTCTCTCTCTCTGCCCCTCCCCAGCTCGCACTCTGTGTGTGTGTGTGTCTCTCTCTCTCTCTCCTCTCTCTCTCTCTCTCTCAAAAATAAACATTAAAAAAAGAAATAAAAAGAAAAAAGAAAGGAATTCAAACCAATTGTAATGGTTGGATTCCCCACCAACAGGCTGAATAAGCTTGAAGCTGCTTTCCTGATACATGGAGCTTCAGGATAAAGTGGAGGGTAACTCCTGTAACTTTGCAAGGATGTTATAAAGATAATATATTATCACCTGTCCTATAAGAGGCACTTAGCAAATGGTACTATCACAATGATTAAAATATTGCTTATGAGGAACACCTCCTTTCTATCCCTTCCACCGACATCTGGGTTTGGAGAGTTTCCAATTACTACAAATATAAATTGAGATATGCCTAAAAGTGTAAAGCATATATATTGTTTGTTTCTCAGGTCAGTAATCATACCTTATACCACAGCCACCATGACTAAGCCAATAAAATCATGCTAATACATGCATGTGAATTAACAAATAAAACCCTAAGTAAGTCAATTGTAGTTATTTATCATGCTGGATTTTAAAGCAGATAAAATTTCCTTGAGATGCAGTTAGAGAAATTATTGGTAAGGCAAAATTTTCCTCATACATTTCATCTTTACATTTGGGGAAAATGTTTTCTCCATTGAGTAATCCATTTTTTTTCAACGAACTTAAATAGTAAAGCCATCACTTAAAAAATGAATTAAATAAGGGTCATAAAATATTCCTCAAATCTGACCAATAGGTGACAAGTAAAAAGAATTGTCTGATTTACCTTTATGTGTCAGTAAATTTTATACTGTCATTGAGCAAATATTGATATATACTTGATGTTGATCTACTACCAAAGTATATATTTTAAGAGCTTCGTGGTTTATTTCAGTACCTGCACTGAGATAGGTTGCATACATGCCCATGATGTACAACACAGTTAAATGCTGAGACATGATTTTATTCCTGAAAACCAATCCACTGAGCCATCTAAACTGGTTTGAAGTACAGAGATGCGCATAGTGTTTCCTTCTGCCTGATATAAGTGCTACCAGACTCTTAAAGCTATATTCCTTCTCCCCCTCACTTATATTCCATTTATTTAAAATATCCAGAAAAGGCAAATCTAGTGAGATGGAAAGTAGATTAGTGGCTGCCTAAGGCTAGGGTAGTATATGCGGTGGGGGATCTGAGGTGTGATAGTTAAAGGGCATGAAATTTCTTTTGGGGGTGATGAAAATGTTCTAAAATTAATTATTGTGATGATTGTAGGACCCTGTGAATATACTAAAATCTACTGGATTGTACCACTTTAAATGGATGAATTGTATGGCAAGTGGATTGCATTTCGATAAAACTATTGTAAAAACTAATTTTTTTAAAGCAAAGAGGAGAGATGAAGCCACATGGCTTCCATCAAGATTCACTGGCATCTTAGTTCATCACATCTTGATTGAGGGGTGCAGGGGAAAAAACAGATTAGAAATCTCTCCATACAATATTAAGGCAAAGAAAAGCTATCTTAATGATGCCAAAATGTCTACCACAATTTTTCCGCTTAACCGGATCTGATAACATGGTTCAACATAAGAGACAGTGAAGGAAGGGTTAAGACCAAAACCCATCCTTCAGACCCTGTAAGTAACCACATTTGATGTGCAGTAACTTTGTATAATGGCCTTAATTATTTTCAAGTGAATTATCAAGAGCATTATAGAAATAAGATTTTGTTTCCAGGGCAGTGGACACTTTCACCCTGATATAAGGATCGAGTCATATCATAGACATATTCAACTAACTGGAATTTCATCATATGTATTTGGATGTGAGAAACGGAAGGAAGAAAGAGGAAAACTAGCAGAGAAGAAGAGAAATATCCATTTAATTGGTTCAGAAAATTCAACCTGTATAGCCATTCAATGTGCAAATACCCCGGAACCAGTCTAAAGTGGACTTCTAGGACCTGCCTTCTGTCAGCATCTTGCTTCCTGTGTGCTTCCCAGAACCTAAGCATCTCCTCCCATTACATGTATTTAAAGAATCTCATTTTGGGGTCAACATGGCCTGTGTAAAGAAGCCAATTACTTCATCTGTGGTTCAAGTGAATAAAAAGCAAATGGTTTCAATGTCAGAGAAAAAACTGACTTTGCTCAACTTGTTAGAAAAGATCTCCTATCTAGCACCCACCAAACGGAGTTTCAAGAGTAATTCAACAATATGCAATTTTCTTCTTATTTATCCTCTAACCTTACAAACCAGCCCTCATGTAAACGGCACCTTCATTTTATTTCCTAATGTGCTCAGTTGATACAACTTTTTGGGAGATAGTAGCCCAATGACAACTCATAGAGGAGAAAGAGCAGTGAGAAGCCACGAGAGCTTCAGATGCAGAACAAGATGCCCAAAAAAGGAAGCTTGGAGCAAAAGAGAAACAAGGCAAGAGAGAGAACGTGCAGTGAGTGGATAGCATGAAAAAGAAACCAACAATAAAAATGGAGACACAAAGTGAATTTTGTAGGCCTTCTGACACACTTGACTCATGTAGCAAACAGACTTACATAAAATATACACTCGAGTTGTGCTTCTGGTTATATTTTAAGCCTTAACTTGTAGTACTCAAGTTGATCTGAGGTTTGAAATATGAGTCTCTCATTAAGCTAATTGTACTCTCAACATTTAAATAATTATTAAAAGATTCTGTAAGTTCTCCCAAGTTGAATCACTATTTGATTTAAGGAACTTGTTCAGTTGTACTTTATTTTGGCTTTTCTTAATGAAGTTATATTGGAAACAATACTTCATTTGTAAGTAAAAAGAGGTGAAAATCTTACGCTGGATTGGACCCGTGTAAAGAAAGGCAGAAGTTCTTGTAATTTTTCATTCTGAGACTTGAATTTTACCACGCAGTGGCCCACCTAAGCAACATCTACTGAGAGTACAATATTTGTCTGGACCCACTAATGCACCAATATTGCTTCCCTAGAGTGAGCATTTTCTGGATCATAAAGGTTTATTTTGAAGACTTATGCAGCTCCTCGCCCATTAACCAAATGCTAATCGAGAAGTTAGTAGATATCCAGGAATAGTCTCGGTGGGGGAGTTAAGAAATATAGGAAAAATAAATGACACCTTTCCTTTACCCTAAGAATTTCCATTTTTGTTTGGGGAAAACAAAATTAAGGTAGAAGAAACCGAAAATAGAAGATCGCTATCCCAGTGCTGTATTATGACTTTCTGGTATGAATGCACGATTTCGGAAATGGAGGATCTAAAGTTAGCCTCTGAGAGTCAGAATCAACTTGATAAAAAAAAAAAAAAAGGTAGAATTTTAACTGGGCCTTGAAGAATGGGTAGAATGTGATTAAGCAGAGGATGAAAGCCAGGGGGTTTCACACAGTGAAAAATGGGCTCCACAAAACGTCGGAAGATGG
Source organism: Lynx rufus (assembly GCF_022079265.1). Taxonomy (NCBI): domain Eukaryota; kingdom Metazoa; phylum Chordata; class Mammalia; order Carnivora; family Felidae; genus Lynx; species Lynx rufus. The sequence continues at coordinate 15,572,686 of NW_025814845.1, forward strand.
AATCGCTATGGATAGTGTTTGGAGAGAGTGGGAAAGAGAAAGCAGAGCATGGCTCAAATGGTGGGGCTCAGGTACGGGGAGTTAATAGACATTCTGGACAGTTCTATTTGTGGTGGGATAGCAACCTGTTATGGCTACCCTTTCTTTTCATATCCAAATAAAAAAATGTGACTCTAGGGGAGAGAAGCCCTGCCCCTTTCTCTATTTCTTGAGGATTGGAAAGGAGGAGGTGCCGAAGTTCTCTGGCACCTATCCTATGTCTGATATCCTCTACCTTCTCCTTTCTTCTGAATCCCCTTGCACATGTCTGCTTTTGAGATGTCCATTGATTTATGCATCTCCTGACCTCTCTAGGTACTACCTGGCCCCATGTGTAGACACAGCCCCAACCCCTTCATTCCTGGAAGAACCATTAATTCAAGGTGCTGTAGAATGTAACACATTCTAACTAAAGGTTGGAGGAAAAATCCAGAGGCATTTGGGGTGGGGATTATAACAGAATAGGAAACAACCTATGACTGTTAACATTTCTCAGCCATCTCCACCCCCAAGAAATATCTCACACATCCCCTTTCTGCACAGAATCCAGATGGTCATACTTCCTAGTGTCTGTGTGTGTGTGACTGAGTATGTGTATGTATAACATGTCTATGTTTCCATCTTCTCCTAGCTCTGCAATACACTACTACCCCCCTCCAACACCCCCAAAACCAGCAGAGTACAAAAGCAGAATTCTTGACCCTCAAAAATGCAGAGTGATTGGGTTCTTCTCTCTCCACTTCCACCCTTGACTGGTCTTGGTGGAGGCTTACTTTTACATAACTTAAAAATCCTATCAGTAAGTTTTCCTAAACAGAAGAGCATCTACTCTAGAGATAACTTCTGCTCTTCTCCTGTAATGCAGAAAACAGCTGCAGCCATTTCTAGCTTTTAGTGATTTTTTTTTTCCCTGTCTGTTACATATTTTTGAAGATTGATTAGCTAAGCAAATCCCTCAGGTTCAGGAAGAGGTAAAACGAACATAACGCTTTAGGACAACAAAGCCCATTTGAAGCAGGCTCTGGGCAGTGTTTGGTTAATACTTGGAGGAAAACAAAGAGACCTTGCCTTCTTCCCTTTTTTTTCTCGTTTTTTTTTTTTTTTGACTTTCTGCCATATTCAACAAAATAAACTCCAGCAAATAAAAAGAAAATGACTCTATGAAAACAAGGTGATAGCACTCAAAGTGCAGAGTGGGAAAAACTGGCTATGTAGATAGCATAGCTCTATTATTTTCACAAAATATTTTGCCCTTCACTGGTGACCCTTTGCATCTGTTGCATATGGTGCTGAGCCAGGGACATTAGGAGAGTCAATGGGGATAATGTAACAGACTCCAGTTCCCTAATGGGAGAGAAGCCCTCCTTTATGCTGCTGGAAGTGCTCATTCTAAAGACTTACAAAACCATTTGGATTTTCCGTAGTTTTTAGATTTCCCCCCAAATGACCAAATCACAATCTTAATCTGTGTAGTTAGTCGTCTTTAGGAAATGTTCATAGACGTCTTGCTGAAAAGGGTGGTCTGTGGGAGTAAGTGGTTTTATTGGTTGCTTATTGGCCTCTGCTGCTAGCATTCAGTTGTGAGGTTGACTGCACAGAAGCTGCACGAAAGGAGTTGGCCCTTAGTGCAGATGTAGGATGAGGACCTCAATATAAACCCAAAAGCACAGAAGGCACCAAACCTAGGCAGGGTCAAGGACCCAAACAAATCACATGGTGTCAAGTCCATCTGCCCCTTTGTCACCTGGATAAAATCTAAGTAAGATCAACTTTGCTGACAGCCTTGATCAATGGAACTGGAGCACAAATATCACGGTCTGTTATCAGTAGATAGAAGTGGTTTTGGGTCAAAGCCAACCTCCAAGGGGAAGCCCTGAGATTTACACTTTTATGTTAATTTTTATGTCAGTGAGCAGTTGATAGCTATGCTCTTTCCTTCTTCTCAGGGTCCTGAATCACAAAACCCATCAGAGACAACTCTGTGGTCAAGAATGAGCTTGGCATAAAGACTTTGGCCACCTGTTACTCTCGAGGCCAAGGGGACAAGATATAGGAAAAAAAAAGCAACCTAAATGTCTCCTGCACAAAAAGACTTTTCCCTACACACAGATCTTATTCCTCATTAGCAGTGAGACACCAGTTGGCCCACTTTGTCCATTTGTTGAAGCATAACATCAGCTGCTATTCTTTATTGTCCTGAAAAGTCACTCTTCTCAGTGATGCCTATGTATATCAGCTAAGACTGAAAAGCTTTTGCTATAGAGAAGGAGCACCATCTTATTAAACATCTTGGTCTGCCTCTTGGTGCACACTACCCTATGATGGATGCGTGTGTAAATTCAAACTGCATGTCTTTTATGAGTTGCATGCTGTTCCTCCAGCTTTTTTTATATATATACAGCATCCTCCTGCTTGCAATGAAACAAGCGTATTGGATTTTATATGGTTGTAAAATCTCACATAAGACAAACTATACAAAAGGCTTTTTTTGTAGCTTGAGACTTCTTCACAACACTTTTTTCCCCCATCACTACCACAGCTCCTGCCTCCTAATTCTATTTCCTTCTCTCTTTCTCTGGTCTTCATCCCTCTTACTCAAAACATTCTGGAGACATCCACCTTTTCTGCCTGTTTCTTATTTGCTTTTATGAGCTCAATTCCTGGGAGTCATTCTTTTTAACTATGAAGGAACACACTGATGAAGGTTTGTAATGACAACATCTGTCTGTGCCAAACAGATGTTGGAATAATCCCTGGCTACACACTTAGTATGCTGGTCAGTACAAGCCAACATTCAGTCTTAGAGTAAGGATCTTCAGCTATTCTTAGGTCTAAGGTAGATGCTTGATCATCCAAACTATAAGCTACTCTTGATGATAGACCTCATTTTTGGATACAATCTATAAGGACATAGTAGTACTAATCCACTGGCTACTGAAAAACTCAACTTAGTTATGTGTATCATATTAGAAATTATGTAGCATATAAAGCTACTGCTTACATTGTGGAATTTGTTTTAAAAATAATGTGTGTAGGTTCTGATTGCCTTGAGGTATGTTTGTTTATGCAATAAGCCCAGATAAACATTCCACTACACTGCACGTTACCCTATTAACAGTAGTCAAATATTCCAAAAAGCTTTTTTGACTTTAAGTTAATCCATAGTTAATCATGACCTTCAGATGAAAACTTGGCTCTAGTATTATTTCCAAAAGAGAACTCCAACACCAGCCATACTTTGCCAAAGCCAGAACACTTACAACATGATCAACAAGTTATGCATATACCCTTACAGACAAGTCAAGGCTTATAATTTAGAAGGCAGGCTGAGAATGTATCATTATGGTGAGTGTAATTCAAAATGTCTAGGCAATATGAGGCACAGGCCATCTGAAACTTCACAATCAGGAGAAACAGCCTTCAGAGGGCAGTGATGCTTGAGCAGAAACCTATAGGAAGGAGAGAATACCAGCCATACAAATATTTGAGGAGAAGGACAAGAGGCAGCAGAAACAGCAAGAACAAAAGAACAAATATAGTAATGTGCATGGAAATAGGAAGGAAGCCAATTTTGCTGGAGCAGAGTCAGTTGGGAGAAGGTGGAAGGAAATGAGGTCAGGAAACTAGCCAAAGGCGAGATCATGGCCTTATAGACCATTAAAAGACATTGAATTTTATTCTAAATGTGGATAGCACCAAAATGGAGAGCAGAGGAATTAAGAGCTCTTTAAAAAATAGGAGCCCAGAAGAGGAAATGCCTAATATTTCTTAGGATGCCAAAGAAGGTAAAATTGTTTTTTGATATTGAAATACTTGGCTGAGAAGGGAGAGATGGTGATTCAGACTGAAGCAACACTTAAGCGCAGAGACCATGATATTCACACAAGTAGATGAGAGAAAATGATGATGTATTAAGAAATAATTTATCTGGTTGGAGTATGGGAGGAAGTGGTATGAGTTGAAGTTAGCATCAGATCTTCAAGGTCCCTTCATGTCACCCTACGGAATTTGGGCTTCAGCCAGTAGGCTAGGGAGCCACTGAAATATTTTAAGCAAGGAAGTGAGGCAACATGATCATAGTTTTATTTTGGAATAACAAATCTGTCAGTAGTGTGAAAAATTAATTGAAGTACAGGGGAGTATCTGAGGTCAGGACTACCAGCTGGGCAACTTGAAATAATCCATATGAGTAAGAAGAGAGGAACTAGTAAGTGACAGTGAAGAGAAATGTACTGGGGTTATTTAGAAGGTCAGGCCTCACAACTATTTGGATACGAGCTGTAAAACAAGATTGTCAAGGATAAGCTTTTGGGTCTTCGTTTGAGGAATTTGATTGGTGGCGACATCATCACCCAAGATAGGATGGATGATCAAGTTTGGGACTAAACATATTCAGATTTAATGAAAAATACAATATGTAAAATAGAGAAGCTACCCAACAGATCAAAGACCTAGAGAAAGTAAGAGGATACAGGTACAAGAGAATGGGTGTAACTGTTAGCTTTGGCACAGGATGAGAGACATCTTATCTATAAAAAAGAAAAAGATGTAATGGGTGATGAGAACTTGGATAAATTGGGATATGAAAGGGAAAAAAAGTTAAGATTACCCTCTTTTCTCTCCCTCCTGCTCTATATGCATAGCTGTATATCTGTATATATGAACATATAATTTAATGTGTATGTATTATAGGTGTGTATGTACATATATATATACAAACACATGGACACACATCAATTGGGAGAAATGGTTTCATGAAAGATATATAAGCTGAAGCAGGCTTAAAAGGATGGACAAGCTTTGCATCGATCAACAATAATCAAAAACGATACTGAAATTTCAAGCCTGGGTGACAAAAGCATGGCACCATCATTTGAAGAAACCAAGGAAACAATCTGGACACCAGTTTGGTGTTGGTAGGGGAGGGGGCGATGATTAATTTCATTTAGGACATGTTGAATTTAAGGTGATGGTAAGGGACCCAAGGGTATATGTCCACTATAAAATTAAAATTACACTATTGGAGCATAAATGGATGGTCTGAGCAAGAAAGATAAATTTGAATAAAGGTAGTGATGAAAGCTTTAGGGTTATATGGGTTATCAGTAGCAAAAAATAAAGATGATGAATGGAAAGCCCTTGGACAGTGCTTTTCATAGTTGGCAAGGAGAAAGAACCAGAGGGAGATGTGCTCTGTCCATGGACTCAACAGTTACATCCCACCAATGGTTCTTGTATTGACCCTGAATTGGTTAATTACTTAAGAAGGAGAAACCTCCCCTAAGAGCCGGGTGCCTTATACCTAAATAATTCCTTAGCAAGAAATGATGAAAACAGAATGGAATAGGTCTGCTTATGGGAAAGTGGTCAGAATATCATTGGAAATGTCCATGCAGGAAAATAAAAACATAAGGTAATAAAAATGATGCAGATGATGAGAGATGCGGATAGGCTAGATGAAAAAGAAAGACACTCCAGATACATCCTTGGAGATTGAAGCTGTCAACATTGCAAATTGCTGAATTTTGAAAGAAAAAAAAATTGAAAGGTAGACAAAACAAAACAGGAACATGAGATTCTCTGGGAGAAGATACATTATGCAAACATGTATGTCTACTCCCATCACATATAGGGTAAATTGCAAGTGCTAAAATTAATCTTTTGCCCAGAGATGTCTGCAATCCGAGTTTAAGTTTACAGATTATGTATTCCAGAAAAAGATGACTAACCAGGATTCAGTGATGCCCATGATTCTGACACCCAGGTTTTCTCCATCAATAGTCCTTACCCCAATGCCACCAACACAGATGGCAACACAGATCTAGGTTCTTCGAAAATGGTTTTGCTTAGGATAACTGCCCTTGAGGAAGAAGACTGGCTCATTCCTCAATGTGATGATGTGAGGCCAGTGCTGTGGAAATCTCATGTGTCCCATTAATGCTCTGTAATCTTTAAAAGGTTAGAAACATCAGAGCCTTGGAAGTAAGTTAACCCATCTTCTGAGACTCTGAAGAAAAGTACACAGATCTTTTGGAAAGACAGTCCAGGTTACAGCTGCTGTTAAAATCTCAGTGCCACCAGCCACTTAAAATATCTTTGGCTGAAACTGTACAGAATATAAAACTGTGGAGAACAAAATTCTTTGAGTTTTAAACACACAAAGAAAATTAGATTTTTGATTTCATTATTTTTGGTCTTTGACTTTACTTTGCAAGGGGTTGGTATATTTGTAGTTTTATTTCTCTTGATAAATTTATTAATGAGGTGAGGTTTAGATTCAGACTGAGAAAATTCTGGTTCTGAAGTTGTACTATTGTGCCCTGCTTGTTTATTTCACTATTGAAGAATCTTAATTGTTGTCACCTAATCTGATTGATGAATTTATGATATGCTCCATTGAACAATAAGACTGGCCCAAAATTGAGATGAGAAATAGGACAGGAAATGGATTTTCAGCTCTGATTAATGACTGGCTTTGAATTGATTCTATAACATATAATTCTGACCCATTCCATAATTTTATAAGGACAGTCTGAACTGCTCACAGCTAGCTCAAGGATAAAACCCCAAAGAGTTCTGCTTGTCATTGGAAGAGCAACCTTTTGGGGATGAGAACAGAATAATCCTGACAGAGACCAAACCTCTTCTGCTCAGCAGACAGCCACATCTTTAACTGACCAAAGGTTGAAGGATTAAGCATGGTGGGCAAACAGAACTGGGGAATTTTAGGGAAGAGTCCATCTTGTCCACTACCCCCCTCCTGGTTTCCATAAAATTAAATTGTGGTAAGCAGAATAATATCCCCCTCCCCCCAAAGATGCTCGCCTATTAAACCTCAGAACACATGGCGATGTAACCTTGCGGAGCAAAAGGGACTTTTCAAGTGATTCAGTTAAGGATCGTGAGATGGGAAGATTGTCCTCGATTATCTGGGTGAGCCTACTACGATCACAAACATCCTTATAAGTGCAAGGGAGAGGTGGGAAAGCCAGTGTCAGAGTCAGAGAGGATACAGGACAGGTGCAGAGGTTGTATGATGCAATTGCTAGCTGGGGGCCATGAGTCAAGGAGTGCTGTATCTTCTGATGAGGAAGACAAGAAAAAAGATGATCTCCTAGAGCCTTCCTCTAGAAGGAATGCAACCCTGATGATATCTTGATTTTAGCCCCATGATATTCACTTGAGACTCTGACTTTCAGACCGGTAACATCATAAATTTATGTTGTTAAGTGTGTAGGGATTTGTTGCAGCAGCAGCAAACCAATACAGAAGGTTTTCCCCACCTGTCCCTGGCTTCCTTCTACCCTTGCTCATACTTGCTGGGAGGACAAGCTCCCGCACAAGCTCGCCTGCACAAGCTCCTCTTTGGTTCTCCGGGCTGCAAGCCTTACCTGCCCACATGTGTGGCCTGTTCTGGGCCTACGTGGGATGTGGCTACATTGGTAAGTGATTTCTGGAATTCAGTGAATAGGACCATTTGGCTCTCGTAATTAGTCTTTATCAATTTTAGTATTTTGATATCAATCCATCATATCTTTCAAATTTTTTATTTTTTAAAAATCTGGGTGGGAAAGTGAACTATGATTTCTTGGGTCCTTGGTGACCCCAATAAGTACAAAAAAGTAGCTGGCAAAACATTTCAAACATCGTCAGGAGAATTGAGACTGGGAAAGAAGAGAAGGAAAAGGGTGTTGGATTTGGTAATGAGAAGGTTACCGTAATTAATAAAACATAACATCTGCAGCAACATGTTTAAATAAGAAATACCAGCAGCTGGGGCACCTGGGTACCTCAGTCGGTTGAGCAACTGACTTCAGCTCAGGTCACGATCTCACTGCTGGTGAGTTCAAGCCCCAGTGGGGCTCTGTGCTGACAGCTCAGAGCCTGGATCCCACTTCGGATTCTGTGTCTTCCTCTCTCTCTGCCCCTCCCCGACTTGTGTTCTCTCTCTCTCTCTCTCTCTCTCTCTCTCTCTCTCTGCCCCCCTCTCTCTCTCAAAAGCAAATAAACATTAAAAAAAGAAAAAAAGAAATGCTCAGCACTCACATTAATGTCGGACAGAAAACATTGGGTGTCCCCTTGCATTGTCATATAGTATTGTTCTGGAGTTATTCACCGACTCTGTTAGTCAAGACAAATAATTTAAAAGTATAGAAAACGCAAAATATGAAGTAAAGCTATCCCAATTTGTAAATAATATGATTATATACCTAAAACTCCAAGAAAAATGGGGTGATTAAAAACTATTATGATAGTTTGAAGATTCTTTTAGATTTTATGTTTGCAATCATATCTTGTGTAACATATATATTGTTGCTTCGTTTCAACTATTATACAGTTTATCTGTGTTTCTTTCCTAATTGCATTGCCTAGAAACTCAGTTTAATAGTAATGATCAGAAAAGATGTTTTTTTTAAATCTTATTCCTGACTTTAATAACCATTAAGTGTGATATTTGTAATATTCTTTTCAGAGATATTTTTCACCAAGTGAAGGAAATTTTCTTCTGTATACAACTGTTTAATACGTTGTATACACTTCTGGGTATGATTTACTAACAGTGTATGTAGGATTCTTGACACTGTATTTATAAATGTGGTTTGTCTTTCTCTCTGTATATTTCCATTTACGGCCCCTGACTGGTTTTGATATCTGTAAGTTATACTAACTTATAAAAGAGTTTACCCTTTTGCCTAGTCTGTGATATATTTTATTTAAAAAGAGGATAATCTTTTATTTAAACTTCTAATAAGAATAGCCTATAACAATATCTGAACCCAGTAATTTGGGTAGGTACCGTTTATTTGTATTACAAGCTGATTTTATTGCTTTGTCCTCAGTATTTTTAAGCTACTCATACAGATTTTCCTTTCTTTATCTTTCTGATTTGGCTTTTATTTTTTATTTATTCTTTAATTTTTTTTAATGTTTATTTACTTTTGAGAGAGACAGAGACAGAATGCAAGTGGGTTGGGGCAGAGAGGGATGGGGCACAGAATCTGAAGCAGACTCCAGGCTCCAAGCTGTCAGCACAGAGCCTGACGCGGGGCTCGAACTCACAACCTGTGAGATCATGACCTGAGCTGAAGTCGGACGCTCAACCGACTGAGCCACCCAGGCGCCCCCTGATTTGGCTTTTAAATAAATTCTTCAATACTTTCATTTCAATCATATTTCTTTTGATTAAATTTCTCTTTGTGTCAAACTAGAATTGATGCACTAGATTGAGATCTTTAAAATTTCAATGATGATATTTCCATTTTAATATTTTTGTTTATACTCATTCATAATTCACCTGTATCATGGCTTTGTTATATCATTTTTTTTTTCTTTTGAGATACGTTTCTTTCTTTGGGGATTTCTTGAATATTGTGATTTTACAGACAATACGCAGTATTTTTTAAGTTTTGATTTAAATTCGCGTTACTTAATATACAGTCTAATATTAGTTTCAATTGTACAATATAGTGACTCAACACTTCCATACAACACCTGGTGCTCATCACAGGTGCCCTCCTTAACCCCTATCACCTGTCACCCATCTCCCCACCCACCTCCCCTCTGGTAACCACCAGTTTGTTCTCTATAGTTAAGTGTCAGTGTTTTGGTTTGCCTCTCTCTGTCTTTTTCCCCTTTGCTCATGGGTCTTGCTTTTTAAATTCTACATGAGTGAAATCATGTGGTATATGTATACACCACAACTTCTTCATCCATTCATCAGTTGATGGACACTTCGGCTGCTCTCATGATTTGGCTATTGCAGATAATGCTGCTACAAACATCGGGGTGCATGTACCCCTTCAAATCTGTATATTGGTGTTCTTTGGGTAAATATGTAGTAGTGACATTGCTGGATCATAGGGTAGTTCTATTTTTAACTTTTTGAGGAACCTCCACACTGTTTTCTGAAGTGGCTGCACCCGTTTGCATTCCCACAAGGGGGTATCTTAATGTATTTATTTTTAAGGCATTTTAAGATTGCTTTTTAGGGGGGCCTGGGTGGCTCAGTAGGTTAAGCATCCAGCTTCAGCTCAGGTCATGATCTCCCAGTTCGTCAGTTCCAGCCCCACATCAGACTCTGTGCTGACAGCTCAGAGCCTGGAGCCTGCTTCGGATTCTCTGTCTCCCTCTCTCTCTGCCCCTCCCCTGCTCACACACACACACACACTCTCTCTCTCTCTCTCTCAAAAATAAATAAACATTAAAAAATTTTTAAAAAAGATGGCTTTAATCAAAAAGAATGAAATCGTGCCATTTGCAACTACGACGATGGAACTGGAGGGTATTATGCTAAGTGAAATTAGTCAGAGAAAGACAAAAATCATGTGACATCACTCATATGAGGACTTGAAGAGACAAAACAGGTGAACATAAGGGAAAGGAAACAAAAATAATATAAAAACAGGGAGGAGGACAAAACAGAAGAGACTCATAAATATGGAGAACAAACTGAGGGTTACTGGAGGGGCTGCGGGAGGGGGGAGGGACTAAATGGGTGAGGGGCATTAAGGAATCTACTCCTGAAACCACTGTTGCCCTACATGCTAACTAATTTGGATGTAAGTTGTTTTTTTTTTTTAATTTTTTTTTTCAACGTTTATTTATTTTTGGGACAGAGAGAGACAGAGCATGAACGGGGGAGGGGCAGAGAGAGAGGGAGACACAGAACCGGAAACAGGCTCCAGGCTCCAAGCCATCAGCCCAGAGCCCGACGCAGGGCTCGAACTCACGGACCGCGAGATCATGACCTGGCTGAAGTCGGACGCTTAACCGACTGCGCCACCCAGGCGCCCCTGGATGTAAGTTTTAAAAAAATAAAATAAAATAAAAGACTTTTTTATTTTTATGATTGGAAGTGATTTTAATTCCTGACATTTTTCTCAGCTTCAAAATTTTTTTTAAACTTCAAAATTTAATTTCTAAACTTATGTGAGACTCTTGTTATTACTCCTTTGTCTCTATCTAGCCTCCCCTTTATAGAAATTCCACAGGTTCGTATGGTGGTGTTCCCGTAGCCTCAGTCAAAAACGAGGTGTCACATCCCCGTCTGTAAGACCGTGTCTTACAGTGATGAGAAGTATTCAGAGTCAATGGCTGAAGACAGCAGGCAGCTTGACCGAGGTCTTGGCTTCTGGGCTATCTGCTTCTGTTTAGAAATGGTGCTTAAACATGTGGTACTTAAGACTAGTAGTACCACTAAATTTTTAGTTTCAATTATTGAACAGGGGAGCCAAACCCAGGCCACCGATCTCAAGCGTTGTGACTTGGTATAGTCCCCAACACAAACAGAAGTCCAAATTTCTGACATTTCAGCATTCTCCTACACCCTGCGGCCAGCACACCGAAAACTTTAGTTTTTCTTTTCCACGATAGGCTTCTGTTGCAAGAGTATTGAATTTTTGAGTGTGGCTATGCATTTTTCATTAATATATAAATATAAATAATGAACTGTGCTTAATGGGTAAAGATTTGAAAAATGAAAACTTGCTTTTTTATTTTGACTCTGATTCAAATGTTGTTTCCAAAAAAAGAAATACTTAATTTTTGTAGTCAATTTGAATGATTATTTTTTGCCTTTTATTTTAATTTGAGTTATTATATTTCTGCTGTAATTGTCATACTTTATGTTCCAGAATTATAAAGCCCTTTTTAATAGATAAAGCACTGTTGTGATTAAATACTTTACACATAAATTTTTTGTACTCCTATTTTTTAAATTTTGGCATTAAGTTATGAGTTAGGGGTAAACTATTCCAAAGAACAAAGTGGTTATGCAGCATCATTCATTGTTAGTTTCACATTTATCATATATTAAATTAGCACATGTATTTGTCTTTTTCTGGTGTTTTTAATATAGTAGAATTTAATAATTAGTAATATATTGCTTACCCCTGCAATTAGAAAATACCTAATTTTTGCATCTTTGAAACATCTATTTCAGTATCTGGTAAAGAAGATCTTCTTTTGTTATTTCTCCTTTTTAAACTTGGCTTTGTCTAATTATGAATGTTTTCCAGAAGAACTTTACACAGTTTTCCCAGTAAGAAAATTATTCTACTGGGGTTTTGATTAGCATTAAATATGTTAATTCAGAATTATATATTTTTTCATTTAATCAACTTCTTCATGTCTTTCATTATTTTGTTGTTGTTGTTGTTAACGTCCTCCTAAGGGCATCATATATCTTTTGTTAACATTTGTTTCTAGATACTTATGGTTTCTGTCACTATTTGACTAGGATATTTTGTCTTCAGTCTATCTTCTACCTGCTAAAACTAGTATATAGGAAAGTCCTTGTTCTTTCTAATATCTTATAATAATTCATGTTATGAATATTCTTATTAATTCAAATAATTTTAACTTGCTTTCCTTTTATTTTGGAGGTATACAATCATACTATCTACAAATAATGATATTCTGCTTAAATATTCAGTATTTGTAACATACATTATGTTTTAGCTTACTTACTTTAGAAAGCACTCCTGGCATAATGTTTAACATTGTGGTGTGTTGGGGGAGGAGGGTAGGATCATAACAAAATTTCCCTATATTGATGATGATGTGACTACTTCTACTGCTTTGCCTTTAAACATTATGTTTATTTTAATTCAGGATACAGTATATATTGCTTAGTATTTCTACATTTTATTTTAAATGGCTTTGTTAATTTTAAAACTAAGAAGTCAATTTAAAATTTTACCAGACAGGGGCACCTGGGTGGCTCAGTCAGTTAAGCATCCAACTTCGGCTCAGGTCATGATCTCATGATTCATGAGTTCTAGCCCCACATCATGCTCTCTGCTGTCAGCATGGAGCCCACCTCAGATCCTCTGTCCCTCTCTCTCTGCCTCTCCTCTCCTTGTGCTCTCTCTCTGTCTCTCTTTCTGTCTCTCTCAAAATTAAATAAACTTTAAAAAAGTTGTTTTTATTGTTTGTTTGTTTGTTTTACCAGCCAATTTTTAGGTGTGTGCACAGTTGACATGTGAACGTGAAATCTACAATAACGCAGCCTGTGTTCTGGTACCAATCTTGCCGCTCACAGGCGACCTTGTTCTAAGTAAATCAATTCCCTTCGTCTTAAACCTCGGATTTTTCATCCAAAACTGTAGGTGATAATGCTTTTATTACATTCTTGGTTTTAATTTGAAGGATAGTTGACATATAATATTACATTAGTTTCAAGTGTACAACATAGTGAGTTGACAATTATATACATTATGAAATGCTCACCATAAGTATAGTTACCATCCATTATCACACCAAGTTATTACAATATTATTGACTATATTCCCCATGCTGTACTTTCATCCTTGTGACTTACTTACTTTATAACTGCAAGTGCATATCTCTTAATTGCCTTCATCTATTTCATCTATCCCCCTTCCCTCTAGATAATACTCATGAAAATATTTCTTGGAGCCATGCCAGGCAATGCTGAGTGTTAAATAAATATTAGTTATTATTATTTCCCATAATTATCCCATTATTTTTCTCCCAGAATGGTTAATTTTACTTATAGATATCATATATATTTTCTAAAATTAAAATAGTATCTGGCTTATAGTAAGTACTCAATAAATGCTATCATTATTATTGATAAAATTATTAGTCTATTTACAGGGAAAAAGTTGCAATTTATGTCTTTATTTTCCAAATAGGTGGGAATTTTGAAATTATAGTTTTTTTATTGTTTTCTAGTTATTTCCACTTTAGAGAAAAGCTTTAAGTTTTCAATCCTTTGACATTTGTTGTACCACCCAGCATAGGGTAAACTTTGGTCAATGTTCTATGTGCATTTGAAGTAAAGTGTATTCTGAAATTCTTGAGCTCTGTACTTGTCAATTAGGCCAACTATATTTTTATACTTTCCCAATTTATTTTGTCTATTAGTTCTTTGTTAATGGTAGAGTTCTGTTAAAATTCTCGCTATGATATAGATTTGTGTATTTCCTCTTAGTGCTGTGTAGTTTTACTGTATTTTCTAAAGCAGTTCACTGGGTGTGGGGTTTCAGAATATTTTATCTTTCTCATTAATTGATCACTCTATCAATGAAATGTTTCTTTACATCTAAAATGTATGTTTTTATGTTCATCCCTTCTTTGCCCGATATTTGTATGTTTAGATTGTATAGCATTTCTATTCTTTACCTTTCAATCATTCAGAATTCCTGTATTTAAGGCATATCTTCATATAATTGAGTTTCTATTATCTAGTCTGAAAATTCTTACATTTCCCTAATATTACTCCATTTATACTTCATGTAAGTATAAATATATTTGGTTTAAATCTGCCATCTTACCATTTGTTTTTGTTTGTCCCAATTTTGATATCTCTCTCTCTCTCCTTCTCCACTTTTAGGGTATATTTTTATTATTGTACTTCCCATTATCCAATTTACTGAAGATTATATATATATATATATATATATATATATGGACTAAAGTCATATTATATGTGTGTCAGCCAACTTTATTTATTATTATTTTATTTTTTTTTTTTTTTTTTTTTTTTTTTTTTAAATTTTTTTTTTTCAACGTTTATTTATTTTTGGGACAGAGAGAGACAGAGCATGAGCGGGGGAGGGGCAGAGAGAGAGGGAGACACAGAATCGGAAACAGGCTCCAGGCTCTGAGCCATCAGCCCAGAGCCTGATGCGGGGCTCGAACTCACGGACCGCGAGATCGTGACCTGGCTGAAGTCGGACGCTTAACCGACTGCGCCACCCAGGCGCCCCTATTTATTATTATTTTAAATAGTCAATGTCCATTTGTATTTATAAACATTTATAGGCATTTTATTCCCTTTTATTTGTTCTTGAGATAACTTTTTTCCTGTTTGACTTTTAGTATTCTCTTTACTGGATGATGATGATGGCAGCCAATTCTGTTGGATTTCCTTTGTTAGAAAATACCTTAACTTTATTTAAGCATCAGTTTCTAAATATTGAATTTTAGGTGTGCAGTTATCCGCCTGCCCCATCTTCTTTTATCATTTTGGCTGTCTTTCAACAATTTTACTATGATATGTTTAAGTGTGTGTGTGTGTGTGTGTGTGTGTGTGTGTGTATGTGTGTGTGTTTGGTTTTTTTTGCATTCATCCTGTTTGAGGTTTGCAATTTTTTTTCCCACCTATGGGTGATATCTTTTGCAAGATTCTTAGACATATGTATTCAAATATTGCCTCTACTTAAATCTCTTCATCCTTTTCTTCTTATATTCCAATTACATATATGTATGTTAGAATTTTTCACTGCATCACACTGGTTTCTAATGTTTCTTCTGTTTTCTGTCCATTTGTCTTTTCACACTTCAGTTTGTGTATTTTCTTTTTTATTTTTTTTTGTAGATTTTCTTTTGATTTGTCTTCCATTTCACTGACTCTTTCTTCAACTGTCTTTAATCTGAAACATTCCACTGAGTTCTTACTTTCAATTTTTCTATACTTTTTTTCAGTTCTATACTTTTTATTTTATTCTTAATTATACTTTTATTTTGCCTGAAATAGTTCCCTGTCTTGTCATATATTTTCTTACAGTTAGCAATCATAGATATTTTTAAGTCTGTTTCTAATAACTTCAATCTGTACATTTTCTATGGATTTGTTTCCACTTCCCATTTTATCCTCTTCAATTTTCAGTGAAACACTATCTTTCCATATAGCAGGTTACATCAGATACTGCATAGAAAAGTTATAGTAAAAATGATATTTTGGATGAGAGTGCATTCCTCCTTATATATTTACATTTTCTTCTGTCTCACTGCTATTTTAAGGGAAAATCACTTAGTGATTTCAGTAATCACTCAATCAGTATTGAAGATGTTAGATATCTGGCTCCACTCTTGATTATTGCTCTATTTATGTTTTGCATTATTACTACGATTAGGTAGGCTTCTCAGCCTTCAGCCACCATTTTGACTTTCAGAATTGGCAAGAAGTCAAGAAGAAAAATGCTTCAGATTAGGGATTCACTTCTCTGGATTTTTCTTATTTTCAAAATCTTGGACCTGAAAGTTCCCACTGCCTTGATAAGCTTGCTAGTACTTTCAAAGTTTTACTTGTCTGTTTGTTTTTTTGTATATATAATTTGTCCATTTTTATTGGTTATTTACATCAGGAGAGTTGATTCGGAACAATACTCCCTCATTTGTGGGAGAATACTTAAAATTTTTGCGTGAGTTATCACTTTTATTTTCAAATTCATACAATTTTGTACTACTTGCAGAAATATCAATGCTTATATATGCATATTCATGTGTATGTGTGTGTGTGTGTGTGTGTGTGTATGTGTTTTAAATACTCTTCTATGGTAACATCAGTAATGAGAAAGAGGTTTTCATATAATTCCTGGTTTTGCATTCTCACTAGCACACTAAAACATACCTCTAGAAACCAAAATGTCCCATTTTAAGAAGTCAGTAAATTAATTGAGGGCTTAAGTGAGCAATGAGTGCATGTCCTTCAGTGTGTGGCATACCAGTTTAATAGTTCAGAACCTGAGTACTATAAAAAGGATAATGGATTCAACTAAATTTTTCTTCTGGAAATATCACTTTTTCCACATCTTTTGCTGTACTCATTGACTTAAATATGTACTTTTACCTAGTTTATTCACTTGTTAGCACTAACCCAGAGAGGAGAGAAGATTCTGAATTTACAGAAACTAGAAGAGAGAAACAGAATATAAATAAAAATTATATAAAATTAAACCATATGCTATGATAAACTATGTTAAGAAAATTGTGGACCGTCTGGAAGATATCAGCTGCTTCCTTTGACATCATTTACGAAATTAACTCAGCCCTAGATGTTGGCACATGAATAACTGTGTCATTTCTTGCATGCTTAGAAATGCTCTCCAAATCCAAAACAGAAAACTGGGCAAAATAAATGAACTAACATGGTATTTCCCCAAATGTAGGACATGTGGTACCAGAGTATGGAATTAAATAATATTAAATCACAGACAGAAAGAGTTACTTCCTTTTAAAAATTTCTTTTAATACTGACTATCTCAAGAAAAAAGTCTTGGCTTGATTTTTGCTAATTTTAAGGCATCTTTTCACTTGCTAATCTGTCTTCTTAACACAGAAATGCAGATTTCCAGCTCTGAGTACTTGGTAGGCTGCAGTATCTAGCTAGAATTTAATGACATTGCCCTTTTCTGTTGTTTTGCTTTTATTGCATTTGTTTGTGATGTTACATTCTATTTATTACAAGTGGTACAAGCTTTCTTCTGTGGTGGTGATTCTTGTTTTTTTTTTGTTGTTGTTGTTTTGTTTTTTACTATTAAGGATAATATGTCAGTTAAAGAAGTAAATCAGTAGAAAATATTAACTAGTAGGTTGAATTATTTGAAATTCTCAATAGTCACTCATTTTTGACCTACAAAAATGGCAATGTTATGAAGTTAAAACTAATTATAATACTGTGAGTAGTATGTAATGAGAGAAAGTGTGTGGTAATGTTCTGGGGATGTCTGAAATCTGGGAATACTGATATAATAATGAGTACCTTCGACAGGAACTCATATGATTAACAGTCGACAAAAAGAACTTCTTCTTTGGGCCTCTTTTAATGTGCCCAAATCATTTTTTTTAACAAGGAGAGTGATGCTACTTTGATTCTAGCCTTAGAGCCAGCAATGACCCATATACTGTCATTCTCTAATCTAGCATATTAACTCACCAGATATTGAAAAGAACTACCAAGATTAGAGGTTGAACTCTGTGCCATGGGCCATAAGCCCAAACGTGCTTTAAATATATAATTGGTTAGCATATCCCAAACTTTGAGATTATCGAGGGAAAGTTACCTTATAACACAAAAGGCATAATATTCTAATTAAAAACACAGTGTGAACTGAGGAAAAACCAGAGAAAAAGCCAGTTTGGTAGCAAAGTTGATTCTCATCAATTACCAAGGTTCCACCAACAAATCCGTGCTTCTATTATGTAATTCAGATGTTTAGTCTTATTGCTAGATGAATTATATCAAGAAGTTATAGAAGGAAATTGTTCACAACCAAAGGGCCTGGTATAGAATACAGAGAAAGAACTTAGAGCTATCAATATATAATCTCTGAAAGTGAGATCTCAGTGCTAAAAATCAGAAAGCGATGAGATGAAAAAACAAATTATAAATGCATTTCAAAAATGTGAGAAAATTTAAATGAGAGTGAACTTGGGGGATTGCTCTTAAGGAAGAGAATTAACTCCTCTGTCATTAGACCATCTTTTCTTGGCCAGAACAGTCATCCAGATCTTTCACCTACAACCATGAAAATTGATGCAGTGTTACATATACATTTTAAATGCAAGATGAGGGAAAAAATAAATAACTGAGGCCACACTTTCCAAACGAAGAGAAAGAGAAAATGGAACATCATAAAACTATACAAGCAAAGAGGAAAATCAATAAAATTCAATGCAGCACATCTTTCCGCTCACTTCTGAGCACACAAAGTTCTCTCATCTGGAATGCACCAGGTGTACAGTATATGGTATAAATCTTTCAAGTCTGAAGAAATATGATCTATCATCAGATGCGCTGAAAAATCCAGTTGGCTTCACTAATTGTGGTTTTTGCCTTCTTCCAAACTTGGGTATTGACCAGCATCCTGGGGGCTTGTTTCCATGTTAGTGTCCACAATACCCTCAGAGAGGAGGAGGTAGGCACTAAGGACGGCATCCTGCACATAAATTGCTAGTTTTAACTCTTGCAATCTTGATTCAGAGAATCTGAGGGTGTGTCGTCTCTTTTACTCCTCCTACAGGCAGAGCAATCTTCTTTCTATACCAAGATATTAAGTACCACAATCTCACTGCACTCCTAGTTATTGAATATTTTCATTCTTTTAAAATGACCTAGAAGAGTAATTCTTA
This sequence comes from Lynx rufus, assembly GCF_022079265.1. NCBI lineage: Eukaryota > Metazoa > Chordata > Mammalia > Carnivora > Felidae > Lynx > Lynx rufus. Next base: position 15,591,607 of record NW_025814845.1, read on the forward strand.
GGATTAACTTTCTATCAAAATCATTCTGGAAGACTTTTTTTTTATTATTAATTAAAATTCCTAAGCCCAATTTTCAGTCCAAATAAATGGTTCTCTCTGGGAGTTTTTATAAACCTTCATTAAAAAATAGGATATTCTGATATAGCTAGTCAGAGAACCACAGTTGGGTACCATTCTGTGGAAGTATTCATCTCTCCTTTTTATCTTGAAAATGGGTAAGTTTCAATACCAAGTTCTCTACCTTTGGACAAAACAAATAAACAAACAAACAAAAGTAAAACAAACAGAAACCTTTAAAACTTTTCCCCATCTCTCAAAGAAGTATGAAAACACCTCACTTTAATTAGTCTTACCTCCTCCAAATATATTTTTCAAAAATTTTTTTAAATTTTTATTTATTATTTATTTATGAGAGAGACAGAGACAACATGAGCAGAGAAAGTGAGAGAGAGGGAAAGAGAAAATCTCAAGCAGGTTCCATGCTGGCAATGCAGAGCCCCAAAGATCATGACCTGAGCCAAAACCAAGTCAGGAGGCTTCACCCACTGAGCCACCCAGGCACCCCTATATTTTCTAAAATTTACTTATTTCCTTTTAATCTCTTCCTGAATACTTGTCTTATGTCTATTAAACTCCAACATAAATATTGCACCAAATAAAATAATTCCTACTACTGAAGGCTGATTAGCCTTTCTTGGCATCACATTTCTTCTAGCCTGAACATATACAAGGAAACTAGAAATAGGCTGACAAAAAAACCTGTTTAAGATTTCTTAGCCATTGAGCATTGCAAAGAAAAGCAAACTGCAATATTCCAAATTTCCCAAGTGGCTCCATATAAACATTCCCCCATGTTACTTAGATTCATTAAAGAGAATTCCAATAATACCCCATGTTTGGATTAAGACCCTAGCAGAGTTCACTGTACTGCTTCCTGCTGGCTGAGATTTTATCTAGTAAAGATGCTCTATTGAGATGCTTTGTTGTATGGTCTGGAGAGAGGGTGCTGAATCTCTTCCACACTTAAGTTCTTGATCAAACCTGTTACTTGCATGGTTTCTTCTCACCTTATGGTTATATCATAATGGATTCAAAATGCCAAGTTATATTTTTACACATTCTATGTGTACAATTTTACACATTCTATGAGTTCCTTGGCTAGGTAGAAAGTAGCATGAATGAGTGAGGTGACCTGGACCCAACTCTGTTAGTAAGCTATATGGCAGAGTAGTCTATTTCCTCTCTGGTTCTTAATTTCTTTAACTTTCTGTAGATGGCATTGGTCAAGAGAAGTCGCTTTAAACTATTCCTCAGATATATAGAATAATACACCAAACCGTCCTGAAATAGAGCATTAATAAACCAATACCAAATTCATTCATATCAAAACCCATTTCTTCTCATTATAATAGAGGCAGAGGTAGCCATAATCTATTCTGAATTACTGTATAAAATTGTCTTTTCTTTAGAGTTTTAAAAAAATGTGTTTATATATTTTAAAATATATATTCTTAGTTTTATATATTTTTGAAATTTGTGCAAATAGTTTCATAATATATATCTTATGTGACTGCTTTCTGTTCATTATTATTCTTGTACCAATAAAGACCAAAGGACCTCATCAAGATAAAATGCTTCTGCATAGCAAAAGAATAATAAATGAAACTAAAAGGAAACATTTGGAATGGAAAAACATATTTTACAAATGGCATACTTGGTAAAGGGCTAGGGACCAAAATAAAATTAGCAGCACAGGAAACAACAGATGTTGGTGAGGATGCAGAGAAAGGAGAACCCTCTTACACTGTTGGTGGGAATGCAAACTGGTGCAGTCACTCCAGAAAACAATACGGAGATTCCTCAAAAAGTTAAAAATGGAACTACCCTACAATCCAGCAATTGCACTACTAGGTATTTACCCAAAGGATACAAAAAAAATTAGAAGGGACACATGCATGATGTTTATAGAAGCATTATCAACAATAGCCAAATTATGGAAGATCCCAATGACTAATGAATGGATAAAAAAGTTGTAGCATATGTAGTATATACATACAATGGAATATTACTCAGCCATAAAAAATGTATGTATATTTATTCTCCTATTGCTAGATATTTGAATTGGATCCAAGCTGCTATAACAATTCTTATATACATCTCTTGTTGCTTATGTACCTGAACTTTTCAAAAGTATGTATTCTAAAGAAACAGTTTAGGATCTTAGGTTACACTCGGCTTCAACTTTGTCAGATAATGCCAAATTACTTCCAAAATTGGTTGTATCAGTGCATAAAGCAACTGGCAGTGTACGAAAATCTCTGTGGCTCTAGATCTGATCAATACTTGTTATTCCAGATTTTTATTTTTTGCCAGTTCGGAGAGTTAAACTTTTACCTCACCTGCACAGCCACTAACAATTAGACAGGGTTAGATTACATACGATGATTCACAGAACCCCAAATGATAAAGCTTACAAATCTACAAATTTATTGTGGGAAAATAATACAAAATGATTGCAACAGAACTAAGTTAGGAATATGCATCAAAGCCAAAGGCTGCTTCACAACAAGAAGGTCAGGGATGATAGGCATGACTTCCAATGGTCCTCTCTCTATAAGGGTCACACTGAATGCACTTTTTTCTCTCAGTCAGGAACTGTAAGCATGTGCATGGCACATCTCAGAAAAAGGGAGCTCAACATAAAGTTGGATCTCAGTCTTAAACTTCCTTGATCAGATTGGCACTTTTCATAAACAGTCTCTGTGGCAGAAATTTCTGATGATCTACTAAAACCAAACACAAATTATTAATGCCTTTGTTATTAATAAACAATAGTGACAAGCTGACATAGACTATCCCAAACTCTTGGACTCATCATTACAAAACAAGACCACTAATCAGTATATTTTATAGCTTATCTGGGAATCTATGTTATACTTGTACATTTTGATTTTAGTAAAGCAGCTCAAGCCAATTCCAGCCCTTTGAACATCACCCATTCTTGTAATTTGCAGTTTCCTGATGATGAGTGGAGAAATTCATATATTTATTAGCTACTTTAAGTTCTCTTGTATGGAATTCCTATATATGCCTTTTGATCTTTTTTTTTTTTCTCTTGAGTTTTTTTTTCTTTCTTGTGTTGATTTTTAGGAGTCTTACATATTTTGAATACTAATTCTTTTCTACAATTTACTTTCTTGTCTGTGAATTCAAATTGTCATTTGTAGACCATCTCATTCTATCATTCATAGTTTTAACCTTCCTTTTATATTTTTGTTCTTTGTCCTACATTTCAAGTACTTTACTCCAATTTATTCTTTAACTTACCAATTCTCTTTTCAGTTATGCTTAACTTACTGACTATCCCATTATATTCATTAACTATTGCTACATAAAAACAACACAAAACTGAGTAGCTTACACTGATGTCCATTTATTGTCTCCCACTAGTCTGTGAATTGTTTGGAAATTGGCTGATGTCAGCTGAGCTCAGCTCAAAACCACTGATTTCAGATACATGTAGATCAATTGGGGGTTGGTAAACCTAGGCTTAGCTAGGCTAGGGGAATTCAACTGGGATGACTCTGCTCCACGTGGTTTGCATTCCTGACATATTTTTCTAATGATGATGACAGGAATATAAGAGGACCAAAAGAAATACAAAAACCTTGTAAGTCCTGAGTTCAGAACTGGCACTCCTCAATTCCACTTTAGAATATTAGCTATATTAGGTACCATGTCTGATGTCAAAGTTAAGATACAAGAAAATATACTATAGCCCCAGGGAAGAAATTGCCAACCCCTATAACAAATGGTGTTGATATAAGGACGACCGAAGGGCACAGCTAGTAATTAAATATACCACATTCATACAGAGTTGTGATGGTTAATTTTATGTGCCAAGTTGACTGGGTCATAGTGCCCAGTTATTTAGCCAAATATTATTCTGGACATTCCTGTGAAAAAAATGTTAATGATATTAACATTTAAATAGATAGGTTTTGAGTAGATCAGATAGCCCTTCATAAATAGATGGCCTTTGAGTAGATCAAATAGCCCTCCATAATGTGGGTGAATCTCTTCTAATCAGTTGAAGACTTAAATAGAAAAAAAAAAAAAGACTGACTTTCCCAGAGCAAGAAGGAATTTTGCTAGCAGATGGTCTTAGCACTTGAACTACAACCTCAGCTCTTCTCCATCTCTAGACTCTTGGCTCATTCTGAAGATTTTGGGCTTGCCAGTGTCCATAATTGTGTGAGCCAATTCCTTCAAATAAATTGTAGATAGATAGATGATAGATAGATAGATAGATAGAGATAGAGATAATAGATACAGATAGACGCATATCTCCATCCTATCCTATTGGTTCTATACATTTGGAGAACCATAACAGGACAGGGTTTTTTTTTTCTTATTTGTAGAACTATGTAAGTTTTTTTTCAAAATCCGCTTAATCACTTTGATTCTATTTTATCTCTTTCAATATATAATATTATAATATCTTTAAATATATTCAACAATATGTATTTTGATATATACTAAATATTAATACGTTTAGCATTCATTGTTATAATTCCAAATCTGAGGTTTGCTTACCTAAGCCTATTGTTTTTTTGTATCGACCTTCATTTTGCATTATTTCTTTTTTTCCTCTGTCTTCTTTCAAGATTTTTCTTTTTGTCTTTGACTTTTTTCCATTTGAATATGATAGGCATAGTTGTACATGGCTTTAAATATATATATACATTTTTGGGGGGGGGTGTTTATCCCACTTGGTGTTTTCTGAGCTTCCAGGATCTTTCTGATTTGGTGTTTGTATTAATTTGGGGAAATTTTCAGCCACTATTCCTTCAAACATTTCTTCTGAAATTTTCTTTCTTTTTTCTGGTATTTCAATACACATATGTTCCACTTCCTGTAATTGTCCAATAGTTTTTTTTTTTAATTTTTTAAAATATTTATTTATTTTTGAGAGAGAGACGGCGTGTGAGCAGGGGAGGAGCAGAGAGATAGAGGGAGGTAGAGAATCCGAAGCAGGCTCCAGGCTATGAGCAGTCAGCACAGAGCCTGAGGTGGGGCTCAAACTCACCAACTGTGAGATCATAACCTGAGCCAAAGTTGGACGCTTAACCAACTGAGGCACCCAGGTGCCCCGTTTTGTCCCAAAGTTCTTAGATATGCTGTTCCATTTTAAAAAATTCTCTTTCTCTTGGCATTTGAGTTTTAGAAGTTCCTATAGACATATCTTCAAGCTCACTGATTATTTTCTCAGCAAAGTTCAGTCTATTGATGAGCCCATCAGAGGCATTCTTCATTTCTATTACAGTGTTTTGATTTCTAGCATTTCCTTTGAGTTTTTTTTTGTTTTTTTTTTTTTTTTTTTTTAGCATTTCCATCTCTGTTCACATTACCATCTGTTCATACATGGTTTCCAGTTTTCCATTACTGTCTATAGCATTTTAATTAAAGGTGTTTTAAATTTCCAGTCTGATAATTCCAAAATCTCTGTTTGGTTTTGATGCTTACTTTTTTTTTAGACTGCATTTTTAGCCTTTTATCATGCCTTGTAATATTTTGTTGAAAGCCAGAAATGATAGGACACATAAAAGGAACTGAGTAAATAGACCTTCAGTGTGATGTGTATGTTTATTTGTCTAGGAATTAGCCTGTGTTTACTGTTGGCTATAGTTGCAGATGTCAGAATGTAACTTTTTTTTTTTTTTTTTACTGTCCTTGTTTTTTAATCTCCTCTGATGTCATTGGGTTTACCAGAGCCTTCTTCTTCAATAGGATCTGAGGCTTCCAGTTCTTTCAAGTGAAACCCACTGTTATACAGAAGCCTGATTAATATGGTGGTGATGTGTGGGAAAAGGGGAAGCATTCTATCCAATCCTCTGATTGGATCTCTGTCTTTTATTGAGCCTATATCCCTTGGTTGTGAGCCTCAAAAGTGCTTGTCAAGTTTTTTTTTTTTTTTTTGTCTCTCTTTTAGGTAAACAAGAAGGCTAGAGACGGCTGGAGTAAGGTATTTATTTCCCTTCCCCAGGTTAGTTAGGCTCTGGTAATATTCAAGTTGGGGAGGTAATGGTTGAATAGTTTCTTTGGAGGATTAAGGGCAATTCTTTGTTAAAGAGAAGAGAATGAGTGGGGCATATTTCAAAATGGTTACTTTCCCCTGCAAAAGTATAAAAGAAGCTTTTCTCTAATCTTCACCCCGAGAACTGAGTATAGCTCCTGGGGGTAAAATTCACAAAAGTATGGGAGCCCCTGAAAGGTCAACTTGAACTCCCAGGCTAGTCAACATACAATCTCTGGTAATTCATCAATCACGTTTGGAGTGCTCTTGTGAGCACAGGCTCCAGCAGAAGGCTTCTGCTTTAGGTTTCCACTCGAGGGAAGCAGAAGGTAAGGTCGTTCTTGGTGTCCACTTCTCTCTCCAGTTTAGGGGGCACCAGTTTTCCCTGTTACCTCAGTTCCCTAATGGATCTAAGAAGAGCTGTTGATTTTCAGTTTGTTCAGCTTTTGTTCGTTTGAGAAGGCGGTGATGATATTCAAGCTCTTTAGGTGTTGGGCCCGAAACCACATGCCTCATTTCTTCATGAGTTTCTTTTTAATTTTTCTGTAAGTTTATGTTCCTTTGGAGTTTTATCTGTGAAATTCTATAACATCTGGGCTGAGAATGCATTTCCGGAGAGAGGATTTGCATTTGTTTCTGCTAGACCCTTCAGGGAACTCTAGCCCCAAAAATATTTTAAATAATTTCTCCATTCAGGATTTTTAGGTGCCGTAGATCCTAATTGTCAACTTGTAGGATGGGTAATATGCAGTTTAGAACTTTTAGAGACAACTTTTAAAAATTTGTGTCACCTAAGCCTCAAGGCTAGGATTGACAAGTTTCTTTGTTTTCTTCCTTCCGTAGCATGCATATATATATATATATATATATATATATTTGGAATTCATCCTTTTTATGAGGAGTATCCTGTTATAAATCCCAGATTTAAGTGTGGCTGTGTTGACTCTGTACTTGTATGGGTCCAAGACTTTTTCTCCTCTTCTCTACATGTCTGTTAAAAAAAAAAAAAAAAAAGCTGTAGTTTACTAGAAATCTCCCGGTACTTTTCCAAAAACCTCCATTTTTTTACACTGTATTTATGATCCCAATTTTTTTTTCTGTCCCTTGATGCTTTTCCCATTTTGTTGAGTAATACAATGCACATTTAAACATTAAAGAAATCCATTTCCCATTTTTAATAGAACAAATACATTCAGTATACCTGGTCCACCATATTGTTACGAATAGATGACTAGTTCAGCATTTATCTGTTTTATGTACTAGAATTTTTAAAAAATATATTTTTTGGATAAATGCTTCCATGACTACAAAAAAGTTTGAAGTTGGGAAGTTAGAACATCTCTGATTATTTCTTCATCTAACTTCAGCATTGTGCTTAAAAGTATGAGCTTTGGAGCCAGACTAAGTTTGATTTCCAATTCTGTTAATCACCACCTGAATGTCCTCAGGGTAGTTACTAAAGCTTTCTGTACTTCAGTATTTTCATCTGTAAAGTAAACACTTTGGTAACACCAACCTCATAGGGTTAAAAGGAGGATTAAATGGTCTAACATATTAAAAATACTTAAAATGTTGACTGCCACACAACAAACTTTTAGTAAATCTCAACTACTACACTATTCTTGTAGTTTAGTTTTATTGTTATTTATAATTACTGCTGTTTTGGGATCATTCTTAATTGGCTGCTAAGGACTGAATATTGTGCCTCCCAAAATTCATATGTTGAAGACTTAACCCATAATGCGATGGTATTTGAAGATGGGGTTTGGGGGAAGTAATTAAGTTTACATGGGGTTATAATCATGGTACCCTCATGATGGGATTTTAAGGGATGTGCCCTTAAAAGAAAAAGAAAAAGTCCTTCTCTGTCTCTGAGAGCACATTCTGAGAGAAGGCTATAAGCCAGGAAGCAGGCCCTCACCAGACACTTAATCTGCCGACACGTTGACATTGAATTTCCCAGCACTGAACTGTAAGAAACACTTTTCTATGTTTAAGCCACCCATCTACAATATTGTTATAGTAGCCAAAGCAGACTGAAATATTGGCTATTTAATAATCACTATTAAATCTCTGTTCTTGCATTAATATGTAAAAAGTTTACTCATCTTTTTTGGAATGTATTACCTGTTTAAAGTCATTGTTTCTAGATGAGACGAGCTGGCCACACACAAGATACCTGAAAGTAGACACTTTTGCCACACAGAGAACTGAACACCCCCTTCAGGTCAACTGTATATGCTGTCTTGAGAAACTACTTTGTTCGAAGCTGGCGTTCTCCTCTCATCCAAGAACAGAATTGCTCATCCCAAATAGAGTTGAGGTTTTCTAGTTGTCCATAGACTTAACACTGGACTAGCATTTCCTGGTTTAATGTCTTCATGCCCTGAGCAATAAAAAGGCAGCTTTCTAGGTACAATCAGTGACCTGTAACAGATTGGCCTCTTCCATATCTACCTGGACTTGTGCTTCTCCTTTTTCCCTAGCATCACAGCATCATATTTCTGAGAGCCAAAACTATCCGTGCCTTCTCACATTCATTCATTCACCTCATGTGTGTTATTTACCAACTTTGCAATATGTGTGTGCTAGGCAATATGTGTTGTGTTAACAAAAAGTCCCTCCTCTGAAGAAAGTCACAATGTAGTGAGGAAACTCATCCAGAATAAGAACATAAATATAGACTATGGAAGCCTATGGTTACCTGGGGGGCGGGGGAACAGAGAGAATAAAGGCTTCACTGATTAGAAGGAATATTTCACCTAGCTATTGGAGAGAAAAGGAAGTACATTCTCAGCAAAGTGAACATTATATGCCAATGTATATGTGTCAATCATTTGGAACAGTATGGCATGCCTGGCTTCAGTGAGCAAACCCATATGACCGGAGTGTAGGATGTGTTTGGGGGACGAGACACCAAAAATGAATCAAAAAGCCGTATGGAGAGCAGAGGCCTCATATGCTCAAGTTTGGGGCTTTCCCCTGGGGAAGGCAGGCCTTCACAGCGGAGAGTTAAGCAGAGAAGGACATAATCAAATTTGCTTTTAAGAAAAAGTTAGTGTAGAATATAATAAAGGGCTCTCAGTTTGGAGACCAATTAGGGGGCAACTGTGGTGATCCAGGTAGAGTCAGTGAGGGGACAGACTGAAAGACATCAACAGGCAGAAATAACAAGACTAGGTGAGTGATTATAAATGAAGGATGAGAAAAGCAGGACAGAGCTTTGGAAAGGTTTCCAGTGTGTACCCACTGGAGTTTTTTAGTTAACCGACAGAGAGAACGCAGAAGTGAAAGCATGAGAAGAACACTAATTTGTTTTTAATTCTATTCAAATTTGGGCAAGAATTGGCCAAGTAACGACAAAGACCTTTGCACCCTTGAGTTTCAGGACCCTCTGCAGCCCAGGCTTGCAGCTGCCCTGTCTATCCTTGTGGCAGGCCTCAGGGACTCCACCTACTCCCTGCTCTCCAAAGCAGCCAACGTCAACTCTGTCCCTTGAGGATTCTCTCTCCCCTCCAGCCTCCTTGCGGAAAGCAAGACTTCCCAGCTTCCTCTTTCCTCCAGTCCCCAAAGGACAAGTACACAGGCCTTTTTTTTTTTTTAATTACTATTAGTCACCACAGGGAAACAGAGAAAAGCAACAAAAACAAACCCAAGACCATTACAAGGCTTAAGAAATCATACAGATTTCTTTATTCTCCTCTTACTGAGAGTCTAACAGAAAACCAGTCCTCGCTCCTTGCCCACATTTTGTACAAACCTTTATTGCTGAAGATAGAGTTTAGCAATCTCCTCAAGGTAGTCTAGTGCCAGCCTTTGAAGAAGAGGGCATTCTGACTATTTTCTCAGGGAAGCCCTTTTCTTTAAGCAACTGGCCTCAATTTCTTCATATCTGTACATTAATTCAAAAAATGTTTATTGAATCCTTGCTGTCCTCCAGGCATTATGCTAGGCCGGGGATACAGTAGCGAAAATGACACAGTTCTTGCCCTGGGGGGCTTATCTTGCAGTGGTGGAAAAAATTGAATACATATGCATTTACTAGGCAGTGTCCTTTTCCTGGGTGAACGGTGTATTCACGTAACCTGTATGGTGGCAAGGATGCTTTTTGTTTTGTTTTGTTTTCTGCATTCCCATCACCAAGAATAGTGCTTGGCACATAGTGGATGTACAATAAATGTGCTTTGAATTGTGAAATGTCCTATGCCAAAACCACAAAGGTCTTCTATCATTTCCTTAAAAAAGAACTAATTTCTTTTGTGATTGAGGTTTTCGAAAATAGCCCTATAAAAACAATATTCCTCATATTCATAAAACCATTATGAAAAAAAGTAATTCACTTATTGGAATTGATTTTACTTCCTTCACAACTTCACTCCTGTTCTGTGAAGTGTATTAAAAATATCAAGCAGTGAGTTGCACTAGGACTTATCCTGCCTGCTACAGGCCCTGAACAAGGGGGATGGAGAGGGAGGCGAGGAGGCTATGAGGACTTCAAGACGTCACCAGACTTCCTACACCAAGTTTAGTCTGTTTTGGGTCCATACTTAGCAGATTGTATTTTCCAAAAGTGACAGATTGTATTTTCCAACAATATCTCCCAACACACATGTTCTTCTTTCAATGTGATTTTGACACTCCTCCCATTAAGAGGTAGGGACTCGGTTCCCTCTCCTTAAGTCTGGATGGGCTCGTGACCATGGCAAAAATTATGCCACATGACTTCTGAGGCTAGGCTACAAAAACAACATAGGTTTTGCCTGGTTTTCCTGGTGCATTTACCTGTAGAGCCCTAGGCAACCATATTAAGAGTCTGGCTTCAAATTACCATGCTGTGAGGGAAGCTCAAACTAGCCCACAAGGAGAGACTAACTGCAAGGAGAAGATAGATGTGAAACTCCCTGAAGAGAGATGCCCATGTAGCTCCCGGCTTCTTTGAGTCCCTGTTGTTCTAGCATCCCCTTCTGGTAGCAACCACCGGGGTGACTGGCACCAGAACTGCCCAGCTGAGCCCTTCCCAAATTCCTGACCCACAGAATCCTTGAAATATAATAAAATAATTGTCATTGTTAAGCCACTGTTTGTGCATGTGTGTGTGTGCGTGTGTGTGTGTTTTATTTTTTAGTGATTTGTTACACAGCAGTAGATAACTAGAATAAATAGTTAATATTGAGTAATTTTCACTCACTCATGGCTGGCATGTTGTATTGTTCACTGTCCCAGGACTCATTTTTTACTGAGTTTTTAACAGAACTCAAGGATGTGTTCATTCTTTCCATCTTCCTTTCTTTTTTGCTTTTTCTCTTTTTTCTTTTCTTTTTTTTTTTTCTTTCTTTCTTAATTCTCTCTCTTTCTTTAACTACCTTTCCTTCACTGTGTTTGGTCTTGAAGGAAGGGTAAATAAGAAAGCAACTATGAAAAGGGAGATAGGATTCAAGTCTCTCCCAGGAATAATAGTAAAGCTGATCCATCCCGTTTATCATGATGGGATTATTAGTCAGCGTTCTGTAGATCCCTGAAGCAACCTGGCTCTCACTCTATTCTAAACATACTTTATAAGATTTCCTGTAGTCCTGTGAAAATGCCTCTTCTATGCAAGTTATCCAGCATAGGTTTCATATATATTTTTTAGATAATCCAAGTCAAATTTTGAGTTTTCATATCCAGATTGATCAATCTATACAAATTAAGACAACAAACTAATATTGAATCTCCAGAAGATCTGCAGATATGGTCTAGCAGACCAAAAGATGATTTTGGTCCCTGACACATTTCTGACATTTGATATGCCCAGGCCAAATTAATGTTTAGGACTTTTTGGGTCAGAACTACATTTTCCATTCCTTTTTTTTTGTTTGTTATTATTCCATATATTTCTAATATTCTTATGTTTACAAATGAATATTTATTCGTTATAGAACATTTAGAAAATAATGATAAACCAAATGGAGAAAAGGAAAAGAAGGAATGTAATCTTCCCATATTACTAAGAACATATTATTGCAAATCTGAAGATGCCCAATGTGAAATAATTTAGTTAAGAAATGCATTGGCTTGTATAACTAAATTGCAACCATCACAAGAATGATACTTTACCTATTCTCAGGGATGGCTAGATCCAGGTATTGAACATGTCAAGACTTTTCTCCCCATTTTCATCTTTGTTTATCTAAGTGGGACAATTGTACTTTCTCCTACATCACAGTTTGAGGGGTGGATTTAACCATAGACAGTTCCAGACTTACCCTAGCACCAATGCTTACAGGTGACCTCCCAGGAATGAAATGTCATCCAGCTGACTTTTGTCTTTATTTGGAAGTTGCAATCTTCAAAGGTCCTGCAAACTCCTTTCTGAGTGTGAGATAACCCGGTCAACCCATATAAACTGGTTAGCACGAGGCACTCCGTTCTGTGCCCTTTCAGTCACTTCCTGTTCTATGATCAATTGCATGTTTGACTCTTAGATATTGGAACGTAAGCTCCAATCCAAATTCTAGTCCCATGAAAAGGTGACTCCATGATAACTCTTAGTATATTACCAGATATAGCAATTCCAAGCTAATAGCCAAAGCAAAGCTTTGGCTGTCAAATCCACATGATGATTCAGAATTCTTTAGTATCATTAACATCTAGGATCCTCAGTTATGGAACAAGTTATCATCAATGATCAAAGGCCTCATTTTTTTTTTAAGGAGGAAGAAAATCTCACATATATTACACATGTATTCTGTGTCAAATACATGCCAGTTTCCGAGAATAAATTTCTCAGTCCTTTTCCTCAACAGTGTAAACAGCTGCCCTAAGTATATATACTCTAGGTGATCACAGTGCTTCCATCATTGGGCAGGGGCCCAAGTCTTCTATTATAGCTATTGGGGTTTAAAGAATCAAAACATAGCATACCTCTTTCTAATCAAGATTTAGAACCCATTATGAGATAGACACAGGAAGAAGGAAATCAAATTGTTAGCTTCATAATTGAATAAAAAAGACTAGATTGGAGGACTTGGCTGGGATTTCCAAACAATTAGGGTTCTGTAGCTCTCTGTCCCATAATCATTCTCCCATATCTCCCACTTAGTTTAGAATTGGGTCAGCCTGGCTGAGGGATAGTGCCTACAAAGTACACATACTTGCCTAAGATTGAGAAATCACCATGTTAGGGGGAAAGGGAAGAAGGGAGAATAACTCCACAGTATTGCAATTATTGAATAGACTACCTTACCTGCTGAGCAATTGTGGAGCAATGACTATTGCCATTCCATGAGAAAAAGTTGAAGACAAAGAGAAGGAATAAGTGAAGATAAAGAGAAGGAATATTATTCTTATGATGGTAACACTACCTGAAAATACAAAGAGAGTGAGTTAAGTGACTCTTCCCACTTGGCATGTCCCGGCTGCCACAAGTACACAGAAGATGGATGAGAACAATTGCCTGGATGAGTGAAGTGATCTCTGCTTAAGCTCAGGGAAATCAGTGTTCCCTCTAGGTCAAATTCAGCAGCTCTGAAGTCTTCAAGTGCTACTAAACCTGGAATGTCATCATACACCACTCTTCATCCTGCCTCATGTATTTCAAAGCCCCTCACCCAGAAGCTCATTTCCATCCTTTCCTCTCTGTCTCTAAGACCAAACTCACACCCATGCCCTCCCAAACCCTGTCACATTGTTTGTGACCAAGGACAATTCATCACTGACAAAATATCCTACCTATCTATATTTTCCATTTTTTTAAATCTGAATGCTCTTTTTTCTTTTTTTCTCCAGCTAAAAGATGTCCTCTGAGAACTCTGTTTCCTTACTTGTCTCAGCCATGGGCTATATTTCTCCCAATTCTGCATAGCTTATGACCTTTAAATAGTGTCTGTTCCCTCCTAACTCCCCATTGCTTCTTTCAAGCCCTTTTCCTCCTTCAAAGACCCCACCTTCTTTAATGTTTATATTATCAGGCATCATCATCTACTTCTGCTTTTTGGTGTTGTTATTTATCATTTCAGTACTCCCTTCCCATTTATAGATGAACATTCCTCTTCACTATCACTATAGTCATAATTTTTGACCCTCAATATGAACGGAAGAGATTTAACCAACATGCTGACCTCTCACATCTTCTAAGTCCTTCACCAACAATGTCTTCCATATCACTTCAGTCTCTCATGTGAGTACAGTCTGAAATTTACACCAATAACTTTCTCTCTCTCTCCCTCCCTACCTCTCTCTCTTTCTCTCTCTCCCTCTCTCTGCCTTTCTCACTTTCTCTCTATAACCAATACCTCTTTTCATTTCAGTTAATTTTCTCTCGAACTCCCACTAAGGCAATTATTTAATAACATTGAGCTGTCTAATCCACATCCTAGCTAGATGAGCTTAGGAAAGTTATTCAAGCTCTCCGTGCCTCAGTTTTCTGCTTGTAAAATTAGGAAACTAATGATGCCTACACATTAGGATTGCTGTGAAAAATAAGCATTTACTGTATGTGACGTCTTAGAAGGGTGGAACATAATAGGCCGTGCATGATATTACCTATTATTTTTCAGAGTTAGGTACACTTTTACACGTTTGAATAATAGTTTATGCACAGCTCTATTATATTTTATTTGCATATTTTCTCACTGAGTTGGGAGCTCTATGAGGACAGGTGTTATAGTCTCTGTTCTTATGAGTCAATAGCACAGTGCCCAGTACTTATTAAGCTTGAAATATGTGTTGGTTGATCAGTTAATTCCCAAGAGATATACAGCGTCATGATCTTGTGTCTTCCAATATGAAAGAGGAATACATTATAGTGTAACAATATCTTAAAACCTTGGGAAACAAATGAAGGAATACAAGTCATTCCTAAATTCCTAGGTCCACGCTACCAAGAGCAAAGAAGAGTGATTCTGAAAAGAACATGTGATTTTGAAGTTGCTTTTGCTTTATTTAAAATCTCAATATATTACAGTAATTAAACTGCTTCATGACTTCATCGAAATCCTGTAAGGCTTAATTAATGTCTGTAAAGCCTTTTGCAATCCTCAGATGAAAGGCACCAGAAAAGTATAAGGAATCATTATTATTATCACTGATGCCATCTTAAATGACTGCAAACAGTTTGCTTCATTTGGATTTGTTGATTAAGTCCTAGCTATGACCATGCAGAAACATAAGTAACATTCACGCCTACAATGTAGCTTGGTTTGTCTTATTTGGAAGTTTGGAAACAGATGTAATTATAATTTTTCAGTGCCACTATTTTTTGAAAAGACAATACTTAAAATGATGTTAAAAAAAGGAATAAAAACAAAGCATGAACTGGGCCATTGATATATCAGCTATACCATCTTGCAAAATATCTTCCCATGAACTTGGGAGTCAAGCAGACGTGGGTAGGAAACCTGGCTCTATAACTTAACTTCTTCATAACTTTGGGTAGATAGCTTAGTATCTCTGCCTCCCCCACTAATGTGTAAACTTTGTGGAAGCAAAGGCTATTTCTGTCTAGAGCAAGACTCTTACCATGTGCTGAGCATTAAGTCTGGCACATAATATGTGCTCATTATGTATTTTTTTAATGTACAAGCGATTGTATGTATAATCATTCATTTTAAACAGTAACAATACAATGTCACAAGCATTTGAAAGACTGATCACCTCCATCTTTTGAAGTACAATCATTCCATCATCCACAATGAACTTATTCCCCAAGAGTTCTGGATAACTGGATTTTCCTGTGTTGTTTCCATGCCTAACAATTCTGATTTTGAAGGATACTTAATCATGAAGTCGTATCAAAGGCTTTACCGAAGAGGCTCTTTTCATCTATTGCTGCATTAAAAACAAACAAACAAACAAACAAACAAACAAAAAACCCTCAAAATTTAGTGGTGTTAAACATCTATTTACTATGCTTACAATTCAGACAGGTTAGCATAGGAATGTCTCATTCCTGTTTCCTGATTACTGGGAGTCAGTAAAGGTAGTTCAAGTGGATTTACCCAGGATCAATGTGGGCCAAATGTTAAAAACCTCTGTTTTATCAGGTGCATGCTTCAATTCTTTTCCATACAGTGTCTCCTGAGATAGAACGTCCAAGATGGCATCTTTATTCAAAACTCTGGTCCGTGGGTTGGTATGTCTGAGACAACTGGGGCTAGCTTGTTATCCCTCTCTCCCCATGCAGCTTCTTGACATAGCTAGCTTAAACTTCCCTAAATAAGGTGTTCTCAGAACTTCTTACATGGCAACCGGCTTCTCCCATGCTGAGCTTTCCAAGAGGTATAGACAGAAGCTGCATAGGTTCTCATGACCAACCCTCAGAAGTCCAGAATGTCACTTTTACCACATTCCGTTTTTCAAGCAAGTTACTAAGAGTACCCCAGATTCACAGTGAAAGAAATTAGACTCTACCTCTCGATGGTAGAAGTTACAAAGAATCTATATTCACTTTTTATTTTCCCCATAAGAGGAAAAAAAAGTTTTCTGCCTTAATTCTTCAGCAATCAGAAAATCATCACAGGGAATTAATTCTACTCTCTTAGTCATGCTTCCCTACAATGGGTAGCTGCCTGATCTACTTCACAGGGTTAGGAGAGATGGGTTATAAACTTGGTTCTGCTGCTTATTAACTGTGTGACTTTGAACGTATCTCTTAATCTTTCTCATCTTGTCTCTTCATCTATCCCAGAGAAAAACCATTCCTGTCACTAAGTTGCTGGGAAGGGGAGCTAATGGAAGGAAAAAGTGATAATGGAAGGAAAAAAGGCAGCCTACACGGCCGCCAGATATCATTGTTGGTAAATGCCGGAAAAAAGCTATTGTCACTAGGCTTTCAAAGTCTAATTGGGAAGAGTTAGCTCATTTGCTGCCCTGAGTTCCAAGATTAAGACTGAGGCTGATGGTGATCCAGAGACCAAGGCATAGTTCCTTCAGTCTGGAGGTCACATTTCAGCTTTAGGGTTGGAGCCTTGGTCATATCTGGATCTGTTCGTGCAAGGTTCCTAGTTCTCCCAGCTGTGCTGTATCTGTCTCAAATGGGAAGACAGATAGATAAGGTGATAACTCCCTAGGTCAAAAACTAGTAAAGCCATCCAACGATCTTGGATCTTTTTATCAATTTAAAGTTTCTTTGAGGGGCGCCTGGGTGGCTCAGTCGGTTAAGCGGCCAACTTCGGCTCAGGTCATGATCTCACGGTCCGTGAGTTCGAGCCCCGCGTCAGGCTCTGTGCTGACAGCTCAGAGCCTGGAGCCTGTTTCAGATTCTGTGTCTCCCTCTCTCTGACCCTCCCCCATTCATGCTCTGTCTCTCTCTGTCTCAAAAATAAATAAACATTAAAAAAAATTAAAAAAAATAAAGTTTCTTTGATTTTGAAAATGAAATGAAAACGAACTTTGATTTTGAAAAAGTTTCTTAATCACTTCTTAATTGTGTGAACAGAGACCTTGGAGGCTCTAATTCTTGCTAATAACCAGCTGGGAAAGGGAAAATATATCTGAGCAAAGTCCATATGGTTTAACAGTGTTGTTATATTAGCATGTGGTTCCCAAATATATGCATTTTTTTATGTTGTACTTCTGAGTATGTTTATCAGTGTTCAAAAAACTTATATATTCTTGGATTATTTCCAGAAAGATTGAGGTTGCCTTGAGCCCTGTTTAAACACAACAAATATTTGAACCTAGTAAGACAATATATTATAGAGAAAATGGCACCAGTCTAGGTGTAATACTTGGAATAGAACTTTTTGAGCTTTATTTCTTTCTAAGGCAAGGAGGGCAAACTGCTCGCTGGGATTTTCATATCACTTTTTTTCAAATATGTGGCCAATGGAGTCTGAAATTCTATAATTATAACTAAGTCCAACTTTAAATTCAAACCGTGAGATCGTCCCTGGCAAATTTGTGCTGTGACAGAGTACCTCTGACTTGACAGAGACTTTCCAGATTATAGAATCTCCCTAGAATCATTTATGATCTGAAGCAAGTGAAAAATACTAAATTGAAATAAGCCTCCAATGTGTAGATTCTCCCAACCTCTCCTTAGTCTGGACTCCTTTTCATGCATCAAGGCTATTCTCAGACCTTACTGCCACTGAGTCCCATATCCAGTTTCGTCATCTTCCTCATTGTCATCTTCCACGTGGTTTGGAAGCATTTGACCTTGATGACTACGTTCTTATGAAAACTTCCCTTCCTTTAACTTCTGAAACACACAGTAGGTTTACATCTTACTGCTCTGGCTAATCCCTTTCATGGCATTTCCTTCCGTTGTCTATTCCTGAAATGTTTATGTATTACAACCCTCTTCTCTATACATACTTTTAGAATGATCTCACTCATACTCAAGGCTTCAGTTATCATCGGTTTGACATCTACCCAATAAATATTTATTGAACATGTTTTATCTCCCAGAGACTATAGCCTCATGTTCCAAATATAAATCTATAGCCTAGTGTATTTTGCTGAGCTCCAGACATGCATATACAGCTGCATACCAAATTTATCCACCTGCAGGTATGACAGCAGAAGTCCAGAGTGCACTGGTCATGGCCTTTGTGAATGGTGCTCCTTGGAGTTGTGCGGCTGTGTGTCTTTCTTAAGGCGTGACTCAAACTCAACCTGTCCAAACTTAAACTCATCTTCATTCTCCAGATGACTATTGTCCCTTTTGTATTTTTTTAGCTCAGTGAACAAGATTCAAACTTGGCAAGTGGTGAAATCACTCTGAGTTGTCAGGATCCTCAACTTGAAAAGAGAGAGAGAGAGAGACAACAGTATCCACCTTGAAGTAGTGTAAAGATGGAGTGAAATAATAAATGTGGAACACTCATTCTGGTATCTGGCATTTATGGAGCGCTCAATGTAGAGTACTCTCCATCCCCTATTGATGTCCAAGCCAAGAAGTAGGGTTTCATCTTGACTTAAAAAAAAAAAAGCGCGTTTTCAAGTTCTTCAGCAAGTCAAACAAAATTGCATCTTTTTAAATTTTCAGTCTCGTGAATTCGATCCTTGTGTTAACGCTCTCTAGGCGACACAACCACCATATTTCTATTTCATCCTCCCAACCTGCGTCCCTAACCCGGGCTGTGCTGCCCCTCCAAACCCCATCTATCTTTCATACCGTTCCTTCATTGAACTTTCAAAATACTATTTCCTACGTTGCTGATCTCTCTGAGACTCAGCACAGGCTTTCCATGGCTTTCCGAGCAAAATTCCAAACCCCTAAACTCGGTGTGGAAAGCACTTCGTGACATGGTCTTTTTCATCATCCTCCCCCGGCACTCTGATCCACACAAACTCAACTGCTTTTATTTCTCTTGTCACTTGCTGCTTCTGCTGCTCAGAATGTTCTTCTGTCCATCTCTCACTTACTCCTGCTTATCTTTCAGAACTTAGCTCTCTCAGGTTAACTCTTCCAGGATACTCTCCCTGGACACAGGCTGGATAAAGTATCTGTATCCCTGACATCTAGAGATGTTCTAAGCTCCTTGAGGCAGAAACAGCACCTTGTCCATCTGTGAGTCTCCAGGGCCAAGGAAAAGGCCTAAAAAACGTATGTTTGTGGAAGCGATGGATGAACGAAAATTGTGCTATTCAACCGAAGGCTATGCAGACAATGATCATAGGTGTTACATCTGTATAATTACAGAGAGAGTGGTTTGGACTGCTTTAGCTCGGTGGTAGGGATGGTGGGAGCGGGGGACAGCTTAAGGCCAACCTGTGCTCCTTCCTGGGATTCTAATGGATCTGAGACAATTTACAGCATGGTGGTATTGTCAGAGAGAAATTTGTTTGTGTGAGATTCTAAGGAGCCTCTATTAGATCACAGAATCCTATGGCCGTGTTTCTAAACAGAGCTTCAAGAAGTCTAAAAGAGTTCTTTTAAAGTTTTATATTTCACTTGGTTGGTATAAATAAACACAATATATTGTAAGAACATATTAACTTATAACTGATTAATGCAAGCATTTTTAGTGCCAACATTAGTTTCTATGTAATGCTATTTTAATTACTGTGTTCTAACGAGAAGGAAGAAAAAAAGGAAGAAAATGATTTAATACATAAATGTTGCTTTATCACCAAGTGTAGGCCAAATTACATTAAGGCTCATCAAGTGAAAAAAAGAGTTCAAAATTTTGTGAAGAGTAGAAATGGTGGAGGAATTTTAGATAAACTGCTTTTTAAAAAACACAAACTGTGCCATAGCATGTCAAAGCTATATTCATATTAGAGGAATTTAGTTTCAGCAAAACAACATCATCCATCACAATACATTAATGCTGTTACTTTTAGATGTTTTTTTGTTTGCATTTAATTTATAAACTTATTTTTGCTTTATATTATATAAGAGCTTTAACCATGTAAATATTTCAGAAGTAGTACAATAAAAATAATTTAGTATAATGCTAGAGACCTGAGAGATTATCTTCTTTAAAATAATTTGCACTTTACTCCAAATGGAAAATGACTGTGTTAATGAAAAAAAGGATCAGGGCATAAGAGGCCTACGTGGAATAAAAGCTTCCTTGTCAAAGTAGAGTGATTTCTCTCTTAGCCTACCGTGGATATGCGTGCACATATACCACCCCCCCACCCCATACAAAGTGTACACAAACACATATACATAACACAGATCTACACCTGCACACATGAACACACACACCACACACTTACACATACATGTGCAATAACACAAGCACGACAGACACATATGTATCTATGTGTATCATTAATAACTCCACGCAAAATGGAAATACATATACACATCCTTCCATGAATTTATATCTGTATTATATAGAGACAAAAAGTACAAACTGAGAAAGCATTTTCACTAGGTTAGCATAGCACTTTTAAGAATGAGGCCTCCAGAATTACATCACCAGGCTACCAATTCCAGCTCTGACCCATCCTAGCTGAATAGCCTTGGACACATTTACTCGATGTTCAGTTCCTCGCTTTTCTTTTCATTGAATTGGGAAGGATAATGGGCATCTAGCACATAGAGTTGTGTAGAGAATTAAATGCACTATTATCAGTTAAGAAATTTAACACTATGTTGATACATAGGAAGGAATCAATAAAAAATAGTGGCTTACTATTTTTAAAAATTACATATTGATGGAAGGCAAGCAGTACTCTGGGGTCCTATAAGGGTCATGACACCAAGAGGTTCTCCTTCCTTTGTCAGAGAAAGTGAGAAGTCATCCCTAACATCTTGCAATCTTTTATTACCTGTATTCAATTTGTCACCATCTTGTTTTTTGTTTCCCGCTGAAACTCAGATTGATGCATTTCTCTCTGCTGTAGGCAGGCTCAGGCAGGAGGCTAACTGCTTCCCCTCATTTATTTTTCCCCCCACTGCAACCAGGGAGACCTTTTGCATAAAGTAAATACGACCATGTATTTCCTATAATAGTTTAATGACTTCCCATTGCTTCTAGGGTAAGACTTCATGGTGTAGCCCCACTCTACCTCACCATCCTTCCTGGTGGGTCAAGATACCTGTCTCCAAGGTGTGATACTCCCTTATTAAAAGTCTCATAGAACATGACCTGGCTATCTTAGTTAACCATTGTTTCCTTGTCACCTAGGAGAAAGTTCTCTACACGTTGGTTGGCTGGATGAGCAAAACGCAACACTGCTTTGACCTTTCTGAACCATGAGACATTAACAAAAGGATATGAAATATGACATGCAACGGAAAAAAGATGTTATGGGAGGAAAGTACTCTACAGGATGCAGAGTGTCTGGTGTAATTCAATAGTATGCAGAAGGGTACTACCAACATATACCACTGATGACTCATCATCAATGTATGTTGGAAGTGTTACCAATGAAAATGTCAGCAGTGACCAATGAATGTACTGGTTTCCAATAAAGGGAAAACAGATTAAGGGAATTGGTATTTCTGGTTTGCTGATTTGCTTGCTTGTTTTTAATCTGTTGTTTCTGAAAAGATTTATCGGTGAACACAAATGAGATTCCTCCTGGCTTTTTCTAGTGATATAGAGTGGAATCATTATAGCAGAATGGAGGGCTTGTAAGATCCAGCAAAATGGTGGCTACATAAGTATATCTCACTTTTTCAACAAATGAAATAAAAAGACCTGGCTCTGGTCTGGTTCTCTGACTTGCATGCTAATGGAAAACTATGCTCACATATCACAATTTTATAGATTATTGAAGTCATATATAAATACCCAGTGTAGTTTCACAGATCACTTAGCTTGGGCCACAACAGCAAATGAGAATGAAAGAAATGTCCTTGGCTTATCAACTCTAGTTTTCCTTGGTCCCATGAAGACATAACTTGCCAGGGCAAGGTAGTCTAAGAAGGTCTAGAAAAATTGAGCCTTAGGTTTATATCCTCACACATGACCTTTTTTTGATATGAGAGGCACTGGTGGTTCTGATCTGAATATATTTAACTAAATAAGATATGCATTCAATCTGTCAAACCTTTGTCAGCTTACTGGTGTCTTTGGTCCAACCATCCTCTACACATGTACCCCTTCATACTATATCCCACTATAGATATCATCTTAAAATGTACTGTAATCTGAATTTTTGTTAAAAATGTGTACTTTTTCCATTGAAATATTATTTTTTCCCAAGATTTAAAAATCTTATTTCTGGTGTACAGTTAATTCAAAGTAGTTCCTATACTCCATTCTTGTGTATTAACTTCATTTTCTCTCCAGCTTAACTCATCCTATAAAGTAGTTAACGATCTGATAACTAACAGTTGAATGCACTGGCAAATACTGATATTTCAATAATTCCTCTGTGAACTTTCTTGTAAAGTGAACAATCTTCCTGTAATAAAAATGATCCTCCCCAGTTATTGTATTATAGATTTTAAGAAACAGGAAACTTTTTTTAAGTAGTTGGCAAATAGTAGATTTTCTTTAACTGATTATGCATATACTTATTAATAAGAGTTACTGCGAACACTATATATAGATTGTTCATTTGTTCAGAATTAACATATTTTCCTTAATACTAAAATAACAAGAAAAAGATTTTTTCTTCCTCTTGTCACTTCACAATTCTGCTCTATATGGAGATCAGCATTCATACTGCTATAAAGAAATAAAATAGGTGTTTTCCATTTATCTAGATATTGTTTATCTGATTTTTTGAGAGGGGGTAAATGAATGATAATTGATGATTTCCCAAGAGTCATTTTGTTATATAATCTAGTTATGTTTCACGTGCTTTACCTGTTCTTCAAATAGTGCTAATCCATCCATTACTTCACTCATTCATTTATTTATTCAGCTTCTATTTACTAAGCAATTATCATGTGCTAGGTACTATCTTTTAACAGCTTTATTGATTGGTATGATTGATAAACAATATTCTATACAATTTTTGAAAAGTATACATTTTTACCAATTTTGGTACGTATTTATTCCCTTGAAACCAAAACCGCAACAAAGATAATGATCATGTCCATCACCCCCAAAGTTTCCTTATAGACATGTCACCCCACCCTCACCCTCCCATCACCAAGCACCCCCTGGTCTGCTCTGTCAATAAAAATAAGTTACATTTTCTAGAGTTTACATGAATGGAGTTATATAGTATTTAGTCTTTTGTGGTGTCTCTTCTTTCACTTAGCATAATTTTCCTTGAGATTTAGCCACGTTTTTGTGTGTTTCAACAGCTCAGTCCTTTTTATTGTTGAGTAGTTGTCCACTGTATGGATATACCACAATTGGTTTATCCATTCATCTGTGATGGGCAGCTGCATTAATTCTGGTTTTTAACTGTAGTAAATCAAGATGCTGTGAACATTCAAGTATAAGTCTTTCTATGAACCTATGCTTTCCATTCTCTTAGGTAAATAAATAAATGCCTAGCAGTAAGCAGTCTTTGGCATTTTAGCCATTCTAATATATGTGCAGTTTTATCTCATGGTTTTAATTTGAATGTAACTATAACTAATGATGTGAAACAACTTTTCATGTGCTTATTTGCCACTGTATTTTCTTCAGTGTGAAATATCTATTTAACTTTTTCCCTATTTACTATTGGGTTCTTTGTTCTCTTATTATTGAGTTTGGAGAGTTGTTATATAGTATAGATATAGACTTTTACAAGTGTAGATGATTGGCAAAAAATTCTCTTAAAGTCTAATTTCTGTTTTCATTCTCTTAACAGTGTCCTTCAAGGAGCAGAAGTTTTTAAACGTTGGATGAAGTACAATCTATTAATTTTTCTTATATGGATCCTGCTTGTGGTATTGTATACAAGGAATCTTTTCCTGTTCAAAGGTCATAGATTTTTCTCATTTGTTCCTTATTAGAAGTTTTATAGTTTTAGGTTTCATATTTAGGCCCATGATCCATTTTTAGTTCATTTTTGTATATGATACAAAGTATAGATCGAAGTTCTTTGGTGGGGGGGGGAGCACATGAATATCAATAGCCTAGCAAATTTTTTTTCAAAAACTATACTTTCCTTTGAATGGCCTTTGTACATTTAATTTAAAAATCACTTGGGGGCGCCTGGGTGGCGCAGTCGGTTAAGCGTCCGACTTCGGCTCAGGTCACGATCTCGCGGTCCGCGAGTTCGAGCCCCGCGTCGGGCTCTGTGCTGACCGCTCACAGCCTGGAGCCCGTTTCAGATTCTGTGTCTCCCTCTCTCTCTGACCCTCCCCCGTTCATGCTCTGTCTCTCCCTGTCTCAAAAATAAACGTTAAAAAATAAAAAATAAAAATTTTCTGAAAAAAAAAAAAATCACTTGCCCATATGCCCATATATTTCTGACTCTATTTTGTTCCATTGATTTATTTGCTTATCTTTATACCAACACTAAACTGTCTTGATTACTAAAGCTTTATAGTAAGTCTTGATATCTTCCCTTTCAAAGTTGTTTTGGTTATTTACATTACATTTTACTACATAGACTTTTACAGTGAATCATAGAAGTAACTTGTCAATTTGTATAATATAGTCTGCTGACATTTTGATTGAGATTTTATTAAATCTATTGTTTGATTTGGGAAAAATTGATACTGTCACAATTTTGAGCCTTCAGAAACACGAAAATAGCATATAGTATTTTCCTTTATCATCCAAAAGCAGAGTGTCCCTACGAAACCTTTGATACGGCAAAATAGCCTCAAGAGTTTCCCACTCTTTTTTTTAAGGGATACAAAAAAGTGCTGATTTGAAGGGGCACAGGCACCCCAATGTTTATAGCAGTACTATCAACAATAGGCAAATTATGGAAAGAGCCCAAATATCCATCAACTGAAGAATGGATAAAGAAGATGTGGGGTGTGTGTGTGTGATGGAATATTACCCAGTGATCAAAAAGAATGAAATCTTGCCACTTGCAATAACATAGATGGAACTAGAATGTATTATGCTAAGTGAAATAAGTGAGTCAGAGAAAGAAAATACATTATTTTCACTCATATGTGGAATTTAAGAAACAAAACATATGAACACAGGAGAGGGGAAGGAAAAATAAGATAAAAACAGAGAGAGTGGCAAATCGTAAGAGACTCTAAAATACAGAGAACTGAGTGTTCCTGGAGGGCATGTGGGCAGGGGAATGGACTAAATGTGTGATGGGCATGAAGGAAGGCACCTGTTGGGTTGAGCACTGGATATTATATGTAAAGTGATGAATCACTAAATTCTACTCCTGAAACCATTATTACACTATATATTAACTAACTCGGATTAAAAAAAAGAAAAGTTCACATTAGGTCACCTCACTTTTACAAAAGACCTATATTAAGTTTTTGCTAACTGAAAGAAATCCAAAGAGGATTTTTGGTTTTATGAAAAAGCCATTACCATACTGATGTAGGTCTTTCATAAAGCAAAATGGCCTAACTTGAACTCTTGAAAAGTGGGGGATATGTGTATCACCTTTTATTTAGGGCACCTTTAATTTATCTCAGCAATGTTTTATATTTACCATGTACAATTACAACACATGTTTTCACAAATTTACCACTATGCATTTAATATGTTTTCATACTGATCTAAACGGTATGATTACTGAATTTAAATTTTTGATTATTTTTTGCTAACCTATAAACATATATATACATAAATACAATTGATTATTGTTTCTTGATTCCATACAGTGCGCCTTGTTAAACTCAGTTCTGGTAACTTTTTGTTAGTTTATGTAATATTTTCCACATAGATGATCATGCCAACCGGGGAAAAGCAGTTTGCTCTTCCTTTCCATTTGGATGTCTTTATATTTTTTCTATTGCCTCATTATGATGGATCAGACCCACAGTAACATATTCAGTAGCAAGTAGGCAGCTTTGTCTTGTTCCTAAACTTAGAGGTAAAACATCTAGTTTTTCAATATTGATCGTGATGTTTGCTAGAGAATTTTCTCAGATGTCCTTTATCAGATACAAGGGGTTCCCTTCATTGCCAAGAGTTCTTATTTAATCAAAAATGGATGTTGAAACCTGTCAAATAGTTTCCTTTAATGTATTAAAATGATTGTGTGGTTGTATATTTACTTGTTTTAATTGTATTTTTTTTAATTTTAGTTGTTAAAATGGTAATTTACATTGGTTTTTAATATAATAAGCCAATTTTTGCATTTTTGGATACTCCCTGCTCGGTCATGATACATTATTATTTCAGTGCGTCATTAGATTCTATTTTCTAAAATTTTTTAAATAATTTTTCGCATCAATATTCGTTGCAGATTTTCATCTGTAGTTATATTCTCCTCTAATGTCTCTGTCTGGGTTTTCAAATAGGATAGTGCTGGCCTCATGGAATGAGTTAGGAAGTATTCCCTCGTTTTCACTCTTTTGGAAGATTTTGTGTAAAATTGCTGTAATTTTTTCTGTGCCTAGAAGCCTTCACCAATAATGCCATCTTGGCCTGGACTTTTTGTTTGTTTGTTTTGAGAGAGAGAGAGAGAGAGAGAGAGTACACATGAACATGTGCACAAGCATGAGTGAGAGAGGGGCAAAAGGAGAGGGAGAGAGAAAATCTTAAGCAGGGCCCATTCTCAGCGCACAGCCCATCCGTGAGGTCATGACCTGAGCCCAAATCAAGAGTCAGATGCTTAACCTACTGAGCCACCGAGGCTCCCTGGATTTTTTTTTTTTTTCTAATGACAAATTTATCATTTAAGTAAGTCATCTACTTAAAGATCTTCTCAGGTTATCCACTTTTCCTTGACTGAGATGGGTAGTTTGTAACTTTAAAATAATTTGTCCATTTTGCCTAAGTTAGTACACTTATTGGTATGAAATTATTCAAATTGCCCATTACCGTTTTAATATCTGTTGAATTGTGATATCATCTTTCTTATTTCTGATGTAGCAATTTTGTGTCTTCTCTTTTCCCTTTTAGTCTGTCTAGATGTTCATCAATTTTATTGATCTTATCAAATAACCAAATTTGGGTTTGATAATTTTGCTTTTACATATACTGTCTTTTTCGCACCACAGTTAATTACTTTTAAATTTTTTTTAAGGTTTATTGTTATTACTTGTTTTTGAGAGAGAGAGTGAGCAAGCAGGGAAGGAGCAGAGAGAGAGGGAGAGAGAGAGAATCCCAAGCAGGCTTCATGCTATCATCACAGAGCCTAATTCAGGTTCCAACTCACAAACTGTGAGATCATAACCAAGAGTCCAAATGCTTAACTGACTGAGCAACCAAGGTGCCCCATATTTTTTAGCAATTAAATGCTTTTGATGAGATATAATTTATAAGAATATCTTATATAGGTACCCAAGTGTCTACCATTTTTCATGCTCTTGATTCCGTATTTTCATCTAGTCCCCTCTTCTTTTTGCTTGAAGTAACTCCTTTAACTTTTCTCATCATTAAGGTCTGCTAGTATTGAATTATTTCACTTTTGTATGACTGAAAAATTACCTACTCTATATTTTTGAAAGACATTTTATTGTAGGTAGAATTCTAGGTTGATAATTTTCTTTCATTATATTAAAGATTTGTCCTCTGATCTTCTCATTTGTATCATTTCTGACAAAAAATCTGTGATTATCTTTATTTTTATTCTTCTGTATAAACATTTTTTAAAAATACACTTTTATTTTTAGAATTATCAAAAATTTGCTGAGATAGTACAGAGTTTCCATATATCGTGTACTCTGTTTCCTGTTAATCACATCTTCATGTGTTACAATTATTGAACTAATATTGATGCATTATTATTAACTGAAGTCAATATTTTATTCAAATTTCCTTAATTTTTACTTAACGTCTTTTTATTGTTTGAGAATCCCATCCAGGATATCACATTATAATTCATATTATCTCTCTTTGCTCTGGTAATTCATATATGTCGCTTTTTCCCCTCTGGCTGATTTTAATATTTCTCTTTACCGCTGGTTTTAAGCAATTTGATTATGTTGGGTTTCAGTGTAGTCTTCTTTAAGTTTTTTTTAAATTAATTTTTACTTGGGGTTTGTTGATCTTCTTGGATATATTGCTTTATAATTACCTTCGAATGTGGAAAATTGGTGGCCATTACTGCCACAAATAATTTTTTGTGCCCCCTTTTCTCTTTCAGGGACTCAAATGAGAGTCCTCCCAAATAAGAACATGGTAGGGCGATCAATGTTTACTTTTTCATTCTCTTTTTCTTTTTGCATTCCTTTTGGATAGTTTATATTGCTATATATTTAAGTTTACTATTTTTTTTCTTCTTCAGGGTGTAATTTTCCATTAATCCCATAAAGTGTATTTTTTTAAAAAAATTTTTTTTCAACGTTTATTTATTTTTGGGACAGAGAGAGACAGAGCATGAACGGGGGAGGGGCAGAGAGAGAGAGGGAGACACAGAATCGGAAACAGGCTCCAGGCTCCGAGCCATCAGCCCAGAGCCCGACGCGGGGCTCGAACTCCCAGACCGCGAGATCGTGACCCGGCTGAGGTCGGATGCTTTACTGACTGCGCCACCCAGGCGCCCCCATAAAGTGTATTTTTAATCTCACACATTATAATTTTTATCTCCAGAGTCTGATTTGGGTCTCTTTTATTTTTATGTATATTCTACATCTCCACTTAACATGTTCAATTCTTCCTTTAGCTTTGTGAACATATGGAGTACATTTAAAATAATTGTTTTAATATCCTTGTCTACGAATTCTAACATCTGTGTCACATCTGTGTCAGTTTCAATTGATTGATTTTTCTCTTTATTTCAGGACATGTTTTTCTGCTTCTTTGCATGCCTCCCAGTTTTTGATTGGGTGACAGACATGAAGTTTATCTTGATGGTTCTGGAAGTTTTCTTCTCTTTTTGTATTTCTATAAATATTCTTCTGCTTTATATTAGTACACAATTCATTTACTTGGAAGGAGTTGAATTTTTCAAATTTTTCTTTCAAGTTTTGTTAGGTGGGACCAGAGCAGCATTTGGTCAAGAACAATTATTCTCTGCCTGAGACAAACTCTTCTGAGTATTCCACCCAGTGCTGTATGCATTACGGTTTTTGGTTTTTGTTTTTTTCCTCAACCTGGTTATTAGAAATAGGCACTTTTTCCAGCTTCTTATGTGTGCCAGGCACTGTTCCCTCTAATCCTCTCAGATGGGTTCTTTTCTCCAGCCTTTATTAAGTTTCCTCATGTGTGAATCCTGATTTTTACTCTGCTGACTACCAGGGAAGGGGTCCTCTGCACATACACAGTTTTTTCTCTGTAACTCTCCATTTTCAAACTGGTGCATGAACCTTTCCACCTTTGTCTCCTTGAACCCTTAGCACTGTTTTTTTTTAACTCTGGTTGTCCACCGAGGCCACCTGGGCTCTGCTCCCTGTGCCAAGGCCTGGAAACTCTGACCTTGTTTCTCTTGTGTCTCACTGGTCACCTCTGGATCCCCTCATCTGCCTTATCTCTTAATGTTGGGGGAGCTCAGAGATCTCGTCTTTTCTTTCCTTATTCACTTCCTTGCTGTTACGATTTGTTCTTATCTATACGCTAATGATTCCCCAATTTATACCCCAAACTTAGATACCTTCTGTAGAATACTTGTTTAAAGTGCTCAATATATTGCTTAAATAGGTATCGTAAGCCTAATATAATGAGGTAATATATCCAACTCTGAGTCACGATCCCCTGTTTCCTTCTCAGAAAGCTGCTCCTCTTGAAGTTTTCATCATCTCAGTTAACGGTCACACCATTCTTTCAGGTTCTCAGGCTCAAGACCATGAAGAAATCTTTGAGTCAGCACTTTCTTTCATACCTTCTCATACTTCAATAAACCTGCTGATTTTATCTTCAAACTATACGCAGAAATGAACCATTTTGGCCACTTTCTTCACAATCGACATCATCTTTCATCCAGGTAATACGTGCTTAAAGTCTTGGTGTTATCTGTGTACAACGTAAGGCTGCTATTTGTAACTTCTTTAACCAGAAATGTTGCAAATAAATTAATTTTAATGGGGAGGATGTATAGCGATGATATCCAACAAATAATTTTAAAAGTACAGAGCAGTCACAAGGATTATGTATCTCAAGGTCCGGAGACTTGACAAACTTTGTTTTCATAAGAATGTTTTCTTCCAGGGGTGCCTTGGTGGCTCAGTGGGTTAAGCGTCCAACTTCAGCTCAGGTCATGATCTCTGTGGTCTGTGAGTTCGAGCCCCACGTGGGGCTCTGTGCTGACTCCTCAGAGCCTGGAGTCTGTTTCGGATTCTGTGTTTCCCTCTCTCTCTGACCCTCCCCTATTCGTGCTCTGTCTCTCTCTGTCTCAAAAATAAATAAATGTTAAAAGAAAATTAAAAAAAAAAAAGAATGTTTTTTTCCAACATTTTGCATAAACTTTTTTATTTTGGAATAATTTTAGATAATACAAAAAATTTCCAAAGATAGTTTAAATTATACCTTTATACTACTATCCAGTTTCAGTTTCTCCTAATGTTATCATCTTATGTTTGTCAAAACTAAGAACCCAACGTTGACATCTTACTCTTTAAACTCCAAAATGTATTTGGATTTCTCTAGGACCCAATCCAGAATGCTACATTCTTCTTAGTTGCCATACCTCCTGGTTTCGTCTGGTCTGTGGCATTTTCCCGGTCTTCCTATTTTTCATGACCTTGATAGTTTCTTGAAACTATTTTTCATGACCTTGAAAGTTAGTACTCGAGCAGTACTAACCAGGTATTTTGTAGAATATTCCTCAAGTGTAATTTGTCTGATATGGTCTCATGTTTAGAATGGGGTCGTGGGCTTTTGGAAGGAAAATCACAGAGGTGATGTACACTTGTCATCACATCATATCAGGGGGTACATGACATCAACATGACATCATTGTTAATATTGATTTTGATCATAGATGGGGCTTGCCAAGATTCTCCACTGCAAGGTTACTATTTTTGCTTTCTACACTCTACGTATTGGAAGTGAGTTACTAAGTCCAATCTACATTTTGTATCCACACTCTGTAAGAAAAAATTTGTCCGTTTTCGTCCACTTACTTATTTATTCACTCATTTATTTGTGTCAGGGCAGATACACGTATTTATTTCACACTCTGGATTATAATTCACTGCTATTTATTTTCTCCAAATTTTTCCAGCTCTAGCCATTGGGAGCTCTTTCAAGTTGTCTGCTCTATCTTTCTGACATAGCCCCATGCTTATTTTTGTTTGTTTGTTTGTTTTTGTTTGTTTGGTTGGTTTGGTTTGTTTGTTCGACCACTTCTTTTCTAGTACTCCGATCAAGCATTTTACTCAAAAAATGAAAAAAAAAGTAATAACAACTGAAAAATGTTTAAGTTTTTCTAACACTTTGCCCTTTATGAAAGCAGAACATTTGTCATTGGTTTCAATTACTTACTACAGCAAGATGCCTGGGGATAGCTATTTAATTGGGTTAAGATGCTCTGTTAAAATGTTTCTTTTCAGTCTAGCTCAAGGCTGGCTGATGCTTCTAAATTTCTCAAGGCCAACCTACATAATTTAGAACTCCTTATTCTACTATGGGCACCAATGGTATCTGCCACAAAACAAGCAAACGTTTCTAAACATGCTCTCCCTTACATTAATGCACAAATCTATCTTTAGGCCTGAAATTTTTATATTTAGTTGAACTATTCTTTAGGAAATATGATTTCCAAAATATTTCCATTTAGTCAACCTGAGGTGGATGAAAGATGAGGCACATATAAAAGGTAAGTTAAATGTTCCAATGGATGATGGGAAACTCCAAAGCGAAAGAGATGGTAAAACACATAGGGTTGATATTTTCACATTTTATCTTTTCTCGTATTTTCATGGTTGATAAGAAGTGAATATGCTTAGGATGCAAAACCATGAATCATTACCCTGACAGATATATTTAGATCTTTGTAATACAGATTTTTAAATTTTTTTTTTATTTTTTCAAATGTTTATTTATTTTTGAGAGAGGGAGAGAGAGAGAGCATGGGAGGGGCAGAAAGAGAAAGAGAGAAATCAAGCAGGCTCTGCACTGTCAGTGCAAAGCCCTATGTGGGGCTTGATCTCACGAACTGTGAGATCATGACTTGAGCCAAAATCAAGAGTCTGGTGCCTAACCGACTGAGCCACCCACATGCCCCTGTAATACAGATTTTATATGGATAGGACCTCCTGCATATGTGGCTGAGAAAGGCAATATAATATTTAAGATTAAACTAAATTTAAAAATCAATATTGGTCACAATTATTCTATCTATAATTCATTTAATAAATGTAGCAAGTTTCCTATTAAAGTGTACAACTAGTTGACTCTGCTAACATCACAGAATAAATGTTCAGAGTATACCTTTCCCCCATGTCATTTTATTTAGTCAAACGCTTTGGTTAATATTAACATTAACCAATTCCAGATGTCAACAATTAAGTTCAATCCAACAAAACATTTAGTCAGACACTTTCCTCAGACCGAGAATAAGAAGACTTTACATAAACATGTGTAGTGGATTTTGAGTCTATCTTAAGATAAAATAGTTGTGTTTAGTGACTAAACATATCATTACACAGATGCCTGATCCCCTTCTGCAGCTGTTCATGCTGTTTTGGTTCTACGTACGGAGCCCCTTTGCTCGTCTTTCTCGCGGCTCTCCCTTAGTGTTGCACTATTTGGGGGAAAATCTGCAGATGAGGGGTTCTGGCTGATTCTGTAATGCGCCTGCAGAAAGCTAAGCTTGCATTGTAATGAGGTCAGATTTCATTTCTAAGCAAGGTCACGCTCCAGGGTTGGTAGAACTCCAAGGAAAATCAAAGTGCTGAAAGAAACATCTGAAAGGTGGTGATTCAGTAGGTGGCACTCTTTCCTCCCTGCAAATCCCGATGTCAATGCCCAGATTCGGTCTGTCTTTCCGAGTAGATTTACATCATGACTTCTTTTGACCACTAGGGAATTTGTACAGAATAGTTTATTTGGGGAAGCAGGTGCTTTTAGTTTTCTTCGGAATACAAGGAGATTTCCTTGAAGCTCTATGTCCCATCTTATATGACCTCTGTATTTTTGTTTTGCTTTACCTAGAACTCCAACCTGATCAACTGGGCTAACTACACAGGCACATAGGCTGCTGAAAACCTTTCTTCTGCTTAGAAAACATTTCCTCATTTCTGTATGAATTGTGTGTTTCTGATTATTTATGAAATTCTCACTTAGCTCCCAGAGTTGCACAGATCTCAAAATTACCTGCCTTGTAGAAGCTTCAAAAAAAATTTTTTTAATGTTTATTTATTTTTGAGAGACAGAGACAGACAGTGTGAGTGGGGGAGGGGCAGAGAGAGAGGGAGACACAGAATCTGAAGCAGGCTCCAAGCTGTCAGCACAGAGTCCGATGCGGGGCTCAGAATCACAAGGAGCAAGATCATGACCTGAGCCTCAGTCAGACACTTAACCTACTGAGCCACCCAGGAGCCCCAGAGAAGCTTCACATTTTAATGACTCCCGAAATATACAAATACTGATTTCTCTGATCTTTCTTCATGAGCTTGAGAAACTGCACCTTTAGCTTTTATTAAACTTAATGTCAACCAGGATCCAGGAGATAGATTTATTAACGAATTAGATTTCCTTCTGGAAATCTCCTTTGCCTCAAATGTAAAAATAAAACAAAAAAAAATTGAAGTTCATACTTTTCCATGACAAAAGGATGAAACATGTTTATTCCCCCTTTCAAAAGAAAATACTAAAACTACTTGAAGAAACCATTTCATGATGTCTCATTTAGACTGAATATAAGAAATAGAGAAAGTGGAATTCTCCCTGCTCGATTACACAAAAGAATGTGCTAAACAAGTAGAAATAATCTAATATTGGTTGAAAAAATTACAGTTTATTCTATCAGATTATTACATTTTCTTTTTAAACAATTTTTTCTTTTTCTTTCTCTGCCAACATTAGCTTTTTGCTTTGCAATGTGACTTTGCTTTTGTTAAAATTTGTAAAGAAAGTCAGGTGTGACTGAACTTGCGATTTATAAGAGCAAAGGAGTATAAGTAAATTCATTTGAGGTTCCATTAGTTCAACCAGAAAAGGTTGCCTGGGTATGATGTTTTGACATTTACTCAGTACCCACAGAATATCGTGCAGAGAGGGAAAAAGTTCACACACATTCACGAGCATGCAGATACACATATGTGCACAC
Source organism: Lynx rufus (assembly GCF_022079265.1). NCBI lineage: Eukaryota > Metazoa > Chordata > Mammalia > Carnivora > Felidae > Lynx > Lynx rufus. Next base: position 15,626,267 of record NW_025814845.1, read on the forward strand.
ACACATGCACATGTAAGCTTCCATTGAGTCAGAGCAACTTGATCAGTTCCAAATAGAAATGAAAGATACAAATTTCCCAAGAATATGATAAACACATAAACTGTCTCCTTCCTCTAGTAATGTTGTTTGAATCACTTGAATAGCTCTTTTGGACCTCCTTGAATCCTCCCACCAATTAAGTTTTGACACACCAACCAGTGCCAACCATAAACTCCAGTTAGAAAATTATATGATCTGCAAATCTCCCTAAACTCTTTGGCTCCTATTCCTAGAACAATACTGTGCTGTACATAGTATTAATTGTTTCTGATGACAGGGATAATTTTAGAGAGGACTTGGCTGGCTTCTCCGGTCTCCTTATTTGCACTTCTTTGTGACAAGTTCTGGAAGAAGTGAGGCGTAGACGCTGTGAATTCCCCATAGCTAACTCACAGTTCTGAGGTTATAAGCCTTCATGGGACTCCTGCATTCTTTTTTCTTATTTAAACAGGTCAAAAAATGCCAAGCAGGCTTTAGCTTGCATTGTTTGTGCTTGATTCTATATAGCTTCGATCATCTTCTTTGGATCTTTTTTTAAAAGTTTATTTATTTATTTTGAGAGAAAGAGAAAGAGAGAGAGCGAGTGCATGTAAGACAGGGCTGGGAGGGGCATAGAGAGAGGGGGAGAGAGAAAGAGAGAGAGAGAGAGAGATAGAGAGAGAGAGAGAGAGAGAGAGAATCCCAAGTAGGTTCCATGCTAACGTTGCAGGGCTTGAACTCATGAACCGTGATATCATGAGCTGAGCAAAAACCAAGAGTAGGATACTTAGCCAACTGAGCCACCTAGGCACCTCTGGATCTTTTTTATACAGAGATTTTGAACAAATCTTGACTGTGCACAGGAAATAACCACAGATCTGGGGGGGCTTGGGAAAATTAAAAAATCTTGTTTATAGAGTGAAACACATCATCACATAAGAGTGCGTTGGATCATAATCTCCATGCCCCCTTGAAGTTTATATTCTTGCCCCTATGTTTCATGCTTTTGTACATCTTTTTTCTTTCTCACCAGAATGTTTCCCCCAAACTCCTGCCAAGTCCACTTTGCCTACCAGCTAATTTTTCAAAATCCAGGGCAGACATCCTCACTGGAAAAGCTTTAGTTTATTCTGCACCAGTGCAGCTGCGTTCATTTCTCCATTCCCTGATCAATGACTGGGCTTCATTATTGAGTCTCCAGGTCATAATTTTGCACACAACTCGAGGGTGATGAACAGCACTGTTTTCTAAATGGCTGGTGCCTTTGAAGTTGGGAAAAGAGGCAGATTTTGCCTAGAAACTACCACTATGCCTGCCACCTAGAACATACTGAGTATTGGTTGAACTGAATTTGTCTAATGTAAAACCAGAAAATTCAACCATGAATATACTAAAGTTAAAAAAGAACTTTAGATGTCAATAGTTCAATAGACTCAAATCATGGATGAGTAAATGACACCCAAAGCTGTGAATTGATGAATGATATTTTGCATGGCTAAGTACTGGCAGACTAACTTGGATTAGAACCCAGTTCTTGTGTATCTCTCTTTTCCACAGCAGCGGCTGCCTCACAAATTGCTGACACGTAAAGGTACTATTCCAATTGGGAAATGTTGACTTTATAAAATCCTGACCTTGGAAAGCATTCCCATGGAGAAATTCACATTTCCTTCCAGTGTGTTAGATGACTGTAGCTCTAATAAATTGAGCAATCTCTTCATCCATTTTTGGTTCTCAGGTTGAATAGTGCTTTGCAGTCCTTACCTTGTAAGATCACAGAGTTCTCTACAGGTACTAATTAGGCTTCATGACACTCCCCTGTGGAAATGATCTTATTATTATGACTAAAATGGTACTAAAGATATTTAACGTGTTTAACCTAAAAGTGAAGAAAAGGCATTAAGCAGTCCAACCCCAGGCTTCCCGTACTGAAAGCACTCCAACACCAAGAAGCTTGACAGCATGGCCTGGGGCGAATTGAGGAAGTGGAGAAAGGCTTGTCTATTGAGCACAGCTTGGAGAGACCATCTGTATTCGGGTTCTTCAGAGAAAGAATCCAGTAGGTTATTAGGATATATATGTGTGTATACATGCACATACACACGCGCGCATGCACACACATATAGACACACATACATGTGCAATATGTTTATGTAGATATGGACATATACACACATGTAGATATGTATTCATATGTATGTATTTAAGTGTGTATATATATGCATATATATCCATATATTTATCTAGAGAGATTTTGAAGAATTGGCTCATGTGATTATAGAGTTATCTGCTAAGTTATCTGCTAAGTTCCGTTATCTGCCATCTGCAAAGTGGAGACCTAGAAAAGCCAGTGGTGCAATTCAGTCTGAGTGCAAAGGCTTGAGAGCCAAGTGAGCCAATGATATAAATCCCAGGCGAGGGGTAGGAGAAGATAAGATGGGACGCTCCAGCTTCACAGTGAGACGGGTAAAAAGAGGCAAATTCCTCCTGCCATCACCTCTTGTCCCATCGAACCCCCTAATGACTTGGAGGATGCCCACCGATAGTCTGAATTACTCAGTCTACCAATTCCGATGCTAATCGCGTTGAGAAATGCCCTCACAGGCACACCCAGAAATAATATTTAATCTGGGTACCCTGTGGCTAGTCACGTTGACATATAGAATTAAGCATCACACCATCCCATTTACCTCGTTCATACCTCCCGCCCTTCCGCCCCACTTAGCTCTACTTTCTTTGGCCATTCTTTTCAGCTTTTCTTTTCCTCTGTTAATCTCCAGTTTATAAATTCCTTTAATAACCTGATGTCCAAACCTGATAATTGCTTAAAAGCACAGATTGTTATGCCTTATGTAGGGATCCTTTCTCTAGACAACTGTTTTGTCTTGCCTTTAATTCTACTGCACAGGGTGAAAATATGTATCCTGTACCTTTTATTTATCCACACCAACTGTAATCTACTCTAAGCACCTATCTATCTATACTGCCTGGAAATTTATTCTGCATCATTTAGGGGTTTTTCTGTGTCACCCAGTGTACAACATAGTGCAAAAGTTCCATTCAGGAGCAGGTGTCCTATGCAAGAAAATTAAAAAAAAAAAACCTCAACATTGTGCTATGTTGATCTTCGCTAAAGTGATCATTCATTAATATCTCTGGATTTCTTGTACGGGGGTGGATGTCTTGCTTTGGACCCTCACTTGGGCATGATAGTACTTGCTAAAGTGTTGACTCAGCCTCCTGAGATACCCCATTTACTTCTTGGTCCATGAGGTCATTGAGCCTCAGTGTGTTATTGAAAATGACTCTAGGAAGGTCCCCACAGGTCATAAAACCCATGCCTTTTACAGTCTTTTGGGAATATCTCCTCATCAACTTCTGGGCTTGTATGGCTTCTGCCTTCCGGTCCCAAGCTCTCCTTCCATCCTTTCCCCCCTGGGCACATTCTGAACAAACTCCCTTGAATGGGTCTTTAGAAACAAAATTTTGTCCTCTCCTTCTTTTGGGAAGGGGTAGAAAATGAGATCATCAGTGAGGTTTTTTTTATTTATCCATTATTTTCCTTCCTTCCTTCCTTCCTTCCTTCCCTCCCTCCCTCCCTCCCTCCCTCCATCCCTTCCATTCCTCTTCCCTTCCCTCCCCTCCTCCTTTCCTGACATAGCTACTCTTTCCCTCCTCCATATATCTTAATAAGTATTATCAAACGTAACTTTCATACTGTCCTTATGCAATTCTGTTTCTATCACCTTTGTTCATGTTTCTATTTTCCTAAACTTGCCTTTTTTACTATTTGATCAGTGAACTATTATGACAACAAAACCAAACTCAGATGTCACTTCATTCAATCATTTAATAAATATTCAATATTTATTGAATGATTCCAAGCTCTAGAGATATTGTAGTGGGAAAAAAAAGGATAAGATTTCCGTTTTCATGACACTTATCTCTTTTGCAAAGCCTACACTGCCATTTCCCAGTACAGATATATACCTTCCATTATAGCAGTGTTTCTCAACCAAGGAGTATTATTGCTATTATTGTGTTGTATGCTAATCATCGGTTTTCATATCTTTATTTCCTATAATTCTGGAAATCTCGGAGGGCCCTACTTGTATCATTTTGTTTTGGTCCCTCTCCTCCCCCCTATTGCTTAGTATACAGCCTGGTGTACCTTAGGTGATCATAAAATGTTTGTTATATTTTGGTGATTTCAAATCTCCTGAGCATCTACTATACAAAAAACAATGTAATAGTTCTTTTCAAAATGATAACATTTGAAAAGGTGGGTGTTAATACTCTCAAATTAACTAACCTGGAGACATGGAAAGTTATTGTTTAATGGGCATAAAATTTCAGTTGTGTACGATGAAAAAGTTTTGGATATTGTTTGCACAACAAGGCAAATATACATACTAATACTGAAGTGTACATTTAAAAATGGTTAAGATGCTAAGTTTTATGTTTTGTGCATTTTGCTACAATTTAAAAAAACTAACAGTCTAACGGAGATAAGTTTTGCTCATATTGTGATATCAAATAGAAAGTGGTAATTCTCCTAAGAGATATACAAATCTGATGGAATTCAGAAGATGGGGAAGTGACCAAGGAAGACCCATCTCCCCTCCTCTAGAAACTGTGCCTATACAACTTCTGGAAGACTTGTGTGCCCTGTGTGGAAAATCTTTAGAATTTTATCGTAATAAATCATAAAAAATAATGTCATTATTTTATCAAATAAATGACAGAATATATGAGGAAAGAGAAACAGGTTAATATTAGTTGAGTTTGAATCAACTCAGATCTGGCAGAACTTCTTTGATGAGTTTGTCCAGCAGGCAGTGAGAAATGTAGGGCACAGGCTTAGGAAAGAAGTCTGAATGCAAGATAGTGACCAAAAATTCACTCCAGCAAGTCTGGACCCATGACAGTATATCACGTCTAAGAAGGGAAAAAAGCAGGAGAAGGAAAACAGAGAAAGCTGAAGACTGATCTTGTGGTATAACTCAGGGTACAAGAGGAAAGAGAAATTTATGAAGGAGATGGACAGGAAAGATAAGAAGAGATGTAAACACACTGATTTGTTATTTAACCTTCTAATGTTTACACTGACCCTTTACTGATATCTTCTAGTTTTCAAGGTAGAGTGATGATATATATTCGTTATTATGTATTGATAAATACTAATATTTTTGTGGTGATTTAACAGTTTGCAAAGTTGCTCCTTAGAACATGACTATAAGGAAACTATAAGGAAAGAATCCATTCTTCCCTTTCTGCAGGAAAATAAGTTCCATGTATCATGGTTTGTTTTTCAGCCACATGGGAAACAGCAGAAACTATGTTTCCCAACACCAATTATCATTCTCTTTTTAAGCATCATTTATTAACATCTCATTTTTAACACCAATTCTCAATTTTTCCGTACATCATCTCTTTTTCCTAACGAGAACTAACTCCTGTAGAAGGGTAGAGTGAGTGATTTTATGATCATGGATGACTTCCAAGAGAGCAAATTGAGTTGAAGGGCTGAGATCTTCGCCAGCCTCCAAGGAGTGTGTGTGCTATGCTAATGGAGGTAGAGAACACAGACAACTCTTTGAGGCCCCTTGCTAGCGAAACAAAGCAGAATTCGGCTGTTTTCTTCAAGCATTGTAAGATTGCATGATATTTTTCTCACATATAAAAGACCTGAGAACTTATAGGCAAATAATCATACAATGGATAAGAAGAGATGGAAAAATGTAAAAAGGGAGAGGAATAACAGATGGCAGGTGTCCTTCAGGAGACAGGAGGAGATGGAATCAAAAGACAGTATGATTAGCTTGCAAAGGCAGGAGAGATACTTTTCTCCCAGACACAAAAGAGATGATCAAAGTCTAACTAAAGGTAAAGGAAGATATAGAGTGAATGGTATGGTTGTTGACAACTTTTTTGAGATGGAGAGGAGAGAAGATAAGTTACCAGCTTCAGATAGCTTCATTTTTTTTTTTTTTTAGGAAATGAAAAAAGACATGAGAGCGAGAGAGAAGATCTACACTGGATCACAGGGAAAATTTGAAAAACAATTCTGCTGCAAACGTTATCTGACACCAGAAAGCAGAGTCTTTAAAAGATCCTGGGGGCGCCTGGGTGGCGCAGTCGGTTAAGCGTCCGACTTCAGCCAGGTCACGATCTCGCGGTCCGTGAGTTCGAGCCCCGCGTCGGGCTCTGGGCTGATGGCTCGGAGCCTGGAGCCTGTTTCCGATTCTGTGTCTCCTTCTCTCTCTGCCCCTCCCCCGTTCATGCTCTGTCTCTCTCTGTCCCAAAAATAAATAAACGTTGAAAAAAATAAAAAAAAAAAAAAAAGATCCTGAACTAATTTAACCCTTTGTGCTCAGCTCCTGGTGTCTAAGTATCTTTTCTGGCCAAAAGGGAATAGGGAGAGCAGCCTTGGAGAAATGACTCATTCCAAAGAAGGGCAAAGAGAAAACACGATAAACTGGACTATCTTGTTGTGCCTGAGAACTGAAAGTGCTCAAAACAGTATGAGGATGAGCCAGACTGAAGTCGTTTCCAAAAGGCAAATTTGAGACAATTTGTGCATCAGAGTAAATAATGATGCTAAAATGTGTTATAATCCACTGAATAAAATAAGAATACATGAAGCCATACCGATAATCAATGAATAAACAAAACTGTGGGGAGAAGGTAAAACAGAATGCCAGTTAGCTAGCTAATAAATGTGGAATAAAAGAAATAACAAAATCACCCCGTGCAATCACCATAATAATAATGAAATCACACAGAAATCAGCAATGGATGCTATGACTCGCCTGTGAAAATTTCATGAGGAATATCGTATTTACAAGGTCTTAAAGTATCTCCACACAAATTGTTTGTTAATTACAGTAAAAGTGGTAACTGAATGAAGACACATGACAATCATCACTTTAACTTCTAAATCAGAGTTAAATTTACCCAAGATGGGGCGAATCAATTGGCATTCAGTGTCTCTCACTGACAAGGACACATTATTACATTCGTGGCATTCTTCACTAAAAACGCGTACCTTAAATGTAACCATTAGAAAGCATTAGACACACCAAGCTGAGGAAGAATCTACAGTTTACCTACTCTGTACTCTTCAAAAATATTAATACGGTGAAAGACAAAGAAACATTAAGAAATGGTTCCATATTAATGGAAAGTAAAGGGACATGACAAGTAAATTAAACGGATTATCTTGCATTAAATCCTGATTCAGAAAAAAAAAAAGTTGCGGTAAAGAACCAATTGGAAAAATTTGATATTGGCTGTAAATAAGAGTATTTAATAATGTTTAATTTCCTGCCTTTTATAACTTTACTATGATTGCATAGGATAATGCTTTTGTTCCTAGGAAATACACACTGAAGTTTTCAGGAGTAAAGTCTCGATGAGTGCAATTGGCTCTCAAGTGTTTCAGGAAAAAAAAAAAAAAAGATATGCTTAATAAAGAGCAGAAGAAAATGATGAAGCAAATGTGACAAAATATTAACAATTTGTGAATAAGGAAGAAGAGAATATGCAAGTTAATACTATTTTTGAAACTTTTCTTTAAGGGTGAAACTATTTCAAAGCAAAAAGTGAGAAAATAATGAACTTTACCACCAAACAAATAATTAATGAACAGCTACTAGACTCAGGACCTGGGGGAGATGTTGGCGAGCCTGAACTGTCAGGTACAATTTCTGGTTTCAGGTGGTTCCCAGTTTATAACAGGAGACAGATGGAGAGCCAGCGCTCAGGACACTGTGAAATCCGTGCTACAACAGGGACAGAAATGGAGTAGGTTGATAAAGAATCCTTGAGCTGGAAAGTGAAAATCTTCAAATGTGTTAGCCCCGTAGGTTTCATCTACTTTGCTGAGCCCAGTTGCGTCATCCTGGCTGCCTGGGGGGTGTTCTGAGGAACACTCTGAGGTCATGCCATGAACTGAGATGCAGGGAGACATCTGCCACACGACCGCGGATTTGGAGCCACTGCCCACATCAGTTTGCTAGGACTGTTGTAACAAAGTACTTCAAAGAGTGTGGCTTACACAAGCAGAAAGATATCATCGTCTCACGGTTCTGGAGCCCGCGAAGTGAGGTTATGGTGTCCGTAGGGTTGGTTCCATTGAAGGCTGTGAAGGAGAATCTGTTCCACGCCTTTCCGTTAGCTTTTGATAGTTTGCTGGAAATCTCTGGTATTCCGGATGCGTCACCCTGATCTCTGTCCTCATCGTCACGTGGTGCTCTCCCTATCTGTGTCCAAATTTCCTCTTTTTTTATAGACACAGTCATACAGGATGAAGGCCCACCCTAAGGACCTCATCTTCGCCTGATCATCTGCAAAGGTGATTTCCAAATATAGTCACATTCGGAAGTACTGGAGGTTAGGATTTTAACACCTTTTGAGGGGACGCAATTCAACCCATGACACTACCTCACTGTGACATTCACAACTCTCAAAGAATTTCTCCCAAACTATCTTTCCAGTCTTATTTCATATTCCTTCCTATAAAAAGCTAGTTTCAGATGAACCGTTGTTAATGTCCCTGGAATACTTTACCCCTAGATCTGATCATGGCTAGCGCATTCTTCTTCTTCCATCCACAGTTGGATTGTCACACCCTGAGTTAGTACCTAACATACGATGTTGCTTGATTTCCTTTGTGGATGTATACCTTCATCTTGTTTATGTGTTGATTCGCTTCTGGTCTACCTCTTGCCACTAAATTGTAGGTTACCTGAAGGCAGGGATCCTGTCAGGGTGCCTACCACGGCTTCAGTGCCAAGTTGAATGTTGACACATAGTAGATGTTTAGTATATCTACAACTACATTAAGAACGAGGGCTATCTTAATCTCCATTACAATTTTCTTTCTTATTGCGACCAGTCCTGGTTCACTGAACCAAAGTAGGCATTCTAGGTTTTAAGTAAGCATACAAATTAGAGCAGCCTAAATGACAATAAAAACAGATTCAACAGAACAAACAAAATGTCCAACAATAGGGATTGCTTGAAAGCAAACGAAATGAGCATCTTTCCATGGCTACTAATAGCAAAGGGAAGAAAAACTCAGCTGGAAGTAAATTAGAAATGTGAAGACAATAAAACATAAGAAAACAACAACAAAATCTGTATCGTGGAAAAATACTTAAAAGCACATAAAAGCTTAGGAATCTACTTTGTACTATGTGCCCACATTGCCAGCATTGGGAAAAAAGAGTGACAGAAAATACGTAACTTCGGATCAGCTTGATGTTGTTGTTGTGCTGTTTTCCAACTTGCTTCAGAACAAATTGCTTTTGTTCTAAGTGCATTCAGCCTCAGTGTTTTTGTGCCTTTTTTTTTTTTTTGGCTCTATACCAAGGGCATATAAAAGCCACTCATTAAGTCATTAAATGATAGTAATTGCTACTATTATTATTACTGGTCTTGGTAATACATAATACAAGAGACGGGGGGGGGGGGGGGGGGGAAGCTCATCATTTTAAACCTAAGAAAATGGATGCTCCAAAGCCTTAAGCCTGGTCCAAGGTTAGAGAGAGCTAGAATGAGAGTCCAGAGAACGCTTTCGTTCCCTGGCCCACGCTGTCTCTTCAGATCTTGTTTATCTAGTCATGATCTGAAGCCAAACTCTTTGGGGACAGAGTGCCTAGGGTCCCGTTTCACCTGCCTTTCTCAGACTCACACTGCCAAGCTGTAAGGTTAAGCAGTGTGACTCAGCTGCCTGCTGTACTGCCAGTTGACAAAGTCACATGGCCAATCCCTCACAGGCAAGGAATGTCACCGTTCCTGGTTTAGTCACCTGTGTGCGGGCGTAGCGAGAGGGCCCCAAAGGTAAAATTGCAGTCACACTGACATAATTACTCAGCTGTTCCGTCCATGCACTGTATAGCAAAAGACAGTGGGACACCGAAAAACAGACCTGATGTGACACAGAAAAACAGGCATTGGAGGAAAATGCATCTTACGATGAAAAAAAAAAAAAAAGGGAGAGAGAGAAAATGTGTCTTGAGTTTGACTTTCAAACAGAGTGTTCAATAAAAGCCTAGCCTGAAAAGTGGTCATATGAGTGTTCAGACATAGTTGGAATGTATTTTAGTAATAGTGTGTTTATGTGAAGTCTAGAAAGCGGACTGTCTCTGAGTTCCTTGAGAAGGAAGGTAAGCTACCTTCTAGGGAACGGAGGAAAATGCACAAACCAAGATACCTATGGTTGAAGATGAGCTGCATGGACAACAATGCATTTACCATCCTTTCCCTGCCATTCATTTGCATCTTGCGTTTGCCTTCTTTTGCATAATGGTAAGCGATGGATCACTTACACATCCGAAACAGAAATATATACTTTTTTTAATATGCGAGTCTAATGGTTCCATTTGACAAAAGGAATCCCAGTGATCTATATTGTCTCTTAAATTGATCCAACATATTGTGGCGTTCGGGCCGAGTTACTTCCTGCTACTAATTTCTTAACGGAAAATGGAAAGACAATAGCATTAGTAAATCAAACCAAACGTGTGATTAATGCCGCTTGAATACCGGGCATTTGTTTCCATCCCCCCAGCCTGACTCTGTGGCAGCCCAGCCAGAGGAAGGGGTCATGTCATTTGCATGTTACGGCAAGATGCATTCTATAAAACACCCTAAATTATCAACCGCTGCGAGCAAACCGGTCACTGGAATATAAATGTTCATACATCAAAGGCAAACTCCAGAGAGGACACACCTTGATTTCTCATTTAAGAAGGTACATTACCTTACAATACTTACCTCTCCCCAAATCCAGTCGTGGCTTGGCTTCCCTTCAGGTGTTGCCAGGCTTAACCACCATGGCAAACAGGCAGTAACCTTTTATTTAAAATCTCTATATTTTCTGCATCTTTCTCAATACCCCAAACACTTTTTTTTTTAATTTTAGGTCTTTCTTTCTTTTTCTTTTTAATATAATTTATTGTCAAGTTGGCTAACATACAGTGTATACAGGGTGCTCTTGATTTTGGGGGTACAGTCCCATGATTCATCACTTACATACAACACCCAGTGCTCATCCCAACAAGTGCCCTCCTCAATGTCCATCATCCATTTTCCCCACCCCCACCTCCCACCCCTACCCCCACCTCCTACCCCCACCCCCACCAACCCTCAGTTTGTTCTCTGTATTTAAGTCTCTTATGGTTTGCCTCCCTCCCTCTCGGTAATTTTTCCCCCTTTCCCTTCCCTCGAGGTCTTCTGTTAAGTTTCTCAAGTTCCACATATGAATAAAAACATATGATATCTGTCTTTCTCTGACTGACTTATTTCACTTCCATATTACCCACTTCTATGGGATTCAGGGTTTAGGGGCTGTCCTTAATTTTATAATTTTTTTTAATGTTCATTTATTTGGGGAGACGGAGAGTCAGAGTGGGGGAGGGACAGAGAGAGAGGGAGACACAGAATCTGAAGCAGGCTCCAGGCTCTGAGCTGTCAGCACAGAGCCTGACACGGCGCTCGAACCCATGAACCGCAAGATCATGACCAGAGGGGAAGTCAGATGCTTAACCGACTGAGCCACCCAGGCACCCCGAGCTGTCCTTAATTCTAAACTATAGCTTAAAACTGCACTAGCCTTTTCTCATCCGCTTGCCATTTCATTTGGAATGCTGTACTTTTTTGCAGTTTTCAGTTCTGACTACTAGAGGCAGGGATGTCTCTGAATTTCCACAGTGGAATCTGGCTGCTGCTGTGGTCTATGGAACACTCTTCCAGGAGTGACACGTCCACACGTTAAGTGTCTAAACCGCCAAGAATGGCATGAGACATCCAGGTGCTATTCTCAAAGTTCCCTGCCAGGATGCCCTCCAACTCTCCATGGGGATCCCCGTCTCAGAATCTCATGCAGAAAGCCTAGATTTAGGGGGAGAATTACTTACCTGTGTGGAGCAAGATGTACATACGTATTCATTCATTCACCACATGTATTTGTGGATGTGAAAAATGTACAGATGTGTTTGAATGGACAGCGCAAAGGATTTACTTAGTGATCATCCTTGGCTCATGACACGGTGTCGTCTTTCATGTGCGACGCTCTCAATTTATTTATTTATTTAATAATTTTAGCCAGATATTACAAAGAGAAATAACATTCATGAACCTATCACCCAATTCTTTACATCTACCAACTTGCCTCTATACAATCCCATTCCCTGTGCCCCACAAGGTAATGACTACTGAAACTCTGTATTTCCTTGCTTTATTTAAATACTTTGTTTCAACGAGAGACTGTCTAGTTTTAGTTGTTTTTGCACTTTTTAAGAAGGTGCTGTGTCATCTCCCAGAAAGTGTTTTGTTTTCTTTTTTTCATTTGGAATTAGGCTACCGATATTTATTTATTTAGCCGCCTGTACGGTTCATTCTATTATTTGCACTACTTACATTCTATAAAGTCGCTCTGAACAAAATACTGAATTAGCTAATTTTGAACTATTTATCTTATAAGAAATACAGAGTTAAGTTCCCGTGAGTCTCTGGTCGCAACATTTTTCTTGACTTTGTTTTGTAGGTGTTTCTGTTTAAATACACCTTATTTAACATATGTTATTATTCACTAATATTGATCTCACAGCCAACAACACTATAGCTCATGCCTGGTTGAAGCCTGTCTAAAACGCATACATATTTTCTCCGCAAGGCATATCACAGTTTTTTTTGCACTTATGAACACTAGCCAGCACTTTAACACTGCGCTTGGCCGTCATTTTAAATAGCAAAATCATCAACAAAATACAGAAAAGTGAGAAAAGTGTAGCACTAAACAATCTGTGAAAAGGATACTTGTTGCAGTATAATAGCTGGAACAATAAGGCAGAATATCTATGTATTGGGGCAATAAATGTTTCTCTATTCTGCCTATATCCATAAATGACCACAAAAGTACTATGAGTACTATTTTTGGAGCTATAAATAAATTTTAGTGAGTAGGGAATTTGCAACCAGTTAATCAGAGGATTGGCTATAGTACTATTTCATTCATTTTTTACTGCTGTATAAGATTCCATTGTGTAAATAGACCCCCTTTTTAAATGAGAGGGAGAGAGAAAGAGACAGCAAATGGGGGAGAAGGGTAGAGAGGAAAGAGAGAGAGAGAGAGAGAGAGAATCTTGAGTAGGCTCCACGCTCAGCACAGAGCCCAACTCAGAGCTCCATACCATGACCCTATGATCATGACCTAAGCCAAATTCAACAGTCAGACGCTCAAACAACTGAGCCAACCAGGCTCCCCTGTGCCCCACTTTTAAAATTACTCTTCCATTAATGAATATTTGATATATTACTTGGAAGTTTTTTTAAATAAATTTTAATTTTTTATCATTCACAAGTTGATCATACTACTGAAGTGATTGTGTAGGGGGAAATGCTATTTTCGTATAAATATAATATGGGTGGCTGTCAGTTAAGTGTCTGACTTCAGCTCGGGTCATGATCTCATGGTCCATGAGTTCGAGCCCCGTGTTGGGCTCTGTGCTGACAGCTCAGAGCCTGGAGCCTGTTTCAGATTCTGTGTCTCCCTCTCTCTCTCTGCCCCTCCCCCACTCACACTCTGTCTTTCTATCAAAAATAAATAAACATTAAAAAATAAATTAAAAAAATAATAAATATAATATCCTACAGTTATAATGACATGATGCCAACTTCTATCAACTAGCAATCTAATCCCTTATTATATGTATTTAACACTTGACTTTATAACAGAAATAGAAGTTCATTGTATTCAGAGAAATTTTATCATAAGTGTTGAAGACAAATGTGTATTAGATGCTAAAAGTACATGCGTGCACTGTGATGGACCCTAAAAACACAAAGAGGACGATCGCTGTCCTCCCCGAGTTCCAAGCCCAGAAACAACATTAGCAGGTAACATAAAATTCAAAATACTACCAAAGAAGGGGTGCCTGGGTGGCTCAGTCGGTTGAGCTTCTGACTACGGCTCAGGTCATGATCTCACAGTTGACGAGTTTGAGCCCCAAGTCGGGCTCTGTGCTGACAGCTCAGAGCCTGGAGCCTGCTTCCGATTCTGTGTCTCCCTCTCTGTCTGCCTCTCCCCCACTCATGCTCTGTCTCTCTCTGTCTCAAAAATAAAGATAAACATTAAAAAAAAAACTTAAAGAAGAAAAGAAAAGAGAAGAGAAGAAAGGACAAGAAAAGACAAGAAAAGACATACTACCAAAGAAGTATGGAAACAACAAAAACACAGTGGAGGAAATGTTGATCTTTGCACCAAACTGTCAGAAAAAGCGTCCAGGAGGAGATGGGGATGATGTCGTTATTTGACACATAACAATACCCAATCTAGGATCCTTTTGTGGCACTTTCCAGTGAAAATTTTGCAAATTTCCTACGCCTCCATTAATACATGGTTTTGAAATACAGGGTGACCAGGCTTGTCCTTTACACATGATCATGCAGGCCTCTCTTTTGATAGATATAAAGGCTTTGGCTGCTACGAGCTGGTATTAGCTGCTGTGGGTTTTGATGGAATATAATTTATGCTCCTCTATACTTCCTTAATCTTTGATTACATGTGTATTGCATTTGTACTATTCCTGAACTTTCTAGTATCACATAGGATTGGCCGCTCTTGTTCAAATACGGGTAGTTCCTCTTCCTAGTCACTGAGAGCTCGTTGGTACGAGGCAATGGTTCTCAACGTGTGGTTCTTAAACCAGCAACGCTACTGTGGCCTGGGCCCTTGTTGAAAGCGTTCTTTACTCTCAATCCAGACCCACTGAGTCAGAACCTCCTGGGGTCAGTCCTGCAATTTGTGATTAAAGAAGTTTCCCAAGGGGCGCCTGGGTGGCGCAGTCGGTTAGGCATCTGACTTCAGCCAGGTCACGATCTCTCGGTCCGGGAGTTCGAGCCCCACGTCGGGCTCTGGGCTGATGATGGCTCAGAGCCTGGAGCCTGTTTCTGATTCTGTGTCTCCCTCTCTCTCTGCCCCTCCCCCGTTCATGCTCTGTCTCTCTCTGTCCCAAAAATAAATAAACGTTGAAAAAAAATTTAAAAAAAAAAAAAAAAAAAAAGAAGTTTCCCAAGTGAGAGGTGCCTGGATGGCTCAGTCGGTTGCGGGTTCAACTCTTGATTTTGGCTCAGGTCATGATCCTGGGGTCGTGGGATCAAGCCCTGCATTGGGCTCTGCGCTGAGTGTGGAGCCTGCTTAAGATTTTCTATTTCCCCCTCTGTCCATCTCCCCTGCTCTAAGAAAAAAAAAAAAATTTTAAAGAAGCTTTCCAGGTGATTCAATGCATGCTAAAGTTTGAAAACTAATGCTAGAAGGAAATCTTTATTGATTTAACCTGTTCCAAGCACCAGGTTTTTGTCAGGGCTGTGAATTGATCAAAGGCTGTTTTTTTTTGTTTTTGTTTTCTTTTTTTTTTTTTTAGCTCTATCTTAATTAAGGAGTTAGGGTAAGAATTAGGAGAGTAAGTGATGAGAAGACTATTAGTTGTAAATCACAAGCAGTGGGGCACAAATGCATTACACAGGTTGTAATTGAGAAAGCACTTAGATGAAGAAATATGCCATTGTAGCCAAACCCAGATGTCTGTACCTAGAAGCAGCACTTACACCTGTTTCTTTAGACACACCCAGTGGATTTATGGAACCATGGTACAAGTGTCTCTGCCCATTCTACACGAAATATGGCTCACCCGTCAGCAATGCTGGCAACATCTGGAACTTCAAGAACGAAAGAATCGTGGAGTTCCATCCCAGACACATCGAATGGGATCTGCTTTTCAACAAAATCCCCAGGTGACCAATGTGCACATAAAGCTGTGAGAAGCAGCAGTTCAATATCTTGCACATAGTACATCGAATGTGTTGCTTCTTAACCTTGAATGGATGAAAGAATGAATACAACCTGTGGTAACTCATTCGGCCTTTGGGGACTAGGCAGAAACGCACTTAATAGGAGTAAGTACTTGTCTAGAACCCACAAGGTACCAATGCTGATTAAAACATGTTAAATACGCTGATTCACTGAAGCCTTAAAACACCCTATGAAGTAAGTATTGTTATTATTCGCATGTTACAAGAGGTTGAGTCAATTGTACAAGAACATTCAGTTAATAAGGGACAGATTTAGGATCCAAATTTCACCAATTCGGCTTCTGATTCTATATTCCCAAGGCTCTTTCCCCTGATTCTCCAAGGAGCAAAGCGATGATGCACTCGATTAGACTCAGGAGTTGTGTTGGTTCTATAGAACCCACAGCCAGACTTATGGAAAATGAGGCAGGTTATGAATTTAAATGGGAACTTTATTCCCAGCTCGCAGTTTCTTTTAAAGGACTTTAACTAGAGAATCAGTCTGGCTTCTTGGGTCCCCCAAGTTCCCAAATGGGTAAGTCTGCGGGAAAGAGCTGGGCCCAATATGGAGCAGCTATTCCTAGGCTCTCTTGGGATATCCCTGTTTCTAGAGAAATCGGATTTCTTTCAAATAAATGTAGAGGGGCACCTGGGTGGCTCAGTCGGTTGAGCGTCTATCTTCAGCTCAGGTCATGATCTCACAGTTCATGGGTTCGAGCCCCGTATCAGGCTTGCCTCTGTCAGCACAGAGCCTGCTTCAGATCCTCTGTCCCCTTCTTTCTCTGTCCCTCCCCATCTTGTGGTCTATCAAAAATAAATAACCCCTTAAAAAATAAATGCAGAGAAAAGGATCTGCCTCTATTTTGTGAGGTCTGTGGTTTTTAGCTCTACTTCGCACAGAGGGTTAAATTCTGTAATCTTAGGAGACCTGCTGTTTCTATATGTCTGTATATAGCCATATCCTTCAATCCCCCCATCACTGCCAATTAACACAGATAATTTGGTTTATATTTCTTCATCTCAGATAGTCAGTGTCTCCATATGTTCTGGAATCAAGCAGGGATTCTTTTTCCTTCCCCAAACCATTAAGGTATATACACCAATGGGAGCAAGACTACCTTTTCAGAATTTTCATTGCAAAAGTATTCCGTCACCGTAACAGCCACAAGTGAAATCTGATTAAATTGTTACCCTATAGTGAGGAACCCAGATTTCTGTGATAATGTACAAGCTCTTTCCTCTGCTTTGTCCATTTGGAAAAGTCCTGCTTCCCCTTTGAAATAAGGTCACCTCTCCAGAGGTCCTCTGTGCCATGAAGCTTTCCCTAGTCACTCCAGGGACCATGACCCTTACTGACACCTTTATTTTAATATTCACCCCCAGGCCAAGAGACCTAGAGGACAGGAGCCACTTATCTTCATTGAAAACAACTAGCAGTTATGGCTGGGCACAAAGGAGCCACGTGATGGATGTTCATTCAGTGGATAAATGGATAAATAACTTAGACTTGCAAGGTGAACATTTGAAATTAAATGTGGGTTAGTGCAATCTTTGTGCCCAGGAAAAAAAAAACTGTCATAGAGATTCATGAAAAAAAAGAGCTGCTCTGTGTTGGTTAGAAGCTCAACATCAAATTGAAATATAATTGTGTGATTTTAGAATACATACAGAAATTATAGTGATTTACAGCCTAGAGTTTTGGAACAGCATCAGACTGATAAATTTAAGGCCTCTGGCCCACTAAGCACACTCATAGGAGAGAGAATAGATGGTGGTCATAATAACGACAACTCAATCTAGTCTTGCCCTGAAGCTTAGGGTAGGTCTTCAGGGAGCTTGCTGAAGTGTCCAGGTAACACCTGCCCTACAAGCGGCTCTGTGGGAAAGTGCACCACTGATGCCCTTGGAAAAGGATTAGCTCGCACGAGAATTTGGAATATTTTCTATGGCCTCTCCTCCTCCGGATCTCCTTTGCCTTGAACTCGCACAGTCAATGAAGGAAGCGTCGGTTAAGCAAATCCCTGTCTGGATTATCACAAATTTCATATTGGCAGAGCCTGAATTAATGTGATTTTTACACTATTGCATTCCATTTCAGCTCTTCCAGATAAAGGGCACTGTGGAGAATTTGGAGGCAGTCCAGAAGACAACAACTAAAATGATTAAAGGTTTGACTAATATTCCCTCTGAGGAAAGGCTAAAAGGACAGAGTTTATTTAGCCTGGAGAAAGGAAGGCTGAATAAGGGATTAATAATAGTTCTCAAGTATATGAAGAAGTGTGTGAGTGACAAGAAGCAGATTCTCTTACTTCTAATGAGTCCAGAACAAGACAAAAGTGACTTGAGACAGAGGGGAGAACTGTACGCTTTCCTTAGAAAGCCTTCCTGGCTATCCAAGATGCGCACACTGGCACCTTTGGGGACTGCTCCAATGGATGTTTTATGGACAATCTAAACATTTACCTTCTTCCATGGCTTGATGTGAAGTCCTGCCCGGATGCAGATCGGTGAAACTAAATGCCCCCCCAGCGTCACCTTCTAATCTGGTGATTCCACTTGATAAAAGATCATCTGGTCGAATTGATTAGAAAGCTAAAACTGCACCCCTGGATCACGGAATTCATCCTGCAGGAGAGAAGCTTTCAATTCTGAGTGGCCAGCTTGAATTTCATCCAGTTGGCAGTGACCCAAAGTTACACCGCACTGCCAATGCAGCCAGGACATACTGCACTATCCAAACTAAGAAGCCTTGTTGGCATTGCACTGAGAGTGTTCTATCTTACCTTTGGGGGAAAAAGTGTTTCAGGGCTGCGTGAACGACCAAACTGAAGCATCTTTTAGATTTACCTCAGGTATGAAGGTGGCAAAGCTCCTACAACAGAGCGTTGCAGTGCCAGAGAAAACAAGGCTATCTGAGCGCCAGCCTCCAAGGACTACAGAGGCTCCGAAACAGACATGATAAAATCAGAATAGGGATTCCTAGAACATAAATGCTTGGAGAGAAATGTGAGCGGCTTGCCGTCTCCACACTGTCATCTGAAAGACAAAGACACAAACTGGGGACCCCCAAAGAGCTCCTCCAGGAGACATACGGTGAAAAGTCTTCCTGAGAAATTCAAGAACTCTCCCAGACCGGAAATCAAGGTGACATTCTGACTGCTTCCTTTCTTTCCATTCTGACTTCCTCCTCCCTCTCGAATCCATGACCAATTATGCATCCAGCCCTCGGCTTCTCTCTTCTGTAATAGATAGCCCCTCTTTGTGTTCTCTGGCACTCCCTGATCCATCTTCTTTTTGAGTATCAACTGGACCTTTGAAGTCACCTCCTCAACAGTCTGCACGCCTTTTCCATCTCTCAGATCACTTCACACACAACAGCCGGAATTTCGAAATTGCAGATTTAATCATATCACTCACTTGCCTGAGGATCCCTGGTTGATTTTACTGAATTCCAAAGTAAACTTTGGACTCCACTGCAGTAAGATATGAAAGACTTTCAGAGTCTTACTAGGGTCCACTCTTTAAAATCGTATTCATATCCCCTATCCAAAAGTCTCTCTCTCTCTGTCTCTCTCTTTTTGCTGTGACTAGATAATTTTCCATTCCTTGAATGAGTCATGGTTTCCCAAACCTGTATGCTGTGACTCACATTACTTCATGTGCTGCAAATGCCTCTTGGTTTTCACCCCCCCTTCCCCCTCCAAACTTCACGTGGATAATTTGTTTTCATATTTCAGTTAAAACATCACTTCCAACAGGAAGACTTCCTAATTCCCTCAGGGTTATTCCAGTGCTAACACTATGGATATCTGTGTTCTCCTGGCATAGAGTTATTTTAGTGGAATTTCTGTTTTTTATCTGCTCAGAATCCGTGCCCTCCTTTTCTGATTTTCTTTCCCCTGGGATATGCATTCTTAAGGGGTTTGCCCTCCAGAGTGCCCTGCTATCCCCTATCCAACTGTTGAGTGGAGATGAAGGTAAGCCAGTTGAGCTTACTTGGAAACTAAGACCTTGAGTGGAGGGACACGGGATGGAGAATGGTTAGTGCTGATCATCACCAGCCCTGGCAGCCTGACAAAACCACCGATTGGTCTCTGTCTTTTATCACGGAGCCCTTCTGCTCCTGACCACTTACTTGGAAGCTTTAGTTACTCATATTTCCCTTCAGAAATATGACCAACTCCATAGCCTTCAAATAAGTCTCTTTCTTTTCTTAATTTTTTAAAGTTTATTTATTTTTGAAAGAGAGAGACAGAGCATGAGCAGAAGGGGCAGAGAGTGAGGGAGACACAGAACCTAAGCAGGTGCCAGGCTCTGAGCTGTCAGCACAGAGCCCGACTTGAACTCACAGACTGCGAGATCATGACCTGAGTCATGTCGGAAGACTGCCCCCTAACCGACTAAGCCATTCAGGCACCCCTCACATAAGTTTCTTTTGAACTAAACTAGCTAGATTTGATTTCTATTGATTACAAAAAAATTTCTAGCAGATACAATTTTTCTAGGACTTATTTATCTGGTTCATACTACTTTTCTTAAAGACACGGAGCACCCATCTATATTCCTCATCCAGTATAGTGCCTGCCTAATAACAGCTGCTCACAAATAAGTAAATCAATGGTTTATTTTATGGAGTGAACATGGGAAAGGAGCAGTAGTTAATTCCAGCCTGGAGGAAGATTACCAATGTCTCTGTTCTGGTTTACAATATTTGTCAATGACTGGGTTGAAATGTGGATGGCATACGTATCACATTTGCCACTGGCACTAACTGGGAAGGACAGAAAGTATGTTGAGTGAACAGATCGTGTCCCAAAAAGATATAAGTGGGCTAAAAGGATACTATATTTTTTTAATTATTTTTTTAACGTTTATTTATTTTTGAGACAGAGACAAAGCATGAACGGGGGAGGGTCAGAGAGAGGGAGACACAGAATCTGAAACAGGCTCCAGGCTCTGAGCTGTCAGCACAGAGCCTGACGCGGGGCTCGAACTCACGGACCGTGAGATCATGACCTGAGCCGAAGTCGGCCGCTTAACCGACTGAGCCACCCAGGCGCCCCAAAGGATACTATATTTTTAACAGCTTTATTGAGATATATTTCGCAGACCATAAAATTCACCCATTTAAAGCATACAATTCATAGGTTTTTAGCGTAATCACAGACTTGTGAAACCATCACCAAAATCTAATTTTAGAATGATTCTGTCACTCCAAAACAAGACTTCATACTCATTAGCAATCCCTTCCATTCCCCACTCCCCTCTTCAACTGTAAGCAATCACTAATTTACTACCTGGCTTTATAGATATGCTTTTTCCTGGGCATCTCCTACAAATGAAATCATTTTCAGTCATTATATTTTAAAGTTTATTTCTTTTGAGACAGAGACAGTGTGAATGGGGGATGGGCAGAGAAAGAGGGAGAGAGAGAATCCCAGGCAGGCTCCACACTGTCCGGACAGAGCCCCGTGTGGGGCTCGAACCCACAAAGCCATGATATCATAACCTGAGCTGAAATGGAGTTGGACACTTAACTGACTGAGCCACCCAGGTGCCCCCATATGTACTATTTTTGACTGGCCTTTTTCACTTAACATATTGTTCTCATCTATCTTGTGGCATATATTTATACTTCACTCCTTCCTGTTGCAGAATAATATCCCATCTTATTAATATATCACATTTTATATAGTCATTCATCAGTTGTTGGACATCTGGGTTGTTTCATGTTCTGACGGTTATGAATAATGCTGCTGTGAACATTCACATACAAGTTTTTTTGTGGATATTTTTTCTTTTTTCTTCAGTGTATACTTTAAGTGAAATTGCGGATTCATATGGTGTCTTCATATCCAACTTCATGAAAAACTATCAAACTTTTCCAAAGTGGTTGCACCATTTTGCTTTCCCACCAACAACGTATAAGAGGTCCGATTTCTCCACATCTTTGCTAACACGTGTTATTGCCCATATTTTGATTGAAGCCATGCATCAATGTATGAAGTGGTAAGCTAGTATGGGTTTTATTTGCATTTCCCTGAAGACAAATGATGTTGTATGTCTTCTCATGTGCTTATTGGCCATTTGTGTATCTTTTTTGGAGAAATATCTATTCAATTCTTACACCCATTTTTAGGTTGGTTTGCCCTTTTGCTATTGAACTGTAAGAATATTTTACATACTCTTAATAAAAGTCCCTTATTGGAAATGTGATTTGTAAATATTGTTTATCTATCCTGTGAGATGTATCCTCACTTTCTTGGTGATATCATTGGAGCACAAATATTTTTAAATTTACCAATTTTCTATTTTTTTCTCTTGTCACTTGTGTTCTTGGTGCCTTGTTTAAGAAACCATTGTCTTGGGGCGCCTGGGTGGTGCAGTCGGTTAAGCGTCCGACTTCAGCCAGGACTTCAGCCAGGTCACGATCTCACGGTCCGTGAGTTCGAGCCCCGCGTCGGGCTCTGGGCTGATCGGAGCCTGGAGCCTGTTTCCGATTCTGTGTCTCCCTCTCTCTCTGCCCCTCCCCCGTTCATGCTCTGTCTCTCTCTGTCCCAAAAATAAATAAAAAACGTTGAAAAAAAAAAAAAAGAAACCATTGTCTAACCCAGGGTCATAGAGATTTACACTTACGTTTTCTTCTATGAGTTTTATAGTCTTAGCTCTTACATTTAGGTCTACGATCCATTTTGATTTAATTTTTACGTATGCTGTGAGGTAGGTGTTCAGCTATGTTGTTTTGTGTGTAAATATCTAGTTGCTCCATACCGTTTGCTGAAAACACTGTTCTTTGCCCAAGACATGGCTTGGTTCCTTTTTCAAAACTCAACTGACCAAATGCATATGGCTTTAGATCTGTCTGTCTGCCAGTGCTGCACTGTTTTGATTATTATAGCTTTGTAATAGGTTTTGAAATTGAGAGGTATGAATCCTTCAACTTTGTTCTTTTTCAAGATTGTTTTGGTTCTTCTAGGTCCCTTGCATTTCCACATAAATTTTAAGATCAGCTTATAAACTTATGTAAACATTAACAGCTGGAGATTGGATGAGTTATATTTCATGTTATAAAATATAACTAGCTTAAATACCTAAAAGCATCATTAATGGGTGAAGGCTGGGGGGATTTAAGGTCCTCGTCAATTCTAGGGTGCCAGGGTTCTAAAAATTAGGCATGTTAAATGAGAATAAAATATCTACTAACACAAGTGGCAAAGGATAATAATAAATTAAATTAATTAAGGTTTTAAGGTAGCAATTTCCTTTACTTCTTTGCTAGCACCAAGCTGTAGGGCCATCTTCTTACTTGCCTGTGGTTAATTATTGTTATCACTATCAAACACTAATAGCTATTGATGATACAGTTGTTGACTCGCTATTTTGATTCTGGCTAAGTTTTATTTCTACTAGAGCAACAAGAAAGTTTTCCAGTTCTGAGAGGGCAGTGATGATGCTCTACTTTCCTCTATAGAATTAGCATCTCACATCTAGCACTAGTGGACCTCAGATTGTCTAGACTCAATCTGATGTGTAAAAAGATTGGTTTACAACAGGCCCAAGTGACATTTATTTAGTTGTTTCCCCTGCAGGTTATTGCAATGCCTCTAAACTTTTTCTTAAGACCCCTTCTCAATTCTTCACTGAGTGTTTCTGAAAAGTCTCAGAAAATGTCTCACAGATGGCCATAAGGGCTGTCTTGTTGGCTACTCATTGTCATCTGTCATTTTCTTATCCAATTCTAGTTCTTAGCAGAGGTATCTGAGGCTCATACACACAAGTGAGAAAAGTCTGCACAGCTTTCTGGGGACAATTGTATCCCTGCAATCCTTATCCTTATTCTCAAAGTTGCTCTTTGATAACTCTTATCCTTATTCTCAAAGTTGCTATACTAACTACATCCCACTTAGGTCTTCTGCTTCTCTAGGCCAGCAATCTTTTTCTTTTTTTTTTTTTAATGTTTACTTATTTTTGACAGAGAGAGAGGCAGAGCATGAGCGGGGAAGGGGCAGAGAGAGAGGGAGACACAGAATCCGAAGCAGGCTCCAGGCTCTGAGCTGTCAGCACAGAGCCCGATGCGGGGCTTGAACTACAGACCACGAGATCATGGCCTGAGCCGAAGTCAGATGCTCAACTGCCTGACCGCCCCTCTAGGCCAGCAATCTTAAAAATAATAGTAAGGCTTTTAATAATACTGCTACTAATAGTGATTTATTGATTTTCATTCCTGTTAATTCTTTGTTCACATCTTTTAACTATTTTTTAAATCAGTGACTGCCCCCTATCTTTTCTCCTTGACTTAGACAGGTTCCTTTCTTTTCAATATTAATCTCATACTGACTTTTGATGTTACAAATCATTTTTCCTAGTTCATTATCTGTCATCAACTTTGTCAGTGGTTTCCTTCATTAAGCAGAAATCCCATAATTTTTAAGCAGTCGTAATTACCAATTTGTCTCATGTTTTGCTTTTGCCATCTTGTTTAAGAAATTCTTCATCACCCCCAGCATCAAAGATTTCTTCTATTTTTGATCTAAAGCTTTATAAATTTATCTTTCACAGTTAAGTGCTAACCTCTCTGTAGGACGGGAAGGGGGCTCTCTTTATATGGTGTAAGAAAAAGATCAAAGTTTCTTCGGGCTCCTGGGTGGCTCGGTCGGTTAAGCTTCTGACTTTGGCTCATGATCTCACAGTTTGTGGGCTCAAGCCCGGCATCAGGCTCTGTGCTCACAGCTCAGAGCTTGAAGCCTGCTTCTGACTCTGCGTCTCCCTCTCTCTCTCTGTTCCTCTCTCACTTGTGCTCTGTCTCCCTGTCTCTCAAAAATAAATAAATGTTAAAAAAAAAAATAAAGTTTCTTCCTTCCCTTCCCTAAATGGAAGGAGGTTTTAAATCCTCCATGTTTCAAATCAAAGTATAGTGTATAAATGGAACTTATCTTAAGTTCTTTTTTCTGTATTTTAGCTATTTGTTTCTTCTTATATTTGCATCAAGTTCTTCATATCTTTTTTTTTTCTTTTCTATTTTTTTACCTATGGCTTTGTTATATATCTTTCCTGAAGAAGTTCTCATTTATTGCTCTTCTTTTTAAAAACACTGAACTGTAGCACTCTTTTTTTAATTTTGGAACAGATGTTTCAATGTTGTCAAAATATTAAGTCTCTTTTTTTTTTAGTATTATATCAGATCAATTGATGAAATTTGGAAACTATTTGCCTCTTTATAAATTAAAGTCCATTATTTGGAGCATACTGCAATCTTTCTATTAGTTTTAGATTTTCTTTCAGGTCCATTAGCAGAATTTAAGGCTTTCTTTATAAACATATTTTGCATTTTGTCAGATGATTTCCTGAATACTTTATATATGGTCCTTATTGTTACTTGAATGCTATATATTTTATATATTTTCCAGATAAATATTGTTAGTTAAGAGGGAAGACAATGGATTTTTATAAACTGATCATGTGCCAAGAAACTAGCAGACTACTCAGGTAAGTCTAGTATTTTACGTTAGGAGTATGTTTAATTTTCTATACAGATCACTATCCTACCTAAATCCTAACTTGTATTTGTACTGTTCTAATCTTTACATTTCTTATTTCTTCTTTTTTTCTCATGAAGTAGGAAATCCAGTACCATGTTAAACAAGAGTGGTTATAAAAGACACCTTTATCTTATTCATAAACCTGAAGGAATGTGGCTCAAGTTTTTCCATTAAATAAGAAGTTGTAGGCTTTAATTATATGGCTTTTATTAAGTTGGGGAAGTTTCGTTCTAGCAGTGATTTTCAGGGTCCATGTCAAAAATAGACATTGAATTTAGTAAATGAATTTTTGGTACCTATTAAAACAGTTGTATGATTAGTTCTTTATGTGGTGAAAGATAAAATGGATCTATAAATGCCTTATTTTGTATTCTACTTATCCGATTTAGAAATCAATATTATACTAGCTTCATAAAAACATGGGTATCGTATCTTTCTCTCTCTTTTTCAGTTTTCTGAGAAGTCTTTTATAAGATAGGAAGCATCTATCCCTCAAAACTATGGGAGAACTCAGGTATGAAGCTATTTGGACCTGAGGCATCTTTGGAGAAAAGCCTAAAATTACCATTTCAATTTCTCTAATGGTTATTGGTCTATTTAGGTTTTTATTCTTGTTTCTATTCTGGCTTTTTACACTTTGGTACAAATTTCTCTCTTTTCTCTGGGTTTTCAAATGTATTTGTGTATAGCTGTTATTATAAATTTTTATTATTTTTAACGTTCTTGTGTATATATATTTACTTATTACATCTTTTTAATTCTGTATTTTGTTGGTTTGTATATTTTTCCTAGATCATTCTTGCCAGAGACATCTTTATCATGCAGATCCTTAAACACACACACACACACACACACACACACACACAATTTTTGTATTTTTATTTTTTTGAGTGTTTTGGTAATATTTTCTCTGCGTTACTTATTTTTTAATTTATTAAGTATTTATTGAGTACCAATAATATTCTAGACGTCGTTATGGGCACTCTGACATAGTAGTGAATAATGCAGAATAAATCCCTTTTCCGCATGGAAGCTACATGCCCATGCTATTGTCTAGACCCCGCTAAGATGATAACAGACTAACCTCTTGCTTCATTGGCTTTCTTCCTTTGTTTTTTCAAAGTTTAACTTTGGATACATATTACTTTCCCTCTTAGAAATACATTTACATTGTCATTCAGTGATAAGATGGTATGTTTCAATTTTTTTATGATTTCTTCTTTATATATATTCTGTTGTTAGTCTATTCTATTTTAACTGTGACTAGCTTATAAATATCCACTAATACATCATTTTACATTTATTAATAACTATATCTTCTCCCCTACAGGCTCCTTGTTTCTTTAGACAATAAACTTGACTGAACTATTTACTCATCCTTAATGTCATGTATGTATATGTATGAAATCTCCTCTAAGATTTATCTCCTTATCTGAGTATTTCCTCCAAAAATATTCTCAAAGAGAGATATGTGGGGTAAACCTTATGGGGGCATAAAATAGCTTTATTTGTTTATGTATATTAAAATAATCTCTTAGTTTATTAAGAAATTAACTTTGATGAGGTTTTTTTTCAACACTTTGAAAACATTACCCCATTATTTTTTCCTTATACTGCTGTTGAGAAGATAAATGTTCAATGATTCACTTTTTTGTGTGTGTGTAGGAAGTTTTAGCATATTATTTTTACCATTTTTAAAAACATTGTTAGCATTCACCATGAATTGTCTACATGTGGGTTTCTCTTATCTAATTATTTGGCATTCTGTAATCTCTTTCCAGTTGAGGTCTTTAATTATTCTCTAACTCTTGTAAATTGTTAGCAGCCCTTGCTTCCTAAAATATGTATTTTCCTCCATTTATGATCTTCCTCATTTTTAAAGAATCATATAAAAAAGTTAAAACTGCTAATTCTATGTTCCATATCTTCCAACTCTCTCTTTTTTTTTTCATCTCTCTATTCCTCTCTGTTGTCTTCTGGTAACATCACAAAACTATATTCTAAATCAGCAGTCCCTTTTGGCTGGATATGTTTTGCCATTTATCCTTTATGTTGAATTTCTACTTTTAATCGATATTTGTATTCCCTGCATAAGGAAGACGCTGGGGTTTCCCCCACCCTGGTCTGCCATTTACTCCTTCCATCAGTTAAAACTGCTTTCCATCTCCCCAAGGTTGTTCACATTTTTAAAGTTACTTTTGCTTTTGTGTATTTGAATGCTTCTCTCTCTTATAGATGGTTATCACCACAGTGAGCTTCGAGGGAGGAAAACATACTATACTAATTCATGATAATGTCAGGAACTAAAAAGCAAGGTTATTCTTTTATATCAAGAGGAGAAAGCAGGAGGAAGCTGGGAATCCCGGAAGGATATCCCCCTGGCGAAGCTGGGTCTTTTCCAAAAGCGTCCAAACATCATGTCTTCCTGGGACCTGCCACTACATTGACCACATCTGAAGAAGATTGAAGACCTGGAGACAGTGACATAAAAATCAAGAGACGGGGAAATGAATTCCAACAACAAATAACATTTTGACTGAGAAACCATTATCGCCTTCCGGTAATCGATATTCTTATTTTATACCTACAAAGGCAGTGATCGAAAGATAAAAAGAAAATATTCTCTGCTCTCACCTAGGCGGTCACCCTGGAGGGTTGCAGGAGGCACGTAGATTGATTCTTAGCAACTGGAAGCCTTCAGAATTTGCTCTCTTCTTTCTTCCTCTTGCCCTTATTTTACACACACACACACACACACACACACACACACACACCGTATACCAATCCAGGAACATATCTTTTTTTCTCCCTGAATTCCACATTGAAAACTGGTTACCTGTGATGGGATGTTGCTACTGCTCTAGCATTTTTCCCCACATTTTCTGCCACCCATTGTGAAGAGTAGTACTTTGCCGTATATTCCAGAGGAATCTATAGTAAGCATAGATGGATATGTATATTTTCTATATAATAATAAAATATTAAATAAGTATTAACACATAATACTATACAGTAATAAATTACCATAATATCTTCCACTATACCAATAATATTGGTAAAGAACAAAATTCTACCGAGTACATTAGAAGATCTAATAGGGGTTATTAAGAAATTCATGAATAAGGCAGCATCCCTTGTAGCAAGGAGAAGGAAACTTAGAGGAGCTATACAAAATGGAAGGTTTATTATGCAGGACAAGGAAATTTTTACAAAATAAAAGAAAGGGTAGTTTCAGGCAAGGTCATTTCCCTTTATAGGGAAAAGAGGGGGTCTTATCATGCAGAGGACTTCATCTTCCTTTGGGGGATGGAGAGGCCCATGTGATGGATAATCTCATTGGTGCTTATCAGAAAATTCCTCACTGCCCACTCAAGACTGCAGTTTAGTGGGGGGAGGTTGAAACTGCTGTTTGTTTGGACATCAGTCCCAGGTTTGGTGACTTGGGCCTAAGAGATGCCATTTGGGGCCTGTGGCTTTCTTTTTAATGATATATTATTGCACTATACTCTATAATACAATAACATCTAAGAGTACCTGCTTACCTCTGACAAGTTTTCTAGAAGTCCTTTGGGTATCAACATATGTACATTAGAGAAAGCTAAGGTGTGGAATCCCCAATAGTTTTTTCGCTGTTCAAAGTGTTTCTGTTAAAAATTTCCAGTCTAGTATATTCAAAGCCCCATCCAAGTGTTTACATTCTTTGAGGGGAGTGGACAGAACAGAGAGAGAGAGAGAGAGAGAGAGAGAGAAAGAGAGAGAGAAAACAAGCAGAGTCAACAGTTCAGCCCAGCTGTCAGGTGACAGTTTTTCATTACATGTTGCCAAAACGATACATCCTTTCCTCCCTGCCTTGCTGGAGCAAAAGAAAAGGCAGAGTCCAAATAGTAGGTGAGGCCGAGGGGACTGGTGTGCTGGACGCAGGGTCACATGACTGATCTCTGTACGGGCCAGATACTTAATAAACATTATTTCATTCTACCTTCCTAACAACACAAATAGATATACGTTACTATGACTCTTGTACAGATGATGAGACTGAGCTTACTGAGGTTCAGTACCATCTTGATTACAAACATAGTAATGGGGGGAGCAGATGGCCTCAGAAACATGTCTGAACCTCAAGTTTGCCCTCAGTCCACTATTCCCCAAGAGCGTTCCTATTCCGCAAGGAGAGAGGATTCCTGCCCCAGATCATGTATGAAGCCGTGAAAGGTTACCTGTGATACCTCTCACCTGTAATGTTCCTTTTCTAGACCTTATCTTCCTTTGAACTACTCAGTCCTCCACCACATAAGTGTCCAGTGCTCTTAGTTTATCTGAGTTTTCAACAAGAAGACCTTCTGTGCTGAACTAATTCTCACTTAGGTATCAGTCACAAAGTTCTTTGTTGTTGTTGTTTGTTTGTTCTTTGGATTTGTTTGTGTGTTTGCCTTACCTAGAGAACCACAGATAAAGGATAAATTGATGCTTTAATATTTGCTAGTGTTTAAGCCAAAGAAATGAATCTCTAAATGTAGAGCTTCAGTCTCTTGAACCCCAACACAGACCACATTAATAGCAGATTTCCTATCATCAAAATAAGGAGAAATCTAGCCAATTATCAATGCCACATGGTCCATTTGGTGTTAGAAAGCTTAATATCTGAAAACACAACAGCAAGCAAGTCAGGTGGGTCTTTAAGGAACATTCCCTTGAGACAATCAAGGTAGAAATAAAGAATTCTCAAAAGTTTGGTGTGTGGATGTTTATCTTGCTAGATACGGTCAGTAGTTTTCTGTAGCTGCTTATTGAGCTGGCTAATGTTTAATTTGAGTAACCTTGTGGAAAGACCTGTTTAAGTGGCACTATCAAACAAAGCAGCAAGAAGAGAGATAAGAAGAAAGTATAAAAGGATTATTAAAGAAATGCTGGGGGTGGAATTTATCTCTCCAAACAAATCAGGGTGTTTGGGGCTTAATAGAAAAATCCTATAATAGGTGGACAGATAGGAAACTGTTATTTTCCAGAACATAGCGCACGTCAGTGGTTTTACTCTGATTTGGTGGCAGGGGCTTGGGGAGAGGAGACTATGACTTTCAGATCATTATTTTTATAATACATTTCTGAGATCCTGACATCCCAAATCCTTTTTTTGTTTTTTCCTTTTTTGAACAAAGGCTGAAAATGGAGGGGAGGGACAGGGATTTGAGAATGCCTTCCCCAACTTTCCATCTATAACTTAGCTGCGCAGAAAAGAAATCTCTTCAGATCCTTTTTGCAATCCTAATACGTTTCACAGCAACACTCGAATAAGCTTTGGCCCATTGCATTAGAGTTGTGTTACTAACCAGCCAGAGTGTAAAAGAGACATTGGGAACAGAGAAACTAATTACTAAGTAGAGGCTTACGGGCTGTGTTTGCCTTTCAGTGTCTCTATTACTGGGCTCAGACCCTAGACTCTGAGGTTAGACACGGGAAAATGTGCTACATATGTTGCTTACATTTCTCTATCACAGAAGAGAATTAATTATCTGCGTGTATTGATTTTTTATTTGTATAGTTGTTGAAGCAAAGAGGTTGAAGTAAAGAACCCAAGATTTTATTTGACCAACTGGCTTGTATTTGTTAAGAACTTCACAAGTAGAAATGGGGTGACTTTCTTCAGGTGCTTACTGAAGACGTCGACTGACAAGACAGACACAAAACAATGAAAATGGTGGAGTAAGATGTTATAGCTTTACTAGTGTCATGTCTTATTTGATGATAATTAGCACTGCAAAACTACTGGGCTTTGCCATAGAAATAAAGAGCTAGGGCAAAGTTTCGAACGACTAGCTGTGCATCACAATTACCTGTGAAAGTTCTAAAAATTTAGATGGACTGCTCTCCTCTGGGCGAAATAAATCAGAATCTCTCTGGGTAAGTGTTATGGACTGAATATGTGTCCCTTCAAAATGAATATATCGAAGCCCTAACTCCCCATGTGATGGTATTTGGAGGTGGAGCCTTTGGAGGTTAATTAGGGTCCGATGAGGGCATGAGCGTGGGGTCCCCATGATGTGGATAGTGTCCTTGTAAGAAGAGACACCAGAGCGCTTGCTCTTATACTTCATGTTCCCGTAGGAAGAGGTCATGTGGGCTCAGCAAGAAGATGGACGTCCGCAACCCAAAAGGAGAGTTCTCATCAGAACCCGACCGTGGCAGCAGGTTGATCGTAGGCTTCTCCTTCAGGACAGTGGGGAAAGAACTCAGTCCTCGGCCTTCTGTTATGGCAGCCTGAGCAGACCAAAACAATGAACCTTGGTATTTGCAATGAACTGAGTTCCTGGTCTTTCCACTTCTATTTGAAATTTTTTTGTGGGATAGTAATTACTATTCTTTTAATATTTCTTCCCCATTGTTTTTATTGCCCTTCGACCACTCAGCTGTAGTCTACTGCATCTGTGGAAGAGTGGACAGAACCCAGGAAATAAAGAGACAATCATGTTGCGGATTGAATTGTGTACCACCAAAAAAAAAAAAAAAAAAAAAAAAAAAAAAAGAGGTGACCTCCTTTGGAAATACAGTCTTTACAGAGTGAATGAAGATAAGATGAGGTCATTAGGGTAGGCCTTGAACCAACATGACTTATATTGTTTGTTTTTTTTTAATTTCAAACGTGTTCTTGTATATCAAGATTCAAAATCCTGTAATACTTGGGCCAGTTTTTTTTCAAAATTTAGCGTGCACCAAAATGGCATGCAGTGTTTGCTAAAACAGATTTCTGGGCTCAGCCTCAGTGTTTCTGAATCAATAGAAATGGGGAGAGAGGCCTGAGAATTTGCATTTCTAATAAGCTATTAGGTGATGCTAATGATGCTAGTTTGGGGACAGAGAAGAAAATTGGCTAACAAAAGAGCTCTTTTAATAACAAACAGGAGATGAGAGGTGGAACTGTTGGCAGAGGAAAGAATTAAGGAATAAACACAGAAGCTGTGGCCAATGAGGTATACAGGGTTGGTACCAAAACCATGGGAAACAAGGCAGCTGGATTAAAGGTTTTCTAAAAGAGGGGAGAAATAAATCTTTAGGAGTATCACGGATTTAGCAGTGCAGGTATTTTTTATACAATTGGCCATGTTTTCCCAAACATACAATTCTGGAATAACTACATGACTAGAGGTGGGGTTAGAAGGATAAATCAATAAGAAAATTTCAGCCAACGTGAAAGAATGAATCACATGCACAAAGTCCTGCAACTGAAAAATATAGCACACATTAAATTGAAAGAAGGGGGCTCAGTTGATTGAGCTTTCCGCTTCGGCTCAGGTCATGATCTCGCAGTTGAGGAGTTTGACCCCCATGTTGGGGTCTGTGCTGATTCTGCATCTCCCGCCCCCCACCCGCTCTGCCCCTCCCCCCTCTCAAAAATAAATAAACATTAAAAAAATTGAAACCGAAAGTGGAATACGGGAAGGGTGGCAGCTTGCCTCTGTAACCTTAGAGGCGGGGAAAGCACTTCTAAGAAGGGACTACAGATTGCAGCCTGGGTAGGCACCCTAGGAGGTATCTGTTGAAGAGTTAACTCAGTTTGGATGTTTCACTGGTAAAAGAAACCTTTAACTCTCTGTAAACGTCTTCATTTTTGGACTATGCACAAAGATAAAGATATTAGATGGCTTTCCTCATGAACTTCATGCTATCTCTTGAGTCCTTTTGGTGCCCAAGTCAACAGTGCAGACATAGCACTATTTGTTTCATAGCAAGCATCTTAGGTAAGTTTCTACAGAAGCAGGCCTTGAGACAAGGGTTTCTGTGCAAGCAATTTATTAAGGAAGTACGCATTGGGCAACCTGTCAAGAAGTAGAAGCCTAAATAGGGTGCTATGCTGATCCTGATGCTGGAGGAAAACTGGGGTGTGTAAATGACATCTTAGGGGTGTCTTGATCTAAGTAGTGTCAGGAGAACTCCCAAGTGTTGTCCTCCAAGAAGAGAACTGCCTGATAGTCAGTGGAGGCCAAAATTAGGGGAATTAGGGGAGGAGTGGGAAGAAATGGTAAAGGGGAGCTGCCTTAGTTTGCTTAGGCTGCCATAACAAAATAAGTGGGTGGCTTAAACAACAGAAACTCATTTTCTCTTAGTTCTGGATGCTGAGAAGTGCAAGATCAAGGTGACAGCTAATTCAATTCCTGGTGGTCTCTCTTCTGTTGCGGACGACTAACTTCTTGCTATAATTAAACATAATTTTTCCTCAGTGCACGGGCACATGGGGAGAGAGGGTGTGTGGGGGGGAGAGACAGAGAGAGAGAGAGAATCTCTTCTCTCTTCTTTCTCTTCTAAGGGCACTAAGCCTCATGAACTATTCCCATTAGTTCCCAAAGACCATATCTCCAAACACCATTAAATCAGGCATTAGGACTTGAACATACGAATTTGGGGGAACATAAGCGCTCAGTCCATAAAGGAGCCAAGTGGATCTGGTTGAAGTGTGAACAATAATATCTGCTGTAGTCAGTCTTCCCTTGTCTGCTTCTGGACTTTCCTGATAGCTGGCGTCAATCAAGATACTTCAACCCATCAGATGTGTTCTAAATGTTTGCAAACACCTAAACTGTTCTAAGAGAATTGTTTATTTATGCAAATATTCCTGTTCTCTCCGCTCCTTATAACTGTGTGCATGGAGGAACACCAAAGGCTCACTCAGCCTGAGTTTAGGCCCTAATTCAATCAACAAGACATGCTTCAGATGCACATCTTTCTGAAGAATAGATATGGATTTGTTCTACATTTGTTTAACTAAAAGTTCATTGTGGTGACTTTCTCAGAACAATGGAAGTCTATTATCAAGGAACAATCTGCGTTGACAATTCCAGAAACAGAAAACAGACAGCTATGTCCAGATGGCAGTTCTCCAGCTTAAAAAATAGAGTCCCTTCCCTGGAAGTACTGCAATGCACTGAAAATTACATTCAGCAGCCTGGCTTCAAAAAGGAGGAAGTATATTTTTCTGGAAAAGTGTTTTATTTTCTTTCCCTGCACGATAGTTCAAGTCCTCCTGGAAGCTTATTCTGAGCTGAGGATGGAAAAGAATCATCCAAGAGATCAATGCAAACATCACCCCATGCGAAAGAGCCCTTCTCACTGAACTTGCTGACTTGTGTGTGTGTGTGTGTGTGTGTGTACTTATTTAAATTTTGTTTGTTTAAGGGGCGTCTGGGTGGCTCAGTCGGTTAAGCCTCCGACTTCAGCTCAGGTCACGATCTCGCGGTCCGTGAGTTCGAGCCCCGCGTCGGGCTCTGGGCTGATGGCTTCGAGCCTGGAGCCTGCTTCCGATTCTGTGTCTCCCTCTCTCTCTGCCCTTCCCCCGTTCATGCTCTGTCTCTCTCTGTCTCAAAAATAAATAAACGTTAAAAAAAATTAAAAAAAAATAAATTTTGTTTGTTTAAAAAGCCTCTGCTCATCTTTAAGCTGACTACAGGCATTAAAGTAACAGTTGTGGGACAAATTCATTAGAGTATGGGCCCTGGAATCACACAGACCTGGATGTGAGTTCTGATTCCATCGTTCTTATGTTTCACTGAAACACAAACATCTCATCTATAAAGTATAGACTAATTATATCTTACCTCAATGAGTTGTCATAAAGAAGTGGATCAGGCTATGTTTTTTGAAGCTTTTAGCACAGTGCTTGGCACATATTTATGAGCCATATAATTATTTACTGTTATAAAAAGAATATTTTCAAAAAGTATATCAGGTAAAAAAAAATTAAAAAAACAAAAAGAATGTCAAGTAATAGGGTAAAGAAAAAGGGCTGAGAAAATAGATGCATATGCTTAAAGCAACAAAAAAATCTCTTTTCTTTTAACTCAACCTATTGCCTACTAACTCAACCATCATGTAAGCCAGCTTTTAACTGAGAGAAGGATTTGGTTTGACAATGAAATCCATAGAATGAGCAAACTTTAGTGCTTGATGCAACCTTTGAACCAAGTAGTCTTCCCTTTCAGGTGATCAGACAAAGGCGCCAAAGATACTTTAACCTGTTCAAGGTCAAACAGCTACTAGACAGAGCCTGAATTAAAACACAGCTCTCGTATCACGCTCCTACAATCTATTAGACCTGAGTTCATATTTACTGAAGGAGTGGTTCAGTTTCTGTCTAGAATTTATATATGGATGAATATACAAAGCTGATTAAGTACAGGTAACTCCATGTCACATGTAACCGATCACCCAAACAACTGAGAATTGGTTTGACACATCATTTCTAGTCATCACTGGTGCCCGAACACATTCCCCAGTCTTGGAAGTGGAGGAGAAGGGTTTGAAAAGCAAACAAACCTTAGTCATGTTATTAAAGGACACTTGCTTTGGAATGGAACGCTGGAGTGTTTAATTATCAACATGTGCCTTTCCATCCCCAGCCTATTAAATCATCTGGCCTGCTAATAATAGCCTGTTTAGCCATCAGCAGAAGATGGATGAGTTTTAGTTCCCATTTTCAAATCCAAGGGATCTGCCCTGTTTCTGAATTATCTGCAGATGAAGATTAGTCACTGAGGCATCTGTAGGTTGTACAGAGGACATTGGAGTCTTGGCCAGCACATTTATCCTCTCCAGCGTGCTCCTCCCTCTCCTCTAGGCTTCCATTGGTGAACAGAGACCGAAAGCACCAAGGTTAAATGTGGGGAAGGAAACCTGACCAATTAAAAGTTCTTTTTAGCATTTGTAAACTGGATTTAATTGCTTCCTGTTTTTAGACCCTCTGTGAATAGATCGCCTGTTTAGCCTCTCAAAGGTAATTGTACCTGTGGTATGACTGTTTTCACAAATCAAGCTGTTGTTTTGTTTATTCGCTCTTTGTAATCTATATCTAGTGTTCCTGTTACCTGTTGATGCATCGCAAACTATCCCAAAACTTAGTGGCCTAAAACAATCTGTTCAAAACATGATTTTGCAGATGAGGAATTTGGGAAGTGCTTAGCTGAGTTTCCCATCTCTGCTCCATGGGATGTTAACTCGAGTGGCTTGACAGGTGCTAAACATTCCACTTTCAAGATGGCTCATTCACATGGCTAGCAAGTTGGTGCTGGTGTTGGCTGAGTTTAGTCTAGTCTTTGGTAGGGTAACTTGGTTGTGATCCAGAAACGCCTCTCCATTGGCTACATGGACTGCTCTTTAGCAGAGCAGCTGAGTTCATAGAGTGAATGTTCTTTCAGTCCCTTAAAAACGGCAAGATATTTTTTGGCCTAGCTTCAGAAATCCCAGAATACCACTTTCATTGTATTCATTGGTCAGGCAATTCACTTGAGGCAAGCTCAGATTCAAGGGGATAGAAAACAGACTCCCCCCTCTCTTAAGGGTAGAACCACAAAGACTTTGCAGACATCTTTAATCTGTTACATTAAGGAAAATCATAATGGTTAGGTTTTAGCCCCCTCCAACACACAAATTATCTGATCTTTTTCAAAATCGTAAAAAATATTTTTAATTTGTTACTCAGATATTCCTCCACTCATGATATTTAAAAAATATTTTATGGGGGCGCCTGGGTGGCTCAGTCGGTTGGGCGTCCGACTTCAGCTCAGGTCATGATCTCGCGGTCTGTGAGTTTGAGCCCCTCATCGGGCTCTGTGCTGACAGCTCAGAGCCTGGAGCCTATTTCAGATTCTGTGTCCCCCTCTCTCCCTCTGACCCTCCCCCGTTCATGTTCTGTCTCTCTCTGTCTCAAAAATAAATAAACGTTAAAAATTAAAAAAATATATATTTTATGTTATCTTGAAAAAATGGTTTCAATCAATCATCAAATTCCAATTATTTTTCTGATAATTATCCCTTTCTTCTCCCAGCCCATTCCCATATTGATTACAACACTCTAAATGTCATTCTGGATTATGCATAACTAGTCAGTAGCAAATAATTTAAACTTCAACACACATCCTCTGTGAGAGAAAGCAAGGCAGACAAGGGGAAAAAAAAAAAACAATTAAAAAACACTTTCCAAGCTGAAGATGAGTCTTAACAAAGGCAGAGCTTTTGAGATATCTAGGTGGCTTTCATGCTACCCTTCCCCCTTTATGCCCCAAGGTAGGTACAAAAAAAGGGTACAAAAAAATCAGTTTTGAAGATCTTATCAGTAGACTCAAAAGTAGAAATTAACTAGTTGTAAAAATCTCATAGACTGAGCCCCTTTTTCATTTGCAAATATTTGCATATGAATACACAACTAATTGTTGTGAAGTAACAATTAAGAGAACAATAGAAGAAAGAAAAGGGGCTTGAGGCTGCCTCAGACACCTGGGAGACTGTATTCAAAAAGCTTTTTACAAATTTGATTCTTTTAATAAAGACAAAGGCACCGAATCACGCACACAAAATACTACCAAAAGATTTAGTGGGAAAAGTTTTGTGACCTACTGATACCATTTTCTGATACAGAGTTCCCTAATTTTTCTTCCTTTGATCTTGCATACAAGGCCCTGTAATGCTGAGTTTAGAACCCAAGGTTCTAGAGAGAGTGCTGAGGCACGTTCCGAATTCTCTTTCCAAGCTCCTAAGTTTGCACTGGCCTCTTCTCAAACTGGTATTTTTAAATAATTGTTCGGCATTCCTTTAGCAGAGAACTGTTTACTGAGCTTAGGACAAGGTGGCTTTCTTTTTTCTCCTTTGTGGTCCTGAACAATTCAGCTCTGGCTCCCAACTGGCATAGTCCACATGGCAAAACAAGTGACCTACCTGCATTCACTCTTTCCGTTCTTCCTAAAGAGCAATTTAGCAAACATCTGCACTATCTTGAGCATACTCTACTACCTCTGTAATAGATTTTTGGGAAAAAAATTTGGCCTGCCTAGCATCTACCCCCTCTTCTGACAATAGCACCATAATTTTCCTTTATACAACCTCATCTCATCACATTTTCGGTCTGTGTCTTCTGATGGGACTCCCTCCCTCTGCTCTAAGAACAGAGTCAAAACAAAGGGAGGTGTACTTTAGAGACAGACAGAGATGGATCAGAGCAATATAAATATAAGGAAAGGAGAGGGGAAAGATAAAAGAAAAGGAAGAAGAAAGAGACAGAAAACACTGATGACATTGTTTGGGATCTTGAAGCCAACCATACCCTAAATTGCATATTCAGCTATATAAGCCAATGGATCTGCCTCCTCCAGCACACACACACACACACACACACACACACACACACACCATGCACATACAGAAACATTTCATTGATTTATAAATAGTCATGATGATTATGATTATGACTGTTATTGTATTTTGCTTAAGCTAGTGTAATTTGAGTTTCTGTCCCTTGAAATCAAGGTTTAATAATACAGTCCCTTATCAACTCAGAGAAAAATATTTCCTCTAGTTGTTTATAGTACTGTCTTTGAAAGGCATTGTCAAATCTAAACTAGTACGTTAGATTCACTCCACTGGCTTTCATATAAGTACAAACCAACCAAAGATAGCTTTTCCAAATTACTTAGATCTATTATGGGGGTATTCAACCTCACTAACAAATTATCCAAAGTAAAATTATTTAATTTACCTAGAAAAACGTCCCTATGAATATATGTACACCTACCCATATACTCATATATTCTTTTAATTCTTTTAAGAGGCCACAGATAGGTGCACATCTATTAATGTCCTCACAGGCATGTGTGCTTGGTATCTTTGGTATAATAACAAACTCCAACATCTCAGTGTCATGTAACACAAAGGCTTATTTCTTGCTCACATTACATGTAAACTTTAGGCCAGTAGTGTCCGTTCCAGCAATGGCTCTACTCCATCTGCCTTCTCGATTAGACTTGCAGGCTAAAGGAGTACCTTTGTCTGGAATGTGCCATTCTCAAAGCAGAAAGCAGACGCAAGAGACTAAGCTGAACCGTGCGATCATATTTAAAACTTCTGCTCCAAGAGGGCATACACATTACTCAAATTAAAATGAACAAGTTTATCAATGGGACAGGAAAATGTATGTCACTAATACGGTGGCACTGCAAGTTACACAACAAAGACAAGGATATACAACCTTCTTACAACGATGGGAGTAAATTATTTTGAACAATAATACAACCTGAAAATCAATCGTGTCAGATTATATTACCAGATTATATTACTCTCTTTACCTGACTGTTGTTTATCCAAGCCTACCATGGCTTGGATCTGGTACCCAGGGTTTCACTGGAGTTCTAGAGTCTCTAAGGAGAGAATTTATCTTCAGAATTTAGCACAGAGAAAGACAACGCACCCCTGTAGTGGGAACACGTGTCCTTGAGCTACAAGAGCTCTGGGTTCTTGCATTCTGTAGGGCAAAGAGTTCCTTTTGTATGGTAAACTCGCCCAAGGTCATTGCTTTTTACAGTCTTGCTGAGCAGGCTATATGAAAATGGACTAACCCTACTGTGTTGATCTTGGATGCGATTAGAAAATATTTAACTCTGCTACCTTAGGTTTTACAAATATGAATATGTACCCCTCAAATGCTGATACTGCTAAGATTTGGTAGATTTCAGTGAGACCTAGATTTACTAGATGCATTCATACACTCAAGTACTCCGAAGTGTTCTCGTAAATACAACTTTTTTGATCTGGCTACATTTCCAGTGATGTTTTAGCAGTCCTTTATGCGGACATCGTTCTAGTAACAGTGGCTATGTAACAAACCAACTCAAAACTTAGTGACTTAAAACAACAATATTTATTATCTCTCATGATATATATGAGTCAGAAATGTAAGAACAACTCAGCTCTGTGGTTCTGGTTTAGTGTCTTTCAAGAAGCTTCAGTTTAATGTAAGCTAAGACTAGTGTCATGAAGGCTTCCTCACTCTGTCTGGAACTCCAGCTGGGAAGACTTGGACATCTGGGAACTGCAGGGGCTCCTTGTGTATCTTTCTGTAACTCTGTGTGGTGTCTTATGTGACCTCCAGCATGGCAGCTTCAGAAGCACTTGCATGGTAGATCAGATCTCCAAAGGCACAAGTTCTGAGAGTGAGAGAGAGAGAGAGAGAGAGTGCGTGTGTTCCAGGTGAAGCTATACTGCCTTTTACAACCTAGCCTCAGAAATCAGGCAAGTGTCAATTTTGCCATATTCATAGTTGAAGCAGTTACAAAGGTATACCCAGATTTGAGGAGACGCACCAGAAACCCCATCTCTCAATAGAGGACTTCCAGTATCACGTAACAAGAAGAATTTGTAGGGTGGGATTAATATTGGTGTGAACATCTTTGGAAAATCCAATTTGCCAAAGATACCTTGGTCACCTGCTCCTTAATATAGTTCTGATGAGAGATTCTGGATTTGAAGCAAAGAATGTTATAAGTAAAAGGAAAACAAGACATAAAATAATCTCATGCAACTTTTTCCAATTACTAACTCAAGGCATTTAAGTGATGCCCAAGGTAAAAACAGATAATTGGACATAAACATACCAAAAGTAGAGGAGGAATCTCTATCCTGAGCTCTTTTCACCAAATCACAGCAGCCAGCATGATATATATTTACTGGGCTCTTGTTTTACAGGTTATGGCCATGGTGTAGTTAAAATGATAAAACTGAATCTCAAGTTGTATTGAACTGAAAACCAACTCTTACCTGGTATTGGATATTTAGTTGTTTTTTTTTTTGTTTGTTTGTTTTGTTTGTTTGTTTTTGTTTTTGTTGTTGTTGTTGTTGTTAACTGGTAGTAATACACACTTGAATCACTGGTCAAAACAGGTTATAAGCCTCACACTTAAGCAAAAATTAACCAAAAATGCACTATAAATTTAAATGTAAATTTAAAACTATGAAATTTTTAGAAGGAAAACATGGAATATAATGTCTGATTTCTAAAGAACATAAACTGATACTTGGTATGATTAGCTGGAATCTATATGATGAAATGAACATTATTAACTTTTATATAAGGACTTTGAACTTTATTATAAGGACTTTGAACTCAATTCTTTAATAGCTGAATTCAAATTTCTTAATAGTTACAAGGTTTTTGCAGTCATTTATCTCATATTCTGTTTCATATTGGATGAGTAGGGGTACTTTGTGTTTTTTAAGAAAGTGGTCCATTTCGTTTATGTTGTCAAAGTCATATGGGAAACGTTGTTCATATTTCCATATTATCTTTTGGTATGTCTACAGGGTCTGTAGTGGTATCCCCTGCTTCATTTCTAAAATTGGTAATTTTTGTATTTTCAAACACTTCTCCTTTCTCAGCTTGCTAGTTGTTTGTCAACCTTATTGATCTTTTTGAATAATCGGCTCTTGGTTTCATTGATTTTCTAGATTGTGTTTCTGTTTCCAAGATTATTGATTTCTGCCCTTATGTATATTATTCTCTTCCTTCTGTTTTCTTTTTCTTTCATTTTTCTTTATTTAAATTATTGATTTCAGATATTTTAATATATAAATTTAGTTCTATAAATTTCCTTTTTAGCACTACTTTAGCTGTGTCCCACAAATTTTGATAATTTGTATTTTTATTTTCATTCAGTTAAATGTATTTTTTTTTATTTTTCTTGAAACTACCTTTTAGGCCCATAGATTATTTATAAATATGCTGCTTAGTTTTCAAATGTTTGGAAAATTTTCTGTAATTATTCTCTTATTGATTTCTAGTTTGATTCCATTGTGGTCAGAGTACACACTTGTATAATTTCAGTTAGTTTAAATTTTTGAGGTTTGCTTTATAGCTCTCTACCTTAGGATATGATTCATGGGCACTTAATGTGTTCTGCTGTTGTTGGGTGCCCTAAAAATACTGAGTAGATACTGTTTGCTAATGGTATTGTTGACTTCTACATCCTTGATGATTTTCTATTCAATTTTTCTATAAATTGTTGTGAGAGGAATGTTGCAGTACCCAAGTATGATAGTGGATGTATGTCTTCTGTTTAAGTTCTATCAGTCAGTGCCTCACACATATTTTGCAGCTTTGTTGTCTAGGATTTCTGTGTCTATTTGTGGCTTTGCCCTTTTATCATTATATAATGTCACTATTTCAGGTCATTTTTTTTTGCTCTGAAGTCTACTTTACCTAATATTAATATATCCACTCCTGCTTTTCTTTGATTAATATTTACATTATATATGTGTGTATGTGAGTGTGTGTGTGTGTGTGTGTGTGTGTGTGTGTAAACACACATGCATGCACACATATATTTTGTATATATTTTATAGTTGGGTCATGTTTTATAATACACTTTGCCAATTTCTGTATTTTAACTTATGTATTTATGCCATTTACATTTAATGTAGTTAAGGTAAGCCTGTCATTTAATTTTCATTTTCTGTTTGTTCTCTTGATTTTTCATATCTTTATTTTTATTTTCCTGTCTCTCTGTGGGTTACTTGAAGAATCCATTTTTATTAATCTATAAAGTTTTTTTTAATATATCTCTTTGTGTAGATTTTAAGTGGTTATTCTAGGTAATACATTATACATGTGATAGTGAGCGTGAGGTGTCTATGTGTGCGTATATATATCCACAGTCTACTGGTATCATTATATTACAAGTACAAATTAAATGTTAAAATCTGTCCTCCATTTACAGTCCTTTGCACCCCCTTATTTATAATATAATTGCTTTAATATTTCCTCAGCATACATTTAGAGCCATATCACACAATATTAAAGTTTTTGCTTTAATCATAAAAATTAGAAA
This sequence comes from Lynx rufus, assembly GCF_022079265.1. Lineage (NCBI taxonomy): Eukaryota > Metazoa > Chordata > Mammalia > Carnivora > Felidae > Lynx > Lynx rufus. Next base: position 15,669,315 of record NW_025814845.1, read on the forward strand.
ACTCGAGAGAAAAAGGAAATCTTACTGTACTTCCCTTATTTTTCTTATCCTCTTTTTTCTCTTCCCCAATGTTTCAAGGCTCCTTAATTTATAGTTTGCTTTCTCTTTAGAGAACTTCTTTAAGTCATTCTTTTATAATAGGTCTGAGGTGATAGATTATCTTAGTTATTCTTCATCTAAGAATATTTTCATTTCCCTTTCATTTCTGAAGGTTATTTTTGCTGTGTATAGGTTTCCAGATTAACAGTGCTTTTCTTTCAACTCCTGAAAAATATTGTGCCACTTCATTCTGGCCTCCATCATTTCTTTTTTTTTTTTTTTAATTCTTTTAACGTTTATTTATTTTTGAGACAGAGAGAGACAGAGCATGAACAGGGGAGGGTCAGAGAGAGGGAGACACAGAATCTGAAACATGGCCTCCATCATTTCTAATGAGAAATCAGCAATCATTTTGTTTTTTCTCTACATGTAAGGTGTCCTTTTTCTCTGGTCAGTGTCAAGACTTTTTCTTCATCTTTAGTTTTCAAAAATTTAATTATAATGTGTCTTTACATGGATTTCTTTGGGCTCATTCAATTTGGGGTTTACTCACCTTCTTGAATCTGGAAGTTTATGTCTTTTGACAACTTCGGGAAGTTTTTTCTCATTATTTCTATGTGTAACTATTTCTGCTCTGCCATCTTTCTCCTCTGTTTCTTGAAGTCCAATGACAAAAATATTAAGTCTTTCATTATAGTTCTACATATCTCTAAGACTTTATTATTTTTTTTCAGTAATTGTATTTTTCAGTTATATTTCAGTAATTGTATTTTTCACTTCTAAAATTTCTGTTTGGTTCTTTTTTTTTAATGCTTATTTATTTTTGAAAGAAAGAGAAAGAGAGAGAGACACACACAGAGTGCAAGTGGGGAAGGAGCAGAGAGAGAGGGAGACACAGAACCTGAAGCTGTGAGCCCAGACCCCAATGCAGGGATCAAACTCACAAACCATGAGACCATGACCTGCATTGAAGTTGGACGCTTAACCGACTGAGCCACTCAAATGCCCCTGTTTGGTTCTTCTTTATATCTTCTATTTTCTTATTGGGACTTTCTATTTCTTCACTGAGGCTTTCTATTTTGTTTATTTACAAACATATTTGTAATTGCTCATTAAAGAATTTTTACAATAGCTGCTTTAAAACTTTGTCAGATAATTTTAACATTTCTGTCATGTCAGTATTGGCATCTCTTAATTGTATCTTTCATTCAGTTTGAGATCTTCCCAATTCTTGAGACGACAAGTGATTTTTTATTGAAACCTAATGTTTGTATTATGTTAGTTAATTCTTGATAGTATTAAACTTCTCTATTAGCTAGCTTTTTTGAACATGTCTCTGTTGGCTGGAAGGAAGAGTACCATCTCTTTTTATTGCTACATGGAAATAAAATTCCAGGTTTGCCACTCAGCCTCATTTGACATCCAATCTGGGCAATGATCCTCATCACTTTTAAGCAGAGGTGGGAGTTCTGACTCTCCATGTGGTCTTTACTGACACCAGTGGGAATGGTCTTGTTACCACTGGGTGATGATGACAAATACCACTCTCCACCAGACCTCCTCTGGGGCCACCTGAGTTGAATGGGAATGGGACCATTAGAGCCAAGTATGAGTAGAAATCCAGAATCCCTTGTGGTCTGCACTGACTCTGTGGGTGGAAGGCTTAATACTGGCCAGCAGGGAATAAAATGCAGCTCCCATCCTAACCCTGTCCAACTCCAACCCCCCACCCCCCCGCCCCCTGCTCCCTGGGAATGTAAGAGTTCCTTGTGACATCTTTAAGTGGGTCCCCACTTAGCTTTTGCTGGCATGGGTAGGGTGGGCCCAGATTTTTTTTTTCTGTATTATTTAACTAGAATAGAGCAGTTACAATCTAAAGTTTTCTTATTGCTAGGCTGTCTCTTTTCCTGGGCCTTTGGCTAGAGAGAGCAAGCTTTTGTCGGGGCTATTTTTGTCCGTGCTGGCTGGTGTTTTCAGATTGCTGACCTCATCAGCTGAGTTGGAATATATAAGGCAAAAAGAAAACCCAGGTAACTAACTGGCATGTCATTCCTTGGCTCCTAAATTTTCTTGCCAAACTGACTTCTACTATCTATATTTCAATCTCCTTATATTTTATATATAATATCTAGTGTTCTTAGCTGTACTTATCGTGCTGATGACAGAAGTATGTTTACTCTATCTGTCAGAAGCAGAAGTGTTATTAGCAAAACTTTTAAAAATAATAATTTAATTTAGTTTTTAAATGAAAAGTCCAAAGTCCGGTTCCTTTTAAAGACTGCCTCATAAGGGGCAGAATCATAAGATAATATTTGCTACTTGGTCAGGCTATATTAGAGAACAGATTCTAATAGTACTTAGAATATTGGTATGCATGCAATTTCTATCTCCCAAAAAGTCAGAAGACCAATAATGTATGTGCGCCTCCAGGTTATACACAGGGGCAATATTTGGACAAGACACACCCAGTAAAACCTTGGGGCAGATGTTAAGACCAAGCAAGAAATTGTATCACAGGTAGGCAGACAGACCAGGGAGGAAACAAAACTTGCCTATAGTCTTTTCCTGGCATGACATCTCACTTCATCCTCCTGACAATAGCCCTATTACTGATTTCCACTTTACAAAAAAAGAAAGAGTGGCTTAGGAACTAAATAGTTTTCCCAAGTTTATACAGCTAATCACTGGAGGATCCATTCTTCAAAACTTGTATGCCTGACTCTAGCATCTAGGCTCTTAACTATTAGAGTTGTGACATACTCAGATAAAGTAGCTAAAATTAATGTTCCAGACCAGGGCGCATACCTAAGGTTCACAATAATATTTTATTTCAGTTGAAATGATGTGCTAAGATAGTGATTCAAAAAGTAGCTGGGAGTTTTCACTAGATGGGCTGAGCCTCAGTAAGCTGAATTCCAGCACAAATGCTCTGTAGTTGCTGGAAGAGAAGCAAACTAGTAGCACTAGAAATATAGTCAGTGAGAGGAAAACCTGAGCTCATGGATTAGGGTCAAGGTGAAGATTTATAGACCCATTTTAAGGGACTTGTTGAAAATGTGAGGCGTGAACACATAACTCACAGGGAGAGGGAAGGACTGCTTAGGTGATTGGAACATTGACTCTTAATCAATAATCACATTGATAATAATGGCTACCAGTTATTGGGTGCCTGACATATGCCAAAAGTTTAACTGGATACTGAAACAAGTTTCAATAATTGTCACATGCGGCAGAAGTTTAGGCTTGAAATACGTGCTAGGACTGTTTATCACAATGAAACACTCTGAAAGTACATACTTGGGATCCCACATTCACCAAAGATTTCAGAGTCATTGTTAGGAAGGAAAACTTTGTAAAAGAAATTCATGAATAAGGTAATTGGAATGCTTATGTATTTCCTGCTTCAAGTCAGGATTGGTCTAGAACACAGCGTGCAATTGAAATAGACCAGTGATCTATGAGGATCAGAAATAAAGAATTTAGACATGAAGCCTTTCACCTTCACTAGGGACACACGCAGTGTTCCAAATACAAGAGGAAAAATCAAGAAAAGACAACATCCCTGCAATCCATCTATCCATCCATCAACCATTCATTCATTCATCCATTCATTCATTGAACAACTAATTATTGAATGTGTGATCTATGCCTGAAGTCATGCTAAGTCCTCCCTATACTGAAAGGGAAAAAAAAACAGGGCTGATTTCTGCCTTTATTGGGCTTACTGTCTAACAACACAGAACACTTAACACAATGGATTGATTGACTAATGCAGCAGTGGACTGACTGTTTAAATACAGAGGTGTCCCTTGCTATAAAGGATGTAATACAAGTGTATAACAGAGATGTATAACCTTGCTTAGGGGAATAGAAAAGCCTTCCCAGAGGAAGTGACATTTAAACTGAAGCCTTGATTCTGAGTGAGGTGAGGAGGATAAGAGTTAAGAAAGTTCTAGTCATAGCAAATAGCCTGTGCAGAAGCCCTGAGCCTACAAGTTACACCAGATGCTGAAGAAGCTGGAAGACAGAAGTAACTGGAATCTAGGTAGGGCAGCAACTCACCCTTGAGACTGTAAAGGTAGGAGAGAATTTCTTAGAGGTGGAACATAAGGTACAGGCTGGATGGGCACCCTAGGAAGTGTCTAGAAAGTGGCTAGCTCAGTTTAGTTACTTTATGGGTGACAGGAACCTCTCTCTAAGGCTCTGCCCCCTTTTGCTGTCTTTGTATTAAGCACAAAGGGTGAAGATGTGAAAGGTGCTCTTCTTATATCTTGAAAACCTCATCTTCTCCACAGCAGGAGTTTTCAAATGGCCCTGAGTTGGTATTTGGAGAGCAGTACTCACTCTGCCCTTGTGAAGAGTTATCTAGGAGCAATGGAAGTTATTTCTGTGTCAGCTCCTTGGATCAGAGGCAGCTGGGCAGCCAGGATGCACATGGCTTGGTCCAGGTCGTCATGTAGCTGATGAAAAGGGGGTTGGAGCTCTGCCAGCTACAAGATCTAGTACAGAGGAGCCAAAGGATGTGTTTTAAGCTACTTTGAAATCTGTGGATGTTTTTTCCTCCTTTGAAGCTCATTACGGCACTGAGCTAACCATTAGTAATCCTACTGAAGTCTAATACCAAAGAGCAGTAGAGAGGTGTAATTTTCCAGCCAATTCAAGCTCCTACTCTGCTGAAACCCACCTCACTGAACAACTATAAAATACCGTATGTCATGTATTTCTTCCCCACTTATATTCAGAGGTGTTCTGGCAGGGTTTTGTTTGTTTGTTTGTGTGTTTGTATAAAGGATGAGTGTTATAATTTTGCTGAAGTAACTACCAACCCTGTGTAGGTAGACTCATCAAGTGCATAGGCTCATTTAATAACTGTTTACTGATCCTAACTATCGCTGGGCATATCTCTACAGAAATTAGTGGATATAGAAATTAGTGGGAAAAGAAACATACAAGTTCTTGTTTATGTGGTATTCATAATCAAAAGAGTTTTGAGACAGTAACCAGGTAACAAAGAAAAAAAGAGTAAAAAGAAAGCAAGGTAGGAAAACAGACAAGAAAAAGTAAGTAAAAGGGTAGAGAAGGAGAAAGGAAGAAAGAAGGACCTTTCAGGCAGTGATAACTAGTAGGGAAATTAAAAGGTAATGTGATAAACCATACTTGGTATGTGTCTGATTAACTATTGCTATGTTACACGCTGCTCAAAAATTTAGGGGCTTAAAACAACATTATATTCTGTTGATAATTTTTGTGAGCTGAGAATTCTAGAAGGATTCAGCTGAATGTTTGTCTGTGATCCACATAGTGCAGCCAGGGCAGGAAAATTCACTTCTCAACAGGGCTTCTTGATTCACATATCTAGTACCTCAGAACTACCCCTCTCTCTTTTCTCTCTGCCCCTACACTTTGATCCTCCAAGGTCTTCCCATGCGGCTTGGACTCCTTAGAGGAAGGTGCTGAAAGGGGAATCACACTAAGTACATGACAACTCACTTCTATGTGTGAGTGAAAACTGCAAGTTTCTTCAAGCCAGAGTCCAGAGCATCACTTCTGCCATATCCTCTTCCTGTGAGCAGTCACTGAGCCCATCCCGACTCAGGGGGATGCTACATGGACCCCACCTTGCAGCGGGAGAATTGCCAATGCATATGTGGCCATCTGTAACACACCACATCTTCAGGCATAATGTTGAATTATGGAGGATGGCTTTCTTCAGGAGACAGCATTTGAACTGAGTCCTGAAAAACAAGAAGAAACCAAAATGTTAGCTTCTTTATTATTTTTTTATTTGAGAGAGAGGGGGTACACGCAAGCAGGGGAAAAGGAGAGAGAGAGAGAGAGAGAGAGAGAGAGAGACTCCTAAGCAGGTTACACACTCAGCCTGATGAGATACAGGGCTTAATCCCACAACTCTGGGATCATAACCTGAGCCAAAATCAAGAGGAGGGCAGATGCTCAACCAACTGAGCCACCCAGGTGCCCCCAACCTGCTAATGTCTACAAGCAGAGAATACTAGGCAGAGGGAAGATCAAGTACAAAGCCCTGCAGCATAAACGATTGACGTATTCGAGGAAAGATTGAGGGCTTGTGTGGCCGGAGTTTGAAGATGGAGAGAGACTTTAAGGAGAAGAGATAGCAAAAGTAGAGTCAATAGGCCATGGGCAGGAATTTGGATACTATTCTTAGTGTGAGGGAAGGCTTTGGAGCTTTTGAAATTAGCATGAAGTGATTTACATATTTAAAGGATTATAGAAGTTCAAAAATAGCAGTTGGAAGAACACTTAGGAGACTATCACAGTAATCCAAGTAGGAGATGATGAATGACTTAGGCTAGGTTGATTTCAGTGGCTATGGATTTGAGTTGAATCTACATATAGGTATAGATATAGGTTTAGGGATGGGTGTGGGTATAGGTAGAGATGGAGATATAGCCATAGAGACAGATTCGGAGGTAAACCTATATAGGTACATATTTAAATACAGATAAAATTTAGGTATACATGTACATATAGAAATCAATGTAGAAATATAGATTTAGATAGAGTTTTGCATATACAAATTGATACAGATTTAAAGATAAGATATAGAGAAATATATAGAGATATATTTAGATATAGATATCAATATTAAAGTAGATACGAATTTAGATAGAGACACAAACACAGTTATGGATACATTTGAGATGAACATAACAGAATCTGTAAATAGGTTGGTAGAAGAATGAAAGTACAAAAGAAATTAACAATTACTTGAGCACTGGATGCAGACCAGAGCTGTTTAATGAGTTAGAAGATACTGATCTATGGAAATTATTTCACTAAAGAGATAAAACAGATCCAAGAAAACATGTGAAATCAAGAACTCTTGAGGGGAAAATGTCACATCTGTGTAGAGACCCACTGATGTTTTTTCCTTTTCCTCTGCCATGAATGCCCTTCCTTGCCTCTGTTTCCCATACTAATATTTCTCACATCTGGAATGTTGTAAGTGGGAGAGCATCATAGGCTTTAGAGCAAGAGAGGCCTTAAGCCCAAGGTATTTAAACACAATGTCTGCCATGTACAGGCTGTGGACTATGGGCAAATTAACTCACTTCTTTAAGCTTTAATTTCTCTATTTTAAAATGAGAATGGGGTGCCTGGGTGGCTCTGTGGGCTGAGTGTCCAACTTTGGCTCAGGTCATGATCTCACAGTTCGTGAGTTCAAGCCCCACATCAGGCTCTGTGCTGACAGCTCAGAGCCTGGAGCCTGCTTCGGATTCTGTGTCTTCCTCTCTCTCTCCCTCTCCCCTGCTCTCACTCTATCTCTCTCTCTCTCTCCCAAAAATGAATAAACATTAAAACAATTTTTTAAATAACAATATAAAATAAAATAAGAATAACTGTACTTATCTCACAGGGCTACTATAAGAATTAAAAATAAAAAGAAATGTGTAATATACAATTAGCACTGTATCTAACACCTAGTAGAACTCAAGAAATATTAATCTTCTTTTCCTTATATTCTCAAGCCTTTCAAAATACTACTTGTCAAGACCTAACTTTTCTTAGTTGCTTTATGAAACTTTTTCAATCATCTGCACTCCCCAATGCATGATTTCAAAATTATTTCCAGTGAGCTAATGCAATTCCCCAATTAAACTAACTTCCTTGAAGGCAGTGATTCAATCTTATATACCCTCCTTTTTTTCCATAATATCCAGCCCAATGCCGAGGACTCCATAAATACTATAAAAATCCCTGTTGATTGATTCTTTTTTTTTTTCCTTCTGATGAATTAAGTAATTCTCCTCCAACATTGTAGGTCCGATGAAAAATTGACTCTAAAAGCATTTAACATATAGGATCCCCTGGGTTTTCTTAACTAAACAAAAAGAGGATTTTTAAAATATTTTTTAACTTTTTTATTCTTTTCAGGTGGTTCCCATATTTAATAGAATGTTACAGATCTAAAAATAAGTGTCTCTGTAATGGATGATTTTTTTTTTCTCATCAAGTTGTTTGAAAGCTGGACAGTCAACATTTACAAATTACATTGGTGTGTCATAGTCTTAAATAAATTGTGTTATAGTAGAACATTTGTGAATACTAAAAGAATTGCTCAGTACTCTTGGTATAAAACTTACCTTTGAAAATTTAACCTCCCGAGGTAGATACTGTATATTATATTTTAAAATATATTTGTTACAAATAGTTTTTTTTATTTCAAAGTGTGATTTCTGGATAAATTTTTACTTTAATACAATATCTTGCTCTCCTATCTGTCTCTGCCTGTGACCATGAAACTGTTCTCTTCCTTACACAGACTATAAAGGCACTCTCACAAAAGCTCAGGGCCTTCTTATCACTGCAAAAATTATAACCACTCATGATGAGGCTTCATCTCCAATTCTGATGAAATATAAGCACCGATATCTTTGTCAAACCTCCTTACTGTGAAGAGAATTTCTCTTTTGGTAGATTCTCAACCATGTGTTGGAAGATTATTTCACTCTAATTTGGAAATCTTTATTTTCAAGGAATAGCTTGCATTTTACTTCATTATTGCTCTTCGAGTAACTTATTGATCTTGGCATTCAATGATTTTCTACATTGGATATTTTCACGAAGTAATAACCCTATTTTAATAACATTATCTCATATAAGATATTTCCAGTAACACATGGAATACTAACCCCTTATTATACTACGCAAATCCCATTATTGGTATATCTTTTTTTATCAGAATGACAAATTGAGTATTATATAACAAATGCTATGCACACCACAACAAAAAAACACAAAGAAATAAAATTATAGAATAATAAGCATTAAACAAAGATTCCTTTTCCTAATGCAAATATAAAAGCAATTCTTTATGTATAATTTCTTAATAGTTGATGGAGTGTGAGCTATCCCAGTACTGAAATACTGACACAAAAATCTTTGCCCTAAATGGATGACTCAGTAAGTAAATGAAATAGCCAAAAAGTGCCTAAAGTCTTTTATTTTATCATTTTTCCTCTGTACCTAGTGGGATGTGGATGGTATCTGGACCTTTCTTTTTCTTCTATCCTGATGTCAGATTATCTCCTGCCTTGCTCAGGAAGCTCCAGACATACTGGTTCTCTCTAATTCCTTGAACACGTGTAGTTCTCTTAGTTTCCAGATCCTGACCTCGACATTTCCTCTACGTCCAATGTTTTCCAAACAGCTCTTCACATGGTGGTATATTTTCATCATTCCGTTTAAATATCACCTCCATATTCAGACTTTCTCTGGCTATTTGAAGTATGCATCTCATACAGCAACTTCTTTCTTTCAGAGTACCTACCACAGTGTGTGATGATAATTTTATTTCTTATCTTCCTTAACAGAATAGGAACTCCGCAAAGACAGGGAATGTGTCTGTTTTGGTCAGCATTCTCCTTCTGGTGCTTATGAAATAGTGGAAGGTCAACACATTTTCTGCATGTATGGATGAATCATGAACTTACACCATGGAAATAAAGTGAGTGGTTGGTCTATATGACCCCAGGATCAGCTTCCAAGGACATAGCTGTAAGTGATCCCTCTCAGATGTATTTTTCCTTTTAGCTGTCTATTACTATAATTAACGTGTGATAAAAATCATGCCCTTTGGAGTCAGAACCCGGATTCTGTGTTTAAATCTCATCCAACAAGTTTATTCATTAACTAATCCAGAAAAATGCAAGACATGATGCTAGATATTAATATTGCTAAATATTGGTAGTGTTTAAGTAAATATTGGGCAACTACCAGATTATAAAAGGATTTATATACTATTATTTCTCAAATTTGTCAGTCAATAGAATTCAAGGGACTTGTTAAAAATTATAGATTCACAGCAACCCACTCCTCTCCCAGACCTACTGGTGCAACTTCCCCAGGTGCATGCAACTCTTAGGCGCCTGGACATTTAACAAGAACACATTTGCTTCATGTAATTAAGCAAGTTCAGGGAACATGAATACATTTGTTACTAACAATTTTATCCTGAAGATTTGGGGAAAGCAGTGAAGGAGTTTAAGCAGGGAAGCAATTTTTGGGAGGATTTTCTGGTAGCTGAATGTAGCAGTCAAGATGGAGAGGAGGCAATGATTTGTATGATATTAGGTGAGAAAATGGAGTTGGACTTTGGCCAATGCTTATATTTATGGGCTGAAACTTCTGTTGGGGAAAACCAGATGGATAGTGGTGCATTTTACTGAAATAGGACCTAGAGGAAGAGGATAGACTTTAGAGTAAAGGAGACAGACAGAGAAAGAGAGAGTGAGAGAGAGAAAGAGAGAGTGATGTTAAAGTTAGGGGTGAGATACTGCTTTATGAAGAAGAAGGAAGAGTTCAATTGGAGATATTTAACTTGAAGTGTTATTTAACTGTGAAATATTTAGTACCAATATGTAGAGAAAGAAAAAAAAGAGGAATGAAGATAGACCCCTGTCCCTATGGAATTCTAATACATAAAAGATAGAGAGAGAAGAATACATAAAGTAAATTGTGAAACAATGACCAATGATGTAGAAGGGGATCCAGGGATGAGTGGTGTTAGGGAAAAAAATCGGAGAGAATTTCCCAAAGAAAATGATCACAGTATAAAAATTTTGCAAGGTCAAGTAAGATTAGAACTCAAAATGCTCATTGCATTTATAAGTAAGGAAGTCACTGGTGACATTTGCCGGTGAACTTTCAGTAGATAGATGACAGTAGAAGTCTGATTACAATAAGCTGCAATGTGTGAAATAAGGATACAAATTCTATGATGTTGACTTTTTCATCTATACAATGGATATACTAATACCTTCCTTAAAGGGCTAATATGAGGATTAAATGATATAACAGATTTCTAATATTTAAAACACATTAGATACCCAAAACTATCTATTTTTTTTAAATTTTTTTTCAACGTTTTTTATTTATTTTTGGGACAGAGAGAGACAGAGCATGAACGGGGGAAGGGCAGAGAGAGAGGGAGACACAGAATCGGAAACAGGCTCCAGGCTCGGAGCCATCAGCCCAGAGCCTGACGCGGGGCTCGAACTCCCGGACCGCGAGATCGTGACCTGGCTGAAGTCGGACGCTTAACCGACTGCGCCACCCAGGCGCCCCCCAAAAATATCTTAATTTTTTTTCAATTTATAACCGTATAAGACCAGGGATTCCGTATTATCTCAGTAGAATTCAGTCCAACTTATATGGGTTCAAAGCAAAAACCCCATTAATTTAGTGAAGATAGTGACTCATTTTCATAATTGTTTACTAGTGGTAAGGACACAAGATAATGTTTTTGAGCACATAAAATTTATAAAATTAATCTAAATAAAGTATGTTAAAATCTTATTAAAAATAAATAATAATTACAGTTACTTTGATGTTCTGTGGGGCAAGATAATGCCCTTAAAACCTACATGTCTGCAAGACTGATATAATGTAATCAGTTTATATTCATGAGTCAATTCTGTACTCCAATGCAGCATTTCAATGATGTTTATTATACTGTATTTCCAGGGAAGAAAAAAGTGTAAAACAATTTTTCACTTGCTAGATAATTCATTTTGCTTACAGTTTTGAGTGAATTCTATGACTGAAGCATGTCATAGGAATGTTATATGTCTCATTTCTTAAAGTTTACAGTAACTATGAGGCTCTCATTCCTTATTTACATATGAGAAATGGGAGGTTCATAGAGTAAGAGTGCTGCCCAGGGTACACAGCTATTTAGTAGTAATACTCAGACTTTGTCTCTATTTAATTGTAAGCAACAAGAATGTCTATGCAACTCTAAGAAGCGAGGCATTGAGTTACCATCGTGGTTTAGCCTCCTTAAACAAGTATCTATTGATTATGTACTTGGAACATAGTACTCTATAAAACTGTACATGCCAATGGGTATGAGACATTATCCTTTGTTCAGTCAGAGAGAAATGACACAATGATACGCAACCTCAAAGGCCTCACCGGTGTTAGGAATTATTAGTAGCACATGCATACAATGAAATGAAAGTTATATCTCTCTTTAACTTCAACAGTTTGAAGAAGGAAGATTTTAATCCGTGTTTGGATCCAGCTTTGCTCTTAAGCACTGTCTTGTGCAGTTAACACTTGCATTGTTTATAGGGATTAAGAAATTGGGAAAGATCATGAATTACTATAATACCCAGACCCGAGGCAATCTACGGAGCCAAGAGTGCAAAAATGTTACTGGCCTTCCATTATGCATGGAGCCAAAGTGGCAAGAGCTGTGTGCTGTCAGTGAGATGAATGGATTTACTTCAGAATATTTCGATATAGTCCTCTATGTTATGCTGTTATGGGTTTGTTAATTGGTTAAGCTATAACCCACATGCAGATGGCTGCTCTAATCAGGAATTCACACTTCAGGGGTATCGATCTAGCATTCTAATTAAAAAAAAAAAAAACACTCCAGAATGGGCTTCTCTTACCCATATCTAGATTAATAATAATGCCTTACTAAGTAGGTTGGTGATTGTCAGAAAAGGAAAAGAAAGTTGCCAAATTAGTATCCTATTAAATACCATGATTAATATTAGGAATGAGTTCTCATGGGTAAAACTGTTAAAAATATATGGATAAGCAAAAATATTTAGAAAAACTCTGATACTTGCATTAACAGTGTGTACAAATCCAGGCTACACTTCAGGGTAAATTCCTGAAGTTCCTGTGTCAGGCCGTTGGTTGATAGGATTTCTGGTTGCCTGATACGGACCATAAAGGCCACTAAGCCCTACCTCTGGTCTGTTGTTACATTTACCTTAAGTGAATTTTTCATGCAAGGTGATGGTCAGAGTATCTAATAAAACAGAGAACAGGAATATTATCAGATTTACAGAACCAATCATGTGGACTTTCAAAGCCTGCTTCCAGGTAAATGCTTAACAAACAAACAAACAAACAAACAAACAAATAAACCAAATAGTTTATGTGAGAGATACTCATTTGATACTTAACTTTTATTATAACCAAGTAGCACTCGTATAGAGGATTAGTTAGCCCTGACCCTTCTCAAACTTGTTAACCTGTTTTATACCAGTAAGAGTCTACATGTCATATAGGTCTAAAGTGGTTTAAGGCCATGTATGTAATGCCAATGCGCATGGGCCAACACAGTGGGGAAAGACATTTTTGATTACTGATAGTCATAGCTCTCTGTAATGAACATAACTATCATATAAGAGTGGAAAAAGCTTGGGGTTCAGCAAGCTTGTCCTCCATCACCCCATTCTCTTTCCTTTCTATTTCATCTAGGATCATCTTGAACATTCCCACAAAAACAAGTACCTTATAGTTCAGAGAACATTACCATATCCATTGGTATTACCTTTCTGACATAAAAGGACTTATTAAATAGCTCCGTATAAAATGCCCATTATTCAAAACTTTTTCAAAAGCATCTTGCATTCTAATGTATTCCTATTAAAAATATGTATCTCTAAGCATTATGATGCTAACTTTCCAAATGAATAAGCAAGTCTGAAGTGCCATGTTCCGTGTTATAATTATTAGTGGATTTTAACAAGAAATATGGCTACATATGTTACGGTACCTCATATCTATTTGACATTACATTCACAGCGCCATTTGGAAAATTGACAGGGTACTCTAAAAATATTTTTTTACGTTCTTTGGATCAGCACAAAGTTTTCACTTAACAAAGTTGAACTATAGACGTATAATATTTAGGTAATATCCCCTACTCCATCTACTGGGAACAGAAATCATTAACTTGGAGAGAATATTTGTACTCAAACAGAAGTTATTCCATAGCATTTAGAGGAGAAAAATAATGGAACATAGTCCATTATTGAATCTATTCTAGAAACGTTTGATTGGAGCACCTGTTAATTCTGTCTTTAATTTTGCATATGGATAGCACATTCAGTGCCAAGGCAACTCAAAGTTTCATTTTTGCGAGAGGGAATCAATATTAGTGATTGAATGGGACAAGTTCATCTGTCTACCCAATATTGAAATATGACTGGTGTGGTGAAACTACATCTAGTTGGAGGGAACAGAGATATTTGATAACAGAGTAAGTGGAATCTTGCCAAAGACCTGTTTCCCCAATCCTGTTTCTCAATGACATCTGGACCAGGACCAGTGTAAGAACTATCATGTTTCTGGAATGTTCCAAGGTCACCCTTCTGGGAGTTGCTTTTGCTGTCCTCCTTAGACACGTTTGTGCTCATATTCAAATGAGGCTCATTTGTGAAATAAGTTTTTTAATAGGCAGTTGTGCATTTTAAGGCAAAATTATATAATTTAATGGGTTGAGGGAGGAGAGAGAATTTTTCATGAGGCACTGTTCCAAAGTCCTCCAGTCCTACAAACGACTTCTTCCTCATTTAGGATGTATTCTTGACAGAGCCTAAGGTTAACCCCCAGGCATAATGCACATTTTTAGGAGAAAGGGTTGCATCTTCCAATGCAGATTTGCATCAAGATTTTTTTTTTACCTGCAAAAAGAATATTTCTTAAAATGCTGCATGAAAAGTCCTTGACATAGCAGCAGGCAAAAATGGTGAATGCAGGCATGGGCACAGTAGATAGCTAAATATATCTCACCTCAGTGGACTCTTTGGTATTTAGGTTTCCAGTGATCTGTTAAATGCTCTGCCCATTTTAAAAGCTGTTTGCAGGCAATTTGTGTAAGATGGCATAACAGGCAATGGCTTGGCTTTGCAAAACGTGTATTTAACAAATTCAGTTTTGCTTCAGTTTGATCCTTTGGCATATTATATTTTTATCTCTTCAAGATTTAGGAAACTTTCTTTAGTCACCTTCCAGTCTTTCCTACAAAAGGGTAACAAATGCCACCTCTCTTGGTAATCTCTTGAAGAATATTCTCAAAACAAGATGATCAGAATTCCTTTTCCGACTGTAGAATCCTGAATCAGCAACATTTGCTGCGTTGCTGCATATTGAAAATAGGTTGCATGAATCTAGTGTGGTATTGCTGGCATGTGTCTTTTTTTTTTTGTAGGGTCCTCAGAATATGACCAGTGCATAGAAAAAAGAATCTATCCTCCTGAAACACTCCAGTGCCTGCTGTTTTTCTATTGCTTTGCCACTGTGCTTCAAGAAGACATAACTAATGATTTTGAATTACAGTGGCCTGGTGAGTTGTCAGTGACAGATAGAAATGATGGGCTCCTGAACTAACCCCGTCTTCACAATTCCTCAGTATTGGTTTCTCCTTAGCCATTCATAATCAAGATTCAATGGTCTTTTAGATACTCTTAAATCTCTAGATAACCCCTTTAAGATGGACAGCTGTTGGAAACTGGGAGAGGATATTGCGGTTTGGTGAAAACTACAATTTCTTTGATGAATGAAAGAAAGCTTAGCTTCAAGGCATCTGGGGAAAACAATTCAAACACAGAGGAAAACAAGAACCAATCCAGAATCATCTTCCTTTGTTTCATATCCGAAATGCTCTCTTTTGCTGAAATGGTAGTGTTTACCTCTCTGCAGAACTTCCTCAACAAAACCTGGTGGCTTTGGCATTTGTGTGTATGTGTGTGTGCATATGCGTGCGTGCGTGTGTGTGTGTGAGTGTGTGTGTGTGTCTGACTTCTCATTTTTCCTCTTACTCACAGTTGTTAACTACAAAGGTTAGCAGTTTGGGCAGCTTTCACAGTTTTTGCTCCCTAAAGATGGAAAGAACCACTGAAAAAGGTGCCCAAATGCTGTGGATATTTACTGTTCTGACTGCCTACCATCCATGAGTGCTTTCCAAAAACCCTCATATTTCCTTTCATGGAATTAACTCTCCATTGATTACAGTCTTGTTGGGACTCTAAATAATTCATCCTCTGCTATAGGATGCTTGGAGACTTCATAGGCTCCTCTGACCACATCTTTTCCCTTCAACTAAGTATAACCAATGGATAGGTTAGCATAAGACTTAGGCTCAACCCATCAGATTCTTTCTCCCGGAACTTCTCTCCTCAAGCGAGATTCAAGATCTGAAAACCTGATTGGTGGTCATTTACCCTAACTCTGGTACCCCGATATACAGGCTGAATGGTTTCTCCTGCCCTGATTATTCTTGTTCTGCTTGAAACTGTGTGTGGTCTAGTTTTCTGGTCTTTTACACGGATTTAGCAAGCTACCCAATATCTTTCTAGTAAATTTATTTCTGCTGAAATCACTTGTTATAGATTTTTATTATTTGCAACAAAAAACAAGCAAAGAAACCAATCAAAACAACAACAACAAAAAACACCTAAAGGAAATACACATCATGAGCCCTTTCTGGGACAAGGTAAGATGTACATAAATATAATAATTAAGTATAAAAATAAGCTTAGGGCATAATACATTTCTTCAGGTGCTGGGGCTGTTACCAATTCTGGACATTCCTTGTGGAATAGCTGGAAATACAGTTTCAAATAGCATGTAGCTTCACGCAGTAAGAGTTTCAAACAAAAAGTAGTAAGAACCTACTGTATGTCACATTTCATATGAAAATAGATATGAGAGATAAAACAATGGAGAAAGTACTTGTGAGCAGTGTATAATCCACCCTCAAAAGATGATTTAAAAATACTACTGTAATCCAGCTGTGGGGTACTCCAGTATGAACCACTGTTCCACTCCATGTCAACTTTGACCTAGTATATCTCATTATGCGGACAAAATCTAATCACACCGATGTGTCTGTTACCAATACAAATTTTCTCAAAGACATGTTAGAGAGGAATATGGAGGATTGTACATTCCATACTCCAAACATTATCCTCACTTCTGCATTTTCTACTTGTCTCCTTTCTTGAACCTCCTTTTTGACTTTTCCTTGGGCAATGTTTTGTCCTTTTCCCAGCTTGCCAGCAAATGTATTCCTTGACACTTCCCTTTCTCTCACTCACAACTTTTTTTTGTGCCTGAAAAATTATCACTTCTCTAGATTTGCTTTAACCCACCCATCACCCTTCTCAACTAACCAAGGATCTTGTAGTAACAGGATCCACTATCCGTAGCAGAAAATAATGGAGTGCAAATGAAGGGTTTTGGTAAAGATGATGATATCTGATTGGGTTCTCAATCTGTACCTAAAATCTGCCAGTCGATATGGTCTATACAAGTCACACCTCCTATCTAAGTTTGATTTTTGCCAACCCAACTCAGACCTCTTTCCTTTAAAGTCTGTTGTGAAGATAAGTTATGTGCTTTGTAGAATGCTCCATATTAGAGATATATGAAAAATAAAATGTCATCTAGGTGGTAGTTCGACAAGATCACTTTCAGTTATGATTGCACAGATTATTACATAGAAGAAACCCAAGCGAAGGTAAGTAAATGACAAGGAGGGCATCTATGTTGTCATCATCAAAAGTTCCAAAACAACACTCTTAGCTTCATGAAGTCTGGCATTTTCGTAGCACTGCTGAATAACCTGATATTCTCATTCGAAAGTGTTGACTTGACATATACTTCGCTTTAATCGAACACTCCTACCCATAGTCATCTTTCCCTGTGTACTCAGTAGAACTGAGACTAGAAGGATGAGTGAGGTCAGGGCCAGAGAAGCAAACACATTAAATACTGAAAATACTCCATTACAACAAACACTTTCCCCAAACACACACACACACACACACACACACACACACACACACCCTACCTTTCGTTTCAGAATACCTGCTCGCTTGAGGGTTTAATTGTAATGAATGGGCATGTTTATATTCTTTCTGTAAACTCACCCTCCACCCAGAAGTTTTGACTTTCTCAAGAACCAATCAAACTTCAGCATAAGAAATACTTAAAATCTAGTTGGAAATCTGCTCCATTTACAGTGTTAGGTTATCTCTGACACAACAGGTCTTCTCTTTCACTCTTAGAAGTTTCTAAACTTCTGAGTGCTGTCAGATCCTATTAAAAATTAAGTATGGAACAAAAGATTTGTGCTTCCCCTGTCACTAGATTTGGTGGCAGGCAATAAGAGCTTCCGCAGCTAATGGACACACAGGCTTTGGTCACAGTTCATTACATCACCTTGTCGTGGGGTATGTATATTAGTGATCGCCTTTGAGCAATCAATTTCATCCAAAGTGGGCTTAATGGAGCGTTAATATGTATATATATTTTTTGGAAATATACACAACATCCCTTGTATCTGCACTGACATAAGAAAGTAAAAAGTGAGGTATTTAGAAATCCCTAAGAGAAAAATTCTGAGAACCAGTCGCTTTATAAGAAATAATGATTATGATAACTTCAGGCCCCAATATGGGGAATAAGACAAGAAGCTTTCGTTAAAATTAACCCTACAGAGAGCTTACCAGAAGGCGATTCTAAATAGGTCAGCATATTTTTTTCAATTATTCTGCCCCAGCCTGACAGGCCCAACCTTGCCCCACATAGCAGGTCTGTGTAACACATAACACAACCCTGCTTTCTGTATATTTAATTCTCGTGGCTGCGTAGACATCTATCTTCTGTCCAAACAAGGCTATGAGCGCAGGATACCAGGGAATCATGTGAAAACAGGCCTGGATGCTTTCTCTCTACTCTGTGACCTACCTCCCCAGAGCCACCAGATCCCCGTGGGTATTACCAACACTAACTGAATGAAAACCTAAGACAAAAAGGTGGCTCTAGCCTTGTGAATTGAAGTTCAAACAATTTAGAACCTCCCAAGTTTTCAAAGGAGGGACAGCCTGCCCTCTGAATATGTATTAAGTTATAAACTATGAAAATATTTTTTAAGCCCTAAGGGAGCATTCAGGCAAGAATCAATTTAAGATATAACTAAGACATGCCTCACATGCAACTCAAAGTTAGATGAGAAGGCCAGTCGTCCACTTCCTTCCCAATCCCCACTGCATTAAAATTTCTAAATATATAGACTTGAACTTGAAGCAGCCCAATGGGCATATTCAGTTCAGCCAATTATTATAGCTTTCTAGTTTGATAAGAGATTCTGATTATTAAAATATAGAGATGGTCACTCCCAAGCTTTACAAGCAGCAAATGGTTTTTAAACCAGAGTTAATGTTGTCACTACAGGTTTTCTTTGCTTCATATTAGCAAACGTGAAACACATACCTGGGCGGCATGGATTCACTGGGAAAGCATAAACGCACAACATGAAAAACTACAGACACGTGTTCTTAACTGTGCTTAAAAGGACAATAACATGTTTTTCTATTGCTTCCTGAATTAACTCTGAATTGGAAAACAGCGTTTCCTATTACAGTGTTAAGTCCTCTTCTTCTAGCCTCCTATGGCAGAGGGATGTGCTGGAAAGAGCAGAATTATGCTTACAGGTGAACTTGGCCAAGTAAGCCTAAGGATTAGACACCAAAGTGATGGATACGTGAAGATGAAGATGTTGGCACAAATGGGTCTTTCACTCTTTACCTTTCGGCATTGAATTAGGCTTACCGATACACAGCTTCTTGGGCACCCCTTATCTGATGTATATTAACCTCTCCGGGAAACATTCCCCAACCTCACTTTTCAGTTTTCTTTGGGGGCTGTGGGGTAGACTTTTGTAGGTTTGCCAGCCCACGGCTCCCCATCCTCAGCCATCGAAGGGTCTGATTGCAAACTAGGCTTGAATGCAGTTGCTGCAGAATGCACCAATTAATTACATGTCTTTTACATAATTGGCATGAGGGCTTTTTGAACAAAAATGCAAATTTATGGAAATTGGTTGAAATGCTTATGCAAAATAATATAAAAATGGACCCCTAAATTATTGGGAAAAAAGGTAGTTTTAATTGAACAGCTAAAAGATTTGTACTTCGTTATATGATTATATCTGGTAAACTCAATTTAAAAAGTAAGTTCATTTGCTTTTATCTAACCCTTCCATATCTTGCTCAGTATTGTTGGTATAATTATCACCAATAAAGGACCAATCTTATTTTCTATCTCTTTTTGCATCAAGCATTAGTTCTGTAAACAGAAATGGAATATGTTATTTTTTTTAACAGAGCCTTGTGCATTACAAATTAGGAAGCATCAGGCCAAAGAGTTGCAAAGCAACCAATTATTGCTTAAAGGGGACAGAATGCAGCACCCTGCTTATTTGCTGTTTTGCAGGGGGAATGACTTTGCTGTAAAACAAGACTTTCACAAAGGATCTTTGCAAGGCAGTTGTAGGGGAAATAGTCTTGCAATCAGTAGAATATATCTGTCAATGGTGGCAAGAAATGTGTAATACAGATGGATATGCAGTTAGCGATGCATTAAAAGAAAATCAAGATGCTTTTGACATAGGAGTGAATACCTGAATAATCATAAATGTGCACTTAATAAAAAAACGTGTCAAGAAATGTAGAATATGGATGGGCAAACACTAAATGAAAGGGATGAGAAATAAACTGTTGCCAGGTTAAGGGACATAGAAATTTACAATTAACAAGCTGTTAGTTATTGATGGACAACTCCCAAAATTCAAAGAGATCCAATTTAATATACCTTCAGCTAATCAAGAAATTAGACTGACCTCCAAACTCCAAGGGTGTGGAAGTAGTTTTACAAGATTCAGATAATTAGACTGATGAGGTAGCTTTCTTATTCAGTATTTTCCCTTGGAGAAGGTGGGAGAGCTGTGAAGCAGATTGAGGGTGGGCTTGCTTTCCTGGTTCAGACTTAGTAACACCACTTGGACAATTATTTCTTAAAATATCCTCAGTTTTTTCTCTTTAGGTTCCTACTGTAAAATGTAATTGGAGGTTGCCTGAAACTATTTAAGGCTTGTCAGCCTCTCATCAAGAAATGCTAAGAGTAGGTGAATTGATTTTATCAATAGAGGGCTACATTCTCACACCTGTTCCTATTGGAGAGGAAGAAAATTTCTTCTCTACTCTTCTAGGTTCTGTGGGTGGCGAATTAATATAAAAGATTAACAGAAGAAAAACAAATTTAATTACACACATACAGGAGCCTCATAAGAATACAGGACCCAAAGGTAGTCAGACAATTGAGGTTTACACGCCATCCTGTGCTAAGGAGAATGGGATAGGTATCTGATACTTCAAAGGGAAGAAAGACAATATACAAGAAGATAGGAAGAACAGATGTTTGGTAAACAAATGTTTGTCTTGTTATGCGGAGGCAATGGGACACAGAGAGGAACTCGATCAGCAGGTCCTGTGGAGCTTACCCCCAGCTTATAAAACCTGTCCATACTCTCTGCAGTTATCTCTGGTGATAGTTATCTTCCTGGACCAGGCCCTCTATCCAAATTCCTTTAGGCAGTTAAGGGGGAGGTACAAGCTCTTCCTGAGTCTTTTGGGTCTTGAGTGAATTCAACTCAAAGTAATCCACAAGCCAAAATGGCATGTTTTGGGTGGACTCATTCTGACACCCATCATTCCCCCAGAGAGATAAGTAGCTAAAGACAAATCTGGTCCAGGAATTTGAAGCAGAGAAATGAAATTAGTAAGACTTGCAAACTATTACCTGAAGTGTTCAGATTTTTTAAATGCTTATTTATTTTTGAGAGAGAGAGAGAGAGAGAGACAGAGTGCAAGCGGCGGGGAGGGGCAGAGAGAGAGGGAGACGCAAGAGCAGATGCAGGGGCTCCAGTCTCTGAGCTGTCAGCACAGAGCCCAACTTGGGGCTCAAACTCAGAAACCACAAGATCATGACTTGAGATGAAGTTGGATGCTTAACCGATTGAGCCCCTAAAATGTTCAGATTTTTAAAGACAAAATGGAGTTGTGATCTTATGATTCCCGTCATACATCTCGGTGTGATGATACATCATTTCTTCTATTTTCCTCTTTTGTTTCTCAGTTTGATGCATTGCATGTTTATTTGGCTCCTACTATGTGTAAAATAGTACAACAAATCCTGAAGACAAATATAGAAATACATTTCATAATTCTTGCTTTTCCATATAGACATAAAACACAAAATATCAGGCTGTGTGTGAAAAGGGCTATAATGAATGTAGTAAAAAATGAAGTTTAAAGAGCTTTAACTTAACAGTTCCTAGATAAGATATATCATAAATCTGATTTAAAAGTGCATCTTTCCTTAACTAGTGATTAATAGCATGTATTTGTTTCACTTTAACCAGTATTGTTGTTGAAGGCATTGAAATAATTATATTGCATTCTCTTCCTCCTCCTTCTTGTCTCTCTTCATTCATTATTTATCCATAAATTACCATTTCTTATTTGGCCCATCAAGATTTTCAGGAGAACTGTTTTCTGCCAAAATTTTGGGAGGTGCAAATCTAAAAAGAGATGCTAAAAATCATTGAATCATTCCGTTCAAATGGGTGAATGTTATGGTATATAAATGAGATCTCAGTAAAGCTGCTAAAAGACAAACAAAAATACTGGGTTAATGAGTAAATTCATACTAATAAAGCCCTCAAAATGATTAGAATTGGGGCCCACTCATTCAATCACAAGTTCATCAAATTGTATTGTTTATCAAACATTTGGCTCAATTTTGGAATTATACTGATGAAAGCAAATCAATCCTTAACCCCTTGTCTTCAATGTAGGAGGAAAGACAGGTGTGCAAAAACGCCAGTGCCCATACGCTGAAAGGGAATGAGTGCAGCATAGAAGACTGTGTTCCAGGATCTGAGATCAGAAGGTTACAGAAGGGGGGAGAGTGTAGTCAAAAGTGTGAAGGAAAGATCCTTGGGTAAGGTGATTGCTGAGCTGAGTTTTGATAGATAAATAGACATTTTTGGATAAAAATAAGCACATTTGAATTGGGAGAGTCTACATCAAACACAAAGACAAGGAGTCATCAAAGATGTTACATATTCCTAAAGTAGGAAGTTGCAGGAGATGATCAGCTGGAGACAATGGCCAAATCATAAAAGCAGACTTTGAATTTTTTTTAACTTTTAGCAGGTTCTCCCAAAAGACAACTTCCTTCAGGTTTTCTTTCATATACCTACACAGTGAACCTTGTCCGAACTTGCCAGTGAACTGAAGATTCTTTTTTTCTGAACCAAATTTTCCTATAGGGTTTGTTGTTTTTTCTTTCTTATTTCTAGAAAAGAATAAGTAGCTTATAGTTTCTCTTCCTCCATCAACTCAAGTTCTGCCTTTATTAAGTAATTGATCAACATCATTTTATTATACTACTGTATGCTCAATACTAGTGGGGAGAAAACCTGTCATTTTATAGTGTTTACTGATATTAACAGAAAGTATCCATGCACAAAGAAGAGATAATTCAGAAAATACTAAATTTTGTCAGCACGGAAGAAGTAAGTCATAAAAAAGGCCTAGATGTTTTTACCCAGGAAATGGAAATGACACCGGATACATTTGTACATTTCTCGCCTTGTATTATAAAGTTTCAGTGCACCGATATGATGGTGCTTTGGAAACTAGGGTTCACTGCGTCCACTTGCTACATGAAGACACTAAGCCTCAGGAGAGCAGGACACTTACCATAAGCTCCACAGCTCTTTACTGGCATGGCTGGATCTCCAAACATAGTCTCCTAATTCTCATACGAGGCTGTTCCACCAAACTAATTGTTCTCATCCTCCATCCTTAGGGCCCAGAAATTTCACTGGCAAGAAGCTGGAATGAAGAAAGGGTAGAGGGATAGTAATGTTGGACTTAAAGGGAAATTTAAATTTTGGTAAGTTATTTGTGACTTTAAAGAAAATAGCTTAATTGTAAGATTATTTTTACAGATCATAGCTTCTCATAGTAAAATTCTAAAATTTCCATATTGTTTTCATTACGTTGGTATTTTTATAGGTTAGAAAGTGTGTGTAGAAGGAAACTCAACTTTGATACTCTTCATAAGTAATCTCATAAAGAACCTCAAAACACAACTACGCAAGTGCACGTGGACACATAAGTTTGCCTCTCCGGGGGTGTGACTAAGAATGGGCTCTCAAAGTGGCCAGTGCCTTGCTGCCATTACTATACTGGAGCTCATATTCAGTGCCTGTCATTGTGATAAGTGCTATAAACAAATATATTCTCATGTAACTCCCACAGCAATACTGAGCTGAATTTTACAAAGTAGGAAAGTATAAGTAATAAATGTTAAATTTGAAATGTATGTCTGATTCCAGGATTGATGCATTTATTCCTGATATCACCAATATTGAAGTGGATAGAGGATGCTTTGAGGTTTGACCTTCTTCCAACCAAAGCCCCTAGACCGAGTGTATGAGGAAACTGATGCTTACACATTCCCACTAACTAGTGTTATATTTAGAGTTGCTATAGGAGTGACGCATGCAAATGATAGAAAAATAATTTTATTTTATTTTATTTTTTTAAATTTTTTTTTTCAACGTTTATTTATTTTTGGGACAGAGAGAGAGACAGAGCATGAACGGGGGAGGGCCAGAGAGAGAGGGAGACACAGAATGGGAAACAGGCTCCAGGCTCTGAGCCATCAGCCCAGAGCCCGACGCGGGGCTCGAACTCACGGACCGCGAGATCGTGACCTGGCTGAAGTCGGACGCTTAACCGACTGCGCCACCCAGGCGCCCCAGAAAAATAATTTTAAAATACAGAAGATATAAAACAGGAATTTCTCTCAGTCTCATAACTTATTCCCATTTCCACTTTCATCAAATAATTACTGTAAACCATTCATTCCAGTTCAATGGGGACCACTAAATACACAAACATGTGTTTATCAACTTTGAATAATTATCTTTGATTTTAAGTTTGAATGATAACGTATTTTTCAATCATACCACCCTCACTTCTTTGTTCAAGGAAATTCTATCAGCAAAACTATTCCTTTTACATTACCCAAGTTCGTGACACTTTCACTGAATTCAGCAGCCATAGTTATACTGTCCAGCTTTGCCTGAAGTTTGGTTTTATTTTTATTTATTTTTAATTTTTTAATGTTTATTTATTCTTGAGAGAGAGAGAAACAGCACAAATTGGGGAGGGGCAGAGAGAGAGGGGGAGACACAGAATCCGAAGCAGGCTCCAGGCTCTAAGCTGTCAGCACCGAGCCTGCCCAGGGTTCAAACTCATGAACCACGAGATAATGACCTGAGCCGAAGTCAGATGCTTAACCAACTGAGCCACCCACGCATCCCTGAAGTTTGGTTTTAACAGCTGGAAATTAATACGTTTAGCTTTTAACTAGGTAGTGTAAATGAATCTATAAGAAACATTGAGCTATACCACTTAAAAGAGTATTTCGTAAGTCTAGATCAAATTATCTTTTCTCAGTTACTTATGTTTATGCCTTTTTCACTAATTTTTGGAGCTTGATTTAGTTTTCAACAAAGTTTGATTCCATAAGTTGAAAATAACATCATTGTTTGCTGATTCAAAGTAACAATTCCTCCTCTATATAACTCTTGTTCTTTTGGAAAGACTCCAAATGCCTTTTATTTCATATCACATTTTCTGCTGTCAAGGAGATTCCCTTCACTGTTTCCTGGGTTGGAGCCCCTGCTTCTTGGAAACTAGATGGTAAGTACAGTGTACTTGTAAGATAGCTTCAATGCCTAAAGTTTTAATGAGTTAGTTTCAATTGTTACTTTTATTGGTTCTTTTACGATTTTCTTTTGTGTTTTGATGTTTTTGAGTGTGTGTTGCTCATTGTTTTCAAAAATTATTTTGAAGCATGGATTCTCTATGACCTAGGATAAGTTGCTTTCTATCGGGGGCTATAGATTCATGACCACCCCAAATCAGAGCTTGCATTTTACTTGAAATCCTCATGTGACATGAATCTGAGCTACCAATGTGAGCAACAGCAATGCAACAGCAATCAAAGACCACAACTCTTCAGAGTTGTCTTAATTCTCTTTCTTTTTCCACCCTTTATCTGTTCAACATTACAACAACTATCCCTGTGTCTTCTGAGTTCAGAGTTACTTCTTGTTCACCTTTATCTCTCAGCTGAAGGTGGAAATGTCTTCTGTTCGATGTTGGATCGGCCCTGCTTGCCAAAACAAAGGTCTAAGTTTGCCAGGAGCAACAAATGCCCTCAGAACAAATGTTCCTTTATTCCAGTGCAGGGCACCACTTATATCTCTGGGGTCCTACATTTCCACGCATTTTTCACTTAGTAGCTCCTCACTCTCTTTTCAGGTATCTAATACTTTGAAGAAATTTTTTATATATTACCTAGCAATTTTTGTTGTTTTTAGCCAGAGTATTGGTCCAAACCACTGGAACAGGAGCCCATTTCCCCCCTCTATTCTTGAAGTTCAATTCCTTTTATCAGTATGTGTTGGTATTAATCTCATAGGAAAAGTTATACTTTTTATTTTATTTTTACTGAGAAAACAAGCTTTTTTTCCTATCAAGACAGTTTGATTTTCAATGTGTGTTTTAATATTTTTTTTATGCCCCACGTGTTCTATTCTCCTCTTCACAACATCATTTTTACATGTATTCAATTTCCTTTTGCTGTCTTCCACACTAAGTATATATTTTCTATAATCGATTTTAAATATTATTTTATTCTGATCCATTTTGTGCAATTTCCTCAAACCCTTTTGCCATATTCCTGACCGGATTTTCTGCTAAAGTTATGTCTTGTTATTATTTCTTCCGTGCTCTCTGCTCTGTTTTCTTTGTTCTCTTCCATATCCTTCCTGAGCTCTGCCTGCTTGCCTTTCATCTTTGGCTTTCGTTTAATACTTTCTTCTGTAAATCCTTATGTCTTTTGTTTCATTGTCACCTTATTTTATTCTTTGTTTTAATAGATAAACAATGTCTGTTATCCTTTTGGGTTTAAAGCTAACTGGTTGTCTGAAGCTGTCTAGTGTTTTCTTGGACAATTCTGTTAGTCTATGAAAAATCTTTTCTTATTAAATTATGTTTTGTTAGGAAATAAATCCAGATGACAGATCCAGGGGTGTTGGTTGAAAAAAAGTTGGGAAGAGGCTTGGTACTTTCTATATATCCACTCTTTCCCAGAAGCTACCAATGGGCCCAGGGGACCAGAAGCCCAGGATTAGGCACTCAGAGTGATGTGCTTATATTGGAGAAGGACAAGGAAGAGAGTTTTTCTATCCATCATAGAATTATGCACTGTTTTCTCCCTTGCCATAGCTTGAAGTTTATCTTTTCCATATCCTAATGGAGCTAGGGCTCACTAAGAGTTTATAGACCACATTACAGTATAAAAGTCACTTAACAGTGTCTAGTACATGCATAAAAAGTATTTTGAAAGTACTATATTGCAGGGTGCCTGGGTGGCTCAGTCAGTTAAGCATCTGATTTCAGCTCAGGTAATGCTCTTGCGGTCTGTGAGTTCGAACCCCGCATTGGGCTCTGTGCTGACAACTCAGAGCCTGGAGCCTGTTTCAGATTCTGTGTCTCCGTCTCTCTCTGCCCCTCCCTCACTCACACTCTGTCTCTCTCTGTCTCTCTTTCTTTCTCTTTCTCTTAAAAATAAGTAAACATAAAAAAAGAAAGTACTATACTGTTATTGTTATTATAAGCAATCAAATGATTAAAAGGAGGTATTTCTTTAGTGTAAACATAGGAGTTTTCTTTGCTCTAATTCAGAGAACTAGGAATGACACATGAATTCATTTTACATCGTTTTGAACAAGATTTTGTCCAACTTACCTTGATTCCTCCAACGATGTAGAGACGAGTGACTTCAAAGTTGTCCTTGGAGAGAGGGAATAGCCGTGCAAAGGCCCCAAGGTGGGAGCTAACTGGTGTATGAGACACATTGCTAGGGGCAGTGTAAATGGAACAGAGAGACAGAGATGGGAATGTGGGGTCAGATAGGTTGGGACGCAGGCTTACGTTGGGCCTTTTTAAGGTTTTGGCTTTTACTCTGAATCAGATGGGGAGTCACTGGAGGGATTTTTAGCAGAGGAGTGACAGAATCTGACCTATGTTCCAAAGGGATCACTCCATCCGGTGTGTTGAAATTAGGCTGTAGGTGAAGAAAGGTGGAAATGGGGAAACCAGTTGGAAGACTGTTGAAATGATACGGGGGAGGGAT
This sequence comes from Lynx rufus, assembly GCF_022079265.1. Lineage (NCBI taxonomy): Eukaryota > Metazoa > Chordata > Mammalia > Carnivora > Felidae > Lynx > Lynx rufus. The sequence goes on from NW_025814845.1 coordinate 15,697,272, forward strand.
GGTGGCAGCTCACACAGGAGTATTCACAGTAAAAGGAGCGCGAATTGGCCAGATTCTACACACAATTTGCAGCTGTCACTGAGAGAATTTTTTGAGGTATTGGGTGTTGGCTGTGAAAGGAGGACACTTAAAAGGGATAATTCTTAGTTTCTAGGCCTGAACAACTGGAAGGACTCAGGTGGTGTCGAACTGAGATGAGAAGGGCACTGGATGGAACGGGTTTGTGGGGACAGGAGATCCAAGAGCTCAGATTTGAACATGTTACGTTGGAGAGGCCTCTTAGAGATAGGTCACCTGACATGGGGCTTGGAATCTTCGTGTGAGGGGCTGGATAGTGTCTCCTCCCCAAATTTCATGTCGCCCTGGAACCTTTAAATGTGACCTTATTGGGAAATAGGGTCTTTGCAGATACAATACAATTTAAATAAAGTCATACTCTCTTAGGGTGGGCCTTAAATGCAGTATGTCTAGCATACTTTTAAGAAGAGGGAAATCTGAACACACGCAAAGGCTCCCACCCATAGGAGAGAAGGTTATGTGAAGACAAAGTCAGAGGCTGAAGAATTGTATTTATAAACGGAGAATTGCCAGTGATTCATGGCAGACAACAGAGGCTAGAAGAGGAAAAGAAGGATCCGCCCCTAGACCTTTCAGAGAAAGTATGTGGCCCCTTGTCACCTTGATTCCAGACTTCTAGCTTAAGTTTCTGTTGTTTTAAGCTACCCAGGTTGTAGTGGTTTGTGATGACAGCCTAGAAAACTAATATACCTGTGTGTATTAGTGGGGCCTGACTGGCTCTCAGAAGTTCAGAACCATCATCTCCTGTATCCTAGATCAACTAATTCTCTTCACAGAGCCATGGTTCATGTTCACTCCAGGGTACAGGAATCTGCCTCATATAGCTGACTCACATTGAGTTAAATATCTAAAACCACGGGTTGGATGATATCGTTTGTTACCCTCTGGCTGGGTAGTTCAGTTTCCATCATATATTTACACAGATGATGTCCTCAACACAAAATCTTTCTGGGATTTAATTTCCTTGTATCTTTGAGAGAAAAGTTCCAAGAAATGCATTTCTCCCATATAATAGGTTTTGAAGTTCTATGGGCAAGGTTAAAAAAAGTTAACAGCTTGCCTAATGTGTTAAACACTAACTCTTAAGAGAGTTTTTATGGGTTTTTATGGGTTAAAATTTTTTAAAAAAAAATTAATATTTTGTCATGTGCAGATACCCTAAGTCATTATAACTTGAATCATGATACAGCCAATCTAATTTTGCTCTTTAGAAAAGGAAAACTGCCTATTCACCATCTATGCTTACAAGAAATGTCTAAACTTTCACACTACAAGAGGTGGAATCTTATCCAAAAGGAATCTACTATACCCTGTTTTAAAATTCTGCATCTGAATTTGCTATGGTTGGTAAAAAAAAAATAATAATAATAATAGTGCATGCTTCTCTTTTGCTGTGTTTAGTTATATACAGTTGTAGAAAGAATGAAGCTGGGAAACACCTCAGAAACTGCAGAATTTCTCCAAGTGTCAGAAAGACAATAGTCTTTTTGGAAAAGTAATGGGGGATTCTCACATGGTGAGGATAAGTTGATGGGGTTGAGCTAAAAGCTAAGCATCTGGCTTATGAAAATTTTTGCTGTCGCTGCTAGAGCTAGTCAGCATTATATAGTTCCTTGATCACTAGGGACTTTACGATCTGTCTTAAGCTATTTGTGCACTAACAATAACTCTGTTCATTCCATGATTTCTATTTGTAGGGAAAAAAAAAGAGTAAACGGTGTCTGAAAAATCTGAACATAAAGAGATGTTAAAATAAGGAGATGGGGTGTTGAGAAACAAACAGAAAATGCAAAAAAAAAAAAAAAAACAACCCACCAGGAGATGCAATAAATCCAAATCATTTTCAGAACAAGAGGGAAAAAATAGTTAACGCAAAACTGAACCGAAAGATGCAAATAAATAAGTAAATTTCTCATTCAGGATCCATTTAGAGGCTGTATTTCTTGGCAGAGTTACTGCTTATTATTTTCATGTTTCTGGTTTCTCATCTTCTTTTGTCAGTCTATTGAAAGCTTGTTAAAATCTTATTTGCTTTTCCTGTTCCCTTGTTGTTGTTCTTGCCTTAACTTTAATGTTAAATCATGTGGAAGTAAGGTAAAAGGGAGAAAAAACAACAACAACAACACAAATAGCCACTGCAGTGGCCTAATTTTATGGCTACTTTATATATTGATCAGTTTATGTTTTATTCAGACTTGATGGGTGAACATTTGGACAATAAGAAGGAATCTCTCCCTTAAATAGTAAATTGCAATGCTGATACAGAGCATCTAAGGATTTCCTGGAGAGGCTTGTTAGAGTCTGAAAAGGGCACTGATGTAGAAAAGAAATAACTGTCCATGGGTACTCCAGGCAGAACAAGAGGCTACTACACTAATTCCTTTCTCCTTATTTTGGGAGAGATGATAGTATATTTTATCCCTGTTGGCCAGAGCCTAGCATCGTGCTTATCGGATAGGAGATCATCGATAAACGGGTGGGAAAGGAACATACGAATAAATACAGTGATGATGCCAAGAAAGTACGCACTTACCCAGTTAAGAGTAATACTGATTGAAAGAGGTTCTAATGGTCAGAAATGTCGGATTGCCCAGATCCCCACCAAAGACTTTTTGAATGCGGATTCTGTGCTCTTAGCCACGGTCCAAAATGATTCAGAAAGTACTAGCCGCGTAGTCTTGGGCATAACCTTTGTGAACTGCCGTTTTTCATACTGAAACCGAAAGAGACAATGTCTCCACGTGTAGCTGTGAACACAATGAGTAGTAATACGGAGCAAGTGCATACTACTGTGCCTGGCACGTAGTCCACGTTTCTGGAAGTGACGGCAATAGGAGCAAAGGTACACTTGTATTAACCACTCTCCTTTCTATTGTCAGCTACTTCTCTAACATTTTCTCTTCTTCCCGATATCCTCCAGAGAATTTCCAAAACACTGTCTACCCTTGGCTGCCTCTCACAATGCTGTCATCTGCATCCTGGAGGGTCATACGTCACTTAACATTTGCTCATTCTCCTCTGATTAGTACCGCACGGGTCCCTGACTTCAATCCCATCACACTCCATATTGTGCTGGAAACTGTAGGGACCACAGTGAAGCATGTCTGGCCATTTCAATCACACATGCAGAACCTTAACAGAATACCAGTGCCTTGCATGTACTGTGCTTATTTTCAAGATTTCTTTGTATTTCAGAGTCTTGCTCTACTTTCCTTAGCTCTCTATTCCTTACACCTGAAGGTAAGGACAGATTCACATACCCATACCCCCCAAACCCTGCCACTTCTAAATCTGAGTAGAGACCTCAGCAGGCCAAATCGGGAGATCTGCCGACCTCTTGGTGTTATATCAAAAATCACTGAGACCGTAGCCACGTTTCTTGAGACGATCAAGACAGTTTCTCACAATGATTTACTGGTGAGATTAATCATTTATTTGTTCAGAAATGTTTTATAGTGCCCCTTTCTAGAAGATGCTATGGTGAACATTGCTCTGGATTGGAATTCTAAATGAAATTGGTCCCACTCTTCCCAAAGGAATGAGAGGAAATGAATCCTTAAAAATTAAGATTCCCTCCCGCAACACCACTTCCCCCTATTCCAAGCCTGTTACGTTGGTGCTAAATATAATCTTTTTCCAGTGTGGGCTCTGCCTATCTGAAAATCATGCCTGGTGATCCTCTGGAGTCGATTCCTTTCTTTCTTTATTAATGAAAGGGTTTTTATTTGTGCCCTCCGTTACTCCCAGAAGTACAACACAAAACAAGATGGGGAACCATGATTTATCTTCTATTTGATAAAAACATCTGCAGAATAAAATGAGCCTCTTGATGCCGGAATTGTCATCAATGATGACTTTGACAAAATGAGCAATACATAATTTGCTAGCTCCCTTGCGAAGCTGAAACAGATTGTCAAATAAAACACTGGAGGAGATGCATATGGGCTGAGTAGACCAGCTTTGAATAGGCACGCACGCAGGTGGTGGCTTAGCAGTGGCTCTAAGAAGGAGGACTGCCCTCATTTGGAGGGTCATTTGCATTTGAAAATGCTCACTGCTAAATGGTGAGTATTCCCTATGGAAAAAGAGAATGGAGACGCCAAAACCGCAGCTATTTCTGTGCTTTGGTAACTTGCACGACCCAGAGAGCCCGAGCAGAGAGCAGGTCAACTCCAGCAAACTGTCCTGTAATAGTGGGCTTGGCCAAATACAAATCAGTAGTATACGACAAAGACGTTTATGAAAATCAATTGCTTTATGGGTAAAGACGGATTTTCCATCGACACAAAGCATGGACGGTGTTCTAGTGAGGTATTCAGGAGGCATTTGGAGAAATGACAATCAAATGCTTTTAGCAGTCTTTATATCTGAAAAGTACAGCAAAAACCCACGTAGTTAGTTTCAGTCTGAATTTCACAAGTCAATACTAGTTGCCAAGGCAGACAGTCAGAGCTATTCCATCCTGAAGATTTGGGTCCTTTACATGAGAGATCCTGCTTCTACTAAAATCCCTGTTAGGTCCAGTTCTTTCCTCAAAAGAAAGAAGCGATTGATGTTTTGCCAGTACAGTAATGTTATTTACTTAAAATATTATTTCCCCTTTGTGTATATGTATTTCTAATAAACTTTATATTTTATAATAAATTTAGATTTACAGAAAAGTTGTGAAGATAGTAAAGAGGGTCCTCATAGAGCCCACAACCATTTTCTTCTATCATTGACATCTTACATTGGTATGACACATTCCTCAGAATTCATGAATCAATATTGTTACATTTTATTTATTCTCTACAGATTTTCTTAGATTTTAGTTAAATGATGTATTTCTATTCCAGGGTCCCCATCCAAGATCCCATATTACATTGAGTAATCATGTCTCCTTAAACTCCTCTTGGTTGTAGCGATTTCTCATGCTTTCCTTGCTTCTAGTAACCTTGACAGTTTTGAGGAGTACTGGTCAGGTGTTTTGTAAAAAAGGTCCTTCGGTTTGTGTTCGTGTTATGTTTTCCCATGGGTAGACTGGAGTTATAGGTTTTGAAACGAAGACTGCAGAAGTATAATGCCATTCTCATCAAATCATATTAGCAGTGCATGTTATCAACATGACTTATGTTGAGGTTAATTTTGGTTGCAGGAGCAAGTTAGTGTTCGTCAGGGTTTTCCCCTGTAAAATTATATTGCTCTCTTTTTCCCATACACTAATCTTTAGAATCAACTCACTGAGGACAGCCTGCACTAAAGAGGTGGGGGTGAGGGTGAAAGTCTCCTTGAGAAGGTGTCGCCTACATCAATTATTTGGAATTCGTTTGTGTGAGAAATCTTTATATGTGAGACTATAATCCAACACTTACTACATGTATTAGTCAGGGTTCTGCAAAGAAACAGAATAAATGGATGAAAACAAGATAGATTATAGACATAGACAGGGATGTAGATATAGATATATTGTAAGGAATTGGCTCATGCGATCGTGGAAGCTGGCAAGTCCAAAATCTGCAGGGTAGGCTAGCAGGCTGGAGACGGGGGAAGATTTGTAGCTGGTGTCCAACAGCAATCGGCCGGAAGAATTCCTCTTTTCTCTGGGGAAGTCAACCTTTTCTATTAAGGCCTTCAACTAATTGGATGAGGGACCCCAAGTCAGGGCTTAATGCCATGACCCTGGGATCATGACCTGAGCTGAAATCAAGAGTTGGATGCTCAACTGACTGAGCCACTCAGGAGCCCCTAAAATCTAATGCTTTAAGTGTTAATCTAATCTGAAAAATATCTTTAACAGACACGTACGTTTTGACCAAACACGTGGGCACTATGGCCTAGCCAGGTTGACACACAAATATTGACCATCACACTACCTGAATTATTTTGTCGCTAAAACTGTTCCAGCTATGGCCATAGGGAGCTCTTTTACTGGGGTCCCATGACCCTTTGACATGATACCCATCACTTACGGGGCGTTTTTTTCTTTTCTTGAGAACTTTCTTACTTTCTGGCACTATAAGAAACTCAGACTCACTGTACATTTTCTCCTACAGTCCTAAATCAGTGTGTGTGTGTGTGTGTGTGTGTGTGTGTGTGTGTGTGAATGAGGGGGGGCAGAGAGAGAGAAAGAGAGAGAGAGAGAGAACAGCACACCCATGCCCTGGTGGAGGTCTCATAAAACACTAATACAACCATGATATCACCCTTGTGATATTTAACTTTAATTACTTAACTTTAATTTAACTTTAATTACTTCCTTAAAGATCCTATATCCAAATACAGCCATACTGAGGGGATAAGTTTGAACATATGAATTTTGGAGGGGACACAAGCATTTAGTCCACAACATCTCATTTTCTTTCTGCCTGAAGAACTTTTTTTGTTAACATTTCTTACAGGGCACGTCTGTTGGAGATTAATCTCCTCAGTTTTATTAGTCTGAAAAAGTATTTCTTGTTTACTTTTGAAGGATAATTTTGCTGAATATAGAGTTCTAGATTGGTCGTGGGAGGGGGGCAGTGGAACTAAGGTTGTTTTAAAAGTTTCCCTCCACACGCTTCTGCTTGCACTGTTTTTAATGAGAAGACCAGTTACTTTTATTCCTTCCTTATGTAGGTAAGGTGTTTTTTCTCTCTCCTCTGATTTCTCTCAAGATTTTCATTTTTATTTTTTCTGCAGTTTTAATATAATATGCCTAAATATAGTATTTTTTGGTATTCATCCTGTTTTGTGTTCTTTAATCTTCTTGGAATTGTGGTTTGCTGTATTTCATTAATTTAAAAGAGTTCTCAGCTTTTATTACTGCAAATATTTATTCTACTCAATTCTCTTTTCTTTTCCTATTCCAAAGTTGTATATATTACATTTTTTGATAGTCCTTGAATGTCTGTTCTGTTTTAAAATTATTTTCTCTGTGCCATCTCTGTTATTTCAGCTTGGGAAGTTGCTATTGACTGATTCTCAAGTTCAAAGATTCTTTTTGGCCATATCAGGTCTGCTGATAAACTTATAAAAAAACCATTCTTCGTTTGTGTTACACTGTTTTTTATTCTTTTGTAGGTTTCTATCTTTCTACTTACATTACCCATCTGTTTTTTCGTGTTTTCGATTTTGTTTCATTAGACCCCTTAACATGTTAATTATAATCATTATAGATTCCTTTTGCAATAATCCCCAAATCTGTATCATATGTGAATCTGGTACTCATGCCTACTTTGTCTCTTTAGACAGTTTTCGCTGTTTGGTTATTTGTTCTTGCCTTTTGGCATGCCTTGTCATGTTTTTTTCTTGAAAGCCAGACATGCTGCTCAACTAATAAGGATTGAAGGATTTTCCTTTAGTGTGTAGAATTAAATTAATCTGGCTAGGAGCTGGAGGACTGTGTTTGGTGTTTTCTCTTGCTGTGGATGTTCGAGGCTTCAAGTTCCTCTAGTGTCCTTGAATTAGTCCTTTTTATGTGTTGTTCTGCAGAGGGTCTGCACGTAAAGCTTTTCTGCTTATAGCCACTGTTACTATCCCAGAGCCCTGTTTGTGTAGTGGTAAAGTCAGGGCGAGGCAGAGTGTTCTATAATCTTCTGATTAGATTTCAGTCCTTACTCTCTTCTATTGCTGTAGTATTCCCCATCTAATTCCTTGAAGCACTGAGCCCCACTGATTCCCATGAAGGTAAGACAAGAATGCTGAAGGGGCCAGAGTGGGAGGAATGCCATTCTGACAACTGGGATGAGGCTCTGGCAAAGCTCTTTCCACAGGGAGTCCGTCTTTGGTATGGAGAAGGTTCTGGGGGAATTTCACAGTGATTATTCTTCCCTTCCCCTTGGCCAGGGATATGAGGGTATCTTTCCTGTATCTTTACTACAAGAACCTGGTCGAGTTCCTGGAGGCAAACCCAGAGAATTGTGCCCCATGCCCCAAGACCGTGGCCACCGGATATTACTAAATCTCATGCTAGTTTGCGCTCAGCCTCAAGCAATCCACCAAAATTAACACTCCAGTGTTATTGCCAGTTTATGACTCTAAGACTTCTGTTTCAGGTAAGCAGATCCAGACTGTATCTCTCTAGAGGCACCTACCTCTGGAGATTTCGGGGTGGTGATTTTCCCTCAGACTCCAATTCTCTGACTGGTCCAAGAAAAGAATCATGGATTTTCACATTGTCCAGATTTTTTATCGTTGCAAGGTTGAGGGTGACAACTTTCAATCATTTGAAATGTCAGAAGCGAAGCCAGCACTCTATATTTTTAAAACCCTCTTTTAATTTTGCACATGTAATTTATGCTCGTCTTTCAAGTTAGAGTTTCTGAATGATCATGTCATAGATATTGTCTTTTACCTTTGTCTTCAGTTATCTTCTTTATGTGTGCATCATTATCTAAAAATGTTCTGTGTCTGCCGATTGACCCTGAGGAATTTTTGCTAATTTCTGTCCTGTTCCTCATCTACTCCATGAGTCGTGTCAACTCCCCACAAAGGACTAAAGATAAAAGATAACACATTTCTTATTTTCTCATGGTCTCAAATAGTAAATAACTCATCGGAGTGGAATATGACTCATATATAACTTCAGGTTTCATTCCTTAAGGGCAAACACTGCCTATAATGACCAAACTAAAATGACAGGGCAAGAGTAGAATCTTCAAAACTGCAGTGCATAGTTTCTGGCTGTTGCTTTCTTTTTTCTCTCTTTCACTGCTTTTAACTTTTTTTTTTTTTTTTGTGGTAGTATTTTATGGATTCGGTAATTGAAAATTTAGAGTCTGGGCTAATGAATGTGTCAAAGCATGGGACAGAGTGCAACCTGGCGCTTCCTGACAATAAATGTTTAATCCTCTTCCTTGAGAGACTTCAGAAAAGTCTAGTAATTGAGGAAGCAAGAATATCTAACCCTGGAGTACAACTTTTTATGAACACTGTGTAGTTCATGACGCACACGGGATCTTTTAAAAACAGAGCATTGGTGTTCAGTAAGTTTACCCTTTGACAAATGATTGTTTTACTGTATACAATACTCCCTACAAAACTTTTACTACTATTACACAAAAGAGTAATAAAATGAGATATACCTCCTTCCCCCACCCCCCATTTATACATCTCTTTCGCCTCTGTAACTAAGCCTAATGTTTACCTGACAGAGGAAAAAAAAATCCCAGGGAAACTTGTGCAGATATAATGAAATGAGCACTGAGCCAAACTTGGGAGCAGTTATTGGTTTCCACGCAGAATGACCCAAGCATTGTCTTTGCTGGGTCATCACCCCTGCCCCATATTCTGCCACAACTGGAGAGCCAGTGATTGTGACCTTTCCAAAGGAATTGGCACCCAAGCTTAATATGAAGATCTGTCTATAAAGATGAAGAGGTTTTTTTTCTATTTAATTATTGATGTTTTTTTGTGCCATCCTCTTGGGATAATGCTCAATACGAATGCAAAAATTTACAAATGTCCCTCCTCCTCCCCCACCCCCACACTGTGTGCCCAAAGAGAAATTCTTCCAGAGACGACATCATATGGAAATAACAATACACTCCATTAATTACTCTCTCTAAGGAAGAGACATGTGACACATCTTACAGAATCAGCTCAAAAGACAGAAAATCCAGAACACTCATTATATATTTTCTCCTGACCCAGCACATTAAAATCAGAAGAAAAAAGACCATCTTATCATAAAGTCAGCAAAAAAAGAAAACAAAACAGTGCTCCTATTTGCACACCTCTGGCCATTTGGAAGATTATACATTATGCTACAAATATTGTTTTCCAAAGAGCCCACATGGTGTAGTAGAGGGAATATGGAATTGCTAATTAAAAACAAATTAAATCTCTGTGACTTCTTAATCCATGTGATCTTCTAAGAGTTATTTAACCTCTCTGTTCCTATACGTAAATGAATACTTATCTTTGAAGATTGTAGTCAGAATTTTTATGAGATGGGAAAAATAAAACACATAGAAAAGGGTTAGCACAGAAAATAACTTAGCAAATGTTTGTTTCTTCCTTCCCTGTCAGTCTCTCAGTAGGCAAACCTAAAATGTATCCAAGTGCCTTAATTACTTTAGCCACTGGTAGACTGGAATAGAGTCCCTAGAATATCAACTATTTCATTGGGTCAACAATCCTTTATGCTTCATTTGTGTCAATAAATAAAGAGACAAGAGGCCCAAAATGGAGTCACTTGCGCTAAACCCAGGTCACCAAATAGAGACTTCATACCTAATTAATTACAGTTCCAACCTCTCCTAAGAGTAGAATCTTAAACCAGTTCATCTGGAATTACCTGGTCAGCTTTAGTGAGCTAATCTGTCTGACAGATCCTAACCATCCTCCAAAGGAAAGTGACTTTGCAGCATACAATCCACTCTTTGCTAGTAACTTTCTTGTCCCATCTCATTCTCCTATAAAAGTCTTTCATTTTGTACAACTTTTCAGATCCCCTTTCTATTTCCCTGATGAGCTACTACTCCATTCACGAATTGTTGAATAAAGCCCATAAGATCTTTAAAATGGACTCAGTTGAATTTTGGTTTTTAACATCTGGTAAATGCTTCTTTATTCTTTTTTAAGGCCTTTCTTGGCATATTCAGTCATAGGTTTTAAATGGAAGCTGTCATCTTAAATAGCTAGTAATATTCCAGGTACATGGGATGAGTCAAAGCTAGATCACTCAGAGAACACCACTTCTTTGGCCAAAGGGATTAGACTAACAATTAAAAAAGAAATTCAACCAGGGGCGCCTGGGTGGCTCATTTTAGCATCCGACTTCGGCTCAGGTCATGATATTGCGGTTTGTGAGTTCGAGCCCCACGTCAGGCTCTGTGCTGACAGCTTGCAGGCTGGAGCCTGCTTCGATTCTGTGTCTCCCTCTTTCTCGGCCCCTCCCCTGTTCACGCTCTGTCTCTTAATAATAAATAAACGTTAAAAAATTAAAAAAAAAAAGAAATTCAACCAAAGAAAATCAGAATCGTTCACTTGGATTTTTCAAATGGTTGCTGGAAAGAGAAAAATCCTTTCCTGTCTAGAGAAATAATGCATCTGGAAACTGGGCATAGTGGTAATGTTCTCTGCCTGAGGAGAAGGCTGGTTACAACAGAAAGGAATGAACTGACAAGGAAAAGGAAGTTTCAGGTACTCCTGTGCACTGCTATGCTCTTGATATTTAAAGCGTTTCTTTATTCAGTCTAGGTGTCACCTCCTCCAGGAAGTCTGTCATGATTCTGCTATGCTGGATTTGGGGCTCTACCTCCCATCTTCTCGTACAGCCCTGTGACTACATCTATCCCAACACTGACCACTTTAAAATGATGGATGCATTGGGGTGCCTGGGTGGCTCAGTCAGTTGGGCGTCTGACTTCGGCTCAGGTCATGATCTCGTGGTTCACGGGTTCGAGCCCCACATTGGGCTCTGTGCTGACAGCTCAGAGCCTGGGGCCTGCTTTGTGGATTCTGTCTCCCTCCCTCTCTCTGCCCCTTCCCAGCTCATACTCTGTCTCTCTCTCTCTCTCTCTGAAAAATAAATAAAACATTAAAACACTTTTAAAAATAAATAAATAAATAAATAAATAAATAAATAAATAAATAAAATGATGGATGTATCGATTGCTTCCCCTGTCATCACCAGTAGTCCTACCAGTCAAAAGCAACTTGTGTTCTCGTCTATGCTCTTGGTACATATCCTAGTCTCTGGAACACAGACATATTATTCGATTTGAACGTACACTTCTGATTTGAGTTTGGTTGTTTGTTGCCTAGCAGTCCACAGCTGTGTCACAATATTTGAAATTTCATCTTCATGTGTCTTTGTGGTTGTTTTGATTGCTCTGGTTGAGATTTGATGACTTAAATGCATGCATATCTTTATTTTAACATTTTTTACTATCATCACAGGCAACTGGAAACCTGTCAGCAAAAGAATCCTGAAAACAAACAAGCAAAACACACACACACAAAACTACCTTTCTGAAAAAGGACTCCTACCATTGTACAAAATCCATCCGTATATGCATAAATGGCTTGTTTTTAATTTTGGCAAAGAAAGAACCACACTTCTGTTTGAATGTTTGTCTCATTTTTAAAAGCGAACCTGTTTATTTGTATTAGTTCTGAGAGCGCTCCAACCCACAAACAAAATATCACATGTTAAATGTCAAAATTGGAGAAAGAAAACCACAGCGTTTTTACCCTTTAGTCCGATAGGTTTTTGCTATTTGTTCATTTATTTAGATTCTCAAATGTACACAATTCTTTAGTGAATTGGAGTGAACTTAAAGTGAAATAATTTTCACACTCCCTAAACTTCCCTCCAGGAAGCAGTAATCAGAAGCCAAAGATTGAGATGCCTTCAGGTAAGAAACGGTTGGAAAATAAATGGGAAGATTTCCTAAAAAGGACAGGAAAAAATTGTTTTGGCTTATTCTCTTCAAGGTTTTTTCTCATTCTCTTCTGGAAAGTCATCACCAAGTTTTTAGTACTTAACAAAGGTACTTAACAATTCAGGGCTGTCTCTGAAATTCAATTTCCCAAAAATGCCTTTCAAGCCACTCCGTGTTCAGTGCCACTGAGATAGGATGTATCACTGACCCCTTCATTTGGACCCCTCATCCAGCCTCCGAATCAGGAAACGATGGGACCAACCTTGACTTTGGAGCCAAGGAGCCTTGTGTTTGAATCCAGTGTTCCCGAAATCCAAGCTGTGGTCTATCACAAGTGTCAGTGTTCCTAAACCTCAATTTAATTGTATTGACTGCAGTTCAGTGACACCAACCTCTCAAAGTTGTTTGATGGAAAAGTGAGATTTGTATTTCAAGTGTATAGCATAAGGCCTGACATGCTATAAGTGCTTAATAGCATGTTATTATTCTTGTAGTTATGTAGCATGTAGCATGTAGTTATTATTCAACATTTAGAAATCTTATGTTTGTCCTGGCTACTGGTTAATAAGGGGTAAGGGCAAGTTCTTTCTCCTGAGCGCCCATCTTCTGTAGGGGACAGACTAATGAAGAAATAAATGAAAGAGTGAATGAATGTTTGAGTGAATGAGTGAATAATTATAGATTTTAATAAATACCAGGAAGGGGAACAACAATACACAGGATTTGGGCAAGGGAGGGAAAGATGATGGTTTAGATAGAGCCTTGGAATATGTCAAATGAAATGTTTTGAGTATTGGGGTCTAGCCCAGTGGAAGTCACCTAAGAAGAACATTCCAGGCAAGAAGGTACATGCAAAGGCCCTGGGGCACACACACACACACACACACACACACACAAATCTGACTTTCAGGGTGCTGAAAGGAAACTGGCATGGATAGAGCTTAGACAACAGCTAGATTTTGTAATAAGATTAGCTTAGAAACAGGGAATAAAAAATGATACAGAGCCATAAGAAGCAGCAGTGGTAGTTTGAATCTGATTCTAAGTACAATGGGGAAAGAAGTCTTAAAATATTTAAACAGAAGAATGGGTTGCTCTGAGTGATCAGGTTTGTGTTGAATAGACCTCGAGGACAAAGGTTGACATAGGGGACACCGGCCAAAAGTTATCAAAGTAATCCAGTGGAGAAATGATAATAATTTGCACTAAGGCAGTAATCTTGGAAATGAGAATATTTTCACTGGCACTTTATACAGTTTGGTAGCTTATGATGTTCTGACTAATAACATCAACCACACCACATCAAAGCACCTACAGTCAGTATTGGCTTGAAGCTTCCTCAAAGTTCTACTTCCTCTACTCTCTGTACATTGTTTGCACACGTCTGCCTTGCTCTCTGAGATTAAAAGCTCCTGCGAGATTGGGAGTTCCATCTCCCCTGGCCTGCTTGCCAATTCTGCCCATCCCTTCATCCCTACTCTAAGAGCAAACATAAATTTGTGCAACAATAAAAAGAAATGGCCAAGATAAATAAGTTATGAACATCACAATGGGCAATTTGCAAGGATAACAATTCCCTCTGCTTCTCTTCCTTTCTAGAAAAGTATTACAAGCCTCCTTCCTCTGAAATTTGAGGTGCCCTGACGTCCTTCACCATACTACCCATACCCACAGTGCAGAAAATCCTGTCTGAGTATCCGGTTCAGAAATAGTTTCTTTGAGCATCCCATCATAATCAGCGGTGAGTTCTTGGCTCTGGCGCTATTGCTGGCCATAATTAGCTCTAGTTAAACTGCCTCTGTGCATCCTGGCAGACAGAGCACCTACATCAATACTGCTACCAGCTTAAGCTTGCTCTAGGGAGACATTGTGTGCGACAGACTTTATCTTCAGGGCAAACTGCCATTGAATGCAGTCGCAGGATCCATCGCTCTGCCCCGTTCAGCTAGAACCATACTTGATCGATGGGCCTTATGGGCAAGTGTCAGAATAATAAGGATACTAATCATTTGCAATTGCATGGCGCCAGTCATCCAGAGATCTCAGAGGACTTCTCTTAAGTTAATTAATTCTGACAATGCCTCTGCGAGCTAGGTAAGTGTCATCGCCCCCATTTTACAGATGAGGAGACTGAGCAATGGAGAAATTAAGCAGCCCATCCAAGGTTGCTCAACCTTGAGATAAAAACTCAAAAAATGCCCTCTAATTCTTGCTCTATCTTGTCAATTAAATGCATCAACACATCATGACTTGCTTCTTCTTAGACAATCATATTTTACTAATATACACTATTAAGGTGGTCACCTCTCAATCAAAGAGAGAGTAATTTTAGTTTGTAGCAATTGTGGCCGCAAATACTAAAGAAAAGTTTAGTTGCCTGCTTTCCATTGTTTCAGTCACTCTTTGCCCTTAATGACTTCTCCCTTGGGAAAAAAAATCTGGTCAGAAACTTTTGACAGGTTTTATTGCACCTGAAAGTAATTGAGGGTAAGTTTTGACATAGGAGGGAAACACATGGCCACCATATTGTTCAATAAGGGAGAAAAAAAGTGTCTTGCTCAAAAAAACAAAAACGAAAAAAAAAAACTCATTATCTCAACAACAATAGAAAAGCTACCGAAATAAACATGAAACGTTCCACATAATGAATCTGAAGGGCGAATGACAAACTTTGAAAACTGAAAGAGTATCCAGGTAGACATTTTTAAACCCTCCCTTTTGGTCAGGGTGTGATCCAATTTCTGTTCTTTGCAGGATTAGAGAGTTAATGGAAAGGTGAAGGGCAGAGAAGCCAAGCCTGAGACAGATGTGAAGAAAGGGAAATTTGTTTTCAAGTCCCTGCCATGACCTTTTCTTTGTTTGCTTTCTTGCACAGTAGCGTGTGGCTGTGAAGGAATGTGGGGCTTGGGGAGAGGAAAATGTTTTGCCACTTTCACTTGAGTAACCTTGAACAATTTTTTAATTTTTCCCAACCCCTATTTCTTCATCTGTAAATATGGAATATAATGCACCTCGTACGATTATAGAGAGGAGAAACGATACAGTTTATAGAAGAGTCTAGTTTGCTCTTAGCTGGTAATAGACACCCAGGAAAAGGTCGCTAATGCAACTATGGTTAGTAGTCTCCCTTTCAAACCTAAAGCCTCTCAAGACCTCCAAACCCTCACACATAGCTGAGCAACTCCGTGTGTGCTCCCTACTGGTCCAGTAAGAACTGGTCCTCCCACATGCTGCCCCCACTTCCTCCTTACTTACTAATTCTATAATTCAGTCCTTGAGCATGCCCTCGAACAGGCAATTGATTCATCTCAAGCTCTTCGTCAGTTAAAAGAAAATACCCCCACCCTGTCCCCACCTATTTTATCTCACATGATTATTTTAAGGAATAAATGGGTGAATAACTCAGTTGGCATTGTAAGCTCTAGCATGCTGTAAATTTTAAGTTTTTAAACATTACCACTATTATTTCTTAAGGCTTAGCTGACGGAAGAAACCTCACTTTAATTATTCACAGTAAGACATTAATGATAAAGAGTAAATGGTTTACACCTGCTAGGTAACACTGGCTCATTTTAATAGAGGCCTCTAGTGCCTTAATCAAAAATTGGAGTTATTAGTGAAAACTGATGGCAGAGAAAGAACATGAAGGGGGATTTACCGGAATGAGGGAACCGCTAAAATTACCCTCTATGTGTTTAGCCTTTAAACAAGGATCATTCATTCTGGCACATTTTTATATCTCTGCAGACCCTTTGGACAGTACTCAAAGATCTTGATCTTGATGGAGAAATTGTAACAGAGAAGAGGTCGATGATCCGGTCAACAAACACACAGGGTTCCATTTTTCCCTCCCCCGTCTCTGCTCCCAGTCCCTAAAAGGTTTCCCCGTATGACAACCTCAATTTAAAGTTTTATTTTTCCCCCACGGCTAAGAAGAATTTTCTGCTGCAAGTGTTAATTGTCCTGACAAGGATGCCTGTCCTCTTAATTTGCAACAGTGGCTGTGCTAAATGGTGCAAAATATATGGAGATCTATAGTTATGCCCCCCAATAGGAAATGTTATTAAGAAAAGGTCTTCTGTTTTTCATATAAAAAATCCCTGCTAACTGTTTCAGTGGTGGAAAAGCAAGTCCAATACAAATACAAAATCCAAGCGCCAAAAAGCTAATAAAATGATAAGATCCTGGCACCGATTTTCAATGCTTGCAATGACGTGCTAAAATATGCCAAGTCATGCTCAGGAAGAACATTAGGCTGTTCCTATAAATGGGACCTAAGGATCAGCTAAAGCAATATAGTCTAATTACTATTATTAATAATAGCTAGAGTATATTAATCTCTCCTATCAGCAACAAGGTATAATATTGACCTTTTCTTTCAAAGACAGCTCTAATGCTATTATTTACTATGCTGGGCATTTTATTCTGCAGTACTCATCACAAAATGATTAACACAATAACATCCCATGCTGCACTATCAAAATTCTCTTGAATTCTGTGGAGTAAAAGGGTGGTCATGCCCTTCACCTGAAGAACATGAGGGTCAACTCATAAGAAAAATAGGGTAGAAAATAAACACCAGCCTAGCTAAGAAGATAAGCTAGAATAACCATCATCACAGATGTAGAAGTGATCCATCCATCCATCCATCCGTCCGCCCACCCATCTCTCTTCAACATATACTTTGTGCCCTACCGCCACCACCAGGATACAATGAAGATCCCCCATTGACAGTAGAAGCAGGATTCCCAAGGGCAGTCAGGTGTGACAAAGATAGTTTGGACACAATGTGTTTCATACATTTTTAACCCATTTGTCGTATGGGGGCAATAAGGCTTATGTCTGCCAATGAACTGTGAAAAAAGTGACATGTATGACCTCAAGGGCAAGGCAATTAAGTGCCAGTATGTCTTTCCTTTTCACTTCCCTTGCTGGAACAATTTTGGAGGCCACCTGCTGCAAGTGTCATTCTCACAGGTTGGACGAAGACCACCTAGCCCACCTTAGGTTGAATGAAGGAAGAGGGACACCCTTTTATTGTATCCAGCCACAGAGATTGTGAGGCTTTTTCTATTGTAGCAGCTAGAGTTAATTTTCCTGACTAATAATATATAAGATCCCAGCATTGTCAAAACATGCTCAGTGATTTGGGACAAGCCATTCAGCCTCTCAAGGTCTATTTTCTCAGAGATAGAACAAGGAATACTTATCTCTAGCATTCTATAATTTTCATTAAGTTCCTTGAATATATATATATATTCCATATATATATATGGAAAAAGGCATTTAATTGTTGGATTTAATCTATAGCATTTTCTTACTCTACAGACAGCATATATTGCCCCATCATTAATATTCTTATAGGTTTTTATGCACATCTCTCTTATAATACTTACCCCACTGTATTATAATTATCTGTTCATGTGTCTTTCTGGTTTTTGCATAGAACCGTGAACCCCTCTGGTGTCAGGAATTGTCTCTTTGATCACTTTATCACCAGGACCTGGGAGAGTGCTTAGCAATCAATAATTTTTGTTGTTGAAATGTAATTATGAATCTTGGAAAGAAGGCTTGCAATAGCTTATCTGTCTCTCTCCTGACATCACTGGGGAAAAATTGCCATATAGGACATATAAGGAGTTTAGAGCATGGAAGTGCATACAAAGGAGGGACAGAGGATGAGATAGAAAGAATAAAATAGCAGTTGAGGATACTAGGGGAGAGAACAGGAATAACTTATTGATGTCAAAGGGGACACGAGAAAGTATAAGGGAGTTAACCAGATAACATAGTAAAAAGTTCAGGTCAGAGCACAAAGGCCATCTCTAGCAGAGCACCTAATCAGTTTTGAAGGAGAAAATGAAATGTGACTGAGAATTGCGAGTTCAGAGATGGGATGATCATATATCCAATATCTTTTCCTTTCAACCGGGGACATGCATTGCTGGGACTTAGAGGGAATGAAAATTGGAGATCTGATGGCAGAGCCTCAACTCTCCAGATGTCTGGGGCCAAAAAATACAAGGCAGGGTGAATTGGTCAGGATGCTGGTGACAGTTTCAAACTTGTTTGACAAGTAGAACAAGACAGGATGATATGACTGGATGCCAAGTGAAATATCAGGCCTCTGGTATTGTCTCAACTAATATAATCAGGGAAAGAAAACATTCCACCGCCTCTATTGTTAAAAATGCCCAACCAAGGGTAGGAACCCCAACAAAGCGACCGCTACTCTCCAGCACGTCACCAGGGTCCTTAGAAGGCCACTTATTCTTTTTTTTTAAATTTTTTTTAAATTTTTTTTTCAACGTGTATTTATTTTTGGGACAGAGAGAGACAGAGCATGAACAGGGGAGGGGGAGACAGAGAGGGAGACACAGAATCGGAAACAGGCTCCAGGCTCTGAGCCATCAGCCCAGAGCCTGACGCGGGGCTCGAACTCCCGGACCGTGAGATCGTGACCTGGCTGAAGTCGGACGCTTAACCGACTGCGCCACCCAGGCGCCCCTAATTTTTTTAATGTTTATTTATTTTTGACAGAGAGAGAGACAGAGCATGAGCAGGGGAGGGGCAGAGAGAGAGGGAGACACAGAATCCAAAGCGGGCTACAGGCTCTGAGCTGTCAGCACAAAGCCCGATGTGGGGCTCTAACTGACAGACCGTGAGATTATGACCTGAGCCGAAGTCAAATGCTCAACCGACTGAGCCACCCAGGCGCCCCAGAAAGCCACTTATTCTAATACTGGTTAGCAACTGGTTTTTGCCTGACTATTTTCCATCACTCAAGCAGGGAGCCTCACTCTTTCAATATGATGTCTTCCCTATTTCTGAAACTAATTCCTTATATACTATCCCCAGTCTGGGAAAAGTGACAAAGCTTGGACAGCAACACTTGATAACAACAATCTTCCTGACCCGTTATCAAATCCCACTCCCACTGGGACTGACACAAGCCAGGAAAAGGCGTCACCTGCACACAACCATGTCCAGGCTGGGGATTAAATTTCAGGGCGCTAACAAACAAACAAACAAACAAAAACAAAGAAAAAAAGTACAACGAGCTAAAGGATATCAGAAGCAACGTGTTTAGGATGTGCGGAGAGTCACGGGGCAGCTTTGAACCTGGAAGAGCAGCGACAAAGGCACAACAAAGACATGAAGTGAAAGATCAGGAGATGAGTGGCACAGGAGGAGATGGGGCGGGGAGAGGGAGGTGAAAAGTAAGGAAGTGTCAGAAAAGGATGCTTCAACACCAGTATTTCCCAAATAGAAAAGTAGATCTCAAAAACTTCTGCCTTTGTAACCCTAGATGAAATACATGATCTTTCTTAGCTCTTGAATTCTAAAAACCATGTCCCTGAATAGTTCTGTATCCAAATTCCTCCCTTAGGTTTTATCCAGTATATTTGCTCCCTCAGCTTCATTGGCTGCTCTTGCTATATGTATTTGTTTACAGGCCAAATAAGGACTCCTGCAGGCTAGAATCCCACTTTTGAATTTCACAAACCTGGTGACTTAAGCCTTTTGGCCATCATAGCTTGTCTACCTGCTACTGCCTGAGTCTCTGCTCAGTATACCCTTATTCCCCTACCTGTATTATTCATGTTGTGTCTGCATTAACTGCCTGGACCTCTTAACCCTCTCTACTTTCTCCAGGACCACCATGGTCCTAGGTCCAGCATCACTCTCTTCAGTGCATATAGGTTAGTGTGTCCTATCCTCACATAGTCTCAGTTTCTAGCTGAGTTCCAAGTTCCAAGTCTAACTACTACAGTCAATTGAATTGCTAATTGCATCAATGTGTATGTATAGATTCCAACCAGTCTAAGACAGCTGATTTTGCCTGCTTTCTTCATAATTTTCAAAGAAGTCTATATTTCTTTAACCAATATTGACAGTATAATTGTTTGTTTGTTTGTTTGTGGAAGGAAAGTCTCCAGTCACCATTTCCATGGTTTATCCTCTTGTCTGGTTATAGAAAACTAAGCAACTTGACTGGCCAAGAGGAATGATATTATGATGACTGAATTACATCAATCATGATGCATTCTGGAGTAAGAGTCTAAAATCCATGCAAGCAAAGGGTCCTCACGTACAACCTGAACAACTTGGAATTTGTTAGCAGGAAAAAAGAAAGAACGACTGCAATGGACTTTGCCATATATTTATTTATAACAACATCATCAAGTTAATTGAGAAAATAAAATTCTAAAGATTAGAACTGTCAAAATTCAAAAAACTGAAGTCCTAAGTTCTTACTCTGGAAATATCCAAGCAGATGTCAGTTGACCACCTGAAAGTATAGTATAAATTGGGAGCCAAGGTAGATATGAATTTCCCTGCCTCACATGGCAGGAAAAGCTACTACGAGTTTGGGGAAAATCATGAAAACACTGGAAGTAAAGGCGAAAGGAATGAAGAAGACTTCCAAAATACATAGCCCCTGGTGACCACGGCATAGAATGTTGTGCCCTCCAATTTCCACTCTTGTCTTCCTACTTTATAAGGGCACCACTAAATTTTCACTGTGCATGGTGCTTCCCAGCTGAAGGCTACAGGTCCCAGCTTCCCTTGTAGCTGGGTGTGGCCAAATTGAGCTTTCTAGAATAGAATATGAGTGGAAGTCATGTGCTCAACTTCCATGAGTGATGGTACAGTCAGCGGATGAACTCTCCTTCTGTCTTTCATCCTCCCACCGCTTACCTGAAATGCAGACATAGTGAGAAGTGATCATGGATGATGTAGGCGAGGGCAAAACCCAGAGCAACCAAACAGAAAGAAGGTGGTTCCTTAAGACTATGGGGCCACTAAATAAAGCTATGTAGCTTATACTAAGAATGTTCCCTGAAGAGGATATAAACTTCTTCCTTGTTTAGGCCACTGTCATTTTTGTCTTTGTTACACCACACTGGACAGATCATTATCCTAATGAAAAATTGGCTCTTCTCAGTTTCAAACAGTAGCTTTTGCAAACTTTTGCCAGGTCTCTAACAGTTCATGCCCAATTTTACCTCTGTCATTCTCTAAATGGCTTCATATCCTACTTCTTTGCTGACAGTTTTGGCAAGTAAGGAGACTTTGCTGAGCCCTCCAACTCACAAATCCATCTACACTGATTTAGACCCTACCGCCATCACAGAGTAAGGGGCACAGAGAATGCATTCTCAAGGAAATGAATCTTGTTTTCTCTCATATAATGCTAACATTACTCTCTTTGTTGTTAAATTACCTCTAGCATGAATATTCGGTCAAAGTCTCCAACTGTGCATGAGTGTGTGTGTGCGTGCATGGAAAAACAGGGGTGGAATTGAGGCGAGAGCAGCTTAAGAAAGTGATAGAAGAGCATTCTCCATCTCAGACTTTGTGATTTTCATCACCAAATATCTAGGAAACACAGAAAAAGATGAGGGTGCATAATAAACCAAGAAACTAAGATTGACAACTAATCTACTGCCAAAATCTTAGAGGAATTTCCTCTAATTATAATATTCATGGAGTGGAAAAGAGAAACACAATTGTCAGGTGACATTAACACATACCTCGTCACTTGCAGGAGATCAAAACTGCCAACGTGAAGGACGAGGCAGCGACACCTCAATATAGTTGCCTGTGCCTTGGCTCAGGAAAGCAGACTCTGTGATAACCACCAACCATATAGATCATATGGCCACGGCTCGACCGAACAGAACACAGACCATGAATTCTAAAGTAGTTGTGCATGTGAGATGTATATGTGCGGGTGTATGCATACACGTATGTATATAGCAGATGAAAAGAATCACACGCACACACACATTCCAGCCCAGATCCCCCAATCTGAACTCCTAAATATTTTCAAGAATTGCAATTTTCAGGAATTCTACACATTCTGAGGCAGAGGAGTTAACCTACGGCAAATTTTCCTCTTAGAATACCATAGGAAGAGTTTAAAAAAGTACGAGTGGAACACTCTTTTGCCTGTATTGTTTCAGGAAAGGGAAGAAGAATTCGCTACTTTTGATCATCCATAAATAAACGCAACTCCTCATAATAATAATAGCAAATATTTATCAGATGCTAAATACAAAGCACTCACTGGAAACATGGTTGCCTAGATTCTAATCCCAGCTCTACATCTTACAAGCTCTGCGACCTTGGGCAGATTTATTTAACACGTTGCTGCCTCAATTTCTTATAGTGTCCATTTCACAGAGTAAAATAGGCCTTAAAGGGGTCAAGGTGCTTTTCTAATAATTGGTAGACCCACAATTTGAATGCACTGTTTAACTGTAGATAGCTGATATCCTCATTACTGCAGTATCCTGCCTTCTCTCAGTAACTCAACGGTACCTTAAGAATAAGGACACCCCCCTAAGACCAACATCACGGCTGCTAGATGACAAAATGTGGCATTGAGACATGAATAGCAACCAACCTGTTTACTTAAGATCTGAGCAGAGGATTTTAACAGCAAGCTAGGGCTGAGTTGAAGGGCATGACAGGGTTCTCCATCAACCACCGGTGGATACCCTGTCGTTTAAAGATGATGACACCAAAAACAGAAAAAATAAATGGTTCCAGTGAAAATATTGTGCACATTAAAAGAAGGAAAGAGCAATCAAGATGCAGAAAAAGAACAGTTTAAAAAGCCACTAAAGGAAACAGAAATTGCAGAAATTGTCTGCTTTGTAATCTTAATAGAAATGAAAACTACAGCCTTTGAATAAAGAGATGAAAAATGAGATTATATTAAAATAAGTTGAGATAAGAAGGGAGTTGGCTGAGAGGCAGGTGGAAATAAAAACAGGAGTTTGACATGATAAAGAAAGATTATAAGGAGATTAAAAATGCAATAATAGAATAGAAATCTGAATTGAAAGCAATAAAAAGCAGAATTAACACTATAGAATTAGTGATGATGAGTTTGAACTCTAGAATCTGCAGAAGAAATGCAGAATGAAGAAGAAAAAAATCAAAGACGCAGACACTGGTGATGAGGATGAAGACCAGACAGGCAGGTCAGAGGTGGGGATACTTGTTTCTTAGAAGCACAAACAACAGAAACAATTACTAAAGCTACAGTTGAAGAAACATATCTGTTGAAGGAGTTTACAGATCAAGAGTGATTACATACTATGAGACATTTTGTTTTTAATGCATTTTTAGCTCAATGTGACTGCTTATTATATAAGTATTATATGCATATTCAGGAAAAATCAAAAAATGCAGATAAGCCAGAAAATATTTTTTAAAGCTGCCTATAACTCTATTGCATAAATGCTACTAACTCTATGCTGTACATTATTGCAGACCATACACGAACAGTAATTAGATCATATGAACATACAAAACATACATGATGCTTTGTAATATATCTTTATTCCATATCTGTGCTATGTATTTTCTATTCAAAAACAACATATTTTTTTCAATGGGTAAAATACACGCACAGTTAAAAATTTAAGGAATGCATTATATTATAAATAAGAAAAAGATTAAATCACCCCAAATTTCACTGATCCAGAAAGAAACTGTCATCACTCCCTTTCAAGCATCTATCTCTAGGCAAATGGGAACCACTAAAAATAGATTGGCTATGGATCGGACCATAGTAAATATTTAGAAAGAAATGGAGAGATCAAAATAGAAAATATTTTATATAAATGAATCATAAAACCAATGCTACGTTGATAGTTACTTTTCTTACTTAGCAATACACTGGACATATTTCTGTGTCAATTAACAGATTCTATTTTATCACGTTGATGCCATCAAATGATCTTGTGTGGCTTTGCCATCATTCATTTAATGCATCACCTATGAATGAGCACTTAGATTAGGTTTTAACCTGTCTGTGGCTTAGTTTTCTCTTCTGAATAATGGGAATGACTAATACTCGTCTCAGATCACTTTAGAGATAGTAAGTGGTTGATAAGTGTCCAAAGCTTAGAAAAGTGCTGAGCACATGGTGGGAACTCTTTGATACTTTTATTAATATTATATTTAGACCATACTTTCTTTTTCAGCCACAAATATCACTATAATGAGGAAAAATCTTTATGTGTATATTTTTATGAGTTAGTTTGATTCTATTCTCAGCAGGCAGAATCAGGTTTGGGGGGGGCGCTAAAAATGCCATTTTTAAGAAATAAAATTTAAATTTAAGTGTAAAAATACCTAGAAATAAAATTTAAATTTAAGCGTAAAAATACCTAAGGCCTTGGAAAGGAGTCATGCAAGTGAGGGATTCTAAGGCTTACTCTTTGTCGCCATCTTGAAAGAGATGTGCCTCATTCCTTAAGAAAACATTTTGTCCAAGAAAACAGGGACCATATTTGTTGGGTTCACTTATTTTTGACAGAAACTACACAGTGCCAGGTACAAATTCGATCTTCAATAAACATTGCTTGAATGAACTAAGCGGAGAATGAACATTTAAAATCTTGGCAGACTCGCCTCCTAAAATTGTTACCAATTTAAGCTCCTCTCCAAAATGCATAAGGATATCCATTTCCTCACAGCTTTATCAGCCCTGGGTGTTTTGTTTTGTTCAGTTTTGCTTTGACGCACCAAAATTTTTAGAATATTATGGATTCAAATTTGTCATCTTCTTTTTTATGTCTTTTAGGTTTCATGTCATGGTTAGAAATGTCATGAATGCTCCAAGATGATAAAGGAAATCACCCATGTTTTCCTCTCAATATTTTATCTTTTTTATTTAAATATTTGATTTGTCCAGAATGTATTCTTTCATAAAGAATTACTTACAAATCCAATGTTTTAGATGCTTAGTTTTTTCCTATGAAAATTTTAATTAATTCTTATTTTCCCCACTGATATAAAATGTCATTTAAATCATATACTAAAATTCAGCATGTATTTAAGTTGGCATGTAGATTCTCAATTTTGTTTTAATGGGCTCTTAAAATTTCAGCTGACATTGCTTTGGATGTATTAATCAATTTAGAAAAAAATGACATCCTTACAATATTAATCCATCCTACCCAAGAATAACATGCCACTGTATTTATTGAAATCATCTTTTATGGCCCTTTGGTAGAGTTTTTGGGTTTCTTCATAGAAATTTAGCATATATTGTTACATTTGTTTCAGAGTCTTTATGATTTTTGCCATTCTTGAAAACGCAATTTTTCTTCATTATGTTTTCTAGTTGGCTACTATTTGTTATGTAAATCATTTGTTGAATTTATATTTAATTTTGTAACCAGTCTCTTAGTTTTGTAATAAAATTTCCTAATTTCTTATAGTTTTCCATTTGATTATATTTACTTATCTCCTTAAGCATAATCTTTTTATTATTTTACTAATATATCTGCACATTATTAATAAAAGCATAAAGAATAAAACAACAGATCACCTCAAATAAACTTCCTTGCCAGAAATCAATATCTGGTGAGGTCTCTTTATGCATCCAAGAACTCATATTTTTAATCTATTTAGCCAAACATAGTAGAAGTAGATAGACACATACAAATTGAGATATGCTAATATGCTAGTATTCAATTTAAAAGGAGTTAATTTAATTTTACTTGAATATAAAGATTATTAAAGAAAATGTAGTCAATCTAAAAGAATGAATGTGTTTTACTTAAAAGTTTTTTTATTTGGTTTTTAAATTATGAGATATTGAATCCTTCAAATTCCTCTGGGTTTAAGGAAAGAAATATTGAAAATGTTAAGAAGCTGCAGCAGGATAAATTTAAATACATGTTCAATGTAGACAACGTTGAGTGATTCCTTGCTATCAAACATGAAATAGATTCACACCTTTCCTAACACTTTATCCCTCCCTTAATTACCTTTCGATGCACATACTTTGTTTCAAATTTTCTGGCGTTTGTATTATGCTGTGTAATTCTCCCTGTTTTATTTCTACATTTAAATAGATTTAATGATTTTATGAATACTTGTCCCATTTGGGGGGCTTTTTATTGTAATACACCTCTTAGTTGGCTTTTAGATTTTTTCTTTCTAAGGATAGCTTATGGATTCTATGTTCTCTTTTTTCAAGTTTTTTGTTTTGTTTCGTTTTTGTTTTTGTTTTTGTTTTTTGTCCTGCATTTCTCTCCTCCTTTGGGCTTCAGCATATCTTGCTTGATATGACAATGTTAGGATTTTGTTGACTTTTGTATAGTTTTCCTAGAAGTCTGAGACTCCTATGAAGTTTTTATCCTAGAAAGCAGACGTGGTTTTTCTATGTGAATGACTTAAGACATTTTTTCCTTCCCCTGCCCCCCACTTTTTAAAAATAAGTTTATTTGTTTATTTCTTAGAGAGAGAGAGCGGGAGCTGGGGAGGGGGCAGGAGAGAGGGAGACACAGAATCCAATCAGGCCCCAGGCTCTGAGCTGTCCGCACAGAACCTGATACGGGCTTGAATCATGAGATCATGACCTGAGCCAAAGTCGGAAGCTGAAGTGACGGAACCATCCAGGCACCCCAGAAATTTTTCTTTATGATTAAAATGTAGCACATAGTCAAGATGTAGTTAGATACATAGTCTTCTGTTTCAGTTTCTTTTTTCTTTTTCTTTTTTCATGTAACTTTGAGAGCACACTTACTGAGTATTATTTTTAATCTATTTACTTATATTTGAGGGGAGGGAGAGGGAGGGGATCCCAAGCAGGTTCTGCACTGTCAGTGCACAGAGTCAGACACGGGGCTCAAACTCATGAATTGCAAGATCATGACCAGAGCCAAAGTCAGCCACTTAATTGACTGAGGCACCCAGCCACCCCCTTACTGAGTATTTAATATGTATGATTATGATGTAATTTGTGGGGAATTTATAACATTACATCATCCCCCTGGTGTAATACAATCTCCACTGTAGTCTTGTGAATTCTTTACTTCCCAGATCCAGAATAGTTTCTGTTGATATGTAATTGCATTTAATTTATTACTTTACTGCAAGTTGATGTTTAGATTACTTCAAGTTGATCTTACATATAAGTTGATTTAATTTTCTCATTTGATATAGCTGTTTGCTACTCTTGTTATTTCTTTTAGGTAGGTGATCATATCTTCTACAAATACTGATAGCCTTAGATCTTCCCTTTCAATCCCTAAACCTGTTATTTCCTTCTCTTTTCTAAGGGCTTTTCCCAGGTCTTTTTGTACTATGTTTTTCAAGTTTATTTACTTTTAAGGGAGAAACAGAGTGCAAGCAGGGGAGGGTCAGAGAGAGAGGGCGACACAGAATTTGAAGCAAGCTCCAGGCTCTGAGCTGTCAGCACAGAACCCGACAAGGGACTGGAACTCACGAACTGTGAGATCACGACCTAAGTCACAGTCGGACACTTAACCGACTGAGCCACTCAGGCGCCCCTGTACTGTGTTGTTGTTTTTTTTTTGTTTTTTTTTTTTTGTTTCAACGTTTATTTATTTTTGGGACAGAGAGAGACAGAGCATGAACGGGGGAGGGGCAGAGAGAGAGGGAGACACAGAATCGGAAACAGGCTCCAGGCTCTGAGCCATCAGCCCAGAGCCCGACGCGGGGCTCGAACTCACGGACCGCGAGATCGTGACCTGGCTGAAGTCGGACGCTTAACCGACTGCGCCACCCAGGCGCCCCTGTACTGTGTTTTTAAAAACCTCAATAGGTGGGCTTTTTTACCTTACAGAGAATGCATTTAAATTTCTCTGTTTTGTATGTTTGCCAAAGGTAGTGAATATTACGGTGCCCCGGCCAGATCCTCTCCTGAAGCTGCCATTTTCTCAGCGGGCAGCTGCTCAATATCTCTCGTCCAAGTCCCTCCAATGCTTGACCTTGGCTGCAGTGACCCTCCTTGCACAGGGTCCTGGCCCTTCCCCAGGGATTTAGTTGTATAAAATTACAGCCTTCTTGTTTCAAATGAGCTCCACTCTGAGCGGCTATGCAGGCTGGCATGTGCCTCGCATGAGTAGGCGAGGCCTGGGGTTACAATTTCATAACAGTGGACTTTCTCTCGTCCACTGGTGCTTCCTTCACTCTCCCCAAACCCCAGGACTGTCCACGGGAGCAGTCCTCAATAAACTTTCTACATGAAGATGTCTGTCTCAGAGCCTGGTTCCCACAAGTAACACTAAGAGGAGAAGATCTCTTAAACTTTAAGTGTAATAAGAATTTTTAAACTATGAATACAGGCTAAATCTATGAAATATTTTCCTTTATGTATTCAGATAAGCATTTGATTTTTCTACTATGTTAATGCGGTATATTATCACATCGGGAGGCTTTCCGATGTGAAGCCAATCTTGTTTCCAGGGACAAAGTTAACTTAGGGATCATAATATACTTTATAAAACTTATTGAATTTACTTGTATATAACATAATATATAATTTTATATATATCTGACTTTTAAATCTGCATTCATAAGTGAAGGGAGCTTATTACTTCCTTTTCTTATATTGTCCTTAATCAAATTTGTAATAGAAACTATACAAGCCTTATTAAATTATTTCGAAGTTCTGGCTATAGTGTTAATCAGGATAGATGAGGCTAAATTGCAAAAAACAAAAAAACAAACAACAAACAAGGCTTCAAGTCTTAATTTTTTAAATACAGCATTTTAGGTACCTAAGTGACTCAGTTGGTTAAGCGTCCTACTTTGGCTCAGGTCATGATCTCATGATTCCGGAATTCAAGCCCCACATCAGGCTCTGCTCTCACAGTGCCAAGCCTGCTTGGGATTCTCTCTTTCCCTCTCTCCCTGACCCTCCCCCCCACAACCCCGTCTCTCTCTTTCTCTCCCTCTCAAAGTAAATAAATACTTCTAAAGAAATGAATACAGCATTTTATTTCTTTCTCATGCAAATAAATAAGAAGTGGGAAATGTTACAGCTCTCAACCTTTCCCTATTGTAGTTGTCCTCCACATAGGGCCTCAGTGACCACTCTACTTTGATGTCGCTGCTCTGCCTTTCAAATGTGGGGCCTTTTTACGGCCAAGCTTGAAACCAACGGGTGTTACTTTTGTTCACAATCTATTGGCCAGAACTGGTCACATGATCCCAGCTAATTCTCAGGAGGACTGGAAAGTAGAGAATTCCATGCCTAGGGAGGAGAGGGGAACTGGATGTTAATGAGCACCATTCCATCCCCTACTTAGGTAACAACTTGTATCAGATAAGAATTATGAATTGTGCTTTAAAAACAAGCGAAAGATAAGTGGGGATGGTGGGTGCCTGATTAGCATTTCAACTGAAAATGCATTGCAAACTCAAAAGCAAAAGGTTGGATGACATTTTACGGGTAGAATCTTTTCATTAAGGAGGAAGAGATGGGAGATATGGAGAGGAGAGGAGGAAAAGAATAGAAGGAAGAGGAGAAAAAATAGAGGATACAAAAATAGGGGCCCGTTTCAGTCCATTTGTGTCTTGGTGAAAGTCTGGATTCACCCTTTGCAAACATGTAACTTAGATCAAGTTACTTGACCTCAGCTTGTCTTAGTTTCCCATTTGCAAAATGGAAACAATAATAATACTGTCCCTTTCAAGGTTGCTTTGAAGTCTAAATGAGTTAGTATGTGTAACAAGTCACTTAGATTGGTGCCCGGGACATAGTCAACACTGAAATTTATAAACTCCTCTTTCAAAGAGGGGAAAATACATGTCAGAGTAGAATACTTAATTTGTGGAATTATGTTTACTGGTCAAAGATTCAGACTGAGTCTGGGTTGAAATCCTGCTTCAGACTTAGGAGCTTTCTGTCTTCAAGCGGGTGATTTAACTTTTCTGTGTCTCAGTTTTCACATCTGTCAAGTGGGATAAGAATAACTATCCCAGAGAATTAACTCAGCTGCTAAATATTAAATGTTGAGCATGGTGGTCGGCCCACAGTAAGAGCTGCAAGAGAGGCCTGTCATGACTAACAGTTTTCTCTCTGACTGTAAAACACAGTTTCTTGACCTATTGTATATGTAGATGGTGTGGGTAGGTAAGAGTACATGCCTGTGTTCTAAGAATTTTAATTGAGTTGGAGTGCCTGGGCGGCTCAGTTGGTTAAGCTTCTGACTTCAGCGCAGGTCACGATCTCACGGTTCATGAGTTCGAGCCCCGCGTTGGGCTCTGTGCTGACAGCTCAGAACCTGACCCCTGTTTCAGACTCTGTGTCTCCCTCTCTTTGTGCCCCTCCCCGGCTCACATTCTGTCTCTTTCTCTCTCTCAAAAATAAATAAACATTTTTTAAAAATTAAATAAAAAAAGAATTTTATTTGCATTATGTGGTAAATGTTTCAAACTTGAAAAGTTTAGCAAAATTCCATCACAATGCAAATATTTATATGTTTTTTCCCTTTTTTTGTTTTTTGTTTGTTTTTGTTTTGTTTTGTTTTGTTTTGTTTTGGTAAAAGGTTGACCTATATAACAATTTCTCATTATGAAAATGTCTCTCCTTCACAACTCATAAATTCTTTGCAATTCGGCCTTTCCTTACTTTTAAGTAAATATTTAGTTCACTTGCTCATTCTCCATTTCTCTAGAGAGTTTTGTTATTCAAAACTCAAAGGCCCAAAGGGGGCATGTGGAACATAGATTAGTTGAAAGTTTACAACAAGAAAGTAGACATTCAGACCCATATCTGCTAAGTAAGGCCTACTAGAAATAACTAGAAATAACTAGAAATAACTAGAAATCATGTAGCCTGAACTCAGGATGATCTGCCCGACCAGGAAAAATACCCCTGATATTAAAATTTTGTGCTAGCTTGTGTCACTTTTTTATTCTATGGGTAGTTCTTATTAACATCATCGGCATAATTTCTAGGTAAAACGTAGGGAAACTTTTTATTTAATCTCACCATTTTTGTGCCTGGTACTCTTCTAGAATCTGGGAATCCAACACTAAATGGCACAAACAAGGTCCCTGTCTTCATGGAGATTGCAAGTCGATGAAGGAAAGGCAACCATACAAATAGAGATGCATAAAGTGCATATGCTAAAAATTTCCACAAAAAGGAAATTAATGTCTAATACACATACTCACCTTTACTCATAAACTATAAAAGAAATCCATTTAAAAATGGAACATCTTTAGATCTCAAATTGGACTTTAAAACTAATAATAACACGGTTATTCATATAAGCCAAGAAATAAAATCAACCTAACTATCCAAAGAAAGAGAAATGCTTAAATGAATTATGGTGCCCTCACACAATGAAAGATTATGCAGTCCTCTGCTCTGAGGGAACATGAGATTAAGTAGTCACAGGATTCTACCCTCTGGGCATATCAATAGTAGCATTATGAATTGGATATCATTTCAGCACATTTAAGACTGAAACAAGAAATAGATCTTCTCAGTTAGCCACCTTGAGTCACCTGATCCTATTTAAAAGGCTCTTGAGCATTAAATGGCTCTTTGAAACAGCCTTTTTATACCTTAAGTGCAACTTGAATCAAAAACACATATATTTTGTAGCTATTTGAATCACAAAAATGATTGAGTTTTTGTCAGTTTAAGAGAGATTATCAGCTCTGCATATCATATCTTTGAAATGCCGATGGACTCTCTTCTTCAGGATTTTTACTGAAAGAAGCATACACTTTATTGTCAGATGTAACTTGGTTTGCATCTCAGCTTTACCCATGTGTTACCTTTGCTAATT
Source organism: Lynx rufus (assembly GCF_022079265.1). Lineage (NCBI taxonomy): Eukaryota > Metazoa > Chordata > Mammalia > Carnivora > Felidae > Lynx > Lynx rufus. The sequence goes on from NW_025814845.1 coordinate 15,729,283, forward strand.
CCCTACACTCTCTGTAGTACCTTCTGGGTATAACAACAAATGGCTTGAAAGTATTGAACGGCTTTGGGTTGATAGAGCATCTGCAACTGTATTTGGCTCATGGTGGCCATTTAGAAATGATTTGGTGTCTTCTTTTTTTCCTTTGTAGCTTCCACGTGCCAGGTGGAAAACCTAGAGATGCCTAGGTTTTTCTAGAGACTCACCCGGGATGCCTAGCTTTGGTTGGAAAAGTCAGTCCTCAAGAAAGAGGAGAGGAAAATGGAACCCCTAGGGCTTTGCTCTTGCAATCGCCGATAGAAGGCAGATAGAAGGAGACAGAGATAATTTAGGGCTCACACCAACTGGGTGACCCAACATCACAATAAAGCCAAACAAGAAATGAAAGCCCAAATCTGTCATTCAAATAGTCTGGAGCTGATGTCAGGGATTCCAGCCTTTCTCAGAGTGCGGCAGGAACTCAGGTTCACTGGTGACATATGATGTAATTTTAGGTGATACAAGAATTTTTATTGATAGTGACTTTATATGACTAATATAATATTTTTTTTACAACAAATTGATTAAAAAGTTAAAGTCAGTTGATTTAAAAAAATACATAAATAACAGTACAAGTGATACTCAAATGTGACCATAGTAGTAAAGGTAATATCTGAATGTCTAAAGTTTGGGACCCACTGCACCTGACCAAGTCAAGAAGGAGGGCTTGTCTTAGTCCATCTGGACTGCTGTACCAGAAGTACCTAAAACTGGGTTGGCTTATAAACAACAAACATTTATCTCCCACACTTCTGGAGGCTGGAAAATCCAAGATCACGGTGCTGGTGGCCCATGAGGGCCTGCCTCCTCATTGGCAGCTCTCTTCCCAATATAACCCCATGAGGGAGCTTTCTCAGCTGCTTCTATGAGGTTACTAAGGCCATTCATGAGGATTCTGCCCTCCTGACCTAATCATTGCCCAAAGGTCCCCACCTTTTAATACCATCACCTGAAGGATTAAATTTCAGTGTATGAACTTGGTGGGAACACAAACATCGAGACCATAGCACAGCTTAAGAGTTAAACCGGTAGAATATTCCTAAAATAGCATTGTTAGAACTGCCAAGCATTTATGGCTCTAAAGCAATAAGTGCTTCTTAAGTGCTTAAGGGCTACTTAAGTGCCCCTGACCTAGCTCCCAGCACTGTGCCATGTACACACAGTATATGCCTGGGGAATGTTAGTTCCTTTCTCAGTCTTTTGGCCCTTACTCTGTTCCTTGGCATTTTAAACGCACTGCCCTTGGTGATTAGACCCTGTCATTATGTCTGTCAAAAGGGCTATGACCACAGAGGCCAAATTCCATGTCTCTCCCTGGTCCTGAGTACCAGAGCCTTAGCAATTCAGGAAAATGTCAAGTTTGGTCAGAAACTTTCCCAAATTGCACACTTTTCTAAACTTTCCATAGGACAGGCAATTCTCAACCTCAATCTTAGACTATTACTCTGCAAAATCTTAAAGAAAGTCAGTGATGTCAGGACCTTTCCATTTAAAGAATGGGGAAGTCAAACCAGCCTGAATATCTTCCATTTTAGCTCAGAGTTCTGTTACCTACTGACTGTTGAAATGATAACCACCAAGTGAGACAGTGTTACAGGCTGGATATCCCATTGTGAAAAGCAAATGCAGAGGTGCAGTTTCTGCTGGCATCTGGAAAACAAACATCCCAGATGTAATTGGACACATGACCATACCCAGAACCCAAGAAATCAGCATGACTAATGATAGGGAAGGGACATTTAAAAATGCTACGACCTCTTGTCAAGTGCAAAAAGGCCTAAGCTAGAGAAAAACAACACCCAACACTTGCTCTTCAGCCAATGAAATCATATTACTTAAGTCTCTATTAGCCAAACGTCAAGGATCTAGACTTTGGGGAAAGAATCCAGTATGTTTTATACGTGTTTTAAGTGTTACTACAACAAGAGTCCACTGCTGTATAATAAATAATAAAATGAGATACTGCCCATTATACAACTATTATGTGACAAACATTTTACGTATATTAGGTCATTTGATTTGTTCATTCAACAAATATTTATTAAGCATCTAATACATTGTCATAAACCAGGGGTTATCAAAGTGAGGAAGATAACATCTTTCTCCTTGGGAGGCTTATATCTCAGCAAAAGAGAGAGTAGATAAGATAATAAACAGGCAATGGAACTTCACATATAAATAAGCACCATGAAGAAGAATAAAACAGGTAAGAATTAAAGAGTGACTAAGAAGACGAGCTACCATACGCGGAAGCAATCAGGGAAGGCCATGCGATGGTGTGCATTCGAGCTTACAATTTAAGGAGCTCACAGAGTAATTTAAGTAAAATTTCAAAGACCTATGACAAGAGCAGATGATCAGGCCTTAAGAATGAGAGTGACCTGTTTAAAGAAGAGCAAAGAAAACCTGTGTGGGTTGGAGCTGAGTGAGACAGGGAGGAAAGAGGCAGGCGGAGAGCTAGAAATCCCAACAGGAACTGCGGATTACATCATTCTCCCCATAATCTGGTGAACGAGGCTTTTGATCTTGGATTCGAAAATGTGACAGGCTAGGAAACTGCTCCCAAGGTTATTGTTTTAGTATACAGAACTTTGAATAATGCAGAATATATATAATAAAAATATAGTATAGTGTGTAAGATTTTACAAATATAATTTTCTATGTAAATTGTGTCTATATATACATATATACTTTAAATTATATATACCTTATATATATAATTATAATATATATAAAGTATTATATATATAATATAATATATAAAGTATATACTTTAAATTATATATACGTTATATATTTATATTATATAATTAGTATAAATATAGTATTATAGTATATGTAATTATATTATATAGCATATAACTATACATAATATAATTTATAATTATATATTATACTATAATTTTGCTATTTATAGTATACTATAATTATATGTATACTATTCTATAATTATACTATATGTAGTATACTACACATATACTATACAATATATAGTATAGTATATGTATACAATATATAGTATACAATATATATACTATATACTATATAATAATATACTATACAATATATAGTATACTATAATTATATGTATTGTAATACTATAATACTATAGAGAATAGGATATCAGAATGTAGATTTTAAGATTGCACATCCAGTACTCAGTTCACTGCACTGTATTACCTAAATTACATCCCAAACCAGTTGGAAGTCTGAATTACAGACCACTTATAACAAATCTGACTTTACAACTTCAAATTTATGTTTATGCAATGTGATTCCATTCAATCCATACTTATGGAAACAAAGCATGTATCCAGAAGTGCTCCTGAGGGTGGGGAAAGCTTCAGTGAGCACTTGCATCCAAGGATTTTGAGCACTCCAGTGACATGTGGAACCATTTCGAAAGTGTGGGCAACCACAGAACTGAGCAGGGAGGCACCAACGTGGAGATAGAGTCCGGGGGTTGCAGGTTGAAGACATGGATTTGAATGAGCCTTGAAATGAAAAATGTTACAATCTTGATAAAAATACCAACTTCTTTTTTCTAGAGTTTAGTTTGCTTAATTGGTTGTTTTGATAACTTCCATATGGAAAAATAAACAAGAGAGAGTATGGAGTAAAACTGCAAAAAAGAAAAAAAGACAACAAACAAGGGAGGGTACCTCTACCAGATATTAAAACGTAGTGTAGACCACCTTTAACTAAAATACTGTGGTATTGATACATGAGTAGACAGATAATCCAAATGGGGCAGAATAGTAAGTCTGCAATCACACCCAAGTTGCTGTAAAAACATAGGGTATCTCAAATCAGTGGGTATTTTAGCTTCCTAGGGCAGCTATGAAAAATCTACCACGAACTGTGTGACTCAGAACGAAAGAAATGTGTTCTCTCACAGCTCTGGATACCAAAAGTTCAAAATCAAGGTGTTGGCAAGGACGTGCTTCCTTTGAAGGCTCCAGGAAAGGATCTCTGCTAGGCCTTATTCTTAGTTTCTGGGAGCCTCAGGTGTTCCCAGCACTTAGGTGGCCATTTCTCTTTGTGTCTCTTCACATCATCTTCTCTCTGTGTGCCCATTTCTGTGTCCAGATTTTGTTTTTCTTTTTTTTTTAATGTTTGTTTATTTTTGAGAGAATGAGACAGAACATGAGTGGCAGAGGGAAAGGGGGAGGGAGAGATATAGAACTCATAGCAGGCTCCAGACCCTGCAATGTCAGCAAAGAGCCCTACATGGGGCTGGAACCCAAGAACTGTGAGATCATGACCTGAGCAGAAGTTGGACATCCCCAGATTTCCCTTTTCTAAAGACACCAGTCACGTTGTGTCAATTTGGTCACATTCTGAAGTCTTGAGGGTTATGACTTCAACATCTCCTTCTAAGAGGATACAATTGAACTCATAACAGGAAAAATATATGCTGTGGGAAATATCTATTAAGAAAATGAGCAGGGGCACCTGGGTGGGTCAGTCCATTAAGCATCCGATTTCAGCTCAGGTCAGGATCTCACGGTTGGTGAGTTTGTGCTCCACATGGAGCTCTGTGCTGACAGCTTGGAGACTGGAGCCTGCTTCAGATTCTGTGTCTCCTTCTCCCTCTGCCCCTCCCCCCCTCATGCTCTGTCTCTCTCTCTCTCAAAAATAAATAAACATTAAAAAAACTAAAATTAAAAAAAAGGAAAAAAGAAAATGACCAGATCACACCCATACTTCACATCGTATACGTAGATAAAATCTAAATAAATCAGAGATTTTTTTTTAATTTTTTTTAATGTTTATTTATTTTTGAGAGAGACAGAGACAGAGCGTGAGTGGGGGAGGGGAAGAGAGAGAGGGAGTCACAGAATCGGAAACAGGCTCCAGGCTCTGAGCCATCAGCCCAGAGCCCGACGCGGGGCTCGAACTCACAGACCGCGAGATCGTGACCTGGCTGAAGTCGGACGCTTAACCGACTGCGCCACCCAGGCGCCCCTAAATAAATCAGAGATTTAAAGGTAAAAACAGAACTCATAACAGCTCTAGTAAGAAACACGAGTGAATATCTTTAATAACTGAAACACTTTCCTAACTGGAAGTCAAAATCCAAAATAATGAAACACATTAGTGATACATCTAACCTTAGAAAAATATTTTTATTTTTATTTATTTATTTTTTAATTTTTATTTATTTTTGAGACAGAGAGAGACAGAGCATGAATGGGGGAGGAGCAGAGAGAGAGAGGGAGACACAGAATCTGAAGCAGGCTCCAGGCTCTGAGCTGTCAGCACAGAGCCCGACGCAGGGCTCGAACTCATGGACCATGAGATCGTGACCTGAGCCAAAGTCAGACGCTTAACCGACTGAGCCACCCAGGCGCCCCAGAAAAATATTTTTAAAAACAATTTGATTGGCAAAAATCCCCCCACTAAAATGAAAGTGAAACAAAAAGGACACACTACAAGAAATATTTTCAAATTCTATCAAAAACAGAATAGCATTTCCATAAAAGTAAGGTCTTGAAATTTGAGGGGAAAAACACCTCCCCAATAGGATGAGAATAAGCAAAATACAGAAAGTTTATTTTACACATATGAAGAGAAGATCAACTTCACTTATACAACTGGATATTAAAACTACACTGAAATAATATTTCTCCCTTATCTGTCTGGCAAAATCCAAAAGTTTCACAGCATACTTCACTGGCAGTACTATGGGAAAAGAGGTGCTTCCCTATATTGCTTCTTGAAATGTGATGATTCCACCTCTTTGGAGGGATTTGGCTGTAATTAGGATAATATATGCACATTTATCCCTTGACCAAGAAAAATAATTTCCAAACTGTAACTCAAAAATAAAAAGTGACTTACGCACAAAATGACTTAGGCATAAGGTTACAAATTGTGATATTATTTATAATGGCAGATTTCTATCAACAAGGATTGCTGGAACAAACCATGATATATTCACAAGTAGGAGCACTAATAGCCATTAAAAAAACGAAGAAGAAGAAGAAGAAAGAAGAATGGTAAAGATCTCTATACAATGATTTGAAGTGATCTCCGTGACATTTGTTCAATGAAATAAATAAGGTCTAGGACGTGACGCATACTGTGATTCTTCTGTGTAATAAATGGGAAGAAATATGAATTTGCTGTTTTAAGCAAAGAGAAAAATAGTAAAGATAACGCCAACATTAATAAAAAGGTTAACATAGGGGAGGTAAAAAAACATGGTGGAGTCAGATATTTTTGTTTGCTATTTTTTTTTTTTTAATTTTTTTTTTCAACGTTTATTTATTTTTGGGACAGAGAGAGACAGAGCATGAACGGGGGAGGGGCAGAGAGAGAGGGAGACACAGAATCGGAAACAGGCTCCAGGCTCTGAGCCATCAGCCCAGAGCCTGACGCGGGGCTCGAACTCACGGACCGCGAGATCGTGACCTGGCTGAAGTCGGACGCTTAACCGACTGCGCCACCCAGGCGCCCCTGTTTGCTATTTTTTTTAATGTTTATTTATTTTTGAGAGAGAGGGAGAGCATGAGCAAGGGAGGGCAGAGAGAGAGGGAGACACAGAATCCAAAGCAGGCTTCAGGCTCTGAGCTGTCAGCACAGAGCTTGATGCGGGGCTGAAACTCACAAACCCTGAGATAGTGACCTGAGCTGATGTTGGAAGCTTAACCACCTGAGCCACCCGTGCGCCCCAAGAGTCAGGTATTTTTGGAAGAGAAGTTACATTTATCTAAATATAGTCTCAGTTTCTTCTATACTTGTGTTTTCATACTCAAAAATGCAATTACATTTAAAAAGCAATCGCTAAGGTATGTAAACAAACTGAAATAAATTTACCTATGTATCAACTTGATGACATAATCATAGAGATGTGAATTAAAGTGATTTTAAAATACAATAGAGTACAAGCAGGGGAAAGGGGCAGAGGTGGGGAGAGAGAGAATCTTAAACAGTCTCCATGCTCAGCATGGAGCCCAAGTTGGGGCTCAGTACACAGGACCCCGGGATCATGATCTGAGCCGAAATCAAGAGTAGGATGCTCAACCGACTGAGTCACCCAGGCACTGCTAAACACAATATTTTGACTACTCATCCTCAGTAGCCAACATTCAAATGACAATAAAAACTGAGGGGTGCCTGGGTGGCTCAGTCAGTTGAGAGTCCAACTTCAGCTCAAGTCATGATCTCACAGTTAGTGGGTTCAAGCCCCATGTTGGGCTCTGTGCTGACAGCTCAGAGCCTGGAGACTGCTTCTGATTCTGTGTCTCCCTCTCTCTCTGTCCCTCCCCCGTTTGCCCTCTGTCTCTTTCTGTCTCTCAAAAATAAACATTAAAAAAAATTTTTTTAAACAGAAAAGAAGTCTTAAAGTACACTTAGTAATCTAATTTTTGTAGCAATGTTGATACTATTATTTTTGAATTATTTATATTGTAGAAAAATGCAAGTAAGTTATTTATTAATATTACTAAGAATTGAGCTTTTCAAAATAGGAGAAAGAAATATATATATTTTATAGTAGGAGAAAGAAATATATATATATATGTGTGTATGTGTGTATAATTTTCCAGATTGTATTTCTAATGTTTATTTATTTATTTTGAGAGAGAGAGACCAGGGGAAGGGTAGAGAGAAAGGGAAAGAGAGAAAATCCCAAGCCGGCTCTGTGCTGTCAACGCACAGAGGCTCGATCTCACAAACCATGAGATGGTGATCTGAGCTGAAATCAAGAGTTAGATGCTTAACTGACTGAGCCATCCAGGCACCTCAGACTATATTTCTAGAAAGTTCTACTCTCTGGAAAATCACCAGACCATGTATCAAAAGTGTCTTCTGTGTACCTGATTTCATTTACTGGTGAATCGCTGAAAGTACAAGTAATGTTCGCAAAAACAGAAATCAAACTATGCCACTGTCTACATACCACAAAGAGTAAATCTTAATGTGTACAAACTTTTTTTTTCTTTTTTTTTTTTTCAACGTTTATTTATTTTTGGGACAGAGAGAGACAGAGCATGAACGGGGGAGGGGCAGAGAGAGAGGGAGACACAGAATCGGAAACAGGCTCCAGGCTCTGAGCCATCAGCCCAGAGCCTGACGCGGGGCTCGAACTCACGGACCGCGAGATCGTGACCTGGCTGAAGTCGGACGCTTAACCGACTGCGCCACCTAGGCGCCCCATTAATGTGTACAAACTTTTAAAACACCATTTAGGAGGCTGAAAGATTGTAGGGTGGCATGCTGGACCTGACAAAACAATCAAATCATCTCATTGTGTTACAAATATATGAAGCAAACTCACTGAAAGGGTGAGGGGAAAAGTTGCTAATCTAAGTAACTTTGGAAATGGATGGAGTCTACACATGCAAAGGCAAAAGCGCTATACATAATCGCTATATACTAACACTGTTCCCATGGGGGCCACAGCTCTGACTGTGCTACATAATTATACTGCGATTGAACAATTAAATAAATGGGTGGGTGATGGTGGGAGCCAGGTTTCTCGCTGGTGGTGAGATTGTAGGTAAGCAAGTAGAAAAGACTACAACGATCTTTGTTAGATGGAAGACATCAGGATAAGTTTATGTTTAGCTTAATATAGATACAGATGGTTACACATAGAAACATTTACAGATATGGGTATATACACAGGCTGATATATACAAACATACGTTTCCTATTCTGTCAGCTGAACATGCCTAGAAGCAGTAGCATCCCAGTAGCAAAGAGAACATCTAGAATCCAGATCTTTTTTCTTTTAAAGACTTTTTAAAAAGTTTATTTATTTATTTTGAAAGAGAGAGAGAGAGCAGAGAAGGGGCAAAGAGAGAGAGAGAGAGAGAGATTGTCCCAAGCCAGCTCCATGCTGTCAGTGCAGAGCCCAATGCAGGGCTCAAACCCACCAACCAAGAGATCATGACCTGAGCCGGAAATCAAGAGGTGGACACTTAACCCACTGAGCCGCTCAGGCACCCCTAGAACCCAGATCTTGGTTTTTAATGTTATGTTCCAATAACCAGAGCCAGAATTCCTTGGAGAAATTTTGATTCTAAAATTAGGACAGGAAATATACAAGATGGGTCTGGCACATATGGTAGTGACAGAAATTACACACACACACACACACACACACCCAAATGATTGATAATAGACACATGTGAAAGGGACCCAGGATCCCACTGAAAGAACTTCCAGTAGACAGAGATGGAACAATTTAAGCAACAAAAGAAAGTAATATTGATTTATAACTTAAAGTACAAAATAAATCTCCATGATTCCAAGCTGTTATAAATAAATGATAACTTAAGTGGGGGAGAAGAGACAAATCTCCCTTGCACCAGAATTCCAAACAATGTATACGGTTATCTACTCTCTGGGCGGTAAGGCAAAACTCCATTCTCCTTAAGTGTAGGAGGATAGACTGGCCTTGAATGAGGATAGAAAGGGGCAGGGGAGAAACATGACAAACATTACATTAGCCAGGTGACCACGGCCAACAGCAACATTTATCACTTATCAGCCATGTTGGTATACTGTGATAGGATCCATTGAAAATGCCTCTTTGATCCTATAATCGTCACTCGAAATTCATTAGGTCAGTCTAATCATGAGAAAAGTACCGGGGAAAATTGAGACACATACTTGAAATACCCGACTGGTACTCCTCCAAACAATCAGAGTCATCACAAACCGGGAAAATCTAAGGGTCAAAGCCAAGAGAAACCTAAGAAGACATGACTCCTGAACATGATGTGGCAGGCATCCTGAATGCAACTAATCCTGAAACAGGAAAGGAACATGAGGTAAAACCTACGTAAATAGAGATAAACTACCGACTGTAGTTAATTATAATGTATAAATATTTGTTCACTAATTATAGCCAATGTAGCAGTTTCATGCATGATGCTAACAATATGTGAACTTTTTGTACTATTATCCCAACTTTTCTATAAAACTAAACCTGTTGCAAAATGGAAATTTCATCTTCAAAAGGACCGTAGTCACAGAGGGGAATGTTATTTTAGGATTCGAGAAAATCTAGAGATATTTCCATATAACCTTACCCTCTTGCTTTGCATGGAGGAAAACTATACCCGAAAAGAATAAATGACGTGTAAAATCACATGGCATGAAAACTTGCTTGCAGTTGTGACCGTTTCGTTTCGTCCTGAATGGTAACACAAGCTCGCGGTGACCTAAACCCAAAAACTTGCTCTAGAGTTTGTTTGAAATCATTTAGGGCCCAGTAGTTCTTTCCAACGGGTTAACAAAAATTAGTCAAATTCTAAAAAGACTTGCCCAATATTGTTGTATCTACCAAGATAGCATTTAGGATTAATTACAAGTGTTTCCAAAGGGATATCTCCAAAGGGAAGACAAAAGCCCTCAGTCAATGGTGCAATGCTTCAGTTGATTTCTTGTGGTTTTCTCTGGCCCACAGCCTTAAAACCCCAAGTTTTCAGGGTCGCAGAAATAAGCAGGTTTTGGAAAACTAATTGCAGCAACCAGTCTTAGAAGAGGCTATAATCTAATTAATGTAGGCAGTCAGTGAATTGACTCATATGTAGTGAGACATAGAAGTGTCTCATAAACCATAATGCCAGCCTTAACGTCGTCAGCCCAAGTCCGGTAGTCAGACCAACAGGAGAAACCATATTATAACCAAAGTGTGCCCAGCCAGCCCCAAACCAGAGAGAGCAAGGATGTGTAAGTCGGCCGATTTGAATAGCTGATGTATTGAAACTCATGTATCTTGTTAAGACCATCTCGCCACGAGAAACTACTTCATTAGGCAATATTGGCACTACCTTGTGTCTCTGCCTGCTTGGTTGGTCTCTTCCAGGGTCTGTCCAACCTGGTGCACACTCGAATTATCTAAGAAGCTCTGAAACAATGCTGTTACTGGAGCCCCGCCCCGGTGTGTCTGTGGGGGTAGGACTCAAGCCTCCCTACACTTGTAGATGGCTCCACAGATTCATCTAACATAAAGCCACACTTGAAAATCGCTGAGCTATACCCTCTATTCCTCCTGCCGAGCCCCTCTACACGACCTCTGAAAGCCAAATTATGTTGTTCTGGGACTTTTATTTCAAAGACTTAAAAAAGCTAAAACGATAACGTGAACTTTCTATTTTAACAGGCAAGTGCCACCAGTATAACAGCACTCGTGCTGCACGTTGATGAATCGCAATGTTCAATTCAAATAAAACATACCTTTATTTATACACACTTTTATGTCATCCCATATAAGAAAAGGAATTTTATTTCTGGCAGACATTCCCTTAAGTTAGAGAGTAACTCCCTCCAGCTTCTCCTGGGTCTACTCAAAGGGCAGCCTGCATCCTGGCTGTCATCGCTGGGGAAACAGGCAAGAGAGGGCATAGGAAGTGGGTTTGGTATGTATCAGTTTGTGAAGTGCTATTCCTGGGTTTCTATGGTTCTAAATGGCCAATTTTCTACACTGTTCCTTCTCTCAAATTCCCAGTGCTAAAAGTGGGGCTTCGAAGTATCAGGAGCCATTGACTATGACTCATTCAGTGGCTTGTGTCTTCTCCTCTTCCCCATGCTCTGCTCACGGTGTGTGAAAACCTTACAGCTTTACCCTTCAGCAAAGAGAGAACAAGAACCCAGGCTAGCATGAAAACGTGGTCCAACCAGTTTTTTTTCCCCCTGTTATTCTTGTCATTAATGCCTCCTGATTCAATACGAGAATATAGAAGTACCACGTTTGCAAATTAAATTTTTAATTTTGGAATTAATTACGATATGTTCTTTCTTAAAATAAAAGTGAAGCTTAACAAAGAATTCCGAAATCACGACTAAGATTAGAAGAAAGGCATGGAAGAGGAATCTGAGATTGTACAGTAAAAACAGAAAAAGGAAGGGGCGCCTGGGTGGCTCAGTCGGTTAAACATCTGACTTCTGCTCAGGTCCCGATCTTGCGGTCCGTGGGTTCGAGCCCCGCGTTGGGCTCTGGGCTGTCAACTCAGAGCCTAGAGCCTACTTCAGGTTCTGTGTCTCCCTCTGTCTCTGCCCCTCCCCCACTACTGCTCTTTCTCTCTCTCTCTCTCAAAAATAAACATTAAACAAAATGATAATAAAAAGCCAGTGGTTAGTACCATTAATGACAGCATTCCAATATTGTTAGGCCCAAGAACTGGTCTCATTAAGTGGTCTTCTTCCTTTCTTGTTTGTCCACTGCTTATGGATTCTATGGTTTCATGCTCAGAGGCTAACTGAATTACCCCATGTCTAAATATTGGTGTCCTCTTTGTCACCAGCCACATTTATATGTACATTTACTTTCACCTTTCACTTCATCAAGTCCTCGGCTAGGAATACATGCGCATCTGACTGCTTTTATACATCTGGCTTCATCAAACACATCTGCCATCCTTCACTACATCTGCCTGCTAACTATCTGAATCAATTATACGTAGCATTTTTCCACAAACACACATTTCCATGAAGCCCGAACTTGAAAATGTTTCAGAAATAAGATATGGCGTCTGTTTCTGCTCGACCATATTTTGCTTTTGTTTTGCTTGCGTTATAACCCTCTGGCTTAATTTTTATCCCATGAATGGTGGCCTGGAAGGTGTGGTTCCCCCTTTCCCAGAATTCACTGGGAGTAACTTTCATTCCAGAGCCGACACCAGGATTTAGCTCTGAAGTTCGCAGAGGCTGAGCCTTAGCTGTGTTTCAGGACTGAAGGAAAGCAAAGAAAGTGAGTGTGCAGTATTATCGTTCCTGGCTTTCTTCCACAAGGTAGGAACGCATGAAAAGAAAACAAACAAGATACCCTCTAATTATCTGTGAATTTAAAAGATAAAGGAAAAGACAAATCTAGGCCTTGATTTGTTCCAGTTGACAACCATTAAGGGGCTTTTGCGGTGCCTAAGCTAACCCCAATCACACTTGCCGTCACTCACTTTTCGTAGAAATTTCACTCCAGTGCACGGTTTAGAGAAAGAACGTCAGAGCAAGCAAGCTGTGTATTCATAGGAATTTACTGTGTATTCATAATGCGTGCCTGCGTCCGTCTGTCTTTATCTGATTGTTCTCCCCTTCGGTCTCCCTCACACACACCTCTTCCTGCCCCACACTGCCCCATTCCCATTAAGCTGATTTATTTGAAAACAGTAGCAGGACTCTCTAAAAACCTAGCTGCAATAACTAAAGAAATTTGAATGATGTTGTGGCTTGAAAATAAAACAGAGAATTTAAAAAGTGGTTAATTGCTTTGACCAAGCCCTCAGAGGCAGTCTCTAGAATACCCATGATGGTTCCAGAAAAGTTATCCACTCACTGGAGGAGCTAAGAGCAATTCATGTAGTATGCTGCCTCCTTAACTCCATCTCTCCCAATTCTTCATGCCATATCCTAAATTTCAAGGTTTCACTGGAGCTAAGCATGCCTCCAATACTACTGCACTTACACCTGCTGTTAGTCATTTTTAACAACAGTTCAGTCCAGTTGAGTGCCAAGTACGCCTCGTGGCCCTGGGTACAAAAATGAAATCTCTGCCCTCAAAGCACTTATCATCCAATAGAGAAAGGAAGCCATATAGATATGTGAATCGATGTGATAAGATGTACACATAACGTATTTTAGTAACTCCAAAGGAACTGTTGGATATATCTAAAATTTCAGGAAAGGAGAGGAAATGACACACAGATCAAATGAGAGTTAGGGGAATAGACACAGGAGACTTTTTGCAGGGGGGTAAAAGGAATTAAATACGCAACAGAATGGTAAATATGGTTAACATCAAGTAGTTAAGCAGGGTATGCATATCAAGGTTAAGACCATAAGGGCAAGAATCAAAGCTATAGCAGTGGGTTGAAGATGATTCAGGGAAGCCTCGGGAGACTAAGGAATTTAGAATCATTCTGTAGATGATAGGGAGTCACTTAAAGGACTTAAAGCTTAAAATGATTCCACAGATTTCTGACTTGAGGGTCTGAAATAAGGGGTATACCATTCACTGGTCAAGAGAACACAGCCCAGTGGGAGAATAGACTGAAGAACAAGGATGGCATGGTGAGTTCAGCTCTCAACGTGCTGAGTTGGATGGGGCTGTGGAACACTCAACTGAGTATTTTCAGTGAGCTGTCAGGCATATATTTCTCAAAGTATAAGCTGAGGGTGATATGGAGATTTAACAGTGATCAACAATTGGATAGTCATAAAACTACAAAATTAGATAATATTGACCAATAGAAGGATGTAGAAGAAAGGAAGGTCGTGAGTCAGAAATGGAACCTTGAAGAACACTATCTTTTGAGGAAAGTGTCGAATCCCAGCAGGGGCGGGATCAGGACAGTACTCCCTTTTGAAAATGCCCCATAGAATTGCTTGTGTTACCTTCTCTCTCTCTCTCTCTCTCTCTCTCTCTCTCTCTTTATGTTTATGTATTTATTTTGGGAGGGAGGGCAGAACAGAGAGGGAGAGAAAATCTCAGTCAGGCTCCATGAGGTCAGCACAGAGCCTGATGCAGGGCTCGATCCCATGAACTGTGAGATCATGACCTGAGTCAAAATCAAGAGTCGGATGCTTAACTGACTGACCCAGGTGCCCCATGTTACTTTCTAAAAATTCACATGCTCAGGTCCTACTACTCTCCTCTCAGATCTGACTCAGCACCTCTTAGAAGGCTTCTGGACATGTATAGTTTGAATAAGTTTCGTATTGATTCTGATTTGTGCTTCTAGTTCAACACTGACGTAGAGAGTTTCAAACAGTATGGGTGGTAAAGTCACTGAGAGGACCTATAAAGGACCCATGATTCTGGTGATGCAGGGGTCAAGGTGACTTCCATAATGAATGAGTGGCAGGAAAGAAAAAGAAACTAGATTACAGTCAAATGCTGTATTAGTTATCTATTACTACATAACAAATTATCACAAATTTAGCAGCTCAAAACCACCCGTATGTTATGTCATAGTTTCTCTGGGAGTTTGGGAACAGTTTAGCTGAGTCTTATACTTAGGGTCTCACAAGACTACAATCAAGGCATGCCAAGTGGGCTGCATTCTTTTCTGGAGACTCAAAGGGAAGGAATTCATTTGCACGTTCACTCAGGTTGTTCCCAGAATTTGTTTCTTTGAAGTTGTAAGACTGAGGGCCCTAGACTGCTGCCTGGAGACTGGAGGTTGGAGGCCTCTCTCAACTCCTAGAGGTTGCCTGTAGTTTCTTGCTATGAAGGCTTCCCCAACATAGCCACTTACTTCATCAAATCAGCAAGAGAAGTCTCAAGAATGAGTCTCCTAGCCAAACAGAATCCTATATAATGGAATATAATTAGAAAAGTGGCATCTGTCACCTTTGCCACATTCTGCTGGGTAGCAGTAAGTCATATGTCCTGCTCACACTCAAGGGGAGGAGGTTCTACAAAGACATGCTCACCAGGAGGCAAGGAACGCAGAGTGCAGGGGAGCACCTTTAGAATCTGTCTGCCCCAAATTCCATTCCTGAAATGGGTTCTGTGCCTAGGTCTTCATTTTTTAAAGGTGACTGAGTGACAACATGTAGAGGTCAATGCATTGAAAGAAAGGTTTAATATTACCCACAGGTCCCCTAGAAGCAAGAGCCATGGCTCACCACACAGGGTCACAGGAGGAACACCAGATTTAGCAGGAAGCAGAAGCAGGAGCAAGAGACGGGTTTAGACCAGAGACCCTACTGGGGTTTCCACGAGAAAGACAAATCAGGACAGGGTAAACTCTTTAGGATGGCTAGTTTAAATAAGTTCAGCTGTTCGGGGGCTATAGGGAAGATCTCTAGTTACCTGATATTTGTCCTGTGCTGGGGGAGGTCATAGAGAAGACCTGACTGCCAGTTGACCCCCCAGCTGGACCCTGGCAATCGGAGACTCCTCACCCCCTCCCCTGTCCTTGGCATTTGCATTCAGTTTGCCTTCCCTGCTCCCACAGGCTGCCACAGGGACGTAGCCTTGAGATGGTGATGTAGTGTTGAGACCCTCTGGATTAGTATAAGTGATTTACCCCAGTTAAGGCTCTATATAAACTTTGAAGATTTGGCTGTGTGAGTAAGGAGAGGGACTCATCTCAGGCCACCCAACATAAGCCTCATGAGTAAATTAAACCTGCCTTGCTTTTTATACCTGCCACCTACCAATCTGGAGTAGCCTGGCTCTTTCTTCTGTCTCTCCTTGCCTTTTGCTTACGGAGGACAATTTCACATTACACCAGTGAAGCTCCTGAAGAGTGTTTGAACCAACACATTGGGATGATTGAGGCAGAGGAATATTGCCTTCTGGGGTGTATGGGTTGATGGAGAAAGCACAGCCCTAGGTTGGTTAGTTTCCGTGTCAAAGACAGTCTCCAACCTGGGTACTTTGCGGTCTCTAAGAATTGGCTAGCCCAAGGAGGGGCAGTTTCTTCCCAGCCAGAAAGGCATTTTAAGATGTCAAAACATGATATTGTATGGAAAATTAAAAATGTGGTTAATATAAAATATGTGAATGTTTTCTGTGCTATATTTATTGCCAGGATAGACGTTAGAGAAAGATAAAATCTTCTTTAAGAGAAACAGAAAAGTAAACAGAAATAAAAGTATGTAATTATACCCTCAAGAAGCCCATTCACAAATAGGCCAAATTTTCATTTATCTAAGCCTAAAAAAACAGCATCTTGGACTTCTGTTTGACTCCAGGACTAAATGAGGCTGGAAGGAAAAAGACCAGAAAGACTTGCCTTTAGTACAGAAAAGAAAGCAACCAGTATGATAGTAATATTTGTGGTGAAATAGAATTGATGACTGCAAATGAGCAACATCTTTCTTTTCCATAGATGCCTTTGGGTTCTCAGCCCCAGCACACACATTGTTCTTTTACCCTTTTTAAAATAAGAAATATAAAGTGTAATGTGTTACCTCAAATCTCCCTAAAGTGAAGATATCCTCTAATCTTCTCTGATGTCCTCCCATCTCCCTTCTCTCTCTCTCAAGCTCGCTCTCTCTCTCTCTCTCTCTCTCTCACCTTCCTTATCTTCTATCATCACACAATCTGGAGTCAAACAAATCTGGTTCAATCATCGACTCAGCCATTTTTTTTTTTTTACTTAATTTCTTGGAAGTAGAAACGCAAATTACACTTACCTCAGATGGCTATTTTGAAATTTCAGTAAGATAATATGAGTAACACACTAAGCACATGACTGTCATATAGGAGGCTGTGATGTGATCAATAACAATAATGATGTTGACAATGGTGATAATAGTAATTATATCAGAGAATACAGATATGATGATGGTAATTTCTACGCATAGATTTGCAAGGCAGCTGCCAATAAATTAACTATTTTAGCAGACAGGAAAGCGTTATCAATTCCTGGCACAAGATGTCCTAACCCTTACCCCAACCCTGACGAAAGAAAAAGTTCCAGAACACACGATAACTTGCAAAATCAATAGCTCACAGTGTGAGGTATTTAGATGTTGCCCAATGAAAGGAGTCAAATAAGGTTCAGAGTGGATTCAACCAAGGTTTGTTAGCTTTTGATCCTTGTTTATGCTTTAAAGGAACATCAATTGATAGATTAGTCGGGAACATTTACTGACCACACACAGAAGGGAG
Source organism: Lynx rufus (assembly GCF_022079265.1). NCBI lineage: Eukaryota > Metazoa > Chordata > Mammalia > Carnivora > Felidae > Lynx > Lynx rufus. The sequence continues at coordinate 15,746,900 of NW_025814845.1, forward strand.
TCTCAAAGGTAGTGAAAGATGATGCCTGGAATATCCCTTATTTAGGCACATTTGATCTAACTCTCTGGGGGCACTGGGCCACTCTACATTCATGCAAATGATGGGGATTACACATGTGACCATATTATCAATTCCAAAGGAGTGCTAGAAAGGTAAGTCTAATTTGGAGGTATGAACAAGAGAGATTACTGGTATGACGACAGGAACGAGAAGAGCCAGGAAGGACTCATGTAGAAAGACTAAATGAGCCATTGAAATGATGTTTTTGAAAGCTTTAATGGAGTGAAGCAAAGCTTATAGTACAATTTTAAGTGAAAAAAAGCAGTGTTCAAAATTGTACATTCAATAAACAATTTGAGAAATACAAAATCTAGCTCATCTCTATGTAACCGTCTCATCCCCTACCACAAAGTCCCAAGGTGAGAGGAAAACGTGTCATGATGTTAATAATGGTCAGTGATATTTGGATAGCAAATTATTTAAGGTAATTGATTTTTTTCTTCTTTACCATTTTCTATTTTTCCAAAAAGTTTATAATGTAAATAAATTAACTATACAATTGATAAAAAATAATAAGAAATTCTGTTGCCTTGGTTTCTAAACTCACCTACTTCACCTAGCCAACTGCTACTTAATCTCCCTGCTCATTTAGCTCTTGCTTTATCAAGGGGAAGTCTATCACCCATCCCAGCAATGTAGGTTAGGGGCCCTGCCATTATCCCCAGAGCACCCATGCCCCCCCCCCCACCTTTTATCATATTAATTTTCTGTTCCATGTACCAGGTGGTAAGCTCCGAGAATGGGGAACACGTGTGACTTTATCACTGCTATATTCCAGTGCTTACACTACCTGGTCCATAGTAAGGACAGGAAAAATAAAGCATTGGTGCAAAATGGTACCTTAAAAAGAGAGGATTGTGTCTAAGATACTGTGAAAACTCAGGAACACCAGGGAGCGTGAGGGAGGAGTAACTTTAGTGGTGAGTAGAACCAGAGGGACCTCCCAAGTCAAGAGGTGTCTCTGAAGAAGAACCCAGGGGAACCAGGACAGGGAAGAGAATTGTCTACCGGAAGGTGGAGAGAGACTGGTCAAACTCCTAGAATGACCACTGAAGCTCAGTAATAAAATCTTCAGCAGAAATCAGGGGGTGAGAAGACACTGTCCATGCTTTGGAGGAGAGAATTGGCATGGCTGGGAGGACAGGAAGGAGATTTTTTTTTTTAATCCCTGGGACTAGACAAAATTATTAGTGGCAAGAGGAGGGGCGTTCCCTGTGCTCTAAAATGGATGCAGAGGCTCCTGGCTTGGGGGAGCCTTGAAACTGCCGTGTCATCCTCCATCTACAACCTTTTCAGGAGCCCTGACAGCAGCTCCTGCTGTTAGCAACCCAGGTAAACTGGGAGGGGAGCGGGGAGAGGGGAAGGGGAGGGAGAGATGAGCTAACAGTCAATACGGGGGGGGGGGGGGGGGGAAGCAAATGTAACCTCTCCGTACAGGCACACAACCAGGAGCCTCTAGCCCCACTGCCGGTTTTTGAAGGGATGGTGGCTTTGTTTGCATTCTTTTGAAGAAATACATTTTCGAGTCAAACTTGTTACCCTGGTTAACCCACTAGCTAAGTAAATAGAGCCAAAGCTGACAAAATATCTCCTTAGGACAGAACTCAAAGCCAGTTATGTCAGCTTCCTGTTTTAAAAGCTGCTTTGGTTTCTGGACCCATAGGAGAAGGCTTGCTTCGTTGAGTTAAAGCTGCTTGAAGAATCTCAGGGTCTATGGTGGGAATGTTATTACGTAAAAGACTATAGGAAACAAGCTGATGACTTGGGTCTTCTGCTCGGCTCTGCTGTCATGAGAGACTTCTTACAAATCCCATGCACCCCTTCAGAAAGACTTTAATTACGAAGAAATTAGAGCATTAGCAGGTTATCTCCAGAACACTGGGAGTAGCTAAAACTGGCCAAAGTCTATGTCGTTCTCATCAAAAGGCTTTAAAGAACGGCTAGAGTAACAACCAACCAAAAAACAAAACAAAAGAAGAACAAAAACCAAACCAACCAAACAAAAAAACTGTGTCTAAGATGCTGTGGAAATTCAGGAGCAGGCGATAATCTAAGATCCTGCAACGCACTGCAGTCTTCTGCTTCAAATCGGAAAATACTATTTGATCTCTCTGAGTCCACTCATTTGTGGCTACTATGAACATTAATTCTCAGATCATATTGGAGCCTAAAATGTGTTTTTATGACATGAAAACACTGTTAAAGCTTTGAATTGATATAGCATGGCCTTTGGTGTTTTTATGAGATCCTTCTGGGTGAAGTGTTATGTTATAGCAGTTAGCCTTTACTTTTAATTTTATTTGGATACTGAAAATGCTTCCTTGCTAACATTTATGGACCTGAAGGAAAGGATTTGCCAATAGTCACGATGCAGAATGGTTGTCAGTGTGTATATCACCCAGCATTCTGGATTGAAAGCAATAGAAACTGATTCTGAATCAATTCCGAAGGGAATTTACTGGAAAGATAAGAGGGAAGTCACAGAACTGATGAGAGGCTGGAGAACTAGGCTTACAAAGGAACAGGCATCAAAAGAGCTCCAAAGTATTAGAAGGAAAGATGGCAGTCTTTTCATGGCAGGAAATTTCTGGCCAGATGGAAATTAAATGGTCTCCACCTAACACTATGTCCTAGAGACACTAGGTCAAGATTCAACACCTCAGGGTATGGGTAACATAGGGGAGGAGAAGAAATGGAAAGGCAGCCATCTCTCACACCCAGAATATACACAATGAGAAACTGCCCCCCAAGCACAACAGGGTGCCCTCAGTAAGGAAGAATGGAGTGTGGTCAGCCAAAAGATGGTAAATGGTCACCCTCTTCCAATAGTCATAGGAGGTGGATGTAGAAAGGACCTTTAGAGATGAGCTAGCAAAACCGACATATTGAACACAGTCAAGTTCCCTGACTTCGGGAAAATGCACTAGCCAAAACATCACATTAGTGCCCCAAATGCTTTAATCTGGTTTTAAAAAGTACATTTTATTTTTACTCTTTAAAAAATAATTCATTTTAAATTATAGAGGATGATATGGTAAATGCATAGAAGCAGAAAAAAGAATATATTGTCACTTATAATTCCACCCTTCCAATTACTGCTTACAACTCCATCATTCCAATTACTGACATGATTCCAGTTATTTCTTTGTTTTGTTTGCATGTAGATTTCCAAAATATCTAAATATATTCTTCTTTTCTTCTTATCTTCATAACAAGAATTTTCCATGTCATTAAAAGCATCTTGTACCATTATATTAAGGGCTGCATACTATTCCATTAAGTCCCTATACTCTTTGGGAAATGTTTATTTTTTTTTAATCATCCTTCAAAATAAATGTCAACAAACAACTTGGTACATAAAGCTTCTTTTTTCCCATTTTAACTTACATATGAGTTACTTGCAGTAGAATTATTAGATAAAAAGATCTAAAACATTTCAAAGTCTGCCGCATGCGAACCTTATTTGATTTCTAATCCACCAGGCAGGTGTCAGAATAGCAAATCTCATTATCTTCAGATTTGAGTATTATAATTTAAAAAATACATCTGATAATTCAATAGTCCATGTGGAATCTCTATTGTTTCAGTTATACTTCTCTGGACGTTGGTGAGCTTTGCAGGGTTAATGGAAGGTGTAGTAAAAAGAGTGTCAGAAGGGACCTGACATCCATCTTGTCCGTTTATTAACAGTGTAGGTTGGGGCAAGTCCTTTAACCTCTCCCGGCCTCTTTCCTCATTCACAAAACAGAGAACTGACCATCACGGTGTTGTGAAGATTGACTTAAGTCATCCTACGTAAAGTTGCTTTGTAAAATATAAAGCTATATATAAAGCAAAGAGTTTTGTTAAGTGTCAATATATTTCGGAGGTTTGGATACAGGGTTTCCAGAATAAGCTCATCTAAGCATATGCGTACTTGCACTCAAGTCCAGCACCACGACGTAGAGTACAGAAGTCCCCGCTGTGTTTATGTGCGTCGAATCTAGAATTGCTGTCGGCAGAAAGTACCTCACCGAAATTATACCCTCTTTCCTCAGCTGTCAATGCCGTGGCGAATTAACCTCTTTCTTATAGATTGAAGAGAGTCACCCCTACTTCTCAGGATTTTACCAATATCAAAATTATACTGCAATATAGCAAAAGAATGAAGAGAAATCCTAACCTCAACCCGTTATATCCCCCTCAGTATGTTATGCAGCAGGGATATTAGAAAGAAGATTCTCTCTCCTAAAATTTTCCCCACAACTTTCCTCAGAACTCAGGATGAGTTATACCAGTGGTTATTGTGTCATACAATCAAAAACATCACAAGGGATAGTTACACAAACCAAGTGACCCCTACTAGTGATCAACTAAGGAAACCTTGGTTTCCCAGAACTAGGTGACCAATAAGTCGGGAAGCTTGTACCTATCAACAGACCAGGGATTTTTTTTTAAGTTTATTTATTTTGAGAGAGGGAGAGAGGGCAAGCGGGGAGGGGCAGAGACAGAGGGAGAAAGAGAATCCCAAGCAGGCTTTGCACTCTGAGTGGGAAGTCCGTTGTGGGGCTTGAACTCACAAACCATGAGCTTCTGACCTGAGCTGAAATCAAGAGTTGGACACTTAACCAATTGAGCCACCCAGGCGCCCCTAAGCCAGGGTTTTCAATATAGAATCAGCAAAATGCCAATGATAGGCTTTTTTATTATTATTATTTTAGAGTTCTAGTGTATTTTAATTCTGATAACACCTAAAGTTCCTGAACTTCAGGATAAAGCTTGTACTGACTAGAGAGTGATCTAAAAAGGATGGAGAGCCTAGGAAAAATCCCAAGTGTATTCTTAATTTTGTTTTGTAGTGTGGGTGTGTATGCCCCCCAAAGATACATTTTCTAAGGAAATTAATTACAGACCTACCCACTTCAAGGTGAGGGACAACAGAAAAGCACTGCTAAGGTTTTCTATGATGTTGTCTTTTGAAAATAGTGTTGGATAAGTTCCCTTGAAGAAATATTGGTGGACCCATCTAAAACATGATTCATTGTCACCAGTTCTATGAAAGCAGTGTGTTTCTAAGGAAGTCACGTGTTCCAAAACAACAACGTAACTCCGGGTAATAAAAGACCAATTCATATAGAAAGCAAGCATTGTTAGAGTTCTCTATTCTATGCCAGGTTTTTTTTTCCATGCTTTTCTAAGGAACTATGGGTGGTAATATCAGGTGGTCTACAACAAAATTTCCAAAGACCGCCTTGGTCCAATTCAAAATATTTCCAGACCCAAGCGGCGTGTTTTGGGAAAGATGCTAAATACAAAGAGCCTCAGTTTTCCCCTCTGTAGGATGAGAGGAGGAATAGATTCTATGTCTTAGACTTGCCACGGGTATTAAATAATTCGTGTAAAACAAGTACTATAGTTCCTGGCGTATATTAAATGCTGAATTAGTATTAGTTGCATTATTATGAGAATTGTTCCTTCAAGAATTTGGGTAGAAACATAAAAGGTTTCCTAAATAAGTAAGTTTTAGAAATCACGATTGTAGTTTTATCTTTTTGGAAATTCACAACATAAACTTAGTCATTCAAGGCTCTGAGAAGTCCTGCCCATGTTTAACACGTGTTTCCTACACCTAATTAACAATACACTCAACGTTGAGCTTTTTCTGCACTATGCTTGTAAGCATCTCTCTTCAGCATCCCCTCCAAATCAGCGTCTCATTCATTCATGGAATCACGATTCAAAACCTCCTTTTAGAAGCAGAAAGTTTAAGACGGCATTGTAGATGAACATCCCACTTCTTAGGGAGTGTGAAGGTGGTCTGGCTCTGACATCTGTCCCCCCTCTGTCTGTATTTAGGATAGCCAAGAGTGGGTTGTCTACACACATGGTCACACGTGGTCTCCTCACACATGGAAGGAACAGCCTTCTCAGATACTGGAGAAACTTTCTATAAGCAGGGTTTATAACAAGCTCTGTTTGCTTCTAGAACTTCCACTCCATCTAGTGAACTCCCAAAGCCCCAGGGAAGAGCATCTCCATCAATGGGATTTTGTATGTGCTATGCAAATTACTGTTGTTTGAGTTACCAAAATTCTGGAGTCTTTTATGCCTTGTTTGGCTTTGGAGTACTAGGATGGGCCAGTGCCTCTTTTGGTTAAATAAGTGAAGAGAAATACATTTTCTGCCTCTTTTTTTTTTTCTGGGGGTTCAGCAGCAAATTGGACTTAGCTAGTTTATAGAGAAATGTCAAGGCCTTCGGTACTGGTAATCCTGGAGTAAAGAAGGCTCCTCAAGGTTATTCCCAGGGATGTCAGAGTGCAGACCTGACCCATGATTGTCATACTTCCTTCTCAGCTCCTGGGTCCAGAGATCCTCTGCTAGATTTTTTGTTACTTACAGATAGGAGATTTTTTTTTCTACTCTCCTTTAGGCTAGTCTGTAACTATGCAATGTGAAGGTGGGTGGGGTCTTTCTCCTGGACATTTTTGTCTCATGTGCATGCAACTGGCTGTTCCGGATACAGCCACGCACTTTCCAGGCACAACTATGAAGGCTCGGGAGAACCCGTATTATCTCTCTACTCAAGCTGATGGTAAAAAAAAAAAAAAAATTATATTGCTAGCACTTTGTGTCACTCATGGTGTGGGTTACCATGTTTCCTTTGCAATTGTAAATAAACAAAAATGATCCAAGTTGAAATGTGTTGGAAGGACTCCTTGACCCATATACTGTGGTCCAAAGCAAGGGGTAGTCTGATTGGCTTACCTTGGATTACGTGACTCCCTAAAACCCGTCGCCAGGAACTGGCATGTGTGATGAGGCTGGGAGTACCACAGTCATCATGGAAATGGGGGAAGAACAACTCCTAAAAAAGAAATAACTGGTAGAAAATCTTAGAGATCCACTTAGGAGGAGAAACACAGTAAAAGATGAAACCTGGGAACTAGGTACAGGGCAGGTAACATAGGACTCACAAACCACATTAGTAAATGTTGAGTGTCCTCAAAGACCTCAGTAAGCACCTATCGTGGCCCCAGGTACCCTTGGGCTTGTTTGACTTGGCTTAGTCCCTGTGTCAGACTTCCCCTGTGCCGATCCCTTTTGCCCTGCATGCTTCTGCCGTATGGCATTACAGATTCCACCAAATCACCACTTCCAACCTTCTTTGTGAGCTGTTTTGAATATGTAATATCTACTACCGAATGTCTTGCACCCACCACATCTCCCCAGATGGTTCTTAGACTTCTTTAGCTTTTTTCTTAAGCTTATTTATTTATTTTGAGAGAGAGAGCGAGTGGGGAGAGGGGCAGAGAGAGAAGGAGAGGGACAGAGAATCCCAAGCAGGTTCTGCATGGTCAGCACAGAGCCCCATGCGGGCTCGAACCCACAAATCACGAGATCATGACCCGAGCCAAAGTTGGACACTTCACCGACTGAGCCACCGGGGAACCCCAATTCTTAAAATTCTTAAACCTACTGAGGTGACTCAGAATTTTCCTTCATAGCCCTTGTGACTACGTGTAATTATATATTGGTCTGTGTGATTATGTGTCTACCGCGTGTCTCCACCAACCCACTTAAAGTCCTCTGAAGCCAGGGCCCATATTTCTGTTGATCTCCGTTTCATTCCCAGAGCTTAGTGTGATGCCTAGCACGACAGGTGTGCAATAAATGTTTGTGGAATGGATGAATTAACAAAAATAACACAATCATTTCCTGAACAGAGAATGTTCTCTCACACTCCTGTGCTGCTGTGTATGCAACATGCCCCTTCTCAGAGTCTCTGCATGGAAAGCTTTTGCTCCAATGTTGTGACAACTCACCGTCTTCTCTTCTACACTGTCCCAGACTTCCCATTTCCTCTCAGAAAAATAGATGCCTCCTCTGTATACCCTAATCACCCAGTGCACACTTCTGTAATGGCAAGGAATTGTACTTCTTTCTAAATTATGTTTCTATTACCTACTCTCACTGTAGAGCGAGTTTCGTAAAAGCAAGTCACTTTGTGTCAGCAAACACTAGCAAAGTGCTCACGATACAATAATTATTTTTGAAAATTTTTGTTAATTTATTTTGAGAGGGGGCAGGTATAGAGTTAGAGGGAGAAATACAGAATCCCAAGCTTGGGGATGTGAGGCTTGATCCCATGACCATGAGATCATGACCTGAGTCGAAATTCAGAGTCAGATGCTTAACCAACTGAGCCACCCAGGTGCCCCTAGATGTTTCTTAAATTAGTGAATGGAGTGAGAAAAACACTCCTTTTCACTGAAGAGGGCTCTAGAGATTCCCTTATTTCATAAGTGAGAACATAGAATCACAAATGTTATTTTATCTTATAAATTAACCAGATGGTGACTCACGTGTTTGCCTTGTCCATCATTATTATTCTTAATGTCTAGCATTTGACACAGTATATATATTTAATGAATAACATTTAAATACAATAGTTTAAAATCTCCTAATTCATTAGGGATAACACTAGTTCAGGAAGTGGGGCATTAAAATGCCAGATTCATATCCTCTCTCTCAAAGTGTGCTCCTTTATAAAGCACTGACCATGCTCTTGTAGCTGTTTCCAAAGGTAAGGAAAAGCACCTATTCATTTCCAATTTAATAAAATAATACCCTTTGACTCCATTTCCTCCTTTCCCCCCCTCTATTCTAGGTTTGATCTTCCTCCCTTGAAAGACTGGCATGATCTAGACTCTCCAAAGATTCAGTTCAGATCCAAATCAAATAGTCAACCATGAGCAGAGAGCAGCTACAGCTGTGGTTCTTGGAAAGCAAACCAGGTCAGTGAATATTGATAGAGAGCTGGCGTGAGAGCCCTTCTGTTCCCTTGTCCGTTTATAAAATACCCCCACATCTTTCAAAATTTATCTCCAGCATCCTCTACTAAAACTGGTTAAATAAATTATAGCGATTTCTTCATAACAAGATATTTTGCAGCCATTAGAAATCTTTCAAAGAATTTTCAGTGAATCAGTGAAATAGTAATGCTGAGTAGCGAATTGGGAAAGAAAATCATATGATCTCAATTTTGAGATAAACGTATAAGAAAAAAATAGAAGAAACCGCATCAAAATATTAAGAGTGGTTTTCAAGAGTCATAATTCTCTGCTAAATGTCTTCCCCTTATTTTTTACCTACTTTCCAAATGTATTCCAATGAGCATGTAAAATTCTTATAACCAGCTAAAAGTAGTGTTGTGATATTTAAATCCAATTCACTATTGGGGCACCTGGGTGGCTCAGTCCATTGAGCGTCCAACTTCGGCTCAGGTCATGATCTCGCAGTTCGTGAGTTCGAGCCCCGTGTCGAGCTCTGTGCTGACAGCTCAGAGCCCGGAGCCTGCTTCGAATTCTGTGCCTCCCTCTCTCTCTGCCCCTCCCCTGCTCATACTCTGCCTCTCTCTGTCTCTAAAAAATAAATAAATGTTAAAAAAATGTTTTTAATCCAATGTATTGTAATTAGTGAATTAATCCAATCTAATCTGTAATTAGTCATTTATGTATCAATGTGGTTTTATTTGATTACTTTACCCCCTCTGGAGGCATTTTCCCCTAAGCTCTCTTTCTCACTGAGAAATAAAAGTTTTATTTCCAGTCGAAGGGCATTCAAAAGTAAGAGGAGAAGCAAGACTTCTGTGGACCACATTGGTATGGTGGAAAGAGCATGGATTTTTAGAATCACAAAGATTTGGGTTGAGTCTCAGGTCTACTTCCTACCAGAAGCATGGTCTTCACTAAGTTGATTGCACTCTCTGAGATCCATTTTCTTTATCTGAAGATAAAGAATTGTTCATGAGGAGAAGAAATGGGCAAAGAAGAATAGATACAGAACGCTGAAGATAAACTGGACTGAGTCGGTCAGATAAAATGGGGGGAAAGAGGAGCATGGTCCAGACCTTGAGTCTAGGTCATTACCTGAACTCAAGGCAAGAAACTACACAGTTTATTTAGTGTTTATCACGTCCTGCAGTGTGCTTTGCTTCGAACACAAACTTTACTGGGCTAAACTAGGCCTAAGTGGCAATTATATAAGCTATATGACTGAAGTAGCTGGCTTAGGGTGGGGAATCCAAAGCTGGAATACTTACAGGCACCGGATTATACAAACAGTGACTTAGATTAGGACTTACATGTGTCAATTTTTTCTCTCTATTGGTATCACCTGGGGACATTTAAAAAGTACTGATGTCTAGGATCCTCTCAAATCAGTGAAGGTGAGGAAGAAAGATCCAGACACGCATCATTTTAGAAAGACTTTTCAGGTGATTCTAATATGCAGACACATTTGAGAATCAATGGCTTGTTTTCTCTCTTATATTCCTGTTTGTGTGCAGCTCCCTTCTATCTTTTCCCTGCGATTTAAAGAATGTTTACAGCAAGAAGCTTCTCAACTGGAAGATAAACATCAGGGCTACTATGTCAATAGAAACTGAGCCCACACCTTTATATCAAGGATCAATATGGAGTGGCAGAGCCTAGGATAAATTGGAGAGCATATGCCCTGTCTTAAGGGGCATCTGCCACTCACTCAGCTCATGCCAATCATTGCCAGGGGGAATGCCTGCCCACTGTTAGAGATCTTCCTCCTCCCCAAAGAGAAAGCAGAACTCGAGATTTTGTATAACACCCTTTGTTTTTACATGTTGGCTCAATTTTTGGTAACATTGTAGGGGCCAAACAAACCATGTCTGTGAGCCAGTGCTACCTTCTAGCCACTGGTTTGTGACTTTGGGACTAAGATGTGACATAAGCATTGATTACTGGACCATTGGATGGGCTGGAAGAATGGGATATTTCAATGAAATACATCATCTATGAAACTGACTGTCAGATAGCTTCAGGCTGTTTAGGTGGTGGCTCTTACCTTTGCACCAGGGACACAGCACCTGCACTGATGTTGGCGGTGTTTAGTCCTTAAGCCTGCTCACCTGGTTTGGGTTCATGCCCAGAGACTCAAGCCAATCCCTGCAGGGGCCATAATGATAATTCCTAACACACTGTGGGTAACATATGTAATGGACATATCACAGCACCTGGGCATAGAAGATATGCAATAAATGTTTGCCTTCTCACCCCCCCCCCTCCTATTTTGCCGCCTTCCTTCCTCTCCTGCTTTCCTCTTGCCTTGAAATCTAAAATTTGACATGTCTTCTCCTCCAGGATAGCCCGGGTCAGTGCAATCGACAACTGCTCCTCTCACCGGCTTTAGAGCTTGTTAATATATGATTTAAACACTTATTGAGTGTTTTCTTCCCACTCGGACAGAGTGGTTCCAAGACAAAATGGCATAAAAGAAAGGTAATTTGGCAATTACTATACAAATGTAAAGTTCACATCCTCTTTGAGGTAAGAATTCATCCAGGAATTTCTCCTACGGATAGGAGATGCATTTACTCAGGGACGCATGGATTTGGAATGCTTGGTGCAGTCTTTTGTACTGTGTGTGATTTCAAAAATGGAGAACAACCTAAGTATATATCAAAAGGGAATACATATTTATACAACGGTATACTCGAAAGAAGCATTTCTCAACCACAGGTAGTTTTGCACCCCAGGGAACATTTGGAAATTTCTGGAGGTATTTTTGGTTTTCCTAACTGGGGAGATGCTACTGTCTAGTGGGTATAGGCCAGAGATGCTGCTCAACATCTTGCAATGCACATGGCTGCCATCCAAGACAAAGAATTATCTGGAGTGCCAAGACTGAGAAACCCTGGCTCTGCAGATCCTTAAAAGAATGAGTGAGTTCTGCATGTACTGGCAAGGAGTGATCTTGAAGACATTTTATTGGGAGAAGTAAAGTGCCATGATTCCTCTTTGTGTAACTGAGAAGAATAAACACACACACACACACGCACACACCACATATATACATGTACACACATAATATTTTTATATCGAGAGAATATTTCTGGGAAAATATATTTAAACATTTCCTAACGATGGTTGCCTCTGGGAGAAGTCTAGGGAACTGGAAATCCACAGTAGACAGGTAAACGTTGAACGTTATGCACTTTTGTACTGTTTGATGTTTCCAGCTTATTTTAACTTATTTCCTTGCCAGTTAGAATTTAGATTTTGTGGTTGTTAAGTAAAGTGGGAGAAAGCAAAATGGGACAGTAGCCAATGTGTCTCTTTTTTCTAGTCCCTTCCTTCCCTCCAAAAGGCACCCTTGAATTTAGGATATCAGGATTGTTATCACAGGAGTCTCAGCCATCACTAATTTTTACTTTCATAGGAATCTAATTAAAATGTAAACTCTGCTAACAAGGTTTATGTGTTAAACATTGTTTTCCAAATCCTATTGGGTCATAAAAGGCCATCACGTGTAGGAGGATTTTAAGCATGGAGTATATTCTGGAGTCTGGAAGGTATTTTTGGAGTTGCTGAAATGATGCCAACAATGGAAGCATCTTCTGCTTACTCTTGGGTTGAGTCTTTGAGCGAGTAAGATTCCTCTAGAATCTTACTACTTTACTTGCACACTCAGAGCATTCATGAAACTAATTCACAGCAAATTAGCTCATCAGTGTATACCAGAAGCGCCAAGGAAACATAACAAGCTTTGGGTTGATTTTTGGGGTTCACTTTTGTTTCCAAAAGTTTCCAATTAAACCTAAAATTGGGGTACTGGGTGGCTCAGTCACTTATGTGTCTCACACTTGATTTCAGCTCAGGTCATGATCTCTAGGTTCTTGAGTTTGAGCCCCACGTTGGGCTCTATGCTAACAGCGTGGAGCCCACTTGGGATTTTCTCTCTGTCTGTCTCTCTCTCTCTCTCTCCACCCCTCAGCCACTTGTGCTTTCTCTGTCTCTGTCTCTTACTCAAAATAAATAAATAAACTTATAAAAGAAACTTAAAGAAGAAATTAAGAACTCTGTCCCTGATTTCAAGACTCAATCATGAGATTTTCCCAGTTAACTGATGGCCATTCTATATGACAAGAAACTCTAAACATTTTAAGTTTTGTTCTATTTGAAAAATGCAAACTCCAATAAAGAAATGAAGCTTCATGGAGTGATCAATTTCTATCAACCAAGAAAACAATCTGGGGCTGGTGTCATTCCATAGGTTGCATGAAAGAAAATCCCAAAAGATGGAGCTTGGGGGGGGGTGGTGGTGCTGGAATCAGAGATATGAAATAACATTGACATGTAAAGGATTGTATGATTCTATCAGCATTTATGTTGTGCATATTTAGAATTTTTCAAGGCAGTAAATACTTTTTTAATATGCCACTTCTTTAGTATGTAAAATAGTCCTTTATAGATTGGCCTCTTGGTTATATCAGCCCTTCCAATCAAGCATCCAATTGCAATCCTGGCTCCCTCCCTTAAATCAGTTTTCACTAGTTGTATATTAAATATACAGCCAACACTATATAGTTATGATCTCCATCTGCAGACTCTGATATTTTCAATGGCCCCAGGAAGATTTCCTTTGGGTACTTTGAACAGAGACAAAATAGGCAATCGGCTATCCTGAAGCAATTATAAAGCTGGGTTGTTCAATTTTGTATGGTGAGAATTCATTTGCCTTACTCCTAACCTAACATCACTGCATATAAATGCAATAAAAACTATAGGCTCCGACTCAGTCCTGGCAATCGCATATCAGAACATTGTATGTTATCAAAAACATTTCTCAGGTGAAATAAGCTGTATATAGTTACAGAAATGCTTCAGCCATAAATGTGATTGCCATAAAAAAAAAAATCACATTAAGCAAAAGGTCTACCATTTTGAGAGTCAAAAAAGCCATCTAACATGTTCCGCAACAAGAAACGTTCAGTTTCTGCCGGTGAATCCCAAATTAAAACACTTTTCAGTGAGCCAGATTCTATGGGGAACATAAGTATAATTACTTACCTCGAGTGACCACTACAATAGCCTCCTAATTGTTCTCCTTTAACAGCAAACCCCTCCAAACTAGCTTCCACCTTTTTTTTTTTCCCCAGTGTAATCTTTCTAAATGGCAGTCTCATCTGGTCACTCTCCCTTTTAAAACCATGACTCTTCCTTGTGATCCTGAGTCAAGTCTTTGGATGTTTTCTCAGGGAACAAGACTTTTCATGATCTTATCCCGCCAGCTCTTCTAGCTTCGTCCCCTGTAATTCTTCCGCTCCCACCTTAGACTTTGGCAATACCTAAATAATCACAGTTTGCAGGACAGTGCTGCTACTTGATACTCAGGGCCAGGACGAGGGTAAGGAGGGGGAAGCATCTCCTCCAGTGTGAAACTTAAGAGGATCCAAAAAAAAAAAAAATTAGTAATCAAGATATGTAATGATGTAACGCGATATTTTAAAATCTCAAAATAAATACGAAAGTCCATAATGAATAAAATGTCAAAAGAGTGTAAATATATTTATATTATTGTAAGTGTTGAAGATATTAGTTATCTGCTGATGACTGTTCCTCTCACTTTACATATCTGTTCTCTATTTGGTAGTCTTAGTAAACTGACTTATCCTTCAAGAACCACCTTTCTAGGAAGCTCTCTCGGATGTTCACCTTTCCAGAAAAAACCGGAGACTCCTTCTGAACTACCAATGTACCTTATATATGCTTCTATATTTTCACTTACTGTCCTATATTTAATTATGTGTTTATGTGTTTATTTCTACCCCAGCTTGAATTAGAACACCGTGGATCCCTTGCATGTGTCTCTTTCCAGACACTATGTTGATCCTGCCCAGTATCTTCTATAAATACTATGGTAAGCAGAATCCACCCAAGATGACCCCCGTGATCCCCAGCCCCCGGTGCTATGCTTGTGAATAAATCACATTATATGGCAAACGTAATGGATCTTACCCACTTGAATAGGTTGCATTATGAGGCAAAGGTAGAGAAATTTTGCAGATGTAATTAAAGCCCCAAATCAATTGAATTTAATCAAAAGGAAGATTTTCCTAGACAGCCTTGACTTAATCAGCAGAAAATCCTTTAAGGCTTTTTTTTTTTTTTTTTTTTTTTTAAAGTAAAGACTATTTTACTGGCTTTGGGGAGCAAGTTGCCATGAGTTCTACAGTTCTAAGAAAATGAGTTCTGCCAGAAAACTGAGTTTGGAAGAGAAGCCCAAACCTCAGATGAGGCCACAGCCACAGTAACACGTTGATGGCAACTTTGTAGCACCCTGAACAAAGGACCAAGCTAATCTGTGCTCAGACTCCTGACCTACAGAAGCTGTTGTAAATTACATCATTTGTTATGCAAAAATAGAAAACTAATACACAGGCTTTTATAGTAACCCTGCTAAGTGAATTCCCTAGGTACAATTTATCATTTATCTGTTATATCACATCTAAATTAATCTTTCTAAAGAAGAACTATGATTGTCCTATTTTCTGCTCGGGGAACTTCAATAGTTCCCAATTTTCTGTAGAATAAAAAAAAACAGGGGCACCTGGGTGGTTCAGTCGGTTAAGGGTCGGACTTCAGTTCAGGTCATGATTTTGCAGTTCATGGGTTCCAGCCCCACGCTGGGCTCTGTGCAGACAAGTTCAGAGCCTGGAGCCTGCTTCAGATTCTGTGCCTCCGTCTCTCTCTGCCCTCCGTTGCTCGTGCTCTGTCTCTCTCGCTCTCGAAAATAAGATTAAACAAAAAGAGCAAAACAAAAACCCTCCATATTCTATATTATCAGTGATCTTCTAACCGGTCTTTCAAAACCTACCTCCCACTAGTCTGTAAAAAACTTACTCCGGCCAAACAACATTCTTTCTCCTGAAACACGCCCTAGGCAATTCTGCAGGTATAATTTCATTATCTAGACTAACTGTAGCCTCATATTCGATGATAAATTCTACCTATTCTTTGAGTATCACCCCAATCCTTACCTTATTTTGATAATCGAATATATACTTTCTCACTTTTAAAGGTAATATAAGGGCTTCCAGTTATGAAGTTACCCTGTCAATTCACAAAATGTAAATAATCCTTGCCAAATATTGTGAAATATGACCAGATTGAGGGGAGACTTTGAGAACAGATAAAATACTTCTGCCGAACTTGGAGAGTTAGCAGAGCTCTCCATGGTTGGATGGCTGATTCTGAGGGGTAGGTTTATGGACTTCCAGCAAAGTGCGTGGTGGCACTGTTAGAGTGTCGACGAGCGTTTTATGAAACCACAGCCACAGAAGAGAAAAGGATGAATGAAGGAAAGCACGTGCATGCTAATTTTGCAAGAAGCTGGCTGCACCTGCGGCAAAGTGGATGAAAAACCAGAGTTGGCAATCAAGAATCTGAATCTGCTGATCTTGGCAGTTAATGAAACAGAAACAATGAGCCCACTAAAACAAAAGTTATGATAAATGAGGTTTTTCTGTGGGATTGGCAGACTTTCTGTTGAGCAGAGTAGAAGCATGTTCCTGGGCGTAGCGCTATGTGCCGGTAGATCTAAATCCAAGCTGCTTGCCGTTTAATATCTTCCCTAGTCTATCTCCGCACACTGCTACTCCGTAACAAGCTACTTGCTCAGGAAGAATGGTCCAGACTTTTTAAAATGATATGAAAGTAGCCAACCTTAAAATACGCAAGGACATAGCCAGGGAGAAAAAGAATCAAAGGAATTTATTAAATACTCACAGAACAATTGTGACAAAGAAATAACTACAAATGAGATCCTTTTTAAAATAAAACCAGAGTAATTAAAAAATTAGTGCCATCCTCAAATAAGACCTCAAAGGATAGATGCATGTGATAAAAAAAGAAAAAAAATGATAAGATGAAAAGATCACAACATTAGAAAGAAATGAACTAGAAAATTTAAACAATGTCAATTATTCAAATTACATTTGAAGCAATAAACCCAAGGGTGGACATTACCAAAAATACAGTCATTGACAAAGAGATAGGCTTCAGAAAGTTCAAGGAAATAAAATGGAAAACACAGTTTTAAAGGAAGTACAGAGAAAATGATAGTTCCGAGAGACAGTCAGACTTATAATATATACATAATTAGTAAAGAGTAAAAATGGAACAGGAAAAGTATTAAAAGATGTAATAAAAGAAAAATTTCCAAAAATTAAAGAACACTTGATTCTGGAGAATGAAAGAGAAAAACTCTGGAAAAGTTTTATACATAAGTAACAAAGAATAAATAATGAGGAGTTCACAATAAACAGATTATCCAGGCAAAATGTTCAATTTATACAAAAGAGCAGAAACTCAGGTTGGCTTTAAACTTTTTTTTTTTTTAATGTTTATTTATTTTTGAGACAGAGAGAGACAGAGCATGAACAGGGGAGGGTCAGAGAGAGGGAGACACAGAATCTGAAACAGGCTCCAGGCCCTGAGCTGTCAGCACAGAGCCCAGTGTGGGGTTCAAACTCACAGACCACGAGATCATGACCTGAGCCGAAGTTGGACGCTTAACTGACTGAGCCACCCAGGCACCCCTAGGTTGGCTTTAAACTTTTAGGAGGTTTAAAACTGATTGTGATATGTGTAAACAGCAATGTCTACATAGTAGAGTTCGAAAAATGTGACCCAAAAGTTTTATGCAACTTTTAAGAACTCTGGAAATACAGCCTTTGTGAGATCTTCTTGTGGGGAGGGGGTGGTGAAAATGAAGACGAAGTTGGTGTGGACTCTTTTATAAACCACTTAGCTGAGGAACTTTAAACATTGAAATAGAAATGGGTCACAAATCCACTTAAATGGACAATTAAGAACAAGGAACTGAGGAAATTAGGGATTACAATATAAATGCTGTTAATCCTGGCAATATAAAATTATAACAAATTCCAAGGTGAAAGGGGGAATTAGGTTGGAGGAATTTTAAGTGTGCAGTTTCCCCCATTTTTAAATAATTGGTAATTAATTCAATTTATAAATCAATTAATAAAGTTTACAAATGTTAACAGTAGGTGGTAACCAAAAAAAAAAAAAAAAAAAAAAAAAATAGAATCAAACCAAACCTGAAGTTAAGTGTGGGAAGGAGACAGGGGAGATGGAAACTGGAAATTTACAAGCTACCTTATCTTTTTGATAAAAAATCAAAAGTGGTATCTAAAGGTGACATATATATATATATATATACACATATATACACACACATATATATACATATATATGTGTGTGTATATATATATATATATATATATATAAAAGACATTCAAATGCAATACATAAAAATTTAAAGACAAGCTTTAGAAAGAGCCTACACAACTGCTACAACTGCTAAATGACCTGGAAGAAAATGTACAAACACAGCCAATTAGAGAAATGTTGATTTTAGAAGGAGGTGGCAAGTGAATAGTAAAAGAAAATATGATTAATATGTTCTTATTTAGTAAAAATATGTGATCACCAGGTGCTCATTTATGCATATATATATATATATATATATGCATTGGTATGCATGTATATGCATAGAAAGTGTCTAGAGGTATATATTAAGTAGCAGTCAACAGTGGTTACATCCTGGAAGGCTGAATTTAAAAAAATATATATTTCTACTTTGTAAGTTTTCTATTTGACTATTTTACTATGTGCATGTATTACTTTTTAGAAAATTAATAAAATGCATACTTGTTATATATAATGTTACATACAGTAAATTATATAAATATATGTTAACGTTTTATATTTATATTAATAACTGTGTGTATGTAACATATATACATATACCTTAAAAGAGGAAATGTATAATCACATGTTCAATATAATCACATTTCCTCTATTTAGAGGTCAAAAGAAAAAGCACATAAATATCAACCCAAGATAATTATTACCCTAATGTGTTTTCCTCCAGTCTTTCCTCATATGCCTAGTTTTCACATTGTTTATATTGTACTTGACGGAATTTTGTTTAAACATAGTAATTTGTATAAATTAAGCATCATAACAAACATTTGTTGTGATTATTCCATAATCTCCATAAGCATAATTGTAATGCCTGGAAAATGTTTCTTGAAGAATTGTGCCATATTTATTAAACCAATATATCATGAGCTAGCATTTAGGTTGATTTCAGTTTCTTACTGTTGTAAATAATACTCTAAATAAATATTTGTTTTGCAAAGATAAATTATTCTTATTTAGCATATTTTTATTAAAGTAGATACCCAGATGTAGAACTGTATCAAACGTATCCGTTTTCGCTCTTATAGATTTTCTTTACCCTATTTTCTACTGTCTAATACAATCTCTCCCTACTAACACATTTTAGCATGCTGGTCTATTTTGGCATACTTACTACTTTATGTCTACCCAATATAGATACTTATTACTCTGTACACTTACAATGTGCTGCATGTATTTATATCTCCTAATTAACTAATACCCATCAGATATATGAACATGTAAAGTGGGTAGTAATCAGTGAAAGATGACCTAATTAGACTGTTACGACGCGAGGCTAATGTTAAGGGGCTATATACTAATGGCATCAGTGTGAGCTTTCTGTTTCATGTACCACCAGTGGTAAATGAAGACTTTCCAGTTCCAGAGTTCAGAAGAGTTTCTGAGTTCCCAAGTTCCTTATGTACTCTTTCCTAAAATCAGTCTCCTTGGGAATGTTAATGGCATCATGCAGATTTTTTTTATTTCCCTCTCCTCTAACATAAACCTTTTCTTCTACTTTAGGAGAGAAAGGCATAGCTCTCACTAATCCCAGAGTTTACCCCTGGTGAAAAGCCCTGGGATGTATAAACCTCTATGACACCAAACAAAGACACATACGCTGGTGGAAAAGCTGAAAAACTGAATGACTCTAATAACTAGGGGACAAATCTTTTCTGAAAGTCAGGTGGTTTCCGGTCCTTTACTTTCAGCAAAATTGAAGAGGACCTAATGAAGTTGTCAGCTAATAGATTAAAAATAATTTATGATCCTAGATGACAATGTGAATTCTGGCATATATCTCTGAAGAAGATCAAAGAATTGAGTGACATTGCTCCTTCCATTCCCATCCACTTATTTATGTGAATATGACTTCTCAGCTCTCACATCTATAAAAACCAAAAATAGGAACAGAATCATACAGTACCTATGTGATCTTAGCAATAAGCGATATCCACCCACAGATATATGAGCTAATGAAAGAATAAAAAGACATTTATCTCATTGAGATGAATTTCCAATAAAATATTACTTTTGTACTTAGTAATTATTAATAAAATTTGAAATATAATATGTTGTTTTGATCAATGGTGTACTTACGGCAATTACAATAAATTAATATGGAAGATAATTTTAACACTTAATAGCCTTATGGTTACAGGAAACATTTTCAAAGTTAAATCTTAATTTATATACATCATTTATTGTAGAGATATATGATAAGGAGATTAATAAGGCCCTTTTAAGCATAAAATACATGAAATTAGGATAAAAATTTTGGAGAGAGTTGAATAAAAAATACTAGCTTGAAGAGGAAAAAAGATGTTTTATTTAAAGCTGTTCATGTATTTTAAATGAATGGTCACAGGTATTTATCATTATGATATTTACATTTTTTGGAAAAAATTAAAGTATTATTTAACAACTTTATTTTAAAATGTTAATGTTTCTGCTATATAGGAAATGACATCTTTTAACATATTTAAATATACAACAAAAATTTCAGCTGCCAGCTGAAAAGTGTACAAGAATGTGCATACTTTCACTAAATTATTTTAGGGATGCACAAATAAATACATTTCAAGGATACTCTGTAAGCTACAATTATTAAACTTTATGCTTTATCATAGTTATGATTACTAAGCGGTATGCACAACAGATAACCTCACCCCACACCTGAGCTCCACTCCATGCCTGTCATACAACCCAGGACTTTGTCGAAGCCCAAACCTTACCCCATCAAGGCTCTCAAACCATCCCCAACTTCCACCAAAATGGCTGAATTAAATGGCCCGTCTCTAACAAAAATGGCTAAGAAACTGTTAAAACTTTTGGTTAACTTTGTCAGTTTTCTCTTTTAGTGCAAAGAATATCCAAGTGAGATTCAATGAGCTCAAGGCAGGTGCCAAGCCAAGCATTTCTTCTGCTGAAAACAGCCTCCTCTGATGGTGTAACCACGGAACTGCCCTGTCACTCTTGCTGCTCAGTTATGACTGTGTCAGTCACTATGGCCTCTCCCGGAAGCTGTCTTCTTCCTGTGTTCATGAGTTTAATCCTTCCCACATTCATGTATGTACGTTTGTTACGTGGCAAAATGTTTCAGATGTGATTTTAAAACTCTTTCAACTTCAAAATTCTCCTGTGGACTTCTGCTTTTCCATGCCCGTGGGTTATTTAAACTTTTACCTTAGGAAAATTATTTTTTCTGGAATCAAACAATAAGATGAAAATGACATTGATTTGAAGATGTACATTTAAAATGTAAATGCAACACTGATAGAAGCCTAGGTGTAGCGGGATAATGCCACATGTTTGTTACTTAAGATACTGCTCTATGAAAATGCTCCTTTATAAATTGATCTAATAGTAATTCAAAATTTTCATTCTCTCATGAAGAAGAGGAATTCCTTTTACATAAGTGGAATTTGTTCATGGTGTCTCAAAATGGAATAGAAAGTTCAAATAGAGTATAATTTGGCTCAAGGATTCCATGCAAACTTACCAAGTTGGAAGAAAGTTATCTGTAATACAAGACACCAGATATTGACTGCTTTCCTTCCTTTCCACCTCTCCAAAATACAATAATTAAAAATGTAATTATTAAAACCAGGTAATCCAGTTTGAAGTTAGAGTGATTTTTAATGCTGAATTGTAAACAAGTTTAAAAACCAGTAATATTACCCATTTCCACTTAACACACATCTAGAATGAGAACTACCTTTGAAATAGGAAAGACACTAATACCTGCATAAAACTCTGGGCACAAAAAACATACTTAGTGGGGCGCCTGGGTGGCTCAGTCAGTTAAGCGTCCGACTTTGGCTTAGGTCACAATCTCACGGTTCGTGGGTTTGTTTGTGCTGACAGCTCGGAGCCTGGAGCCTGCTTCAGATTCTGTCTCCTTCTCTCTCTGCCCTTCCCCCACTCATGCTCTGTCTCTGTCTCTCTCTCTCTCTCAAAAATAAATAAACACTAAAAAAAAAAAAATACTTAGCATTGTTCGTGGCACTATGGATTCAAGATGAATGAAAAACAAGGCCTGCCTTAAAGAGCTCATAGTTTGTAGGGGAGGCAAATCTCTACATCGTAAATGTATAATTGTAAATTATGAGTGTAAGGAATATAAAGAAGAATTTAGTTTGTAAATTCTACAAAGGAGATATTGTACCAAGCATGACTCTTTATTTCTCTTTTCTGAACAGTGCCCCAAGGTAGATCTTATTTTCTACTGCAACTAAAGTAGAGGGGAAGAAAGAATAATCAATTTTATTTAATGAGCACATGATTATGGCATAAGAGATAATAAATGCAGGTAAAATGTATGTAAAATGTTAGTACATTTTAAGTGTTTAATAAATGGCAAACATTAATAGTTGCTCTTGTAACCCAATCAAAAGCCAATTGCATGGTGCATGGTAGTCAAAGGGGATTACGGAGAAAGATATTCAAGAAAAGATGATACCCACACCAAGAGCTGAATTTCGAATGGAGGGCCAGAGTGGTAAGAAGGATTAGTAAATGAAATACTCTTCTCCCAACTTCCATGCAAACACATGTGCCTGGTTGCCTTCTGCCTCTTTCTTACGATTTTTCCTAGCAGGATTTTCCTCTTGTACTCACTTGCTACTTCTGAAATTTTTCCAGGACTTATTTTCAACCCTCTTTTTTCATTCTTATACTCTGTCAGTAAATGACACTGAATTCTATCTTTACACAGATGACTCTCAATTATTAATAAGTGTAGCATCCCCTCCTAGCCCTAGACCTGGATATCCAACTATATACTCGTTTTCTCTATTTGGATGTCTTCCAAGAACCCCCAAAATTGTCTACTCACACCTGAACACTTGTTCCCTCCTATATCCTAGATTTCACCACTTTCATTGCCATAAAGGGCTCTGCCATCTATCATTGGCTGATTCCAGAGACTGGAAGTCATCCATGATTGCCTCTGTTTCCCTGTCCAATATCAAATTGACCTAAAATCTTATTGGTTCTACTTCCAAAAATACATTTTGACTCTGGCTCATCTCTACTGTCAGCACCACCATCACTCTTGACCTAGACCACTTCCCTCTTAGTGTCTCTGTGCTTTCACTCTTTTCCTTTCTAACCCCCTACCCCTCAATCTATCCTCAATACTACAGCCAACGTGCTCTTGCTTAACCCATGGTTCTGGTCACTCTCCTGCCTAAAACCTCCAGTGGTTTCCTATGCTACTGAGAATGAAGTCAACTCTTCATCATAACCTAAATCTGAATGACATGGCCCCTGCTCACTCCTGCAGCCTCCCCTGTGCTAACAGTCTTCTATTCCAGAGACATGTTAAGTGTTTCTGTCTCCAGGATGTTCATACATAACCACCTCTGCCTAGAAATACCTTCACCTGTGCTTTGCGAGGTTGTTTTCTTCTCCATGTTTGTCTAAACTTTAAATATGATCTTTTCAGAGAGGCCTTCCCTGACTTGATTAACTAAGAAGGGCCTTTGCTGACATTTAAAAAATATTATATCTAATTCCCTCCTATCACCTCATTCAAGGTGCAAATATGTATTTGTTTACTTGTTTATTACCTGTCTTCTCTAATGAAATGTGAGATCTACAAGGCCTGAGATTGTCTATTGTATTCATCAAAGTATATGTAGAACCTATCAGATGTTTGACACAGAGGTAATACAAATATTTCCTAAGTAAATAAGTAAAAAATAGATGTCTTTTTGAATGAATGAAGGAGGTTTTGTGCATGGCCTTCTAAACATTTGAGAGGTAGTCAGACAAAATGGTGTCTTTTTAGCCTGCTTATAGGGTATGAAAAAGAAGGATATCTTTTCTGAACTTATAAGGATATAGTAAATATCATAAGAAAGACATTGATGTGGAAGTCTAGAAAGTTAAAAGCATCAAATAGTTGACTTTTATTATTAATGGTTGTATTTATCAGCCTGTCATTGATATAAATTCTGATTATTGATAACTAGATGTCACCAAATGTTGATGTCCCTCTTGTATTCTAGTACAAATGCATGCATAGGAGTTTCTAGGCTAATAGAAAAACTCAGCCAACATGACTTTCTAGATTAAGAAAATAAAAAACTGCTATATCCCAGGTTCTGCCAATCCCATATTTCAAGCTTCAAGGAAATACCTTAATTTTTCTGGACCTCACTTTCTCCATCTGTAAAATGGGGCCTACCTCAGAAAAATTAAAAAAAAAACACTAATTAATGAAAGCAATCAATTGAAGCTGGAAATAAGGGATAGTCTGCATGTTAAGGGCTGTTAATTCTAAAAACACTAGCTTACATTGTTCTCTTTTGAAAGACTCAGCCAAAAGGATTTGGAGCAATTTTGCAGAAGTTTCTATTAGGTCCCTGCACTGAACTCACAATGTCCCCGAGGGTTGGAGAGAAGAAATCAATCGTTCACGATAATAGGTGTCCTGCAAGGGTAATAATATATTTCAAACTTCTTTTTATGTAGCCCTTTGATAATTCACAGAGGATGCTTGGCAAGCAATAGCCAAGATAAAAAGTGTCCTATTTTAGTGATTTTCCTTTTCATCACCAAAGCTCAATATTATTGTGACTGGGAGCCAGTGCTCACCATGTCCCATCCACACAACTCTCAGAGCACCTTGCTTTCAGGTAGCTTCCTTCTCCCTGATGCCCAGTTGTCCTCTGGAAATACTACCTTAAACAAATTGCTCCTCTCTTAAAGGCCCTCAGAGCCAGTTAATCTTGTAGCTTTCCAGGAATATTAAAAAAAATCAAGCAAACATACAACCTCAGTTAGTATTCAATGATATCCTCCACTTGATTTGGCTTGTCTTCTCATGCTGCCCTTCAGATCCCCGTGCTGCAGCCAGACTGAACTGAGCTTGTTTCCTTGTGCCTCACTCCACACCATTGTGTATGCTGGTATTTCTGGGCATTTCATTTTCATCTAAATAAAACCCTTTCTCTTTAGCCCTCTAGAAAGCCTACATTTACTGCTGCCCTTACCTGGAATTCTCTTCAATCATTCCTTCATTCAATACATGTTTTTTTGAGCCCCTACCATGCACCAGGCCTTGAGGAAAATAGACAAATTTCTGAACTCATGAAGCTTAAACGTGCCTAAAAAGAGATACTCAAAAAGTAAACAAAGGAATAATATGTTCTGAGGTGATAAACGTTATGAAGAGAAAGATAGTATGAGGTAAGGAGCATGGCAGAAAACGGTGAGTTAGGGGAAAGGTATGTTATAAATCATGGCCACAGAGAGTCTATCTGCACAGGTAAGAATTGAACAGAGGACTGGAATGAAGTTAAGAAAAAAAATCCTGGTGGAAAGGAAGTAGAGGGTCTTAGGAAGGGAATTTCGGGAACAGGAAAAAGAAAAGTAAGGAAAAGAGCCTGGCTCATTTGAGCAAAAACTCAGAGATTTAGAAGTTCAGGTGCTTTGAGATGAGTGAACCAGGGGAAAGGAACTAGGAAGAGGTAATGGTAGAGATTGAAATATTTAGTGCCCAACAGATCTTTTTTTTCATAAGGTGGGAAGCCTAGTGGGTGTCTGGTAAGGAGAAGTGATAAACTTTGACTTAGCATTTTAACAAGACCTCTGATGTTTTCTTCTCCACTCAATGAGACTACAGTGTGCTGCTAGTTGGGTGGTAAGTACCCTTCACTGCACTACAGTGTAGAAAAGCACTTTCATGGGGAGAGCTCAGACAATTACAGAGTTCACATCATTTGTTTCCTCCCTCTGTCTTACACTGCCTGTTTCTCAAGGCTTCTCCCATTTTGACCAGTTCCCTTGTTTTTTACAGCAGGAGGGAAAGTTCAGTATCAATTAAGAGGAAGCCCCCAAATGATTTTCTCTTGAAAATTATTCCCTTTATAATCTGAATGCTTATAATTATTTCGCTGTCTGTCTTAAAGAGAATAGGAATTGTTGGGGGCGGGTAATGGTTAAATTGCTCAGGCAATCTAAAAAAAACACCCATGATCCCAAGAGAAGTTGGTAAAAATCCTCTCTTTCTATAGTGGGAAGATATATATCCAATCACTTTCTTGATTTATACATTTCTAGAGTGTTTTATTGTGTGTGGTGTCTATTTCAGGGAGCCTCCCTCAATCTTCCATATTTAGTGCTGACACTAAAATAACTTGCAGATGGCACCCCCTCTGGTGGGCACACTGTCTTCTTCTCTTGTGCTCATCGTTGTCTTTTTCATTATTGTTGTCTTTCACCCCAGTAGAGGATCTTAGAGTAAATTTTGATTGGAAAGGGAGCACAAGCTACTAGATGCTAAATCAAGTCACATGTCTAATGCCACCAATTATCTCAGTTAATGTTGGCATGAACCCATCTGCTATAAACATCACACCACATCCCACTGTTTCTACTCACCCACACACATATATTCTGTCTTCATTTCATTTGTTTTCAGCTTGTTCCCTTCAATGTACACACTATTCTTCCTTCAAGGCTCAAAGCAAACACCAACTCCATCAAAAAGGCTTGCCAATTACTAACATTTCTTCGGCTGTACGATTTCATTGCCCATACGATGCATTTCACTCTTAGTCATACATTCTATGATGAACTGGGTTAGGTTATCAGATGAATCAATAGCTCCCCACTAACCTTATCAGCTTCTTAGGGTGTTATATTTTTTTGCGTTTCTCACAATTCTAAAAGTTAGGAATTCTTAGTAAATATTTAATGAACTGATTAACATTGGCATATGCAGTTCTACAGATCAAGTTCTCATCATGAAAATATGGGAACATTCTTAAAAAGGAAAAAGGTATTTGAAAAATTTAGTCAAG
Organism: Lynx rufus; assembly: GCF_022079265.1. Taxonomy (NCBI): domain Eukaryota; kingdom Metazoa; phylum Chordata; class Mammalia; order Carnivora; family Felidae; genus Lynx; species Lynx rufus. The sequence continues at coordinate 15,773,832 of NW_025814845.1, forward strand.
TCACATGAATGTACAATTCGCAGAAGATATATAAATGGCTAATAAACTCACAAAACTATTTAGTTTGAATCGTAATCTAAGAAATTCTAATCAAATGACAATGAGACCTATACTTTTAATTTTAAAAATTGACAAAGATATTTTTCAGTAATAATATTCAATGTTGAAGAAATCATAGTGAGAAAGGAACATCCTTTGACTACTACAGGGAGTATAAATTAGCACAACCTTTCTGAAAGTCAATTAGCAATATGTATGAAGTGCTTAAAACAATTCATACCTTTTTATCCCATTCCTAAAAATCTATCCTATGGGAATAATCAGAGGATTGCCAAAGAAATGTGTGGAAAAGGATGTTCCTCATAACATTACCCATAATAGCTCATAAAAAAGAAAATATCAACCAATAAGAAAGAGGATAAATAATAGTACATATAATGAGATTTTTATGTAGCCATTAAAAATGATGTTTCAAAGAATATTTAATGGCATGCCATATAACATGTAGTGAAAAGTCAGGCTACAAATCTACATATAGAAATGTTAACAATTTTGTTAAGAATCTAACCAGACACACAGAGAAAATAAAAAATGTTGAATAAAGGATAAAATCAGATGAACTGAGTTAGAAAAAGCAAATGAGATAATCCTTTTAATTCCAAATATATCAGTAATTTCATTCTATAGAAATAGATGAACGATCTTATTCTTTCTGGATAGTAGTATCTATCTGGTTTTCTTCTCCCGTTTTATTAAGTTGTTATTTATTATTCTTTAAGTTGCCACCCTAGAAATTAAAATTTACATTTTTTACTTTAGATTAATAAATTTTACTGCCTCGCAAAGATTGTAAGTAATAGCACCTTAATTTCACCTTTTGAGCCTACTTCAGTATAGTCCAGTAAACGGTTAGCAGTTATTTGAAGAAAATGTATGCATATGTGCATATATGAGTTTATTGTACTTCTTACTGGTAAAAAATTATAGCGCTAAGTCTGCAAATAAAAATAAAATATACACTGGAGCACCTGGGCGGCTCAGTCAGTTAGGTGTCTGACTCTTGATTTCAGCTCAAGTCATGATCTCGCAGTTTGTGGGCCTGCTTGGGATTCTCTCTCTCACTCCCTCTTTGCCCCCCCTTCTCCCCTCAAATACATAGATAGATAGATAGACTAACAAAATAAATAAATATACATGGGTCACCTGGGTGGCTCAGTTGGTTAAGCAACCAAGTCTTGATTTCAGCCCTGGTCATTATTTCACAGTTCATGGAATCAAGCCCCACATTGGGCTCCACACTGACAGTACAGAGCCTGCTTGGGATTCTCTCTCTCACTCACACTCTCTCTCTCTCTCTCTCTCCTCTGACCCTCCCCTGCTCACACTGTCTGTCTCTCTGTCTCTTAAAATAAATCAATAAACATTTTAAAAAAAAAAAATAAATAAAATACACATTTCTTTCTATTATAAATTTTGAATCGTCAACTGATTGTCACAGAATGCTTACACTAGATTTTTTAAAACTCATATCCTCACTCAGAGTATGGTTGAATTTGATGAGTAAGTGTACTTGGGTATATAAGTATATATAAGTATCAATGGGCTTATATCTTGTTATATTAACATGCATGATGAAGTGAAGATAATGAAGAAAAATGTCAGTGCTTGACATATTGACATAAGCAACTTCTTTACTAAACTGGATAATAGTTAATCTGCATAATTAATATTGCTTGGTTGCTTTCCAGACAATCAACAAAAACAAGAAATCAAACCCTGATTTGTAGTATTTGCCAATTTTCATGGTATAAACACTCTCACGAAAGCAAGCTCAAAGTAATAAACTGGCATCATGGAATGTATGTTGCAAAAAGATGCACATTTGTGCACCATTATATATATTATTTTCATCATGCATATATAATAGACATAAATATTCTTAGCAGCATAGATAAAATGTAAAACAATTAGGAGGTGTTGAGTTTGATTATTCATTTCTGTTTGATTATTCATAATTTCTGTTTGTAATGTTATATAACTTAAATTTTAATAATTGTTAAAATAATGGGTTTACCAGCCAACCTTCAAAATTATTAAAAATTTATCACTAAGTTCTTACATGCCAGTGTTAGGTGCCTCCAACACATCACTGGGCTCTATATGTATTTCAATTCCTCGAGATATTATCATTTTATTTACTTTTTTAAGGTTTATTATTTATTTTTGAGAGAAAAAGAGAGATGGAGTGCAAGCACAGGAGGGGCAGAGAGAGACGGAGACACAGAATCCGAGGCAGGCTCCAGGTCCCAAGCTGTCAGCACAGAGCCGGGCATGAGGCTCAAACTCACAAACCTTGAGATCATGATACAAGCCATTGGATGCTTCACTGACTGAGCCACCTAGGCATCACAAGATATTATCATTTTCAACAGTTAGCTTATCCATACGTTTACCCTTTATGATGACTTTTTGCTCTTCCTGCACTATCATGGTTATTATTAGAATCATTTTCCTTCTTCCTAAAGAAATTCCTTTAGTGTTTATTTTAGTGAAGGTCTCCTGGCAACAGATTTTTAAAGTTTTTCTTTGTGTGGTAAATAGAATAATGGCTCTCAAATGTGTTCACACCCTACTCCTCAGAACCTGTGAATATGTTACAATATGTTATGTTTCATGACGAAAGGGACTTTGCAAATGTGACTAAAGTTATATACCTTAAAATGGGAAGATTATCCTAGATTATCCAGAGGGACCAATCTAATCATATGCATCTTTAGAAGTGGAGGGTTCCTATGTGGCTTGATTGGTTAAGCATCTGACTTGGTTTCGGCTCAGGTCATGATTTTATGGTTTCGTGAGTTCCTGCCCTGTGTCAGACTCTGTGCTGGCAGTGTGGAGCCTGCTTGGGATTTTCTCTCCCTCTCTCTTTGCCCCTCCCCCTGCTCATGCTGTTTCTCTCTTCAAATGAATAAATAAACTAAAAAAAAAAAAAAGAAGTGGAGAACTTTTCCCAACTTCAGGGAACCAAAGTGATGGCGATGTGAGAAAGACTTGGCCCACTGTTGCTGGTTTTGAAGATGGAGTAAGAGGGCTCAGAGCCAAGAAATGTAGGCAGCCTCTAGAATCCTAAAAAGGCAAGGAATTGGATTCTTTTCTAGCATCTTCAGAAAAAATTTTGGCCCTGCCGTTTTCATTTTAGTCCGCTGAGACTGGTGTTAGACTCCCAATCTATACAACTGTAAGATGATTATAAATTTATATTCTTTATGCCACCAACTATGTAGCAATTTGTTCTGGCCACAATAGAATATTAATACAGTTTAAAATGCATTTACTTTATTTGAGGCATTTTTTGGTGGCATTTTTGGCAATTATTTTCTTTTAGCCATTTAAAAGTCGCTCCGTTATCTTCTGGCTTCATCATTTCTCTTTATTCTTTAAAAAAATTTTTTTAACATTTATTTATTTTTGAGAGACAGAAGTTGAGTGGGGGAGGGGCAGAGAGAGAGACGCACACACACAGAGAATCAAAAGCAGGCTCCAGGCTCCAAGCTGTCAGCAGAGAGCCCAATGCAGGGCCTGAACCAAAGAACCAGGAAATCATGACCTGAGCTGAAGTCACTGACTGAGCCACCCAGGCATCCCTATCATTTCTCTTTAGAATTCAACTACATTTTTTATCTCTATACCACTTCCTTTAAAAATAATGTGTCTTTTGTTCTTTGGCTTATAAGTTTTATATTTGTCCTTATGTTTTGTTTTTGTTTTTAATACTTGCACTATTATATGCCTAAATATAGCTTTCTTTATAATTACCCTGTTATGGTTTCCCGAAGTTCTTCAAATCTGTGGCTTAATTTATCATGTTTGTTTTCAAAGATGTCAATATCTGCTCAAAAATATTTTTTCCCCATTTTCTCTCTTCCTTTTCCCGGTCTGGGTCTCAAGATACAAGTATGTGAAACATCTTTATTGTATTTTAGGAGTTTGTTATGCTTTTTTTTTGTATTTTGTATTTTTTTTTCTCTGTGCCTGAAACTGGATATTTCCTACTGTTCTATTTTCCCATTCTCTAATCTTATCTTCTATTGTGTTTAATTTTCCATTAAAAAATCTATTAATCTCTTAATATCTGCTAATTTCCTATTTAGTACAAAATTTCCATTTGATTTCTTCTCATATATTTCAATTTCAATATTTTTTATCTTTTTGTTTTTCACACATTAATCTTAGTTACCTTGAAGTTTCTGTTGGATAGCTCTAATAACTGTTTTAACCAAAGTCTCTTTTCTATGGTCTGTGTTTCTTCTTCTGTTTTTGGTCATTTGACTGTTTTATAGCATTTATTTAATTGAATGCTAAATATTGCATATGAACAATTTTAAAGATTTTGATGATGAACAATTTATTTTTCTTCTGGATAGTAGCTTGACTATGATCATGTCAACTTCATCCAGGACAGTTTATTAGCATTTACCTTTGATCCCAGGGTATAGCTCTTCCAGGCTTTCAAGAAAACTTGGAGTGTTTACCTAGGTTTCTCTTCCTTTATAGCCCTGAATTGCATTTTTGTCTCCCAAGCACTACAAAACTGCTTAATTTTGATTAGTTTTTCGGACTCATAGAAATATCTCCCTACAATCTTGCCTTTCAAATCCTGATTGCCTTGATTGTTCTCTATTATCTTCAAATAACTTTTTTCCTGTGTATTTTGTTCTGATTTTGTAGTTGGTCTGGCAAGAAATCGAGTCCAATACCAGATATCCCATTAAATTTGGAACTAAGTGACTAAGGGACTAGGATTATACTTTATTTCTTTATGTATTAAAGACTTAATGAAATTTTGGAACATAGTAGACACTTAATGTGAATTGGTAGAATGACTGATTAAATGAATGAATAGAGTGTATTATTTATGAGTTCAAAAAATAATTGGATATTTTGACCAGTTTAAACGATAGTCATTAAAACTGCATTTATTGAATTGTGTTTTGATTTTATGCCAAATATTTACATTGATGAGCATTAAAGTAGTCTCATGAAAAGTATTGCGTGTACATTGTTAGGCATATTGTCAAGGAACTTGTTCGTTATGACAGTGGTACTCTCTCTAGACCAGCACACAGAAAGCATAGTTATTTGACCATAATGTCAAGAATAATTTTTATTTGCCATATTGGTTGGCCTGTTTTTATTCCAAATTTACTATGTTGTATAACTCTCAGGGCTTGGTTTTGTTTTCTTCATTTGGTTAGAGAAAGTTTAGAGAAAAGTTTGAAGTCTATCCATATTAAGTTCGCATGAATTAACCTTTTTCCTCAATATATTTTATTTTCCTGACTTTTTGTCCCCATCACACCTACTTTGAATTATCTTATCTTATATACTTTTGGTTGCTATCTCATGTTTTGGAACTGGATAGAGAAGAGTAGTAAATTATTTAAATTCTTTACAAAGTGCTTTCTACAACATGTATTTGTTTCTCAAAGCTGTATTTGGTCACATTTACCGAAAGGCTTGGTAAATATAACATTTACATATATAATAAATATTTCGTACTTTAATTAGTAGAGTTACAACTTTTATTTAGTTATTTAATATCTAATAAAACTGTAAATATTAACTTTGCTGCCTCTCTAATAAATGAGGAAACCAAGGCACAGAGTCAATTTGATGACATGTGAATAAATAAGAATTCAACCCACATATCTTAACTCCATTATGATATGAATAGAAAATAATAAATAGAAGTGTTTCTGCTTCTAAAAAAAAACATTCCGTGTCTTTTTATGCTTATTCCCATTGTCTTTCTTTTTTGCTTATGTGAGTCTTCAATTAGCCAGTACAAATATTTTCTTAAGTATGATAAAACAATTTTATTTTAGCTTAGTACTTACAAGTCCTTTCTTTGCTTATCAGCACACTTTCTGTAAAATAAGAGCCCTTTAATTCGCCTTTCATACATTTCTGCTTAAAGGTACACCTTCCATGGATCAAACTTAATTGCATTGTGGCCCTTAGCTAGCTGAAATTCCTCAATCAATTCACCTCAGACTCATCTTCTTTTAAGACTAAACAACCCCATTTTTCTTAATCTCTTCTCATATGTTCAGTAATCCCTTCCATTCCATTTATCATTTCTGTTGCCCTATGCTCTCTCCAATTTAGCTATAATGTTCTTCAAATAAGGTCCTCTATCAGATGGGCACATGCTTAAAACTTCCTCTTCTACACTCACATTAGGCCAACTAAGAAGCTGCCCTGGTAATTTCAGCTTGCACGGTTATTATGAGCCTCAAGTCTGTGGAATGTTAAATGCAGTATTCTAAATTTTTTTTTTCAACGTTTTTTTTTATTATTATTATTATTTTTTATTTATTTTTGGGACAGAGAGAGACAGAGCATGAACGGGAGAGGGGCAGAGAGAGAGGGAGACACAGAATCGGAAACAGGCTCCAGGCTCCGAGCCATCAGCCCAGAGCCCGACGCGGGGCTCGAACTCACGGACCGCGAGATCGTGACCTGGCTGATGTCGGACGCTTAACTGACTGCGCCACCCAGGCGCCCCTAAATGCAGTATTCTAAAGCAGTGGAACAAATGATATTTCCTTGTGTTAATATTTTGAGGCAACATGGCATTTTGGCTAAAAAAATGAAAAAGTGAGTACTCAAAGCCAAAGAAAGGAAGTTCTTTGCCTATAATATGAATCGTTTGATATTCATGTTAAAGAGCTACTTGCAATTTCAGGAGATAATGTTATAATTGTGAATAATTAAATATGGTTCCTTTCCAAAATAGTCAGTGGCTCTTTTCAAGAGGTTGTCTATCATTATCAAGGCAATGAGTCCGATATGAATTCAGGGTCTTTGTAATAATGGACCAAATTCATCATAAGATGAGATTTGCTTAAAAAAACTAAATAAACAACAAAAAAGCAAACGTTACCTGAAGAAGTTAGTCTGTAGCTCTCTGAGGCATCTCTAAAAAGAAAGAAACACTGGTGTAAGAAACATCAATTACAAAAGCCCCTGAGTGATAAACAGCCACTTCCATGCAAGGAGTAATTACTGTCTCCCGGAGCTGACCCAGAGATTCTCTGTAGGGAATGAATGTAATAGTGTAGTTGGAGCCATATGCCATGGGCATCTCCATGCACTGATGGAGAGGACTCATTTGGGAATGAGTTGGAGGAAGCCATGTGTGTTTATGCAAAACAATCTTGCCATTCTGTTATAAAGAGCTCGAATGCTGTATTCAGATCCTTAAGGAAAAGACAGAGAGGCGAGACCAGAAGTTGGGCAAAGCTGCTCACTGGTTAGCTCTTGAGAGCAAGCGCTCAGCTGAGACAGGCATGGAGAGTATAGCTGAGCAGTCTTAAAAGCCTGGAATATTTGCTGCCAACGGTGCTGAGCATTTTAAATGCATTTGGCAGATTCAACCCTTGGAATTCAAGAGAATAACTATCTTTGTATTGTTTAGTGGCGAGTGATATAGTACCAATGTTACTAGTTTAGAGAAAAAATGGTCATTTGTTGGCCCTGGTAACTGACAATTTTGGTCATATTCTGGCTTCAGAGACAGATGGCTCCACAGGAAATCAGTGGTATCCTTAGGACTCAATCTTTGGCCATCTCTTCATTATGCTTTCCTCTGTATTGGTTCTACTGTCAGTCTTCACTCATGACAGCAAGATAGCTGCCGGAAGCTCCAAGCCTATATTCATATCCTTTTCGGTCAGCAACCTCAGTAGAAAAAGTGGGTTTCGTGCTCAGTAGTTTGAAAAGAAGTCTAGAATGAGTCTCATTGGCTCAGAATGGCCTGGCTTAGTACATATGTCCATCTCTGGACCAATCCTCACGGGCAAAGACATGTGATTCTCTCACTGGTCAGACATGGGTCACCTCTAATGGCCCACTCAAATTGCCACCCTTGGAGCTAAGAGCAAAGTTAGCCCTCCCTCCTAAAAATTGCATGTGCTAAGAGGAGCTGATGGGTGTTTCTCCAAAGAAAAATCACGGTGCTAATATTAGAAGAAGAAATGAATGGAAAAAAAAAAAAAGTCTGGTGTTTAGTTCACCATGGACTTAAAAGGAAAAGAGGTATTCTGGGAAACCCTACAAGACTATAAAAAGCAGACAGTTGTAATCCCTTTCCACATCTAAATCCTTAGGCATATTTTTGACTACTACAACTGCCCCAGAGATGTTCAAAATGCCATTAAGGACCAAAATCTCAATAAATGTCTATTTGTTTTTCTTTTTGTCTTTTTTAATGTTTATTTTCTGTGAGAGAGAAAGAGCATGTAAGCTGGGGAGTGGTAGAGGGAAAGGGAGAGAGAAAATCCCAAGCAAGATCTGTGCTGTTAGCACAGAGCCCGACCAGGGGCTCAATCTCACAAACTGTGAGATCATGACTTGAGCCAAAGCCAAGAGTCAGACACTTAACCGACTGAGCCACCCAGGTGCCCAGATGCCTGATTATTTAAAGTTAGCTTTTTATCGCCCAGTGGACATAGGGTCAGTTACTCCAACAACCATAGAAATCACTCATGTTTCTTATTTGCTTGCTTTTGCTTGTTTCTTGTAAGAGATGGGGATACTGTATAGGTGCTTTACAAACATCTGCCCATTTAATCCTTAAAACAGTCCTTAGAGGTAGTAATATTGACAGCTGCTTACACAGGAGAAAATTTGCTCACATAAGATTAAATGACTTGCTTATTGTTCCATAACCATTGACGGCAAAACTAGGAATAAGGCACAGATTTCTTGACCTTTTGTCTACATAATGCTGATTCCATCTGTCTAAGTTTGCAGTACCATTTGAAGAGCAAAGTAAACTCTAGTTTTATTGTCAAATAGAAAGCCTTTTCGCAATCACCACGTACAACACTCAAAATCCTTGTCTTCCTTCATACAAACCACCTTAATACAAACACTCAAAGAGAACTCAGAGTTTATTTGGGGATCTGTAGAGTGAGGTTGTACCTGTCTGGCAGTCATTTCTGCTGTGTAGCATGTGTTTGTGAGTATGGTCAAAGCAGCTGAATAGTAGTTCAAAACCCATTCCCACCACTTTCTAAATGTATGGATTCAAATAAGGTTTTTGAAACTCTATTTTCAATTTTTCCAAATATTAAATAGGTATGATATTTATACCTACTTCTGATAACTATTTTGAATAAATGAATTATACATGAAAGTTCCTTAGAACAGGGGCTTGCGCACAAAATGCATTCAACACTTTTAGTTTTATTATTACTGTTGTTGCTACTATCATTATTGTTGAGAGTAACCCCCTCTGACATAATTACCAAGAACCAAACAATCAGGAAACAGAGCCTGTGTGTACTGTTTAATAAAGAGATGAATATAAAGCACTCATTTTCTGTGGTTTTGAAAGCATTCAGTAGAGCTTGAAATATACAAAGTCAAACATATGCATGGAGAATTGATGGCTAGGATTTCTTCTCTAATCATCAAGAATGGATTCTCAGCAGGAAAGGAAGTTGAACAACTGTATGAACAGAAGAACCGGCCATTCAAACGGTATCAACTCTGTGACTTTGTCTAGTTACTTAACTTCCTGAAATTTTAATTTTTTTCATGTTTATTCATTTTTTTTTGAAAAAGAAGAGAGACAGAGAGTGAGTTGGGGAGGGGGAGAGGGAGAGGGAGACACAGAATCCGAAGCAGGCTCCAGGCTCTGAGCTGTCAGCACAGAGCCCGACATGGGACTTGAATTCATGAACCGCAAGATCAGGACCTGAGCAGACTTAGGATGTTAAATGGACTGAGCCCCCCAGGAGCCCCTGAAACTAGATTCCACATTTGCTCGTTTGGGATCATCATATCTGTGCCCAGTATTTACAGAGGCTTCAATGAAACAATGTGATAGTTTGTGATATATAGTGGTGATACACAGCACAGTACAGTAGTTGACTTGAATCCTCACGGATGCAGGATTCTGTTTATAGAATTTATAGACTTTAGAACTCTAAATTGTGCTCTTTCTACTACTACTGTGTTTCAAAATTAATACAATTTTCCAGGTAAGTAAGCTAAAATTCTGAAAGTTTCTAACGTACTCAAAATAATGTTGTTGTTGTTTTTTTAAGTGACCCTGAAGTACATCATCATTTATTTCTTGCTGAAGTGCATCCTAATTTCTTTCCTATGCTATCCATTCTAAATTTTTCTCTATCTGGGGTAGCAACTTTGATTTCTCTAGATGTTTTACTGGGTGGCATGGGCCAAATTCTCATCCCCAAATCTTACTATAAACTCCACACAGTGTCTTTTACCAGCACTAATACCTTTCATGCTATAGAGTCAGCCAGATCATATGATCCGAGCGGCAGGACCCCTTGCATGGAACCTGAACTGTTTACAGAGCCCTTTTCGGCTCTGGGCCCCACTCAAATATGTCTGCCTATTGGGTCATCCAGGATACGCATTCGAGCGATGTCAGCAAGGGCGGTATTGCCTGTCTCCAGAACCTAAAGATACCTATGAGACTATGCCTCCTTTCTCACAGATAAGAAATAGAATCAACTGTCTTTTAGTTTGGAAGTCATGTTGCACCATGTCCCAGACCAGTGGAATCCTAAAATGTTCATTGATATATTGGTCCCCTGATTCTTCCTCATATTATCTCCTATCTCTCCAAGGGCCTCTACTAGGCGCGAACTTCTCGTTCATTCATCCCGGTTAGCGTGATGTCGTGATGTCATTATCGAATGGACAAGTGTGATATTCTAAGGTGTGTTGAGACAGTCCACTTTTCTTCAGTCTATATTTTGACAGAACACAAGAGGGTTTTCATGTCGCTCTGGGGAAAGACTATAAATGTATACCGTTATCTCCTGCATGTGAATGTAAACTATCTTTGATCCACCCTTTTGATGGGGATGAGGGAAAAAAAGATAAAAATCATTCACCAGATCGATGGCTGAATACCATGGACTTGAGACTATTTTAATCTGTTCTAGTAAATATAACACATCTGGTACTGTTGCTCAGTTAAATTGGTAGCATCCTACTATTATGTTACAGAATTCATCTGACTTTCATAAGGTAAATTAATGGAGAGATGGTAAAATAAATGGAGAGATGATAATATCCACTACTCTGTGTTCTCTAGGTTTTGGGTGGCACCAATCTGTGCCATTTTTCTAAATTTTTTTTTTCAGTAGCTATTTTGGCAAGAGAGTGAAAGAAAGGTTCAGTTTCAGAACGTTTACTTGGCCATCATCAGTACAATAGCTTTTATTCTCCAAGCAAAGGAGCCAATATGGAACGTAATAATTGAGTATGTCTATTCCAATTAAACATTCAGGGGCCAGGGTGAGCTATCCCTGGGCCAAAACACCATTTATTCTTTGGCTGCCTTATGCTTCAACTTCACCAGGGAAGTTGTAAAACCAGGTTTGAATGTTAACTTGGGTCCTCTATTCTTGAAATATTTAGCTATCCCCCACCCCCTCTTGTAAGTGGGTGAAGGCCCCTTGGAGAGGTATTGGAGAAACTTTATACTTGCCATACTTTTCTAGATGGTTTTCTCCTGAAGATCTGGCCTCTTCTTTAGTCACTAGATTCCAAATGTGAAGTTGTACAAGAAATCATGACTTTTATTGGGTGGCTACTCTCAATCTCCTCATCATCCAGTCTTCATTTCTTTTTTTAGTAAAGATCATGGAGTATGCTTTTGGCTATTGTCCGATTTACAATATTCGTAGCTCTCTATAGGTCAGGTCCTCCTGGCTGCCACACCAACCCTGCTGTTCATTATGATAATTACACCCCCTTGGCTTCTGAGAATTAAGCACTGCCATCTGGCTTCTTTTATTTGACACCCTATCACTGTCAATGCTACAAGAAGCCAATTGTGTAGTAATATCTTCCAATATCAAGACTAGTCCTCAGAGGAAAACCGGCACTGAGGTTCTCAGTGATGCTGATATTTTTTCAACAGTAGACCCTCTATACCAATTTGTTAAACAAAGTGTTTCCGGGCTGTACCATGGCAGATAATCACCCAGTGGGTTTTTCAGGCTCACCTCTGCTCTAACATGCCCGCTTCTTAAAGTTTCTTGAGCTCTTCTCCCATGATACGCCCTGAAAGTTATAGTTACTTTTACTTTATTTAATGTGCATCATAACATTCTCCAAGCTTCTACGAGCCCTTATAGTGGCATGTTGGCACAGCTTCCTGTACCCTTTTCAGTGCATTAAATCCTCTACTCCAGAAGTATGCTCACATACAGTACAGCATTTGCAATCAGGTCAATCTGATTTCAAACTTAGTGGTCCTCGATATATTTCCCCTTTGTTAGAAAGTTTTGCACTTTTCTTGTTTATATAAATACTGAAAAGTGTATCACCCTTTTTTAGAATTGACTTATGTTGTTTTTTAACAAAAAGTCTGAATTCATGCCAGTGAATTCTGCTCAGTTATGAAGAACAATGAATACTCACTTTCCTGGCTGATTTTTGTGAATTTCCCTTATATACATACAGAAAAATATAAGTAGGAGAACTTCTGTTTTTATAAGATACAATACATTTTCCTTAACAAAGTGTGTGAAATAGATTAAGTGATCAGTTTGATTGATTAATAAATGATTAAATAGGGGCGCCTGGGTGGCACAGTCGGTTAAGCGTCCGACATCAGCCAGGTCACGATCTCGCGGTCCGTGAGTTCGAGCCCCGCGACGGGCTCTTGGCTGATGGCTCGGAGCCTGGAGCCTGTTTCCGATTCTGTGTCTCCCTCTCTCTCTGCCCCTCCCCCGTTCATGCTCTGTCTCTCTCTGTCCCAAAAATAAATAAAAAACGTTGAAAAAAAAATTAAAAAAAAAAAATAATAAATGATTAAATAATCATAATTATCCATAATAAATAAATAGATATATTTGAAATCTACTTTGTTGGTTTTGTTCAGAGTGATACTGAGCATCTACAACAATGCCTAACACATAATGCTTTCTCAACAAATATTTGTTAATGAATGACCATTGGGAAATAATAGCTCTACACTTGCACGTATGTGTGTATGTGATGTACATTTATAGTGGCAATATGTCACTTTAACACAATTAAATATTTACAAATATTCAAACAATACGGGCTCCTGGGTGGCTCAGTCATTTAAGTGTCCGACTTTGGCTCAGGTCACGATCTCACGGCTCGTGGGTTCAAGACCCACATCAGGCTCTGTGTTGACAGCTCAGAGCCTGGAACCTGCTTCGGATTCTGTGTCTCCCTCTCTCTCTGCCCTTCCCCCACTTGCGCTCTGTCTTTCTCTGTCTCTCAAAAATGAATAAAAACATTTAAAAATTTTAAAAACATATTCAAACAATATAAATACAAGAAAAAGTAAAAGTTGTAGTTCACTTCAACTTAATTTATTTAATTTATTTGTTTAACAAAGAGGAAACTTCTATGTGATAATGACTGTGCAGGAGACCCAACACTCAGCAAAAATAGAATGATTCCCCCTGAGTAACCATTGTTATTATACCCGTGTTTATCTTTCCAGATATTTTCTTATCTATTTTTAAACACACACACACACACACACACACACACACGCCAAATGTACATTTTTTAACATAAATGAAATTGTGCTCTACATATGACTATGTAATAAGCATTTGGGGTTAAACTAGGGTATCTCAAACTTCTTTACCTCATGGCAAATGTAGAAAATAATATAATATTTATACAGCTCACAAGGAATGACTGGTTGTAACTTAACATATAATGGACATATCCTTTATTTAAATAATTTTGGTCATATCATTCTGAATCATGAAATAGTCTTTTAATAAGTTATTGAATCCAGGTTGCTAAATTTTAATTTGCAATTTCTGTCTATATATCTATAGGTGTGATTAGACAGTAGTTTTCTTTTATCTTTTTAAAAAAATCTATCTTTTCCAATGTTGGTATAAGGATTATCTTAGCTTTATAGAAGGAGTTGAAAAGCTCTGCATTTTATCTTAAGATCTGAGATTGTTTTTTACATAGATAAAGGGTTTATTTGCTCATAACATATTGATGATTCTCACCTGTAAATCTGTTTTGCCTTATTGCCTTTGGTGGGGAGTTAGAATGAGCTCTTGACTCTTTTCAATTTTTTTAAATAATTCTCAGTCTATTAAGATTATTTTCCTTTTCTTAAAATCAATTCGGTCATCTGGATTTTCTAGAAATATCATTCTTTTCAACTCACTTTTAAAATTATATATTTTTAATGTATTTTTTTCTCTGTAGCGGATGTGTACTTTCTCATTTAAAGTGAGTTTGTGGTTTCCCTCATTTCTTCTCAGGCCTGGCTGGCTGCTATACTGAACGGGCCAGATTTGTGAGCAAGCTGACTTCCCTTTTAGTTAGTCGATTGATCTGCTCCCACCCCACTAACTGCCAGAAAGAGTGTCTTCACTCTGCTTAAGAACTGTGTCAATGCCTTTCACACTTTCAGCATTGGGTGCAACTGCGTTTCTTCTTTCTGTCCTTATTATCATTATCATCATCATCATCATCCATTATGAAGTCTGAAATCATAACATACTCTGATTGGCTTCACCACTCTGCCTGACACACAGCTAGAAACCCTCATCAGGAGCACCTCTTATTTTTAGGTGAGTCATATGCTGCAAGGGGCCACCATTGTATTATATTGTCGGAGGAACACAGTCGGACCAACTCCTCCACAGTCAAGCCTTCACGCGACCCACTGACATAATTGCCCCACTGACTACTCACTCTCTCTGCACCTTAATCCTGAGCTGAACTTTTTCCTGGTCCACATTGGCAAGAACTGCTTTTACCTTCAGAGTTAGGACTTCTCTGTTCTAACGTCTATGTCAATCTGATTCCACATGCGTTCTGACTGCCAGAGTTTTTCAAAATGTCTATGTTGCTGATGGTATCTCTTCCCCGCCTGCAGTCTACGCTGAATGTGCACAAGTATTATAGTATTCACCTCGACCTCACAAATTGTAATTAATGGTCATCTTGCCATTTTGATGGGTTGAAAGCAGAAAACGTTTAGAGGCTAGAGAGCTGACATTTGTATAATATCTGTTTACTGAATGTCGCTATTCATGTGGAAATTATAAGTAATTTTATAGTTCTGTGTATACAACTATATAATGTGTAAATTAAGAATTATAAAGTAATTTTACGTTGTATGTGCAGCTGTCCTTTTTCTCGCTTTTTGTTGAACCGTTTTCAAAATTTCCAACAGCCCAGTGTGGACCGGTTTTGAGAGTGTGGTTGGAAAGCATTTCCACCACCATGCAAAGAGTTTCTAATACATGTCAGCACTGTCTGATTTTAAAGTATGTGCATCTTTCAGCACCCAGATTCCCATTCATGACAAGTGACATGTGGACTTTTAGTGCTCCCAGCACCGGGGACTGTCTTTCCTACTCAGACCGTGAAGTCCTTCCAGAATTCTGCAGCATTACTCACCTTGATTATGCCACCAGTCTCTTTGATGGGAGGCTCACCCGCTTCCTTTAAGAATAAGGATGCGGTTGAAGGTTTAACTTCAAACATTTAAGGCACTTAAGGTGCCAGGTCCAATTTATTTACAGCTTCTGATCGATGTCTACTTTCTGAGAGGAGCATGCATTGTAGATCCAGATCAGCTGCCTTCGTGCCCTCGTCATCCCCGTGCCCACGTGAAGTGGGCACCCTTCTCTAGGACCGCTCGGTGCCAGACTCATCGTTTGGTGTCAGTCCTAAACCAAATCTTGGCCTTCTTGTCTTTGTAATTCTGAGAAGCTAACTGAAGAGATGTTTGGACAGCACATGCAGGAATAGTGTTCAAATCGGAGCCCCTTAGGAAAATTGAGTGCATGTTTGCAAACCAAAAAATCCAACTTTTATTAAGGTTTTCAACAATCCTGCTCAATCTGGTTTGGAGCCGATAAAGTATGAAAACCAAAGTAGTTCGTGGGGTAAAAGACTATCCCCTTTTGAACAATGTTGGTTGTGGTTTGTTTACGATTCTGGCGTGGTTTATAATGTTCTAGTATAATCTTCCCAGAAAGAAAACGTGGTGTTTGGTGGGGGGACAATGAATGGGCAGCAACATAGAGGACATGGCTTTTAATCCTCTATCTGTCACTGAGTTGTTTGACCTTCGCCACCTGACCTGTCTGGCCATGAGCTTCCACGGCTCGGAAATCATCTTTTAAGTTTCCTCTTATTTTCTAAGAATCTGTTTTCGATGCTACTGATTGTGTTTTTTGTTTTACGATTAGGCTCGGAGAAAGTCATGAAAATTCCCATACAAGTAAATAGGCAATCATAATAATGACAAAAACAAAAATTAGAATCCACGACTTCATTTTTTTCCCCTAGCAAGTCTGTAGTTATTCCAGTATTGTCTACAGGTATCTGATTTTATGGGAGTGCCATATTTAAACATTCATTATCAACTCATGCAATCAGACTTAAGTGCACCTAAGTACACCATCTGTCTTTTTCTTTCTTATATATTCCTCTGTAGTCACACACAGATATCTGCTATTCTAGTAGTGTCTGGAGCCTATTATAGCTGCACCAGTTACAGTGCAATCAGCAGAGGAGGCATTCCCTTCCAAGTCCTGATTTTCAGAATTTAACAGCACCAACATTTATAACGGCTCTACCCTTAAATGTGATACTTTCACACTTTTCGACACAGGTGTGTATTTTATTTCTCAAGGCTCCAAAGGCAAAGTCTATCTTTGGGGGAATAGTTCAAAGCTTGGACCTCTTTTGAAAAAGCCAAAGCATGACAGACAATGTTTTGCAAAGCCAGGAGGCTTCTGGTCAAGCTGCACAGTCATGCAAACCACTTCAAGGCTACAATGCAGGCAGAGAATGGTGGGAACGTGGTCGGCTCATTCTAGTCCCTGGGGCAGAAGCTTGGTCCTTTTGATTGGGTTCCACAGCCCTGTTATTTGAGCAGTGTGTCTGGTCTCAGCCCAAAGAGGCATCAGTTCTTTCTCTGCAAAGGAAACTGAACACACCTTTTCAACACACCGGTGATGACTTGGTGGCAGGGGGACCCAACTGTACCGAGCGTCGGCGACAGGTCTTACATTTTGGCAGCGTGAGCATATACATGAATAGAACATGGAACTAGGATTGGGGCCTCCTGGAAACCAAATGAGATCCTGAGGGCGTATTCTGGAATAATCAACCGCACATCATTGAAATAAAATTCCCCAAAGTATGTTGACCCCTGACATTGAGCTCTTTTACTATATATGCTCTCTTGGGAGAGAAATAGTTGTAGTAATACAGAGGAATTGGCTTTTTAAATTAGTCAGCCTTCATTTCAGTTCCCACGCCCTGCCACTAATTATGTGGTTTAAGCAGGTTGCTTAACCTTCTTTAGCCCTGCTTGCCTCTCAGGTGGTACGGTGATCACAAGACCATTGTTCATAGTCTTTGGGAAGATCGACAAGAGCCCAATGTACCAGAGGTATATGGTTACCTCTGCACAAAAGAGAAAAGGAGGGGCGCCTGGGTGGCTCAGTCGGTTAAGCGGCCGACTTCGGCTCAGGTCATGATTTCACGGTCCGTGAGTTCGAGCCCCGCGTCGGGCTCTGTGCTGACAGCTCAGAGCCTGGAGCCTGTTTCGGATTCTGTGTCTCCCTCTCTCTCTCTGCTCCTCCCCCGTTCATGCTCTGTCTCTCTCTGTCTCAAAAATAAAAATAAAAAACGTTAAAACAAAACAAAACAGAAGAGAGAAGGAAAAGTAATACTATACAGTATTAACTACATGCCAGGCTCTATTCGAGTAACTTTCATATATTTTCTCAGTCCTCGTAACAACCAAGAGATAGACACTATTAGTATCCCTACAATATAGACGAGATATTTGCAGAGAGGTCAATTAAGCTGTCTAAGGGCATTCAGCTGGTTCTCTGTGGCATCAATATTTGGGCCCAGGAGATCTGACCCACCCCCACCATGCCCCTGCCCAGCCCATGCTGTCATCTACTAATCTGTATTGTCTTGAAGAAAGCCAAGCAGTTGACCACCCACCTCGCCCAGTGCACAAGTATGCTAAAAAATATATCATTTTCTATGCCTATTTGTCCACAGCTCTTTTGGCATCACATTGTCTTTCTTGACCACAACTGGTTGAACTACTAAAGGGCCTGACTCCAGGATTGTCCATCCATAAATAGGCCAGGAAGTGATAATTTGGCCAAATGCAAAAAGTGGGACAGTAAGTTTTTCTCATTAAGGAATTTGAATGAAGAAGTGCAGAGAGAATTTGTCCATAAGCAATGGCATTAACAGCTGAGACAAGAGGCTAGCGGAGAATAGCTGTGGTAAAATCAGTTTTATTAGCCCACATTTGAATGCATCATGGATACTTTTAAGGACCAAAACACTTGTCTTTTTCTTCTATGATATCATTGTTTTACCATTAAAAAAAAATCTGAAATCTGAATCATTTAGAACTTGAGAGATACACAAAGAGGCTCACGGAACGAAGTGGTCCTCTGAGTGTGCTTTAACTGTATCTCCGTTGTTTAAAATTCTTCCCAGGCATTTTTTCAATGTTTTAGATTCTTCTTTCCAAGGTGAACACCTTTTTTTTTCATGTTTATTAATCATTTTGGTACACACCAGGACCGATTTGGGTCCACAGTAAATTCTGGAGGCCCTGATAGGTTTGGCTTAGAGTGGTAGCAGGTGCCTTAATAAGGAACATAGTAAGATCTTGAGGTAAGAGCAGGAGAAAAGAAGACAGGGAAAAGGTGGAAAACCTCTCTCAGGCCCACTTCCTAGCTATTTCCCTAAAGCCTAACCATCTCCCTTCTCCCAGTGCTTGGTTTCCTCTTTTTTTTTCCTCCTTTATCTTCATAAGACCAAATATATTTCTTAGGATCTCATCACTGCTATTCCTCCAACACTATGAACACTATTATTTATCTTAAGGAGGGCCATATTTCCCAACCAACTGCCCTGGGGATACTCTGGCCATAAGGCCAGAATAACTTCCTCTTCTCTCAGATGGAACAGAATCTGATACAAGATAGAAGTATCCTTGCTCAATACAGTAGCCTCCAACCATATATGGACATTGAACACTTGAAATGTGGTTAATCCAAAGCAAGGGTCTGCCTATAAGTGTAAAGTACACACTGGATTTCAAAAACTTATTGCCAATAAAAGAATAAAAGGTATCTTATCATATTTACATTGATTACCTGCTGAAAAAAAGCACTTTGGAATATTTGCTTAAATAAAATATAGTATTGCTATTAATTTCAATCTTTCCTTTTATTTATTTTTTTTTTAATTTTTTTTTTCAACGTTTATTTATTTTTGGGACAGAGAGACAGAGCATGAACGGGGGAGGGGCAGAGAGAGAGGGAGACACAGAATCGGAAACAGGTTCCAGGCTCTGAGCCATCAGCCCAGAGCCCGACGCGGGGCTCGAACTCCCGGACCGTGAGATCGTGACCCGGCTGAAGTCGGACGCTTAACCGACTGCGCCACCCAGGCGCCCCATCCTTTTATTTTTTTTTAATGTGGCTACTAGAAAATTTAAAATTATATATGTGGCTTCCCTTATATTTAGGTGGGGTTGCACTGGTGTAGAAGTTGACAGCAATCTTATTTTCATTTTTATTAAAATATTGGAATTAATAGCGATGTTAATGCAGGTATTTTAAAATTACATGAAATTACAGCGAAGTGTTGCTACGGCCATTTTGCTTTATAGCCATCTCTGACAGTGAGGAATTCTATGCAAACCAAAATGATAAGAAATGAGTCAGCAGAAATTCTAAAGGAAGGAAAATATACAGAAGTAGTACAAGACCAGGAACCCAAGCTTCATAAATCTGCATGAAAAATAGATGACAATATAGACAAGAGTTGAGAAGATAACTCTGCCTCCTGGGCAAAGGGCAGATGTCCCCAGGTCCAGCTCTTGAGGTCCCCATCTTGGATCTGGAGCCATCCTTCAGTTCCAGCTCTTTCCAAGGATATGGGTGTGTCACTTCACAGTAAGCCTCCTACTCCCAGAGGAAACTTTTCTTGTCTTTGTTAAGCACCTTCTGTTAGGAAACCAGGCTGGAACGCTGGCGGAAAAACGAAGCAGCACTCGGAGATCTTGGTGGATTGGAGATTTATTGAACACCAGCGGACTCAGAGGAGACCTTTCCTCCAAAGATCTGAGCCCTGAATGAAGGGGGGAAGGGTAATTTATAGTTGTCACCTTCCATATCTGTGGCGGCTTTTTGCGGCAAACAGGGCAAGAAGAACCCGGAAGAGGGGGTCTCGAAGCTAGAGACCAGATCTTGTTTTAGTCCCATCAGCCATCGTATGGTGTAAAACTTTATTCATTTTCCCAACATTTCAACATACAAAGCACCTTTCTTTTGCTCGGGAGTGTAATAGTGAATAAACCAAGCAGGTCTCTGCTTACACTTTGAGGGAAAGAAACCAGTAATATAGAAATAATCAGTATGAAATAGCTATGAAACAATAGCTAAGCACAAAAACAAAACAAAACAAAACGAAAACTGATGTAGTGAAAAGATCTCTAAAGACTGTAAGACAGGTTGATTCCACAGAGGGTTTTTGTCAGAAGATGACTACTCCTTATTCAGGAAGTAACCATTGAGCTGAGATGTGGAAAGTGAAAAAGAGCCATTCATGCAAAGAGCCTGGGGTATGGAGAGGAAAGGGGAAAACTTTCCAGAGAGGAACAGCAGGTACAATGTCTCTAAGGCAGAAAGATATTTAGTTTGTTGGAGAAACAACGTGATTATGATTGGAGGGAAGGAAGGTGGTGTGAGAGAAAATGAAAGAGTCAGACAAGGGACCTTGTCTAATATAGTCATGTAAACAATTTGAATTTTATTTTGAATGCACTGGAAAGCCATTGAAGAGTGCTAAGCTGTGGAATTGATGAGGTTTTGGGGTGATAGTGGGGTTTGTGGGGTCCAGAGTCGACGGCCAAGAAAATTCTTGAAGACGTCTTTGGTGCAAAAAGGTGATTTTATTGAAGTACGGGGACAGG
The DNA here is from genome assembly GCF_022079265.1 of Lynx rufus. NCBI lineage: Eukaryota > Metazoa > Chordata > Mammalia > Carnivora > Felidae > Lynx > Lynx rufus. Next base: position 15,794,884 of record NW_025814845.1, read on the forward strand.
ACCAGTGGGCAGGAAGAGCTTCCTGTGGGCCATGAAGAGATGCCGGTTAAATACTATGGAGTTGGGGGAGGTAAAGTCCAGGGGAAGTTTCCAGTGAGATTTTCATATGCTAAAGACGACTCACAGGATTCTGGAGGCCTAGCTATTGTCAGACTAAGGTTGTTTTTCCCTCTAGCAAAGTATTAGCATGAAGACAGTGGGGAGTTCCTGGAGAACCGGTTTACTCTGCCAGCCTCAAGTGTTTGTCAATGGGCTGCAGGTTATAAGGAAATTTAGTTCTGCCATTTCCTTCTGCCTTTGTTCCCCACATCACTATGGAGGGGCGATGGAGACTTAGATCCTGCAGGACTATGATCTCTATCAGTTACCCATTTGTTTTTCCCCTTTTCTTTGTTCTTGGGCAGCCAGGAGTGCCTGAGGAATAACATACAAATCCCACCTTGGCTGGGGGGGGGGGGGAGGGGGGGCGGTGTTTGCAGCCTGTCGCATCGCCTTATGCTCCCTCCTCACAATGATACAACCAATTAGGAATCTACCACAGTGGTCCAAGCAAGGTGTGATAGAAGCTTGCATTTGAATAATCCCTGCTCCTTTTGAATCAACATAATACAGGACTGTGCCATTTAAATGACATGTATTGAATTTACCAAGAAACAGTAATATTCAGCTAGTTTTTAAATGTTCAATTCTAAACTGCGTCTGGTTTCTTGGCCATTTAGTATTTCTAACATAAAACGCATTGTTTCATCTAAGATATCAATGGTTAGCACTTTAGGCTCCAAAGAGAGGATGTTTACTTCACCTGAGTACATTTATTACCTCATAACCAATCTTGGGCAAGAGTTAGCAGGGCTCAGTAGAAATGTCAGAAGAGCCAAAAAAACTTGTGTTCAGGTCCTGGCTTATTCAGCTTCTGACTGTGTCCTTGGGTGAACCACTTCCACAAAGCCTCAGTTTATTTCCCTATAAACTGTATTTGTTCTGTAAGTTATTGTATGGATCAAGAAAAGTGAACATGCTATAAAACTCAGAAACTTTCTATAAATACAGGGTGCTATTGACAGCTGGAGTCACAACCTCAAAGCATCTTCAAGGACTAGGTGGGCCTGGCTCTGTGTAAGGGGGATCCGTTGGGCCTGTGGGTGATTTCTGCCATTGTGGTAATAAAAGCCCAATGTTGTCTGACATTTCAATTCTTTCTTCAAAAGAAAATCTATAAATCTTGATCTTGGGGGGGGGGTAAAAATCTCCATTTTTAAGTTTTGATAGCTAATTAAAATATAATTCAAAAAAATAATTTTGTAGACCAAATAAATCATATCCATGGGCCAAAGCTGGATAGAGATCAGTCTATTAACTTTTATTGTCTCCAATTTACATGGTCGCTAACACCCCCCAAACCTCCATGTTGGCACCTTAAGTTAAGAGTATTTATTGTACTGATTGTATCAAATATAGTCCAATCTTGTAGTCACCAATTATTTGTAATTATTTCCATGATGAGGGTTTTTCACTTCAGGTGGCCAATTACTTCCTATCAAATTATCACTGAAAACCATTATTTTCATTTCCATTTGTAGACATCTCAAGACTTTATTTTCCATTTGGTACAAGTAAATGAAAAGGAAATAATAACAGCCAATGCAATTATGACTGTGATCTTATCTGTCTGGATTGATTAGAAGTCCTTACTCTAATCATGCAAACTCTTTGTTAATGTTAAGTTTATTATCACCCAGTTTCAGATGTAGTGATGTTTTTAGAGATTTCACTCATTTTATATTTTTATTTTACAAGATGGTAGGGAATGCAGGAGAGGAAAAAGGAAAAAGACCTAGTTACCAAAGGGACCTAGTTTTCCTATAAATTGGCTTCCCCACACTGATCTCTGTGAAAATCTTTCTCCATTTATCAAAACTCTGTCTCTGGTGAATTTCAGTGAATTACGATGGAGTGTTGCTAATTCATACTAATGAGTGGGATACCCAGTGCAGATTATTGAATTCTGAGAATTAGCAAGTGAACAACAAAAAAAAAGGAGGGTGGGGGGAGGAATGACAATAAATTGAGACCACTGCATCACCAAAATGTCCTTTGTTCACTTGTTTTCTTAGTTATAAGCTAGTTTTTAATTAATTAGGTGAATATATCATTGCTATTAGTGCAAATTATGTCCCTAGAGCTTTCCGACATTAAATATTAGTTAAAAATCAGGTGCAAGTTTATTTGGCAGCAAGTTGAAATAAAGCATTGGCAAAAGAACAAGGAGAGATTTAGATTGGTACTAAATTCACTAACTTTCCACTTAATATAGTATTCTTTTTTTTTTTTAGCCTTGCCATCAGTACTTGGTATTAAATATGATTCTCAGTTATCAGCCAAGAAAATCGACCAGTATTCCAAAGGAGGGCTGTCCACTGTTGAACATTTACCTGCCTAAAGTAATGGCAACTAGATGTTCATAGGTGTTGGCATGGTTGCTGCTTCTCCAGGTAGCCCCACAAATACCTTAGGGTGCAAACAGTTCCCGGCCCCCTCCATTTTCTTAGGAAAACGAAGGAAGAAAGATTGGGTAGAATGTACTGAAAAATACAATTAAGTTTAAGAAAAATGTTAAGCATTGGAGACCTCCTTATTTTATTTATTTTTTAAGGCTTATTTAAGTAATCTCTATACCCAATGTGGGGCTTGAACTCACGGCCCCAGGATCAAGACCCACATGCTCTACAGGCTGAGCCAGCCAGGTGCCCCCAAAAGCTCCTTATTTCATAGGTGATGAAAATGCAGTTCCAAGAGAAAGAGAGAGAGAGAGAGAGAGAGAATGAGGTCCCATAGAGGGAGATGAGTTTCATGCTTTCTTCAATATACCTCCTGGATGCTGAAAGATGCCTCGTACTCCTCACATTTTTGTTTCTTCTTTTAATGAATGTAAGGCGGTATGAACTAGGATTGAATTGGTTTCCTGCTCATACTGTGCCTACAACACCTCGTAGAATTTATAAGCAAATAATAATCACTCAGTAAACATGCATTAAGTGGCAGTGCTTACATTGCACCAGGATCTAAGGACACAGAGCTGTGGATCTTTCCTTTAGGGAGCGCACATTCTTGAGAAGGAAAGAAAAAATAAGCAAATAAATACAGTAGGATGTTTCTGTGATGTAGGGTAAACTCAGATTTCCTTGAAAGCCCAGAGTAGGAGAAGCGAGCCCAAGAGTAGGGTCGGAAAAGTCCCCTAGTAGGAAATGGTTGAGCTGAACTGTCAAGAATCATATTTACTTAGCTGGAGAAGGTTGGAAAAATGTTTAGGAAACTTCACCCAGTTCACTGTGTGGAGTGAGTAGAAAAGAACCCAGCAGGTAGGTAGGAAATAATTATAAAAGACCTGTTATGCCTTGTGAGCTGCTTATGTTTTATTTGGTTGTCATCAGGAGCAGTACCAAAGAGGGACCAAAGGGACAAGACTGGGGGCAAGAAGCTCAATGAGAAGACTTGCAAGGGTCTACTTGAGATTTGACAAGGGCCCCCTGGGATCTCTTATGGCTACCCTGAGCATAGTTCCACCCCTAGTGGTATATAGGATTTCTGGAAAAGTACCTTTCCCCCAATTTTAGCCTGTAGTTTGAATGAAATGACTTCATTCTCAGCTTCAAGGGTGATTCTCAATTAACTTAAGCTAATCACTAAATTCACTCACTTGACCATAGTAATTAAATTGAGACTGGACATGTGACTCAAGGTCAGTAAATGAGACCAGAGAATATCTGGACTGGGGCTTTTGGAAAAGAATCTCCCTTGCTCTTCTGGGAGAACCACTGGAAGTAATATTCTCTATTCTGGAACCAGGGCACATGTAGTCTGGACAATATTGGCCACCATATTATAAACAGAAAGAAAATCAACTGTTAGATTAAGCCAGCACTACAGAAAGAAAACATAGAGAAGTCAATGCAGCAAACCTTACTTTAAGTCTACACTAACTTTGGGTCTTAGAGTTATGCAGAATTATGAATTATTTGTAATCAGCTATGTTATTTCAAGGTGTTGTGGTTTTTTTTTCCCCCTCACTTGGACATTCCTGTTCCTGGAAGCATCTTAACTGCTAAAAACCTGGTTGCAGCAGTGACAGTCTGCATAAAGGTAGAAAATTAGATGACCTCTTCCAGTTTCTTCATTCTCATGATTCCACCTCACTTCTTGTTTATTAAGAAAATGTGAAGCCTGCACACCGCAGGCTGATGACTGAAGAAAAATGGCAAAAACATCACAAGAGTCAAATGACTCCTCCACAGTCCCCTGACAGCTTTTCTCCCTTCCTCTCTCCCAGCCTGCCTGTCTTTGGCTGCCAAGAATTTGCTGTTTGCTTCTCACTTCCCTCATCCAATCCACACTGAGAAGATAACGTGCCCAGCTAGCTCCAGAACAGAAAGCTGAATGTTGGCACACATTTCGCCTTGAATGAAAATAACCTACCCGTGCAGAGTGGCCTCTGCTCTCCAGGGCTGAGACTGTACTGGGTTCAGTGGTGAGTTCTTCGGCCGTCTGGTCCTGGGATTTCAACTAATGGCTTTGGGGTTTTGCACAAGCCAAACGCGCCTGGCTTTAATGTTGCCACCATGGATAAGATCTTGTCATGTTGTATGATATTACATAGTTACTCCAAAGGGGCTTTCTGGCTAAGTGACAGCATTTGACATGTCTCTAATATTGACAGGAGTGGTGACTTTCAAGTGTTCTATTTATTTCAGGTAGAAAGGGCGCAGAGATTCTTTAAATAAGATAAACACATGCAAAGGAACCTTCTAGCTGGGTATAGTAAAAATATCAAGGGGGTTTGAATACTGGCTCTGCTCTTTTCTTGTCATGGACCACTGGTCAAAGTTAGAGACTCAGCCTATCACCGTGGAATGGAAATGATGATACTGCCTACCTTTAAGCATCATACATTTTTAAGTAGGCTCCACGCCCTGTGCAGGGCCCAACTCAGGGCTCAACCTCACGACCCTTAGATCAAGACCTGAGCTGAGATAAAGAATCAAATGCTTAACAGACTGAGCCACCCAGGCACCCACAAGCACCATAATTATATTATCTCATGTGTCTAAGTGTCTTGTGTGATGCCTGGCTCATTGTAGACCAATCATGGCACATATATTAATTGGGATTTCCTGCAATGCCTATAAACTTTTCTAAGTAAACAGCTATAATCAAGCCCTTAACTCTGAAAATCCTTAGACAACCTTGTTTCTACCACAAGGCTTGGCTCCTTTGGCCACAGATGAGCATACCATTGATAGCCAGACCCAATATAGCTGACCCATGAGGTGACCGAGAAATTACAACCTGGCATGGTGCTTGAATATGACCTGCTTCCAAGAACTTAGTGGACTCTTGCTTGAGTTCTGAAAGAATCAGGGGGTCAGTAACAAAGATTGAGACTGAAAGGATTTATACAGAGAAGCCGTGTTATAAGACTAAGCCATGAAGAGTCACAGAGGTTATGAGAAAGGAGACCACGTGTCAAGTGGCAAAATTCAGAAAGATTTATAGACAGAAAGAATCAATGGGTTTATGGTGAGAGAAATAGATTAACCCAGAGAGAAACAAATGTATTCAGAATAGCTGAATTACATGAGTGGCAAAGCATACAATTGAGACCTTTGAGACATTTGAGAAATGAACATTTTGCTAAGACCTTGCAACCCCCAATAGATCATCTACAGGCAGGATGGTCTAGGGGGAGGCTATATAGTAGAACTGTTGATGATATAACTCTGAAATCAGAGCAGCTGGGCTCAAGTCCTAGCTCTGTCACTAACTAGCTGTGGGAATTTGGGCAAGTTTTTCAACCTCTACACTGCCTCGGTTTCTTCTATAACACAAGGAAACATGGGACCTACCATTAGAGCCATTATGAGGGTTAAATACACGTGAAGGCTTAGTACATTACTGGTGCAGAGTCATTTTTCAATAAATAAATATTAGACATTATTAGCTTTCATCAACTATGCCTCAATAGTCATAAAACTGACATGTAAGCAGCCCCTCAGCTCCAGTATAACTCTTGTCTCCCTTATGTCCAAATGCATCTTATAATTAACATCACTGTCAATCACAAGAGCCTAATTAAATAAATATCTATTATCAGTTTTGTTTGAAGAACAAGATATACAAGGACAAAAAAGGAGATTAAATGTTAAATACAATAGTAATAGTTACCTTTTGTGTGTTCTAACAATTTTTGTGCTGTTCATTCAGTCCTTTACCTATTTGGTCATTCATTTATTTAGTCTTCAAAGATGTATTGAATTTCAACAATGTTGGAAAGTCATTTTGAAAATGCAGCCCTGTACTTATGGAGTTTCAAGACCCTGTAGCATTAAGCAAACAGTGATGCAGGATCATTTTAGAACCGAAATCTGAGGGTGAACAATCTTCTTACTTCCTTACCTCATTTAGCTAGTAACTCAAAAATCATCTTTTCAGAGAGTTCTTGTGTAACAGAATGTATTAATGAAGATAAGATAGGTAATATGGTGGTTAATAAACTAACACCATATTATTGGCTTACCAAAACATATATTTGTTTTTCATATTATGTGTGCAAAGTTGGTTAGTCAGGTGGTCTGTACCCTACTCAATCACTAATGGAGCCAGGTTGATGAAAACTCTGCCATCTTTTATCGGAATTATCTGGAACATGCAGCCTCCCATGGCCTCAGTGGCAGAAGAAGAATGGTCATAGAGCCATTTCACAGCCTCTCTGAAATGCTCTTAGTGGAAATTACCACATCACTTTTGCATTGGTCCAAATCAGTAATGTGGGCCAATGTAAGTGCAAGGGGCTGGAAAGTCTTCTCAGATACCAGGGAACACAGAGAACTAGTCATCTGTCCTGGACCATCTCATTCAAAGTGTAACTCCAACTCTAATCCTTCCCATCCTCTTCCCTGGATGAAGTCTTTATCACCATTTAATATATATCTCCTAACTAGAATGTAAGCTTTAAGAAGGAAAGCATTCTTGTTTCATCTTGTACACAGATACATTCCCTAGCATCCAGAACAATGTTTGGCACAGATAAGGCACTCAGGAAGTGTCTGTTACATAGGGGCACCTGGGTGGCTCAGTCGGTTGAGCGGCCAACTTTGGCTCAGGTCACGATCTCGCAGTCTGTGAGTTCAAGCCCTGCATCGGGCTCTGTGCTGACAGCTTGGAGCCTGTTTCAGATTCTGTGTCTCCCTCTCTCTGACCCTCCCCCATTCATGCTCTGTCTCTCTCTGTCTCAAAAATAAACGTTTAAAAAAAATTTTTAAAAGAAGTGTCTGTTACATAAATGAATCAACGAATCTTTTTGGTGGCAAGGGGTAGCAAGTTTAAGTTGTAAGGAGCATTAAAAAAAAAATTAAAATAGGAAAGAATTTGTTTTGTTCAAAATAAAAGGATTAAGTGAAGACAACTGAACTCCTCTGGTTGCTGGCCGCGGTGGGATCCGATCAACCAATGAGTAATTCTCAGAACCTGAGGATCTCAGTAGTTCCAGGTTTTGTTTTTTCTTCTAATCATGAGTCATACCATGTTCTCAGTCTTCCTGAGTGAATTGAAAAGGAAGTGTATTGGGGAAACAATGGAAACCAAAATGGAAATTCTGGGTTCTAGTTCCAGCTGTCACTCACTAGTCATATGACTTTAGTCAATACACTTCATCTTTCCATGCCTTAGTTACTGTACCTTTAATAAGGATGATACCCTTTCTCCCTTCTACCTAAGAGACAATCTACTAAGAAAGACCTCTGTAACCCAACTCAATTTTATAAAGTATTCTCAGTATAACAACTTACTTGCTGCTTATGCAAACTCCTCCGGGAGAAGTTGATCAACGGTCAGTCCCCACCCTCTCAACTTCTTGCTACACTCTACAGGCATCTGAAAACTGAAAGGCAGAAAGGTGGATTTACCAACTAGTAGAGGGGATTCACATCTCTTATTTAGATTCCAAATCCATTGTTTTTTTTTTCCCTTCACACCACAAAAGTATTTGTAAAATGTAAATATATTTTAATGTTGTGATCTGAGTTCTGAGGGGAATACATTCCCTTTTTCAAATTCCATTTTCCTGTTGGATATACCAAGACAGAAAACACAGTCTTGGTCCTATGTCTTGGGGCCCATGAGTAACCCCATGGCAGCAAAAGAAAAGGAGGCTACATAGCTTGTCACTGCAGGGAAACCCAATGGAGAAAAAGCCATGCTCCATGTAGGTAGTAAAGCAAAGTGAGGGAGGGCTTTAGAAGGAATGCTTGGGAGTGGTTATTTTCACCCTCAACTCTAAGTGCCAAAGCAACACGATGTTCTATAGGAAACCATTATACTAAGGAAGTGACCCCAGATGGCACCAAGGGCACACTTCATCTCGAAGACATGAAATTGCTGGACTATGAGAACTGAAGCAATTCCTAGAAATGGGGACTCAGAAGGCCAGTGTAGGCTATGTGTTGTTCAAGGTGAATCCAACTGGATCAATGCCATCTTGCCAATGAAAGTCACAAACGATTCCATAAAGTCATACTATAGAGGTTAAGGAGCAGGCATGTTTGGAGAATGGGGAAACGTTACATCAGCCAAGGGTCAGCTAGATGGGGGAGGCAAGAGTCTACCTGATCCTCCCATCATCCCACAGAGAGTTAGCTCAGAACCAGGACGTGGCTGTGCATGTGGGGCAAATCTGCATTCCAGGGAAGGGACCATGGCTCACTCCTCATTCACTATTTTTATGGCAAGTATGAGAAAGGAGTCTTATCTATAGAGAATGCACAGTCATCTTGCCACCAGATGATCTGATGGGGTTACCAGCAGTTTTAAGCATTGTCCATCCCTGGAGTCTCTAGCACCATGAGAATGTTCAGGTCCTTTCTAAATTTTTTTAATGTTTATTTATTCTTGAGAGAGACAGAGAGAGAGAATGAGTGGGGGAGAGGCAGAGAGAGAGGTAAGCACAGAATCGAAAGTAGGCTCCAGGCTCTGGGCTGTCAGCACAGAGCCCGAGGTGGGGCTAGAACTCATGACCATGAGATCACGACCTGAGCCAAAGTCAGACGCTCAACCAACTGAGCCACCAAGGCACCCCCATGTCCCTTTCTGGAAGGAAGGAGACCCCAGCCTATGAAAAGTCAACCTGAGTGCAGTCCCTCCCCCTGGGGAAAACATTAAGGAAAGGGTTGCTGGCCCCACCAGCTCAGTGTCCAAGCATTCCAGAATGAGCACCCGGAGTCACTTTCCAATGGCTCAGATCCTCTACCACACTGTGTCACGGCCCTGGTGTCCCCTAGTGTGTTAGAGAAAAAGTTACTAAGCAAAAAGAACCTCGCATGGCTGAGGCAACTTCATCAATATAGTTTGTTAATTAAAATAAGACCTGAATCAGAGTTGTGTTTTTTTTTTAAATAAACTAAATAAGATATAATTTATACTGATTTTTTTGTTTCATTCTGTTGCCACTTAAAAAAAAAAAAATGATTCCAAGGCTGCGTTCCATAAGGGCATTTCATTAACTGGTTGAATTTAAGTGACTTAATTGATGTAGTTAAAGCATTAACTCTGCTGATAAAAAATAAAATGACTCAGGGCAAACACACTGTCATATTGTTATTATTGAACACGGACTGCAAAGCGCCAGCCCAGGAGTTGCAGCAGAGCACAGTTAGACACGGTCCGTGTCCCAGGGGCATGCAATCCCAGCAAGGTTGTTATATGGTATTCATTGCAATTTGATGAACTTCATTTATCTAGACAGCCACTTATTTAGGATGAATTGGAACCTACTGAATCATCTTAATTCAGAGGCTTCTACTGCACCATGGGTCTGCAGCAGCTATTAAACTTGAGAAGATTCGGCGGCCATGACACAATGAATGTATTATTCCCACAAAATTATCTGGGTGTGATGAATCATCAGCTTTATGGACAGGTGTTGGGTGATACCCACTCTCACCTTTCTACCCCCTTAGGTTTGTAAGTATGATATCAGTGCTGCAATCACAGTTACTCATCTTCCCCGATGAAGAAGTTATCTGTCACAGATGATGCTATTTCCCCAATAGCACAATCATTCAATTCTTGGGGAAAAAAAAATCACACAGCCTGAAACCCTGATACAAGGAGAGGGTTCCCCTAGGCACTGAGTTCTCTGAAGCGATGAGTTAATGAGGAGAGAATAGTTCTCTCCGTAACAGATACCTCCACTTTATGGCATTCTATTACTAATTGAGAGTAGGAACTCCCATAAACTATACTTGGAGGATTTATTTGGATTATTTACAAGGCCAAGGGAAAAAAAACATGCAAATAGAGACGTACATGTAGAATGAATCCAATTGCCAAACACTCGTACATTCTGTTTGTAGACTGAGGGCTTTTCGCAGACACGTAATGTGTAAGAGTTGGGGGGGATAAAAGAACCAAAGCCTTAGGGCTGTCACCCTCCAAATTTTTGGCCCCTTTCTAAATTCAGTACCAGAGACTTTTATAACCTCCAGACCAAGTGTATGTTATCTTGGATGGGAAAGCTGAAATTTCAAAACTACAAACTAAATAGAAGAAAATTATTCCAAAATGCACAGCAACTTTTAAACCTCTCAGACTCAAAAAGCTCTAAGGGCATTGTATTGGCCAGGATTCTCGAGAGAAACAAACAGGACCAATCTATATATTGTGTATTATTATAAAAAATATACATGATTTATTCTATACAATAAATACATGATTTATTCATATATATAATCATATGCATGATATATAAATCATATATCTATACAATTTATTTTAAGAAATTGGCTCACATAATTGGGTGGCAAGTCTGAAATTGGTAGGGCAGGCTGGCAGGCTAGAAACGCAGGTGGGATTTGAAGTAGAATTCCTTCTTGTCTGAGAAACTTGTTTTTGCTCTCTTGCCTTCGATGGACTGGATGAGGCCCACTCATATTATGGCGTTTACCTCTGTTGTAGACGTTACTCACATCTGCAAAACATCTCCACAGCAACCTTAAATGAGTGTTTGACCGGACAACTGACCGCTGTAGTCTAGTCAAGGTGACACATAAAATGTAACCATCACAGGCATCAACTCTATTTGTCACTACCTAATGCTGTGAACTTCATCAAACAGTATTTATTAAATTCGCGTATACAGGGGCGCCTGGGTGGCGCAGTCGGTTGAGCGTCCGACTTCAGCCAGGTCACGATCTCGCGGTCCGGGAGTTCGAGCCCCGCGTCGGGCTCTGGGCTGATGATGGCCCAGAGCCTGGAGCCTGCTTCCGATTCTGTGTCTCCCTCTCTCTCTGCCCCTCCCCCGTTCATGCTCTGTCTCTCTCTGTCCCAAAAATAAATAAACGTTGAAAAAAAAAAAATTTAAAAAAAAATTCGCGTATACAAAACTCAATAGGGTCTGTTCAATAAAAAAGGATCATCTAACTTTTTCATATTGTGGCTTAAACCAAAAGTTACTTGGATTTGAAACACATCGCACTTCTTTTTGCCGATGTCAATTATCTTGCTGAAAGGGCCTTTCTTATGTTTTGTAACCCAGGTGTTGGCAAATGATGGCCCGCTGCTAACTGTGACCCACTGCCTGTTTCTGCATGGCCCATGAGCTAAGAAGGTTTTCATACTTTTAGATGGCTACATTATGAATAGTTACGGAAGGAATCGTACACCCCAAAATGGTTAAAACAATAAACTTCATGTTATTTGTTATTAAGACATACACACAAGCTATGTAGGAACCTACATAATATCCAGAATGCTGTCTCTTGACCCTCAAACTCTAAAATATGTGACATCTGACTCTAAAAATGTTGCTGCCCTTGATGTAAACCAAATACTTTCTCATTGAGGGAATAGGCTAACCCCCACCTGGTTAGATGGACATGACAGTAACACATTTCTTTGATCCATCTCACAATTTCATAATTCCTCAAGAAGCATTGAAAATACTAGCTTTGTTTGTATCTTACTTCAAATCCTGTCTTTATAAATAGACTTTAAAGAAAATATCAGGAGCTCTGGTATTTAATGGAAGAAGTCCTTGCTTAAAGCTAGAAAAGGAAATAAGGCAGCAGACTCCCAAGGCCCACCATGGTCTGGCCCTTTGATTTCCCCTTCAGCCTCACTTCCTGTGACTCTTCTACTCCTAACTTTAGTCCAGCTACACGGACCTTTACTTTGTTTTTCTTTTCTTTTCTTTTTTTTTTTTATGTGTGTTTATTTATTTTTAGAGAGACAGAGAGGAAAAGAGAGATCCCAAGCAGGCTCTGCACTGACAGCCCTGATGTGGGCTCAATCCCATGAACCATGAGATCATGACCTGAGCCAAAATGAAGAGTTGGATGCTTACCCAACTGAGCCACCCAGGCACCCCTTCTCTGTTTCTTGATTATTTCCACCTTGTTCCTACCTCAACTATTCCCTCACCCTGGGGCGCAATCCTCAAAGAGCCTCACATGGCTGCCTTCTCATTGTCACCTCAAATGGGACATACTGAGGCAGACTATCCGGGCTCATCCTCCTGACCCACCCCGGTACCTATTTCTCCATCTTACTATGCTATTTTAATTCGTATATAGTACTGTCTCGAATTATTTGTGAATTCATTTATCATCTTTCATCAGTAGATGCTGGCTCTAAGTGAGCAGGGATCTTGCTTGTCTTGTCCACGGCTGTACCCCATTATCTAGACTATTCCATGGCCATGGAAAGTATTCAGTTAATATTTGTGAGATAAGCTAGTGGGAAGACAGAACACAAGCCAAACTGGATTAATGTGTTATTGTCCCTAGAGATTAGTATTCCAATTAAGTCACCATTGGGATCAGAGTGGATTAGAAAGTATTTAATCTGACTGTTCATTCATTTAAGTAAAGGAATTGAGGACCCAACTCAGGCAAAGTTCTAGATGCTGCAGACATAACAGTAAAGAGGAAAGACAAGATCCCCACACTCAGGAATGTCACAAAATGATACATCAGGAACAGAGAAGTGTGGGATGCCATACTCCAGTGGTATTATAAAATATACTTCATATAGTTGACTGGATATGTTTTTCTTACCTCAAATACTTTCTCAAACTGCTTTGAATCCTATTTTCTAGCATTAATACATCTGAGCATTCACAATGGCGCCATGCGTATGTATGGCTTTGACACTGGATCAATGTTACCTGTAAGGAATTATTATAAAGATCTAAGCTAAAAGGTAAAGAAAAGACAGAAAAAAAAAATTTTTTTTGCACCGCTTCCCAATTGTGATTTTGAAAATCTCAGATGACCCTCAAGCCCAGGTTCCCTGTCCCAAGAGGAAAGGCCAACAGCAAAGCCTGGAAAATAATCCAGTAACAGATTCAGAGCAAGAACGAAAGAGAGAAGGAGGGACACTGGATCTGCATGTAGTGCTTCTCCGGTTTGCTTCACGGAGAATATTGTATTTGTAATTCGATCGGCATGAGATTATTAAATAGCAAAACAACAACAACAACAACATCAAGTTCTACCTGATAAATCTTTCTTTATGATTCTGCCAATATCGGTATGACTGCCCCATGACCTTGTTTCTTGGGATGCACGCTTCTGAATACACACACGCGCACGTGCACAAATTAAAGGGGGATGTAAGGGCTTTTCTCTAGTTTACTTCCTGGCAAATTGAGTAAAAAAGAAGAAAATTGCATTCCAATCAGCCTTTAACACAAAACGGAGAAAAGTTTTGTCTTCCTTTCATATATATATATATATATATATATATATATATATACTTTTTTTTTCCCTACTGAGTGAAAGTGACAGATGGGTAGACATAACTACCACAGAACTAAAAATCAGGGAACCTGGCTGGACTGTATCTCAAATCATCTTCAACCTTGAAGAAGATTGATTGAAGAACTTTATTCTCAGTTTCCTCATCTATAAAATGAATGTGCCCTTATTCTATCTTCTCTAATCTGCTCATTCCCAGTTCTAGGCTCTACCATAAAATTCAGTTTGTAAAAATAAACAGAGCCCTGCCTCATTATAATAAGCATAGCCAATTTAAAGCAAGGATGATCCAGAATTTTTTGGAATTTCAGGACTGACACTGTATACATATGTCAAAACATATAAAATTGCACACTTTAAACGTGTTCTGCCTGTTGTATGTTAACTATACCTTAATAAAGCTCTGATTAAAAAAAAAAAGAATGACACTTCGGCTCATTATCTAAAAAGAATTAAATTAGCAGCATTTTGGAGGGAAAAACAAGAAAGACATATTTTTACGTGGGTATTATTTTAAACTGCTGATTAGATAAGTAAGAAAATGTGTCCCTTAGCAGCCTCTCCTGCTGCACTGACTAGCCTTGTCTACACAAAGAAAATGCCTTGAGCCAACGCTCCTACTAGTTGAATTCTGTTGACCTGTTTTTTCTAAACCACCTCTTCAATTCAGCAGATAGTTATGCATCGTTTTCAAAATAACCAGTTGTTTGTTCTCCCGCTGCCAGTCCCCCGGCCGGGGAAGGAGCCTGGGTGCAGCGACTCTGTTAGGAGCCAACGAGTGGAAGAAGGCAGGTCTGTTTACCTGCCAAGAAAGGCCTGGAATAAGCGCACTGCTTAGCTGTATTGCCGCAAAGCAAAGACAACTCGCTAAGGAGAAAACAATTCAGTCAAACTGAGACAAAACATAATTTTCTCTGAACGCCACTGTATTTTGATAGACTACATTCAATGAAACCAATTAACAGAGGGTCAGGGTGGCTTTGGGAATAATGAGAAGAGAAGTCTATGGGATGGAGAGCAAGCAAGAAGAAGAGGAAAACAAAAGAGGAAGGGGGAAATTGTCGCTTGCAGTTTCAGGATCAAAAGGTACGCTTTCTTACCCTTTAATTTCTTTTTTTTTTTTAAATCCCTTCTAGAATCCCCAGGCAAAATGTATGCCAACGCGCAACTCTGCGAATACAGAAGAGAAAATAGGGAAGTGAGGCAGCTACGTGGATGCTGAAAACAGTCTCCACTGAGCATCAAAGAAAGTTAAGCAAATTCTTTTTCTTTACCTTGAATTATTCAGAAAATTGTCTCTCAACGCTTCACTTCTCGTTGTGTTGTAAACAGCGCTCAAGCCAAGTGCAGGGTGGGTCCAGCTCTTTGTAATTCTCTTTTGTGACTGCCCAACTCAGGCAAAAAATCTGAACGACACACATTTTTCTGCAAAGGTGTAGACCTCGTACTGGAGAGCTCTGTGAAAGAGAAGCTGTAAGAATGGGGTAGTGTCTGCTAAGAGCACAGAAATATTTGCGGACATTTGCCCGTGTCTTTCCTGAGTAGCGAGGGATGTTTTCAATAAGCTTCTGCTTTCGTTACCACTTAGACACTGTTCCCTCATAAACACTGAAATGACATCCTAAATGGCAAGTCTGTGTAGTATAACCAGGTCACATTTTTGGTTTTGTTTTCTGCATCCCACATCAACAGCAGGAAAGGGGAAAGATTGGCCTGGGCATTTCCAAAGCAATGGAGAAATGCCTTTAGTTATTATTACCACAGTAAATGAAGAAACGGCAGACCAGATGGGTGTACATTATCTATCCAACTAAAAAAGTGTCTTGTTAACAGAGATAAATGGTCTGAAATGGCAGAACATTTTCTTGCAATTTTAAAAAATAATAGCGGCAATATTTCAGAGGATAATTCTGCAATTTTTTCAAGGTTTCTGCTAAAAACCACATTTGATATTGATAGATACATTCTTAAAGTGTTCATTGACACATTCATAAATATGTGAACCTGAAAGGGGATTTTTTTTTTAAATCCCAACTATAATAATCTCTCTTGGAAGCTTGAAGACATGATAGGATCCAGTAGGGCTGAACATATTTCATTCATTCCTGAATCAGCATTACCAAAACAAAATAGAGGTTAGAGGACATACACTGAGGAATGCGAAGGTATGAACAGTCAGACAGATCCAGGCCGCTCTGGTTCTTGTCTGCATGACCTTGAACGTTAAATAATGTCACGCAAACTCAGTTTTCACATCCCTAATGTGTATATAAAATCTAGCAGAGGGGCGCCTGGGTGGCGCAGTCGGTTAAGCGTCCGACTTCAGCTCAGGTCACGATCTCGCGGTCCGTGAGTTCGAGCCCCGCGTCGGGCTCTGGGCTGATGGCTCAGAGCCTGGAGCCTGCTTCTGATTCTGTGTCTCCTTCTCTCTCTGCGCCTCCCCCCTTCATGCTCTGTCTCTCTCTGTCTCAAAAATAAATAAAAACGTTAAAAAAAAAATTAAAAAAAAAATAAAAAAAAATCTAGCAGAGAAAATTCTTTAAATATCCTGTAAATATCTTGTCTGGTACAAGCAGGGTGCCATCTAAATGCTAACTTCTCAATGAGCAATCTTTGTACAACGTACTGGTTCTTTTCCTCTCCTAGTAGAAAAGCCTTCTCTTTCTCATGCAACTAGAATGTTTTGTTTTCTTTCCATGTTATGGGTGCACAGCTTCACTTCAGGAAGAAAAGGAAACAAGATCTTTGGTAAAAATTTATAGTAAATACTATCCCCCTTCTATAGTCCTTGGCCTGGTTAAATCTAGGCTATAGTTAAACCTGAAATCTATAATGAATATGAAAACATCACCCTCATTTGCATTCAGCCATATCTGTAGGCAACAACAACAAAAAAGGTTATTTACTAGAAGAAAAATACAATTAAGTTCTGAGATATTTTATTTTATTTGGAAAGCCTCCTTTCTCCGGGAACATAACAATGACTTATGATTTATAAAGTGCTACACTTTAGAGGCGGTCAAAATGCTTTTCTTGGAATTGTGATACTACCTTGCATTTTTAATCTCAGTAAGACCTAGCTAGAACATCAAAACCGCCTTCAGAGGTGCTCTGGGCCTTTCTGTTTGTGTTACCTCAACTGCCCTTGTAGCTACCCAGGAGCCTTGGATGGTTTTTATATTTCCATTTAGCGCTGGGTTAGTTGGTGTGTTTCATTCCTGGGAGTGCTGAAGAATACAAGTGTCTTGTAAGGTGGTCAGTCCCAGGAGAAGCTACCACACTTTCAAGTGGCCCCCAGGAATAAAAGAGAAGATGCAGGGGTCTCCCTCGGAACTTGCAGCCAGCTTTGCAAGGTTTGCTGTGGTCAGCACGGTCCCCAGCGGTGGCCCACGTCACTTGGAGATTCAAGTCAGAGCACCAAATGATGACGTGTCAAGTCAAATGACTCTTGAAAAAGGTGAAGGCAGCGTGGGAGAGACTCGGAGACTATCTTCGCTACGGTGGGTCCAAAGCAAGCCTCTCCTTTCTCCAGCACTGTCTCTACTCTTCAGTTGGGCACCAGAAAAAGAAGCTTGTGCTGGGATTGAGAAGACACATTATATGCAAAATGTGTATCTCAGCACAGTGTGGAGGTCGGGACTGATGGTCCCACATCACAGTCCTCTCTCTTAACCTATGATATAAGAGAGGACTCTGCACCATCTACTGGATCCATGGCTGTATTTTATGGGATTAGGTATGCATTTTAACCGACCTCATCATATTAGTTTTCTGCCCAGGAAACTCATCTCCTGGAACCAGCTTGTTCCCCACTCTATCCGTGAGCTCCTGACTGGAGCTGCCATGCTTTTATTTAGCCTCACCCACTTTCCCAATCTAGACCAATCCCTGCACTTTCCTGAGATACTTTAAATCTCCCAACACAGGGAGGGTGATAGAGTCTCCCTCTTGTGGCCAAAGCAGAAACTGTGAATCTTGTTTTTCCACTTCCCCAGAAAGGTAATGTGTGGTGAAAATTATCATCATCATAATAAAGTTGAAATACACAAAGACAGCCGTGAGACTTGGAGGGAAGAAGGACAGCATTCACACCCTGATTCTGGTGGTTCCTGAGGCTCAGCTGGATTTTTTCCCCGTGCCCTTGGGTGGTTCAACTGTGTCACGATTGTATAAGTTGATAAATGACCTTCTTGCCCATGGCTTGCTAGGGTTAGGTTTCTGACACTTGCAACCCAACTAATACACTCACCAAAGTGTTATTTACTCAGCTCAATTTTCCTCCAAGCAAAGACTGAAATAGCACCCCCCAATAAAACTCTCATTACTTGCATAAATGTATAGCAGCCTTACCTGTGCAGAACACTTCATTTTGACAGCCTGACGTAACAAGTTGCTTCGGCTGCCTGGGTTTTAGGTTTCTCATCAATGGAATGATGGCCAAGGTCCGAGGGACTAAGGGAGACACACACCCTGTGGTAGCTACTATGTATGGATCCTAGCATTCTTCCTAAGGACCCTCTATTCTGCTTCAGAAGATTTCTCCACACAGGACACAAGATGAAATTTGCTTTTCACTCCTGAACCTTAAATAACCTGAAAACACCATTAAAGCCTTTCTGACAACTCACTGTATTAGACCCAACAAGTGTCTAATTCCCATTTCAGAGGTAAGGAAATTGAGGTACAGAGAAATGTGTGGCTTACATAAAGCTGTTCAGCTTGTTTTTAACCCCTCTCTTCCCCATTCAGGACTGGGGGTGGGGAGTGGAAGAAGAAGGAAAAGCTGGATGACCTTGAACTGTAGTGAGTTTCTTTCCTTGGAAAGGGAGCAGAGTGGGGCAAATCATTCCATATCCTGTGTATGATCGCTTTGGAAATGATCTTCTCTTCCCTCAATCCCTTCCTCTCCCCTACATCACATCAGTACCAGCTGGCTGTGCCCCACATTAGAGGAAGAATGGGGCCCAGCCAATTATTGCTTCTCTGTACTAAGATGTACCCTGGTGAGCCGCGCTCCCAAAGGGGGTTAAGTTATAAGTGGGAAATAACAGAGGAGCTAAGGGAAACTGGCTCAGGGACCCACTTTTGAACCCAAGCAGAGATGCAAATTTGGGGTCTGAGCATGCCATTTAGTCAACCATGCAAATTAGCACATGCTCACTTGCCCGGGGCCTGAAAGAAACCAGGAGGGGGGCCACAAGGAATTCCAATCTGTTGTGTTTCTCCTTCAATTGACTTTTGGTCATGTTTCAATTGGTATTTGCTTCTGTAGATGCCTATGGCTCAAAGGTGAATATTTGTTTTCTTAACCTGGGCATCAGGAAGCAGATGTGAAGTAAAAGAAATGAGTTAAGATGAAAGGTTAGTCATGGTAAACTAGGAAGAAAGTTTTCAAAAAAATAAGATATCTACATAGTTAGATAGATATGGATATATCTTATTTTATAAATCTTATATCTGTCTATGTGTATATAGATAGATATAGATAGATAGTTGATAAATAGATAGATAAATAGATAGATATAATTTTTGCACACACACAACATCTGAAAAACTGGTACAAAAATGCAATTCAACCTAGTCAACTCTACATCGAAGAATCTTTTATTTTTTTTCTTTTAAAGGTTACAATTTATAGTCATTGTTTATGGGCACAGGGGTTAGGACGACTGTATTTAGTTGCAATTGTTGAAATACATGCTCTTCATAAAAGCAAGTGTCTCACTCTGACGAGGATTGTAACCTCCATACATTTCCTATAGCTCTAGCTGAATTGAAACTGTTAGGTTCTATTCACTTACACCTTCTTGGCAAAGATTCCATTTCCCAATTATTGGAACAGTGAGTCAAATAAAAGCAAATGTTGCTAAAGAAAACAACATAAAAAGAGTCTTTCAATATTTAAAGAAAGCTGGGGATTGATTGCAACTACGTAGTTGGAAACACATCTTCATCCATGTCTTAACTACAAAGGCGGTGATGGGGAAGCAGGTGGGGTGAGGCCAAGTGGTAGGAGCTTGGAGCAGGGGCGAGGAGATGAGAAAATTCATTGAAGTAAAAAAGAGAATTAGTATCTGGTATTTCCCCTGCAATTTAATGCTGTCAGGCCGGCATCTTGCACACTACCCAGATGGAATACATTGCTATTACGGAAGCAGAGCTCTCTTCTAGGATAGATTAAAGAGCTAATAGGTGAAACCAGCTGCAAGGAGCATCTGTTTTTTTCATTTCAGAGCAAGAGTCCTTGCAGAACTGGAAAAATACAGGTTCCAGAGTTCTCAGGGGGTTGTAGCCTGTAGCATAGGAGGAAGTTTCTACAGTCTTCCATTTTTAAAGAGCCCTAAGCCTAATGAATCTTCAGGAATCCTTCCAACGTGGGAACTGACGTTAACAGTTTCACCTTCTAAAACATTACTGGTATGAAGAGACCTAGAGAAGCCCAGTTCACTTTTGCCCAAGACATTTCCTATTCATTGCTTTATTCCTTGAGTAAGGAATGTGTGTATATTTGTAGATCTTGGCTGCTGGCTACTGTGAATGGTAGCCCCATTACTTATTCCCTAAAAGAATAGATGGCCTGTGTTTTCGCAGTCATCAGAGCCTATCCAAATGGTTGGAAATGACAAGTATGCCAAACAGCTGGGGGGTCACACAGGCAACTCATGGGATCTTTAGGAATTTCTTTGAGCAGGGTTCAAGGCCCATAGACGATGAATTGCAAGTGTGTTGGGGAAAGAGAAGGCACTCAGGATATTTGCTGAGCACCAGTGGTATGTTAAGCAATTTAAATCTGATCTCATATTCTCTTTATAGTAATCGTGCAAAGAAAATCTGTTGATTCCCCATTTTCATTGGGGAAACATAGGATTTGTCAAGAATCTCCACATTCTTGGCTATAACTTTGGGAGGTGAACTCAGCTTTCTTTGACTCCAAACCCTCGTGAACCACAGAAAATACATCTACTTTGTTTTCCAGCTTTATTGAGGTATAATTGACAAATACAATTGTAAGACATTTAAAGAGTACAACATGATGATTTGATATACATGTACACATTGTGAAAGGATCCCTCGCACTGAGTTAATTAACATACCCATCAATTCACATATTAACCCCTTTTTATGTATGTGAATATCTATGGTCTACTGTCTTAACAAATTTCAATTATAAAATCCAGTGTTAGCAACTAAATAGTCATTATGTGATACATTAGATTCTCAGACCTTATCCATTTTATACCTGGAAGTTTATACCCTTTACCAACCTTTCTCTACCTCCTCACTTCCCAGGCCCAATGTATCCACTTTTAAAGTTGCATTGCCTTTTCCCCAAAGCCCATTATAAATAGCAGACATTTCTGGGATAAAGTAGATTCCTGTCCACTTATGTGTTCGGGGTTCTTATGGTTTAATAGCAGTGGTTTTGAGACTTTTTTGAGCATGATTCACATCCGAAATAAATCTTATATTGTGACTCCGTACAATGATATTTATTATGTATGTATATTTATAACCGAAAAAAATTCCTCAAGTAACATTTTCGTTTATGCGTTATATGTTCAAATGTAATTTTAGACTATATTGTTGTGAACTCATTAGCATTGTGGCTGCGGGTACGCATCGTAGAGTAAGGCCAGCTGGGATCATGTCTGAGTCCAGACATTTGCCAATTGTGTGAACTTAGAAAAATTACTTAACCTATATTACTGGTCATACCTCAGAGAAATTATCATGGTTAGTTTTATCTGTCAACTTCATTGAGCTCAGGGATGCCCAGATAGCTGATAAAACATTATTTCTGGGTGTTCTGTGAGTGTGAGGGTGTCTCCACAAGACATTAGCATTTAAATATGTAGACCAAGTAAAAAGATCACATTCAACATTGTGGATATGCATCGTCCAAGCTATGAAGGGTTTGAATAGAGCAAAAGGTAGAGGAAAGGCAAATTCACCGTCTCTGCTTGAGCCCTTACATCTACTTTTCTGCTTGAGGACATGGGGCTCCTGGATCTCAGACCTTCAGACTCACAGCAGAACTTAAGGGGACTATCAGCCCTTCCAATGCTCAGGCTTTTGAACGTGGACTGAATTATGCCACTGGCTTTCCAGGTTTTCCAGCTTGCCGATGGCAGATCATGGGACTTCTCATGTAGATATCTATATCTATATCTCTCCTATTGATCCCTTTCTCTAGAGAACCCTGATTAACACATTGATGTGGTGAAGACAAAGTGAATTAATATTATGTGAAAACTACTGACTCATAAAAAGTACCCAATAAATGTTAGCTCTTATTAAGCTCATAGCACAATGTGACGCACAGATGGGGAACCTTTATAGTGACTGACACATAGCAAGTACTCAACAAACACTTGTCCTTTGGCAGTATACACTTATCTGTTGTACCTACTAAGTGTAGGACAATGTGCTGGGTATGTGGGGAGTACAACAAAAGAAATTGGAGAATATTTAAACATTAAGAAAAGAGATCAAAAACTCAAAGACTTACATGGAGCCAAATATTCTTTATTACTTTGAGATCAAAACCTTAGCTATTTCCTTCTGTAATTTAATATACAATAACATGGCACAGACATGTATCTATTCTCGTATTTTAAACTATTTCTTTTGCCAGATTATCAAGTCTTTTAGGGTTGAGATTGTGTCTACTAATGTACCACTGTGTTTTCTTGGTCTAGAGCCATGACTTTTACAGAGAAACCACTCTAAATTACTACTTGCTGGGGGTGCTTGGGTGGCTCAGTCGGTTAAGCTTCTGACTCTTGATTTCAGCCCAGGTTATGATCTCACGGTTTCAGTTTCATGGGTTCAGGACTTGCTCGCGCTCTGCGCACTGACCACAGGGAGCCTGTTTGGGATTCTCCCTCTCTCCCTCTCACTCTCTCTCTGCCTCTCCCCTACTTCTCTCTCTGTCTCTTAATTAATTACTACTTGCTGAATAGATAAATAAATGGATCAGTATTATTAGTCTATTCGTATCCATATCAAAGTGATTGTTCAATTTAGTAAAAACTATAGTCTTTTGGACTCTTGGTTGTCAGCGAGCAGAGCCCTTTACCAAAATTTACTCACTTTTCAAAATCGTGCTGATATCCACACAATATGAGAGAGAGAGAGACGGGGAGACCAAGAGAAAGGGGGATGGGAGGAGAGAAAGAAAAAGAGTGTGCGCACATACTATGTGCTTTTCTAAGCTCTAAAAGAAAAGGCAGAATTGGACAAATTTCACCTTTTTCTGTGAGGCACATCTTTTCAGGCTTGTGGCATCTCTGGGGAACTCTGCGCATTCTTATGACAAAGGTTGAGAGGTGGAGATCTCTAACAGCCCAGGTGAGGAAGCTGGTTGCCTGTGAAGTCCCACTCCATCCACTAGCCCAGAGAATGGAGAGAAGCTAAATAAGATTACATCACCTGAGACTTCCATTCAAAGGTGTTTTCTTTTGGTTTCCTCTACTGATCTGGGCAAAAGCACAGAAGAAATTGGCAGTAGGAGAAAAGTACTGAAATCCAAGAGGGAAAAGACCTATGAGATTGTGACACATTGTTTCCTGCTGATGCTTCCAGCTTCTTTCCGTGCTCAGTTGGCATGATATCAGAGAGGCATTAACCACTCTTATTTCCATTTCTGTTAATAGAAGAGAATTCCGCTAATTGTGTCAATGCAAGGGAATTACAAAGTTGGAATTCTCCAAAGCATTGAGAGATCATGTTTCAGGAGAGAATGGCCTTGATTCACCTCTGTAAGTGGGAGATGGGGGGGGGATGAGCAAGGTCTTGGGATAAATAAACCAATTATGTATTATTGTTGAATGCCTACTTCTTACCTAATACAGTGCAGAGCAAATCCCAGGAGGACGAAACAGAAGACTCAGTCCTGTTCAAGGAGCAATGAAGTTTTCTTTGTAATAGGAGAGAATTGACTAAAACATGAAAAACATAAAACCCTAAGGGCAGGATATGTGATTCCCTGTACCTAGCACAGGGCCTAGCACACGGTTGGTTAATTGTGGTAATTAACCAATGAGTAGATTAAAGTAGAACAAATGTTAACATTTGGAAGTGGACCGACTACATCTCAGATCTTTCATTTCCTAGGTATGTGATTCTACACAACAGACTGGATCTCACTAAGTGCTGGCTTTCAAAACTTGGCACATCTTATCTTAAAAATAGAAACTGTGGGGAGTGTCTGGGTACCTCAGTTGGTTTAGCATCCAGTTCTTGATTTTGGCTCAGGTCATGATCTCATGGTTTGTGAGATCAAGCTCTGAGATGGGCTCTGTGCTGACAGTGCAGCACCTGCTTGAGATTCTCTCTCCTCTGTCTCTGCCTCTCTCTCTCTCTCAAAATAAATAAATAAGCCTTTAAAAATAATTGTAGAGATTAAGTGGATCAGCACTAAAACATTTAGTACAGCACCTGACAGAGAGTAGCTGCTTGATAAATACATAGTTATTGCCTTATGACTGTTGAGATCATGTCTCAACTTATACTCAGCATGGGTATCTCCCTTTTCTCTACATGATCATGCCTGAATAAACCATAGTGCAGAGCACGGTTCCCATGTGAACCCAAAGGAGGCCTATGGATTATCTCCAATTCAAATATGCTTCCCAAATATCTGTCCCAATGATGTGCCACTGATCTCAGATTCCACCTTTGGCTATTTCTTGGGTAATACTGACTCCTAATACTAAAAGTAGACTAATTTATACCTTGGACAAATGAACAGAAGATCCAGTCCTGTCAGAGGGAGGCCACCAGACAGTAGAGGGA
The DNA here is from genome assembly GCF_022079265.1 of Lynx rufus. Lineage (NCBI taxonomy): Eukaryota > Metazoa > Chordata > Mammalia > Carnivora > Felidae > Lynx > Lynx rufus. The sequence continues at coordinate 15,819,486 of NW_025814845.1, forward strand.
TACTGAAAGATTACAAGCCAAGAGGACAGTGATGAAACGTACATAATAGAAAGGAAACACACTTTCTTGACTAACTCTGGGTTCAAGTCCAAGTTATGCAGTATACTAGGTATTTGTACAAAGGCCAGTTATTTAACCTTTCTGACCTATGGATTTAAAATGTAGATATTATCCTCAAAGTTGTTATAAGAATTTATATAACATAACATATAATGTATAACTAACACAGTTCTTGGCACAGAATAATTAACCAATATCTGCATTTAATACTTTTTCTTCTAACTTGATCTTAGAACTCTACCAGTGGGTGCAGCCATTTTCCTACATTCTCATCATGCCTTCCTAAAATAGTTCTAAAAATACTTCAATTTTGCACTGCTTCATTGGACACTAATATTTCTCATCCTTTTAAAACATAAGACTTCTTAGTTTCTGAAGAATTGATCATTTGTGTCATTAGACCCCCCAAACCCTCAACTCCTGAAATAGTAGCTTTTCTTCTTGAGCTAAAGGAACTTCGTCAACAACAATTACCACTGTGGCAAGGACTTACTCTTTCAAAACTCTAGAGAGAAAGATCACTGTAATTTGCTTCTAAATTTCATCTGATTTGTGATTCCAATTTAGCCAGAATTAGGAAATGTCCCTCCAAATTAAGCAAAGCACAGCCGATCTTGTGCTGTCTATGGGATGACAGTGTATCCCATTAGCCCTGTTCTACAGATTTCAAGGAAATCCAGACTCATTTGTAATGGCCCCACAATTGGCACTACTGGCCTTGATCAGTACCGCAAGTTTATTGACAGAAAAGAGGCATCAGCACTCAATAGACAGTGTTAATTTCCAAAAAAGCTTCTGTCGCTTGCAGAAGATTGTGGCTACTTATTGAGATGTTGATAGTTCCTCGTCGTGAATCAAGATATAATAAAGAGAAAATTAGGTGACTCCACCAACGTTTATGAGATGTCACGTAACAAGGTAAAACTATTACATAAGTACAATATGGTTCTGTGTTATTAAAAGGAAAAAAAATGAATTTAAGCACGAAAGAGTGACATTTTTAATATTATTCTCCAGGAATGGAAGTTTTCAGACTGGTTAAAGAAATGGATAGTGCACATGAGCGTTACAGAGGGGAGGTATTTCAGACATTTAATCTATGCCAACTTATAGAGCAGTCATTGTTCAAGTCACAAAACCCTTTTCATGACTCTATAAAGAAAATACTATCTCAAGTTTTGAAATTAGTGAACTGAGGGACTCATGGATGGCTCAGTCAGTTAGGCATCCAACTTCAAATCAGGTCATGATCCAACTGTCCATAGGTTCAAGCCCCGTGTCAGGCTCTGTGCTGTCAGCTCAGCTTTGGATTCTCTGTCTCCCTCTCTCTCTGCTCCTCCCCCGCTTATGCTGTGTCTCTCTCTGTCTCTCAAAAATAAATAGATGTTAAAAAAAGTTTTTTTTAGGGGCGCCTGGGTTGTTCAGTCGTTTGAGCCTCCGACTTCGGGTCAGGTCATGATCTCATGGTTCTTGGGTTCAACCCTGCATCGGGTTCCGTGCTGCCGGCTCAGAGCCTGAAGCCTGTTTCAGATTCTGTGTATCCCTCTCTCTCTGCCCCTCCCTCCCTCGCTCTCTGTCTCTGAAAAATAAATAAAAACATTTAAAAAACTTCTTTAAAAAAAAAAGGTTTTTTTTTTAATGAGTGAACTGAGATTCAGAAAGGTTGAATCTAAGGGCACACAGCTAGACGTGGGGGTATTGGGGTGCACACATAGCTCTGTCCAGCTTTAGATTCCACACCTCAGGTTGTCTATAAGACTAAAAAGACAGATAACATAAAGTGTCAGAAGCATATTACGTTGAGGACAAGGGCTGGAGAGGGATGGCTTTCCATTCAGTTTTGAATTCAATGCAATTCTTTAAACATTTATTTAGTGACTACCATTACAGACTTTTATCAACTGCCCTAGGGAAGCTATATACCTTAATAGTTATGCCTGTGGGTTTTAGAGTCAGATTCTCTTGGTAGATGGATTTCTGCTTTGCTACTTACTAGCTGTGTCAATTTAAAGAAATGTGCTTAATTCCCAGGTTTCCTCATCTGTAAAATGAATCCAAAAATAACTACATTGCACAGTTTCCATGAAGATTAAACAAGATGACATATAAAAGCAAAGTCCATTGCCTGACATAATGTGGACTCGATACATGGTAGCGGTTGTTATTACTCTTGTTAAAAAACAAAATCCAACCGAGTACATTGGAAACTCTCTTTGACTGTATTAAATGACTCATGAACCAGGCAGCACCCCTTCTAGCAAGCAGAGAGATGTTGTGAGGAGTTGTACAAAATGGAAAGCTTTTATAGGAAGGAGGGCATGGCATGGAAGTTATTCCAAAAGACAGGAAAGGATTGTTTCGGGCCATGACCTCTTCTTTTTGGTGGGAAAGGAACCGGTATGGTTTTTATCATTCAGATGACCTCGCTGGCACTGATTAGGAAATTTCGGATTGACTTTTAAAAGGTCACATTCCTGGGATAGGTTGAAACTGTAATTAAATCTTAAATCTTGATTTGCTGTCCTTGTGGGGGATGTGGGGGAAAATTACTCCAATTTGGCCTTTTTTTTTTTTTCTTTTTTAACACTCTCTTAATACAAAACGATCTCACAAATTAACATAATCTAAATGAAGCAGGTAAGCAAATAGGTGCAAAAATCACTTGTTCTTAAAGAAGAGACGAAGAGTGGACAAACATTGCTTATTCAGGATGAATGAATGATTCAACCCAGTCAGCATTATACCTCCTACACAGTTATGCAGACATTCTGGAAAACAAGAATATTACAAGTACTCTCCCATGGTAAGTCTGAGAGCCATACAGCAAACTGATGGCAAGAGACCAGATTTTTACCTGCCTGTGTTAACAGAATCTTCTGGGTTTGTTTTGTTTTGTTTTGTTTTGTTTGCTTGGTTTAATATCAGAGGGCAAAACTTTACTAAGACATGTGACAATTAGCATTGATTGGGGAAATCTAATTAGCAGCAACTACCCAAAACTGCTTTGGAGGTATGGATTATCCTAAGAATTTTACTATTGTCTCCCAGCACCCAGTTGTTTTATTCTTTAAATTTCTTGTTTCGCTGCTGGCCTAGGGGCATCACACGCTTTTTAAAGAATCAGTTCATCCAGGATAGTTTCCTTCATTCTGATCAATGATTTTGTCAGGGGAGAAATTGTCATTAACGGCCACAAAAATGCTAAAACTCCTATAGTCCACGCTATTCCAAAATCTTTAGGGTACATAATCCAAATAAGCTAAATTTGGCTCTTTTTTTTAATCAGAGGCAAGAAACCTCTGGGTCACAGTGATGGAAACAAGGTAGTGATGTAGCTCCAGAACACTGAGAGGTAGCCCTGACGAGCCTGCATCCATTCCAGCCCAATTTCACGTTAAAGATGAAACGATCACGTGTCCCCCTTCGACTATTAACTCCCCATATATTACTGTCATTTCACTTCCTAAGCAGAAGATAGCTATGTGGACCATGACCAACCCAACCTATTTTTCTTTGAAGACATCTGTATCCCCCATCTTCCCAGGGGAAATGCTTTCACGAGGTACATGCAGGAAATTGATGTATCACCTTCGGTAGATTTCACCTAATATAAACATGAGAGAGAACACCCTGAGTTCTGATGCCAAAGAGTTTCTATACAATGACCTTGACACACAACCCTGGAATGCTTAAGCACTCTTATTCCAACCCAGGCTGAGACTGTTCCCATTGGCCAGTACTTTCTTACCCTCTTCTGGGGATCTTTGCTTTTCTTCCCTTTCCTTTTTCTCCCTCTCCCTTCCCTATGCTGTAGGTGCCACATGCCTCCACAGATTGTTAGTACATTTCCTTTTCTGTGCCTTCGTATTAGTTTGACTTTCTAGCATTGGGCTGGGCCCTTTTCATATGCTTCATTCTCACTGGTGTTTTCTCTCCATGCAAACTTCTACTTGGTATCTCTTCCAAAGCTAATTTTCAACTTTTCAAAACTCTTACAAGAAGTAAGGTAAGCTTGGAAGGCAAGCCTTGACATTCAAAGCATCCTGGAATATTCACCTCAACTGGGTCTTATTCCCAAGATGTTTGCCTTTCTCTTCTTGTTAGCAGAATGCTGGAGTGGAGAAAACGAAGACACAATATGATTGCTGATCTTGGTCTTATGAGACTGATATTTTCATGGGAACAGACTGTTTGTTTACAGTGAGGGCCCTGGGGGTGGTTTCCATTGCTGGTTGCCGTGGCAGCTTCAACAACACCATCAGCAGAGATTTACCACCACCTTGTCTTTTCCCCACACCTCCTTCCTCCCACCTTTCCTCAGTCCCTAGCTACCAGGACACAATAGAAAACTAAAACGTTATGTAGACCTCTTTGTCAATAGAAGAGCTGACTTGCTGTAGTTAAGCCTGTGTTTGCAGAATTAAAGTCAGCTACTTGCCTCCATTTCTAAATGTCCCACTCTGTCAAAGCCCAAGACAAATGAATCTGCTCCACATTCAATCAGCCTTTATGTTGACTGTGTACCTGACACCATATAATCCCGAAGGAAATGCCAATTCCTGCCTTTCTGGAGCAGCTGATAGCTTGGAGGTCCCTGTGGCTGATACTAGGGCAAGTCCAGCGTGATAGGGGTCAGAATAAATAAATAGTTGGCTGTCACTAGGTACCGTGCCTAGTTTCTAGTGTGCCTGGGGAGAAACTGAACCCCTGAACCCACAGTCTCATTACCTAACCCTGAAGGTGGTATCAGACCATCTAATTGGCTTCATCCTCCCTGTTTTTCCTTTCCTGTTCTAACAAAGTAGCCCTTTTCAACCAGAGCAAACTCTACTTCCGTACCCCTGTATCAATAGGAATTGACCTCTTGTATTTGAGACTGTGGAACCAAAAGTTTCATATCTGAGTCTTTGTGTATTTGACTGCTGCAATATTGGCAATAGTGGAGGTGGCCTAAAGGTAGATCGAGCTGGATTAATATTAAAAGATGCCTCGAATTTGATGCTTTGAAATCTGGATCTTTCTAGAAAGGGAAGTTATCCCTTAGCATGTGACTTCTCATATGTTTTAGTAGTTTAAGAGACTATAAGTAGAAACGTTTTAAAACAAATCACCACTCTTGTAGGTCAGAGTCCTGGGAAGCTGTGCCTCTCATGTCATATCCTGCCCACTCCCATCACACAGAGAAGATGGAAAGAAGGAGGAAGGTTGCCATAACTTCACGCCAGTAAAATATAATGACTAAACAATTTAAAGACAATCACAGGATCCCAGGCGGCCGGCCTCTCAGTTTTAAATGACCGTGGACTCATTTAAGCATTTGTTCACAGAGGGCCAAAAGTCTATGATGGATCATGCAAGTCAGAGCTAAGTAATGGTTCACCATGGCCTGGTTAATAGTTAGACAAGCTGTTCAGGTTTGATTAGGGTTTTCTTTTCCATTGCTATAATTGTATGATAATTAACTCAACAGAATTACATCTCATTTGGGGAAAATACGTACATTTTGAAGTTTCAGGAGTAACATTCCACATACCAAGAAAACATCTGAAATTATACTGTGGGTCTACTGCTCAGCCATAAAGATTAGACCGTTAGGTGTGTGCCTTGTGAGTTTTGTCTCTAAAGGAGCTGGTGAGTTTCCTTAGCTCCGACTTCTTCCAAAGGCCCTATGCACAAAAGTGCTCTACCCAGACAGCTGTTGATAGATTAGAATTGCCAAGTGGCAAACAGCATGAACAACTAATGTAATCTGACTTTGGAACTCAACTTGAGATAGAACACACGAGGCTTCCCTGAAAGAAAAAGCATCCATTCATACAGACACCACCCCATGATCAGGTGTTTTACATAATGGAAGGAAATTCTTTTAAAGCAGATGGCAAAGTATCAGAGTCGGTATACGCATTAAGTCATTTATAAATTGGCCACACTAATAACCATAGAGATCTTTTCCCTCCTCTGACCGCATATATACTTATCTCTACCACACATTAGAGCTAATAATAATTTACTGTCTCATATTTATGCTAATTTCTAGAGTTGCTTGTATCTTTAAAAAAATTTTTTAACGTAATTTATTGACATATTGGTTTCCATACAACACCCACTGCTCATCCCAACAAGTGCCCTCCTCAATACCCATCACCCACTTTCCCCTCTCCCCCACCCCCATCAACCCTCAGTTTGTTCTCACTATCCAAGAGTCTCTTATGGTTTGCTTCCCTCCCTCTCTGTAACTTTTTCTTTTCGCTTCCCCCCGCCCCGCCCCCCGCCATGGTCTTCTGTTAAATTTCTCAAGATCCACATAGGAGTGAAAACGTATGGTATCTGTCTTTCTCTGACTGACATTTCACTTAGCATAATATCTTCCGGTTCCATCCACATTGCTGCAAATGGCCAGATTTCATTTTTTCTCACTGCCAAGTAGTATTCCATTGTATGTATAAACCACATCTTCTTTATCCATTCATCAGTTGATGGACATTTAGGCTCTTTCTATAATTTGGCTATTGTTGAAAGTGCTACTATAAACATTGGGGTACATGTGCCCCTATGCATCAGCACTCTTAGATCCCTTGGGTAAGTTCCTAGCAGTGCTTTTGTTGGGTCATAAGGTAGTTCTATTTTTAATTTTTTGAGGAACCTTCACACTTGTATCTTTATTTAAAAAAATTACAGTTATTTATTTTTGAGAGAGAGAGAGAGAGAGAAAACACTAGTGGGGGAGGAGCAGAGAGAAAATGAGACACGGGATCCAAAGCAGGCTCCAGGCTCTGAGCCATCAGCACAGAGCCCGATGCAGGGCTCAAACTCACAAACCGTGAGATCATGACCTGAGCTGAAGTTCGACGCCAAGCCAATTGAGCCACCCAGGTGCCCCTAGAGTTGCTTGTACCTCTAAAGAGAGAGAAGACACTTTACAGCGGAGACTCTTCTCTGTTTCCTCCAGATCTTGCGAGTTCAGTGCTAGCTCATGGTCTGTGCTTAATATGTGAATCAAATCATATCTGTAGGCCTCTACATCAATGCCATCTTTTCTAAGAAGCCACCCTTGACCACCAGTATTGGGTAAGTTGTCACTATTCTGTTTCTAGAGCTTCTCGGACTTAAACTTATCAAAACATAGGAACTCCTGTATTAAAATTATTTTCTTGCTTATCTTACTTGTCTACAGTTTGTTCTCAATAAGGAGTTTTGAATGAATAAATGAACAAACACATTTACCTTTCTCTTTTAGCAAATAATAAGAATGATACAAGGTTCTTTGACAAACAGGCCAATTTATCTTCTGGCTAAAACTTAGTATTATTCCCTTGCCAAATTCCAACAGTCCTATAATGTCAGGATTTAGAAAGCTAAACAGACTCTTCTAGGATGTCAGTAATGACCTGTCAGAATAGGGGGAGAGAAGGACAGGGTGAATTGAAGAGAATCCTACGATTTCTGAAAGGCCAGTGCAATGTTGCTTGATGAGGCAGATAGCAAACAAATTATCACCCTTAACTGTTGTCTGTGCTAACGATGTCTCTTCTTCCAGGGACCTTTGGATCCTAGACGCAGTGATAAGATTGATTGATGTAATACAAGCAAAACAGGGATGGTTTTCCTGCTTTTTGTCTACCAGAGGATTCTAGGGACCTAATATCTCTTACCGAAATCCTTGATTTTTGAGTAGATGAATGTTCTGGTATCACTGACAGTATTCCCTGTTCTCCTGTTTGCCTCTGACATGATGAGTTTGTATTTCTCCCATTGAGTTTTTCCTCCCTTTTACCCGTCTCTATCTCAACAGGGAAGCTCTTCTTTTTCTCTCTGGTCCAAACCTGGATAGAAATCCCTCTCCTTATTTCTCCTTAGAATAACTGAAACGTGCTGACATTTTGGCCGGATACTTTATGGGAAAATAGCCAGATCCAATGCAGATTATAGAGTTCATTACAGAGTTCATCTTAACAAGTGCATGTTTCTGATTCTATACATGCTAGAAAACGCAGTGAAGAGCATTCACACCCCAAATTCCCTATTCCTGACATAATGACATTCTTGAAAGCGTTGGCACAGCTGTCACTGTGGTTCTTCCTTCTCAGCCTGGCTATAAGCCATGTTGCCTGAGGACACCATCTTGCCTCTCTATCACCCATATATAGAACTGCTTATTTATTATATCCTTCTAAGGATGAATATCAATGCATTAAATGACAACATTCGCTAGTTCAAGCCCTGTAGACACCTAAGGCCTTCCCACTCAGCTCCTGTTTCCTGGTGGAGGGTCTAGCCTGGTGCACACATAATTTGCAAGGAGGTGTTCTTCCTGCGATCCCCTCGGGCGACCTGATTCTTCCACGTCTGGATTATCCACAGTTTTGCACACATCTCGAGAATTCCAAACGACTCACCAAAGGACGCACCATCACCTACATACCTAGAGAAGTAGTATTTCACTCGACCACCAGGTACAAAAACATACTTTCAATAAGCATGTGCATTACTTTTTTAAAAGATATATTGCATATAGAGACAAGGAAATGGTGCTTGCAGTGTCCTACGTTTTACTGTACTGACTTGAAAGATTTTAAATGCTAAACATGTAACTGCTTACAACAGTAGCCATTATACTCTCTACATATTTGTTTATATTTGTCTCCTTAAAACCAGGAGCCCCTAGAAATCAGAGATCATGCCTTGTAAAACATTTTTTCATTGTCTTCACCCAGCACAGGGTCTAACACTCAGGTAGCCCTTAGTAAATGTTTGATTAATTAGCAAATAAACGTGTGAATGAATGAATGAAGTCTGATGCAAAGTAACTTTGTTGTAGTAGGTACTATTTAAATTTATATTAAGGAAAACATAGACAAATTCAGGTAAAGCATAGCAATTGAATGTCCTAAATGTATGTGGGGTGGTAGTGCTGTCTTGGGAGCACAAGTCAAGGATGAAAACCTGGATTTGAATCTCATCCTTACCCAAGGGAAGGGATATCACTTTTGGTGAGTTGATTTCCTTGTCTGAAAAATGGGGATAATTACCTTCATCTCATTAGGCTTTTATATAAAATAATGTTTATAACGACCTTAGCATGAGCCTGGCATGGAGTCAACGCTCATAAAATGGGAGCTTCTGCTGTTGCCATCAGTGTGTCAGTGTAACAACAGCAGACAAAGCACAACTAAAGAGTCTCCTGGTTAAGAGATGCCTAGAAGTCTAAGTGAATCATTATCTGAGGCATCTGTCTATGGATAGCTGATGTCTAGACCATGGACTAAGGTTAACAGTTAAACTTTTAATTGCTAGAAACATTTGACAAAAGCCAAATGGGGTCTCTTAAGCAAAACTGAGGGTTTTGAACAGACAATGATGTGGGAACTTAATAATGGGACCAGAGAAGAAGTATTATGTGGCCACATAAAGACACAGGCCAGTAGAAACAAAGGCCGTAACTCCATGGCCAGGTAAGGAGACCTCACTCTTAGCAAGGAGTATAAGTTCCCATGTCTAGGGCAAGCGGTTTATATGAAGCCCCAGCAGACAAAGAGGTTTTAGAGTACTAAGAACTCTGTCCGTAGGTGCAAAGTCAACTGGGGCATGGCTGAATCTACGAAAGGACAGCTACGGACCAAACTGGGAGGAGCTGAGGTGAGCAGAGGCAGGCTGACAGAGACCAAGACTAGCACAAAGCATTCAGTGCCTAAGGGATAGCCATGGCATTGGGGTGAGAGTCTGTAGCTGAAGCTGAACAAAAGAAAATCCTGCGTGGCCAGGCCCCATTCATACAACGAACACTCTGGGCGTCCATCAAAATGGAATCATGTTCAAAGTGAAATCGTGTTTGCATGGCCAATGACAGTGCATCAATCAAAATGTACATTTGAGTCCAGGATGTAGTAAGAAATCTGAGGTACAAGATAGCATCAAATGCCTGTAGCAATATGACATAGAAGGCCCAAGAAAGACAATTTGGAGAAAAATACCACAGGAAAATGGAGTTATGGACATACATCATTCCTCAGGGTTGGGTTGACCTAAAGACACATATCCCAAAATACGTTCTTTCTAGTATTAAACTGTGAGAAGCTCCAAGAAAAAAATCAGTTCTGTGCTCAAGTAACTGCGAAATGCTACATGCTATAGCCCCTTTTGGATAGTTATAATATCATAAGAGCATATTAATAACATAAAAAGACCTGTTTAAAAGCATGATTACATTTGTTTAATCTAACACTACCCCAGTCTTCCAGGGCTGCCATTCTTTTCATAGTACTCAATATTCTGTGAAATAACTGGGAAATTGTGGCCCAGGACTATCCATATTAAAGCAACTACCGCTTGTTGATTTCCTCATTTGAATAACAGAGATACCAATAAGATTGCAGCAAAGTGTAAGGATCAAATAAAGTAATGAATGTTACATACCAAGAAAAGCACCCAACATGCTATATTGTAGGCAGAAACAATGGAGGTTAACAAGATGAATTCTTGAGAACAATGGCTAAGAAGAATATTACTATTATAGCTAATGTATCTTTGAAATATTAGAACTAATACCTTTTATATTATTTTAGCTAATATATTTTTGCATCTGTATCCACTATTCAAGAAATGTGTGAAGCACATCTTACTGGGGGCTTACATTATAACACAGTATTAACCTGTTCCCTTCTCAGATCAAATATTTCTGATCACGTGTCAGTTCTCTAGAAAATCTCTGTCTCGGTGGTCACCCAATCCGCATCCTGTTTCCCTCCAAAAGCAGCACCATTAAAAAAAAAGTGGTTTTTTTTAATGTTTATTTTTTAGAGAGAGAGAGAGACAGAGAGAGACAGAGACAGAGCACGAGCAGGGGAGGGGCAGAGAGAGAGAGACACAGAATCCGAAGCAGGCTCCGGATGTGCTGACAGCTCAGAGCCTGATGTGGGGCTCGAACCCACAAACCGTGAGATCATTACCTGAGCCCAAGCAGACGCTTAGCAGACTCAGCCACCCAGGTGCCCCAAGCAGCACCATTTTAAATGGAAACTGAAAAGCAACAATAACAAAAAAAAAAAAAAAACACCTTGTTTATCTCTTTTCTTTCCTTCAGATCCTCAATGGATGGGAAGAATCAGATCAAACAGAAAAATCTTGGAACTGAATCTTAGAGAAGAAAAAAAACAAGAAAACCCCCTCACACACATACACACACCTCAACATACACATCCCAGTGACAACAACAACATAGATTTTGCACAAGGTTGAGTTCTAGAGATTCAAATGTTGAGTTTTCAATCGACCTAACCTTCTCCCAAAATTTGAAACTCTTATATCTATCTGCCTATCTTATATCTCCAATTGGATATCAAAACCAAATTTTTGATCAAATTTGCTGCTGCTAGGTTATCAAACTGTTTCCCCCACAATCATTCAGTAAATGCAGTACACAGCAGCCCAATCTATCATTCCTCAAACGGAAGTCTCAATGCCATCTTGACTTCTGTCTTTCTCTCCCATACCACTTCCAATTCTTTAGCAAAGCCCACTGCGATGTATGCACTCTACTCCTGTGGAAACCACCGCTGTCTCTTACTCAGATTACTACGTCATCTTAACAGATATAGCCTTGCTTTCACCTGGTGCTGCTTTTAGCATGTTAACCTTCTAGTGTAAGGTCTCCAGCAGCTTCCTAGCTGACTCACAGTATAACCCAAAGTCCTTACCATGGCTCCCAAAGGTCTGCACTCTGCTACCGCCCGCCCCACTTTGGCACATCTCTAACTCTCCTCCTACCCCTTCTTCTCCATTTGCTTGCCTCTGGCCCTCCTGCTCTATCTGGAACATTCAAGAATGCTCCCACTTTGTAGAACTATCATAAAGATGAAACGGTTGGGGCACCTGGGTGGCTCAGTGGGTTGAGCGTCTGACTCTTGGTTTCAGCTCAGGTCGTGATCTCGCAGTTCGTGAGTCTGAGTCCCACATGGGGCTCCATGCTGATGGTGTGCAGCCTGCTTGGGATTCTCTCTCTCTCCCTCCCCCCATTTGCTCTTTTCCTCTCTCTCTCAAAATAGATAAATAAACTTAAAAAAAGATTCAATGGTTAACACGTACACAGCATTTTGAGCTGCATCTAACTCATTGTAAGTTTTAATTAATATTGCATCACTATTATTTGGAGCTCCTATGTCTTGCTTTTGCTCCTTCTTTATATTTTTAACACGTAGTGTATCATGGGTACTATCAGGGATGCCTCCACCTCTGAGCATTTATTTCCTCCAATGACTCCCTCTACCAAAATAGTATTTGATTCTGAAAACCACATGGTCTTCAGCCTCACTGCCTTCAGATCTCTCCTAAAATCATCTTACCCATAGGCCCTGTTGACCACACTAATTACATAGCACCCATGACACCTGATGTGCTGACAATATTAAGAGGCAAAACAAAGAGCCATAGATCCTCCAAATAGTTGTAAACTGATGTGGAGACTTACTGTGAATAAGGCATGGCTCTAAGAGCTTTGCATGAAATTGATCATTAAGCCCCCACAATAATTCTATGAGATAGAGAGTATCATTCATCCCATTTGTCAAAGAAATTTAAGATGCATCAAATTTACTAACCTGCAGAAGGCCATGCAGCGAAAAACCGCTATGAAGTTGAGATTTGAGCACAGGCATTTAAATTGATGGCCAATCTGTTTATCTACACTGCAGCCTGTGTGCCTTGCTGCTCCCTCCATTCTGGTGCATATAGAGCCCATCTTTCACTGATTTAGCAGTGTGTCCTTGATCACCCACTGTGTGGCATGGTGTAGGCATGGGAACAAATACTGGTAAAAAAATTAATTTGGAGAGGTAGCCAGGGCTCAGATCCCACATGGCTTTGCAGGTATTGTTCTAAGAGAACCTTGGGTGTTTTTCTAAGTGTGATGAGAAGCCCTTGGAGAGAAACGACGACATTTGTATTTTGAATGAAGCACTCTTGTCGCTGAGTGGAAAATAGACTGTAGGAGGCAGTAGAAGAATCTGGGGGTCATTAAGGAGGCTATTGCTGGAGTTCATGAAGGAGGAACCGTTATGGGTGGTGACTTAGATGAGGCCTATGGTGGGATTGGTGAGAAATGGTCAAGATTCAGGGTACATTGCAGGGGAAGAACTAATGGGATTTGCTGGTGGATTGGACATACATCTCCCATGTTTTAAAAAAATTGTCCCATTATATTCCGCACTATGAATACTCCATTGCTTATTTAGCCATTCCTTATATGTAAGGCATCCTTCTCTCCTTTTTTTAAATTCCAAAGTGTGCTAGAATATTTGTTCACATTCATGGCTCTTATACACATGTGATTGTTTATATAAAGCTATGAGGTGAAATTTCTGGGTCATGGAGTACATGAAAGTTTAATCTTAACAGATACTGACAAATACGTCTCTATGCCATATGTACTGATCAGCCCGTGCCAATTGTTATTTCTTTACTCCACTCTTTAAAATGCGATGCCAATGTGATTTCAATGTGACATTGACAACAGGCCCTCTTCTGTTTTCCCAATCTATCCACAGGCCATGCTGGTACTCAACCTCACCTATACACCAGTGATGAGATGGTACTTGTTGCATCACTGGCCTCTCCCTGTCTAGTCTTTGCAATGCCCAAGCTGACTTTCATTTGCTATTTGCTACTGTCCTTTCTGGGGAAAGTTGAGAAATCACAGACAGAGAAAAGGTGTGGTGACTTTGAAAGGAAATGGCAACTGCGGCATTTGGCTACCCTTGTAAATACTTGAATAGAGAGAGAGCCCCCCCCCCTTGAAAGTCTGGTTATTTCCGTGTTAGGAAGATGTCTTTTCACAGCCCTGGTACAAGGTCAGGCAGTGCCTTCAGGGACTGTTAAGAACAGGTTGCCCTGTAATTAACCGATGTGCTACAATACAGTAGTAAGGCATGTGTTTCCTCTAACCTTGAATATCACCCTGTGCATAGGTGCTCATTCACCTGTAAGTTGAGGGCTTCCAAGGAAAAGAGATAACTCTGCTCAATAATCTTTTGTACCAAGGTTTCATAACCCTCCACTATCTAGCACACTCACTTGTAGATTGCCTATCACAACAGACTGTAGACTTTCTGATAAACAGTGCTCTGGATACTTTCTAAACTTTCTACCATTAACCCTTTCAACCTCACATACCTGGGAGCCAGAGAGGCAGGGATATGTTATTCTAAGTTTACTTAGGTCAACCTGTGGAATGGAAAGGTTAATTGACATGGCCAAGGTCATAAAACAAGCCATAAAGAGAGCCAAGAACAGAATTCAGATCTCTGGAAATGTTTGCAGTCTAGTGTGGGAAATGTTAAATGAAGTACATTGCTCTAATTCTGCACTGTTCTTTTCTACAGTCTTATCCCCCAAGAGCAATTTTGCCTTTTCAATTCTTCTCAATTACATTTCCACATCATGGAGTACACATAAAATGGCACGGTGTACACATAATGAGTGTAAATGGATGGTGATTTCTATGGTCCAGGCGACCAACTTCAAGTCCTAGCCATTGCAGGCCCTGTGTACTTATTTCGAAGAATGGAGGCACTGGCATCTCTGTCCGCTGTGATCTAGTGGGATCAAACAAATGAGGAAGCATCCAACATTTCTACAAAACTCGACTTCCTGCCAAGATCAACCACTCTGCTTGGAAAAAGATACGAAACTATGACAGAACCTGAAGGCTTGTGATGTCATATACGCTAGAGGACCCTCTAGGCCTGGGACTCACAGCTGCAGGAGACCAGGGGTTTGGAAGAAAGAACTATGGACTAGGGCAACCTCCCAGATAAGAGAGGATGAACTGCAAGACCGTGAAAATGGCAGTGACAGAGAACAGGCATCTGATTTGAAAGAAATTTTTAGGAACGGGTGACTAGTCATGTGGAGTGTTACAGGAGAAGTTAAGGATGTCTTCAGCATGATTAGCATTTTATAGTTCTCACTAATGCTCTTTTCTCTATACTTGAACATATCATCTCAAATCTTATATCGTTACCTCTCTAACATAAAAATTTGGTCACACTTTCTGGGCAAGCTTTAATGGTTTCTTATCTGCCATAGGAAAAAGTCCAGGTTCATTACCTCAGCATGAAAAATCCTCCAAGACCAGTCCCTAAAAACAAGGCACCAGGTTTCTCTTTCTCCACTATCTCCAAACCAGACCCGAACGCACAGCAAAGAATGATCTCTTTACCAGATTGAGCTTGTCTACACTTTGAAGATGCTCTTTGCTCTTTCCTTCTTCTTGTTCTTTGCCTGAAATACACCTACTCCATATCCTACCTCAATGCTACCTCCTCCATAAAGTGCTTCCCGGTCTACCAAGTATATGAAGCTTCTTCTTCCCTTTTTCTCCCACAGAACCTTATAATTCTTGCATATTAACTAATGATCCGCCTAAATTTCATCTCTCCCATTGAAGAATGACATTCCCCCCTAATGTCAATGCCAAGACTTAACTACAACCCGCATTTAGCATAGTGCTTGGAACATGATAGGTGTGTTTGTTGGCAGAATTAAATAGATCTTTCATGTTCACCAATGTTTGAGAACTAAGGAAATGATGATTCTTTGTATTCTCTAACACTTTGCTAGAAGTTGCCCTCAGTGGTGCAGAGGATAGGCTGAAGTCATACATGATTTTTAATCTCACTTTTGACATGATTTTAGGTGAGTTACTTCCTACCTTAGAGCCCCCTTTCCCTCACTTTTAGAATTAATAGAGCAATACCAACCTTATAAGGTTGATGAGAGGCTCCAGTGTTACCCTAACACTTGCCACATTCCAGAATGCTCAGTAAACATTTCTTCCTTCCTGATTTTCTTCATTGGCTCCACTTTGAATACTAATAAAAATGCCTCTTGTACAACACTAATCTTTATGCACATCTTTACTCTTTTATAAAGTTCATACATTTACTTTTGGACTTCTTTATCTATGTGAACATAACCTATTAAAGCATATATGTATAGTTGTGTCTTTATGTATATAAGCCATAGTTTTAAAAGGCATACCCAAGAAATCATTGTTCTGCTAAATACTCATATAGTCATACATATATATGAATGGCTAAAAATAATATCTTACAGTAATAATCTGAGAGGTAATGTAATATTAAGAGCTTGAGCTAGGGGGTGAGAAATAAACCTGTATTCAAATTTTTGACAATATACATTACAGGAAAATCTAACTTAATGAGGCTTCGGTTTCCTCAACTGTATCATGGACATGTTAAACATGTTTAACTTGAAGAGTTGTAAGGACTGAGAGAGATACTGAATGGAAGGCACTTGGCACAGAGCCTCTCACCTAGGACACTCAATAGCTGTTATTTTTATGGCTCCAATCATTATTATTATTTCTCTGGCTCTCACCCAAACTTGCTATTGCAGACTTCCAGGCCCCTGATAATCTCACCTACCTACTCTGAGCATAGGGAGCATAGGAAGGAAGAATGGGCGCTCTTGGTGAAGATCTACGCCTGCACAATAGATCCACGCAGGAAGCTGTGTGACTCCTCTTTATCAATCGTGCCAGTGCCAGAAAAGCGGTAGTCCCCTCCTCCAACACTCTACCACCCTTCCATCCTCTGAGCACGGCCCCAGTGCACACGGCCACCCTGAGGCACGGCCACCCCAGATCTTCCTGCCACTTGAGTCCTGGGTATTTCCAATGTACAACTGTTCTTGATGTGCCAAAGGAACACTGAATTCTGTGCCAAAATGAAGAGAATGTTTTGCCACCATCTGTTACATTACATTTGTGACATAGACACAAAAATGGTTTGGCCCTGTGGCCCAACATTTTATAGGGTTTTTACTGTCTGGGAAGTAGAGGTTAAGGTTGTAGGTTGGGGAAATATCTGAATGACTGAAAGCGTTCTTCTATGAGAACCACTCCTTTTTTTTTTTTTTTTTTTTTTAAGAACCACTCTTTCCTTTTTTCCGATAACAGAGTCAGATCACTAGACACAGTCAATTTGTTTGTTTTGTTCTTCCCTTAGAGAGAAAGTCACTCTAGTTGGCATCCCCAAACATTCCCACCCAAGTTCTATGCATAGTGAACGCAAACTCTGTGTGCCTGGGAACAGGGCCAAAAATGGCCTGACATGAAAGCTAAATCTATTTGGTGTTTCATCTTTTATCTTAGGGGGGAAAAAAACATATGAATTTGGCATCCTCTCCATAGTATTATGTTAATATAAAATAATGGCATTATTCCTCTGGATTTTTTAGTCCATTTCATGACTTTTGGGTACCCCCTGGAATACCTCACCAAACTCAAGAGGACTTATATCCCATGTCACGATCCCAGATCAGCCTTGGAATAAATGAGTTCTCTCTCAGGAGACTCCTCCTTTGGTAGAACTTGGTAGAAATAGATTTCTGGCATATTCTTCCTACCCATTCGTCCAACATGCCCTGACGTGGCCAAATCCCAGCCATAAACACAACTTACAATTAAATGTGCCTCTTCTATCCCCCAACAGATCCCAGCCATGCCTCAGAGACATCATCAAGAACCTTCGTTTTTATCCTGTCATCTGCCTGTGCATTTGCCAGTGAAATGTGAGGTTTTGTTGGCTGAGTAGTCAAAAGCAGAAGGTTTGCTGTGCATGACTACTGATGGCAACCACATTTCTTCGAAGCGTGGACATGCCCAGGGAAACATTTGACAAAGGTGTCTTAAAGGCAATGACTCGCATGGCAGTATAGCCTTATACAAAGAAACTTTGGGTTATCCACAGATATTCGGGGCCTTCCGGAAAATAAAACCCATTCGATGAGTTCCCTCCATGTACTTAAGCATATAAAAGTAATGGATCCATAGAAATTATTGCATTCCATATTCATACCAATTAAAAATTCCTCAGATGGTTCAGTCAATGGCCCATATGGATTATAGTTCCAGCAACTCTCAACCATATGCAGTGACATAGGCTGTGCCAGAAGTACCAAAATAGTCTTTAGAAATAAATGCCTCTGCATTGTGGCTCATAAAAAATACCTGTTAATTATAAATGGAAGCCAACTCAGCCCAGTATCAGCTGAATGACATGAAGCTAATTTCTGAAACGCAGGGAGCTCGAGAACTAAACACAGTGGGTAAAGGCTTAATGGAAAAGTAATAAGGTTAGGTCATGTTACTCTTACCTGCAAATTCCTGTGGTTTTCCATGAAATAAGTGGAGCTCACTGCAGTCCTGTGAGATACCGAGTGTATAGCCCTCATGTTGGTTGGGCTTAAAAAGGCCAACCTACCACAAAAAGGAATGGAGTACAGATACATGCTATAACATAGATGAACCTTGAAACATTATGTCCCGTGAAAGAAACCAGTCACAAAAGGCCATGCATTGTATGATCCCGTTTGTGTGAAAGCTCCAACACAGGCAAATCCGTAGAGACAAAAAAATGGATGAGTGTTTGCCAGGGCTTGGGGAGTAACTATTGATGAGCAGGTGTAACGGAAGTGTTCCAAATTTACGTTGTGGTGATTATTGTGAAAATCCACGAATGCACTCAAAACCACCGAGTTGTAAGCTTTAAAGGGTGAAATTTTATGGCAGGTGAATTATATTTCGATGAAGCTGTTATTAAAGGGGAAGAAAAAAAGGCCAACCAGGGTGTGGTATTAAGTGAAGTCTGGGAATGGGAAAGGATGAGGCATGACCAAAAAAGACCAAAAGGCCTGATCGCGACCAAAATCCTTAGAAGAGCTATAGTGGACCTCTCCGCTCCTGGACAGGCTTCCACAATATCATCCAGAATCATTCTCCGACTTCATAGTTTTCATTGCCAGGATCCAAAGGGCCACGGTCTTCAAGTTACTAAGATGTTGGCGTTCCCTCTCTTTCTTTGTTTCTTTTCACCCCCTCATTGGATTTCCTAGTAATTTTCAGTCAGGTGGAGAGGAGTCCGCTCTGCTTGTGCTGTTCATTATGGAAATTGATTTGACCCTCATTTGCATCTATTTGCACTGCCATCAAGCTGATTTAGAATCCGAGGGTGGTTGCAACCTCCTCCGAAGCTGGCAGATTTGCTCTAAAAACAGAACCCTGGAACTTTCCAACCAGCTCCGAAGAACTTGTTCTCTTGCCCTTTTGATTTCTGCACAATATGGGAAGAGTTTCAGAGAAATACAACTCGTGGTAAAAGAAAGAAAGGAAACCTTTGTTGCCTCCTGCTATAAATAGCCTCCATTCCCTTGCCTTCCCTTCATGCTACTAGTCAACCCTGCAATCGTGGGTTGCACATCAGAAATAAACACATTGGTCTGTGGAGCCAGAGGCCCCAGGCAAGCTTGCAGGCTGGCAACTGGCAGCACAGGAGTTAAATCTTAAACAATCCAGCATGGCAATTATCCCTCCTGCACTGACCCATGGGTTCCTCACTAGCCCCGGGAAGTGCAGCCCTGCTACCCTAGCCAAGGAGCCAAGGGGAGTGATCAGAAACTAGGAGAGTGCAGACTTCACCTGGCTCAGCCATTCTGGCCTCTCTGGTTTCCCTTTGCCTCTACAGCCCTGGGCTGGTTCCTTGCTTTCTATCCGATTCTTCCTCTCGCCTGCCCTGTGCGGGCCTCGCGTGTGTCCAGCGACAAACACCATCCTCACCTTCCCTGTGCACCTGTGCTCTCTTTTATTGTCCGAATGGAAATTGCTTTCTTGCTGTTTATGATGTAAAATGCTGGATTCTCATTGTAAAAAAAAAAAAATCAGTTTATATAAAAAGGGAAGTAAGAGGGCATAAAAATTAGCTACGCTCTCACCGCTCAGAGAAATTCACCCATACTGCAAGTGTAGAGTCTTCAAATTCTAAGAGAATGTTTTTTAAATGAAACCTATGAGACATATCTATTTTTCACTTAGAAATCCATCTTGTGCATTTTTCATTTCAATAAATATAGATCTACACTACCATTTTTAGCAGTCTCTATAAATGTATCCATAATTTGCACACTTAGTCTGTTTCTTCTTGATTCATATCTATGTATATATATATATGTGTATATATATGTATATATATATATATATATATATTCATAGATAATATACACATTCACAGTTTTTTTCTTAGTCCCAAATTTATCCATGAGGCCCTCCTTCTACCCTCAAGCTCAGTCACACCTGACATCTGGGCCTCCTGCTGCCCCAAACTGTCTGCTCATCAGAAGTTACCCATCCTAGGCCTTACTCCTCAAGACCCTATGCTACTTGATGATAAATAGAGAAACATAAGGAACAAAGTGAGTTAATGGGTTAATTGGTACAGTGGCTTTTATTTGGTGTCAACGGATAATTAGAACAGGAATGACCTTTAGAAATAATCTGATCTGTCATTTTCCTAACTTGTCAGTAGAGTGTAGGGGTGAGAGAGGTATAAAAAAATTCACTGGTCCCTCCTCCAGAGAGTTCAACATATGATTTGTCTGGAATGGGGTCTGGAAGACTGTCATTCAGCAAGCTCTTCATGGGATCATTTTGATCAGTAACATTTTAGAAACTCTGATTTTATTCAATATCTTTATCATTCATGTGAGGTCACAGAGGACTAAATAGATCTGGATTGTCACGTCTACATGGACAATTGGCAGTGGGACTGGAGGTATTGTCTATATTTCCCCATCCCTGAGCCCATCATCATTTTGTTGCACAAGACCATCTTATTCCAAAGAAAAATTTTATTAGAACAAAGGACTTCTAAATATAATACTATAAGGGGAAGGATTTGTACCTGTTACACAGTGACAATTCTGGAACTCAAAGTGGGCTAAAGGGAGGTTGACTTTGAGTCAAGGAAAGGATCTTTTATTGACACTCAAACCTGTATCTTGCAAATGACTGCATGCATGTGCGTGTGTGTGTGTGTGTGTGTGTGTGTGTTGGTCTTAGGAAAAATATTGGAAGTCAAACATGATTACAGAACCCATAGTATAATAATAAAAGATAAAGACCTATATCTAGAAGTATCCCCAGTGGTGGGGGAAAAAAATGCCGGTGCTAATGCAGAAAGACTGGATCTAATCAAAAGCAAAGATTTCCTTTTACTTGAGTCTATCTTCATCCATGAAGACCTGTTTCAGCAAGATGTTCAACTTTCGTTGGAAACATGTGTTATACAGGACACACAGAGACAGAAAGAAGACTTCTCAAGGCAATCTTCAATAGGAAGCTACTTACCTACTCTGGTGGCCAGCTCAGTCATGGTGTTCATGGATAATGGGTATCTGACAGGATTCTTTAATCCAAGACCTAATGAAAATAATAAAGGTGATGATTTAAATCATCCTAGCCTCATGGAATAGGAACAGTCATGGACACCTTCCATTTTCCTGGCAGACAGTAGTTCTTCCAGCGGGTACAGCTTCAGATGGTACATTCTGCTGTCTGCACTGTGTGGCAGGGGAAACAGCCGTATTGATTTGCATGGCTCCTGTTATGGGTTGCATAACTCCTCAAAATTCATATGTTGAAGTCCGAACCCTCCTGCTACCTTGAAATGTGACCTGATTTGGAAACAGGGTCATTGCATATCCAATGAGTTAAGTTAAATGAGGTCACAGTGAAGTAGGATGGGCCTTCACTGCAATATGACTGGTGTCTTTATTTAAAAAAGGGGGAACTGTGGACACAGAGACAGAAATACACACACAGCAAAAATGTCGTGTGAAGATTGGAGCTATATGTCACAAGCCGATGAACTACCCGAGCTAGAAGAGGCCTAGAACAGATCCTACCCTAGAGCCTTCGCAAGGAGTATGGCCTTGCTAACACCTTACCGTTGAACGGTTGGCCTCCGAAAATAAATTTCTGTTTGTTTCAAGTACTCTGTTTGTGGTACTTTGTTCCAACAGCTCCAAAAAACTAGTAGAGTACCCTTCAGAACACAGCCTCCACCAGATGACAGTTTTTAAGGCAAGAACAACTCAACAATGGGCTTATCCTTGTAATATTTACTAGCGTGGCCACACGAAATCTTAATAGATTTGGAGAGCCTAATGCCAAAGGAGGAACACCTGAAACAAAGTACTTACTAACCTTGATTCTCTTTAAATAGAAGCTGATTCTTCCCCTTTGCCACTTCAGGCTCCTTATGTGGCTGCACCAATAGGCAGAGAAAGGTCACTGTACCTGCAGCCATGATTGATCCTGGGTCACCGGATTGTTGCTATCAAAGAGTACAAGAAGGGCTGTATATGGAACATAGGATGTCTCCTGGACGCCTCTAAATGCTCCCTTGCCTCAAAGTACTAATGATTGGAAAACTGGATCAACCCCCTTCCCAAACACAGACACACACACACACACACACACACACACGCACACATTCTTCCTAAAAGACCCCTAGGGAAGCAAAATTATGGGAATGAAGGCTCAGGTCACCACGGTCCCCACTGAGGTGCTGCCGCAAGCTACGAGGAACTGGAAATGTATGGTAGGAAGGGATAGTGATGATGATGCTATTGATAGCAGCATGACCAGCTTCCAAAGCCTGATTAAATATGATGATTTTTTACTTTTTCTCTTTCCTCTGCTACATATTTTATATGATGACCAGGAACTAATGTTTTAAGTTTCAGGTAGAAGGATGAAGGAATCCACGTTACTCCCCATAATAATACAGTAGTGACTTTGTCTCCTGTGTTTGGGCCATAAGTTTTGAAAGGGACAAATGATAAGACCAGTTATCAAGACACCAAAGGGATTGACTGTGCTAATTATAATTCCCTTGTGTCTTTAGATCTGCTCACTACTCTTCCTCACCCTGCCTCTTGCCTCAGGAGGATGACTTATAAATGTTACATGAATAAATTCTCATCTCTCGGGGTTCCTGTTGGCATCTTCTTCACTATGGTTCTCTCAGATGAAACGAGAACGGTGGGACTAACTAAATGAGAACAGTAAGGACTAACTTGATTACCTCTTCCTGGGACAAAACTTTGCCTTTGAGTATAATGCTGTAAGACAATGGAGTCTATTATCGATTCAATTCAAAGTTTTAGTGGAATATGAACTGGTAAAAAGACTCCGGGTAGGGAGTAGTCCAGATGTTTTCCACTGATTTTCATTTTTTCACTAGGATCCTTTCTCCCACTGTTACCACACGGGGATTTCCCTTCCAGAGCTCTTCCTGGTAAAAACATTGGAGGATTCTGTGTTTGACATCTGTAACGGAGGAAGTAGCTGGACCAGACAATAAACACTTTGTGAAAGGTGCTGTTGAGGAGAAAATAGTCCAAACCCATTTACACAACTGTGACACCATGCTTCTGAAAAACATGTTTTTTTGGTAGGACTTGGTGGTCAATTTTTTTCCTACCTGTATTGAGGTATACAATTTACACATAATTTTAGGTGCACAGCTTTACACATTCTGACAAACTGACATTGTCATGTTACCACACAAAAGCCAAATTGTAGAATATTTCCGTCACCCCCAAATATTCCTTTGTGTCCCTTTGGACAAAATCCCCTTTCCTCAACCTTAGTCCCTGACAGCCTGTGATCTCATGTATGTCCTTCTATCTTTGCCGTTTTTAGAATGGTATGTGAGGGGGATCGTACAGTATTGTGGCCTTTTGAGTCTGCTTTTTTCATTTAGCATAATGTTTTTTGAGAATTATCCATTCTGCTCCAGGTTTGAGTACTCATTTCTTTTTTATTGCTGAATAAAACACTTATTAGAGCATTTTATTGTATCATACGCTACCATATGTATCTGAATTATGCCTACAATTTGGTGGATAATTGAGTTGTTTCAAGTTGTTGACAATTATGAATAAATCCACTGTATACATTCACATATACGTTTTGTATAGACATGTATCTTCATTTCTCTTTGGTGAATATCAGAGAATGTATTAATGGGTTGTATGGTAAGTATGTGCTTCACTTCATAAGAAACTTCCAGACTGCTTTATAAAAAGCTACATCATTTTGAAGTGACATTAGAGTTCTAGTTTCTCCACATCATTACTGACATTGGTTATTGCCATTTTTTATTTTAATAATTGTGTTCTGGTTGTTAGTTTTTTAATGTTTTTATTTATTTTTGAGAGACAGCCTGAGTGGGGAGGGGCAGGGACAGAGGGAGACAGAGAATCCAAAGCAGGCTTGGTGCTATGAGTGTAGAGCGCAACGTGGGCCTCAAACCCACAAACTGTGGGATCATGACCTGAGCCGAAGTCAGACGTTCAACCAGCTGAGCCACCCAGGCGCCCCAGTAATTGTGTACCGGTTCCAGTTTCCGTTTCTCTAATAGTGAAGGCCGTTAAACATTTTTTCATGTGTTTGTCATCTGTGTATCTTCTCAAATGAACTGTAAGTTCAACTATTTTGCTTATTTTTTATTGGGTTGTTTCTTTCCTTATTATTGAGTT
Organism: Lynx rufus; assembly: GCF_022079265.1. Lineage (NCBI taxonomy): Eukaryota > Metazoa > Chordata > Mammalia > Carnivora > Felidae > Lynx > Lynx rufus. The sequence continues at coordinate 15,843,942 of NW_025814845.1, forward strand.
TTGAGAGTTCTTTATATAGTATGATTACTCCTCTTTACAAATTATTGCCTTTAAAAATATATATATTATATATATATTTATTATATATATACATTTAATATATGCATTAAATGTGTACAGACACACACACACACACATATAATTCCTTTACATAACGTTGCAACCCCAAGGAAAGAATCACCTCCTAACTCTTTTATCACCTTCTGAGGATCATTCATTTCAAACAATTATACTTCTGTTATGCCCAGAATTCGTGATCCACAAAGACCACCAGGGAGCCGAGTCCGATGCAAAAGCAAAAGAGCCTTTATTCGAGCTAGCTCGAGCTCAATCCCCAACCTGCACCGACACAGCGGTGAGATACCAGGGAGAGAGAACGAGTTTCAAAAGCACAAAGGTTTTATTGGGGCCTAGGGGCAATTGGTGAGGTAATGGCTGTGGCCTCGGCCGATTGGCTGGGGAAGGGTCGGAGTCCTGTTACGCAGGTCGCTGGGCGTGTTTTGATCAGGAAGTTTGAACGGGTGAGCAGGAGGTTACTCAAGGGGAGGAGGCGTGGTCTAGGTGAAGGACACAGAACAAGATGGAGTGGGCTGGAGTAGGCCCGCCCTTTCACTTCCTCAATCTTTTAATCTTAAAATGTTGATCATGCGTTGCTTTAAAAGTTGTATGAAAACTAACTACTCACTCTGTCTCCCGTAAAAATCTGCATATATACAAATTTTTGCATATCCTTTTTGGAGTCCATAAGATACCTGCTCCTGAAGTTGCGCGTGGACCGCAAAGCAGGACCCCGGACTAGAAACTTACGTGTGCAGTCTGTTAATGTCAACTTGGATCAGTATAATCATCTTTCTTCTTTATCTTAGGTGAACTTAAGCTATTGAATGATGCAGGATAAGGCATGCAACTGTGCAAATTAATGCACTAAAGATATACTTTCATCCTTTTTTGCAGGGTCTGTGCAGCTACACAATATTTTTTTTATTAGTCTCTTTAGTTCTATTTTTAACGCCCACAGAAGCCAGTTGACAAATGTTCTTTATCACCTGTATCCCCTTCACTCTTTCATCCTGCTACCTACTCCACTGAAAAATAGAAGAAATCGGGTATAAATAAGTATCCCCACTTAATTTAAACTTAATCTAAACTTAATTTAAACTTAATTTAAAGAATGCACCTCCATTCTTCCTTTGAATCTCCGAAAGAGATGTGACTTTCTTGCAGCCAATGTTATTCCTTCCTTTTGGGCTCCTGATGCTACTCTATCCTGGACCCCACTTTTGCAAACAGCTCCTTTACCTGTATTATTCAGGTCTCCCCCTTAAATTGCTATTCATTCTCAAGATTTCAACATTTTTTTTTCCCATTGGAAAAGAGAAAAAAGCTCCCTCAACTGTGGAGCCCACTTCTCACCCCTCCCCATACTCTACCCCATGCATTTCCTTTGTTTCACAGCCAAGCAGAGACAAAGACTTTACACTCGCTGTCTCTAATGGTTCCATTTCTCACATCACTACAAACTCTCTAGCATCCCCAACACTCCATTAAAATTGCTTTTTACAAGCAATAAATAATTTTCCAAATGGTCTAATTACAAAGAAAAAAAAACGAATTGGTTATTTTCAATTATTATACCTGTCCTCTGGGAAATATTTGTTATTGTTGACTATTTCCTGAAACTCATTTCTCTCTTGTCTTCTGTAGCAATACTCTCTCCAAACTTCTCTGTTATGTGTCTATGTTGTGGGTCTCCGACCTCTTGTTCTAACAAGTACCACTGTGATAGTGATCCTCGGGTCTCTCTGTTAAGTCTTTTTTTTTTTTTTTTACTCTCACTCAATTGCTGAATGACCAAACTGCATGATATTTTCGACTATTGCCTACCTACCTATAGATCAATGAACCAAAACTCTTGATCACTTTTAGGAATTCTCCAAAAAAAAAAAAAAGAAAGAAAAAATGAGGCAGTCTTCTCCTAAGTTGTTTGAACACAACCAGTCCCAAGTAAATGTCATCATTGTTACCCTCCCCAAACTATTCTCCAAATTTATTCCCCTCTCTTTTTTCTATCTCAGTGATTATCTCCACCATTTCCCTTGTTGCCCAAGCAAAAACCTGAGAATCACATTAAATTACTCATTTCATTTCTGAATAGTGACTAGTCAATCATACACTTATATGTGCAATAAATAATTATGGAGTGTATATACCATGTGCCAGCCACTCAGCTAACCCTTTCTGCTAACCCTTTGCCAGGTTGAATTAGACCTTATCTTTGCTCTCAAACTGCTTACATTGTAATGTTGCAGAGGCTACAGCCTATATTCAATGAGAGTTTAAAGGAAGGGCTCTCTGAATCAGACTGAGGTGGAGGTGTCAAAGAGAACTTGCCAGAGGCAATCCTTGCATTGAATGATAAAGGATCAATGGTAATTAGCTAAGGAAAGAAGAGAACAATAATCCAAGAAGGAGCAGCCTAATGCAAGTTTTGACAAAGTGGTTCTGCTTCCTAAATCATTCATAGCCCTTTGGCTTTCTCTCCAGATACACTGCTAGAAACTTACAAACAGCCAGCCACCATATTTTTCACCAATAAAATTAAAAAGGCCTTTTCATTAGCTCTCATTGGCCGCTAGTGTTACCTTCATCCAATCCATCTTCCACATGGCTACTGGACAGATCTTTCTAAAGTGCCTCTCTGAGCATAACTCTCTAGTACTTAAATGGACTTCAAGCTGTATTCCAAAGCTGTAATCATTAAGACAGTATGGTACTGTCGCAAGAGCAAACACTCAGATCAATGGAACAGAATAGAGAACCCAGAAATGGACCCACAAACATATGGCCAACGAATCTTTGACAAAGCAAGAAAGAATATCCAATGGAATAAAGACAGTCTCTTCAGCAAGTGGTGGTGGGAAAACTGGACAGTGACATGCAGAAAAATGAACCTGGACCACTTTTTTTTTTTAATTTTTTTTAATGTTTATTTATTTTTGAGACAGAGGGAGACAGAGTGTGAGTGGGGGAGGGGCAGAGAGAGAGAGAGAGAGACCCAGAATCTGAAACAGGCTCCAGGCTCTGAGCTGTCAGCACAGAGCCCGATGCGGGGCTCGAACCCATGAACTGTGAGATCATGACCTGAGCCAAAGTTGGATGCTTAACCGACTGAGCCACCCAGGCACCCCTGGACCACTTTCTTACACCATACACAAAAACAAACTCAAGATGGATGAAAGACCTAAATGTAAGACAGAAAGCCATCAAAATCCTCAAGGACAAAGCAGACAAAAACCTCTTTGACCTTGGCCACAGCAACTTCTTACTCAACAAGTCTCCAGAGGCAAGGGAAACAAAAGCAAAAATGAACTACTGGGATCTCATCAAAATAAAAAGCTTCTGCACAGTGAAGGAAACAATCAGCAACACTAAAAGGCAACCGATGGAATGGGAGAAGATATTTTCAAACGACATATCAGATAAAGGGTTAATATCCAAAATCTATAAAGAACTTATCAGACTCAACACCCAAAAAACAAAACAATCCAGTGAAGAAATGGGCAAAAGACATGAATAGACACTTCTCCAAAGAAGACATCCAGATGGCCAAACGACACATGAAAATATGCTCAACATCACACATCATCAGGGAAATACAAATCAAAACCACAATGAGATATCACCTCACACCTGTCAGAATGGCTAGCATTAACAACTCAGGCAACAACAGATGTTGGTGAGGATGCAAAGAAAGAGAATTTCTTTTGCACTGCTGGTGGGAATGCAAACTGGTGCAGCCACTCTGGAAAACAGTATAGAGGTCTCTCAAAAAACTAAAAATAGAACTACTCTATGACCCAGCAATTGCACTACTAGGTATTTATCCAAGGGATACAGGTGTGCTGTTTCAAAGGGACACATGCACCCCCATGTTTATAGCAGCACTATCAACAATAGCCAAAGTATGGAAAAAACCCAAATGTCCATCGATGGATGAATGGAGAAAGAAGATGTGGTATATATATACAATGGGGTATTACTTGGCAATCAAAAAGAGTGAAATCTTGCCATTCACAACTACATGGATGGAACTGGAGGGTATTCTGCTAAGTGAAATTAGTCAGTCAGAGAAAGACAAATATCATATGACTTCACTCATGAGGACTTTAAGATACAAAACAGATGAACATAAGGGAAGGGAAGCAAAAATAATATAAAAACAGGGAGGGAGACAAAAACATAAAAGACTCTTCAATATGGAGAACAAACAGAAGGTTACAGGAGGGGTTGTGGGAGGGGGGAGGGGCTAAACGGGTAAGGGGCATTAAGGAATCTACTCCTGAAATCATTGTTGCACTATATGCTGACTAACTTGGATGTAAATTAAAAAAATAAATAAAATAAAAAAACTCAAACCAAATAAATCAATAACCCCCAATTTTCACATTGCATCCTAAGACATATGATTTAGCTTCTCACTACCCTGCAGGTTTAATGAGTTACTATCATTGGACACTCTACTAACCAGTCAGTTTACTGACTGTGACAATGTACTCTGTAACTTTTGATCCTTTGCATATGTATATGTTGATTCCTCCTAAGATTTTCTTCTTTCTTCTTGTGTGACAGATACTCACTTACGAGTGAGTGTACTTCATCAAGACTCATTTAGGTGGCATATCTTTAGATGCTCAGGTAGATTAAGCACTACGTTCTCTATGGTCCACAGCAACATATGCATATATTCATTACAGCATATGTCACATTATATTATACCTGTTTACCTGTCTATTTCCCCAATCAGACTTGGAATGTCTTGGGGGAAAAAAAAATGTATTATTCATCTCCATATCCTCAGTGCTCACAATAGTTGCTGGCATATTCATAGGTGCTGAAAATATTTATTGTGTAAGCATTAATTAATTAGTTAATTAATATTAGGCACTTCCATTGATTAGTAAGGGAGATTTCCTTTGTGAAATGGAGAATATTTCTTTCCTACAACCTTAAAGAATCAACAAATATTTGCCAAGCTCTGACTCTATGATAGTCACTGTGCCAAGCACTTTTAGTTTAAAGGCAAAAAATATAGTCCCTACTCTCAGTAGGGCTTATATTCTATGAAGGAAGACACACATGAAAATAGGCAACTACACAAGAGAATTAAGTGATATGATAAGGGAAATAAAGAAAACCATGAGAAATCGGGGCCAGAGGACATCAAACCTACTTCTGGATCATTAGAGTAAATTTCCAGAGCAAATGACAGTTAAGCTGGGACCTGGAGAATAGGTAGGAGGAGGGGACAGCTATTCCAGGCAGTGGGAATTTCATGTGAATGTCCTGAGTGGGAAGAAAAGCACACCCTAGCCACAGAATTTAAAGATCGGTCTGAATGGATCACAGTAATTCAGAAAGAGTTGGTGGGAGGTGAGATTGTGAAGGGTTTTGATATCTCCCAGGATTTAAAAAAAGGGACAGAAAATATCATGCTATGTTTAAGAAGATCACACTGGCTGCAGAATGGAGGCTGGCTTGGAGGAAGGCAGGAATAAAGACTCACATGCAATCATGTAAGTAGGAGACGGTGGTGGTAGTGTATAGGAACTCTGTCACCCCCAACATTTTTTTAAGACTGGCCCCTGTGACCATGGACTGAGGAAAGCTGCTGTGCATTGAAGGAACTCTAACATCCTGCCTCCCTCACTGGGAAATGAGAGAAAAGCTATAGAGTGAAGGCAAGGGGAGCCCTTATATCTGACTTCATTTGGATGCTTATTTATTTATTTATTTATCCATTCATTCATTTATTTAAAATTTTTATTTAAATTCCAGTTGACATACGGTGTAATAGTAGTCTCACGTGTACAATATAGTGATTCAACACTTCTATACAACACCCATTGTTCATCACAACAAGTGCCCTCCTTAATCCCCATCACCTATTTAACCCATCTCCCCACCCACCTCCCCTCTGTCACCATCAGTCTGTTCTCCATAGTTAAGAGTCTTGTTTCTTGATTTGTCTCTCTGTCTTTTTCTCCCCTTTGTTCGTTTGTTTTGTTTCTTAATCTCCCCACGAGTGAAATCATATGGTATTTGTCTTTCTCTGACTTACTTCACTTGGCTTAATACTCTCTCATCTCATCTCCATGGTTGCAAATGGCAAGATTTCCTCCTTTTTGGTGGCTGACTAATATCCATTGTATATATGTACCCCTTCGTCTTTCTTCATTCATCACTCGGTGAAGCAACTTGGGCTGCTTCCATAATTTGGCTACTGTTGATAATGCTGCCAGCTTAAATGTATGATGCAAACCTGAACAAAACATGGTGTGAGGGGCTGAAGCTCAGAAATGGTGACAGGCTGATGATTAGGCCCTGGCCAGCCACACCCCAGAAAGAATAGGAGGCCACAGAATATTTCACTAAACAGCAACAGTGAAAGTATGTTCCATGGGCAAGAGAAGATCTTGATGGGCAGCTGAATAACCACTGAGATAGCTGGCCCGTAAAATAGGAGTCTTTTCAACTGGACAGAAGTTCAATTCAATAGGGAGGCAATATAAAATCAGAAAGGGGCTTCTGTTGAGGTACTTCTTGGTTATGAAATGGATAAAAAATGAGGCTTCTCTGGTTTTATGTCAGAGCCGAGGATGGGCATCCACGCTGGGTTCAGATTCTTCCAAATCGCTGTAGTCATTTTGTTTTCTTAGAATCTGCCTTCAAGTCCTTCTTCATTTAAGGAAAAGGCACCTGGAAAGGGACAGTAGAACCTCTGCCTGCGAGGCCAAATGTTTTCTACCATACTCCTATAGCAAATAAACAGCTACTGTCAAGAAGAACTCCCCCAGATTTCCCCAGTGAGCCCATATATTAATACCTCACAGCAGAGTTTCCACTTGGCTTCATGACTACAGGAAAGCATTCAAGTGTACACAAAGCACCTTGATGCTCTAATACTACCCAACCTTTGCCATAAACATTGGGCCTGTTTCACGAAAATGAGAGGTTCTCCTCCCCTGTATTACCAACTATAAAAGTGTACATTTTGCGGGCATAGGTTTCTCATAAGCTCCCAGTCACTCAATCAGATGTTAAAAATATGGCATGAAATCTGAAGTCATATTTACTCCAGATGGATACCAGAATATGTATCATATTACACATTCCATGTCGAAGGACTATGGCAAGTTCTGCCTAGCTCAACTTTTTAGATTATCTCTTCATCCCATTCACTTTCCTCTATCCCAATGGCCACTGACATAGTTCAAGCCACTACTATCTCTCACTCAGAGGCTATAATTGAATCCATCCCAAATGACTCTGCCTACAGTCTTGCCCCATCCAATCCATCCTCCACACTGCAGCTGGAGTGATACTTCTAGAATGCAAAATGAATGAATCATGTCGCTTCCTTACTTAACACTCATCAAGTGTTTCCCAGTGCTATTACAATAAAGTCCAAGCCCTTTAGAATGCCCTTTGTGGCCTGGCATCCTGCCTTTCTTGCCTAATCTCACCCTCTTGTCCTTCCTACCTTAGGTTCAAATCAAGAAATGTGTACTTTTCCAGTTCTTGAGCATAATTTTACTCTTACCTACTGAACTCTTCATGGCCACTTTTTTCTTTTTAGATATCATCATCAAAGCTTTTCTACCCTTTGGTAAACAACATCAAATGCCCCTTTTATGAGCTCCTATTAAATCTTACATCTTATTGTTGTATTTATCACATTTTATCACAGGTAATGATTTAACTGCCTATTCTCCTGCCATACTGTAAGCTTGCAAAGAAGTGATCATTTTTTATCTTCTTCACCACTGTATTCCTAGCACCTAGTGCAGCATTCATATCAATTTGTTGGATGGATAGATGGATGGATGGATGGATAAGGATGAGCTTGTAGAGAGCTTGATAAAGAAAGCGGATGGAGGCTTGTATCTCCTCTATAAAGAGGAGATAATAAAAATACTAACCTCATATCATGGCTATAAATATTAAATGAGGTATTTATTACATGTAAAGTATTTGAGACTGTGTCTGCCATGTTATAAGCACTCCTCTAAAAAAAGTCAGCTATTATTAATATTAATATTAATATGGTATATTCTCAAGAAATATGACAAATAAATGAATGGGTTTAAAAAGATTATTCAGTAGTAAAATCTAGATACATTCTCTCCGGCATCTCTGTCTAGCCCTTAATTACAAAAAAGCATTTGAGATTTCCTGATAATGCCCAACATCTGTGGTCACAACTCACCCACATTCAGCAAGCAATACAATAATAGAGTACAATGAAACATTTTCTGCCCTAGGATCCAAGTTCAACCCTTATTACTAGAATTGTTTTTGTCAAATTCCCACCCCTAGGCTCTGGATGCTGCCTGTGTTCTGAGATCTATGACATCTTCTTGCTCCCTGCTCTCTTACCTGACCTTCTGGTCTTTGGTCCCTTGCCTGTCTATACTGGTGGTACCTGATTAATTGGGCTCTGCTCCTGACCCTTTCTTGTTTGGCTTGTGTCCAGGGTGGGTCAATGGCTTTAAGGACATGCCCCTGGGCAGTGCACTGTGCCAAGACACGCAGGAGAGGAATGCCACAGTGGTTGGTCCGCATTAGCATAATTATCTCCTGAATCTACTTTCAACCAATTCATACTTTGTCTCAGACCAACCTAGTTTTGACCTTCTTTTTATTTTTATTACTTCCTTACAAGTTGCCCTTTCAACCTGATGTTGTTCCTTTATAAGGCTTTGATTAGCATTCTTCTAATGTGACATTTCCTTGGAAAATGTTTGGCTTGGTCCCAGGATCCCCCTTACCAATGGGCATACTTCTGTACTGCCCTAAGTGGGTATAAGCCCGAGGTGATATGCAAAATATTTAATATCTGATAAAACAGAGGCAATGAGGAATCAAAATGAATGATGGCAAGAGGACTGGAGGTGGATACTGGAAGGTCTCCATACTACGTCGAGCACTGATTCGTTAGTAGCTGTATCTAAGGTTACAGACTGGGGATGTGGGGAAACAGCTGCTTACCAAGCAGTCTAATTTTTAGCAACCACTAGAGTATACCTCAAGATTTTATCTAGGTTGGTGTTTTCTAATACAAGCCTATTTTTTCATGCTCCATAATGCGTTGCCCATTAGACTAATCCCTAAACTTAGGCACTAATTGACAGGATTGCTCACAAAAATGTCATATGCACATATATTGGCTTTAGTTGTCCAGTATGAAAATTGCTAGAAGCAAAATCATCCCCCAAATTACTAGGTTTTTGAGGGGATGATGTTATTCAAGAAACCTCAAATTTATTATTTTTAACCCTATAAGCCCTCGAAACTTCGTGAACAAGAAATAAACTAGAAGTTTGTACATTCCTCAGGAAAAGTATCTTCTCCAAAGTCAACTTCAAATATAGTCATGATGAATACTAGGGATCCTCATAGGAAAAGATAGGTAGATTGTCTAATAAAAAAAAAGGTGGACTCCAGGGCCAGGAAAAGTCCTTGCTATTTGACATGTTATAGACCAGTAATTTGTATGTAATTCCCATTCTTCCTTTTTCTAAGATAAAGATTCTATTGTAGTTACCCTGTTCCTTCACCACCCCTGGATACTGGATGAAGGGAATAGACAACTTATCTTTCCTAATAGTCTCTAGACTAGATGATGTTATTCAAGAAACCTCAAATTTATTATTTTTAACCCTATAAGCCCTCGAAACTTCGTGAACAAGAAATAAACTAGAAGTTTGTACATTCCTCAGGAAAAGTATCTTCTCCAAAGTCAACTTCAAATATAGTCATGATGAATACTAGGGATCCTCATAGGAAAAGATAGGTAGATTGTCTAATAAAAAAAAGGTGGACTCCAGGGCCAGGAAAAGTCCTTGCTATTTGACATGTTATAGACCAGTAATTTGTATGTAATTCCCATTCTTCCTTTTTCTAAGATAAAGATTCTATTGTAGTTACCCTGTTCCTTCACCACCCCTGGATACTGGATGAAGGGAATAGACAACTTATCTTTCCTAAGAGTCTCTAGACTAGAAAATTCACATCTGGATCTGATAGCGAGGAGTGGACATTACTCAGAGATGATACACTTTAAGCTAGATCCTAAAATAAATGATCTCTGGGGTTACTTCCTCTAGAAAAGGGCTCAGTAGACCCTATTGAAATGTGTATATGAAGAATGGTATGCACGGATGCCCACTAGTCTAAGGAATGTCAGAGACTGTTCATTGTTGAATTCAGTACTTACCTCTAACCTCCTTCTCCTGTGCCCCATCCACCGCAGAGGCCAGAGAAGCTACATATGTTTTCCCAGCTTCCCTTACAACCAGGGTGAGCCACATGACATACTTCTAAACAAAAAAGATGTGAAGGTCAGAGGTAAGGTGTGAAAGCTTTTACTTTACTGATGAAATGAACAGACATCACTGATAATTTACCTTACCCCATTTTTCCTAACTTTAAGTAGACATGAGATTTGGTGATGTGGTATCCATCTGATAACCATGAACAACAAACGAACAAACCAACCGAGAGATTTAAAGAGGTGCAAGCCCTGACACTACTATGCTAGTGAACACGTGTCAGCAATAATCAACCTCCTGATTCTTGAGTGCAAAACAGTCATATTATTTTACACCACCGCTGATTGAGTTTGCTGGTGTTTGCCGCGGAAAACATCCTTACTAACAGAGCCCTTTGTGATGCAATTAAAGTCTCTAACATCATTACCCAAGTGAAAACAACGGTGAATTTTGCACTGCACATTTTTTATATTTTCTTAGATCAACATCTCTGTTTCCTTACAGTCCATGTGGGATGTCTGTTCTCTGCTACGAAATCTGTCAGGGTACAATTTTGTAGCAACCCCAACTGGGCAAACAATACAAGGGCCAGATGGCTATTATGATACATCAATCCTTCCAGAAGCAAATTTTATAATAAAAAATTTAGAACCCCCCAAAATTATCAGAAAACTAAACATAATTGAAGTAGCAATTAGGCATGAATCAACAATAAAAAAAAATCATAGAATTCAAGCTAGCACTTCCAAGCACCATGCCTATGATAGATATTGCTGATGATTACAGTATCTTTTTTCAGAGATACCACCTCATACCTGAGAATACTTCATAATGGTTCTAGGCAACCATTATCCAGTAATTGGAGCTGGCACATAATGTGAAACCTAACTGTATCTCCTAATAACTGCATAGTCACGCTATATATATAGTCACAATCCGAACAAAAATCCATGTTCACTAGAAATCGATAATATCTTTTTGGGGGAGGGAGTTTGGAGGGTACCAACTAAGTGTTTCAATTTCATTTTGTACCCCTTCTTATTTCTCTTAAGTCCTAGTTGACCTTGTCATCTTCATGACTACCTAGTCAAGAAGACATATAAAATCACATTGAGTTCTGAAAAGCCCCATTATTATGACCTTGTGCCCATCACAATAGCTAGTAAACAGTCTACGCCCTTTGTATTAATCATTGATTGATTATATCTCGATCCCTTTGTCGTTGCATCTGAACATTTGAAACTTGGTCAAAACTAGTCTTACTGTTACGTATAAAAAGAATTTTCTATTACCTCTTTACAAAAGATTGTGTATCTGCCCTTTTGGACAAATGGGCACACACATTTGTTTCTAGATATGACTTTTTGGAAGACAACCTCTCTCCTATACAGGAAAAGACATCCTGGCTTGAGAGATTTTTCATTTTCTACTTCAAATCTATCTGGCACCTTAAAGGATAGATACAAAGGAGTAGAACTATTAGGAGTTAATGCTTAACACTTTCCTGCCAGGTACATGGAATGTCCTTCTTTGATCTGGGCTGCATTGAAAGAGTGCTAAAAGATACTACAGAAGATACCAAAATAGAAAGAGATGCTATCGGGAAACTCAGGCAATTGCTGTTTGGTGACCTGAAAGGAAAGAATTACATATGAGAAAAGCAAAGGATAAAATACAAGGAAAAGAAAATATAGGTCACGGGGAACAAAATAAAGCATAAAATTAAGTTGAGTAACATTTTAGAAATGAGTGTATACATATATATGTGTGTGTGTGTGTGTGTGTGTATACATACATATATATGTATGTGTATATATATATATATGAAAAAATGGTCTAAGAAAATTGGACTTCTGCTAAAAGCAACCCTAGAAGTATAAGAAATCTGAAAAATAGAGAAAGTTTGACATAAAATCAGCTGGTGTCAGTAAGAAAGAATGGGCATGGAAATTCCAGCTCCCCATGACAAAATGGCATGATCTGGAAAAGTAACTCTAAGTTCTCTCATTGTAGGTGATGCTGTGAGCCCTCCCCCAAGGGAGGAAACAAAAACCACATGAGGCAAAGACAGTAAACAAATGAAGAAGGGCATTTTGACTTTGTATTCATTCAATTATTCAAATATTTAGTGAATCTCTACTAATGCTAGGCACTGTGCTGGGTGATGAGTGTATGTCAGTTAGCAAAAGCCTCAAAATACCTGCCCTCATTTCTAGCAAGGGAAAGACGTGATACACTCTAAGGAATTGTAGAGATCATATCCCTTCTGTATTATATAATCGTGTAAAATTAAGCCTAAGTATTGACAACTTTTCAGATTCCACTGACCTATGGTCTAATGAAGTCAGTGTAAGAGAGAAATTATGTATTTGCATATACATATTGCCTTGCCTATTTATGAGTCAGCATCCCTTCCTATAAGAAACCATGCTTTGCTAGAAGCTCAATTTCCTGATCAGGAGATGTAAAGTGGACTAGGCAGTCTTATATGCTATTCCCCCTGACCTTGCTCTTTAGGTTAAGGAGGTTAAACCTTCAAAAGAAGGGGTAATCAAGCAATGTTTAGCACTAGAAAAATCTCAAAGAAATTAGTAAAGATACTCAAGGCCAAAGCACTCAGATAACATCTTCTTTAAAGGTAAAAAAGTTAGTATAATGATAGGTTAAGAAGTATGTTCTCAGGCAGGGGCTGCTGTTCTAGGTCATCTGTCCATCCACCCATCCATCCATCCGTCCATCTGTCCATCCGTCCATCCATCCACCCGTGTATTCTAGGAAGAGCAGGGAGCTATGCAGAGGCACAGGCAACTTTATCCTCACTAGGAAAGAGGTGCCCTGATACAAGTTGACTTGCAAAATCATATTCAAATCCCGTGGAGTTTATGTTGTAAGCTTTGTCAGTAGAGTTGATTCATGCGGGGGAGGGGGGTGGCACTTGTGACACCAGCCATATTTGTCTCCAGCCCAGTCTCTTCTTCTCATCCTGTGCATTGTTACATTTCTTAAATTCTTTTTTAAGAATTTATCCAATTTCCCAAAGTTGCTGGATAGCCCTGTTTGTGATAGACAAAGTCAAGCCAAAATCCTACAAAGAGAAATTTGCCTGCTGTCAGAGATCTGACATACTTTTGTATGAATGATGTAGATAGATTCTATAAAGCATTAAAGCAATCCCTGAGAGATTGATGTTGAACACAATCACTCTTATATAGACATATATCTTGGAAGTCCACTCCTTGACATTTCTTCCTTAAGACAAAAATTAAATAATGACTCTCTGTAAAAACATTAAAGGTCTCCTTTTACTGGGGAAAAATGAGCAAAATCACAGGGCACTTTTGAAGCTTAACTTCTCTTCAGCCCACCTTGAATTCCTTTGACACACTTCTAGGTCTACCTAAGAGCAGGAGAGATTCCGTAAACTAGAGATTTATAACATATGACAACTCAACCCAGATCCTTATGAAACTAGAAGTGAGTCAGCAACATTATAGCTGCTTGAAATTCAGGGCATTTCAGAGTGAGGGGGAGAAATCTTCAAGAATTTCACAGGCAATGTTTTACTCTGAAAAATTGCTGAGAATTCTTCAGAGGCGAAGTGGTGCCTGAGTTTTTATTTTCCATGGCTAGCTGGTAAATGAACCAAGGCTTTGTGAGTTGGGATCAGACAGCTGACGACAAGAAGGGCCACATCAGCGGGATGTCTAGTTGCTTCCACACAACCTCTCTCAGAAAGTAGTTAACCTTCAATGGCTCCCATTCCCTTCAAGAAAATAATCTCCAATCCTTAATGCAGGCTATAGGCCCTTAATTAACTGGCTCCTGCCTCACTAGTCACACATGCCATCTGCTCAGGCTTTCTGCTCCTCTCCTCCATACTATTGCCAAACTGAAATTCTCTCATTGCCTCGATGAATCATGCTCTAGTTCTAATTAATTATGGAATTGACCCTCGATGGATTCATAATATAAAACAACTAATTATTATACATAGTAATAACAAAAATAGAGTCTCCGTGTATTGAATATCTACTCAGTGCCAGACATAAGTCTTATGTTTCCATTTTACTAATTTTCACCCAAACCCTGCAAAGCAGGCTATATATCTTTTTTAGAGTTCAGGAACCTACATTTCGAGAGGATAGATAATTTGCTTAAGGTAACACTGATAGTATGCGGTGGACATACAACTTTAGCGTAGGTCTTTTTGGTGTCCCCTAATTAACTCATCTTTGACTCTCAGTACTCAATGCATTGCAGCCATGTTCAGAAAGGTTTCCTCTGATGCCCGCTGCTCCTGTGGGGAGAACAGGTGCTTCTCTTGCTATTGGAAAGCAATTAAAACCTCTATGAGTTACTGGTTTGCTTCTCTGTCTCCCCTCTCTTAGAATATGAGCAACAACCAGCACTCTTTCTTCTCCGTAGCATCTTTACCTCCCATGTGGTAGCAGCTCATAAGATGTTTCTCACCCGTGGCCAACCATAAATGAGCGAATGATTGAAGAGGTGTCACGTGGTGATGCAAGACCCAGGTGAAGCCAGGAAAAAGATATCTTAAGCCTTTGCCAGTGAGCACTTTCTGAAGCTACCCTTTCTTACTTTACTAGCGGTAAGCACTGACTAGGACAATTAGATGTAGCTAAAAACCCAGGACTTTGTTTTTTGAGCCCTCACCCTCACCCTCACCCTCACCGAACCCCCTCAGCCCAGTTCACCTCTCCAAATGATCCAGAAAAACTAAAAGACAAAATCATCTCCCTACAAGGAGGTTTAAGAGTGATCATGTAAGGTAGCTGCTGAGGGACCGGCGTGAAGGGAAGTCATGATAAAGGCTGTTAGGAGGCTCTATTGAATCATAACTCGGGAGAAATGTGGCTGGATTCATCAGGCTGTGGTTAGGAGACCTATGAGCAAATTTTACTGGCTGACCTTAACTAGAGAATTGATTTTTCTTTTCTCACAAATCTCATAACAAGAGTAGAACAGAGAAAAGACAAGAAGCCGGCAGGGATGGAGAGAAGAGCTGGCAGAGCTGAAGGGATTCTTCCCTTCTTTCCTGAAGAAGAAGAATGTGTTCTCTGCCAGGCTCAGGCCCGGGCCAGGGCCCCGCTGCAAATGAAATCCATGCATCTCCTGAGCTCTTCAAGGTTGGGAATTTCCAGACCAAATCACAGAGCAGGTCACAGAATGAGGATCACAGGAGAGGACGTTGATTTCCTGCTTCACTTTCAAGGGCACTGATTCATACATGTAAACACACACGCGCGCACACACACACACACACACACACACACACCTGTTTTCCTTTCTTCTCTCTCCATCTCTTTCCGCACTTGACAAGGAATCCCTGTTGCACATAAGCCCTGCCCATGCTTGTTTAATAGCTAGTATGTATTTTCAGTCACTCAGATGTCTTACTATCCTACTGAACTGGGGTTACGGAGCATGCAGGGAGCACCAGGTACTTGAGCTGCAGAAACTCTTCCGAAGTATGCCATTTATTAAGTGACGAAAACTCTTCCCTGGCAGACATGGTGATCACAGATGTTGCAGTCATTTGCAATTTTATTTATTTTTTTTTCTTTTCAACGTTTTTATTTATTTTTGGGACAGAGAGAGACAGAGCATGAACGGGGGAGGGGCAGAGAGAGAGGGAGACACAGAATTGGAAACAGGCTCCAGGCTCCGAGCCATCAGCCCAGAGCCCGACGCGGGGCTCGAACTCACGGACCGCGAGATCGTGACCTGGCTGAAGTCGGACGCTTAACCGACTGCGCCACCCAGGCGCCCCAGTCATTTGCAATTTTAAAAAAGGTAACCATGAATATTTTTATATGTCACCTCTAGGGATTCCTGAACTGACCAAACTTCTTGATCATAATAGCTGTTGGCTGGTGTAATCACACTTAACTCCCGGGGACTGTGAGCACCCAGGGAGGGGATGAATCTCCTGCCATGTTGGAACAGAGAAATAATCAATATTTGCTGTTATTATTAGTCACTGGTAATATTGGTCCCATTTTATAGATAAAGAGGTTGAGGCTTACAAGAGTTCCAGGCTTGCCCAAAGTCACACACCTAACAATTGACGGAGCCAGGTTTTGGTTCCACTGGGTGTACGTGAAGAAGCCATCAAGGCTTCTGGACAAAATAGAAATGGGTGTAGAATCAGAGGAGAAGAGAGACTCACACGGCTGCCATTTTCTCTCCTTGTCTCAGAGGAGAAGGCCAAAAAAATGCTTCTTAATGGGTTAAAGACAAGGAAGGTCCAACACCGTGTATGTGGTAAGAAATCAGCAGCTGGTCCTTGGGACAACTTCGCCAAACACCTCCATCTCAGAACAAAGTTGCTCCAGCTGCATTTACCGGGAAGTGCCGTTAACTCCTTGGAACTCAATTGCGTTCTGACACCTTATTCATCTTCCAGATTATTTCCCATCACTGACCCCGATCTTATTAGAAAAACCTTGGAGAATATCAGTAATGGCACCTTTTCTTTCTTGCTCGCTTGCTTTTTTTTTTGACAAGTTACTCCAGAATGGATTTCATATCTTAAAATTGTCATTGATTGAAACTAGTAATTCTAAATGAGCAGTTTAAAACTAATATCGCTCTTTTTTTTTTAAATCTTTTTTCTCCCTAGCTACTCGACACTTGGTCTTTTCAAGGGTGTCTTCCTAAGCATTCAACAGGCCATAAAGATGTCCATGGCAGACAAAGATGGCGAGAAAATGTCCAGGAGCGTAGGACCTCCCCAGAGACGTCACTTATTCTCCCACTGAATCGCCCACCTACCAAAGAGTTTAGCACATAGTAGGTGCTCAAGAAATATGGAACAAATCAGGAAAAGTCATTCCTAACTGGAGCTTATTATTCATAAAATTAGAGGCTAGAATCTCAACACTCAGTACTTCTTCAGTGGAGCTTTTGTGAGAAACAAACTACCAACATGCAGGTAGAGTGGAGGACCTGGAGGCAATGAACTTTTGTCTACTTCAAACATTTCTCTTCTCTCTCTCTCTTCCGGCAACCTTCTACTAACTGAATTTCCCATCCCTTCCCTAAGGAAGGGCACTAACTTTGGAATTCAGAGCTGTTAGCCCAGATAAGTTTATTTAACTAGCTAATAAAGACCTTGGGCCCTGGAAGGACAAAGATATGGGGTGGGTGAGTCCCAGTTCCAGGAGGTAATCAAAAGTGCTCAACCAAAAGGGTGGCATGATTGGTTGCTGTTTGAGCAGAGGAAGTTGAAGAGAGCATGCTAAAGGGAGGGCCACCTAAACCCAATTCACCAACATAACTAGCTTGGCCCTGACACCAAATGAATGGCATGGGTTTGCTGCAAGAAAGCCATGTTTGCATTGTTCACGAGAGAAATGCAGCATCATGAATAATAATAATCATAATCATAATAATAGGTTTGGGGGTCCGAAAAACCTAAATTGGAGTTCCATCTTCATCCCTTTTTAGCTATCAGGCCTATGACTTACTTTGTGTTTACTCAGTTTCCTCACCTGTAAAATGGGTACAGTTGCCCCTCCTATTCAGTGGCGCAATAAGGCATAATTGAGATCATGAAAATGCCTAAGATTGAGTCCAGTGCAGAAGAGATGCACAGTGAATGGTAGTTTTATCACCCTCAGTAATTATCAATAATTCTTTTCGAAGCAATCTTTAGCCTTGTTACTAAAGCAAAAATGAAGAGGGTCAAGGGAAAGAGGTAACTAAACATGGAGAGGGAAGAGCAGGGACAGGAATATTTATCAAGCATCTACCAGGTTCCTTCACATAAGAACACACCCTGAGGAAAAACAAAATGTGTCATATGAATCTAGCCTTCTCTGTCTCCCCCCTCACATCACCATATCCCACAGACCCCAACTCTTCAGGCTCCCAAAAATACAGAAACACCGATGGAAAAGGAGAAACGTGAGTGGGAGGAAGAAGAAGAAAATTCTGTATAAACCGAAAGCTTAATTGCTGGAGTGTCAGACCCGGACACTTTCTGAGTTATCTCAAAACTCTGACTAGCCTCATAGGGGAGAGGGAGATTCCCACACTGCCAACAAGAAGTGATCCCTTAGGGGCGCCTGGGCGGCTCAGTCGGTTAAGCATCCAACTCTTGATTTCCGTTCAAGTCATGATTTCCTGGTTGGTGAGATCGGGTCCTGCATTGGGCTCTGTGCTGCAGCACGGAGACTGCTGGGGATTCTCTCTCCCCTTCTCTCTCTTTGCCCCTCCCCTGCTCACTCTCTCTCTCTCTCTCTCTCTCCCACAATAGATTAACATTAAAAATAAAAGGAAGCGATCCCTTAAGAACACAAGCCCCGTAGCAAATGGAAACCTGGTGTGCACTGGTTCAAACATTCCAGGGGAAGGGACCAAGAAGGACGGCTGAGCGATCAGAATCACGGAGTCACAGAGTCAGGCAGTATGAGCTTATAATCTTGGGAAATTCTGGAAGAGAAGAGTTTGCTTCCCTCCTGCTATTTGTTCATCACCTCTTCAGAAGTATTCAAATGAGCTGAGACAACTGCTTCACTTGGCATTTGGATCCATCTATTAGCCACTCCGGGCCGCGAGTGCTTAGTCATTTCTTAGCTCATGTCACTGCCACTTTGTTCGCGCATTTGACACTGACTCCAATAACCTTGTAGCATCTGCCCTCCCAATTCCCTGAAAACCCTGAGCAGCCTGCTTCGATGAACGCTCCTTTGAATGTCCTTTTCTCTTTCTCTCTCTCTCTCTCTTTTTTCTTTTGACAAGGAAAAGAGCTATCAGGTTTCTTGAACATTCTTGAATAGCTAATTCCTGGAGTCCTTGTCCTCACTCCTTCCCCTCTGTACCTCACTGGCATTTGCTCCGAGATCTGCTGCTTTTCAAACAACGACCTGGCACCGAGCTGAGGTTTCCAAATGTTAACTCCCTGGCATCAGTCCTGTAGGTGCTAAAAGAATTTTTCCCTGATTTGCACACAAACCCTTTCATTTCGATGCATATCAGGGTCAGCCCGGCTTTCTGCCTTACCTACAAGGTGGTTTGGAGGCCATGGCCCAGAGAACAGCTAGAGAAGTGTTCCTCTTCCTTTTCAAACCATCTCTCAGCCGCTCTCACCCAACCATTTAGAAATGCACAGTCCTCCCAGGTTCTTGTTTAAACCCCTACAGGCAGAGTCACACGGTGGACTCTTACCTACACTCCAGCTTGTCAGACTTCCTTCAGGGAAGTCTGCACAGGCTCCAGCAGCTTGTCTGTTCTGTTCTCATGCCCTTGCTCAAGGGAAAGCTTGTCTGAAGCTCCTATGATGGAAGAAACTTTCCCACCCAGGTGTCACTGTCAATATGATTATTTTAGCAGATTGCCACGAGGCTATGATGTCTACTCTAGGGCGAAGGAGTGGTCTCACCTGCCTGATATCCATTGGTTTCCACATTCCGTGCTTGATTCTTACAAGCAGAATGTAAGTGGAGCCTGGCGAGAGGAAATCAAAGACAGAAGGCGACACGAGTAAAAGAATCCATTCATTCACCTATTAATTCAAAAAACTTTTTCTGAGTGCTACTATACGGATCTGGGAAAGGTGATGGGGAGTCAAGGAGACACATGGCTGAGGCCTTTGTCCTCCGGAACCTCAAGAGTCTAGAAGAGAAAGTGAAACCATTTCGATAGCATATAAGCAGAGCCTGTTACTTAGGAGTATTTGACCAATGCTGAGTGAAGATTAGGGATTTAATAAGAGCTTTCCAGAAGGAAGAGTGTTGGAGTCAAATCTCAATGGGAATGAAAACCTGTTTATGGTTGGCCTGTTGTGGCTCAGACAGAGTGACAAGTGCTAGATATACGTCAACAAAATAGACTCTGTCCTGACATCATGGAGCTTAAATTCCAGCTCAGGACGTAGAGAGATGGAGTTGGGGACGGGAGGCGCTTAGATTCTCGTTGTAAAGGCCACGTGTTAGTTAACAACTACTGAATGTTCCTATGTGCCAGATGCCATGCTAGATACATCATATTTAATCTTTAGAATGACATTATATAGCAGATATTGCTATTTCCACTTAAAGGTGATATAACTGGGATTTAGAGAGCAGTAACAGCCTGCTTACAAAGTTTACAAGTACTAGATCTGGGATTTGATATCTAGTATGTCTTACCCCACAGCATGGGCTCTTAATCACCATGGGGAAAAGGCCGATGGGCTCTCTCTCATAGAGCAGGTGAAGGAGGGCATTCCAAGTAGAGGGGATGGCTTTTGCAAAGCTTCGGAAACATGATAGAATAGAGCATACTGTATTCTGGAAGCTGCAAAGGATGCAGTAAGAGTGGAGCTGTCGTGCCGGGGGCAATAGCGCTGGGAACATGAGGAAAAAGAATGTTTGTGTGAGGGGAGAGACCGTTCATAGATGAGTTCACACTCAATGCCAAGGACTTGGCACTTGGTTCCAGGGAGTCTTTTTTAAAGAGCACATCAGTGGACTCTAAGTAAGGGCAGGGTAGGATAAAATTGGGGTTCCAGAAACAGTATTTTGAACTAAATGGAAGAAATGGTGGAATTGGTTATATGTGAAATAATGACGATGAGAAACGATCAGTTTGAGAGCTTTGAAAGAAGTAAAGAAAATGCGATGATCTTCGATTTGGTGAAATTAGATGTGGGGAGGAAAAGGAGGAAGGATTTATAGTGACTCCTAGGTTTTTGGACAGGGCAGGTTGAGTTGATGACAATCTCTGAAAAGAGGAATGTAAGTAGATTTTTAGGGAATAAGATGATCTGTTCGGCTTGGGAACATATCATCTTATTGTTAGGGGAAACTCAAGAGGACATGTCCAGTAGGTCAATGAGTCTGAGCAGTGGTTGGGTTGGTGAAATTGATATAGAAGTCATCTCCCAGGGCCTTTGGAAAGTCAGTGTTGTTGGAGTCAGTGATACATCTCAAGGATACAGTGGCACACATCAAGAACAGAAAGATGATTCAAGAAAAAAGCCAGGGGAATATCAACATGAAAGAGTTAAGTCGAGGAAAAGAAACTAACAAAGGAGAATATGATAGGATAGCCAGAAGAGAAAGATGAGAGCATATTTTTCTACCTGCAAACCATTTTAGAATTGGAAGCTATCTACCCCCTTTGCTTTGAGATGTGGTCAGTGGGGCTGGGAGAGATAAAGGGTATTGGCAAGGTGCGTATAGCCGACTGATACTAAAGCCAGAACTAACACCCAGAGATTCTAGTCCAACTGATGCCAGGGTTTTGGTTTCTTTGTTTTTGTTTTTGTTTCCCTTAGTCTATCTGGAATAGTGTAGGAGGACTAAAAAATGTTGATTGAAAAAGTATTCTTTGGAACTCAGATTTCCTTACAAATTTCCATGTTTTGAAAGGCATCTCAATTGTCACTGAGAAGGGATGTGAATGTGCTCATTGTCTGCCAGGTTCTTTGACACAGATCAGGAAATATCATATCAACCCCACAAAATGGACTTAATTTTCCCACTTTTTATTGAGGAAACTGAAGCTAAGAGATGTAAAGAAATAAATTTCCTGGGATCACGTGGGGAAAGGAGACAGTTATTTCACTGTCCCACTGTTCTCATTACTTGCCAACTTCTTGATCAGAGCTGACTCCATATTCAAACTCGACAGAAGGGACAAGTTTAGAGGGGCACACAACAATAATAAAAGGGGGAGGCTAGGTTGATTTAAAACTGTCGTTCTCTGTACTGGGGGACTGAGGTGAATTCTACAGTGGAGCCATAGCTTTGGGGAAATTAGCAACATCTTTCAAGAAACGCCAATAACTGAGAACCAACTTCAGAGTTATTAGTTGGTGCCTTGCTCCTTCAGAGCAAGTCTATCAATGTGCAGAGGCCTCAGCCTCTTCTGTGGGAAATGAGTTAATGTAGTCAAAATATGACATGCTATTTTTATTTCTTACCCGGATCAGCCATACTCTAACAATGCATTTCAAAGCACTGCTGATGGAAGCTCCACCTGAAACCTGTTCTCGCAGATAAGTATCTTCATCCCATTCATCCTTTCAAGAAAAAGAAATCTTACTGCACAGCAGCATTTTCATCTGCTTTGGTTTCTACCAGAGATAAATTGTGCCTGCTGCAACCTAATTAATATCAGTCACCTGGAAAGCAGAAATTGGGAGACAACAGGCTTCTCTTTCTTGATAAACAGATTGCTGGGGAAGGGATGCACTTGAATGTGACAATTCATTTGGCCATGGAAATAGGAGAAATGAGACTTTGGGGCCAGATACTTGGAAGGCATGAGGAAATCTCTTTCGGCTTCATCCACCTTCAGATCAGGTGAGGCTTTTGCACTAAGTTTCGAGCTTCCCGAAGTCCTCATATTCAGCAGAAATTTCTAGGCCCCCAGAAAGGTTGCTCTAAAACTGTAACCAGACTGTTAATGACCAAATACTTGGAAAACTGGCTCTGGGGACTGAGGAGGGCACCTGTTGGAAGGAGCACTGGGTGTTGCATGGAAACCAATTTGACAATAAATTTCATATTAAAAAAAATTAATTAACAAAAAAAAAAGGAAAACTGGCCCTGTATTCCTTTCATTAGCAGCCCCCTTGCCTGACCCAAGTTCGCTCTTGGGTAAAGAACCCAAAAGCCTGGCCTCCATAGTATGTAATGCAAGGAATCCAGTATCAGAACCAAGCAGCTAGAAAAGAAGAGCAAATGATGTTTAGAAGCAAGAAGCAGCAGACAGCTTCCCCAGAGCTACCCCGTGGGAGGAGATGTCCTAAAGTGCTGAGAAAAGACGGTTGTTTTGCGTGGACCAAGTGGAACAAGTTCATCCCAACTACCCTCAAATGAAGATATCACATCTTTGTCCTAGCAAAACCGTTGTGTCAGGAGGTGGTTCTCTGAGCCATGAGAGGGCAAATGCCACCATATGAGTATTCCTTACACCCAATTTGCTACAGAAGGCTTGAGGGATCATTTTCCCATCTCAAGAATCATAAATTGCCATTTTTACAGGAGTCTCAGAAGAATGATACTCCAGAAATGCTTCCATAGCCACAGAATTTGGGGATTAGTTTAGCTAAACATGAAAATTCATACCCATCCTTCCGTCCAGTCAGTATCCTCATAAACCCAAAGGGCAAAACAAAGGTAAATTAATAAATTAAAATATGATATTGTCATGGCTGTGATAGATGTGGATGTAGAAGACAAAAACGAGCCAGTTCTACAAATCTGGGGTAGGAGGTGGGGATAGGTCAGAAGGGTTTTTGTCGAGACGGCAACACTTGAACTGAGTCAAGGAAATACGGCAAGAGTTCATAGGCAGACAGAGTGGGGAACTCTAGAATGCTTTCAATTCTAGAGAGACCTGGGGAAAAGATTGTTGTACTACTTCTACTTCTGCCATTGCCCAGTTCTACATATCAAGGTCAACTCAGGCAGTAAAGATCCCATAGAGACTTCACTGTCCAGCCCCCTTTGCTTAGTGGATTTGTTTCCATAGATCTTGGGACATTTCCTAGTTATATGCTCATGACATTGTAATGAGTCCACTGGATTACAAATTGCTCAAAGACAGGGTCTCTCACTAACTCATTTTTTTCCACTTTGGTGACTGAAACAGTGTCTGGGACAGAGCAGGTATTTTGCTGGCCTTTGTCAATACAGTACATGTCTCCACACCTGATTAAGAATTTCTGAAAGATAGGAACTATATGATTCATCCCTTTTAGGTCTAGTACAACACTCAAAGTAGATGTCCAATAACTTTAATGAATGAAAAAATAAGTGAAAAAGAAAGTTCTTAGGCACTGAGAATATAAATACTACATCTTCTTGGAGCCCACTCAAACTTCAATGTGATAGTGAAGTCAATGACACACCCACTATATGCCCTTTTTCTGATCGCCCAGCGTCATTGTCTTTCCTGCCTTTCTCCAGTCAGTGAGGGCTTGGGTACCCAGATTTGTTTCACTTTTGCTCTAACACACCTTGAAATTATCTGAGCAACCGTGGGCTGGAACTGGTAATGTCTCTGGTTCACTGGCTTACATCATTTTCGTTATTTATTATCATTTTATCTTTTCAGTTTTATTTTAAATTTTGTAAATATGTGAATCACCAAACGTTGATTATTTGTAAGAATTATGTGTAAGTCACCCATGGGAGAGATATTTTGTGGGAAGGAAACCTGTACACGGACCTCACAACTCCCACCATGCAGCTGCCTGATCTTCAGTGAGACTGATTCTGCCTCCTGTTCTGGCCACACCTGACTGGTCAGTCAATATCCCTGTTGTCCTGATGGACTCAATTTCTTCTGTAAGAGTTTGGTATTGTCACCGTATTGCTGGCTCACGTTCTGATATTGTATGGCGCTCAGCAACCGGTAGCATAAGTGATGTAACTGCAGCCTGTTCTAACTCAGGCTCTACCGTTGCATGACCTGAAGCCAGGAACTTAGCTTCTGTGACCCAAGCGTCTTCGTAGGTGTCCTTGAAGATCCTCATCGTGATGCTAGTTCTAGAATCCTTTGAGTTTTATTTATCTTCTCAGCGAGAACCCGTGAAGACAACAGGGATGGCATTTCACTCTAACAGCTAGGTTTCCTTTAGAAGGGAGAGGGGTGACCTTGGAAGGATGGAAAAATTGCCACGGATCTTGTATAACCTATTAACAATGATTCGTTAAGCTGCCAAGAGGTTCACAGCCTAACTATGCCTATAAAACAACCTATTCAATCCCAACCATTGGTTTGATCTATGCAGAGCGTTGGAAAATGCAAAGCAACAGAAAACTCTGGAATTGGAATGTCATCCATATATTTGTTGGGTGATGGGAGAGACATGAAGGAGCAGGGACAGATCAGATCAGGGAGTAGTGCCTTCTGCATCCAGACTTACTTCAGAACTACCTCCTTTTTGAATTTAGACATCCATTGGTTGTATATAGCAGTCCTAAATACAGAAAGGTCACCTCAGGGAGAAACATGCCCTCTAAACAGAGTCTAGAACCAAGTTCTAGACAGATTCTTCCAGAATAAAATTCTGCATTTCTTCTATAAATCACAGCCTCTTTTCAACAATTCCTTTCTTCCTTGGCTCATGAAATGAATCACAAAGAGATTATTTTCTTGGCAAAATGGTAGGAAAACCCTAATGCAGACAGTTCCCCTTCTGATTGCAGTCTGACTGCCCCTTATTGAATATTACATCAAGTAGTGGGTCAGGGGTTTCAAAGGAGAGCTCAGCAAAAGGAGACAAAAAAAAAAGCCCACAAAATTTTTCAAGGTACCTACTGCAGAGTTATCAGGTCATAGATCTAAATGTCAGCACTGTATGCCTGATTTGCACATTTCAAACCGATTTGGTTTTTTTTTTTTTTTTCATTTTTATCTGCACGCCTGAAGTACTCTGGAATACTGAAACAATTTAGAATCATATTTAGTTTGCAACAGTTCAATTAACTTAAGTGCTAAAACATGCTCCCCAGCTGGTAACTAGTTTAATCGGTTACTATTACAAGAAATAATTTTTTCGGTGCCGGGGCTCCCCGATGTCCTCTCTGAGAGGGCATGGCCATTCACAGGTATGTGGGAATGGGAAGGTTAGGAGTCTGGCAAAAATCTCTGACTTAGCAGAGAAGAAAAAAAAATCAAAGAATCCATTCTCCTATAAAAAACAAAACAGAACAAAAACCTAGGTATGGGTTTTCATCTTCTGCTGTGATTTTATGACCTCCTGTTTCTCTGGAATAAGTTTATAACCACTCAATAAGCAAGATGAGGGTATGGACCGAGGGTCGAAGATTTTTAAAGATATTGCATAAATGCACTTAACCATGAGCCAAAGTGATAAATAGGAAACCAAGATGAATGTCAGAAACACTGTGAAGAATGATTAGCTGGGACAGTTGGAGCAGCTGCTAAGGCAACTCCAAACACCTGGAAAGAAGGATTTCCTTCTGGCTTACACCAGGGCTGAATTGTTCTAATTGCATTTGCATTAAAAGGCACCACTGGCAAATTGCAAAAAGGATACATACAGTACAGTAGAAAAACATTATGTAAATTTTCAAAAGACACACAATAATACTGCATCTTAATTTTGGATATATGGAAATGCAGTTAAAAGAGAAAGAAATGGATGGGGAATGACACACACCAACCACAGGAGATGGGTCACTACTGAGAGGGGAAGGAGATGGGTATGTGATTTGTTTGAAGAGAGATTTTAAGCATACAAGGCAACATGTTAAGATCTTATAAATCAAGGAAGTGGATATACAGGGCTCTATTTCATTATTTTATGACCTGATGCTTGTTTGAAATATTTTATAATTAAAGCCATTTTTTACAAGAGTCACTGACAACACCCGTTTTGTAGCCATTGTTAGTCATTTCGCGAACATTTGTATCTCACCATGGAGACCACAAACCCTGGACTATTCAGGGTTCATAGAATTCCAAAGACTGATCAACCACCCTCTTTCCCATTACATGATCTTAACTGACCTCGTTGAGCTTGACAACCGAGTTGGAGATGGAGCCCAGATATGGCCGTATTGGAAACCGAGCCCTCTTCTCTACTATTGGTGCTAGATGCAACGAGAACACTACCCCAAAAAGACCACCCATAAACTGGGACTGTGAGTGTCTAGTGATTGATTTCCATGGTAATCCTCAGATCCAACTGTAGAAAGGTTAGCTCTGTAGAGACAAATCCAGATTAATATATCTGAGAAATTTTGAGGAGGCCCTCTGCCACGAACAGCTGATAGTCAAGATAACAATGACCATGACCACAGGAATGAGGAAGCATCCGGTTCAAGGGTAACTTGTCAATATGCCTATTGTTTCTTATACATCCCAGCCTAAACCAGAAACTTTTAAATAGTGTTTGTAAAATCATAAAGAGCTCTAAGATAATTGGTTTTGTTATTGAATGCCTAAGTGGTAATAGTGTGCCAACTTAAACCTCCAAATCCATTTTAATGTAGGGAGGAAGTCTACTTTTTTCCTTTTAAGTTGGCTACCAGTCCTTTTAAATCAGGTTGTGTACTACGGTGTCACAGCCCTGTGTTAGTTTTGTCCATTAAGTATGAGGATCTCTGACCTTAACCTTCACAGAAATTTGTTACACAGTAATAGATATTCCAGAAAACACACACACACACACACACAAAGGGTCCTGGCAAGAGGGTCCTGCTGTTGCTATTAGTAAACACACATTTTATTTTTCTTTTACTATATTTCCAGCTAGAATGTAGGGTAGGGTCCCTATCTAATTCTCCTTTTGCTCTTAGAACCTCATGTGGATTCTGGGCCAATTCGAAGAGTTTGATGAATGGATGCAATATGTGCTAAATTTGGCTTAAACCAGATGGTAACAACAACCCTACCCCAACTTTTCAATGACCTCCAATGCAAAATATTTTCTTCTGGGCATTTAGATTTTATTTGTCGAGGCATTGTATGTAGTAAGATGGTCAATGAAGTAAGTTTTGGGGTGAACTGGACTTCGCTCAGATCTTGGCAGTCCCTTAACTTCTTTACATCGCCCTTTCCTCATGTATGCGATGGGAACAGTTGTATATCTACTTCATTCTTCAGTTTGGAGGACCAATTAAGAAAATTCGCATAAAGAGCTAAGCAAAGTGACGAGGAGACAATAATCTTATAATAAATGTTAGCTGATCATATTATGGTCATCATCATCTTCGTGCTTTAATCACCCCTGAGTCTACTGGACTTTCAAATGGAGGATGGCTTTTCCTATTGGTCTTCTCATTGCAACAGGAAGATTTGTCTAATTTAAAATGAAGATGTTAGGGGAAACTGGCCAGATTAAGTACCACCATCACAGCCGAAGTGGAATTACTGTGAAACAAGGAAAGCAGATGCGTTGCTGAGAGCCGATTCTAAGAAAGGAAGTCTCCAGGTTGATCCAGTCTCCAAATGGAGTCGATAAGGCTAAGTTTTTGAAAGCGTGAAAAAAATGAAATAATATTTGTAAATCACCCCAATGCCAGAGTTTAAATGTCTCCACAGTGTCTAACAGATAAGACTTTTTGAAGGGGTTCAACGTTCACCTTCAAAATGCTGAAAGTCTGAGAAGGTTCCTTGTCTCAGATGGCTATGGGAGGGTAAAACTGAATAAGTCAGAAGAAAAAAGGGGATCTTCCTCAATGAATTATTGGGATGTGAAAAGCATTGTTTACTGCATGCACATAGGGGCATCTTTTTATCCTTCCACAAAATTAAGGTGAAAATTTCCATCCAAAAACCTGGCTATGGAAATCCCTAAAAGCCTTCCACCAATCCAGTAGCTGAGGCAATAGGCAGGATTTCAATCAACTCCTCAGAACAACATCAGGTCAGTGAAGGCCAACTGCTGTGTAGCTGACACACAGCCACGCACACACATGGAACAAGCATTGTCAAGTCCATTATCTTCTTCACAACTCTACTGCCTCAGCTGTACAATTGCCTCTTTTGTTTATAGAATCCCATGGAATGAGTTGGCATGAAAAGCAAATAAGACACCATGAGGAATCTTTGCCCAAACCTTGTTTTGTACCCAAAGTTCCAATGTGTTTGGTTAACCTTCTATTTATTTCTTGTCTTTTCACCAGCTGACCTTTCTAGTCTTCGTCTTTGCCATGGCAGAAGGTGGCTCAGTGAGACTCTCGTACCATGTGACAAAGAAACTCTTATGGGCTCTCTATGAATTGTTTCATTCATCAGGTGCATTCACTGGCGCTCCTTTGTATGGCCACCAAACCTGCCATTAAAAATGGGAAAATGTCATTTTCCAATACACAGGTACTTCTAATCTTCAGACACTGAGGCAAACAGTGGGCAGTGACCGCCAGTTTTTACGTTTCCTCCAGTTATTTTCCTGTTGGACGCTCTGAACTGCAGTTTGGATTGCTGACCCTGGGAAAGGTACCTTATTGAATAGGGATCAGGATGTTTTTCCCATGTAGCCAGATAACTGGAGGAAAATTAGGCCACGCGTTGAACTTGATCATTAAGTTACGTGACATGAAAGTAATATGGTGACATCACATACTGTGTGGCCAGTTTACTAACTTAAACTGCTCTAGGAAGTAATTGATCCTTATTCCCTGATAGGGTACACATATTCCTGCCAACAAATAGTAAAATGCTCATGGGCGGGGCGGGGCAATACCTCTATGCATTATGAAACACTAATCACTTTATTAAAGGATATAGCAATCAAGCTGAAAATGGTCTAAATGGTTAAACCAGGAACAAGCATGGTCTCACTGTCCTTCAAGTCTTTCAGCGCACTGAGAATCTCAGTAGGAATAGGCAAGAGGCCTAGTTGGAAGTGAAGTGAGAGAGCAATGGTATGAATGAAGACAGGACGTGATTTTCAACAACACAGAAGTCAATCAAAGGAAAGTACCGGTGAATTCCCTTAAATGACCTGCTGGAGGGTATTGTGCGGTAACGATATTACTATAGCTACTTTTTTCCCCCCATCAATTAGTATTGTTAGAGAGAAGCTTGACTATGGAGTTCCTAACAGCAGCAAAAATAAATTCCCTCCAATTAAGTAGTCTAATAAGCTATTTAGGATTTTACCACTTAACATTCTTTCCTTCCCATTTAATTTCGGCTTTCACTTGGATGTCATCTTGTTGAAAATCCATCACAGAAAACTATGTGGGGAGAAAAGATAATGTTGCTAAGTGCCCCTGATGTTCAAAAACGAGCGGAAGCACAATATTTTTTCTAAATCACCCCAGGATTTTTCCTAATAATTCAGCGTCTTCCTCCTAGAAATTAATATATGAAAATATATGAAAATGGTCAATATGCAGATTCAAATATCACACCAGCTACTTGTCTTCAGTAAGTGCTATATGCATAAATTTGGAACAATATAATATTCTAAGGTTCCTTGATTATAATAATGCCTTGGTGTGCATATGTGCATGTATAATTATGCTCATTTAATTTAATCATGAAAATATTATAGGATCATTTGGTTTTCTCCTCTAAAAGTTCTCTCACTTTTTTCAATTAATTAATTCCACTTTGCCCCTGCTAGAAGTCAGCTGATGGTAAGTAATGGTTTTTGAGCTAACAGGAATATGGCCACATTTCTAGGGAATTATGGGTAGAAAAGAGGCATATGGGAAGGTGATGGCCTCTTTAGCATACATCCCAGTCATGGAATGATGATAAGCTTTTCAGTGGAACCTGATCCTAGAAATACTCGCATTTTATGATCATTTCTTCCCGCAAGTTTCCAGTGTCCCCCAAATACTGAGAATTTGCCCAGGGGCAGGCACCTGATTACAACAGAAGAGTCAGCTCATGTGACCCTCACATTCCACATGCTTGACTGGAGTGGAGCTTTGGGGACTTTGCAGAATTACTAGAATCACGTGGGATATATTGAAGGGAAGGAACGAGGAGGTGGAGGACATTGAACTTAACTGTGCATTAGAACAGATAATGCCTCTGTAAGTAGAATGAAACAGACAATTCTGAAAGGGAAGAAACGTGGCATAAAGGCCATCTCATACTATCCTTCCCCCATCAAGACATCTTGTTTCCGTTCTCGCCGAAAAACTGTGTCTCTTCTCCCCAACGTGTTAACAGAGACCAATGAAAAGAAATAGGCTGCTTTGTGCCCATCAATAGAATCTATATAGCATCTTTTCCCCCAGGGATTAATTCAGCTTTTGATTAAATCTTTCTGAGATTTAAATCATGATGTTACAAACCTCCAAGGAACTCCTCTATGAGTTGTGACCTTCTTTATTACTCTCTGCTGTTTGATAAAGTACGAAGATTGATTTATAATGGCGTATAATGTGTTTGAAAACAAGGAATGGCAACAGGAATTGCAAAATACGAGATTAATACAAAGTAAATATTGCGAAAAGGATGCTTTGGTTAAAATATTCTATAATTAATGCTGAGTTACAACTGTGTAGCTCGTAACACTAGTGTCAAATGAGTATACTAATGTTGGGGCTGTAAATTATACCCAACGATTAGCTAAATAATCCTACAACGGAGAGAAAACCGGCAACGCTGAAAAAGAATTTTGAATATCACATTGTACAGTTCAGGCAGATTTCGTTTAGAGGACTTCTGCATTGAGACAAGCTCCCCTTAAGTAAGCCATTCATATTCAGCGCTCATTTCTTTTTATCAGCCTAATTTTGGTCCCAATAATTGTTTTTGCCATTCGTGTCATCAAGGATGGGAGTGATTTAATGTTTTGAGGACAACATGAAAAAGAAATCTTTTGTTTTGAAGCAGAACATCCTCGTATCAGACCAGCGGCTACTACTGCTGCTTCTGCAAATTCCCTCTTTACTCTCCAAAGGTTTTGAAGGGTAAAAAGTTAACCTTTAAACCCTTTAAGAGAAATACTTGCATTATTCTAATGTCCTTGCTGGGTCCAGCCAGAAGATTGAAAATGTCGTATACAATTTAAGCATCAACCGAGACGGGTCAGAATCTGAGGGTGATCTACCGAATCTCCAGGAGTGCTTCATGCCCACGGTTGTCGATGAGGATGGTATTTGGGTTAGATAATGGCAATTTTTATTTTCTATTTTGCTAACGTGACTGGCGAATCTTAGAGTGGCATAAAATAGAAATAATGGGCAGCGCTTCTTGTGTTATTTGGCAGGTTCCAATGTACTGTTTCCAAGAATTGCACACACTTTTTTGCTCTAGGAGGCGGAAGGGGGCGAGGGCTGGGATATATTTAGCCACCTTCCCCCCAGTGCCCCAATGTTTAGGGTGGGTCTTGCAATGCAGGTGGCTGGGACCGGGGACGACCATCTGAAAGCAGGAGAGGACAGAGCCCTAATAAGTGTGCCCTCTGTCATCTCTGTCATCAGGACCACCAGTCACCTGCGAGGCACAGCGGACAGACATCCTGACGGCAAGCTGTGTCAGCGGCTATCGGCTCGTCCCATATTTAACCTGATGACTTACATACGATGGGGGCTGCGTCCTGTTAACAAGTCTTCGAAACGTGTTCAGTCCGTCCACGGAATTGCTTCCTAAGCTGAATATTCAGCAGGTTTCTCACTAGGGGCAATGGCTTGTACTCAGGAAGACACAATTTCTGTACAAAAACAGAGGCAATCCATTTCATAAAGTCTCACGTCACTTCTCGTGATAGAAAGCACTTCTGCCTCTGCCATTTGAAAGAAGAGAAGGTAAAACACAGAAGGTCTACGTTACCTTACAGCTGAGATCCATCCATGAATATGGAAAAGCGGGGAGAAAGGGAGGGAGATCCAGAGAGGAAATCGAATAATAATAAGCGAGTAATGGGTACCGAGCTGAGAAACATGCCAGGAGTTTGGTTACAATAAATAAGAAAAGCAGAAGTAGATTTGAAACATTCGTTTCCCTTTATTAGCTCAGTGAGGCTGATGTGTACTGCACATTTAAAAAAAATCACAGGAATTTTCATACAATGAATAAAACCACAACAATACATGTAGAATCGGCAGGTGGAAAAAAGAAAAAAAAAAAAAAGAAAAAGAAAAAAAAAAGCCCGGCAAGGGCTGAACTAATCGCTCACTTACCCTCTTCAGCATAGTTCAACCAACAGTGTTACACTTTCACCTACAAATCTTAAAGTAGCTCCATCAAATCAGCAGTTCACATTATTGAAAATGTCTGTCACATAGGTACAAATTTAGAATCATCACATTATATTACATGGCTATTCTAGGTCATCTATAGATCAGGTCTTAGACTACAGTGATTGAAGTTCTCGTTACAGCCATCGAAAAAGGACACATAATCATTACCTACTGTAAGCTCACATCTAAAGGCATGAAAAGGTTTCCTTTTTTCAACTGACCCAACCACACACCCCAATAGTGCAAAGTTCCCTCTCTGCTGCTTTGAATGTTGACAGCCCAACCGCGTTGTTCTCGGAGTCGTTTAGCAAAAATTGATTTGGTTGCACTGGAAGAATTATTCTGCTACATCTCTTTAAAAAAAAAAGGAAGAAAAAAAAAGCCCACATCTCTAAAGCACCGGTTCGGTTCCCAAAACTAGATGTGGTACTTACCACAGCAAGAAGGCAATGGCCCGCGGTCATCTAAAAATCCTACAGATCTATGCTGAAATTTGCCTCCAGTGATGATGGTGTGCATGTGTTCATTGGAAAGATTCTCTCCAAAAAGAAATTACAAATAAAAGTAAGAGGAACACAGTTTACGTTTTGATGGCCTACCCACAGGGTCTGCATAAGATACAAAAAGCTCTACTCGGACGGTTTAGTGATTCTCTTTTTTGCACTAATTTTAGATGCAATTTGAAGTCCGTGGAGGAAAACTATCTTCATGGTAACAATATTTGTCAGGCCAGAGTGGGGATAACTTAAGCCTCAACGTGAAATCTGTAGTGTTGTCTTTTTGAAAAGTAAGAAAAGAAACCAAGTATTTGACTCATGTCAACAATCCAGGGCAAAAAGGAGAATGTATTTAAAATTGGATCACAAAAATTTAAAGGCAAAATAGAGAACGCATCTGGTCCTTGAACACATAATATGATTTACTAAATATTGATTTCTTAAAAATAATTTATTGCTCTTAATAGTCTTTTTTTATTATTATTATTATTCTACAACAGAAGATACTCAAAATTCCGAAAGAAAGACTGTAAACTTTAGTTTGGCGTTCACACAGAGTTAAAATATCTGCATTTAACCTACAGAACAACAAGAATTAGGCGGATTAAAGATGTGTTACTGCCGTAACGCAGAACCTGTGAACAAGTTCTTTGATTTCATATTTTTTTTTTTATTGCTTTCTATCTACTTAGAAATAAGAAGCCAAAAAATCAAGCAAGCATCCGACAGGACAGACAGTGGATTCACTCAGAACACAATATGCTGGTGATAAATGAATACAGCTATCAAAATTAGCTGCATTGGCCTGGGGGTGAAATCCGTTCTCTAAGATTGTGTTGGGCGAGAGAAAGGAAAAGAACGATTAAGTAGTAGGTGTATCACATCTTCCAGAAAAGTCATGTCGGCCAAACCGTAATCGAATCTCAATTTAGAAACTTGAATACACACTCCAAACTTTCCTGACTTCCTTTCCAGGGGCTCCGCACTCAGATGAAATCCTGATGCTCAAAATGGAGGTTTTTCTGAAGTTTTTATTGAATTTAGCAGAAGCAATGTCATCAAGAACAACATCATGGTCACGTGAGAGGCCAAGCTAGTGCAAGTAGAAACACCGCTTCTGCAAAAGCTGAATTTTCCAAATGAAACATTTCAACTGCAACCTGACAGTCGCCATGCATCCTAGGTAGAAAATTTCCACTGGCTTTATTATTTTCATCCCCTCATAATTTATAATAAATAGGCTATCTGCAACTGATAAATATGTCTCTTTAGTAAACAAAGGAATGAAACATCAGTATTTATACAGGATGCGTAACTGTAAAAAATACAGATAAATACCATCATCATACTCTGCCAAGGGAAAGAGATACTGGCTTCAAGAATAGTCTTCAGACACACATTAATTATTGTAAAAATCATACTGTAATTATTACCTCAGCATTTTGTATCAAATTAAAATCACAAAAATTAAAACGAAACAGCATTTTAAAAAGATTTCTGACCTCTAGTTTCAAAACTACTGTTGATAGAGAAAATAAAAACATTTCTTAATGGTTACCCATTGAGAGACTTTACATAAAATCATGATATCTCCTAGAAAAATTTTAGATGAGAAAATTTCATTCCCCTAACAAATCCAGTGTATAAAACTTCAAAGGAAAACAAGCAACAAGAAAATGTGGAAAAATATCGCGTAAGTGGTTAATACCTTTGGGGGGGCTGGGGTATTTCTTGACAAGATGCTCAGATTGACGCTCACGTAAGAAGGGATGGATGTGAGTAAAGCATCATTTTGTTGTTGCACTTGACGGACACACACACTGTCTTTTTTGTTTTTTACAATCAAATATATATAAGCAGTAAGTTCAGCTTCTAAATATGTTAGTGTACAATAATTGTATCACCTCATAATTACATTTGAATATTCTTGATTAAGAAAAATTTAGCAGTTTTGAAAAGAAGGCTGCATTTACAGTGCATAGCTGTAACAAAAAAGAACATCGTTGTATAGTATGCACACAAAATAAAAATACTCCATTTAACATCTGTAAATACTTCACTACATCAGAGAATGTAGCAATGACACTATCTGAACACATACCAGAGAGTTCTACCCAACTCTCCTCAGTAATGTAACACCGTGCCCGCTCCTCAGAAAGAACCACTGAATAAGCCGCGCGCTCGACCATTTACAAGGCTTTTGAAATTTGCAGTGGAAGATCAACATGTGGGACATTTACATGGGTGTCAGGATAGAGGATGAACTACAGAAACTTCAAAACGTTAGGAAAGTTTAGCATTCTGGCGCCCGCAGTATCCTCTCCCACCCAGACTCCATGGCAAAAGGAAAAAGAGAAGAAAAAGAAAGGGAGAAAGGAAGAAGGAGAGAGGAGAGACAGGGGGAGGGGACGGGGAGAGAGAGGGAGGGGGGAGAGAGAGAGAGAGAGAGAGAGAGAGAGAGAGAGAGAGAAAGGATATTAGTTCTACCGAAACTGTGGTTTCTTCGGGATTGTCAGATAACCATTACATTACGAGAGAAAGCTTGCTTCAAGTTGATTTTGCACTTTCTTAAAAAACAGAGTACGGAGGTTGATGCCCAGACATCGGTGGCTGTCATTTTAGGGTGGTTTGTGGTCGGTTGGTTAGTTTGCTTTCCTTTTGAATTTATGCATTTTTTTTTCTTTTTGAATAGAGTATGAACATTTTGAAGTTCTAGGTTTTACGTGCGTCTTCATGGAACTGCTGCCATTTGAAGCGATTCGCCCGGGCACACTCTGGTCACGTGCCCCCAGTCCCCACCTGTGCATACAGACTTCCCCCACACCAGCCGTGCGCATGCGCGCACACCCACGCCCATACTCCCGCACGCACGCACACACCCGCGCGCGCAAACACACACACACACACACACACACACGCACACGCACACACACTCCGTCACCAAGAGACTCCAGGGAAAGCAAAGCTGACACCCATGAATAAACGTGCTTACTGGATATCCTTCCTGTCTCTTGCCTCTTCAGCAGCTGTGTTCATGTAAACCATTGTTGTTGTTGTTCTTGTTGTATTGTTGTTGTTTTGTTTTGTTTTTATACAGAGAGTGTAAAGTAGGAGAAATTCCTAAGTATGACTTGCAATAGTCAGTTAGGGAAGGACGCGCTGTCCCGTGAGGTATTCACCGTCCCTCTGTCATCTTCAGCCAGGGAACATGTTACCTGCGCAAGCTTCTCTGAGCTTCTTTCAGTAAACTATCAAAATCCAGAGAGTCATACTTGCTCTTGGTGGAAGCAGGGTCAAAGTCATCTGAGTTTGAATCTGCAAGAAACCCAAGCTAGGTTAGAGACACCCTTTGCCAAGTGTCATTAACTCAATCATCCAATTCAAGATTACCTGATTCAAACACAACTTGTCCAGTTAAAAAAAATATACCCAACTTTTGTCGGTATATCTATATCTAGATAGATATATTGCCATAAATATCAATATTGATATTAATTGACATAAATATAATTGACATCAACATCAATATTGATGTAAATTTATATAAGTACATATTTGCAGAGGGTATATACACCCAATATTTTATCGGCATACTATTGATACATATATATAATTTACATAATAATTTATGAATAATATATCAGTATACTTATACTTTATTGGCATGCTATTGATACAGATATATAATTCACATAATAATTTATGAATAATATATCAGTATACTTATGAATTTATATATATATAATTATATATAATACATAAAAATAAGTATTTAAAATACACATATATTTGCAGAGGGTAAGGGGTGGGAAGCATTCAAAACACTCATTTATTGACTCATTTTAGTCTTAAACAATCCTAGGAGATAACCAGAACAAACTTAGTATTTCTATTCAATAGCAACACATTCAATCAATATACTTTAAAAAAAACCATGTCCTGCCCCCTTTCTGGCATGTTAAACGACTTACCCAAGGTTCCTCGACAACTTAGGTGGACAGGTAAGAGTAGAAGCTGGAATTAACTTCCCTATCCAATAGGATGGATTTCACAGAGCATAAAAGCCAGGAGAGTGGGCAGGAGGGGGAATCATTAGAATTTCACCCATTCGCCACCTGACTGCTCCCCTTTGAGGCAGGAGGGACATATGATCCATTGATCTATTCCAGTACCTTGGGGAAACCCCAGCAATACTGGCACAAATTATGCCCACATGAGAAGGTTCAGGGAAACACTTCAGGTCCAGAGAAGGTGAAGTCAACCTCTTTACCCAAGAATACGAGAGGAAAAATTCACAGGTAAGAATAAAACCACGGTCTTCTTTGAATTCCTACACTAGTCCAAGTCAGCTTTTGTGAAGAGTTCCACGTACTTCACATAGCCCTTAACAAAACTGTCATGTTCCAGCAGCAATGGGTGTGAAATGAAATTCTGATTCTAAATATTTCTGATTTTCCTCCGCTGACATTTATAAAAAAGTCAGATATTTCTTGCCGGTCTTGCAAATGAGGAAAAGGTATCTTGGAGACAGAACAGGAAGCCTCTTGCAAATGAACTCATTCATTTGAAAGCACTTATTTGCAGGGAAAACAAGACCTCTCTGGGAAACATTAACAATCCTACTAAAATATGAACCCTTGTATGTTTCATCCAGAATAAGTTACAAAATAGAAATGTCCGAAGTGACAGAGAGTGTAAGAGTAGATAATGTGGAGGCATCCTCATTGACCTCACAAGCTGTTCTGCTGAAAAGGTTGCAATCCCTCAAGCTCTCCAGTACCAGGCTGATTTCCCCTCCTCGCTTCGAGCTCCTTTAACCATCTCAGACTTAAAGGCAAGGAAATTCCTTCACTTTTGTTTTTCCTTTCACTCTTACCATCCCTTGTATTTACTGACGTTTTGTCAATCCAGTTTTTCCAGGGAAGAACAGCAATTGCAGTCGGCCGGACATAAAAGAAAGGGGAAAAAATCGCTCCTCACTAAAATCTCCAGGAGTCAATTCTTAAATCACACTGGCTCCCACCCTTCTCTTCAAAGCCTGATGAGCAGTTGGCTCGTATCACTAAAGCCTCACGACCAGCGGTTGTTCCAATCAAAGTCTTTCTTGTAGACACACACACACACACACACACACACACGAAGTCCTGCTCGTGGCTTGACATTAACTTGAAATCAGAATTCCACTTGCATTACAAATAAAGTTAGACGAGCTCCCTGATGGCCGGACTCTGTGGCATTAAGGTCATCACTGAAACACCAAGAGCACACATACATATCTTTCCTGAAGGAAATTCTGAGAAGACTTAAAATATCTTAACTTTGGGTCACTCTACATCAAACCCAGAGTTTCAGGGTTTCCATATTTTCGTTAGCAAAAGATGCTTCAAAACCGTGGCTCTCAAGAGTTTCTTCACTATGAAACATGCTGGCTGGTATTCACATAGATGGAATCACTTATGCGGGCATACTATGTCACACTACGGGCATCCGCAAACTCTTTGTCGTCGCATGAATACAGAATGTGGTTACGTACAATTCCTGAGAAAATAACATCGACAACACCTCTTTCTTGCCACTAAAGAAGGATGTCGCAACACAACTAAGACATAATAAAAGTTTTATGGGAATAACCCCAAAGCCACTCTAGTTATTAAAAATAAATAAGTTGTTACAAATAATGATACCGTATAAATAGAAACACATCATGTTACAACGGTATTCCTACCGCCTAGAAAGCTTCTGGCACAAAGGAGGTACTAAAATGAATATTTTTTGAATGAATGTATTAATCTTGAATGCCAGCATACTAAAAAAAAAAAAGTGGTTGAAAATATTTGTGTTGGGATCTTGGGATGATTTACCAATTAATGCCAAGGGTATATATAAAGTTATGGATATATTCAAGATGCTGATAATGTAATACATTTTTTGAGTTAATAATTTGTGATGGATATACTATTTATTTTATTTTTCTTAGTATAAGTTTTATGCGATAACTAATTCCTGATGAGCAAATTATTATATTCCTTTTTATACCTTTTTTTAATGTTTATTTTTGAGAGAGACAGAGACAGAGTGTGAGCAGGGCAGGGGCAGAAAGAGAGGGAGACACAGAATCTGAAGCAGGCTCCGAGCTGTCAACACAGAGCCCGATGCAGAGCTCGAACTCATGAACAGGGAGATAGGGACCTGAGCCGTAGTCAGGTGCTCGACCAACTGAGCCACCCGGGCACCCCAAATTATTATATTCTTAATACTGACCCATCCTTCTCTTCTGGTCCTACAGTCCTAATTTAATTTCTATCTTTCCTCTTCAAGATTTTTCATCGAGGTCTTTCAGAAAGACCCATCTGTTTACAAGACAGTAAACAGACAGACTCACAGATTACAGATTCATGGAAACCAGGCCTAAATCCTGGCTTGACCTTGGTAACTTTGATTGTCCTTTTAAACTCTCGAGTCTCACTTATAAAAGTGGCTCATGATATTAACTTGGAATCATTACACTGTGCACTAATAGCATTGTGGTAATCACTAGGTGGCCTCCATAGCAGAGGGATAGGATGTGTGAGCTAACTTGGCTTGGGGAGCAAATAAAAACAGAAAAAAAAAAACTGGTTAAATCTATCTAAGATGATAGGTCACTTTACTCCTGGTAAAATTAATCTATATCAC
The DNA here is from genome assembly GCF_022079265.1 of Lynx rufus. Taxonomy (NCBI): domain Eukaryota; kingdom Metazoa; phylum Chordata; class Mammalia; order Carnivora; family Felidae; genus Lynx; species Lynx rufus. Next base: position 15,884,085 of record NW_025814845.1, read on the forward strand.
ATCCTTTTCACTAACTCTGGACACACATATGAGCTCCCAGTCCCTCCAAGTGTCCAGTCTGGTCTCATGTTCACCAAATTCACCGGACGTTCCCTGAAGCATTGCACCGAACGTCTTCAGGGGATAAAAACAAGACACATATGAATGTCATTCAGTTCCGAAGCTGACCCCTGACGCTGACGCTTTCATTTTAAAATAACTTGAAACTTCAGAGGCGCCTGGGTGGCTCCGTCGGCTAAACGACCCACTTCAGCTCAGGTCATGATCTTGCGGTCAGTGGGTTTGAGCCCCGAGTCAGGCTCTGCGCTGACAGCTTGCAGCCTGAAGCCTGATTCAGATTCTGTGTCTCCCTCTATGCCCCTCCCCCACTCACACTCTGTCTCTGTCTCTGTCTCTCTCTCTCTCTTTCAAAAATAAACATTAAAAAAATAAAATAACTGGTATTTCTAACTTCTCATTACCATCATTTATAATCACAATCATAGCTTCTATTTATTGAGCACCTACTTTCTGCCAGACACCGTGCTAACAGCTTCACACAGATACTGTGCTAACAGCTTCACAAACATTTAATCTTGGCAACAACATTATGGAGTGGTTTACAAATGAAGGACTGGAAGCAGAGGACGTGTAATTGTTTGTTCAAGGTCAGAATTTAAGTCAGGTTTCAAAACCAGATCTGTAAGATTCCAAAGCCAGGGGTCTTTCCACTACAGAGCAACTACGCTCCAATCGACTACCCTTCGTGAAATTGTAGGGCTTGAGGGAATTGGAAAAAGCCATGCTGCTACAATACACATCAAACCTACTTTTCACAGAATACAGAGCCAGCTTAGCGACGGCAAAGTTTCTATTGCTGCTGGCTAGACAGAGAGATAACAAGAGGGGAAACATTCTTCTTAGAAATATTTCAGGGAGGCTCCGGTTCAATTTGGAAATACCATCCAATCCTCCCTCTACCAGTGATGAATCGTGATTTAAAGGCCCCTCTAGGTAGCTTATTTTAAACTCTAGATGTTTTGAAAGACTGGAAACACCCTGGCCTTCATCACTGAAGAAAATAAGTCAAATCAACTTAAGACTTCAATCCGTCTTGACTGTTTTTATCAGCCAACATTTGAACAAATGACTTGCCACCTTTTATATTTTCATCCCTAGGCCTCTATCTCTCTGACAGTCAGCTGCCTCTCCCCTGCTTCATACTATCTATTTAGCCTGTGAAGTGAATTATAGCATATTCCCCCCCGAACAATGCACACCACCTATATCAATTACTTTAGGAAGACATCACTTCGGTGGAAGGGAGAAAAAAAATCCCCGTATTTGGTATTCATTTCTTTCTTTATACCAAGCCAAAGCAAGTGCAGACAGATACAGAGTAATGCTTCGGAAGAGATTTCTATGTTAATTTTATGATTATTGTTACAAATTGATTTAAATAATTATGTCATATGCACAAGACATTTGCCATTTTCCTTCCTTCATTCCTTCATCTAAGAATTTAAAGGCTTACAATACACACATTAAATAGGGACTGACATGCAAAGGCACCAAATTAAAATGGAGAAGAAAATTAAGATGTCCATTTTGGCATTATTTATAATGCCAAAAAATTGACAATTAAATAAATGTTTAGCTGTAATGGAATGATTAAATATAATGGTACTCACCTAACACAATACAGTGCAACCATTCAAATAAGTTGATAAATTATTTTGAATCCCATGAATCACAGTGGAAAATGAACTTCTATAATATTAACTGAGAAAAGTAGAATTTAAAGCTTTATAAATCTATATGATGTGACCTCAACTGTAAGAAATTAGACATTCTGAGACAAAACACTGGACTGCAAATCACACAGCAGACCTTTAGGTGATGTGCTGATAGGTGATAGGACTCTTTTTCTTAGTACTTTTTTCTATTTCCCAAATGTTACCCCTTGAGTCTGTATAACTTTTATAACAGGAAAAATGAATACTTAGAAATGCTTCAGTTTCCTTATCTGTCAAAGGGAGATGACAGTAACAATAGCCACCTTCTAAGATTGTTCTGTAGTAATTAAATAAGAAAATGCTTGCAGAGCCCCGGGCACAGTGCCTAGCATCTGGAAACACTAAAAACAGAACAGGGTTGTTGTTTTTTTTTTCCCCTCTCCTTTTGTTTTAAAGAAAGTATAGTGTGATTTAGCATATGAAATTATATTTTCTCTTCTCAAGGTGTAATTTGTAGAATATGTCTTAACATTTTTAAGAGTTTGTAGGACAATAAGGAAAAAAGAACCAGACTTTTGCATATTCTGTTCCATGAGCCAATGATGATAATGCTAAGGTTTATACAAAAGGAGTCGCACTGCAAACCTACACAATAAAGACACACACACACACACACACACACACACACAAAACATAAACGCTTGCTAACACACACATACGCAAATAGCCCAGACTTTCAGCATTTGAGAAGATACTCCAAAGAACTCACTTCTGTCCTTTGTTTCCAAAACCTAAGCCCCTTGCTTCTGAGAATGGCCCAGATGATAAAAAATTAGAAATAAGATAAAATATGTATTCAAATATCCCCCCTAGCAAAATAAAATGATGGCCCAACCCAATATGCCTATGGTTTACATCTGCTTCCATTTTTGAGCCTTCCATTATGGATTCCTCATTCCATGTACAATAAAATCCATACCTAGGTCTGCATAGTTAGACTTGAAAAATTGCTTGCGTCCACAAAAGTACAGCTCGAAGTCAGTTTCATTCGACCTGCGCAAAGTGTATCCGTTTTCAAGAGCAGCAAAAGCATCACAGGTATAACGGTAGGTAATGAAACCATAGCTGTCTCTGGAACAGACAAAGAAGAGAGGATCAAAGCTGGTGAGGAAGGATTAACATATATGCCTGTAACCCTTCCTTACTTCGGGAGACTTCGCTGGTGCCAACGTCTCAACCGCTGCATCCATTTATCAGTGTGATTGTCCTGTCAAGCAGCTAAATACTTATTTCTGGGACAGGAAATCTCAACTAGAAAGATTAATAAATAGGGATAAAAGAAAATAAATAAGGTTCTGAACTCAACATGTCATCTGTCAAAGCATTCCCATCCTAGTAATCTTATGGCCATAATTTTTTACATATGTCAGCCTCTAAACAAGAAATAATCTTGAAGATTCTTACCCATCATCCCGCAGATTTACTGTGCACTCCTCAATTTCACCAAAAACTTCAAAACGGTCCCTCAGTTCCGTCCGTGTTGTGTCAGGTCTGATTTTACCAACGTAAATCACACGGCGTTCTTCCTGGGGAAGGGGTGGGGGGGAGTAAGGAGAGACTTTTGCCAGTTCTGGAGATAGGAAGGAAGCTACATCTCTAGAAACATTCATACATGTGTGCTCATGCGCACCAAGAGCCCACGGAGCATGCCAGTGAAAGCCAAACGTACACTAAAACTGAATGAGAGACAACACGTGACCCCGGTTTTCGTGTCCATTTCTCCAGTACTGCTCTTTCTCCCGCGCACCCTACCCTGGATCTCACTCTTCTGCTTTTGCTCTCCAGCTCTGTTCTTCGCTCAAGTGAGCGTCTATGTTTTACAAAAGAAACATGGGCAATGCAATCTTTTTATCTCTGGACAGCTGGAAGATACCGGTTAAATATTTTAACACCTGTGACTTGATTATTCATCTTCCAAATTGGTAAGAAACTGACCTGGCTTGCAAAACTGTTTAATTTCTCATTTAACTCAGGATTCGAATAATGAGATGTACAAATTTAGACATCCCTCGAAACAACGATTCTTAAACTCCAGTATAAATAAAAATTACCTGGGGTGCTTATTAAAAATGCAAATTATTGGGGTTTATCCTGGCTATATTAAAAAAATTAGAAAATACGATTCAACAATCTTCATTTTTAATAAGCACACCCCAGTGATTCTGATGCAGGTGGTCCAAAGACAATAATATGAAAATACAGTCTTAAAATGTAGGCTATTTTAAGCCATGGGTCTCTGCAGAATAAGAGCTATAAAAGAAGCTATAAATTTCACTTTAGCAATGAATCTTATTTTAGGAACAGACTAGAAGGGTGTGGCCTAATTTTCAGAAGTGGAGTCAATATCATCATAATCTGAAAGTCATCAGCAATTTATAGCCTACAAAATATGGGAATAATATCTTACAGCCCAGGGATGGACTCCTTTTTCAGGAAACAGTAAAAAACACTTCTCAGTGTAAGAAGCAATCCTGTATTTGTCGTTCCAAGAAGACAAGGCCAAAGGTGATGATGTCCCTCAAAACCAAGGCAAGGTTTTTCGAGAACATAGGGCGTCAATGGAAAGAATGTGCTTACCAACTCGTCTATATGCCTACTGAGAACAAACAAGAATGAAGTGAACTTATAGGTTGCAAGCTTTAAGTTAGATGGGAGCCAAGATTAGGAAACACACAGGACTAAGGCATGGATTCAGCTTGCCGAAGAGTTTCCTCCAGATGTACTGAGGGTGTCCTGTCTCGGATGAGGTACAAAGTAATCTGGGCTTATGGCAAAGAGATACTCTATGTTATTCCCTGCATGTCTTTCCTTTTCATATGCCCAGTATTTAGCAAAGGGCCTGGCAAAGAGTGAAAACTCAGTAAGCACTTGTGAAACGTAACTGAGCAATTTACAGACTAGAGTCTCCTAGGTGATCCGATCATCCGTTCATCATCTTCTTTTACCACAGGCAACGCTCATATTTCTGTTTTGATAAGAGAAGTTCCTCGGAGACTCAGATGCAAATAGCCAACTGTCTATCTGACATCTCGAGCTGGATGTCCCCTGAGCACTTCAAACTAGACCATTACCCAAACCCAGCGCTCCAGTTCCACCCTCTCCCCAGTAGGTCTCTCTCCAATGGTCTTAATGTCAGTGAAGTTAATGTCATCTAGCCAAGATTCAGGACAAAAACCTGAGCGCCTTCCTCGATTCTTCCCTTTTAGTCCCCTCTATACATCCAATCATTCATTGGCTCTGTTGATTTTACCTCCTAAATACCTGTCTGGCCTGTCTCTCTTACTCGATCTCCTCTAAACCGAGGTGCCAGCATCTCTTTGTGGACTAGCATAACAGTCTCTTAACTTGGATCCTGGGTCTATATTTATTCTCCTCCAATCTATTCTTTCACTTCAATCGGAATAATCTTTGCTAAGGGAACAGGAATCTGATCATGTCAATTACTGTCTAAAACATTTCAATGGCCTCCCATAACTTTTAAGGAAAGACCTAAATCATTAACAGGACCCACGAGGACTTGCGTGGTCTAGACTCGTCTCCCTCATGGGTTTTCCCTCCTACTTCCCACTCATCCCTTTATTTTCCAGCCATCTTGAGCTACTCGGTCCCTAGTATATAGTGTGCTCCTTTCCTTCCCCAAGGCCTTTGCACAAGCTGTTCCCTTGCTCCTTATAATAGCCTCCCCACACCGTCTCCTCCTCCTCTTCTCCGATATACACATACTGTCTAAAATTACACCGAACTCAACAATCATTTCCTTTCTGAGACTTGAGAGGAGGTCAGGTTTCCTATCATTTGTTCTTATAGTACACTATTTCTCTTTCAGAGTTTGATGACCAATTGTAATTAAATAATTAATAATTAACTCGTTGTTTCATGTCTGTTTCCCCCTACAATCTGCATCTGTCCGATTGACAACTGTATGTTAAGGGTACTTGAAACCTAACAGAGTCTAAATGAATATTTGTTGAAAAATCAATCAATCACCAGTCAGTTAATCAATTTCAACACTTACCCTTACACCCTTCATTGCACCAAAGAGGCTGAAGGGTAATCCTTACTCCCTGAGACTCTCTAAGAAAATGGAGAATGAAAGCCAGGTTTGATGCCTAGTCATAGGAAAGACCTTGCCAAGGTAGTTAAGCTGAGTGAATTGACAAAGGTTTCCATGATTTGTTTTTACAGGTTTAAGTGGAAGAAGTGTGGAGTAACTACATGTTTGCAGAGCTCTCACTCCTAAAAATCACTTCTGAAAATCCGAGGTGGGCCTCCACTGAAACACTCAGTAAAACACAATTCCCTTGACAACAGCTATCAGGCCTAAACGATTGACCGGGTGAAGTCCCACAAACAGAACGGACTGCCTGATTCACTTCCATGTAGATTGTATGTCTCAACTGAAGGCTGTAATTGTGTTGTTCCAGACCACCCAGCACATCCTGGAAATCAATAAATATAAATGGATGGTGAGACTCATCCTGGGGCAGTGTTGTACACTGGAGTAAGGGACTCATCACACCACATTCCATTCTATTTACAGCCAGCTCTAGCCAAACAGCCAAATGTGATGGGACTGTTATCTAAACTTTCTGGCGCCTGCTTGCATGGGTGTTACTTTTTTTTTTTTTTTTAATAGGCCTTTTTTAGGAAGGTTACTACTGTATAAAGAAAAAGGAGGGGGAAAGGCAGAAGAGAGAGAAAGAAATTGAACCATCACAAAGAAATTGCTCAACTACCATTATGGGAATACACACAGCCTACGTATTCAAGGAAATTTGAAGTTAAAGCTAAAATCGACCATATGCACGTCCATATGCAAACATATTGGGACAGTCTCTGAATTGCTTCTTTATACAAAACTGTATGCAACAACGATCCCACAAAGAAGATAAACCAGAGGACCTTTTTGGATACTGATACATTCTGCAGTAAAAAGAAGACACAATCTAGATGGGAAAAAACAGAGACCCAAAGGGCTGGTGCACAATCACTTAAATTACCTATTTGTCTATCATCCCCTTTTATGAAACACAGGAATGGAACCACGTCTTGCTTCCTTACAAAGATCAGAGATTGAATACATGCTGAAATTCTCATTTTAGAAAATGATTAGAGTGCTTGGTTTTCCTAGTGCTAAAAATGAAACTAAAAGGCATCTGAAGGTCTAAAAGCAAAGACAAAAATCTTTCCAAGATTGGCCAAAATGTCTAGCAAAGAACCGATTATTTTTAACATGTTGCAGTTTTATTAGGCAGATGAATAGATTCCATATCTTTAAAAAACCTTAACATTTGCAGCCAATTTTTCAAGACATTAATTTCTAAACAGGAGATGAAAGGAAAAGAAATCAAAATGCTTAATAACATTTTCAACTTCTTAAAGGCTTGGAGGAACTCTAAACCTTTGGAAAAAGCTCCTTGAAAAATGATTTTCGGACCAGTTTTCACTATTGAGGAGGATGGAACATTTATCAAATATCTTTTAGCTTCAATTTTCACAAAAGCTAGTTTGCTGATGGTGTGGATAACAAAATTGAAGATTTATATTGCATTAACAGGTATAGTAAATCATCATTATATCAAAATGCAGGGGGGGAAATACAGGGAAAAAAAACTGACTGAAATTAACTGACTTTGCATGATCAAAATCTTTATCAAAAAGAGAATAGAGCCTCTCGGGTAGCTGGGGAAACATACAATGGCTGCAGTCAAATAATAAGCTAGTCTTGGTAAAAGGGGTTTGACTAAGAGAAAGGGAATTTAGCAGGGAGGTTAACATTTATTGAATTCTAATATATGCCAAGCACTGTGCTTGATGCTTCTTTATGGGTTATCTCCCTAAAATGCTTTGCAACGCCAGGTAACAACAAGGAACAGCCTGATAGAATTTAGATTTTGATTCTCAGATCTCTTAGCCTACATTTCCAAGTCGGGATAATGTAAAAATTCTTTTTCCTATGTTAAGGAAGCTGCATGTCAACTTCAGCCACGAAAGACTCATGTTCATTTCCAGATTAGCTACCAACCTGACTTCCTCAGAAATTTCAAAGATATTACAAATACTGTATGTGAGGTGTATGGATAAAATCTATGCCCTCTAGGCTGAATGGTACAGTGAGGTCCTCCATCTAAAAGACAAGGTGAGGGGGTGGATGGCTGTGAAAAGGCACATATGGACAGAAAGAAATGCCAAACCTTGACAAAAGTCAAATTGTGTTTTTTCCCTCTCTTTCCCTTCATATTGATTATAATAATACTCTTAGGGAAGAAACAAAACTACAGTACTCAGTTTTCCAAAGTTACTTGCAGTTAAGTACTACCCAGGAATATTCTTCTAAGCCTAAATTTGGATCAGGGTGAATAAATCCAGGATAGTCTACGTAAGAGCCAGTATGCAAGTAAACACACGGATAAGGCAGACAGCATGGAAACTGAGAGGATGTAGGACAGCTTTCAGTAAAACTGATAATTTCTAAATAGTGAGGTTCAACTCACAATAGAACATGTATTCTAACCTACATGAAGTATCTCTTGAAAAAGGCTTGGATAGAAAACTATTTTCTCCAAAAATTCTAACTATGAGAAATTACACACACACACACAATTTTTTTTTTCCCATTTGGAAGAAGCTGATAATTATCCGTGATGAAGCACTGTTCCTGACTCCTGGGCTGCATACTGACGAATGGAAGGGAGAAATGAAATGGCTTAGTCATTGCCCAGGCACATCTGGTTTGGGTTTCAAGCACTGAGCCGTATCATAATGTGTACATTTACCCTTTAAATGAACATCCCATTATCATGTTTTCTGGCAGAAAATTTTACCGACTGCAAATGAGTGGGACTTAGAACTCTACGAGAAATTAGGGCAGTGACAGTTTAGACATTAAGTGCCAAACTCTGGCTTGCAAAGTTCCGATTAACCTAAATTACTGCAAGGCTGAGAAAGACAGGGTGACGTGGTTCTTGAGAAAGAATTCAGGTGGAAAGTGGAGGAAAGGAACAATCAGAACGGTGGCAATGGTCAACCGAATATAAGACTCTGTGTTAGTAACTACTGACTATTAGACCTCTCTTAACTCTCTGATTTGCTACATCCAGGTTGGTCTGGATAAAGACTTTTAGACGCATAAGCAATGACAAGTTTATACAGACCTCCTAAACCGTCTCCTTACGGAACTCAAAATAAAAGCAATATAGACAGCAAGCCAAAGGCGGCAAAGACCGCTTTAATTTTGTAAAATATCAGTTATTCGATGATTTAACATTTTTTTCATTTCCTTTTTGGGCCTCTGCTTTGCTAGTCCTCTAATTATATGATTGATCTGAATTAATAGATAACCCAACATTGCGCCCTAGATATTCTAAACAAAATTTACTACTTATTCCTTACGTCAAGGGTTTCTCAAAAATATGAATGGAAATCACCTACCCAACCAAGTTAAGAGGACTGCCCTAGTTCCTTTAGCTGTTTCACGAATGACCTCTCAAGCTGATCCAGTCAAATGAGTCAAAGCTCATCACATGTATCTCTGTGCCCAAGTCCATTAAAATACATTTTGCAAATGCACTGTGGCACAAGAAAGTAAATCATCTTGATGAAGGAAAGCAATCAGAAAATCTTCCTATGGTAAACTCATTAAGAAATTCCACTATGCCTTCAAGATAGCCTTCACAATCTTTGTCATGTCTTACAGGACACTTTAAGGATCGCGCTTCCATCGAGCCCTCCAGTACCGATTCTGTTCCCCAGTGTTCTGGTTAAATGACTAGCAGTTTCTCAGCATACCTTGCTCTTGTCTAGGGACTTACTGTGACCTATAGCTTCTGCCTAGAACAGCAGTGCCCACTAAAAACATAATGCAGCCTATGCAAACTTAAATTTTCTAGGAGGCACATGTTAAAAAAGCAAAAAGAAACAGAAAATTTAATTTTAATAATGTATTTTGTTTAGCTCAATATGTCCAAAACATTATCATTTCAATTTGCCATTGATATGAAAAGTATTAATCAGGCATTTTACCCTCTTCTTTTGAACTAAATTTTCAACAGCCAATCACATTTATAGTGCATCTTAATTCAGTGTGGCGAGTGGCTGCCATATTGGAAAGCACAGGTGTAGAAAACCTTTGCCTTCCTTCTCTTTCGATTTCAGATCAATCTCACCCTCACCAGGAATGCCCTCCCTCATTCTCAGGTCTAGGTGTCCACCCATTTGCCACCAGTACCTTAGGTTACCTTCTGCCATAGCACTTAACGTACCTTATTGCTCGTTTGCATATCTTTATCTGCAGGGAGACTTGAAGCTCCCTGGATGTGTGGACCAGGTCTTACCTGATTCTATATCCTAAGCAACTAGCAAATGTTTATCACATAAAGGATCACGAGTTCTCGCTTATGTGAAGCAGAAACAGCATGTCATTGTCCAAGAGGGGGTGAATTTACGAGTTAGTCCCAAATCTTTATATTCAGCTCTTATTATCTATAGTTCGCTGATTACAGAGTAAATAATCCCTATGTCCTAGTTTTTTTTTTTCAATCTCCTTTTCCAAAACAAAAACAAAAAAAATCTCAAAGCCAGATGTCTAGTTAATTTATAATGACTCAGTGTAAGCCAACTTGATATTTTTACTATATAAGCCATCTTTCAGAGATAACTGATAAAGACTGTCTTACTCAAAGAATTAACTAAAGAACTGGTCAACATTGGTGACACAAAGAGAAGGCAGAGGGTATCTGCTTTCAGTCTGGGGCTAGTGACCTCAAGGTTGCTTTTGGCACAGGCGTAACTGTGGAATGTAGACCAGCCACACCAATTGACATTTTGGAAAGAGCCAAACTAATGAAAAGACCCCTCTCTCCTTTATGCACTCTCATTAAGTATCTGGCACTAAATTATCTTCGGAAGGAAAAAAAGAAACACATGCCATTTAGCCACATTTATCTGCACAGCTTTGGTCATAGTGGTGTATTTTGCACAAACACACGATGAAACCGTTAATCGTTCTCTTCGCTGTGATACTTTTGGGAAGAAACATGAAGGATTTTACAAAATATGGATTTGCAAACACTGAAATAACTCTTTTCCTACATGCTTGCTCAACATGATTCTCTTTTGTAAAGATTAACTGTAATGTGCCATACCAAAAGGCTTTGTAAACTCTATGGCATTATATAAATGTGAGTTATTATAATTATTGAACAGGCTATTAATTAAATACAGCAAAATTAGAAAAATTGAATTTTTAATTTTCATTAGTCTTCTTTAAGTGTTAACGAATGACACTCCGGCACCTCTTAATATCACAGCTCATTTGAAAGTTGAGAAAAATGAGCAAAGGTGTTGTAATTTGCACAAGACTTTTGATTCAGTCTTAGGTAGCTTCAACGTTAAATGACAGCAAACACTCTAGACCTTTAGCCTAAGTATTCAATTACTTCTCCCTTCTTTTTCCTCGAGTGCCTGCTATTAACAAGCCTCTCAGTTAACCTTTTCCCTCTGGTTGATAACTGTTGGCCAGTGCTTGATTTTGACCCCATTCATCAGTTCTTTTATGTAGTTTTTTCAAGATTTTGTTGATGGTTGTAGGTTTTCTTAAAGGTACAATATAAATCTCACCTTTACAGTTGAAAGTCATTTCCCTAAACCTTGGTTCCCTTATATGCAAGACCTGGGAACAGCTGATCTAACTGAAATGACTCTCAGGAACAACGAGCACGGACAGGCAGCCACGGCGGACGAAAGCAATGCCACTTCTGATTGATTACTCAAGGCTCCCTGAAGCCCTGAGTTGGGAGAGACCCAAAGTTTCCCCGCGGGCTCAGTGGGAAGAGTTCCATAATTGATTAGGAATGTCTGCCATGGGCAAGACTGACAACTGGGGCCACTGGCTTTCGCCTTCTAAGTTCTGGGTTGAAGAGCAATAGGAGGGAGCTGGGGTAAAATCTACCTACTTGCGAGCAGGTGCTGAGAAGTAGTGACCCGCAGAGAACCAACAAGTTCAACATAGCCTGGATCTTTACATCGAAGTGTCAGTGATGTCTGTATGTCAAGGAGATGCGATGCCTTGCAGTACGTGGTGACGAAATACATAATGGGTTACTGCAAAGTAGCTCATAAGAAATGTGGATGTGTCAACTGCCCGGTTAGATGCTGACCCAGCACAAGTAAGAAATGATGACTTTTTAGCAAATCTTCATCTACCGCCTCCTTTAAATCTAACTTGAACCCGGTCCCTTCCTGCACGATCCAATTCTAACGTCTGCAGAAAAGACAAAAACTAAAAAACCAAACACGGGCACCGCCTCATCTTCCACTCACAAAAGCCGCAGAGGACGGTAAGAAAAACCCATCTTCTGACCCCGATGGAACCAGTCTTTGACTGAATAAATCCCTGCTCCCTCCATTTTGGAAAACAAAAGTAGAGAACAGCAAGGAGCTTCAAGATGAATGAGGAACGTGAAGTCCGAATAGGAACCTACGCTCATTTACCATGTTGCTTCCCAATAATCTGCGTCAAGAGGGATTGGATGGGGGACCCACCGCTGTTTCAAAGTCAACAGGCTGAATGTTGCATATTCTAACAAAGCCTTCGCTTTAGTTTATTTTCTAGTCTACAAAAGAAAAAACAAAAAACAGGTGGAAGGGAAGGGAAGGAAGGGAAGGGAAGGGAAGGGAAGGGAAGGGAAGGGAAGGGAAGGGAAGGGAAGGGAAGGGAAGGGAAGGGAAGGGAAGGGAAGGGAAGGGAAGAGAAACCCTCCCTTAAAATGAAAGCGAGCTCCCAGCTGCTTACAATTGCCTTCTGCCTCTGCCTCTCCCTTTGTTTGGCCCTTTCAGACTCCCGCTTCTCATACTCTTTGCGGTATTCTTCCCTCTTCAGCCTTTCGTGCTGATATTCCTCGTAGCTGTCATACCTGAGAAACATAACTTCATCATTAAGTCAACCGTCAACCGCCTCCATTTACCCAAGCAAAACGAATCATGATGGGGGGAGGGGGCAGGGTTCGAGCTAACACCGCGTCATCTAGAGGAGGGGGTGAGAGGAGCAGAAGGAAAATGACAGGCGCCCTCACCTGGGCCTCCGGCTGTAGGGCGACCCGGAACGTGATCTTGCGCACAGAGGAGAATTTCGGTGCGCGCGGTGTCTGCAGTGGCTCGACTCATAGTAGTAGCAAGATCTGGGAGCGAGAGGAAAAACAGAGAGGGCATTTGCAACCGCCGCTTCACCCCGGTTTACTGGCACGACAGAATAGCCCCCGGAACACCGTGTGACAGAGAGCGGCTTTTTCTTCCTAGCTACTGGTGAGATTTCCCGGTGGCGGTTTGTGATGGTGTAGTCAGCTTAGAGGTCTGGGGAGTGATGTGTGCTTTCCCAGCCTCTCTTATTGATGCTAACGCCGAGCGCCAGTCTGGTACAATGTCAGCTTTATCTCGCGTGGATCTCAACTGTACTGGCACAGGGCAACCCTCCAGGTAATGGAAAAAGTTAGGGGAGCAAGTAGGTTTCTTACAAATCGCTCTCTGTGATCCGACTGGCTCAAGCCACTGTGCTCAAGGCTGACAGATTTAAGATGAGGAGGACTGTCTGTGTGACAACATCCTCGTTAGTTCCAGAGGCACTGGGGATGCGGTGTTGAGGGGCCGGGCTGCCTGTGGGTTGCGAGTGCGTGTTTTGGTTTGTTTGTTTTTTTTTTGTTTTTTGTTTTTTTTTTTTTTTGGTTGGTTGGTTGGTTTGTCTGTTTTTTGGACCTGACGCTCTGGGGTGGGTGATGACAAGGTTACCTTGAAGAGGATCTACTGCCTGGGGACCTTGATCTTGACCTGGAATATGGTGATCGGGAACACGACCTGTGTCGAGAAAAGGACCTTGAACGAGAGCGCATCCTTTGGGGTCTTTGAGAAAATAAGGATTTGGGTGGTGACACGGAATCTCTACACGGAGAGTTAAAAGAGGAGCAAGAAGGCGACACATCGAACAACGAATAGGATTGTGTGCCATCCCAAGGGTAGTTCAGTTTATCACTTTCATCTTCACTGTCATCAAACAGGCCATCCATGGCTAGTCCTGAATTTATAAACATAGGTAGTTTGGAGAATTGTTCATTACTGAAATCACTGTCCCTCAGTTCACTGGTCTTGTCTGCTTCGTCGTCAAAAACAGCTTGACTGGGATGACCGAAGTGCTTGTTCAGCTCGGCTCGGATTTCCTGGTCTTGGAGCTGTTTTCTGGTGCTGCAAGGAGAGACCTGCTTGCCCGCCCCCGGAGTCTCTCTCAGGTAGCACTGGTCTGAATCTGTGGAAGAACAAATCTGCCCCTGCCAGTCGGAGGGGGCATCTTTATATTCTAGTTGTCTAGAGTCTTGGAGCTCCTGTGATATATTAATGAGTATTTCCGTTTTGGAATTAATCGACTGACAATAGTCATGGTCACCAAACAGCCGTAGGCTGGGCCGCTTGGCCTTCCTTTCCTCGTGTCCACTGGTGAGCACGGAGGTCTTGCTGAGTTGTGCGTACAACTCAGACTGCTCGGGCCCCTTCTTGGTGGAGTTATTGCCTTGGGTGCCAGGAGGCTCACTGTACCTGGGCTTCTTTGATGGAGGAGGTCCCACAGTCTTGCAAGAGGACTTCAGCTTTGGAGAAGTCCTGAAAGGGTTATCTTGGTTGGCTTTGTGAGGAGGAGTAGTGGGCGGAGTTAGGCCTATGGGAAAAAGAAGGAGGGGGGTGGGGAGAGAGACAAGAGATGGAGATCATGTGGTTAAATGCCAGGACAAGTGTTCCTAACTTCTCCAGGGCTTCAGACAATGGCGAGAAAGAAGGTACACGAAATTCATGCAAGGCCTGAAAAAGTACCTCTCTCCCTGTAAGCCCCTGTCACCAAGAAAAGACAGATTTCACTACTGGCAGGCAGCAGTGAAATCTGTGATATTTTGTGTTTTAAATGCCAATGCTAACAGACCTGGCTTCCCAGAAAACTCGAACGCCTCCCTACCGGCCTCCACGGGCACCAGGCATTACCCAAGCTCGCATTTCCAAGGGCACCGTGCGTCTGCCTTATGGAACATTAACACAGCACGGCCCAGGGGGATCACAGAATAGCTTTGGTAGCCTTTGTCTGCAAGGAATTCTGAGGAGCACACAAGTGGCTCAGAAAAATTTCCCCAATCGAGGATCACTACCCAAGGAGCCCCAGAACTCGGCAACTTAAAAAAAAAAAAAAAAAAGATGGGATGACAGACAGCAAATGTGGGGCAGGGTGGGAAGGACACAGACAACTTCAAAGGAAGTCCAGTAGAACACGACAGACGAAAGCAGGGAACCAGACAACTGTGCAACTTGACGGCAATGATTCTTTTGTCTCCACAGTTCATTAACTTAGTAAACCATGGCTAATGTAGGTATAATACTTTCTTGTAAGCATAACTAATACATTCTGTCTAAAATATGGTTCTGCAACAGAAACCTAAATGAACAGGAACACTAAATATTGCAGTGCTAGTGGACCATTTTATTTAGAGCACAACATCGGGGCGGGTTAGGAGGCTGAAGGACTGAAACGGACCCAAGCTCCGGCAACCAACTAATTAAAAAAAATAATAATAAAATAAAGGGAGACCAGAGACACCCCATCGGTTGGTGTCTTTCGTCCTTTTCTACAGAAGAGCAGAAAATGCCATCAGATGGCCACGGTGGGAGAGTCTGTGAGCTGTAGTTGCCTCCACTATGTTTCACCCCTGAGAAAGTTCTACTCATCCCTTCACACCGAGGAAGGATAATTGGGAAATGGCTCCAGAGTCCAAGGAACTTTGAAGAAGGGCACGCTAGGGTTCAAATGACTTTACGCTTACAAGGGAACATTTGAGTTTACAATCCATTTTCTATTCGGGAGGATGGGTGAACGCTGTTCAGCAGAGTTCAAGTCTGTTAACAAGTCTGGGGTTAGACTTAAGGCAACTGCACATTTCAAGGAAATGGCAGAAAAATCTGACTTTGCTGGAGAAAAGGGAAAAAAATACACACACACACACACACACACACACACACGACCAAGTAGGTCACAGAAAGCCACATGCAATTTTGGTATGAACAGGAAGATACTGCCTCTTTTTCCTACTTTGCAATAAAAATATGGAAGAAATTAATATTTCCTGTATAATAAAATATTTGACACCACTATTTGGCAATTTTTATTCTGTACGGCTAAAGCTTTCTAAATGAGGGGAGAAAGGCTACAAAAATGCAAAGTAATGTGACTTTGGAAATCCATCCCAGAAAATTCAGAAAGACAGGGGAATACAAACACAGAGAAGGGACCCAGCAGAGTCCCAGAAAAGCTCCCTTGATTAGCAGGCACCCCCACATGCCTTCCGTACTCTTCATTTGAAGGTAATAGGGAGGTGACATATTGTACAATGAAACCTCCATGTCACTGAGGCACACTCTCCTTTTGTCCCCTCTTTCATGGACAGGTATGCCTTTTACTCGCTCTAAGAGATTCTTATGTATTCAATCTTTCTCTCTCTTTGTTGCCCTTGTTTCCTTTACCTTTCGCACTGCCCCGTTTCTAACACTCATTTCTACCACATGCTGTCTTCAGTTACCATTACAACAAATTTAAAGATACTAATGCTCCTCCAAAGAAACGATAAATTCTCAGATACTTCTCACAGGAGGCTAAGATGCCCAAAGAAATAATGATGAATAATCTCTCTTTGCTCAGCCAATAAAAGTCAAATATTGCAAATGACATAGCCTTTGAATAGGGGAAATGACATTCGACATCCTAAAATCCAATTCCATAAATCTTCTCGTGGTTCCCAAATTAGAGTAGTTGTTACATTCCTAATAATTTATTGCCAGGATCACTCGTTTGATACTTATCAGATAATGCTCTATATTCTTGCTCATCTCTTTTTTGAATGTATAGTTTATCTTGTCTTTCCAAATAGATTATATGCTCTTAGTAGAATGTTGCTTGGGCTTATTTGTGCAAAAATTCTTGTACTTTTTTTAGAAAAATTTTTCTAGATTCTCCTTTAGTAGCGGGTCTTATATTTCAGTGGCTCAAGAATACCTTGGGAAGCTGGTCAAACATTTTTAATGAGGTGGTTCATGGGCCGCATATGGAGAGCCTCTGTCCTGTCATGTCTAAGTAGCACATTGCCTTGTTCTCAGGTGTATGTATTTTGACTGACATTCTAGACTTATAAAAAGAAACCCTAAACTTCAGAAACACCAAATTAGGCCACTATTAAAGAGAGACTAGTTCTAAAAATAGCTCAGCTATCTAGGGATTTTAAATATAGAAATTCTTTTTAGTCTTGAACATTCGAAACCCTTGTCCTAGTACCTAAGCTCATTATCACTTAAATAACTGATTCTCAAGTTGCTCTGGGGAGTGGCGACACCCTGATGGTAGTTTGTTTGTTTGCTTGAGTTTTTTTGTTTTTGTTTTTGTTTGTTTTTTGAGTTAAAAACAAAGCCTTTTCCCTTCTGCACATTTTGGAGGGCCTATGGGGGTGGAGCAGAAATTCACTGGGCTTGTACTCTGTGCTGGGTAAGACACCAAGATGCTGGTATTTTAGGGACTTCATGGTTCCTTTTAATAAACGGGCAATTCCCTAAAACTTGAAGTAAGCGTATGTTCTTGCATATGTGCATAAGATTTCCGGAAACACTCCGAGATAACCAAATAGACCCCACGAGGGAGAATACGAGGGGTGGAAATTTCTGTGGGCACTGCTTGTTAAAAAAAAAAAAAAAAAAAAGTAATACCTGTTTCATGGATGGAAGTTATTTCAGGATTAGTGAGTAGGTGGGTAAGGGAAAACAACTCAGATAATTCCCTAAACTTTTGTACTGTTTACTGAAATATCTTTATTCAGAGAATACCTCCAAGCAAGACTGGGAAATCTCAAGGATGCAACCACCAGTGCCTAAGTGAAAATCTATTTCCAGATATAGTTGAGACCTAAAGCAAAACAAAGCAAAACAAAAGCGTGAGAAGCACTGTATATACTTATATATATAAAATAGTGTCAAACTTTCAAGAGCCGCTGATAGGACAGAGACCCCTTGCCGCACCTGAACTAATTGGATTTCTCCCATTTCCCCACCCAGAACTCTGTCCCCTGCGGGAGGGGGGCAGTCAGTACTCAATTCCTTAATGCCACTACCTTTGCTCATCTTCCCTCTAATGGCCAGACTCTCAATTTCACCCCACAAGCTTAAATCAACAGGGCTAATGCCTCCCATAACCTCCGGATTATTTCCTGTGTGTTGATTTTCCGGGGAATGTGTACATTTTGGTGTTGACAGTACAAGGTATATTCCGTGCTCTCTCTTGAACTTAGCAGGTTTTGACAGATTTATGTGAGGACAGATGGCCATTACAGGCTGAAGGCTGACAAGAGGCAGTTCAGAGCATTGCTAACACACTTGCACAAACTCTCAGCAGTGCAGCACTGTGCAGAATGTAATTCAGACTATAGCTTTTTTATTACTGCCTATTTTCTTTTGTCAAAAGAGCCTGCTGTGCAGAGCAACAAATGGCTGCTATTACCCGGAATGTAATGGGTGTCAGACAAATCACGTAACACAAACAATCAAGAGTATGTAGGTCATATTTCAACAGAGCACAACCTTAGCAATATTTATGATTACTGCATTGAAATGTGTTCTATAATAAACAAGTACCTCTGCATCACTCACACTTAGGCACTTCTGCAAAGCAAGTCTGGGAAAAGTGGTGCACACTCCACAGTCATCTTTTTAAACAGCCCTTTTATTTAAAAAAAAAAAAAGTCAGAGACAAGTTTTGTTTCGTTTTTCATTATGGGCTATAAAACGATTTTCTTTGAGGAGTTCTCTCTTGGGTTTGTTTGTTTAATTGCATGACTCTGATAAACGGTGACTCCTCTGTGTTTTGCATGTTCCACTGTCTACGCAGTGACTTCAGCAGGGTTTTGCTTGTTGTTTTTTGTTTTTGAATAGTTTACAGTATTTTGCAGACCCTAACGCTGTATCTGTGCCTTGCCTCGGAGTTTCTTTGACGGTGGGATTTCCCTTAGGCCACATGTCGATTCAGATATTTCTTAAGGACAAACAGTGGGAAGATGAGGTTCTCATTTGCTTCAAGCCTTCCCAGAAAAAAAGAAGGACTGGGCAGAGAGGCGTGTGGCTCCTCCTACCCACACAATCTATGCCTCAAGAATCTGGAGATTGTAGGAAGGGTTGACACTCAGTATGAACTGTGACTGCTCTGCCACTGAGAATATTTTGTTAAAAGAGTTGCTCCTGTGGTCTCACCCACCCCCAACTTCCCCGGAACTCACCGGAGCCCCAGAGGAGCCAGCCACGGAAGTGTTAATGCTTGCACAGGGGAACATCCCACACCCTGCCCAGTACTCTGGCTGCCATCAACCCCGGCTGGTCTGAGGGCCAGTGCTCCTGCCTTTACTGCTTTTTCAGTATTTCCTACATCACCCCTGATTCCCGGAGAACAAATCGGCCTCACGGAAAGCCTTCAGAACATTCCTAGGACATGTGCCTAATTCCCCAACTCTTGCTCATGGAAGATGAAGATACTAATTGGTTCCCCTTGCACTTTCCCACAGAGCTGGGGCAGGAGTAGGGATGAGGGTGGGGGTGAGGGGGTGACGTTTCTGGGAACGTCGATCACCAACTCCCCCCACAAGCTGATGTGGGAGAGGAAATCACTGTGTTATTCTTGGCTTTAAAGAAATTTGGATAGTATTATTTCCTGAAAAGATAACAAAGGAATGATCATTCCAGATGTTGGGTCAAGAAGAATGAGATCAAAAAAAGAAAACGAAGAATGGAGTTGAAATATGGAGGAAACCCCTGACAGTAAGAGGTGCCAAACACTGGAATGGGCTGTAAAGAGAATTTGTGGGGTCTCTCTTTCTTGGAGTCTTCAGGCTCAGTAAAGGATTATATGACCTGTCAAAATCACTTTCCAGTTCTCTCATGCTATGGTTTTCCTTTGAAAACTACCAACTACTGCTCATATTTGGCTTTGGTTCATTTCCCCAAAGATAAGTCACATACAAAAGAAGTATATACCAAAAGCGTACAGCAAATCTATGCTCTCTGTCAATATTCTGTCCAGCAAAACAGATTTTCAAATGGGAAGTCCAAAAATGGCAATATAAAACTCTACCTAGGGGCACCTGGGTGGCTCAGTCAGTTAAGCCTCCAACTTCGGCTCAGGTCATGATCTCACGGTTCGTGAGTTCAAGCCCCACATTGGGCTCTGTGCTGACAGCTCGCAGCCTGGAACCTGCTTCGGATCCTGCGTCCCCCTCTCTCTCTCTCTGCCCCTCCCCCACTCACACTCTGTCTCTCTCTGTTCTCAAAAAATAAACAAAAATGTTAAAAAAAAATAAAACTCTACATAAAAGAATAAGAAACGACAAGCTGATGGGTTAATGAGTGGGTTCTTTTAAGAACAAGTCCACCAAAGCTCAGTTTGAATGTTGGCCAATTTAAGCCAAGGGAAAACATACAGTGAAAAACAAATGACACCAAACACTTGTCCTCTATCATCAAAACCACGAGGAAACTGCAATACCAATGGAGGAATATACTGTTAAGACCTAGTGCGTTAGGGTGATGAAACTGCTGATTATTTTGGTCTTCCCCTTCCCCCTAATTAGTTATAACATAGCCATCTTGCTTTTTATTACTTCTACAGAAATAATTTTAAAACCGGTTCACGTGTACATGTACACATACATACATGTGAAACAGTTGAGCTGACATTGCCTTGCCATTTCCATTTCAGAAGCAAAAAGTCTAGCACTCTGAAAATCTCCATATGCAATAGATTTAAATGCCTTCTGCCAAAAGAGCATTCTCTCCTCTCATCTTGTTTTACTAACAGCTATTTTGAAATCAAATTAGTTTTTACACCTGTAAAAAAGAAGCGTTTTTTTTTTTTTTTATCAGCCCAAATGAGCTAGTTTAGGACAATCACAAAGTCAGACCAGCTGGCAATACCTAATAAAGCAAACTTCCTGTCTCATCCCTCCTGTTTCCCAAAGACTCTGCAGATGGGGCAGAGGGATTTTTCTGGAGGTCTCAGAATTTTGTTGACTCTTTACATCTGCACGTAAATGTTTGGAACATGTCCCTAAAATTTGTGAAAGTAAAGAAAAAGGAGACACCAGAAGGTCCTGGGCAACAGCTTGATCCATTTCCTCGGCCATAACGAAATGGATTAAGCCTGTAGACCAAGGATCAACAAATCAACAACATGAATGTTTCCACCCTGTCCACCCCCTTGCTGCACCAACGGCAGACATCACTAATTGGTCATGACATTTTCACCGAATACAGACTTGGCCTTGGAATCCTCCTCAACACAATGCTCCTGGCAGCCAATACCAATCAATGACACTTGGCAAGTGAAATGAAACCTATTTAACATAACACATGTTGACTACTATCTTTAAAATTCACGCTTCAGGAAGGAGACATCATCTCTAGTTGGACAGACGTGCTTTGAACCCAGGGTCCACCACGAAGCCAGTGTCAACACACAGGTTTTTCCTCAACCAGGAAATGGCCAGAGAATCAAAAAGATAGTATATATCACATGCTTACTAGGGAGTGGCTAATCTCCAGAATGTGTAGGAATAATAGAAGTAGCTATTATTGACAGAGTATCAGAGAGGAGATTGTTCTTCCTTGACTTGGTAAATCCATACCCATACCAAAAATGGTATGTGCTGAATTTCATATTAGAGAATTAGAGGGATTTTGCCACAAAGAGAATATGTAACTTCATATGAGTGTGCCAAGGAGAAAACAACATGAAGGCCAATGAAAGGGAACAGGTGAAGATATCACAAGTTGAAAAGATGAGCGACAGGGTACAGACACCTCAGCAGATAAAATTAAGGCAGAATCAGTAATTAAATACCTTATATTTATTGAATACTTATATATGCTGGCACTGGAGTAAACCTTTTTTCACATTTTATCTCAATCCTCAGAGAGACCCAATGAGATACTGGTGCTGTTATTATCTTCCCTTGGTGCATTAGGATCCTGAACCTTACAGAAGTTAATTAAAATGACCAAAGGCCATATTGCTAGCTGGTAGATCCAGAATTTGAACTTGGGTTTATCCAATGTCAGAGCCAAGGTTTTGCATAACTTCACTAAGCTATGCTGCCTGCTTTCAGAAAATCATAGTAGACTACTTTTATTTGGAGCTTTGCTGCTTATAAAGTTTTAAAATTCTGGTTGAACGCACACAAAATTGCCATTTTAGGATGTCAAAAATAGTTGAATGCTGGCAATTTTATTTTTCCAACCTATATTTTAGTCCTTTAAGTCAGACGGTAATTCGATTGGGGGATTATAAGTATGATTTTAACATTAAGGAAACTAAGACCCAGAAAAGATTAAGGAGAGAGAAAAGCGTTTTAGCAATTAAAAGACGAAGGGGGAAAAGCGCATGGCCCGTCTTGCAGTTCCTTACTGATGTCACTGCCCATGCCAAGTTCAGTGTTACTAAAACATCTCTTTGATTTCCTGCCTTCTTGCTTCTGCTCCATCAATATCTTCTCCCCTTGGTCCCCTGGGCAGTTCAAGTCTGATACAAATATTCCTCTCCCTAAGGCTCCCCCAGTCAGTTTTGCCTACAGAGAGCAGGGTTCCTTCCACACTCCTTTCCATGGATCGCCTGGGTCCTTGGCTAATGATATCACCTCAATGCTTCCTTTGGTCCTTGAACCGTCTTTGTAATCCTTTTCAACCTTCTGCGCAGTCATTGTATTTAACTTGAAGCAAAGTGACTTGATAACTTCTTTTCTCCCTTTGGTGATTCTCCTGAGCTGCAATCAGTGTGCATCACATCCTCCAAACACTACTATGCAAGAAGTTTTACTAGAGATTGTTTCAGGAGATGGAGATCATAACCATCACATACGGCAGAGCGTTTCAAACCCACAATATCTCTACCAAAAAAAAAAAAAACTTCCTTACATCCTTCTCCAGTCAAGTTCCAAACTTCTCTTCCTAACCTCCTTCTGCCTGCTGCAAGTTTCTCCTCAGTCCCTTGTTTTCCTGGAGCTGTAAATTCTTTCTAGTATGTAATGCAATTTGACCCCACCTCACTTTCTCTAATTTGCATCTTTACACTTAAAACTACCATGCTCAAGAAACTAAAAACCACCCCCTGGGCCCACCTTTCTTAGAAGATAACAAAACATGAGAGGTAATAAATATTTCGCCTTCATGCTACTTGTCCCATGTGTGTTATTTCCCCAACAGACTATAAGCCCATATCCTTTTTTTTTTTTAATGTTTATTTATTTTTGAGACACAGAGACAGAGCATGAGCGGGGGAGGGGCAGACAGAGAGGGAGACACGGAACCCGAAGGATAAGCTCACATCTTAAACACAAGACTATTGAGCAGGCCAAGTACAATGCTTTATGCTTTGTACGGATCAGTCTCTAGGCTTTATATTTGCTGTACATCCACTAAGACCTATCATATTGCAAGCATAGAGCAGGTATTAAAAATGTTGGTAAACTGATTTTCATTGTACCCAATAATCTTTCAAAGCACCAAGAAGAAAGGATTTAAACCAGTCAGACAAATTCTGATTCACTGACAGAAATAAATCCACTGTGTATATTTTTAAGGATTCTAAATATGTGAAAAAAAATGTATCTTCTATAAATCGCTACTTTTCTCTCAATAGCGTGGGCTACTAAACTTTCAAAATGATAATTAAATTATTTAAAGTTAGGTTCCTCTCAAGAAGAAAAATGCTAAAACTTTTGCAAGAAGAAAAAAGAAGTGCTTTTTTTTTTTTTTTGTAACACCATAGTCTCACTAATAGAAGGAATGCAATTAAAGTGACATTCTCATATATACATGCGAGCAAAACACTTCAAAAACAAAGATACCTAGGGGCACCTGGGTGGCTCAGTCGGTTAAGCCTCCGACTTCAGCTCAGGTCATGATCTCACCGTCCATGAGTTCGAGTCCCGCCTCGGGCTCTGCGCTGACAGCTCAGAGCCTGGAGCCTGCTTCGGATTCTGTGTCTCCCTCCCTCTCTGACCCTCCCCTGTTCATGCTCTGTCTCTCTCTGTCTCAAAAATAAATAAACATTTAAAAAATTAAAAAAAAAAAAGATACCCAATGCCAGGAAGGATGTAATAAAGCAAGTATATCCATGGAAGGATATCCATAGGGTGATAAATGAAAGCACTTCTTTTGGAAAGCAGTGTGGCAATCTATACAAGAAGGCCCTAAGATATTATATCTTTATACTCATTATTAAAAACTACTAAGAATTTGTTTTGAGACAATAAGATTAAATTTATGAACAGAACCAACAAAACCCACAAATAATCCAATTGAAATGGGCAGAAGACCTGAACAGACATTTTACCAAAGAAGACATACAGATGGCCAATGGACACATGAAAAGACGCGTAACATCACTAAATCATCAGGAAAATGAACATTAAAACCATGGTGAGATATCACCTTATACCTGTCAGAACGACTCGTATCAAAAGACAAGAAATAACAAGAGTTGGTAAGAACGCTGAAAGAAAGGAACCCTCGTAACTTCTGGTGGGAATGTAAGTTGGTGCAGCCACTATAGAAAATGATATGGGGGTTTCTCAGAAAATTAAAAATAGAAATACCATCTAACCCAGTAATTCCACTGTTGGGTATTTACTCAACAAAAATGAAAACACTAATTAGAAAAGATATATGCATCCCTACATTTATTACAGCATTATTTATAGTAGCCAAGATATAAAAGCAAGAGATGAATAAAGAAGATATAGTATACATATAAAATGGAATATTACTCAGCTATAAAAAAAGAATACAATCTTGCCATTTCTGAAAGCATGGATGGATCTAGAGTGTCTTGTGCTAAGCAAAATAAGTCAGACAGAGAAAGACAAATCCTGTATGATTTCACTTATATGTGGAATCTAAAAAACAAAACAAGACAAAAAACGAACAAACAAAAGCCAGAAACAGATTCACAAATGCAGAGAACAAACTGGTGGTTACCAGAGGGGAGGGAAGGGGGGGCGGGGATGGGCAAAATAGGTGAAGGGGATTAAGAGGTACAAACTTCCAGTTATAAATATGTCATGGGGATGAAAAGTACAGCATAGGGAATTAATCAATAATATTGCAATAACTTATATGTTCACTAACAGTAACTACACTTATCCCGGTGAGCACTGCATAATATATAGAAGTGTTGAATTACTATGTTATATACCTGAAACTAGTATAACATTACATGTCAACTATACTTCAGTAAAAAAAAAAATAAATTATGAGCAAACATTTCTAATGCAGTGCTATTTCAAAACAGTAACACTTTAAAACAACCAAAATTTATAATAGGAGTATGATGAAACAAATTTTGATGTACTTACTAAAGCTAATGTCATACAACACGTTAAAAGCCTGACAGTAAAAGGCCGGTGAAGATATGAAAATTTCTTATTAAAATGCTAACTGAAAAGTCAGGATGCAAAATTATATATACAAAATGACTATGGTATAAATATAATGTATAAAATTATCCATAGGGAAAAAATACTATGGATAACTGTACATCTTAGAATTACAAAGAACTTTTCTACTAGTTTATATTTTTGACATTTTTACAAGAAGATTAAATTATTCATAATATAATACATAATACAATAATAAAAATGTTTTAACAGAAACCTGGGTGTGGGTATACACGGTGGAAGCTTTCTGAATCCTCTTTGGAACAAAGTAACTGCCTTTTACAACATTCTGCACACTCATGTTTAGTAGATTCAACTGAGTTCTTATCATGATCCACAGTAGTATTTCCCAAACAAGGTGATGTCTATTATAGTGGTAACTGGAATTATGTAAGATAATAAAATATTACAAAATTGAATGACGTATACGAAAAATAGTTTCCATCAGAAGAACCAATAAAGGTATCCCACTAAAAGAAGAGTTGTCAAATAAGTTGTAGACAGGTGGTATTAGAAATACTGGGAAAACATGGGAAATGATTATTATTATTTAATTATGTGAAAATCATAAAAATCTAGGATGATTTTGCTCTCAGGCTACAACACAAATATCTTTAATTCTTTTCCTTTAAAAATCAAGAAATGAACAGTGTATACCATCTATGATACATTATTAGTGCAGTTTGTGCCAGAAAGATGAATGGATTGACAGGTTGGACATTAAAGTTGAAAGCAAAGGTCTCTGTGTCTTATACAGAAAATTTGATACTTGAATGTTTCTTTATATGATTTCGGCAAAAGTAAAATGACAAAGCTGTATACTTTAATCAACTTTTTCAACAGACCCACCAAATACTCATTCCAACTGGTCAGATAAGAAGGTCTCTGCTGCGTATGATACACACACATAAAAGCTACTTATAGGAGTAATTATAATTTATTTAAGAAATGATGTAAAGCATATGCTTTTAAGCAAATCTCTGTGCGCGTATATGTATGTAGGCATATAAAGATATGTTTACATTTGCATATGTATATGTCTGTATACACACACATACACACATAAAGTATATATAAATACCATGAATTCAACTAATCTACTGCTTGAGCAAATCATGCGATCATGCGATAGACCTTTTTCGTAAGGAGGTAATTTAGCAAACTCAAAGTGCGAAATTAAACTTAGCAACAATGACCATGGTGCATATAGGCACTATAGTTCTGGTTAAAGGAATCTTGTTTAAGTTACTGTTCCTTTACCCTTATCAGCAATGGCCAGAGCCAAGGAACTTCCTACTCAGACAAGCCTAAGATTCACTTTCTGGTGTAGTTTAAGTACCTCCACATAAAGCACTCAGTGCAAAGGCACTTTTTGTAACCAACTTAGAAGTCTTCCTAGGAAGTCCCTGGATGATTAAGTTACTTAGGGGTTACTCCAAGTTTTTAAGGCTCCTTCCTCTTCAGTATATAAAGTAAGACTCACTAAATGAGTCCAGAAGTCCAAATGGTAAAGAAAATCACTCTTGTTTGAGGATATGGGAATACATTTCGTTTTGGTGAATGGGCAGATTTTTATTTTTCGCCTTTGCTGAAAAGATATAAAGATGGTAACATATATAGGAGAGATCATATTGTTAAGTACAATGGCGAGCGAGAAAATATTTCAATTAAAACATCGATGTAATCACTTTGCTCCTTGGGTTCAGAACTTTGCTCCCTGTTTTCTAGCTCTGTGATCTTGGGCAAGTTACTTAACATTTCTGAACCTTATTTCCTCATCTTAAAGATGGGAAAACTACCACTATCTTCGTGAGGTTGTTGTGAAACCAGTCAAAAATTCCTCATGTTTGGGGCACCTGGGTGGTTCAGTCGGTTAAGCGTTGGACTTCGGCTCAGGTCACGATCTCGCGGTTCTGAGTTCGAGCCCTGCGTCGGGCTCTGTACTGAGCTCAGAGCCTGGAGCCTTCTTCCCATTTTGTGTATCCCTCTCTCTGCCCCTCCCCCCCTCACACACACACTCTCTCTCTCTCTCTCTTTCTCAAAAATAAATAAAACATTAATTTTTTTTTTAATTCCTCCTGTTCAAGTTTTGGGGTCTCAATCTGAAATAGGGTTATTCAAGGATCCAAAGCAATAATACACATCAGAGGATCTGGCCCCAGTCTGACACACACAAAAAATGTCTTCTTTAAAAAAAAGAAGAATAAACGAAAATATTTATAGGTAACTTCTTATCCAATGTTGTTTGTACTATTTGTTAATTTCATTAATCACATACAGAATACATGCTTTCATTTAACACATATTTCATACACACACACACACATAACTACACACGGTTCCAAGTGATATATAAGGCTTACCTGCAGTTCCAGAGAGTTCCACACTTAAGGTTCGTTCAATAGTCTTGTTCTCAAATGGGGAACCCTTGGGGTCACTGGAAGATATGGCACATTTATAAAAACAAACTGAAATGGAGTTGCTGTAGCCAAATGTATTAGAACCCCCTTCCCTTTCTGAAAATGGTTACATTTCTTAATACTTACTTTGGTGACTCTGGGGTCAGAGGAAGAGATAAAGTTGTTGGTTTGGCTAAAGGAAAGAAAAGGAAACTAATTATGAAATATTGAGGGGTTTTTTTTTAGATTTTTTTTACTACAATCAGGTTGGAAACTGGAAACTGGAAAACTAAATTACGGAAATCCCTGAATATTGGATCAAAGTCAGACAACAGTCCATTATGCTAAAACAAATTCCAAACAACATTTGCATCAGTAAACTATCATTCAAAACCACATACAAAAACCAGAATTTTCCCCAAAATGTAGCATCTCGGTTAAGGATACAAATTTTGCATCATACCATCAGAGAGAAATAATGTTTTCTATTTTAATTTGGAATACAGTACACGGTTTGTTTAGACAAGAAAACAGCAGAATAACTATCAGACAACAGAACGTTATGAATATTCAGTTGATTTTTCTCCTAAAATGTATAATTTTGTATCTAGCCCTGAGAATAGGTTATATCTATGAGGCCAAAGCTCAAGCAATAACCATTCCATTTACTGAAAATTAATTGAGAGATTATGACAAATTGTGGACATTGACCCAGATGGTTTAAAAGAGGTTTAGATCCCCAAATCTTACAGACTACGGAAGTAAAATACTGCATTTATCAGTGGAGAGATCAACAGACTTGCAAAGAGAGAGCTCATTTACTTCCTTTTATGCTTCCTAAATCTTACCTCCTACAGGTGGCATTTCCTAATTAGGAGGGGTGGAGTAAGAATATTCTCACTCCAAAATTTCAATTGCTTCTCCTTGGCAGTCTTGTATTTTAAACAGAAGGAGGGGAAAACATGATGAGAAACGCACTTGGGATATACATCCACATATTATGCATATATGTGCTTATCTATAAAGATATATTTACATGTAAGTAAGTTTATGTCAATTTCTTCTCATTAACATAACTACTTTCAAAAGGTCAAGAGGTAGTCATTTACGTAATGAAAATCCTAGACTTGAAAATAAAAAGGTCTCTAGAACAAACTCTTATTTTAGAGATGAAAAACCTGAGGTCTAACGATATGAAATGATATTTCGAAGGGCCATAAAACTAGTTCCTGGCAGAGTCAGCCCAGAATATGTTTCCTTTTTCCTATTACCGAAAGGAATTGCATTCGATAGATATTAAAGTAAATTAATCAACCCCAGTAATTAAGGTCCTTTGAAATGTGAAAATATTATTTATGTCCAAATTAGGCTGAAATTACATACTTTACTTGGATAAATAGTATTTACATATTTAATTTGTCGATTTAGATTTGGTTTTTAAACAATTGAATGGTTTATCATCTATCCAGTGTGCATCCAGAAATATGAAGTTCATGCTGTCTTCTACAAATTAGGTACATTGATTGATCGGCTTTTATATATACAGATAAATGAACTGGGTTTTACATTAATTGTTTTAGTATGTCTGATATAATGAGCCTTTCCAAAAGAGCAC
The DNA here is from genome assembly GCF_022079265.1 of Lynx rufus. NCBI lineage: Eukaryota > Metazoa > Chordata > Mammalia > Carnivora > Felidae > Lynx > Lynx rufus. The sequence continues at coordinate 15,913,408 of NW_025814845.1, forward strand.
ACTCGTGAAAGAAATTTACCAACTTTTTCAGTGTTCAACTAATAATTAGGATCACGCATACAGGTTTCATGGAAAATGTCACCAGATAGGAACTGTGTGCTATAGGTCACACAATAAATAGACATTGAAAATCGGTCTTTGAAATTCCAGTTTTCAAGGTGTAGGGTAGGCTACCTGAAATGCTCAAAGGAAGATTCCTAACATTCTGATAGTTGGGTATAGGTGATCATGATACCATGATTCCTGAATATGCCCACGGTCACAAAAACTACCACTAGGGGAATATTGATATGGTTTCCTGGGAGTTTAATCCACACCATTCCAATGACTGATAGACCAGGGCCTCTAAGATCCTTGAGGGCAAGAATGCATCTTTTTCCTTCAGATCATGGTATTTTCGACCACGTAGACCCTTGGTTATTGTCTCTAATTGTGAATACATTTTTTTCGGTTTGAATAATAATTTAAGTAAGTCCTGAAGCTGAGCATTTATTTCCTGTTGGTTATCCACAGCCAACCATTTTATTTTTTGTTTTAGGCCTTTGATAACTTCAGGAATTTTGCGGGTTTTTTTGGTCACTCGTTTTTGTTTTTTGTGTTTTGTTAACAGGCCTTGTTCTGGGATAAACTTTTTATGCTTTGTCACAGACAAAATATCTTTTTTAAAAACCCATACAGGGGCACCTGGGTGGCTCAGTCGGTTAAGCAGCCAACTTCAGCTCAGGTCATGATCTCACGGTCTGTGAGTTCGAGCCCCGCATCGGGCTCTGTGCTGACAGCTCAGAGCCTGGAGCCTGTTTCAGATTCTGTGTCTCCCTCTCTCTCTGACCCTCCCCCATTCATGCTTTGTCTCTCTCTGTCTCAAAAATAAATAAATGTTTAAAAAAATTTTTTTTAAATAAATAAATAAATAAATAAATAAAAATAAATAAATAAAAACCCATACAAAGCAGGTCTCTAAGGAATATATCCTCCACAGGCCAAGTTAACGCCTCACTGTCATGGTTTTGTAAGAGGTTACAGTAATATTAGTGGTAAATGGTAAATAGTTTGATTTAAAAAACAAACAAACCGAGACCCCCCAAACTCTCAAAATCCAAAAGGGCCAAATAAAGTCTTAAGAATGTAAAAATTAAAAAGATGTTTAGGGATGCCTGGGTGGCTCAGTCGGTTAAGCACTGAACTCTTGGTTTCAGCTCAGGTCAGGCTCATGGTTGGTGGTTCAAGCCCCGCAGGGGGCTCTGTGCTGACAGTGCAGAGCCTGCTTGGGATTCTCTCTCTCTCTCTCTCTCTCTCTCTCTCTCTGTCCCTCCTGCACTGGCGCTGTCTCTGTTTCTCTCAAAATAAATTAACGAACTAAAAAAACAAACAAACAAACAAACAAAAAAAACCATGTTTAGAACATGTGCTGCTTGTCTGGTTTCACGCACTACAGGGTTTCAGCCGGCTTAGGACTCCAAATTCAACTCCAAAAACGCTGAACTCATGACTAGGACACACTAGGACCAGGGGGAGAGCAGCCCAGTGAATTTTTCATCCCCTCACTAGAGCAAGCCCAGCTGCGCCCCCTTCCCCTGAGGCTCTCTCCACACCACTGCGTCCCAAAGCGCCGCGGGTTCTGCTCTAAGCGAAACTGTTCCCGCGCATGCGTGTGAGGGGCCAATCAGGGCAAGGTGAGCTGCAAAACAGCTTGGCCCATTTCAAGAAATCTCTTTCCCTGAACCGACAGAAAAGGATAGCCAAGTGATTTTGAGATAACCACCAGGGAAAACCTTATTGAAAGCCAATTTCAAACTCTGAAAGAAGGTTCCAGAAGGTTTATGGGGACGTAGGGATGAGAGAGGGAAATTCAAAACACTGGAAAGAAAATACTTATTAAAAGCAGCAGCAACGGCATACCTGTATGAAATAATCATGGTTCAAAACAGGGATCAGGGACTACCACTCTTCAGCTGGAAGGGGAAGTTGAGGAAACAAAAGGGGAAAAAAAGAAGTGGGTGTTTGTAATGGCTATTTTACAATATGCCTGCTTCCACTATAAGGTTAAAGGTAGGGCAAATGTGGAAGCTGGGATATTTTAAAGCAACAGCAACTTTCATAAGCTTCTCAGACAGGACTTTTGTGAGGGAAGAGCCAAAAAGAAAGAAAATTATATCTCGGCCAAGGCAGGTTTTCCCCAAATCACCCTGATCTGCCTCAGAAGCATCGGCCTTCCAGCAATGTATGGGAATAATAAAAATCACCCCAGATGCTTAGTTTGCTCTCGGCCATATTTTTTAATAGAAAGCAAATGAAAATAAATTCCAGGAATTTCCAAATCATTATTTACAAAATAAAATCTATGAGTGTAACATGTGGTCTTAAAAAAAAAAAAAAAAGAAAGGGAAGAATACACTTAATAATCGGGAGAGGCTGCATACATTATTATGTACTATTTCTTAAGGTATGTACAGCAAATCAACAATGCCTCATTTTTGCCATTATTAGAAGAGGGAAAAAATAAAATCTTTTTAATATTGGCTAGCCCAGCTTGCTCAGAATTTCAATTATCTCAGCAATTCAGATTTCACATAAACCTTGTCCGAGGTAGCTATTCCCTTTACACGCCCGCCCCCCCCCTCCCCGTCCAGTTCACATTTCAGGTGCCTTTTGGTGATTATGAATTCGGCCGCATATCAGCCAAAGAGGACGTGTTCAACCTGTGTCCAAGGGAAGATTTTTTTTATTTTCCTTAATCTCTACCCAAGTGCTGAATCCTCTTTCCAGAGAGACGGCCGCGGAGCGAAAGCCCAAAGTGGGGGCATCGCAGCGCGGTGCAGGCCGGGTTTGCCTTCGGCTCCCTCCCCGGCAGCCTGTGTTTGGGTCCCCAGCCTACCTTGTAAATGTTGAGACTGCGACTGTGTGTGGGACTTCTTTTTGGAGGTGCATTTGTCTCTGCTACTGTTCCTGTTCTCTGTGGGTTTGATATGAGGTGGGTCATCATTTGTGGTCAGATACTTGAGCAGCTCCGAGCAGGGACGTCTTTGTGGCTTTTGCTGTTGACAAATGCTCCTCGCTTTATTGCTCCATGAATTCTCGGTCTTAAAAACGAGGCATAAAGAAAAAGCTAAAATTAGTGAACTGAACCTTATCAGAATGGATATAGGTTTTCTGAAGAGATGAGATTTTCAATGAAGTGTTCAGTCTAAGTGTACTAGATCTATGAGCTGTGAATAATTGTTTGCAGAACAAGGAAAGAAAATTACATTTAAAATTCCTAAATGACATTTAGGCAGCTTTTTATTTCATTTCTCCTACATTTCAATGTTCCTACTCAGCAACATGTAACTAACAAGACCCTATAGCGCCTTTACTGTGAATAAAAAAAAATAAGCTGGTTTAAACCTTAATTTGCCACTGATTGCTGGAGCCCCGTATTCACAATTCTCTTAAGTACCCCTTAACGCTCCGTTTTCACTCACAGTGAATGGCAAGACAAACATTGTTTAATACAGCCCGCTAACCGAATTATGTCATTGCCAGCATTCTATCCAATTAATGGCAGAGACAGATCTTTTGCGGTGATTCCAGAACAGTCTTTCTCAGGTTAGACAGCTGGCGAAACGGCAGTCCTGCATCTTAAAGTCACTCCTAGACAATACCAGCCTATCAGCAAATTTTATTGTAACCCACATTGCCGCACGTATTAATAAAGTGGGCAAGGAGTAACAGACGGTGGAACTTCCATTCCAATCATCCGAAGACAAAGCATAAATGAACTCTTTCTAGTTTAAAGTAGCTGGAGCGCTGCTTTTGGAAACCCATTTCATATAGTTTCACAGTTAGAAAGCAACTGCGGGATCCCAACTGAATACGTAGAAATAAACCTATCCTTTGTTTTACAGCTTCAAGCAAAATCCTTTGTTAGTTTCCCTCCTATATTACAAAGTTCACATCGTACCTTGACGACTGCAGGGTTTGTTCTGATCCTGTGATTATGGTTTGCATGGTTCTGGGTACTGAGACCACTGCATTCATTATAACTTAGCTGAGTATTGGCTGGTGCCAGTAAGAGCTTCTTAAGCTAGAAACATATCAGGGGGAAAAGCAAGAGAAGTTATGCATCTTTTAAGCATCTGAATAAGCTATTGAAATTTTAAACTTAAAATTAATTAATTATAATTATAAACATTAATTCCATCACTCTCTAATTATATTCACACCTCGGCACAATAGTGCTAAAGGAAACATATTTCGAAAAAGAAAAATTTGGCATTACACTACCAACTGTGAAAGTATGTCCTTTCCCTACATTTGAGACTAAGTGTTGTCTACTTTGATTTTTTTTTAAAGATAAAATAAGGCAAAAGGATCTTCCTGAAAGGGTTTCTAAATACCTACTAGATGAGAAATGCTGCCTTGCTAAATGAGGAACTGGGGACTGGGGACAGAATCTATGTATTCTGTCCCCTCAATAACCCAAATGCATCAAGTGAAAATATATACAATATTCCGCAACGCTTTGAAGGATATTTCACAATCCATTTTAACTTTACTGATTCAAATATTTGTGATGAAAGTGTGGCTATCACTGAAAAAGATTTGTAAGTAGATAGAGTCGGGAGATGTGATTCTGGTTCACGCAAAGCATTTACTCTCTCTTTTTTTCTGAAGTTTATTTATTCATTGTTAGAGAGATTGTGTGTGCACACGTGTACATCAGCAGGGGAGGGACAGAGAGAGAGGAAGAGAGAGAATCTCAAGCAGGCTCCGCATTGTCAGCGCAGAGCCCAACACGGGGCCCGATCTCACGAAGCCATGAGACCATGACCTGAGCTGAAATGGAGTCAGATGCTTAAAGCGACTGAGCCACCCAGTCGCCCTGTCATTTACTCTTTCTTGACCTCTGTTTCTTCATTTGACTTGCTGGCTTGCTGGGACCTCCCTGCTTGGACAGGCAGGATGACTCTGAATCAACAACTCCTCCTAGTCGAATCAGTTATGCGGATGCAAATCATCTGGTATCAATGTAAAGAAATCAAGAGAAATGGAGAAACGGTGTGTGTGTGTGTGTGTGTGTGTGTGTGTGTGTGTGTGTGTGTTGGGGTAACAATTACTTAGGAGACAGTTTCTTCTAAACCAGAAAACTCAAAATGCACAGGCATACGAATAGAGTCTCCATATGTTTACATGGAGTGCTTTCCACATTTAAAAAACTTAGAGATGGGAGAGAAACAACCTCTAAATGGCATGCCAAGGAACATTATTAAAGTTTGGAGAACAGCATTCCATAATTTACATAGTGTGGTCTTACATCAGATTTATGGCAAATGACAAATGGCTACCATAGATGAGAAGGTAAACTGTGTCTTAGAACTAATAAAATTCTGGTCAAGCACTGCATCGAAAAGAAAATTTACTCTTCATTGCCAACAAATTCACTCTTCATTGCCTACCATAAATTTAGGGAACTTAGGTTGCAAATGTGCTATTATTTTTCAATCTTCATAAGAATTATGGATCTAAAACCTTAAAATATTGCATATCCCTTTTTCTACCTTTTATTTCTAGAATCACGGGCATAAGAATAAAACTACAGATATGTCGATTATTACATTATTTATGATGGTGAAAAAACAGGACAAAGACCAAATATCCAACCACAAGAAATCTCTTAATGAATTAGAGCATCTCCAAACAGTAAAGTCATGTATAACACTAGCAGTTATGCATATCTAAAATTCATAAATATGATAACAGATCTTAAAACAAGAGGAGATTTCAACCTTTTTTATATTAGAGATTATTTGAAATCACAGGTGAATTTTTGGTGCATTCATTTCGGGTCATCTACGTCTTCTAAGTTTCTACCACGAACATAAATAATGCTAAGAAATAACGATACACACACATCCACAGCCATAGACAGTTAAAAACAAACTTCCGTAAGCCTACGTGAAGACTGTTAACGACCAACATTCTTTTTTTTTTAATTTTTTTTTCAACGTTTTTATTTATTTTTGGGACAGAGAGAGACAGAGCATGAACGGGGGAGGGGCAGAGAGAGAGGGAGACACAGAATCGGAAACAGGCTCCAGGCTCCGAGCCATCAGCCCAGAGCCCGACGCGGGGCTCGAACTCACAGACCGTGAGATCGTGACCTGGCTGAAGTCGGACGCTTAACCGACTGCGCCACCCAGGCGCCCCACGACCAACATTCTTAAACACAAAATCACAAGAATTTGCAGCTCCGAGTGTGCTCGGGAATTATTTTGGCATCAGTCTAAATTAAAAACCCAAACCTTATTGGCACTACGTCATACCCATGCAGCGGGTAGCCAGAGGCAACTCCAATTCCCGTTAAACACTAGGAAGGGTTCTTACTAGAGACGTCTCTTCTGCCTCCTGAGGCGGAGGGGTGCCGTCAGGCATGGAGGAAGGACTAGCCTCATTCTCAGTGGTCACATCTCCATCTGTCAGCGCATCAAATGAGGGCAATCCGTCTTCATCCACAGGGAGACTGTCCAGTGTCTCTGTGAGGACTGCTAGCAAGTTCGCCTCGTTCTCTTCATCTATCTTCTGCAAAAACGGAAAAACAGACGTCGTGATGAGCTGACGTTGGGCGATAGGTAACGCTACCAATCAGCATAGGCGGATCATGTTTATCCAAATGAGGAAACTATTCGTGAAATTTTGAAGGCTCATGCCGGAATACAAAAGATCCTGTCTTCCTCAAACTCCAAATTCACTTTGGGTCTGAATCCGACAATTAACTGATACCTCTCGGTACCGGTCTTTGATTGTTGAGCTGTCCAATTTAGCAATTTATGGCATCAGTGCTTATCACGACTGGGTATGACTCCGTCTTGCTCGCACTTTCCCCATGTTTATGTCTTGTTTCCCTAACCAAAGGAGAAGGTCTAGAGAATCTCTAGAACTTGAGAGCATTTTAACCATCATCTATTTCATCTGCGGATGCAGTGTTTCAATCTCCTGTACAGGCAAAATGTTTAGATAACCCTCAGTTTGAACAGCACCAGAAACTGAAACGATACCAAGAGGAACTATACACTTTCATGGTTTCAATTATAATCTCATCACTGAACACTCCACAGCCATTTATTTCCCTCCCTGACATCTCTCCCAACTTTAGTCATAAATCTACCACTGCCCACTGGACATTTCTACCTGATAACGGCTCCCTCATCCTTCAAAACCCAAACTCAGGCCCTTTCACAACCAAACTGCTGTTTCCCTTGACTTCCTGAGTTTGGGTAACAGTTCTGCAGACTCAAACTCTAGAAGTACCCCGAGTCTTCTTTATCTGGTCAGTCATTAAGTAGAGTCTTGCTTTGTAACGTCTCTCAAATGCATTCATTTCTTGCGGCTGGGGTACTAGTCTAGTGCAACATTACTCTGAATGGGGGCTCCTGAAAACATATCCTAACTCGTTTCTCCAACTCCCACAATCATGCCCATCGACACACCCTTGGAGAGTTAAGCTTCAGGTATTCATTCCATAAACATCTGCACACCTACAATACCAGGGCCATGCCTGGTGTTAGAGATAAAAAGAGAAAGACCAACCTTCGCCCTCATAAACCTTCCAGTGCAAGGGAAGAATGTGTAAATAACGTATTATAAAAGATGATATTTATTTCAGGACTCTGCACAAAAACTTTCAAGATCTCCCAAGTTGGGGCTTATACACCTTGTTTAGAGGAAAATGTGTTATGTACCCCATGCACCTGGGCAACCAGGGCCAGTGCTGGCACACGGTATCGTCATTGCTTCCTTGCTGAATAATTCCTTGATCTGCATTTAGTACCTAGAATGTATGTTGTGTAGATCACTTTTTCCCCCTTCTGATAGCACTTCACATTGTTTGTCCAATTTGACCTGCTTCATAAATCTTTTTTTTTTTTAAGTTCTGTATGCTATGACATTAACAATATCGGCTAAATTATCCCACACAGACTCTATTACAAAAGGCACCTAAGCTACTGACATCTAATGAAGCCAGCAGTGCCCACACGTCCTTTCTCTCTAGCACTCAACTCCAGTTAATTGACCTGACAAAATTACAAGAATCACAGAATAAGACAGCTAATCAGAAAATCAAATTGTATTACTAGAGAAATTAGGCAGGCCTTTATCACGTAGACATTCTATTTTCACATAAAAATTGTTTTCCTTCATTACTGAGGAGTCCCCCATCCAGGAATAAAACTACAGACTTCTTTCTCTTTTGGATTCAAGGGCCCAAAAAGAGCCATTTGTCCTCACGGTGGATTTCACTAGCATTTCTTACATTTGCATAATGTATCTCTCGAATGCTCCTGGACTTAACGCTATGAGTCAAGTGGTTTTGGGCACACGGGGTAGAATGACAAGTCTCTGAGTTTGAAGGCTCCAATGCAGGAGGTAAATCCTAATCAGAGGGGTAAAATGTTAACTCCAAAATGGCACCACTTCTTCCAAAACTGACCGATTCTTCAAAAACAAATTGCTTGATTTAATAACAAAACATTAGTGAGCATATCCCCCAGCCTCCATTCTTCTGGATCTGTCCATGTAATCTGAATAATAAAGATACTGAAGTGATTGTCACTTATTTTCTGTCCAGGGTCATAACCTAGTGTCCAAAGATTCCGATCTCTCCTCTTTTAATTTAGATTCCCCCACATACAAAAAACCAAATTCGGGTTATTAATCTGTCCTAAATAGAAGTCATATTTAAATGAAATATATATTATTTTAAATCATCTAAAATCACGAGACTTACATTAATGTAAATGTATGCATATTATCTAATAAAAACAATCTTTGAAGATATCTCAAGCACACACACACACACACAACTCAGTGAACTGGGCTTCTTTTCCAGGTATCCCAATTTTCAGAAAGGCTTATTTCAATGGCGTTCAAAAATAGCTCAAGAAAAACAGTTAAGAATGTTTACCAATAAATGAGTAATTTTGTTTACCCCGATTTAAATTTTGTGTTTGGCTTTCCAGCAACACTACAAGCCTCTATTTGCTTTCAATCACATAATACAATAGCGCCTTAGTTCCATCCCTCGTGTAAACAAACTACAATAATTCCAATCAAGTCAGAATGACAAAGAACACTTAAATTAACTAGTTTTCTCCAATTTCTTTAATAAAGCCCGGGTGAATGTACGTCAAAAACAATGGCAGAAATAGTGGAGCCTGATAATGTCATAATTAATTTACAAGATCTGATTAAACCACAGCCATTTAAATTCTCTCTACTGGAACCACAATGGGAGGGAGGGTTGTGGGACGGAAGATTGGCAGTGTGTGTGTGTGTGTGTGTGTGTGTGTGTGTGTGTGTTGGGGTAGGTAGCTAGGGCAGGCTGGTAGTCAACCAGTATGGACTGTAATCGTTATTTAATCCGTGTTCATCAGAAATGATTATTAAACCTCTTTATTACCATCCCTGAATGTGGGTGACTCAGACAGGTGCTCGGAGACCATTTAATCAAGTTGTTCTTGAATTATGGAAGAAGAAAATGTTATTATTTCAAATTCTCCATGTTTTGTCTAATCATAGAAGACCGGGGGGAAAATTAAAATATTTATTGATGACATTTTCGTTTTGAAGCTCAACACATACTCCTGTATATAAAGGTGAGTGGACATTGCTCCTCACTGTGGCAATATCAATTAGTTTAGCATGAGTTTCAACAGTCACACAACTCCAGAGAAGGCAATGGATGTGACAAAAAGGATTCTGGTAAACAATTAATGTCACTTCCCATTATCGCTCCGGTCCCAATTTACAGAGCAAATAAATCAAAGTCATTGCAGATGAAGCACACTGGCCTCCTAACACATGCCTGTTCACAGGTGACGGGGCATGGAAATACATCAGGTTGTAAAGTGACTTTACAAGATATCCCTTCAAAGACTCTGCTCTGCTACTGCTTTCCAATCGTTTGAAATTGCCATTCCTACAAAAATACACTTATGAGCTCCATATAAGTTAAGAAAAGAAAAGCAGAGAGTGGGTCACCAGTTCCGTAGCGATCGACCTACACAGCGGAGCTCAGTCTCGCAGGGGGTAGCAGAGAGATAGAGAAAGGAAGGAAAGAGCCCAGGCCGATGGGCATTTCCGCAGGGGAGCTCTGTACCTATCAGGCAGCTCTTCCCCTGGTGGGGGTCAACCTTGGGCTCTCCTTCCGCAAGTCTGGTGCTATTCTTCCGGCCCGAACAAAGGTCTGTGTGACTGTGACACTCACTCTCTAAGGGAGCTCCAGGAGTAAAGACGCCTCATCAACAAAAACTCACTCAAGCTGTAAAGAATTTCCAGTGACAGATGACAGGCGTACACGTATACTAACAACCCAACATTTAGAATGTGCAACAATTCCGAAGCGTTCGTCACCAACAAATGACAGTTCGACACACTCCATCAAACCAGAAGTTTCATTACGATCGCTGGTTGGGACTGCTGGGTCCCTATTTGACCCGCACTAAGTGTGAACTCATTCAAAGGGTACAGTTAAAGGAAGGTCGATCCTGCTCCTTCAAGTGCTCAAAGTCACCTCGAGACTGCAGTTTGGGATCCAGTACGTCATATCTGGGCCTGCTTCCCTTGTGAGCAGTTGGCAAAAGGATCTTCCAACCGATTACACATGGTGGGGCAGACATGCATTCAGCTTGCCCAGGTGCGGAGAGAGTGACTAAATCTACTAAATGAAGGAGGAAATGAGGGACTCTGAGATGCTCACCGACACCTGAAGGGAGAACTGCGAAGCGAAAACCGCATGTGGTATCCCAAAGATTTTTAAATGCAGGCTATTATGGAAGGACCATGCCCTGCTTATGATAGTAATTTTTTCCACATCTTGTAGAATTGCAATTACACTCTGCGTCCCCAGATTCTCACACTCGCTTGATCTCTGTTTGATAAAAATAGTTTAATAGCCATTTAATCACAGCTTCATTATCTTAGCTCTCTTAATGCGAATTAGGCCAGGAGAATTCTTGCTTCCTCATTATTCAAATCATCAATAAGAAGGAAACAGTGGGGTCTCCTTATCATTCATTAATCAGTTTCAGTATCTTAGGTACTGTTTACTCTGAGATCAATCTATGTGAGGGGTCAACCTCTCTGAGCCTCTATTTTTTTTCTATATAAAATTTTAGGTCATTATCTGCCTAATTCCTATTACAGAATTTTTTCTGCACTCATGGTAAATAGGGAGACAAAAAGAATTGATAAAAGCCTGAGAATTCTTCAAGAAGGTGCTCAACAAACATCTCCAGTGTATATGCCCATCGTCTTGATTGCCCATATTTGAATTTCATTCTTTGAGCACGATCTACCACAGACTTTTAGCACTGGGCCAGCTTCCTCCCAAATACCCAGCAAGCCTTGAGCTTCCTCCTTGCCCCATCCCGCTGATTTGGAAGCAGCTAATGAAGACAAAATTAACTCCTCCTTTAAGTGAGGCCTAATTAGGAAGGGAAATCTGCTAGAGTAACATCTGGTAATGCATTCTGAGGCCAAATATAAATGACATTTTTGGATTATCCACTATTTTGGATTATTTGTCCCACTAGACCCCAACTGGGAGTTGAAGTAAATAAATGAAAAAGTGACTTTTAGGATAGATTCAGGGGTTCAAATAAGAAATACAATTGATCATAGGAGTCCCTTTCCTGGATCTTCATAGATAAAGTTCTGTATTTCTGTTTCAGGCACAAAAAGACAAAAAAAAAAACTTTTACATGTATAATTTTTGGTTTTAATGTATAAAGTTTGATTCAAGATTTGCAAAAAGCTGAACTAAAATTTTAAAAATAATAATTTCTTCTTTTTTGAAATGAAATAAAAAATAACAATTCAGACTTAGACTACTGAATTAGACTTTGAGGTTATTGGCTTTTTTTTCCTTTAAAGCATTTTAATCAGGACAGATCCCACGTCACTGATGGTTTGTTGTATGCATCCGCTCTGAGGGGTCTGAGCCTCTGCTGGAGAGGTTAATATTTTGAATAGTCACCCTCAAACAACTCTCTTTCTCTTTTATACTTTTGTATCTATTCATTTCTCACATACTCCCTGAGAATTTGCTTATTCCCCTATTTTATTCCCATAAGAGATAAGATAAGCACATTATGTGACACTGTATTTGCTCTGTTGGATGCCAAAGTTGCTGGAATTTAAAGTTGTACTGATACAATGGTTAATAGAACACAAATTTTAATTTCACTGTTTGGGTAACTCTCCATGGACATATAGGCTACTTAAAATATCATGTATGTAGGGGCGCCTGGGTGGCTCCGTTGGTGAAGCGTCCGACTTCGGCCCAGGTCATTGATCATGCACTTCGTGGGTTCGAGCCCCGCGTCAGGCTCTGTGCTGACAGCTCCGAGCCTGGAGCCTGCTTCGGATTCTGTGTCTCCCTCTCTCTCTGCCCCTCCCCTGCTTGTACTCTGTCTCTGTCTCCCCAAAATAAATAAACATTAAGAAAATAATTTAAAAAAGAACACCATGTATGTAAATGTGCCTATAGATACCATGCCCCCAACACAAACACACAAAAGTTTGCATCTCAAGTACACATATTTAAAACAGAATCCATGTAGATGTGCATTTCAATCTCTTAAGTGTATTCTCCTATATTCCATTGCAGTTGACTACATATGTGTGTCATCAGCACATGTACTCTTCCACCCAGTTACCCACTATAACTGAGGGAAGCCATGATCAAAAACTGAAGACAGTTCCTGTACAAATAAAACGAGAACCAAGTGAAAATAAATATAAGCAAAACTGAAGATTTCCCTCCATAGATATGTTTACACCTGTGAGAGTCTAGTTCGTTTTTGTTAACATTTATGATCCTATTGAAGCAGCCAAATAATGTGTGTTCACATCGGTATGAGGCTCCATCCAACCTATCAGCTTATAGCACACATCCATGAGTTAATCAGCATGCCCCCAACATGTGGAATTCATTATTCTGAAGAGGTCACATGAGCCCAAGGTGGAAATACAGACGTTCAAGAGAAAGGCTTAAGAAAATCTTGGTTGAGGCTTCAAAACGAGCTATCATTTGGAAGGGGGGGGAAGGGAGATGTTTCATGTCCATTTCTCACCACATGAAGAGGAAGCAACCACGTGGTACTACCACACAGGAGGCTTAACGGGCCTGTAAAGATCTAGCCCGGCACTCAGTTTGTTCTCAGGCTGAAGAAACAGGGCTCTGTGTAAAGGACACCGGAGTGAAAGTCAAGACAATTGACCCAAGTCCCTTCTGCACCACTAACTAGTTACACAGCCTCAAGTGAAATGACTCAATTCTGGCTGCGGTGCACATGCCCAAACAGTAATCTGGTAGGTTCCCAACTGGCTCCGCGGTTTTCACCCTTGCCTCTTGCCTCCCCATCCCAATAGCCCATTATCAGCACAGAAGACAAAGGGATCCCTTTTCTAAAAAAAAATATTGATCTATTTATTTTGAGAGAGAGAGGGAGAGAGAGAGCCTGTGCACCTGTGAATGTGCAAGAGGGGGAGGGGCAGAGAGAGAAAGAGAGAGATTCCCAATTCACTGACAGCACGGAGCCTGACACGATGCTTGATCTCACCAATCGTGAGATCATGACCTGAGCTGAAGTCAAGAGTCACTGCTTAACTGAGCCGCCCTGGAGCCCCAGAAGATGAAGTGATCCTGATAAAATCTAAATCATGCCTGCCCCCCTTTTGATGTGGCCCTCCAAGGCTTCTCTTTGTCTCTAAAAGTTAAAATCCTAAGAGTGACCTAGTAGCCTCGGATCACCACGTAACTGAGCACCCAAGCCAGAACACTCTTGAGCATGTAAATACTCAATCACTGGGGTATTAACCCAGACTATCAGAGTCTGAGATGTATGGTTGATTGCCCTATATTAGACCTACATCATCTGACCCTGTCAATGCCCCCATTTATCTGTCTCAATCCTCTCCAACGACTCTGATCTTAGTACTACTCTACAGAAATGCCAGGCATTCTCCTGCTCCAAGGCCTCTGCCCCTGCCATTTCCTCTTACTAGAAGGCTCTTCTACCAGATAGCCACAGACTTGCCCCTTCATCCCTTCATTTACCCAAAAGTCACTTTCTCAGTTGGACCTTTCCAACTACTCCGAGCACGTTCTATCCATTACCTTACTTTATTTTTCCTTTCGACACTTCCTTCTATAACTCAACTCAATATATTTTACTGACTTACCGTGTTCCTAGTCTATCTAAAATAGAAGCACCGTGAGACCTGTCTGATCACTACTAAGGCACTTGGCATATAGTAGATGCTTATTTAAAATGAATAAGCATCACAAAGAAAATGTTGAACCAATCCTAAAAATATAATGTGACTTTTCATTTTCTTGTTGTTGTTGTTGTTGTCATTGTTGTTCATAATTCCCACCTTTTCCCACCCCCATCTAATTAAACGGTGTTCATCTTTGGCTATAATTTAAAATTAGCTTGCATTCATTCTCATACATCAGCTGATAGGCCAAACAGCCAATATTTTCTTAGTGGGAGATAAGGAAATTTGAACAGAACTACAGAGGGGCGGATTCTGAATTAAGCCCCAAAGTACTGAAATTGTATGAGTCAACATAATGTACACTTTTTGTAAAGGAAGAGGTGGGGATAGGTCTTGTGAACAGAGAGATTAACTCACCCCAACTCTGGTGTTTGGGAGGATCCTGGAACGCATCATCAAGGAATTAATTTGCAAAATTTCCAAAGAGCCAAGATGGTTTGTGAAGAGAAAATCATGCCAGACCAACTTACTATCTGTCCATGCAGAAGCATCAGGCTCACTAATCAAGAGAAAACAATGGATGGAATCTATCTGGACTAGAGAGAGCTTCTTTATTCCTTACTGTATAACACACTCATCGACAAAGTGGGAATATATAGTAGCCAGAGTCTTTTTCGAACTGTAGGCCATGGAGCTGTGGATGTTAGTGCAAGTGCTATAAGGACTGATAATAAACGCTGTAGTATGTGCTATATTCATGTATTTATATAATTGAGCTCATATAGCAATATAATTAGTTTTTAGAAAGCAACATGCACACTCAAATGTGTTATTTCTCCTATCATAAACACAGTGGAGACCACCACTGCATTAACTTGCCATGCTGAATCACTTTATGTTGGTCTCAGGATTTAAAAAAAAAAAATACCTTGAGAAGTGAGGGTGAGCAGCTTAAAACCTGGAGCCATTTACAAATACTCGTTTCTATGAAGCAGGATTTTCTCAATCCTCTTAGATCAAAACAGAGTACAAAATAATCAGTTGCTAAGATTGATATAAGATACCGATCATCATCTTAAGCCTCAACTTCACATTTTTTTCTGCTCATTTAAATAGTTTCATAAATACTACTACCAGTACATTTTATTTTAATAAAAAAAAATACGATGAAGTGGCAACTGACTTTTACTGAGTGCTTCCTACGTGCCCAGTGCGGAGTTAATTTCCCCGTACATACTATTTCATTTAAACCCCCCATTGACCCTATTGGTGGCCCTAAATTCATGCAGCTGATAAGAGGTAGGGTTGGCTATCAAACTAGGTATATCTGATAAAACCTTGTTCTCACTCCCTTTCTTTATATGTTGGAATTTTATGACCGAATTGATGGAACGAAAATGAGAGTGGGCATGCGCTAGTCTAATCTACATTCATATTAGAGGATACAAAATGAGTTAATTATCAACAGATAAGAACTAAGGTGGGGAACCGCAATTACATCCCCTGACGGCCTTCCATGTAGAAAGAGGATATTGCTTTGAGATTGCTTCTCAGTATTTATTGCTGGCCCAGTGTTCCACAGAGCTTATCTTCAGTCCTACTGGGTGGGATCCATCCTTCTATTAAAATGTTCTTTCCATTTCCCTTCATTTCTTCATATCCTATCCCTACCTCAAAGCCTATCTACCTTCAAGCTCCTAAAGCCTTTGTAAGAATAACACGGATCCCCGGATAGACATACAGATTTCTAGGTCTCATCACAAACCACTACATCAAAACCTCTAGATCAGGGTTTCTCGACGTTGACACTGTTGACATTATGAGCCAGATGATTTATTGTTACGGGCTGTCCTGTGCATTTCAGGATGTTTCGCCGCAGCCCTGTCCTCTACCTGTTAGATGCCAGTAGCATCTCTCTAATTATCAAAATAATCAAAAACGTCTCCAGATATTGTCAAACATTTGCCGGGAGGCAAAACTGCCCCCAGTTGAGAATGTTATCCCGGAGGAACAGTCCAGGATTCTGCAGTTTTGATAAGCACCCCAAGAGTTTCCGAATCATGCAGGTCTGGGTAATTTTCTGTTTTGTGGCCGTTGAGTAGTGTATAGATCAATTTATGACTGGAATTTATGACTCCATGTGCGCTAGACTTATCCCTACTAACACAGGCAACTCTAGCAGCTCTTAATAGTCATTAATAACATAGTTTTATTTACTCTATGTGAATTCTTATCTCCAATATCTTACATTATGTGCCCAGATGTTTTATAGTCAATGCTTCCTTGTTGATTATAACTTACTGGTTATTTACTCCCGGAATTTCTTTTTGATTAGTCCGATGGCATTTCACTCTTTTTATTGCCAATCATTCTCCTCTTTCTTCAACAATATTCTTACCATCATCATTATCATAAAGTTCATTTTGGTTTTGTAGTCTCTTTGATTAC
Organism: Lynx rufus; assembly: GCF_022079265.1. Taxonomy (NCBI): domain Eukaryota; kingdom Metazoa; phylum Chordata; class Mammalia; order Carnivora; family Felidae; genus Lynx; species Lynx rufus. The sequence continues at coordinate 15,930,118 of NW_025814845.1, forward strand.
ATAGACTACATGCTAACTGGTTCTTGAGGGTTTTCTTCTATATAGTTTCACAGAGTTCTGAAACACTTCTAGACTTCTTAAGATTTTTTACAGCTCAAGAAGTGCATAAAAGCCTTATACAAGTTTTATGTTATTATGACAGAGGCGGTGAGGCAAAATATAGACTCTGAAGTTAGACCGCTTATGTTTGGATCCTGAGTTCATCACTTACAAGGTGCGTAACCTTCAGTAAGTTACTTAACGTCTCTGTGTCTCAGATTTCATGTCTGAGAAGGGGGTTATAATAAGACCTCAGTTGAGGGCTTATTTTGAACAAATCCATGAAAATCATGTAGCACAGTGCCTGATAGATAGCAAGGACTATCATTGTCATTATTATAGTCCTTATACACTAGGTTGAGTTCAAAATAAGTGACACACAAAAATGGATTTACTGGGAAAATACTATAAGGGAGAGAACATTGAAAGTAGACTGAGTTGGCACAGGATACGAACAAATGAAGGGAAAAGGGAAGACCATTCTACACAATAAGCCTACACAATATAGAGGTTTTAAGCGTGGCCTCAGAATGCTCAGAATGCTCAAAAATCCTTACAACTGGTGTAAAGGTCACTGTCTACCAGTTACTTGTTAAGGCTGATATGTTGGAGTTAACAGATGCAGTTTGACATAATCACTGGCTGTTTGCATGTTTATCCCATGGACTGATGACCTGAAATCCATACCAAGCTGAACCATGATATCTGCATTGGATGCATCCACCATTCACGTACACACATGCACACCTATACTATATTTATGTACATATATTTTGATTACTTATACCTATTTATTGAGTGCCTACTATATGCTATAATCTGTTTTCTAGGAACCTACGTTTTACTTTGGTGGGAGCAGGAAGGCAGATAATAAACAAATGAGCCCTTTCCAAAGATAGATAAATAGATAGGCAATGTATACATACACATATAGAGAGAAATAATATAGAGCATATAATATATGTACTCTATAACATAGAGGGTATATATGTACTCTATAACATATAGAGTATGTATAATAATATATAATTTCATACAATTATGTTATTATATAACATAATAATACGTTTTGCATATATATACACAAAACATAAGAAGAATAGAATATGTGTGTATGCGTACTTGGTAGCAAAATATATACGTCCAATAATGTTTATGTACATATACTGATGTATACACAGAGAGACAGACAAGATGATAGCATTTGAAGTAGCAAGCCGTAATAGAATGTTCTAGGCAGAGAAAGGAAAAGTATAAAAGTCCTGAGCTGAGAACTTGCAGTGAGGAAGACATTAACATTTTCAGAGTTTACATATTGGTATAAGTGGGAGGGAAGTGATCTTGAAAATATTTAACAAACATTACACATGAGCACTGATCAATCAGAACAGCGGCACCAGGATGTCAGAAGAAGGCCTATCCTATAAACGACACATAAAATTTTATTGTGGCAAATTAGCAGATTATATTAACCCTGGGCATAAGCATGTTTTTTAGGCTGACTCTGTAAGACATTTCGTAAGGATTTCCCATTACAACCAATAAATTCTCTATACGATAGTGTATTTCCTGTCCCAGAGAAGTGCTTAGAAGGTATTATTACACAGGCCAATGCTATTGGCTCATGAAGGCTTAGCACCCCAAGATGGGTGCAAACCACGCAGCTGCAGATCCCTGGCACCTGGACGTACATGGTATATTAAGGTTGGGGATGCCAAGATTCAGGCGACATCAAATGATCTGATTACTTGCAATAATCTGGCAATGGCATTAAAATGGCATTAAAATGGCATTGAAATTGTCTCAAGGTGGTTAGGAGCTATTCAGAGGCAAGGCTGTCCTCTCTGTGGGGACATCTAGGGTGAAGGAAATCAGTGTGCTTCCTGGTAATCCTCTGTGCCGTGCAGGGCCCTTCCCCCAAGAGGATAGGAGCCATTTGGAGCCCGGGATCGGGTCTTCGACTCCTTGAGCAACTTCCACTTCCTACGAAAGTGTTCTGAACAGAGTAGTGGGTTGTCAGTAAATACTTGCCAAACGAATACAATATGAGCAGTCTCAATGACTTTGTATCTAAGTATTCCACACGGGTCTAGGTTTCCAAAGCATCTGAGTAAGGCTGCAATCTCCTAGGATTTAGAAACTGAGCTTCTCTTAATACCAGAATGAGTATACCCTTCGTGAGGAATCTTTAAATACTTTATACTGAGTCAGTTCTTGATGCAGAATCACTCATGATTCTCAGCGATTTGCATGCATATGGGGTGAACACACACAGTAGGGTAGCATATGACACCCAGTTAGACTAAGTGGCTAATAACACACAAGGGGACATTTATTAAAGTGACCTTGATCACTGGATTAAGGAAGCACAGGTGCCTGTAACAACGCGGAAAATGACAAAGGAAGTACAAACCAAACTGGATAAAAATTCAAGAGTTACAGGACAATAAAAGGAGAAAAAAGTCATTTAACAATAGGCTCACATAATGATAGGATGTAGTCACTGAAATACTGAAGAGGGAGAGCCAAAAAGTCAACTCATCCAACTGTATGATTTTTGGAGATGAGAAGACAGATAAATAAAGTGTTAAACAGACTTTCTCAAGGTCAATTCGGAACTGATCTAAATCTGCATTTGTTTGGGGCCTATGGGCTCCCTAGTCTTTCTATTATGCCATGTTGCTTCCCTGGAGAATAAGAGGAAATACTAGCAAAGAATCTTTCTCTTACAGTTGACATTTTTCTTCTTTAGGCCTCTACACTGTTTAGAATATTGCACATGGGAAGTTCCCAGTGCAGACCTCTCTAGAAATCCTGGACTGTAACAAAGTTCCATGTTTGTGTGTAACGTTCTTGAAAATAGGAATCATGTGCATTTGTGCCTAACCTTCTTGTGTGTTTGTGCATAACCTTCTTGAAAGTAGGAATCATGAGGGGCACCTGGGTGGCTCAGTCAGTTAAGCGTGTGGCTCTTGACTTCAGCTCAGGTCATGATCTTACAGTTCATGAGTTCAAGCCCCACATCAGGCTCTGCACTGACAGCACAGAGCCTGCTTGGGATTCTCTCTCTCTCCCTCTCTCTCTGCCCCTCCCCAGCTTGTGCGATCCATTTCTCTCTCAAAATAAATAAACTTAAAAAAAAAAAAGGAATCATGATTTGCACATCAAACTGTCACCAAAAAACATTCAATATTTGTTGAGTACCTACTGTGCACTAGGCATTCATGACACTGATCTAGCAATGAACAAAACAGCTAAAACTTCCTGCCCTCACAGAGCTTTATTCTAACAGGAAAGGCAGATGATTGACAAAATAAATTACTGTAAACAAAATAAACAACTGTGTGGAAGAAATAAACGGATAAAACAATACAAAGTCCACTTTTATTTATGGAAAGTCAAATATTTTTTAAAAATCTGATTTATTTAGGGAAGCAGAGCATAGATATTTTTCTTAGAAAAGGGGTGGAATAACTTAGAAACACTTAAATCCCTAAATTGTTGAAAATATAGTTTCTTAGTACAAAAACTTCACGCAAAGAAAAGTTTCCTGCTGACCATCTTTTATACCAAGCGGAAGATGCCTATAAAGCCACGAGTCTCAGTTTTGGCTACATATTAAACTTAGGTGAGCATTCAAAAAATTATTTATGCTTGCCCTCCACTCCCACCCCTAGCCCAGAGCAATTAAATCAGTCTCTTTGGAGGACGGAGTTAGTATTTTTAGAAGCTCCCCTGGTGGGACTCTAATGGGAACCAGGACTGAGAATTACTCCTATAAAAGAGTGAATGGTAGAGTCTTTGAGGGAAGGTGAATATATTTGCCATGATCTATCTTATGGGCTAAAGCTGAGATGGCTTTCCCATCAGGGTAGACCAGCTGTCTCACATTGTGACACCTGAAACCCATGTCTTCTATCATAAAATGTTAGACTCTGTATGTTCCATCTTCAGCTGGTACATATCAAGGTAGTCCTCTTTACTATGAAGGCTTTCTTTCCTGGGCCCCAATTCTTGCCTCAATTGCCCTCTTGTAGCCGGGTGTTTCGACCTTTGAACCCCTTCATTTGTGCCTATCAGTATCTTTCTCCAATGCTTCCTTCAGTACTTATAAGTCCCTCAAACAGATCTCTTTGGCAGATGGCAGGGACACCTACCAACCAAGACCCTACCTACTATGATCATAGGCTAGTCAGGCTACGAAAGCTTGAGCTTAAAGGAAGAAGATGTCCAGTAGAAGCCACACCATGACACTCTACATCCATGAAAATGATGGCATAGATGTATGTCATTAAAGTGAAACATACCCATTAAATAGCATTAAATCAATCAAGAAAGTTAGCCAGGAGCACTTGTTCAGCCCATGACCTAGGCATGCATACTGGAAGCCATTTGAAAGAATAAACTCCAAAGTATTATAAGGAACTGTGACTTGAGATGACCTTAATTGAATTTTTTCCTAATCTTTTTACAATGAGCATTTTTGTATCTGTAACATACAAATATAAAACTGTAAAACGTGTATGGTGTGTGATAAAAGGGACAAGAGAAGAAGCTCACGTGTGACTATGTAATTAACCAAGGTCAGTCCAGGTCTACTCAACTTTGGGGCCCTGGCTTAGAATCTGGCTTTATTAGGCCTTAATTTCCTCATCTGTAAATTGGCAGCCGTGAAATCTGCCATGGCTATCTATCCCCTAAGGTTACCAGAAATAAGCATAGCATAATACCTATGCGCTTTGAGGAAGCATTAGATAAAAATGTAATGCTAAAGATACATGCACCTCAGATTAAGTCAATCAAACAATATTTACTGAATTTGTACTACCCTTTTATGGTTGAATCCTTCACTTGGATGTATTTCTCCCTCAAATCACCCCACAAGATCAAACAGACGATAACATCCTATATAAGAACGATGACAGTTTGCCTGAGACTCCACAGCAACGTGTGGAAGGAAAGGAGGAACCACAGGGATGCTCCCCTCGGGGAGTCCTCTCTGCCCCAGGTGACATCAATGGTTGTAAACAAACCTTCCAGGTCTGTTGGTCGGGATGAAGTCAGCCAACCGCAATCTGTTCGGAGGTAAAGATCTGATGGTAGCAGCTAAGGGCGGCCCTGAAGTAGATCCTTTCACCTCCAGGCATAAAAGGAAAATACCAGGCTTTAGCAACTGACAGAGAAATAGTTCTGTGCCATTACAGCATTAATTGCTGTTCAGTCTGCCCCTGAAAGAGCATTCGGTAGTTCAATATTTCTGAAACATGAATCCAAGGCCTCTCAAGTTGCTGCTGTTGCTATTGATGGCATGTCCCCTGTGACAGTTTCCAAAGTAGTAGTCAAAATCTTAAGAGCTGTGGTCTCCTAAGACCAGATTCACGTTCTAAACCTGCCCCTTACTAACCTATATTCTTGGAGAGGCATTTGGGCTTTGTGTCCCCAGTGCCATCAACCGGACAGCAAAGATAGCTGCCCTACAACAGTGTGGTAAGAAGTAACGTACTGGGCGTGATGGGCACCATGAAATACTACATAAGTATTTCCTGCTATTTTTCTAACGATTTTCCTTTTATTTATTTATTTATTTATTTATTTATTTATTTATTTTGATTGAGAGAGAGAGAGAGAGAGAGAGAGCATGCACACGATCAAGGGAGGGGTAGAAACAGAGGGAGAGAGAGAATCCCAAGCGGGCTCTGTGCTGTCAGTGCAGAGCCCGATGCAGAGCTTGATATCATGGTTAGTGAGATCACGACCCGAGCCAAAATCAAGATTTGGATGCTTAACCAACTGAGCCACCCAGACTCCCCAATGATGTTCCTTTTCAAGAATCATTTTCAAAATGCTATCCTGAATAAAAGAGCAAAACCAACAAGGAAATCCAAAGAAACCTTATATAATAAGAATTTATTACCTAAGATAAGCCATTTACAACGTTTACTCCTGATTAAATAGCCTGCCTCCTTACCTAACAAATTGGGTTTAGTAACTTCTAAAACCCTACAGGTATTGCCTTCAGTCGGAAGAGCTGACCTAGGACAAAAATATCGTTAAAACAAGACAAAACAAAACAAGAAACAAACACACAAAAACAAATGCCACTGAGTCATAGGAAATATCAACAGAAGATATATATGAAAAAGCACAGTTTATCTGTTTGGAGATGACAAGGCAGAAGAACAATTCATTTTACTTAAAAATATGATTAGGCAAAATAGAGTCCTCAGTAAATGCAGCAGACATTTTACTTAAATTCTTTATAATATCTTAAAAAAAAAAAAGGAAAGAAGGCCTCAATACATATCTAAGCTGTTTCAAGTCAATGGCCATGTTTTATTTGGCTTTATTCATTCTTTTCTTCTTTTATTCATTTGTAGATTTACAAGATAGGTTTTTGGCTCTCAGGTGTTTCAGGAACACAAAGTGGTTCTAACTGACGCAGTCCCTGTCCTCATGATGCTTACAGCATCCTAGCTGCCCAGCAGTCACTGGTAGATAACACAACATAATTATTTCAATGTTGAATGAAGGAAAAATAGACTAAAAAATAAAAATACGGATGGAAAAGAAACAGGAACACCAAAGTAAAGGGAATTAGAAAAAGAGTGGAATAATCCATAATTGCATCATCACTTATAGTTACAAATAAAATACTCTTCTCATGTTCTATTCCTCATTGGGGCTGCGGGCTCCAGAAAATAATTACTCTCTTTGTAATGTGAACTAACGTTTTTATCACCACACACAACTCTTCAACTCCTCTTTATTCTTAAACGTTGCCAAGATCGTTGGGGGCTACAGCTATAATGAGACATTAGAGGAGAAGCAAGATTTTTCTTTGAGCTTCTGTGACACTGGTCATCAGAGTATTATTGCCATAAAGGCCAAATAAAATCAAACCATAATCTACCAGGGAACTAAAAAGTAAACTCTTTTTTTTGGCAGAAACTGTCAATTTCTCTCAAGTATTAAGCATGACAGGGAGATACAGCTTTCTTTCTGATAGATAATACAATGGCTATGTGCTTTTTAATGATTACATCTTTAATCTTGAAAGAAGAAGGCTGCTCTAAAATCCAACTGATTTGGGGATAAAGGGCAAGTGAAGAAAAATATTTAGGTTGACAAAAAAATAGTCGTCTTTGAGTTCTTGCTGTGGGCTAGGGTGTTTTTAAACACTTTGCACGTGCTCCTTCCTTTTATCTGCATTACAATCCTTTGAAATATCTACAATGTCACCTTTATGCAGATAGAGAGGCTGAGGATTAAGGAAGTTAAGAAACTCACCTAAAACTAGAATTTAAATAAAAATTTGGAGAAAAGAAAATTGTTTAAAGAAAGAAAAGAAACTCACCTAAGATTCTATACCAAACAGACTGGAAATTTGAAGCCAGATTTCCCTGTCTTCAGTACCCATAACTTTTCCAGAGAGTTTTTCCAGTAGCAGAATTCAAAACTCTTCATACCTTCACAGGTGTACATTTAAACTTAATTGTTAATTTTATTTTCAAGATCTCTTTGGGGAAAAAAACACACTTCACTGAATATTCTTCTAGAAAAAGAAAGTCACATGTTTCACTGCCTCTAATGAGTTGTTGCAGTTCAGAAGTTTCCATTACATTCTGACAATTAAGTTGCTAATAAACTGAGGAACCACTAATTGACTTATCCATCTCGCAAATTCAGGACCCAGCTAGCACCCTAGAACACAATTTCCATCACCGGACCCAAAATCGTTCACATTTTGCAGTCCACGGAGTGATTAGATTTGATTTGGGAAAACCACATATTGTCCCTACACTTGACATGAAGTTCTGACTGGGAACGCACACGTGCTCTCACACAGACTAGTAACAACGGGCTGTACAGGTGCCGACTGCATTATGGGAACCAATAACGAGAGGTCGTTAAGCTGGGGCCCGTGCAACGGCCCAATATAAAAAATTCATGGTGATTGAAACCACAGAATCTTAGGAAATGCAGTCAATTTCATACAGTATCAAAAGGTCACTCTATTCAATTCATACTTGAAGCCGAGCACAATACTGAAAACACACGTGAAAGCAAAGGGTCCTATCAGCTGTCCAAGATTCAACATTTACGGACGATGGAAGGTAATTTACTGATTACCAAATAAATGCATTACCTGTGTCGAGCCCTGTATTGGCTCGCCAAATTCTCGTACAGAACTTAACGCTTTGAAAGCATTACTAAATATGTCAGCATTACCATATTAACTGCTCCATTCAAGCTTTAGTAAGAGTGAACTTTTTTGGTTCCATGTTCCACTAGTAACTCTAAAGGTTCTTGGAAATTTGGCTCTCTGCTCAGACTCTTGGGGTATGATCTGTCTTACAGGAGCTACTTAAAAACAAGAACGTTAAGTCCCATATCTGGTGCTTCTCAGACAATAATGTGCGTACGAATCACCGGAAGATGTCGGTAAAATGCAGAGTCTGATTCATAGAGCCTGAGACTCTCAGTGTCTAACAACCTCCTAGATGATGTTCACGCCGCTGGTCCACGACCACAGTTTGAGTACCAAGACTCCAGTTTTCTTCAACTCAGCACATTTTCTTTATTACTGGCCCTCATCATGTACGGGGCAGGGGGGAAGATCTGTTTAATGACAACTAATCCCCACTGGAAAGGCATGCCATCACGTTTTGAATCAAGACTTACATCCTTCTATCATTTCACTCCTTCTAGCTCGGGTTGCAAACTGAAGGTCCTCAGGCCAGAGCTAGTCCAGACATAGGTTTTGTTTAAACAGCATGCCTCTAAAAGATTTTAAACATTATTGATAGTTAACAAGATTTACTATACTGGAGATTTCGTCTAAAGTTTCTGTCTTTTCGAAGGAACCCAGAAGATGAGGAGATGTGATCAGAACCCCCTCCCGCTCTCCTTACAGCCCTGACTTTGACTTCCCGCGGTCATCCTTACAGTATTTCCCGTTGGCATTGGATTCACTCTCTCCTCTGATTTGTTTTTCCTCCATTTTTGCACCTCCTCATTAAGTTATCTCTGATATAAAATGCTTTTCCCATTTCGTTTCCTCAAAAAAATCCTAAGTGGGGCTTAAGATCCCGTTTGACTTTTCCTGTCCCATTAAATATTCTGTAAGCACACTAAATTAACTCTTTTAAAGTGTCTTAGCACATCATACCACATCTTATGCTTATCATATAAAGCCCAGTTTTCATCTTTTCATAAGCACATTTTCGTCGGCCTTTATCTGATGAAGTGAAGTAGAGACGTACAAGATCTATGACGGAGATATGCAAGTGTGTATGCATTGCCCGTGAGCCGTTTGTAGACCAATTACTTCAACTTTCAACTACATTGTCACTGTCCTCGGGGAATTTACAGTGCGTTGAGGTGTTTGCGGGTTAACAGGATGATCTCCGTGAAGTAATTACAGGAAAAGTTATTTCTGATTGTATGATGGAGCTATGATAGACCTGTTTTCACAGGTTTTCCTTTTTGTACAAGGCACCTATCTGTGAAGAAGTTTTTTGGGGGGAGGGCTGCCTGGGTGGCTCAGTCAGTTAAGCATCCGACCTCAACTCAGAGCATGATCTCCTGGTTTGCCAGTTCAAGCCCCGCATTGGAGCCTGCTTGGGAATCTCTCTCTCTCTCTCTCTCTCTCTCTCTCTCTCTCTCTCCCTTTCCCTCCGCCCCTCCCCCTCTTGGGCACTCTCTCTCTTTCTCTCTCTCTCTCTCAAAATAAATAAATTTAAAAAAAAATTAGAGAAAAGAACTTTTCGTTTAAGCATTCAGCACGTAGGGTATTGTTTTTCTACATTAGAAGAACGTTTTGGCCATAGAAAGCAAAGCCATAATCAAAACTTCTAACTACTGAAAACTTGACAGGTGATTAAACGTTAAGTCCAGAAGTTTAGTGGAAGGCACTCTCTGAAACATCTCTTCGAGTGGGAGACACGTAAATGGGAGACACGTAAGAAACAGAGGTGGCGCAGAAGATTCTGCACAAAACCAAGATTTACACTAGGGTAGTGATATTTGATGTGCTCTCTTACAATGGGTCACGGGATTATTAGAATAATGAACACATTTGGGAAACTATTTGGTAAATCGATCATTTCATATTTGTGGAGCCCCTTCCATACCTGAGTCATCATTCAGTAAGGCAAGAGACATCTCGCAAAGCCGTGCAGTGACGTGGACGAGGGTCCAGGATCACTCTGCGTGGGCGGGGATCCTGGCCCTGCCACTCGCTAGGGTTGAGGATCCGTGGCAAGCTACTAAACACTGGGACTCAGTTCCCCATGGGTAATGAAGACAATTATAAAACACCTGCCCCGAGGTTGGTGTTAAGATTAAATGGATTAAAACACGAAAAGCACACAGAATGCTCCTGGCCCATTGAGGCTTCTGATAGATACTAATTATTGTTAAATGTTATTTTTGCCCTCCTCCATGAGTTTATAATCTAGTCGAGGAAGTGAGATAGGACAATGAAAATAGCACTATCTCCCAAGGCTTGTATGTATGAGAAGTGTCAGATAAGCCATTTGGATACTCGGGGTTAGTTCTGAGAAGGGAGAATCATTTTTAGTTTTAACTCATGTCACCAGGAATCTAGGCAAGGGATTGCTTATCAAGGCACGGAATTTTTAGCAAAAGGTTACCACAGCATACATTATTTTGGTCATGGAAATCCCTTCGACGACCATTATAAAACAGACCTCTCCTAACATTCTGGCGTATGAACACATCCAGGCTTTCCCCTCTGACCTGGACAATGAAGGCGTATCACGGGCACATCTAGACTTCACACAAAAACTGATTATGGACCTATCCAATTACTGGCAGCACAAACACATTTCTGAAGGCCTCTCAGCTCACCCGGCCTGACAGAGAGGTCTTAGAGTCAAATAATCCCACAGGCTTAGCATAGAAACATAACTTGAAAGAAGAAATAAAAACTCAAACCAAGATGCCCTTGTCCCACAAAGATGAGCTTATTTGTATTCAGTTATTTTTATCAGTCTACTTATCTTTAATTCAAATGCAGGAGTTTTATTTTATTTACAAGTTAGGAATGATCTAAAATTAAAATAGGACGCCACAATGCGGGGGGGGAAGCAGGATTTCTTTGATGGGAGCTATATAATAGAAGTTTATCAATGCCATATAGAAAGCCTCACATATTGGCATTTACCATCAGTATAAAAATGGCAATACACATGTTTGCTATCATTTATACGTTTTAGTTCATTTTCTGAATGTCAGTAATAAAGATGTGTCTTAATACTATTAAGATGCACTGTACTAAAATGTTTGGTTCAAAGGCAGGGCTCATCTTCAAAAAATGTTTAACTGTGTGTGTTTCCTGGGGACAGATGTGCCATTTATTTTTATATTCTAAGTATCTAACACAGCATACACTGAGTAAGTCCCAGATGAATGAATGAATGAATGGCTAGGATGAAAAACAGGGAAGGAAGAGAAAGAAAGGCCTTATTTCAGAATAAAATAAGTTCAAATATTTTACCAGCTTTATAATCTCCTTCCGTATGCCACACTTCACTTGTCATTGTCTTATTTGAACCTGCCACTCAGCACTCAAGACAGAGAACACTTAATATTAGTTACCCTTTAAAATACCCATCTTTACTTTCACATAGATGCTGACCTGGAAAATAGGAGGCATTCAAAGAGCATTTGTCCAATATACAAGATTGGTTGAATTCACTGGAAGCTCCTTTAGGACAGGCAAGGACCTACTTATGCTTGATGGTTCTCCAAATACCTAGCATTATACCTTGGTATAATGTACTCCAAAAATAATTTCAGATTTATTTAACTCCTTATTCATTCAACATGTACTTACTAAGGATTTACTGTATATCAGACACTGCACTAAATAATGGGACTGTGTTAGTGGAAGTCACTGCCCAGACCGTCAACGAGATTCCTGTCCAGAGGGAGAGGCAGAATAGATTAGAAACAGGTAGATTGAGAAATCGGGGGGGAAAGTACAGTTGCTACAGGGCACTTAGTGTAGACACCTAGATCCCTCAGGACACCAGAGAGAGAGATTCTAAGCGAAGTGATAGAGGAGGGAACACTCAGATGATAATACGGGATTAGGCAAGCAAAGAGGTGGATAAGGAGATGTGTTGCATCGAACCAAAACAATATAACTTACACATAGAAAAACCCAAAGTGTCTCCAGACCTGACATATTGTAGCAGATATTCAACAGTCATAAGCAAGGATTACCCCAGCATTATGTCAGGGAAACCATCTCATACATAACTAACACCAGGTTCTCCCGCCCTGCACCAAAATAAAGCATAAGATATGCAAACTTGTTGCCAGAGTTATAATATAAAACAACAACAAAAATGTATAGCCCCTGACCCCTCCTCCCCTCCGCCCAAATGGCTCACACAATGCATAATAAAGCTTGCCGCCTTTCTAGAATTCGCCATGACAACTGTAAAGAAAATCACAGAGCAGTTTGTTGAAAATGCCACGTGCTGAACTTTTGCAACCGGTATCCTGAGCAAGGATCCTCTGTGTTGATATTTTCTGTAGTGTAGGCCTCTGCTTCCCGGCTTCTGCTTAGCCAGGACTCATTAGTCATCGCAAACATCATTGACTAAATGTGGTTCACTTTAACATACAAAATGCCTTTGCGTGTTGGCTCTCATCAGCCACATGAGAGAGAGGTCCGGGCCGTGCTCAAAGCTGCAGGGCACTCTGAGGAGTCACACTGTGGATGCTTGTCTTCCCTCCAAAGGTTACATTTCATGACAGAGATTAAACATCTTGCCCGTTCTAGGATTGCTTTTGAAAATTATGCACTAATGATAGCCACTCAAGCAAGGAGCTTACTCATTTCCCTTTGGCCTCTGTCTAGAGCTTCCCAATTTGGTCATTTCTTCAACAAATATTTCTTAGGTGCATACCATGTGTTAGGGAACCGTGCTCAGTGAAGGGTACCATGGTGAATAAGAAGAAACATGGCCCCTCCCTCACGGCCTTTACACTGGATTAAAGGTACCCACTGGATACACACGAAGAAGCCACTTCAGAAGCCCCACTTGCCCTACATCGCCGAGGGGCTGGCACAGAGCCCAAGGGAATGCTGTTGGACACACCCTCCCGAAATCTGAATCTTGCCTAGAATTCTCTTACAGTTTTGTGCCCAAGGACACTTTTGGTTTTACAGAGCTATCCAGGAAGTCTGGGGTATTGAATCCTCCTACAAATTGCCATTTATTGACTACCGATTATGTAGAAGCGTTGAACTATGCCCTTCCCTTACATTATTTCTCCATATATTATTTGGAATTTTTTTTAATGGAAAGACTCATGTTTCTTGGCAGAGACATACAAGTGAATTCTCAGGGATAGCAAATATATGCAATTACAAAGCGCAGTGTAACACATCCTCCCACGTTCCCAGAGCCAGCATACCGCTAGACTCATAGAAGATGCTGATCAGTGATGCTCCATACCTGCTTCTAGAATTGTTCAATCACCAGAAAAGGCGATGAGTGCACGGTTCCAAATGTCAACGCGATGCACAGACCATAAGAGGGAGAGCTCACCTTTGGTAAATAATGTCAGAGGTAAGGTTTCATAAAAGCGATTTAGTGTGTGTTTATCTACATTTAAATTTTAAAGGCACTAATAATGAAAAGATCAGCATTATTTTCAATGACTGGAATCCCAGAGGACACCAAGGGTGGTAGAACTCCCACTGCTTATTGGGGAACAAGAGCCCCATTTGTTTTCTAAATGTCAAAAACATGCTGATGATAAGATCCTCTAACTACTATGAAGACCCTATAGCTTTCATGTGTTGTTTCTTGACTGCTTGTAACAGCACGAAAATTTCCTTTATACATTATCCCTCCACCGTTAGGTACAAGCCAAGAGCCAGAAAGCAAACTTGAAAAAAAAAAAAAAAGCGGGGAGGGGGGATACACTTGGGTGGCTCAGTCGGTTAAGCCACTTGGTTTTGGCTATGATTATGATCTCACGGTTCATGGGTTCAAGCCCTCCTGTCAGGCTCCCAGGAGGACACCGTGGAACCTGCTTGGGATTCTCTCTCCCTCTTTCTCTGCCCCTCCTCCTCTAAATGAATGCATAAGTAGATAAGATAAACAAACACACAAAACCAACTTAAAAGAGCCAGAAAGCAAAAGCCCCACTCTCTGCTCACTACCCAGGGGCTGGCACAGAACCCAGGAGAAACCTACTGAAATCTGAATTGTGACTGGAACCTTCTTGTAGTGCTGCTCCTAGTTCAATACCCTCGCTTGGCCTCCATGGATATTCTTCTGCTTTTCTGTTTAAGGAAAACAGACTTGATTCCTTTTTTTTTTGTTTGTTTGGTTTGAATTCTGTTGTTTGCAACCAAAGCACTTTAAATTATAAATCCCAACTACTATAGTTATAATATATTGTTTAGAATGGTTTCCCTGGGAATAGACTGATTCTTAGAAAAGAAAAGGTCTTATTGGGGCGCCTGGGTGGCACAGTCGGTTAAGCGTCCGACTTCAGCCAGGTCACGATCTCGCGGTCCGTGAGTTCGAGCCCCGCGTCGGGCTCTGGGCTGATGGCTCAGAGCCTGGAGCCTGTTTCCGATTCTGTGTCTCCCTCTCTCTCTGCCCCTCCCCCGTTCATGCTCTGTCTCTCTCTGTCCCAAAAATAAATAAATGTTGAAAAAAAAATTAAAAAAAAAAAGGTCTTATTAATATTACATTTTTTTATCTTTATAGATATACTTATGGATAAAGGCAAGTATCATCATCTACAGCTGTTTATAGACCTTTTATTCTTATTTCCAAAAAAACATTTATTGCACACCCACCATGTTCCAGGCACCGTGCAAATCACTTTCAATGTATTATCTCATTTAATTCTAACAACAACCCACTAGCAGGATTTCTAGGAAGGCAGGATTTCTTTTACCCCTTCATTCACTACTGAATCCCCAGTGTCTATCAGATTTTTCACATGTAGGTGATCAGTAAATCTTTGCTAAATGAATGAATAACCCTATGAGGCAGACACTGTTATGTGAAAGAAGAAACTGAGACTCAGAGAAGTCGAGTAAACATTTCCATGGTCCCACTGCAAGTAAGCGGTGAAGCTAAATATAAAACCCAGGCCTGTCTAACTCCAGGGCTCCGCCTCCTAAACATCTGTTTTTAAAGACCTTTTAAAAATGTTTATTCATTTCTGAGAGAGAAGGGGGAGGTGCAGAGAGAGAGGGAGACACAGAATCTGGAGGAGCTCCAGAATCTGGAGAATCCGGCACAGAGCCCGACGTGGGGCTCGAACTCATGAACTTCGAGATCATGACGTGAGCTGAAGTTGGACGCTTAACCGGCTGAGCCACCCAGGTACCCCTCCACCTCTTAAAGCATCTTGCTGTGCCTTTATGTTCTCTTGGATTGCCTATGTCCAGGAGCTTAGGCAAGGCCCTCTGATTTCTTGTCTCTTCACTGTGAAGTGGGGATACGACTCTCATTTGGCTTTTGTAAGTTCGTGGCACTCTTTTTGCACACGTGGAGAATGCCATGGAGTGATAATATGTTAAAATCAAAAGAGGCCAGAAGAGTCAACTCTCACCTTGGCCATTGCTAGCTTGTGGGCTGTCAAACCTCTTAATCCTGAGAGTGAGTGCCACACCTCAAAACACCTGCCTTGTAGTCTTTGTGAAAGGCAGGGAGAATTACTGCTCGCGCATGGGCTGACTCTGTGAGTTGAATTATAAACATTAAGTTAAGGCATTTAAATAAATAATTATATAGACATAAATTATATATAAACTTAACGTATAAATGTATACCTATGTTTCATAAGATAATTATAAATATAAATTAAGGTAACATAAAAGTGTAGATTTATATGATATAAATAAACATAGTTATAAATATAAATTAAAGTATGACCGTAACGACTTTTAATGCCAGCCCACTCCAAGTATTCATGAATTATCCACTCTCCTGGATTTCCTAGACTTCCCAGGGAATAAAGTTATATTAGGAGCCTGATCAAGCATCGTTCCATAAACCATTCTTCCTTGGGTTGCCTCTTAATTAGGGAAGAGTGATATTGCTTCAAATGCCAGTCCCAAAGTCAGACCAAGACAACACTCGGGGCAGAGATGATGCCAACACAATCAACACGGAGTCACTGGTGGGCTATTTCAGATGTGATCTTTGGCGTGTCCAGTTAGCTCTAGTCTGCTGGCATTCCGAAAGTGTAAGGAAGAGGCACCCTTAAGATCTTCCAACAAAGGAAAGAGAAAAGATGTGTTCAGAAAATGAGGAAGAACATTAAAAGACTGCAAAGGAGAACATTAACAAGAACTAAAACACTGAAAATATTTAAAACATTTAAATCATCTAAAATAAAATACCAAGGGGAGCAAAGAGCTTCACTACATCCTGGTCAATGGGGGGTATTCAAATAGCACAGAAAATTCCAGAAGAATGGGAACCTGATAAAAGGCTTTATATTAGACAATTAAGAATCTTTGGATAGTATCAGAGGAAGCACCATTAAACTCAAGATGGAGGGGGGATTAGATGGAACGGTATTGTGTCCTCATACTCCTTCCAAAAGTAGATGAAAGTATGACTTAAAGTAAGAAGAAAAAAAAGTGAGCAGAGCAACAGAAAAATTCTAAAAAGCTAAGGAATTCTAAAAAAGGGGTAAAAAAAAGATTGATGCAGGACAAGAGAAGAGGCAGAACACAAACGGTGATGCTTGGAGGGCACTGGGTACCACTGGTTCGTACTCTGCCTGGTAATACTCACCTGCTGACCATTCTTCGCCTCCACGGGATGACCAGGCTCCCGGGAAAAACAATAATGAGACTGGTAAAACCAGTTGTGCTCTTGGAGATTTATCTCCATCCAACAGCGGTAGAGCTGTTACCATGATACCCCAATCAATAACTTGCCACTATGACCTTTAAATACAACATATTTCAAACGAAGGGCAAGTACATGTAACAGTGTTTCCTCAGGGTGCTGCAATGGGGCTGGTTGCGGGCCCTCTCCTGTTTAGATGGCAATAGAACACTGTTTTGTAAACATAACCAGAAATGCACAATGGGCACCGCTTTATCTTAAACATCAATGCACAAAAACTTGTATTATTCGAAACAGTGAATAAAACAAGCTGAAATGGACTCGTTGGCCTAACCAAAATTTTGATACACTCACCAGACCCAGCCCGGCAACTGCTTAGAGGATCTTATTACGCTGGTAATTTTCCCAGTCTCCTAAAAACATTTCCAGGATGGTTTAGGAGATCACGAGTTAAATGCCACTCATTCATTCATTCATTCATTCGTTCGATATGGAGTACCCTTGGTGTCCAGAATTTTGAACTAGGTACTAAAGAATGGCTAGAAGAACACAGGAACCAAAAGGAATTAAAAAATCATCATCCCTACTTATAACTTAACTGAGGTAATAATACGTACCTCAGTAATAACACGTAACCCCACGGCATGTATTTGTTGGTTTCTATTACGTATGTGCGAGGTGTTGCATTTAAGAAAAAGATGAATAAGGTGTGGTTTCACACCTTAAGCCAAGAGCAACAGAAAGCCAAAATGTTAAGAAAAAAAACTACACGGCCACAATTGCAAGATGATTTGGTGCCTGCTAAGGGAAGGAGAATGATCAGAGCTAAGTGCAATTTGTAAGAAATGGTTTATTTGGGGGAATATGCCTAGTTTCAATTGCATTTTAAAAGAGTTATATTCTCCACTAAACTTGTCTTTCGGGAGACTTATCTTGCAGGTATATTCTACCAAATCTACTTTACGAAGACATGCCCAAGAGTTCAATAAAGGACTTTAAAGCCAAGGTTAGGATGTGTTATCAATACTTCAGAATTGCCTTCCTTCTCAATCAAATGCCAAAAAAAATCATGGTTAATCAGTCAACAAGTATCAAAAGCATGCACGCTGGGAGCAAAGAACATCACAAATAGTTACCGGCCTTACGATTTTAATACATGCTTTCAAGAGCAATTCTCTGCAAATGGAAATATCTACAGATCCACGGGCAGCAGGGCACGAACTCCGATCTGCTGACCAGTCTGTGGCAGCATGGCTTCATGCTGATCTCTCGGCTAAATAACATGAAATCTGCTCCAGCAAGATCAGGTCTGGGCTCTGTTAGCTGTTTAGGTAGAGGTGGAATTAATCAGGGAACACTTCCTGAATTTGAGAGGTTCCTGCGATTTTAAAATTCAGCAGGATTGAAAACAAGAGGACAGAAATAATTCCAGGCATTTGGAAAATTTGAAAAAGGCTTGGGAGTGGGAGGGGATGAGAAGCTTAGTGCCTGGCGATAGAGGTATTAAGTCAGAGGCAGTGTAAGCGAGTGGTTAAAATTTTAAGTTTTGGAGTTGGGCAATCTCAGTTCTCCTGGTTCCTTTTTGTAACGTGGCCCTAGGCAAGTTACTTCTCTGAGCCTTACTTTCGGACCCGTAAAATGAGATACACCCTCCAACCCATCATGGTGATTAAGAAAATCAGGTGAGATCATTTATTTTTAATTTATTACATTAAACTTTAGAAAACTAAGGTTTTTCACATTAAAACGCCGTGGAAAAATGTTTAGTTCCAGGGTCTGGCACATAAAGACACCCAAAGTTACTATTACTGTTGGCAAGAAGTCTGGCAAATTATCGACCTCAGAGTGAAAGTGAAAAATGCGTAATCCATCCGACAGAGGGGAACCCTCAACTCCCCCATCCACTGTGTCTGCCAAACGAACATTTTCTTCAAGACAGCTCTCCTCTGAAAGACTTCCGTGACTGCTCTCCAGCTCAGTCACTATATTTCGTTCATAGACCCCCAACAGCAGCTACCCCATTTACAATCTACGCACATCGCATTCTAGATCTTTCCTCTTAGCTCCTTCCCTCA
This sequence comes from Lynx rufus, assembly GCF_022079265.1. Taxonomy (NCBI): domain Eukaryota; kingdom Metazoa; phylum Chordata; class Mammalia; order Carnivora; family Felidae; genus Lynx; species Lynx rufus. The sequence goes on from NW_025814845.1 coordinate 15,949,103, forward strand.
ACCGGATCCTCCTCTGATTCTCTTATTTTCCTTAACTGACCCCACATCCTCTAAATCACACAGGCTCGAAACCAGTCATTTTCGCTTCCTTTTCTCTCACCGCAACATTGAACCTATCACTTCATGTGATAAAGATCTGTATCGATTCTTCTTCACAACGTCGCCCACATCCAGCCCTTCCGCTCACCCCACCGTCACCCCCTAATTCAGTCCTATTGCTTCAGGTTCAAAAACCACAACAGCCTGTTCACTGGGCTCCTGCCTGCAATCTCCGTCCAAGATAACCCTTCTTCCGTGACAACAAACCCTATAGTCTGTCTTCTCCCTGCTCGTCCTGACGTCAGGCTGAGGTCCGTTATGCAACCTACTTAACATGCCTGGGCCTCAGTGTCCCTAGGGCTAGTCTAAAACTGTCTCATATTCATTGAGTCTAATTCTAAGATTCTATTCACTTGTATCCCTTTCTCTTCTGCCCAGTTAGATGGGCCCTTATTTCCCGATCACCCTTGGGGTTCTTCTCACTACTGACTTTGCTCATAACATCGTCTCTATCCTATCCAGTTATGTCAACACCTAACATGAATCCTGGCCCGTAGCAGGTGCCGAATACGTATTACGTAAGTAATGAGATGACCTTTGACCCTTGAACAATGTAGAGTTAGGGGCAATGATGCCCCCCGCCATCAAAACCCTGGGTATAACTTTTGCCCTGCTCCAACCTTAACTACTAATTCCTTCCTGCTGACCAGAAGCCTTACCGATAACATAAATGGTCGATGGGCACATATTTTGTATGTAAAATGTATTCACTGTACCCTTACAATAATGTAAACTAAAGAAAATGTTATTAAGAAAATCATAAAGAAGAGAAAATATGTTTACAGTATTATATATACATTTATTGAAAAAATCCACGTGTAAGTGGATCTATGCAGCTCAAACCCATGTTGCTCAGGGTCAACTGTCTTTTCCTTTCCTCTTTGCCGACAGAAATCTCTCTCCATCTTGAAGATCTATTTTTCCACCAGCCCGACTTCCCACTTGCCCCATTGGTCTTATGGCTCTCTTCCCACCTCTAAAACTCTTAGTGTGGTTTGCTAATATCATGCCAATGATCGCATCTCCTCATGGGACAGTTACTTTTTTAATGGAAACTGAAGGCAGGAGCAAAATCGCTGACTCTTCTGTGCCACACGGTGCCTGGAATAGAGATTTGTCGAGTGACAATCCACCTTTCACCCACTGTCTGATTGTGTCACATGCGTGGGCTTTATCTCCTCATGAAGTCGTGCATCCCCAACGATGATCCCCAAACCCCTTTTACAAGTACTATAGTTTTTGGCAAAGCCTAGGCACACAGCAGAGGCTGAGAAATAATGGTCGCTTTCATAATTAAGTATGGTGTGTGTGGAGTATGATATGTTCAGGATGACCGAGGGAAGAGGGAGGCAGTAAAGGAGGCTGAGCTCGCTTAAGTATGAGTTAGTGAAAGATAAAAAGAACTGATGGAGGAAGATGGTGAACATTCACCTAAGACCCAGGAGGAAGTCTTCAGCAACCGACCAAACATGGAGAACAAAGGACAGCGAGACAGAGGCAGTGACCCTATGTGGTCTGGGGGAAAAACAGCAGACTGGTTTCTGATCCCTGGGAGCACACAAACAAGAAGTTAAGCAACCTGGTGTGCACCGTGTTGCAGAGTCAGCCTGTGCTAAAGATTAACAGCCGGTCTTAAAGGGGAGTAAAGATCAGGAACAAGCTTGCAAAGCACAAAACACCTCACTGGCCGCAGACTCCGCTGTGGGGCGATGGATGCCCATATCCCACCCGCTCCTCTGCAGAAATTGGCACCCTCTGATCATTTACCAGTCAATAGGGCATTTTGATAAAGCACACATATTCTGGGAGATGGCCGTGCAAGTGGCCAGTGTTTCCGAGGCTCGCTCACAGAAGAGAGCAATCCCATCCTCCTGACGCTTCCCCCCCGCAAGAGATGTGATGGGAACCAGGAAATCTGAGTTCTGGTTAAATACTAACTCCTAAATTCCTAATCTGCAGGAAGACAGAATCCAGGCATAACCAAAGGTAGTGATTGGGGAACTTACCGGGGGTCCAGTGAAATGCTAACCAACAGGCTGGTAAGGGAGGTAGAATCACGCGTCAGAGAGGAGCCTAGGCATGTGTCGGGGACACGGTAGGATATCTCTAAATGTCCTAAACTTTTCTGACTGCCACTCTGTGGGCATGGCTATCTTATTTCTACAAGTTGGTGACAAGTCTCCTTGAGGACTGAGGTCCTGCTCTAAAGCCCTTTCTATTCCCCATCATACCCGGCGTAACACCTTGCATAATATATGAGCTCAATAAATATCTGGCAATTGACTGCTTGACAGGGAGCGTCTGTGGCTAAAATCTACTCCATACTGAACTGACAGATTCAGTCTTCTGAATTTCAGGAAACTGGTTAACCTTGGAACAATTGTAAACTGTGAGGATTAGCAGCATTGTTTCTGGTGAACCAAGTAGAAAAGAAGACATTTCAAGCGTCCACCTAATATGGTCATACGATTGAAACAGGGACAGCTCACACACACACACACACACACACACACACACACACACACACGCGCAGAAGCACGCACTAAGGAGAAAGTGTGCGCAATCAAGAGCTGATAAAGCCGTTTACGTATACTGTATAGAGACAGACGGACAAGAACAGACAAGAGCAATGGTTTTACAAAGGGCCGTTAATACGTAGGAAAGAAAGATGCCAGGAATAGCCAGCCTAGTGTTTTAAAACTGCATTTTCTTTGCTCTCTGCTTTTAAATTACACACTGCAAAGTCACTGAGGGGAAAGCTTTAAGAAAACTTTCATTTGCTATGGTACAGCTCGCCGGTCTTCCTTTGCCTAAAAAAATAAATAAACCCCCTGGAAACGTTTCTTTCTTCTCGTAGACACTAATAATGATAGCTTGAACTGTAAAGATTTGGTTGTACCGAAGGTAATGGAGTAATGTTTATTTCCATTAGACTAGGCCTATAAAATCCTCTTTTTATAACCATGAGCCTACAATTTCAAAACAGCAAAGCTTGACATTTTGGTCTCTGACAGGCAACACTTAATATTGGGATGTTTTAAAAATCTATATGAAAAAAAGCTCTTAATACAAGATAGGCCGAACATTTTCCCCGCAAATGGTTTGTTTTAGCTATCTCTCTTCCTCCCGGATGGACGAGGAAAATCAGACAGCTTATTGGCTTAGTTTGTTAGGCCAGGTTAAAGGGATGCAATTCTGAAAGACTCTTAGAGGAGCTTACCCTTGGGCTAAAAATAGCAGGCACTAGAGAATTATCTTAAATACGACCAAACTTGTTCTGTACTGTGAATGCAGATAACTGTAATATGTTTCCATTTTTGGTCATTTCAGGGCTTTTTTTAAGTTTGGCTTGCTGTAGCTGACTATTTAATTCATTTCTCATTCTCTGTGTCACATTTGCTCTCAGAGATAGTACCCGGGGTGCTTGACTGAGGAATTCTTACTTCGTTCTGTTGCTTTTGTTAAAATCTAACGAGCTGTCGGACTGCCAAGCACAATGTAGACTGGCCTTACTGGAAAGGTGAGGAAAAGCCTACTGTGCGCCTCCTTTTTCCTGACCGTTCTGGTTTCCCCCTGAGGAGAAATGCAATTTACTACATTTTATAAATCAACAGGAAGGTTTAACGTCTGATGTAATCAAGTCTCACGACCCTATAATCTAGCAACCCTTACCAATTCTCCTCTCTGTTTTAGCAGACATTTTTACGCTCTCTTTGTGTATTTGTGGCACTTCATTGCCACAACTCGACCACAGAATTCACCCCGTTATCTTCTAATTAGTTAAGTCTGTCTTTTTCACCGTTCCACCAACTCCTACATCTGAAGGATTATGTACACGGTACATACGTCTTTGTATTTATGGATCAATTTAAGAACGAATAAAATCATTCCCTGGATTGGAGTGTCCTGTATAATAGCATACTGAATTATAACACATGAATCAGCCTAAAGTCCTGGACTGATCAAACCATCCCCTTCGAACAAAGACAACTCGCCAAGGTCTTTGCTAAAATAGCAAAAATGACCATGAATTCAACTGTTCTACAAAATCTACTAAGAAATTCAGGTTAGCGGATCCTCTTTGCTATTTTTGCACCCTGGCTTCAATGATCCCAGCCCATAAGCGAAAGCAGGGCCAAAAACATTCACGCCTTCTGAAAAGCCCAAAAGCCTGTGGCAATCGGTCATCCTTCCCCATCCCGCCATTTCTTTCTAGCCTTTGTGTTTGATTCTTCCAAGAAGTCAGGTAACTGCCAGACAGATACGGCACGATCGACCTGTACAATCACGCAATCACGTTTCCGAGAGAGGTGCCTTCCTTCCGTTGTGATTTTTGACAAGGACACTACAGCAACAACAAAATATTTGCGGAAATCTGATGCCCGGATCTCTTGAGAGAGTTAGAACAGACCAGGAAATAGAGGCACAGTGATGGGAACAGCGTGCTGGGAACCCGCTGCCGCGTACTTAAGGGAGCTCCCAGGTAACATTCGGGTCCTTGTAGGGTAGCAGAATTACCCCGATGCTCTGGAACCTTGAAAAGGTACCAGTTCTGTAGCTCTTCATGGCGTACGAGAAATACTCCCTGTCCTGTAGGCGAGAGGAGTGAACACTCAACACCCATCGTAAAACGTGTAAGGGCGCCTTCATGTGCCAACGTGCACCGGCTTAAAGCAGCCACGTGTCTCCCCGACTGCCATTAAAACCACCCAGATGTCTTCATCGGGGCAGCAAGCGAATTAGAAGGTAAGTTCTCAGCCGCTCTGGCAGGCACGCAACATACTGTTGTCGCTGTTGGCTCTGCTTACAAACCACCTCTTAGAGAACACGCTCTCAGATCTTTGGCACGTCTTATTTTTAGCATGACTGCTCTGAATGGCTGGGAAGGTCGTTTTATTCTCTCCCTCGCTCCCTGATTTGGGTAGAGCCACTGTAAATCCAACCATCAACAGACATCGGAGATCGAGTCCCTTACGTGCCTGGCTTGGTGCCGGGCCCTGGCAAGGCGATGAGGTGCCGACTCGAGGCACATCCTTTCCCTCATGCAGTGTATCATAGAGCTTGAGGGACACCGCCAGGAAGCTGACGTCTAAACGGCCACAGCCACAACATTCAAAGGCCCGCACGAAAGGAAAAGACGCGCCTTTGCACGTGTGGCAGTGAAAACTCACTCGGTGCCCGAGAAGGGCCACGAATCCCCTTCCTAAACGTAGGGACTTAATAGTTTATCCTTTGCCCGGTAAAGGCTCCGGTTGAACACAGACCAAGGCAAACACACAGCCTTTTGAATAGCGCTTTGTTCTAAGGCAGTTTATGCCAATTGTGTCTATGGAAAATCTCCTTTGGACGCTCACTCCTTGAGACGTATTTCCACTGTCACTCCGAGGAGGACAGATGTCATTTCTGGTAACCTCAGCTACACACCTTGCTCTATCCCTGCCTCCGCGATTAATTTGCATTGACGCTCTCCTTCCCACCGCTCCCTCCACGGAGGGCACGGAGGTGGCGGGGCGGCCAGCCTTGCGCACGGCCTGGAACCGGCTTTTATGCCACCGGATGAAAGGTCGGGTGGAAAGACCCACCACTGGCACAAGTAATCTGGTCACTCAGGGACCATCCGCTAGTTCAAGAATAGCTTGCAGGTGAATGATGGACAGGGTCATTGCTGCCTGACTGTATCAGGGGCTATTACGACAGCCATAAAGAGAAAGGGAAAAATTGAACACGGGAAGAATTACTCCTGAAAGAGACATGAAGGGAGACACAAATGCCTTCGTATAAAGGATAAGGCATGAAAAAGTACCAGAGGAGCCCGGCTGCTTACAGAAGTCAGGGGGGACAGCAGCCTTTGAAATTGCCAAAGTGTGAATAGTAATGAGGGGTCGCGGCCTAACCAAAGCTCAGGGCCCATGTGGCGAAATCCAAGCTGTCCATTCTCTCCCTTCGGGTGAGAGGTGGCCCTCTCTGGGCCAGAGAGTTTGGATGAAGAAGTCACAGTCAGAGCATTCCTTGGGTTTCTTTTTTTTAAAAATTTTTTTTTTTCAACGTTTATTTATTTTTGGGACAGAGAGAGACAGAGCATGAACGGGGGAGGGGCAGAGAGAGAGGCAGACACAGAATCGGAAACAGGCTCCAGGCTCCGAGCCATCAGCCCAGAGCCCGATGCGGGGCTCGAACTCACGGAGCGCGAGATCGTGACCTGGCTGAAGTCGGACGCTTAACCGACTGCGCCACCCAGGCGCCCCGCATTCCTTGGGTTTCTAGACAGAAATTAGATCTAGGGAACTCAGTCCTGAACCTTAGCTGAAATCCTTTCTCCAAAACCAAATAGCACATTTTAGTGATTATTCTGTAAGCCCTGAGGTGGGTGGTTTATTTATAAGGGTCTCCGGACAAAATGAGAAAGAAGGGGGAATGACTTAGAGCACTGATATTACAATTTAGTGTGCCCCAAATGAATACATACGCGTGAATTATGCATTATGGTGGCGCTGGCTTATTTGGGGACGGGGGAAGAGAGCAGGAAAGGGGAAAAGTATAGGTAATTTCATTCTAAAGTAAGGTGGGGAATTACTAACTTAAGAATAGCTCTGCTGAGCTGTATTTGTCTTGACTAATGGCCCCGTAGCCAAAGAGCTTTAGTATTGACAAGAGAAGAAAAAAAGTCAGCAGCCTCTTTATCAGAGGAAATTTTAACAGCTGTATTTTTTAAGGGAGCAAGTGATCTCACAGATCATACAATGAAGTTCAGCATGTCATGGAGCACTGTCTCATTTAGGGCTGTTACATGGGAAAGTCTTACAGAATGACGTCAAAACTCCATGAAAATCTTTCAGATCCAAAAATGGGCATGTGCGTTTGTATATACGCCTCATTTATCCTCCTCGTCAGGCATTAATCCACACAGACACTTGTGCAGATGAAACGAGAGGCTGACTTACTCAAGCACCCAACTTGTTACTAAAGCATTGAACGGAAAGAGCTCAAAATCGTTTTCGGACTTCTCCCATCTTAAAAATTGCGAGATTTGATTTTTTTTTTTTTTTATTAAAAATTTTTTTTTTTTCAACGTTTATTTATTTTTGGGACAGAGAGAGACAGAGCATGAACGGGGGAGGGGCAGAGAGAGAGGGAGACACAGAATCGGAAACAGGCTCCAGGCTCTGAGCCATCAGCCCAGAGCCCGACGCAGGGCTCGAACTCACGGACCGCGAGATCGTGACCTGGCTGAAGTCGGACGCTTAACCGACTGCGCCACCCAGGCGCCCCGCGAGATTTGATTTTTGTAGCATTGGGTGATACTGCTAAAGGTCCACAGGGAGCTATTTGGAAATATAGCCCCGAGAAAAACGGGGCTGCGTGCCCCCAAACCCAGTCCTATTTTGAGTGCGTGCCACCTTCTTTGGTAATTTTTTGTCTCATCTCTTTTGGTCAGGGCCCACTTCCTGCTATGATCTCCTTGCCTCCACCAGCTCATTAACCTTCTAAATCATTTCTTCTAATCTCCCATGTGCTTGGAAAACAGATAACCAGATTGGTTTAAATTGTAAGTAAAACAAAAGGAAGCAAGTGGTAAGGGAGGGCTGGAGAAGCTTATCCGGGAAGAAAATGCATTCAGTGTGAGGGTATGATTTTTCTGCCTCCAGTTTGGCTTCTCCGAGACAGTTTTACAAATGGTGTGCTTCTCAGCTATGTTTCGGACAATTAATAATACTAAGTTAATAACGGCCGAAGAAATGAGGTCTCCTAATATGAATTATAAAAATAAGCACCATGATTAAGTAAAAATGCATCCTATCTGTGGAACATATATCTTCCCTTCCAGCTATGAAACATGGAGCTGGAAATAAAAATGAACCAGCAATGAGAGGGAAAAAGTGGGATCAGTGTCTTGTTTTGTTTTGTTTTGTTTTGTTTTGTTTTGTTTTGTTTTGTTGTGTCACAAAAGCAGCAGGGAGGTCACCCAGGACTGTCGGAGGGTATCATGCCTTTGGCTGACTCAGAGAAGAAACCGTTTGCCATTCGAAGACAAATTAGATGGGACATGGACCACGCGATGTGGGTGACCAGACTCAGTTATCTGCCAAGAACAGTTACCTCCAAATGCATCTAAACACAGAGAATTCTTTGGTTCTGTGCAGACAGAATGTCTTTGTCAAAACATTGTCAAAACTTTGACAAACTTGGACAAAACTTTGTCAAAATATTTGTTGGAACAAATATTGCAAAGCAGCCAGACTAGATTTGTCCCAGGAGAAACTGACATACATTCCTTTAGGACAGGGACAGCCACCTCGGCCACGTCGGTGGGATTGCCGGGTGACAGGATTAAAGGAGCTAGAAAGTGGCACTGTGACCTAATGTAACTCTCAAATCTGCTGCACGCAGAGCCCTGGAATTGGGGACCAGCAGGAGAGAGAAGTCACTCATCCCATGCAGCATCACTGCACTCAAATGCTCAGGCATTCGCCTGGACTCCTCTCCGGCAGGAACAGGAGGTGAGCCCGCCCATCAGGCAGCACTGCCTGAAAAACACAAAACAAAAACCAAAACAAAAAACAAAAAAACCAGGCTGATAGATGCAGCTCAGAGGAGAGCAGGGTGTCCCTGCTAAGCATGTGTTGGCAAGACACGAGAGGATCCTGACATGAGAACATTTCTGGACAGAATCTGAGTTGGCCAGAATCCCTGGGCAGCCAGGAGAACTGTGGCTGGAAATGAGACACTCCAACTTCACATCTGAACAAATGAAATGGCACCCGGGGAAGCTAACGTCCTTAGGCCAAGAGCCTGTGGAAAAACCAAGGGCGTTCCTATAATAGAGGCACCTAATTCTCCCTACGTAAGCACTATTCCAAAGCAGAAATAAGCCTCTGAGAAAAGACTGGGGAGAAGAGATTTAAACTGAGGTATTACAGGAAATATTGAGCATAGCTCAGTAGAGGTGCAATGCTTGGTACCTCAACAGAGAAGAAGAAGAGGGTAGGTCTACATTCTTCGTGTGCAACAAGACAGTCCCCGTGTAGGATTATCCCATGAGTCAATGAGAAGAGGGCTCCAAGAGACAGAAAAGTCACATATGCAGGGTGTCACATATAGGCAAAAGCGTGCCAGCCCTTCTGGCTGGACAGAAATATCATTCTCAGAGAGAAAGGTCACTAGGCCTAAAATGGTGCAAAATGGTTTTCCTCCAAAGGAGCCCCATATACTTTGCCAGGGGCACAACATTCTAATCACGTCAGCCTTGCACTTGGGTTAAAGAACTTTCTGCTGACAGCTCTGCGTTCCTCCCTGAGGTTGGCTTCCTCTTGTCCTCCCTCAGCAATTCCAAGGAGCAAACTGCTGTTTTCCTTGATACGCTATGTGTAGAAAACCGGAAAGCTCAGGTCTCCCATTTTCAAATATTCTGTTCCACTGCCCTGCACTTGTTGGACCCTATGCCCGGGCTCTCGGTTTGGAATGGACGGCCCCAGTGACTAGGAGAGCTGCTCTCCAGAAAAATCCCGCTTCAAGGTGAAGGCCTTTCTGGAAATGGTAAGTGTGCCAATTCAGAGAAGGGTAGAACTGATGTGTTAGCGATGACCAGGGTAATAAGCAGGCGGAGAAAGTTCCTGCTTTGCTGTCTCTATCACACAGCTTATCTCACTTGATTTGAACAACTTGTCTTTATCACTAACCGTGAGCTTCCTGAGGCCATGGACTGTGTTGACTCTAAACCACTGCCTTTCCAGAAATTGGCGATGATGGTGGGCGACGATAATTATTTTTGGATATGGATGGGTAAACAAGTAATAGAAGAACTTTTAAAATCGAGAAGCACGAAGCAATGCGACAATACGCAAAAGCTGGAAACCATCTGAGAAAATGTGACCACCTGTATCACAAGCGATACGGGATGAAAAGACCGGTGGGGATAACAGTCCTCCCTAACAGCTGTCTTCTAATGCACTGCCCTGAGGTGTTGAGTTAGCAATTGATGGGACAAACCACCACACCTGCAGAGACACACTGTGACACTTGCCGTCTTCAGGCCGTTTGAGGAAGACGAGGAGGGCGGAACACGCCTAAGAATTTCTCAAAAGTGAGAAAGTACTCGACGTCAGTTTCTACTCTCGCCTCTGGTGCAGAAATACCAGTCGCTGTGGAAAGTGGCACCTGCCATTTCTCCCTAGCTCCTGGTGAGGACACTTCATCTGCCTTCTCCTCTCCTTCCAGTAAGTTGCAATTTGGATTCAGTAATTTCTTTTCTCCATCTCTCTAAATCCCCCAGACCAGGAGAGTTCACCCCAAATGCCCAGCTTTCACCAGGGATCTGGTACTGAATTAAGAGTTAACAGAGGTGCAGAGACAACAAGAAAGCTTGCCAGAGTAGAGCTAGAGAATTTCATGACAATTAGCGCTGATTTGCGCTCCAAGAATAGGAAAAAAAAAATTGTTTTAAAGGAGCACAAAAAAAGCTACTCACACATACACAACCCAAAAAAAGCTTTCTAGCACTGGCTGCAAATGATACCATTGGATGGCAGAAGAAACACACCAGATTAGCCAATTAGCATTCACCCAAGAAAAACAAGTGCTTCGGAGGGAGGGAAGAAAAGGGACCCATCATCGTGAATATCAACTTTACAATGGCCCTGACTGTTTATCTACCCAAAGGAAGTGCTACCTCCCTACTTTTTTGTGACCCTCTCGACGATCGCGGGGGAAAAAAATGTTAGTTCAACATTATCGCAAGCCTGAATAGGACTCTATTTATGTGACAAGTTGACAACATACAATTTCATGCTTGTTGAACTGATCGGTGTTATATATTCACTGTGAATATTAGGAAGCCTCACCATTATAAATATGAAACAGTATACACTTATTCAAAATAACTCCAGCAGTGGGAATTTATAGCTTGGTTGTTTGTGTCCTTACGAAGTCTAAATGCCGCCTTAAGAAGCTGCAGCATGCAGAAACAGATGTGCAGTGTGACTGCGACCAAAATGGATTGGCGATGACCTATGTGAGAACGGGCTATTACATTCTGGTCTGCATGGCAGCTGACACTGGTTTGTATTTAGATATGTGACTGTTGAGAACACTGTGTCCTTAAAGCTCTGTTTAAACATGGGCCAAGGCATTTGTCTGCTGGACTAATTATTTTACCACCCTTCTATGGCGAGTTATCGCTTTGTGTTTTCCTCTAAAAAAGAAAAGAAAAGAAATGTAAATGTGTATGCACATACACAGGCACACGTTTCCACTACGCTCCCTCAAGTTACAGCAAGTACTTTAAACCTTGGTCATGTCAGGTGAATGTTGGCAGGCGTTCCAGAATGCCTGCATAACAGGACTGTACCACTTTCCCGATCAGGTGCCTGGGAACCGGACAAGGCCACAAACCATCAAACCAGAAGCTGTCCCCGGCAACTGTTTGGGGTCAGGTTTTTCCCTCTTCCTCCCGCTCCCCTCCCTCCCTCTCTTTCCCCTCAGTGAGCTTCAACCAATTTGCAAGCGTTTGCTTCCACAAGGACAAATTTGGAAGAGTGAAGAACAACACAATTTATCCGAATGTGGAAGGAAATGAAGGAACCAGGCGCCTTGCTGGAGCTAGATATCAAACATTTGCATAAGTAGTTTTTCCAACAGAGGTGGGACTCAGAACAAAACAAATTGCTTGTATTGTACGCAAGGACACCAAACCTTGACCAAGTTTGTGGTTGCTTTCCCTGCTCGTGCTTCTTAAGTATACCCAGATATTCCCGCTCAGAAGCTCAGGTTAGTTGCCCTCGGTAGGTAGACCTGGAAAGGTAATTGTTGATTTGTTACATAATTATATATTTTCAGGTTGGCCTAAAAAGGCTGCTGTTTACGTAGGAGTCTTCAACATTTTTATCTCGCTGCTAAGAACAGTAAGTCCCCAACATTTGAGATCGAAACCAAGTTGTTTCAGGATTGTCTAGTGACTCTTTTGTGTCCTCGTTGTTTGTTTGTTTGCTTAGTATTGGGTAACACTTCTCGCTCTTGTTTTGAGATCCAGCAAAGGATTCGGTGATGGGAATCCTGGGTCTCTTTGGAAACATTTTAATTACAGTGCTTTGGAACTTCCCCAATCTAACAAAGTTTGCCATCCAGAATCTGCATCTCTCTCTCTCTCCTTTTCCTATTGGACGAAAGTGGTGGTGTCGGTCTGTCTAGGAAAGCCAACCCACAAGATAACATAATCACATACGTTCATTTCTCAGGGACCTTGGCGGTTCTTATCTCCTTGCTTTTATGATCTCTTATGAACAGCCAGGAATAGCAATTTGCAGCCTGTTTGTAAAGCCATCTTAGTCTGAACCTGGCCTTCTCCTCTTTTATCACACGGTGATATTCTGCAGCGAAATCCCATTCGCCACATCAAAATTTGCTCTGAGCTCCATCTTAGAATAATGTAAGTATTCTCTGCGTGTACGGAACATATGACACATGTAATGGAGGGCAATTATCATTTCAATGAACTATTTATTAATAGAAGATGCCTTGTGTGCTTTGCTTAGATTTATTGATATGCTGCCCACTGTACGTTGTAGCCTGCAGCTACTTAGTTCATGGTCGTCAGCATCTCAGACAAGGAGCTCTGCGTTTCACACGGTCCTGGTTCTTCTGTGTGCTTTGCTCAACTTTATTTTACCATTATATCACCTAGAACATTAAACACCACGCTCGAGTTCTGTGTTAAATCACGATTGTTTCCTATTAAGTGTTCCAAGCTACCCATTTTTATTAACAGTTACTTTATTAAATCCTTAATAACATAGATAGAATAGTTAGTTAATTTGTGTGTTGAGCCATGGATGTTAATTTGTAAACATAATAACATACTGCAATCATTTGCATAATAGCATTTTAATCTTTTTAGTAAAAGCTGTAATTCCCCACAAAGTACACTGCAGCAGAAACTAAGTGACTATTGGTAATAATACAAAAGGCCTTAAAATTCTGATCCTATTATAGTGTTGGAACATACCCAAACTGCTTCCATAATCTCTGAAATGTTACTGTTCTCTGATTTAGGTGTCTGTGTCAAGAATAAAAATGAAGTATAACGGGTAGCAGTAGACGATTTCCTAAATGTAATTTAGTATTCACTAAGCACCAGCACTTTGCAAATAGCTCTGAGGCTTTCCTTCAAAGTTCAGAGCTCCAGTTCTGCATTTTGCGTGAGGAACACCAAGGAACTCACTCTAAACTCAGTTGTGCTGCAGACAGGGCTCCGAGAAATGGTGCTGATTTGGCACAAGGAAAGGCATCAGCCACCAAGGATTTGGCTACCGAGTTTCCTCCCTCCTCCCTGCCCTATCAGCCTGCTTGCAGCTCCTTGCACTGACTGCCTTCAAGCACAAGTTTGGGAAAGAATGAAAATGGTTACAGGGACAGTATTTAAGGAAGATACTTCTGGGGGGTGGGGGGGGACAAAAAAGATTCTATAGGAGGCTTGGTCTCTAGAGCGAATTAACACCAATCACAAGACTGGCCAAAAAAAAGGAAAAAGTAGTTGCTTCAAAGTCAGGCCAAGTCATTTTACGCAAGATCTGGTAACTCATTAACCCATTTGGCTGCAAACCCTGAATGAATAACTCACAGTAGTAATAGAGATGGGCAGGTCTACAAGGTAATGGTGTTTAGAATCTCAGACTATGCAAATTATTCTATCACTTTGGAACAGAAAAGGCACAAAAGTATCTCCCATCATTGTTTTGGGACAAATGGCCTAACGGATAAGAAGCCATTTATCTTCATAAAATTTTGCCCTTGCCAAGAATAAAAGCGTGTATTTCATTGTGTATCTCTCTTCCCCCTTCCCTACCTCTCATCCTAGCTACTTGTAAGTCAGCATCTGTGGCAGGCTACAGGAAAATTTCGTATCCTGCTCTGCTTTCAAAACTATACTTCAGAGCACACAATCTTGGAAGTAGCCTCACAGGTGGGAAGAGAGAGAGAAAGAGAGAGAGAAAGAGAGAAAGAAAGAAAGAAAGAAAGAAAGAAAGAAAGAAAGAGAAAGAAAAGAGAAAGAAAGAAAGAAAGAAAGAAGAAAAGAAAAAGAGAGAAAGAAAGAAATAGAGAAAGAAAGAAAGAAAGAGAAAGAAAGAGAGAAAGAAAGAAAAAGAAAGAAAAGAGAAAAGAGAAAGAAAGAAAGAAAGAAAGAAAGAAAGAAAGAAAGAAAGAAAAGAGAAAGAAAGAAAGAAAAGAAAGAGAGAAAGAAAGAAAGAAAGAAAGAGAAAGAAAAAAATGGTCCTTACAAAATTGTTCTACATTACAGGTAATTCATTTTATAAAACCCACAATAAAAGTTTTCATTGCTAAAAGAATAGGCATGTAATCATAGGGACAAATTAACCTTGTTAAAAACGTGAAGTCTAGGGTAGGGAACAGTAGAAGAACAATTTGGCTCTCTGTTTAACAACATGAGCTTTAAAGTTCATCTTTTTATCTGCTTTGTGTGTTGATCTCATTCAGAGGTGAGCCATCTGTTGGGCTGTGTCTCCACGATATCACATACAGACAGGGGGACATGGACAAATAGACACAACATATGTGTAAGGTTACTATACAAGCACACACCGTGGCTACACAAATAGCCAGTTTGTCCAATCCAGCACCCCGAATCTTGATTACTTTAACCAACACTAATATCCTTCAAGTAAATCTAAGAGGCCATGAGCCACTTTTTCCTGATTCCTCTCTAGGTTTACCTCCTTGTGAATGTGGGTCTCCACTTTTCTGGCCCCAAAGAAATCTGGGCAGAGTCATTTTTAGTTAAATTATCCACTTAAATGAATCCAGAAGATGGGGGAAACCTAAGCTATGCCCATAAAATGGCTCACCCACATCTGAGAACACCTAGAGTATCCGGCATGAAATAATTGGTCTCTACTCAAAAAAACACAAAATGGTACATTCTGCAATCATTGTGCCTAATTAAACATATAGATTCTCACTTTCCAAGTTGCAAATGGCTAAGGACTGGATCGACTTCCATGAAAAACAGCCGCCGACCTCGTCTCCTGTAACCACAACTTACATTAGCAAAAGCAGGCACCAGGAGAGTTAGTGATGGTGAAAGATGGTCATGTAACCAGCACCTGCAAGCGACTTGCTATTTATTAGTGGGGGGTGATGCCAGTTAGACATCACCGTGTGGGTCAGGACTCCTGAGCCCTATTTTTCCAGCGGTCAGCATAATGGCAGGGAGGAAATACGGTGATAAACCAGATGTTCCCAAGATAAGGCAGATGTTATCAAGGCAAGAAGTCTAAAATATCTCTAACTGAGGTGGGTAGATGACCACACACACACACACACACACACACACACACACACACAACAACAACACTCTTTAGTCTCCCTCAAGATAAGCCGACAGTAGAGGTTGAAAACAAAGCAGCACACAGGCTGGGTCAGATTGTTGCTTCCTGATTTGTGACTCTCCAAGATGAACATCTAACTGATTTATACCCAGAATTTGGAATTTTGTGGTAGATTACAAAGGCAAAGATAAGTACAACATAAATTTTTAAAATACTCCATAAGTCTCCATGAGTTTCAACATTTTTCAATGTTCTTATGTTACAGCCAATTATCTCCCCACTTAAACGGCTATTATTTTCTTCCTTGAAGTTGATGTTCTCCGTTAAGTGTCATTGCCAAGTGTGGCAAAAATCTGGTTGGGGGCTGTAAATTTCATTCAAATGACAAACATTTATTGATTGCAAATGGGAAATCCCAGAAATCTCAAAGAAGTGATTATTGTAAACTAATTCAGCGTCTCCAAATAACAAAGGGAAATTTATTCTCCTGATGATTAAATTAAGGTGAGGGTGCTCTGACGCATATTTTTTCATATTTTTTCTCTGTCGTTGTGTTAAAATTCCAAGAGGTTTGCCATTCATAGAAAAGTCTGTCTGACCACAGGCACAGTCAGGAGCAGGAATTCATTACCATGGAAGGCTGCAGAATTTCCTCCAAGGAGACAAGCGAAAAAAAGCAGACACCACATAAATTTGTGGATTGGGTTAAATATGTTCTGCCCCTGAGGCAGCAGAGAGATGGGGAACCCCTTTGTAAAATGACTCACAAGTCCGAAGAAGGTACTTCGGCTCCTAAAGGTGAGTAGAAACGTAACCAGGAAGCTCTCCGTGGAGTTCTGGTTCCCTTTGGAGTATTTTTGAGTTAGCATTCTTTGCCACTTCCCTCTCTAACCTAACTCATATTCATCAGGGCTGATGGAATTTTCCTTCAAGGTGCTTCAAGTCTTTGTTCCCTGGACACCATCCCCTCTGCTGTCACCTTGTCCCTTCGCTGCACCTGCATTGCATGGTGTTGGAAATGCAGCAAGCCCTGCTGTCCAATTTCTTCTACTTTCTGCTCGTCCACAGCTCTTACGATTATCAGAATGAACACCCTTAAATCCCATCTCCATTATAGGGCTCTCCTGCTAGAAATCTTCACTGGCACCCCAATCCCTACTATGTAAACTCTAAACATTCCCAACCGGGGTCCCATGGACGGCTATAATTTTGTACCCACCCTAAATCCAAACCTACTCCTCCTACTCCTACCTTCCTATCAGTATATATTTTACTTTGGGGGTATCACACTCCTCACTGTCATACCCCCTGTACGAAAACACTTCACTCTTATTCTCTTATTAGCCATGGTGAAGTTATTCTTTCTGCTTCCCTCCTCAGCTAGGATACACACACACACACACACACACACACACACACACACACGTATATATGCACACACACACATATAGAATATATAATATAATATTAATATGTAACCCCGTGTATTTAAATATACATGTACACATATACATGAATATACAGTCTTATGTTATTTAATTGCTAAACTATAAACATATACATATATACATACATATGTGTATGCAGTCTTTCATTGTTTGCTAAGTGCTCTGCATTTCTTCACTTGACATCCCAAATCAGGCTTGAGGTCCTTTAGGAAACAGAGCCTTTCTGCTTTGTATGTAATCTTCACATGACCTAAGGCAGTTCACGCCATCAATAAATGTATGATGGTCCGTTCATTCATTATGTTGTAAATATTTTCAGTACTTACTTTCTGATGTTTTCTAACAAAACATCTAGAAAAACTTCAGGGAACAAGACAAGCAAGTCCCCTGCTTCTAAAATGCTCACGATCACTTGAAGAGCCAAATTTTGATTGCTTTTTTTTTTTTTTTTAACTCTTTGGTAAGTACATAGTATATGCCCATTTTAGAGAAAAAAAGAATACAATTGAAAGTCACAAGAAGAAATATAAAATCATTTACATCCTCACCAGAATAATTAAGCATCCTCAAAAGCCTCCAATCATAATTCCCTTGTTAGCATGATAGGATACCTTAGGAACAGATAGCAGGAAACTACCCCCAGTTTGACTCCCACAAAAGTTCACAGTGTCAGACCTTACGCGGAGTCCCCGTAATCACCTGACATGAATGCTGGGTGCAGCTGTGAGCCCTTCTCTGCCCATTCGCAAAGGCAGGCCTCAGAACATATTATGAGTAACGACCTAGAGACAACTACATTCTCCCTTGCCGTGTTGTAAAGAACTCCAAGTAGCTGCATTCAGAAGTAAGAGACTAATGAATGAAAGATGCTCATTCAGTTGTATCAAGGAGGCACTGAAAGCAGATATTCAAATAAAGCAGGGACAAGGTGGCCCACGGTGACCCAGAAGGGCCAATGCGCTGTTTAAACTAATCCCGTGCCACCCATCCTTACACCATGCCATGCTGTAAAAGTACTCCTTTATTCGCCTCCTTCAAACAATGCACAAAGGCAAGAGAGGGAAGGAAGTTATGTTGCAATGTTCTGAAACATAAATCTTGCTACCAACCGGTCCAGAGACAGCATCCTGTTTTCCTGACACATGGATTAGATTCACAGGAGGCCGCACCTACAAACGCCTGTGTCCTGTTTTCTTCTAAGTGGCCTCTGAATAATACCTGGTCACCTGCATTTACACCTCCGACAGAGGTTGTGCAAGCAGAGACGGCTGTTTGTGTGTCCAATTTCTCAATCGACATGGACAACTGCGCGTTGCCCCCCCGCCCCCCCCCCCCCCTGCGCCGGCTCTCACGGAGGAATTCACTCCTCCCCAAACCGTGACATTCAATGCCATTCTTCTTTTCTTCTAAAGTCCGATAAAAATTAAACTTAGATCCGAACGCACGGAAGAGGCCAAAGGAAGGAATTTCTACGCACTCGTGGGGTTTTAACATTCTGCTACACGATCTGCAAGCCACCCGGATCCCATCCGTATCGCTAAACACCCCTTGCTTTCTGCTTTGATTAGAATTCAGAAACCCTGTGGTCAGTTTCCACGTGCTGCTTGAGCCAGGGAAAGTGTTTCACTCCTGGTGCCTTATTTTATTCTGGGAATCTGAGGTAGATAATGCTTCGTATTGGCACATCAGAGGTGGCGGAAACCGTGACTGTTTGGCTTGCTCAAGTACAAGGACTTCACAAATGTGATGAGGCAGGGCTTTGAGAACTGGAAGAAAGTGAGCCCGGGGTAAAGTCCGCGGGGAGAGGCTTAAAGGCACAGGCTCCGGGAAGGGCTTCGGGGAGCCGCAGGGAGCTACACAAAGCCGTGGCCGTTCAAGGGTTACCGTGTTGTGCGTGGACCAACCGCCCAGGGGAAGACACAATTTTCGAATTCCACCTGTGCTCCGCACACACTTTTTTTTTCCCCCCTGTTATAGAAAAGATGTCTGAGTTTAACGCTAGAGGGCAAAGAGTAGAGGCATGCTGGCTGTATGCAAATGCTCAGGAAGCCGCGGCCCTGGGTCACAGTATTGCCACATACGGCCTTACCCTTTGCACAGACAGAGAAGAATGAGTTTTGTGACATCAGAGAAAACGGTTACAGTTATCTAAATGGTCACTTCTGCTGTCACTGACAGAATTCCTGACATCTCAGTCCCGAGGCCCTGGGCATCTCCACAATTTTATATGGCTTCTGATTGTTTTTACATAGTTTTTTTGAATGTTTATTTTAGTTTTGAGAGAGAGAGAGAGAGAGCACGCGTGGGGGAGGTGCAGAGAGGGAGAGGGAGACCCAAAATCTGAAGCAAGCTCCAGGCCCTGCACTGTCAGCACAGAGCCCGACGCAGGGCTCGAACCCATAAACCGCGAGGTGGTGACCTGAGCTGAAGTTGGACACTTAACGGACTGAGCCACCCTGGCGCCCCAGCTTCTGATCCTTCATATCCTGTGTCTTAACTATGTAGTCTCTCTGAAACCTGACCAGTTCATCTTTAGTGTTTTACAAAAGGGAATTTCAGTGACTTTTTTTTTTTTTTAGGGTTTCTCAACCTCAGCACTATTATCCTCTGGGGCCAAACAGCTCCTTGTTGTGGGAAGCTGTCCTGTGTGTGGTCTCTACCCACGAAACGCCAGGAGCGTCCTCCTGCCTTCGGTCCTAAAAAAAAAAAAAAATCAAACACATCTCCAGACACTGCTAAACGTCCCTTGGGGGGCAAAATTGCTTTCGGTTGAGAGTCACTGGTTTAAAATGAGCTAATGAGAAATTAAATTAAATGAACCCTGTGTTTTAGAGCATTGAAAACAATTCTATCAGTGGTAGAAAGTTATACACAGAACCAAAAGAGGTGTCTTCGTGTAGATTAAAGCACCTATATATAACCAGTTGCTGAACCAAGTCTCCTCAAGGTACCGATGAGAAATGCCTCATGCAGGTGCCACAACATGAAATATGGGGACACAAGGTCATGGGGAAGGGATTTTTTTTTGAAACTAGCTCACCGGGGAGGCACTGACTCCCACGCCATGGCCCCCACCCCCACCTTTTAGTTATTCCCTGGCCATCACCTACAAAATGCATGGCAATCACCCAAAATGGAATACCGATTTTTAGATAAGAGGTCTATAGAGATGGACATTTTTTAAAGTACTGTTTATTTAATGCAGCATGACTTAAAACGGGCCTGTCGCCTGACAAGTGTACTGAATGAGGAATGTTCAATTTACCAGTTCTAACTAGCCAAGTCCTCACATGAACTTTCAAAGACCCGGCTGAGAAGCCTGGGAAATAGAACTAACCGCAGACCTTCAGTGCCTCTTCTCCCCAGCCCGGACTCCCCCATCTTAAGTCCTCATCCAAGACTCTGTTCAGACATATTAGAAACTCTTAGCCATGGACGGAACCTACAGCAACCTTGGCTCCCCAACTATTCCTGCTCCCATGTCAACCAACACTGAAAGGAATGAGTCTGTTCTATTTTTAAATATATTCAGCAAAGCAGCAGCTTGATATGTCTTTGTGAAGGATGGTTGTCACCCCACCTCACTGGTACTCTATTTTTATCACTGATATGGCCTTGGACATCAGATCAATTTGGGGTTCAGATCCCTGGTCTTTATTTGTCAACTGTGTGATTTGGGGAAAATCACTTCACCTCTCTGAGACTCGGAGTCTGAGACTCACTTCACCTCTCTGAGACTCGACGGAAAATGGGAACGGTACTCATGGTACCTAAAAAATACGTTGTTTTAGGGATATGCGAGATGACACATACATAGCACAGGTGTCTCAAAAGCTTGGCCATTGCTGTTATCGCTATTATTATTAACATTACTATAGTCACCGGTCATTTATCAGTCAACCCACATTTATTCAACACCTTCTGTGTGCTGGGGTGCTGGAAAAAAAAACCTCAGTAAATATTGTAAAATTGGTTTTCTTAATGACTCAATAAACATTTATTCAGTGCTTTTTATGCACTGGGTGCTGGAAAAACTCAATAAATATTGTAAAATTGGCTTTCTTAATGACTTGAGATCTCAACCAAATACCCTGAAGTTTAAGGAATGGTTCTGCTGGTGGGATACAAAAGACATTTAAAGTGCTTCGCATGGGGCCTGGCACATATCAGGGAGAAGATGTTAGACAATGATGGGGGTGCTGGTAGTGGTGATATTGAAAACTAGTTGACTCAACAATCTTTATTCAGTTCATTTGCCAGACTGCTCAATGTTTGTCCCTCTAAGAAACCATTTCTTCTTAAGTAAATGAGTGCTGATCTTGTAAGAAAGAACTTCTTTTTTCAAAGTAACACTTTAATAGGAGTAGATTAACATTCCTTATTATAGGGTAGGCTTATAATAAGAGTCTGGAGCCTAGGAGGTAATTTTCCCTATTGAAAGGTAAGCGATTTTTACTAATTTGTAAGTAAATATTAGAATAGCTGGGCTTAGACATTTCTATACTGTAGAGAAATCAGAGGTCTGATCAAAAAAATGACAATAATAATAACTACCCACTAACTTTGTGAGACAAATAAAGGTAGACGTCTAATCTCCTGGATAAAAAAAAAAAATGCATTCTTTTACATTTCGCATTAATTTACATTAGGCACTTTTCTGTGGGAAATAGACAGGAACAAACAGGTTTAGACTCTTGTTCTTCTTTGTCCGTAAAGCTTTCACAACCCCTTAGTATTTCGACACAGAGTAATGCGCTCTGTTAGGGGCCCTTAGCCCCCCCAGATCTCAAAACGACAACAACGAGTCCACTCATTTGCCAAACACTGTTCTTCCACGAAAGAGGAAGGGCCTACCTGTGATAAGAAGTCTTTTGATGACAGCAAAGTGAGAAGCCGATATGCTTTCAGGCCAATAATGATATGATGGCCCAAGCCACGTTCAATGAGAAATTAATTTTCGCCAAGGGATGATCCCCTTACCTCAAATATGTTTGAAGGCTCATTGTTGTACTGATTGGATATTATTTCTGATTGGTCACTGCACCACTTGAGTCCACCCAGAAAGCTGTCTGTATCCAAGTCGTTCACGTCTAGTTCAGAAAGGTCAAGTTCAGGAAGATCTGGGCAAAGAGGCTGGTCTTCACCAACCAGAGCAGCACACTGCAGGAGGCAGGGGGGAAAAAAAGCTTTCATTAACTGCAGGAATTTATTAAACTGCAATAGCATGTGATAGGAATTAAGCCTGGTTAATTCAACCACACCACCAAAGCTGGTTTCCAGGGTTTTAGCCACCAGGGAAAAAACATCCTAAATTCTTTTACTGACTTTGCTCTCAATGGATACTTTGCCTGATCCATTCCATCCAAGATTCTACCTCCAAATTCATGGTAAATGCCGTGTTTCCGTGAAGCCCTCTCTGATTCTTCCAGTTAGAAATCAACTTAAAAAAGAAAAGAAATCAACTGGATTTGGACTTTTTTGATGGTTAGCACTGAACGAGTTTCAACTTTCTCAGTTGCATAGAGTTACCTCTACGCAAAAGTCTACTCTACCCTGAGAGTATAATCTCTTTGAGGGAAGGATACAAATTTGATTTTACCTTGGAATCGCCATCACATGTAATAAAAACAAAATAAACAATTGTTGAATGAAAACTAGCAGCATAAGAGCTCTACTAGGAAAACTTTCTCCATTCACGTTCCTTTTGACCATTATAATCCACATAATTCATTTAGCAACTAATGATGCAAGTCCTCTAACTTGTCTATGGTTCTCTTGAATTATTATTTAAATCTCGCAACTTGACTCTTCATGAGCCACAGCACTTCATCTTGAACAGGTCAAAAGCAAGTTCCTTGAGATAAGGACAAAAGTCATAGTTTTTCTGTATGATCTTTACATCTTTTACAACGTTTAACTTGTAAGTCAAGTGTGGAGGGAGTGCATGTGAGCGGGATCGCTTGACATCTACGAAGGAAAAACCCCTATAGCGCCCCACAACCGTATTTTTTCTCATCATTTATGTATTCCTCACCTACGCTCTGAGTGAATTCAAAAGAAACTACTTTCCTTCGGAGTTTTTCAACGACTTCAACACAGCGAGAGGTTGAAAATAGCCCATACTGTGGCCGGGCTGCTTGTCAGCAAGGCTATGTCAGACTGGAAGAGTCATTCACTTCCTTGCACGGAGTAGGTGGTCTTTTCATTGTCCCACACTGTGGCTTTTTGAAGGAAGTGGCCCCCCGTTATCAGAGAGGTGGTCTTCTCACCTCCAATCGGCCATCTGACTGCTGATTTCCTCACGGCATACTGTGCAGAACCCTGCAGAAGTTTCCTCCTGCGGGGCTCCGGTGATACCAGAGCCAGAAGGACTTTATCCACCTGCAAGCCAAGGTGTCTAAATCAGAGCAGGTGCGCAGGCTGAAGTGGCACCCTCACGGCCCTGCCTTCCAAGGTCAGGAGAGATGCCGTGGAGTTGTTCACATCCAGGCAGCGGTTGGGCCTGAAGCTCAAGATTCTGCCTGACATTTAGGTTTTGAATAAAAGAAGTTTTATGCAGATTTTTTTTTTTTTTCCTCGAGCACCCCTGTCATCCCTGGCAGGCTACATTACACGGGTCATATGCAGCAGCACGATCGTAAGCACCACGCTGAGAAGAAGGTACTGGGTAATGGAGTCAGCAGTTGGTAAGGGGAGGCCGGGGGCAGCCTGAAGATGACTGTGATTCTTCCCTAAGACCACCAGGCCCCAGTCAGATCCCAGACTGCAGGCACGACGGTAACGCGAAAAGAAAGGGCAATCCTCTCCACCTGAACTCTTTCCTTATCATTTTATCGGTCGTTCCATTTTTTATTATCCGAGTTAGCCCAAAGTTGCAGATCGGTATACTTGACTAGGTTTATAAGTAGGCGGAGGCTGGGCCGCGGAGATTTTGTTCTGGTACAATGTTCGCGTTCTGTTATGGGCGTAACACTTCCCAGTCTCCATACTGGCCCACGCTGCTTATCCTCCAGGTACAAACACACAGTGTTAACTCTTCCCCAACATGATCGATTCAGAGACAAGGGTAACTTTTTCAATGGTGCAAAACCCACCAGGGCTTCATTGAGGGACCGTCCTTAAACAAGAAAGAAGAAGCATGAACAACAGAAACTGCAACAAAAAATAAAATGAAGGTGGAAAACACAGGAGGTGTCCATCTGGCTTAAGTTCCTGTCGTGGAGAACATAACCTAGAAGCCAAGCTTCGGAATGCCGGTGTGTCCCATCGACTGGCGAACAACTTCTTGCTGTCTCTCCCCTCAACTGCCTTCTCTAAGCATGGCTTGCTCAACACCCTTCACCCTTGCAGGTACGTGCATTTTTAAGTGACTTCTGAAAAACCATTAAAAAGACCAGATCAGTTTCTGGCATTTTACTACGCTGTCATTCACGCATTCCTTTCCTCCCTTTTCTCTTTCCGTCCCATTTTTGCTCTTACGTTGTGGTTGGAAATGTGCGTGTGCTCTGGCCAATGTGGACATGCTAGCAAAATCAGTGTTTCTGAATGTGGCATTATCCCGATAATCTAAAACACATTAGTGATAGCAGGTGTCCCTGTTATTAATTTGTATTTGGCCTTTGGATGATGCCAGACTTAACAGTCCCAGCCCTGTAACTGTCCTCATCTGACATGCTGATATTTACTGCTTCCCTATACATCTGTAACAGGTGTCTTTCTTGCAGTTACAGAGACACATTCTCCTGCCTCTTTGCAACTATGACAGCTATTTCACAACCGTAGCCTTAATTTTATAATAAGATTTAAGAGGATAAAGCAGTCACTAAACACAAAAGGCTAATTATTGTACGTTTTTTCACCCCAACAGACTTTTCCCTTAGTTAAGGAGCAGACAATAAATTAGCTTAACTGCACTGATGATAATGAATCATCATAATTAAGTATAATTCTCCATTAACCTTTTGGAGGTTTTTGTGCCATTGATGGTAAATTTTAAAGAGAGAGAGAAGAAAGAGTGGACTTGGCCACATTAATTATATTAAGGAAAAAAGAATTCTTACTTCTTAGGAAAAAATTAGTGAGGACAGGGAAAAGGGAGAGGGAAAAGGGAGTAGGGCGCGGGGGGGGGCAGGCAGTAAAGAATGACAGTCTTAGTGGAGGGTATGTCATGTGAACTGTCTCTATCAATCTTGGTAACCTTATTGTACATCACCTTCATTAAACTGTAAAACACTGGGGACTCTGAGTAGCTACAGCGATATAGGCCTTTATGAACCACTGTGCTGTCCTGTCATTACGTGCAAAAGGGCATAAT
Organism: Lynx rufus; assembly: GCF_022079265.1. NCBI lineage: Eukaryota > Metazoa > Chordata > Mammalia > Carnivora > Felidae > Lynx > Lynx rufus. The sequence goes on from NW_025814845.1 coordinate 15,974,302, forward strand.
ACGTTTTAGGATGACAGCAAACATTAATGATTCCAAAAATGAAAACTGCCTATGCTACCTGCTGCTCGTAACACGTTAGGCTGGCCGAGGTGGTTCCCAGAGCTGCGGCCGCCAAGGCACGGCTTCTCGCAGCTCGCTGCCTCCAGTGCAACAGAGAGGCGACTGGCCAGTCTCCGCCGACAACTCAATCCACGGCTGGACGCTGAGCCCGGGGAACTCACCTCCTTCAGAAGAACATGAAAGGGCCACTGTTCTAAACGGTCCGGACGCTGACTTGAAAACGACTGCAGGAATTCCAGTGATGAAAGGAAATCCTCCATATTTCCAGATCAACTCCCAACAGCATCCAGAATAATGCGTGGTGGAAAAATGAAACTACAGCAGCTGAGAGACCCACACTGCCAGCCAGCCAGCCACAGGACGCTCCGGCTGCCCCGAGACACTTGGGACTTTGAAGCCACTTAGAACCCTGACTCCTAATAGCGACAGCACGTATGAATTAGCCCTATCCAGTCCACCTTACCGAGAAATCACAACAAGATAAGGACAGTCAGGATCCGCGAGTACCAGCTGCCAAGGCAGGAGAGGGCAACCCGAGCCAACATGTGCAAACCCGGTGAAGAGTTAAGCAGCCAGGGCATGCCTCGCTAGATAGGAGAAATGCATTCGCGGCCGGCCCGGCCAAATTATTTTCACTTTAGATGTGTATCGCCACACCACATGGACATCTTATTTAATCAAATCACGTGTGGCTCTCGATCCTCCCCCTCACCCTACGTGCCCTCGGCTGCCCAGAGGGAGCCCTAGCAGTCCTCTGCCGGAGTCATTGTTAGCTGCTCCGGTCCCCCGTGCAATGCAATTGGGCTACATCTCGCTGCAGTCCGCAGAAAGTTTCGCTTCTTTCCCAAGTTGCCCAAACTTTCCGAGAACATTCCATTGTGTTGAATGCAAACATGCCGCGGCCCTCCTTCCCCCCGCTAGTCACTGTAGGCTCCAGAGATTATGAGGAAACGGCTTGCTTTTCTCCCCCTGTATGAATTGTGGCCAGGAGAGACTGTGGAATTGATGTATTGCCGTCTATTTTTACACAAGCAGCGAGCAGCCCCACACACAGCCCTGCATAAACTCCTCTCTCCGGCTTCAGGCAGCTCTCCGTGGTACAGAGAGATTTAACCATTGGCTTCCCTGCCACCGACGCTAATGCAAAACCTTGCATCGTAAGGCGTATGTACATAGTTTTTTATTTGCTGACCAGATCTTTCAACCACATATAGCTGTTTTAAAGGGATCAGCTCCCTTGTTTTGTGGTGCTGTGGGGAAAGCAATCTAAAATAGCCTAGCAGGATTATTTAGGATTTTGTGAGTTCTCTGTCTGATGAACAGAGAGGGGAAAAAGAGAAAAAAAAAAAAATCCGGACTAGAGTCAAAACTGACTATATTTGAGCACATCCATTTTAATATTTTTATCTTCATCTTATTATAAATAGAAATGGCATTTTTCCAACCGGGCCACTAAACACCACTGGAAAGACTTCAGCTTCTGATTCATATCAATATCTTAGAGCATAAATATTGCATATGAGTAGAAACAGAGCCAAAGGCACATGGAAAGAGTTTCCAACTGCAACAGATATGGGTGACAGCAGCTAAGCTTTGATTTGCTCAAGGCATCTCAGAGCCACCTTAAAATAGCAAAGTTATTGGAGTTAAGATAAGATTGAGATTCCCTTCCAAAAGCTCCTGCCCGGGATACTTTCCTGCCTCCTCTCCTTGTCCAAGCCCTTCCCCCCCCCCCCCGTTACAGGAATAATTGCATCGGGAGGGAAGCTTCAGTCCTGGCTGCAGTGCCGAGCCCAGCCCCAGCTCACCTCGATGTCACTCCATACAGAGTCCTGGTTGCACATGTCCCACGCCATCCAGCTCCTGAATGACGCCAGTCAAGCTTTTTCAACTCCAATCCACAGTGACACAGAGCACACACTCATGCAGGCAACCAGCCCCTTACTGAGAGTGAACTGAAGGCACCTGTCTTACTACAGTCCCCAGTCACATGACAAAGCTATTAAAAAGTAGGCTGGGCTGTCACTCACCCAGCCTCCCTTCTCCTGTGCAGCTTGCTGCTCAAACTCGTGACGTCACTCAAAGGCAGCCTTCTGCCTCAGTGAAGTAACGCTTAAAAAAAAAAAAAAAAACGGAAAGAAGAAAGAAAGAAAGGAAACACTTGGACTTTTGGAGGCTTCAAGCATCATGCTGTGATTAAAGCCAGCTTTGAATGCCACAGACTCTAAACGGAGTCCTGGCCATATAATAACTAAAATCCCCTGCAATCTTTTTTTAATTTATTTTCCTTCCAAAACAAGCAAGTGGCAAAGCTCCCTGTTTCATCACAGAGTAACTATACTCTTAGCTAAAATGTGCACTCCCCAAGGATTCAAATACTAAGACCTCCAGTGGACTCCAGCTCGGTTTGGGACTAAAGCAAGAGCTTATCACATGATGCATTTTTATGAGACATTTTCTAATTGGGGGAAGTGTTTGAAAGCAGAGAATGGGGCAGGCATTTTTTTTTTTTTTGCTTGTTTAATCAACAAAATAGTCTGTATTTGTTAAGGTATAAACAAACTCCTCTACCCAGGAATCTGCTGTCCCCGTGGCGGTAGGGAACACCAGCTCCCAAAGTGTTACTGCAATTTGCTTTGCTCCTTATAAGGAGAACAACGAACAAAATACCACCCTTTCAGGTCCTTTCTAATTATTTCCATTTCTCTCATAGGCTCCCAGAAAACAAGTGTTAGTAAATACAGTTGCTGCCGCTGTGCTCAGATCAGCTGAGTTTCCCGGCTGCCTTTTTTTTCATACGTGTACCATTTCCACCCCAGCCGCCTTAGGGTGCCTTTTTGAATAAACACTGGATTCCAACCCAAGTGCCTGAGCTGTGCAGTTTGCATTTGAGACCAAGAATGTCCGTGGAGTAAGGGAAAAATACTGACACGCTATTAGCAGAAATATTCATTTCTTGAGCTTTTTAATTTTTTTTTTCCAGCCTCTACCCTGAGACAATGAAGGCTAATGCAGGTGCACTGTTTTATGATGACATACATATTGAATACATAACAAACTCAAGGCACTGGGGATCGCCGAGAAACACTTCCCATAACACTACAGTGGTCTGATTTAACCCTTCCAAGTTCCAGGGAAATGTACATGTGTATATAAATTTGTGAATACATATGTTTTTAATAAAATTTTCAACCCAATATACTTTAAAATCAGTTCAATTCTTTTACTTGATAATAACTTCTCTGGAAAAAAAAATCCCCCAGGTATCTAAAAATAATTTTAAAGCACTATTAATTTAATCTCCTGTTCCACTAAGGTTAATTTAATGGGTTCTCTCTTGTCCATCTCTTTCTAAAGAAAAAAAAATGGTGATTCTCCCTGACACATTTTAACTGTAAAGTTGCACCAATATTAAAGGTGAAAGGAAGACAAATCAAACAAACAAAAATCAAACTGTTTCTTCTTTCAGACCACACATGTTATAAGGTATTTTTCTACTCTGATACCTGCAACAAGTTGCCAGTAAATTCCTGAAAAATGTGATGAAATTGACAGTTTGTCATTACTGGACATAAAAAGATGGCCCAGAGCTTTGACATTTTAAGTTAGCTGAGTACATTTCACCGGCACATTTTCCCTCTTACAAATAGCGGAAAATTACTGTAGTTTTAATTTCCTAAATCAAGAAAGAACAGGAAAATACAACCTCGGGAAGGCTTTTATACATGCAATTAGTGGCATTACTCTGCACTCCCCACAAAGAAACACTAATTTTCTTCCCAATTATATTCTGATTTAATGTAAAACTGCAGTAAATTATTAAAATTCAGGGCAAAGGTCATTGGCTCTACCCTCAACACAGCCAACTGTGAAATAAGGGTGGTCAGTTGACCAATAAGAGTTGATGTTTATTAATTATTATCAGGTGATCCCCGTGGTGATTTTTTCTGATACTCTTAACTGTCTTTATCAAAGGTTAGGCATCCATCATGCATATCTTTATAAGCATATAAATGTATATACATATATTTTTTTAAATTCTGTTCACACATTTTAAAGAAGTTCTCTGCACTGGAACATTTTGTATGATTGTTTTTGATATTGTCACCTGTCCACATTGTGGTGTTGGGGTTTTCTTACTTGTTTTCTTACCACCCAATTCCACTTTTTCTTAATCCAATCAGCACACTCACTAAAACTACAGTGGTTTTATATACATTTTCTTCTCCCTTCACCATCACAATGAGGGGGAGTTAAGAGTCAAAACACTGACATGATTTATAAGCTACAGCATAGGGCACATTTCCCCTCAAGTTTCTATGACGGGACAATTCCAAACTTAAATTGATTCTTGGGACAAATTAGAGTAACTTTCACTATTATTATTATTTTTTTTAATCTCAAAGTCACAACTCTAACGAGAGGGATATTTGAGAGGTCTTATAATTTGGTTAATTAGCTCTGCAGATTTTAAAAATTCTCTTCTGTCCAGTTTTTCCTTTTCTCAGGAGAACATAAACTGTTAGTTCCTCACCAACTTAGCTCTTTTCTGGCTTCCCAGGCAGTTTCTATATTTAATTCTTTCTCTGTCTTGACTGTTTTTCTCTTCCTCTCTCCCTGCGGCCCTCCTCATACCTCTCCATCAGCTCTGCCTCTAAGGTTTCCAAATGTTTGTTTTCAATCAGCGAGGATCTATTGAAATCTGACTGTGTCCACAGCAACGTATTGTAAGGACTACCGAGAAGGCATAGGACATGGACACAAGGGAGCTGACAATTTTAGGGGGATGACAGCCCTTAAAAATGAAAAATAATTTGTTATGAAAAAAAAAAAACAATGCAACTTTGCCCAATACCAGGATTCCTCTTCTCCTCAAAACACACCCTTTTTAGGTACAAGGTCCTTCCACTAACCATTACAATTCACACCCAAATCAACCCCACTTTGTCCCAACAATAGAAAGAGGTATTTATTAACATCTGTTGAGAGCCCATAATGTTCCATATCTTCACAGAACCTAGATTCCACCCCAGTGGAATTTCTCCCCTCACTAGCTCTGTTAACGTTTCCCAAGACTCCAACATTAGTGAAGGCAAGAGATCTAGCCTCAGTTGATAACAAGAGAGAAAATAAACCTTCGAGATAATTCCATTCCGTAACAAAAATATGACACAAAGCATGTGACATTTCCCCACCACTGCCCCAAACTATAGGCTTTTCCCACCCTCTCTGCTTCAGACAATTATCACTTAAAAACTAAATAAACACAATCAAACTCAAACACCCAAGTAGACAGCAGCAAAGACAATTTGTTTTAACATCATTATTGCAAATAGGTGAGAACTCAGAAGTAAAGAGCTACTAGTATAAAATATCTTTGTCCCATTGTTTTTTTATAAACTTAAATAGAGATGTAAGGACAAATTAAAGGCTGAAACTTAAAAAGAAACCTGGAAAAGAAAATATATATAGCAGGGCTGACATGAGCTTGACATTAAGATCAGCATTTTATATAGCATATTTCAATCAATTTTGGTCCTCAAAGCTACTCAATAAAGATTATCTTGTACTCATTTTATAACTGAGAAAAAGTATAAAAAGAAAAAAAGCAAGGGTTTAGAGAGCAGCTGAAAATGGCATATAGATCTCTGAAAACCCTTCTAGAAAGGACTGAAGTTTCATACATAAGAATAATATTCATTCCCAAGTCAAAAGCACCAGCAAAGACCCCGGAGGTAACTTTATATCCGAGAGAGTGTCTACATAGCTGGAAACTAACATTCCTGGGAATGCTGCCTGCCTAGAGCATTCTTCCAGAAAAGGAAAGGGATCTGCCCAGAATTGCTAATGTTTTTAAAGTTAATCATTGCTAACAGGCATTCAATTGCTTGCTTTTAATTCCTAGAGGGGCTGATTGATTCTGATACCCCATGTCAGTTTCTGAGCACATGCTCTGAGCCTCTGGGACATGTTTGAAGCTGGGGCCATGCAGGGCACCAAAGTTGGTGGCAGAGCAGGGTATATCAAACACCTCTAGCCCACAAACATTCTCAAATCAAATCTTACTTTGTTCTGCCATGATGATGTCAGTGTGAACAAAGCACCTTGGGGGAAACAAACAGAAGAAAAGTCACTGCACGGCTTTAATGCTTCCTTGAATTCATTTGTTTATTTTTTAAAATAAACTGAACGCAATAGACAACCTTGGCAACACAACTTTTATCCCCAATAAAACCTTCTGCAGAACAGTTTTGTGCAACTGAGTCAGCCTGTATTTTAACACAGACCTCAGAATCTGCTCCTGCCGTTTTTCACATTAAAGCCAAAAAAAAAAAAAAAAAAAAAAAAAAGTGAAAATTTGGGCTGCAGTCAGTCAGTTGGACTAAGCTAAACATAAAGTAAAAAGTATGCTTATTAGGTGTGAAGATAAGAAATAATAAAAGGATGGTTAAAATCTGCTTTTGTCTGATATTTAATTCTGCCGTATTTGTGCATCTACAGACATTTTCATTTACCTTAATTATTTCAAGTTAATGCATCTATAATGCAGGGAGTTATTGGTTATATAAATAAGAAATGCTCCATAGGATTATTTAGCAATATTTTTTTTTACTGAAATTGAAAATAAAGCACATTGTATTTTATTAAATTTGGCACTATTGAAAAATATAAAGAGCCACTAAACCTCAGTAATGTAATAGTTCACTGAAGAAGATATTTTTATTCCCTAAGGAACTTAGCGAAGGGCCTGAGAAAACTGAGGTACACAAATCACTAAATTGAAAAAAAAAAAAAACTGTTAGTCGAATAGTTCTGCCTGGTACTTTTTTCTAGAGCTTGGGTCCTAATGAGCTTAACTTTTCTTGACTTTAGTAAAGTAAATTGTATTTTTCAATTAGTCTCAAAATGGAAGCATGAAATAGGTGAAGAGTTTTCTTTCTTTCTTTTTTTCTTTCTTTCTTTCTTTCTTTCTTTCTTTCTTTCTTTCTTTCTTTCTTTCCTTCTTTCTTTCCTTCTTTCTTTCCTTCTTTCTCTTTCCTCCCTCCCTCCTTTATTTTTCTTCCTTCCTTCCTTCCTTTCTTTCTTTCTCTCTCTCTCTCTTTCTTTAACTCCCATCAGACAAGTCTCAGAAAGGTTTGGTGATTTTGCTTTTGTTTCTGTTGTAGATTTTTCCAGTGCTTTGATATTTGAATTTAATTCCAGCAGAGCTAATATCTATCCTGAAAATGTGGGGAGGCAGAAAGGGAATAAATTCCTATCTTAAGAAGCAATTAGCTTCAGGTCTAAGCTGAATTTTATGATGACTTAAATAAAATCTTACCTTATATTTGCTAGCCCCAACAGACACAGGATTTTTGAGAAAACTTTCTTAACCAAGAAGAACACTTCACTAAGATTGACCTCTGCATTTAGCAGCTCACTCAAAAATAGATGTCAAATACTACTGGTAGGATTACAAATGGGTACAAGTGTTTCTAGAGGACAAGTAGGCAATACATATCAAAAGTGTTAAAAATAGGCATCCCCATAAACCCAGAAATTCTACTTCTGGAAATTCATCTTAAGGAATTCATCTTAAGGGCACAACAAGGGGATGTGTGCAAAGATTTTTGGTGTGAGGAGACCCAATACTATATTATTTGTATATAAATATATACAAATAAAATACTTGACAACTTGAAAGCCAGGTAAATGAGCGACAGTAATAGTCTAGTTAAATAAATTATAAAGCATTTTATATGTGTGTGTGTGTGTCTGTGTATATACACATATATATTCATATATATATTCATATGTTTATATATTCATTATATATGTATATTCAACGCTAACATTAAAATCTATTGCAAAATACATTTAATGGCAAATAAGAAAATGTTCAAAATACACTAAGGTTTAAAATTACATTTGAAAAAACTATAGTCAAAACAAATTTATATGCCAATGTATCTACTCAAAGAAAAGAAGAAAGAGGACTGGGAGAACATATGGCAAGGTGTTAATAGTGGCTGATGATATTATGAGTCCTTTTTAATTTTCTTTCCGTGTGTGTATGTTTTTCTGTAATTTTTAAATTTTCTGTGATGAACATGTATAACTTTTGTATTCAAAATAGAAAGTATTCCTTTTTCAAGGAAATCGAGAGGTTCAGGCGTATAGCTGTGCCCTCTTAACGTACAGGGAATGTAGCAAACAGAAATGGCCCCTGGCATCCAACGGAAGTCTCAAATATTCATCACATGTTTACAAGGAAGCCATTTCTGTCTATCGTACCGAGTGTAGCCCACACTCCACTCAGAAGAAAGCCTCCTGAGTAACTGGGAGCAGTTACTCCTCAGCATTCTGAGAAACCCTCTGAGCCCTGAGCTATAGGTTGAGGAAAGCTATCAAGTCTTAGTAGCTTGCCTCAGAGGTGGGCCCAAACCCCTGGCCCCAAGATCCCCCTGGCATTTTCACTTTGTTTCTCGATTTGAAATTTCATCAGTTCAGTTTAACAAACTCTCCGTTCAAAACTGTAATTATCCTTGGTAGGGCAAAGGAGATTTCAGTTATTTATACAAAAGCATCTATTTGTTAGCCATATTTTTCCTTCCTTTCTAGCATCTAACAGAGTTCAGAAGCACATACCAAGAAAAAGACTAGTAAATGTCTTCAGAATGGTGTGACTATAAACTATTAAGAAGATTTCTCAGGAAGAGATTTTAGCACCTGGGAACAGGAAGGGGCCGTCCTGGCAGGTTTGGGAAGAGTTGACGTAGACGTGACTTCTTCCCAAGACAACTGAAGTGGACAGGATGAGGAAAATGCCGTTCAGGTTTCAAACCAGTGGCTTGCAAGTGAACTTCTGGGACGCCATCTGTTCCCAAATGTGTAGCCACTGTGCAGGCTCTCATGTGGTGCAGCGCTTTTCTTGGGCAGGAAGCTCCTTCTGGACCCTCCAAGTATCCCGGAGGAGAGGTTGACCCATTCTCTTTCCCCAGGAAGGCTCACTATCCTCACAGGAATGAAGGCTCTTACTATTAGCCCCTTGGAGTTGGTGTTCTCACAGTTTCATGGGCCTTTCCTGCAAATCACTCTTCCCACACTTGGGTGATCATTATTTTGACTATTAAGAATTTTCGTGGGAAAAGGGGTAATGAGGCTGGAACCAAGGCCAAGTTCATGAGATTTGTAGTCACGGGAATAAAAGGCACAGCAAAAGGAATATAGTCGATGGTATTATAGCAGCCTTGGATGGTGACAGATGGTAGCTATGCTTGTGATGAGCATAGCATAATATTTGAATTTGTCGAATCATTGTGTTGCACACGTGAAACTAACGTAACACTGTATGTCAACTATACTCAAATTAAAATATATATATATATATATATATATATATATATATATATATATATATTTTAAAAAGGGATTACATTTGGCTCAAGTCTATCCGAGAAGTAGAGGTAGAGGAACTTTGTGGATCTTGATTCAGTCCAAGATGGAAGGAAAGGGATGATGGAAGAACATGGGTCCTCACTCAGCTGTGTCACTAGCCCACAGTTCAGCTTTGGGCAGTTCACTTAATGTCTCTGAGCCTCGGTCAAAGGAGATGGCCAGATTCAAACACATCTCAGATCCCTGCCACCTCTCAAACGCAAGGATATGCCTGCCTTGACAGAGGCAGAGACAGGCAACTTGGAAAGACCTCTTCGCACAGAGTAAATCCAAATGTTTCACTGCACAAAGGCAAGAATTCAGAAAGCGTGTGCAAAGAAGAGTAGGAAGCTGGTTTTCAACTTTGTTGAAAGAGCACAGCTTCATCGCTTCCCTTGCAATATAGGTATTTAACTTCCTAACCATTCTAGAAAAGGAATATACTACTTTCACACATACTGACTATGCGAAATCTGGCTTCTACAGACCTGAGTTTCTTACAAAGCCCAGCAGTTGCCCCAGAGAAACAGCAAGTTTTCATCTTGTTTGTCATTAATGCTATTAAGTGGCATAAGTCGTATGTGAGACCAAGTTCCTACTCGCACAATAAAAATGAAAACCACACACCTCGCGTGATAGTGACTATTGACTATGTCTGCATAGAGATGCCGTTTGACATACTAACATGCAATTTGGTTTTACAACAGGGATTAAAAGACATTACCAGGAGAGAGAGGATTTGGACAAGAGGAAGGATCCCGAACTTAGGGTTTTGTAAAGAGGAATAAGGTCTACAGCATCTAGGGAAATAAAAACTTAGAGTAACCCTCTTGCCTCCTAATCCTGGAATGCTCCCCCACCACTGCACTCCCCCTTGCCCAGCTTAAATGAAGGATTCATTATATTTGGTCAAAGGAGACCTTACCCCTTTTTAATTTGAGGGAAATTACCTGAGATATTACAGCAGGGTATGGAAAGAGAAGAGGCCGTGCGCCTAAAATGTTTTATTATGGCATTATTAGCAAATGTACTAAACCAGGCTGTATCACAGGTTGGTTGATGTATCCTTGGGAGTTAATAATGTCTCCCAGTCAGCTGTTTTCTTTGTACGTACAACCCAGTTTAACAGGAGGAGGAAGATCTATGCTTCAGAGTCATCTGATGCCACCCAGCCAGAGATCCTCCTTTAGGGCTGAGTGAGCATCCACAGGCACACTAAATTCCCTAATAGGAAATTTGGAGAGAGAGCCCTAGTGACAATGGAGTAAGCAAAGTAAGACCAGGTAAATGATAAACCTCGGTGAGGACAAAGCCTGGATAAACCGCCAGCTATTTTCATACAATGCTGGATGTCCAAAGAGTATTCACTAGCACGACATACTTAACGGTCCCATTTTCCTGCACCAAGAGCGAAGAAACAATAAGAAAGCTAACATAAGAAAGCTTCATTTGCGTGCCTATGGATTAATCTCCAAAAGGCAGTTTGCAAGAGTTTGCCTTTTAAACAAGCCAAAAGCTTCCTTGCGCTTTAAGGAGACTGGGTTGTCCTTTGCCCCGAGCAGATGATCAGAAAGGATTCTTTTGCTACCTCTTTTCAAAGCAAAAATCTCTGACAGCTCCTAAGGTGTTAACTTCCCACTATCTATCTTAGTGGACCCACTTCCACGTAGGGCACCTAAAAATAGGCCACGTCTAACCTTTTGCACAGCTATACAAAGCTACTAAGTGGGAACTACAACTTGGTGCTCTCCTGTGGGTATTTTCAGACGGTGCTCTTTGTCCTCTCTATTATATTACCTGAGGTTGACTATCGCATAAAAACGCAGGACGAGAGTGGGTTGCTGGGATGTACCTTGCATCACCACCGCTAAGGTGACCGCTCTGTCATTGTGTTTTAGGTTTATTATTTAGATTTATTTATTACTTTCCCTTTGTCTGTTGATGTATTTAGATTGTATTGTTCCTGTGTTTTAGATTGAACCAAATGGAACGAGGGATGATAATGTTCTGGGGGGGAAAAGCCATTGAAATGATATTAATGTTCCATAAACTTCTTAATTCCACTTACAATATTAAGGTTGTTGGGACTCTTACGCTTCAAGAGTATAGTCAAGCACATCGATGAAAAAGAATGAACTTCTGTGACACATCAAAATGTACATAAATCCCAGAAACATCATGTGAAGCAAAAGGGGTTGGACACACCAAAAAAGCGCATACCTTATTCTATTCTTTATAGAAATAAGTACAGAAAGAGATAAGCCTAATTTACGCACTTGGAAGCCTGGATAGAGGTCGCCTTTGGCAGTGGTGGGGAGCTGGGGACGTGGGCTGTGGGGAGGGGCTCCAGAAAGCTGGCCGTGGTTTATTTCTTGCTGTCAGTGCTGTTTATGTGGGTATGTTCAGTTAGCGAACATTTGTAGAGCTGAACACCTACGACGTACGCACTTTTCAGTATTCACATTATGCTTCAATAAAAAAGTCTAAAATGCATAGAGGAGAAAGAGAAAAGAATCTTCCTATAATATTACAACGTTTCAAAGATTACTACACTTCTGTTAAAAAAAATTCTGCATGTTTAACTTATCTTCTCAAAAGAACCATTAACCACGCAGACAAACCACTGGGGAGTACGTGTGGAGCAACCTGATGTCTGAGTGTGTTTGTTTGCCCGTGGACAAAGCCCCTTCAACTTCCTAGGTATATTTTCTATCAAAAGATAGGATAGGATTAGGTGTTCTCTGAATAGATTTCTTTTCTTTTTTTAGTTTTTTTTTTTTTTTTTTTTTTTTTAGTTTATTTATTTTAGAGAGAGTGCACACACAAGCAGGGGAGGGACAGAGAGAAACAAAGAGGGAGACACAAAATCTGAAGCAGGATCCAGGCTCTGAGCTGCCAGTGCCAAGCCCAACAATGGGGCTCGAACTCACTAGCCGTGAGATCATGACCTGAGCCGAAGTCAGACGCTAAACTGACCGAGCCACCCAGGTGCCCCTCTGAACGTACTTCTTAAATAAATTGAGTGAAGGAAACTTCCAACTCTAAATCTGTAGTATTTTGCCGATGGTTCAAACTTCATTATTGAATGTTGTCACTGATTTGGTTTGGAAACGTGATCCCATTCTCTGAGAACATGACCTTGGGGGTCAGTCAGTGCAGATCTGTCACTTAGAATCTATCTATCTGGGTGACCCCAAGTGAGGTACCTAAACTATCTGACCTCACATTCTAAACAATGAAAATGGAAGCGTAAATGCCCATTTTTGATGGTTGCTGTTAGGGTTGAATGAGGTGTATATGAGCCCAGTGCTTGACATATAAAGTACTCAATGATGATACTTTATATTCACATACAAATACTTCACACTCAATTTAACATCAAACAACATTATAGTAGATGCGTAAGTTTGCACTTTGCCTGGCTTCCTCATCTAAAAAAAAAAAAAAAATCTAGAAACAAAGCAGAGCACTTTCTTTTGAAGTCTTAACATTAAGCCGACTTTCTATGAGAGCACACACAGAATCATCGTCTAAGCTGCAGGGACGCCACGTGTCTGTTGGTTTCTCTGTTTACCTGAAGAAAAGTAAAACCAGCCTCATACTGGTCCTGACCTGGCTCTACCTCCAAAGAGACTGGAAGCACCAAGTGCCGAAAACAGTTTTTGTTTCCATTGTGCTGGCCACAAAAGTCACTTAAGCCAAAAGTCTGCAAAGACTTTCTCTGTTAAGAAACGAGACATCCCATACCTTGCGTGGAAACTGACAAGATACCATGCGCTTGCAAATGTAAGAAGAACCACAAAGTATCAAACCGTGTTTTAAAATGATGGTGCCCGTGGGGGAAGCATGAAAAACAAAGCCACAGGAGCAAAACACTTTTCAATATCAAGTCAATTTTGCCACCAGTGGCCTATCAACTGAATCATCCAAGAGTCCATACTCTTCCCAAAAACTTGTGATCATACAATCACTTTTTAGATGGCTAAAACGACATAAAGGCTATGTTATACTTGTCTTAGATATTTAAGGTTGTTTTTTTTTTCTTGTAAGTCATTTTTCTGTGTAATGAAATGCTGAAAAGCTGGCATATATGTTAAAAACTGTACTGTCCAATACAGCAGCCACCGCCCACATATGGCTGCTGAGCACTTGAAATAGGTCTAGTCAAAATGAAGATGTGCTGTAAATGTAAATATACATGGTATTTCAAAACGTTAGCGTGAAAAATCAAATGGAAACGATCTCATTAATAATTTATATTGGCTACATGTTAACATGATACGGCGGATGTATTGGGGAAAACGAGAGATTTTCTTAAAATTAAATTTACGTTTTCTCAACGCGGCACCTAGAAAATTCAAAGTCACGTATGTGGTGTGCGGAACCTTCCTATTTGACAGTCCCCGTCTCCCGTTTTGCGCTCCCCCCTCAAGCAAGTGATATGGTACATGCAAGTTAAATTAGTGAATTCCGGCATCGGGGAATTGCAGAATGAATACGGGGTAGGAGAGGAGGGCCACAGCAATGCACTCCCCTAGGGGGCACCACTCGCATCCCAGGCTGTGAAGAGTGACCACTGGAGCTTTACAGTATTCTGTGTGCACGGCTCTGTATTATATGCTGTATAATCCATCGTCCCTACATAATCAGGAATCCCTTCCAGAACATCCCTGAGGCAACCGCATACATCTTCAACACTTTACACACTTTGCCAAAACATATACAAAATAATGAGATGCAAATGTATAAAGTGAGGTCTACCCCAGTACTCCAGACTGGGAGGATGGAAAATAGAGCTGATCATATTATACAATTCTAATAGGATACAGAAGATAGCCAGAGCAATTCAAAGTATGCAGTCCCCGATATACACTGGGATGCGGCGTTCTCAAGAAGACGGTTTTCTTCCTGGAGACTAGAGGCATTTTTCAGAGGGTAGCATCCACGTTAATTACAAAATGCACCCGCCTCTCTCTTCCAAGGGAGAAAAGCCTGTTGTTGCATCTGTAATGTAGCTTTAGTTTCTGATGCCAAAAATGATTCAGTAAACACAGTTATGTTATGGTATACTATTTCTTATTCAGCACTCAAATTAATCTCAAGGCAGCGCTGGCATTAATTCAATTTGACGCCTGTACTTAGGATTTCACATAGGTGCCTTCATCCAATTCTTCTTTGCAACTAATAAAATCTTAATTCATGGTAATATATTTATTTCTAGTTCAGTTCATGTTAAGGAGTGCAGTGCTTTACAGAAAACTAATTAATATCAATCATATATTATAACACTTTTAATGGTTCAGAGGAAAACCCTACACTGGGGGAAAGATTAGATGAACCGAGGGGTCTGAGCCCATCCTATTTACTCTATTTTTAGGATTTGAGGAAAAGATACCAAGCATCATTTCAAATATTAATTTAAGTGAAGGTGTGCATCATGGGAAAGCCGGGAATTAAGAACTCGGGTTCTGATCCCTAATAGGACATTGATTTGATGTGGCCCAAGAATGTAATTCACACTCTCAGAGACTCCGTTTTCCACCTATTTTGTGTAATAGCCATATAATTTGCAAGTTGGTAAAGATATTCAAATTGAGATGCATGGCACTATTAAAATAATGAACAACTTCACTAATAGAGAGCCTTCTGCAATTGTTGTTAACAATTCTATTTTTATGTAATGTTTGAGTAATGTTGATAGCATCATATTTTCTGGGATTGGACATATAGTCAGCGGGATAGTGCAAGCGTGAGTCCTCACTGTGACATAAACGGGGCCCCCCGGAGTTGTGCAGTGCAGTGGCCCTCACATTTCCTTAGAGAACAACATTTAAAAGGCCTAATTCCTCCCCCCCGCCCCCCGCCAGGCACAAAAAGCTGGAACGGTGACTATCCAACTTTTTGAAAAAAAAAAAAATTAAATAATAATAATGCAATAGGTCCCTTGAAATGCATGGTCATAATATTTAGTCTTCCCAAATTAGGCAGTAAGCATTTCATTCATTCAACAATTTCTCCATATTGACATTCTACCATCAAGGGAAAAAAAAAAGCACATACTATTCTGTTTTCTCTCTCTCTCTCTCTCTCTCTCTCTCTCTCTCTTTTTGCCTCTTTAGAAATCTACACATAAAACCTCCAAATCTGATCCCCATATAATTTTTAAAATCCTGATCATTAGAAATAAAACAAAAGCCCGAACACCGGCAGCATACTGGCTTCTGGTGCGATACTCACTGTCAAAACTGAATCCATAGATGACAACCCCAAGACGTATGTCATTCATTTCACTGCAGTGCAAATACTTGTATTGCAAGCTGAGGGAACACTCACGACAGGGGCCTCCGCAGGCTACTTTTAATTCACAAGGGCACGGTGACGTGGGAGGGCACCTCAGAGTCACTGTTCAATGAACTCCACAATAGGGCACAAATCTGAAACCCAATCTTAGGCAGATATGGACGTAAGAGCAAACATATACAGTATCATGTGCTTTCCAACAGCCCTGTGTCTCGAGGGAGCTCTCTGACATCAGCAGTTGAGACAGGTGGTTCCCTTTCCAACTGTGGAAAATAAAACCCTAGTGCAGAGGCACTAAGTAAATATAGCTGTACTGTAATCTTTCCTTGGGGCGCTCTCCCTGTGATTTCTGTCCTGTGATGATACTTTATCCAATGAACCCATCCAGGACATTCTTCGATACTAATAACGGACCGCACATTTGCGAACTGGCTGAAGCTGGCATTGAAGCTACTGAGCGAGGATTCTGTTTGCTGCCCCCGTTGGTCCGACGGAGGTTTTCCTCCTCTCATTTATTCAAAATAGATTGTCAAGTGGCTGCCCAACCCCTCTGCGGGGATATGTCACCCTTTGTCCCCTGGTACTAACACGACCCAACAAAATGACAGACAAAAGTCAGATGGTCTTAAAATCACATGCAGAGAGCAGGTCAATACCAACCGTATCCAGTTTGGGTCTGAGAACTAAAATCAGCTGAGACGTACTAAGCCCTCTGTGGCCACAGCTATTTGCTTTTGCATTTAGGAATTACTAGCAGAAGGGCACCCTGTAACGTGTGTGTAAAATTACTTAATTCAACTTCTATTTCCCTTTCTGAACGTAGATACTTTTACACTCTGACAGCCGCTGGCTCTTAAAGCATTCTCCTTTTTGTTGTATCTCCTTGGAAACACAAATCTTGTTCCCTGGCGGCAGCAGCCCTCAGTGCCGTACCACATGCCCAAACTCGTTCTCCCTCACAGCTTTAATTCACAGTAAGTGGCACGAAAGGAGGTCAACCCTTCTCAAAAAACACTCGGAGTTCTTTTCGACTTCAGAATCTATTTTGAAAAAGCCACACTCCCTGCTACGTAAAGAGCGGCTTCCCATTTTGAAATTCTGGCTATAACTGCTGACGACTTATGGAATGGTCCGCAAAGGGGCAAACACAGGCCGACGGTCACAGTTTCAACCCTTGATCACAATTCTCTTAGAGAATTCAGGAAACTGTGAGACACGCAAGTCGGCCGCTGCCATCCCCTCCTTACCCCCAAATAACCCTTTTGCCTGGAAACTGCTCAACGGCACACATACATGTTATAGCTTTCTTTTCCCGAGGTGTTCATTGCATGCTTAACTCAATAATGCCATCTTAATCCCTAAAGTTTCCATGGTAACCTACCACTGTAATAAACAAGTCTGAAGAATGAGAAACCAAGCAAGGTACTCCCGTTTCCCCCGTCCTCCTTCAACTTTAAAGAATAGGGTCTTCTCTAATGCTCTAAGCATCATGGGTCATAGCTACTTGAGCTGGAGTAAAAATAATAGCAATAAAGCAATGATATCCAACATTCGGTGAATATGTGCCAGCCACTGTGCCGAGTAGTTAGGTAGAATATCTCCTTGACTTCTTACGCCACCACTAGGAGCAAGTACTCCTATTACGCCGACTCTAGGGTAAGTCTGCGGAAGCCTAGAGAGATTAGGTGACTCTTCCCAAGACAAAAAGCTGGTTTGTGGGCGACATGAGACCTGAAGTTAGTCTCGTCTGATTTCCAAAGTTTTTGTTTGTGCCCAATAATCACATGACTTCAACATCTAGGAGTCTCCCTACAAATCAGAAGGGGAACCACAGCCTCCGATTCCAATGGAAAGTAAAAACACCACACACATGTCGCCAAAACAACCAGGGCAACTAAGGAAATCATGACTCAAACAGGAACGGCCAATACATGGCTGCTCTGGTCAAAAGAGGCTGTACTACAGGGGTCTTTGAATGTGACCTGTCATATCATTTAAGAGAATGCACCTTTCTTTAGGAGCGCCTGGGTGGCACAGTTGGTTGGTTAAGCATCTGACTTCAGCTCAGGTCACGATTGCTCAGTTGGCGGGTTGGAGCCCCATATCGGGTTCTGTGCTGACAGCTCGGAGCCTGGAGCCTGCTTCAGATTCTGTGTCTCCCTCTCTCTGCCCCTCTCCCGCTCATGCTCTGTCGCTTTCTCTCTCTCAAAAGATGAACAAACATTAGTAATTTTTTAAAATAAAAGAATCCACCTTTCTTTGTAGACCAATCTCTAAAGGTAAAAAAAGTTAAAATTGGGGTGTCTGATTCAGATCACCTACGAGCACTCTCAGAGGAAAAGAAGCCTTTACATAATGCCACATCTCCCCCTAAATGAAATTGAGATTCCTTTTGAAGATGGCAATTGCAAACAAAGGCCAGATTACAACATATCTGAAGACCACACGGCAAAACGTATTACAAAAATGTTTCCCATGCTACAAATGTATTTCCATGCAAGTCTATCCCATGGAGTACATATATTAGGTTTATCTGACTCTAGACGAGAACTCAACAAACAGACTTTAACCTTGACTCTTAGTATTAACAACTGAATCAACTTCTAATATATATTTTATAGCTTTTGGTTGGAAGTATGATCAAATATGAAAGGTCACGTGAGTTAGAGCCATTCAAAACTCACCATGGTACAAGTTTTTGGAAAGCGGGGCTGAAATATGTGGTTTTCTAACCTCCTCTGATTTCGGGAATAGAAATAAACTCCAATGAACATGTTTCAAAAAAAAAACTTTGAGAACCTTGTGGCTCTGATCTTGAAACAGTTATAACTAAGGTCCAAAGTACTTGGGTCCTGTGGCAGGCTAAAGGGCCATCATTCAATAGGGCAGGTTCCAAAGTGAATGGCCCAGAATACAAAGCCAGAATAGGGGCGCCTGGGTGGCGCAGTCGGTTAAGCGTCCGACTTCAGCCAGGTCACGATCTCGCGGTCCGTGAGTTCGAGCCCCGCGTCGGGCTCTGGGCTGACGGCTCGGAGCCTGGAGCCTGTTTCCGATTCTGTGTCTCCCTCTCTCTCTGCCCCTCCCCCGTTCATGCTCTGTCTCTCTCTGTCCCCAAAAAAATAAATAAACTTTAAAAGAAAAAAAAAAAGCCAGAATAAGCCGCCTTCTCTGATACCCTCCCACCTTTTGGAACCTAGAAGAACAAAGGCAAACAGGAATGGCCTATGGCCATCTGGCGGGGTAGGCATGCCATTATTAATTCTGACATCCCCATTGTGACCAACATCACCACACCTAAAAGAATCAAAACCACACTGATGATTATTGAGTAGGAATGGAAGTTACATGCCTTTGAGGATGTGAATTCTGAGGTCTGGTCCAGAGGTTATAACATTAAAAGAAGAAACTCACTTTCCAAAAGAGCATTAAGCCAAGTCCACATTCATGATCCTTTTCTAGGTATGCAAATTATGCTGCTAAAACAAACCTGCAAAGCAGAATCAGAACTCTGATGGACACGGAATAAATACACTGGCTGGGGGGCTACGCACGTGGTGAACACGAACGAGGAACATGAACATAACTCTGAATACACTCTACCTCAATGAACATCCACCACGTCAGTCTCACCAGTTGAGCCACTGAATGTCTAAGTTGAGCCACTTAGAAAATGGGGAGAACACCCACCTCACTGGCTTATCATGCGGACCCAACAGGAAGAACTGAAGGGATATGAGGGAGGGCCTTGCCGAGAATGCCTTATCTGCAGGGGTGCTACACAAACGTCCCTTTCCTGCGTTGTTCACGGTGCTCAGCTCCAACTATTTATCTGCCCTCCCAGACTCTCCTTCTCTTCCAAGAGTTTGTTTGTTTGTTTGTTTTTTAATAAAATATATACAATAAGACTTCTGCACCTTTGACTCAGTCGGTTAAGTGCCGACTTCGGCTCAGGTCACGATCTCACAGTTCATGGGTTCAAGCTCTCCATCCGGCTCTGTGCTGACAGCTCAGAGCTTGGAGCTTGCTTCGAATTCTGTGTTTCCCTCTCTCTCTGCCCTTCCCCCACTCACGCTCTCTCTCTGTCTCCGTCTCTCTCTCTCTCTCTAAAATAAACACACATTACCAAAAAAAAAAAAAAAAAAAGACTTCTGAACCTTTCATTCCATGGAGTGGACATTGTGACTTACGAATACACAAACATGTGTGGGAAACAGGGCCCATCCCTCCCCTTCTGCTGGTGCCTTGCCCACGTATAGAGGGGAGAAGAAACACCAGCTCTGCTTGGAGCATAAAATCAGCCTCAATGAAATATTTAACGAGGCATTTTTATTTTTTTTTTAATTTTTTAATGTTTATTTATTTTTGAGACAGAGAGAGACACAGCATGAACGGGGGAGGGTCAGAGAGAGGGAGACACAGAACCTGAAGCAGGCTCCAGGCTCCAAGCTGTCAGCACAGAGCCCGACACGGGGCTGGAACTCACGGACTGTGAGATCATGACCTGAGCCGAAGTCAGATGCTCAACCGACTGAGCCACCCAGACGCCTCTAACAAGGCATTTTTAAAGATCAAAGATTCATGCGAAAGAAAAATCCTGAAAAACTTTGCAATGGGAAAAACGTTGACATTTGGACTTACTGCCAATGGTTAGTTACTGCAAGTTTGGGGAAATATATGAATAAAGATACAGTGCAAATTGCCACTACATGGATTTTCATTTTAATTTTTTTTAATGTTTATTTATTTTTGAGAGAAAGAGAGACAGAGACAGAGACAGAGCACGAGTGGGGTAGGGGCAGAGAGAGAGGGAGACACAGAATCTGAAGCAGGCTCCAGGCTCTGAGCTGTCAACACAGAACCCAACGGGGGAGCTGTGAGATCATGACCTGAGCAGAAGTCTGATGCTTAACTGACTGAACCACCCAGGTGTCCCCATGGAACTTTCTTTAAAAGAACCAGTGACAGACAATGTCTGCACTTTCCAACTCAAGCGTCTCTTCCGGTATTTAAAGACAAAATTATCAAGGACTAAATATGAAAAATCCAAATTTGGAAAACTCAAAAATACCTGAAATACAGTAATTTCCTACTTAGGAAAAACAAAACAATACAAAACAAAAACAAGGAAAACCTTAAAATCAGCCTATTCATATGCACCAAAGCTTTCTTTGAATATCCGCCTCATAAAATACTCTAGAAATGCCTACTATTTTAAAAAACTAATATAAATTCAACTGGTGACACAGGAGAAAAAAATGTATTCTCAAAATCTATATATTGTTTTTCTAACTATTATCTGAAACCAACACCACTCGAAAGAAAATACCATACTGCTTGGGCAATTATCCACAAAGAATCTATCTCTCTAATTCATGTCTACTGTTGTTATTTATAGTCTCAGACAGTAACCTTAGACTTGTCCAAAGGTGTGGAATGTACTTCCTTCTTGTCTGCATGGATTCTGCTTAGCTCATACTAACCGTTCACCGTCTTCCTAACTCGTGAAAGGTAAATAAAGCTGGCCCTAAAAATTAAAATTAAAAATCTTGGCTAAAAGTCTCCATTGGGGTCAAAGAACTACTTTAGCTCCACGAGGCCATGGCAAAGAGAAAGACACGCCTCACACCTCTCTCTACCCCTCTCCATGGGTATGGGAAAACACACACCTGTGAATGTGCAGAACACATGATAAGAGGACACGCAGCCAGCTGTTACTAGTCTGTAAATCAAGAAGAATCTATTACGTTCCAAAAGATGGTCCAGCAGGATGCCAGTTGCTGAACCTCTGTAAGATTTTATATCTTCCTGCCCTGAAAATGCTT
Organism: Lynx rufus; assembly: GCF_022079265.1. Classification (NCBI taxonomy): domain Eukaryota; kingdom Metazoa; phylum Chordata; class Mammalia; order Carnivora; family Felidae; genus Lynx; species Lynx rufus. The sequence goes on from NW_025814845.1 coordinate 15,995,901, forward strand.
GCATTCTAAGAGTAAGTGGAGACCAGATTCACAACCAACCTGCCCACATGTGAACAGAACAATAGCACGTGTGTTGAGGGAGAAAAGATGGGAATTGTGTGAGGTTTGAAACAGATCTCATGAACCTTATAAACAGCCTAGAATGAGCTAGTCACGCCCTATGAAGGCTTTGAAAGGCCCCCGCCCCATACGTAGTCCAGTGTAAAAACTAGACTCATTACCCAATTAGGTACAGATAGGGAAGCCCAGAAGAGTTCTAATCTTTGTCCTAATAGCTGCTTCAATAATTACATTAAATGATCAAATATAATAGTCTTTCAAAGGAAAAATTTTGGTGCCCCTGATGGGTGCCCTGCTTTGCTGGAGGCTCTACTCGCTAGTTTAGTGTAATATTGGGCAGTCCTCTGTAGATACCAACATACCAAGAAAGAAAACCAAAGATGTGGTTTGCCAGGACCTTGCCCATCCATTCTTGGACCTTCCAATAAAAATTCTGGGGTCCCAAGGATTGCGAGAAACATACTTGACTGGAAAAGACCACGTGGGTCTTTCTAGCTTTGGGGGGTGACTGCTAGGCCCCTAAAAGGAGAAGAGGCAGAAGGAGGAAGGGTAATGAGGGAAAGACAGTACTGTCTTTAAGACCTACTTGGGGGTAGAACCAGGTCCTGAGACTTCCTGACTTGTTGAAATGGGTCAACATGGACCTCTAGCAAATGGAGATGACACAACCATCCTCAGGGAGAATGGAAGGATCTGATACGTAGCTTGGCACCTGGTAGATATTTGGTAAATGCTGGTTTTCCTCAAGACTAAGGGGACTAGAAAATAAAAAGCCCTGGTGCGAAATGATGAATCATACGAGGTCCAGTGTTAGCTGCTGAGGGAAATACAAAGAAATATGAATGGTAGCAAGAGCCGAGATTTGGCTCTCAACTAGGGGGTGGGAGGCCGCCACTTATGTGGTATTATTGAAGATCGGTCTTAAACTCAGCAGATTCCAGGAGGTCATCAGAAGACCAGAGATACAAAATCAAAGGTAGTTTAAAATGGCAGAAGGTGATTTTTTTTTTTAAAGTACAGTCCAATGTATGTGGCCCACCATGTATCCACCACTCTTCCAAGTGTCTCATGAAATGGGATCTATTGTTGTCTTCTGCTTTCTTGTTTTTAGATGCAGAAACAGGCACGGAGAGTTAAGTAACATACCCAAGGCTACACATATAATAAGGGGTAAGGTGTGGACTTGAACCCAGGGTGCCTGGTTTTGGAGTACATGCCCTTAACCCCTCCACTAAGCTGCTTCCCACCGCCATCTCATGCAGTTCTGAATCTTTACTAACTAAAGTCGAGTGAAACATTACAACAACATAGTTCAATTAGATTTGGCTCCTGGTCTCTCACAGAGCCCACAGTTTAATAGCGATTCTGCAACTTATGAGTCTGAAGCAACAGAACCAACTGTAGGACCCAGTGAGTAAAACACAAACAGAGAACCCCAGGCTGCCTGGAAGAGCGTGGGAGAGGAGAAGGAGGCGTTATGAGAACAGAGCCCTTCTCCTTTCTTCCATTCTTTGAAATCATTCTGTGTGTGCCCAGCAGGGTGTAGGGAACCACTCAGTGGAAATAATTGCCTTTGTCATCTTTGGATTCTTGAGATAATGATGTTTTCTACTGATCTTACTCAAGGATATTAATAAAATACAATATATCCTCCCAAGGAGTTTACGATCTTGTGGGCACAGAGACATGGATGGATTCAAAAGATTCTGGTACGAGTTCACTTGGTCCGCAGTGATGACCTGAAATCTCCAGATGGGAGCCATGGTAAACAAGAAGAATCCTGATGTAGGGGCGCCTGGGTGGCTCAGTCAGTTAAGCATCAGACTCTTGATTTTGGCTCAGGTCATGATCTCACATTCATGGGATTGAGCCCTATGTCTATTGGGATTCTCTCTCACCTCTCTCTCTGCTCTTCCTCTGTTTTCTCTCTCTCTCTCCCTCACTCTCAATAAATCAATCAACCAATCAATCAATAAAAAGAATCCTGATATAATCAAACCAAATTCTGAGAGTTACCTGATGATCTTCCTAGTGGACTACTGGTCTGACAGTATCTGCTATTCACTGTAGATAAACTGAGATCAATGACCATGAACTTAACCAGAAACACATCTTAAATTATAATTAGTTAATAACTTTCCAACTGGACAAAAAATTGACAGTGCTTACCACGGATTGGAGAAATTATGATACATGAAGAGCGATTATTTCGTCAAGAAATATATACTAAAATGTATTTTGATAGCTTCTAAAAAGCACCTATTTTTAAAGAAATGGAATCCCACAGGCTGTTCAGGAACTTCATGGTCCCAAACATAACCGATTACAAAATGACAAATCACAAAGTGGAAGATTAAACCATATGGAGGTCATTAGGATTAGATTGAAAAGATACCCAGTTGGAGAAACTAGTTTTTTAAGTAGGAAAATGTCTAAGAAAGGGTATTTACAGAGAGAAAGAGAGAATTCCAGGTGAAGAGATGGTGTTTTCAGAAGTGTATTCTTGGTTTACTAGGTCAGGTGGAAAGGCATCAAGGTACAGGGCAGAGCCTTATTCCCTCTACTCTGACGATGACGTTGGCTCATAGCCACATGGCCCAAAGAAAGGTATGGAGGCTCTCTGTGCCTTAGTTTCCTTATCTGTAAAATAGGGCTCACTGTGCCCGTTTGTTAGATCCTATTAGGATTCTATAAGCATAATAAAAGATAATACACATGATTGTTTATGTGTCAACTTGGCTGGGCTATGGTGCCTATTGTTTGTTCAAACACTAATTTACAGTTGTTGTAAAGGTCTTTTCTGTAAATGTAATTAATACATACAATCAGTTGACTTCAAGTAAAGCAGATGATCCTCCATAATGTGGGTGGGCCTCATCCAATCAGTTGAAGATCATACAACTAAAAACAGAGGATGCCCTAAGAAGAGATTTTGCCTCAAGACTGTAACTAGAAATCTTGCCTGAGTTACCGGCCACCTAGCCTGCCCTATAGATATATAGATTTCAGTCTTGCCAGCCCTCAAAATTGCATGAGCCAATTTCTCAAAGTTTCTCTCTCTCTCTCTCTCTCTCTCTCTGTCTGTCTCTCTCTCTCTCTGTCTCTCTCTCTCTCTCTCTCTCTCTCCCTCTCTCCCACATTCCCATGTAATAAATAAACATATAAAATGTAGCCCTTCATTTTAGTAGTTGTAACCCCAGGACTTTATTTAAAAATAAATGTAGGACTCTTCAAAGAGAGGAAGTGCAAATAAAATGAGGCTTCAAGATGTTTTAGAACATAATCTCCACGAAGACAGGGCAATTGATTTGTTCACAATTCTGTTCATTGGTCTAAAATGGTGACTGGACCACTGAAGATGTGCTAACAGTGAGCGAATGCTAGAATTCTATAGCTGTGTAGAGAAAGGCAGCAAAGTCTCTCCTGTTACTTAGTATCAACCCAAATGATTTTTCCTCAGAGCTAATAAAGCATCGTGTAGAAGGCAAGTATTTCCATCCATCTCTCCACCCACCCGTCCACAACACACGCACTACTGCTTTCTACAGGCTGTGCCAGGCTTTGGACTGTGAAGACAAAGAAAACAGAAGTCTTGTCTTTGGAGCACCGTAGCCTAGTAAGTGAGCAGATGAATAAACAAGCACAATTATATTAGTAGAATATACTGGAGTAATAATGCAGGAGGTGTTAAGGGACCTCGGAGAATGGACACCTAACTTCTTCTGGAAGGGATTCATTCATTCACCCATGCAGGCATTCATTTCCAAAATGAATCTTTACGGAGGCAAACTCTGTGCCAGCGTGGTGCTTTATTTACCCTGGCCATAATCAGATAGCATAATAAATAATATTAATAAATCTTAGATTTTTTTAAAGTTTATTTATTTATTTTGAGAGAGACAGAGACAGCACGCGTCGGGGAGGAGCACAGAGAGGGAGAGAGAGAGAGAATCCCAAGCAGGCTTTGTGCGCTGACAGCGCAAAGCTCAACGCAGGGCTCGGACCCACGAAGCCGTGAGATCGTGACCTGAGCCGAAACCAAAAGTCAGATGCTCAAACAACTGAGCCACCCGGGAGCCCCAATAATGGCCAGATTTTATTGAGTGTTTACTATGTTTCAGGCATTGGTCTAAACCCTTTGCATTTGTTTACTGCTTCTCTTTGTACCACTGGAGAAAAGGGTATGCATTTTCCATATCCTCTTCTATAAGACAATCACACAGGCACAAATTCTCATATTTACTCCTCAAAGAATGACTGATCACCCACCATCTAAAAGGCACACTGTTGGGCACAAATTCGAACAACACGTTACCTCTGCCCTTAAATTTACTGAAAGAGACAGACATACTAACAACCACAATTTCAGACCGTATGACTCCCACAGTCTCTCCCACGCCCTGTCATAGCATAGGCCTGCCATCTCCAAAACTTCCCGAAAACTTGAAAATGTGATTTTCAACAACCAATAGAAATGTGTTGAGAGTCTCCCGTACTCTTACCAGGAAAATAACCAAAAGCAAATACTGTTAACATGCAAGAGAGAGCTTCCAAATTATACTTGAGAACTAAGCTCTTTCTGTGTGCGTGTGACCAAGGAATAGATGACTACAGGTCAGCATGGCCTGTGCGTGGCTCACACAGATACCTAGGTTATCAGCCAATGCGAGTGTTTTCTATTACCTCGCAGGCACTACCACTAGCATAATGCATTGTCCTCAAGACCTCAATGCTTGAAACTGTGAGCACTGCAACAGAAGATGCTGATATAAATATCATGCATTATTGATAAATAGCATGAATTTGTCATCAATTAACAGCAACCATAGGCTGCAACGATTCTAAGTGGAACCTTATAAATAACTGTAGTTTTAATTACTTGAGAAAACTACAACATCCATCAACATTCATCGCTCCTGCTGAGGACTACCATGGTCCTAGAAGTTCTACAGTCACTGAAAATGTTTACAGCAATGAAAGAGTAAAGATTTCTGCACCTTAGAAAAAAGAAAAAAAAAAGCCAATTCTATCCAGGAATCACAAATCTGGACTTTCTTGAAAGTGAAAATTAGGAGAGAGAGAGAAAGAGAGAGGGGTGGGGGGGAGAATGTGTACGTGTGTGTGCATGCGATGCACATGGGGAAGAAACCAATAAAGGAAAGGAAACAGTTTCCAATCAAATCAAAGATGAGATTATCCAACAGTCAATATGGGTAAAAACAAGGAGATACTCCTTTGGGTTAAAGGAAAATGGGCTGTTTACTCTCTTTTGTACTCTTCACTGAATCCATTCTTCTTTTTCTTCTTCTTTTTTTTTTTTTTTTTTGATGTTTAAAATGTGTATCTTATCTATTTCCAAAAATGAGATTCTGGATTCCATACAAAGTTAGACACATTAAAACAAGACAATAAGAATGAAAACCAGATCAAATCAGGTTAAAAAGAGCAAGGAAGCAAATGCTCATATATAGTTGGAATGCCTTACTTTTTTTGTAACTGAGTTCTGAATTTAGCTCTGAGTTTCCTGGCTGTTTTGACAAAACTCAAAATGTGTTGGGTTAAATAAATATTCATTAGTTAACAAAAGGAAACAGGACTTCCCTGACCTCTCTAGTCCCACTGTAACCCCACCTCTATTCCCGGGGCCCATCCATCAGTATCCGTATTCTGCCTGTATTTTTTCTCCATAGTATGTGTCAATTTTCTAAATTCTATATCTTTTGCTTATTTTCTGTCCCCTTCCACTGGAATGTAAGGCTCATAAGCAGCCCTATAAATACAGAGAACAAACTAGTGGCTTTCAGAGGGGAGGAGGTGGGGGATGGGCACAATGGGAGAAGGGGAGTGGAAGATCCAGGCTTCTGGTCATGGAACGAAGGTCATGGGAATAAAAAGCACAACACAGGGAATACAGTCCGTGGTATTGTCACAGTGCTGTATGGTGACAGATGACAGCCACCCTTGTGGCAAGCATAGCACAATGTCTAGAGGTGTCAAATGATTATGTTGTACCCCTGAAACTAATGTGACATTGTGCATCAACTATACTTCAACTAAATGAAAAGGCAAGAGAAAACAAAAAAAAAGATGTAAGGCTCACGAGGAAAGGATTCCTCGTTTTTTTGTTTACTATTTCGTCTGGGCTTGCCACAGAGCTCACCTTAATAAAGATTCGCTGGAGAAATGAATGCATGAATGAATGAATGGATCCCTTCCAGAAAAGGTTAGGTGTCTGTTCTCTGAGCCATATAAATGCAATCAAGAATGATTTTATTTTCAATACCGAATTCCAGTAGACATTTACCAGGAAGAGCCCTAAACAAATTACACCAGGCTATAAGGCTATGTTGGGGTGGGGAGATAATGGCCTAACAATCCATAATGAGCATTAAATAAAAGGCACATGCAAACGTGCAGTGACAAGGGAACAAAATTTGAAACCAGAAGAGCTAAATTCGGCTAACAAGGCCACGTCCTCCCACCCTGTGCCTCCTATCAAGTGGCATGGCATAATTGTGAAGCACACAGATCCTGGAGCCAGCCAACCCGGTTTTAAATCCTGGCTCTACATGCTCATAAGCTGTGTGACCTTTGACAACTGACTTAACCTCTCTGGGCCTACAGTTTCTTCATCTGCAAGATGTAGACAATGATAAAACTTACCTTAAGGGATTACTGTGAGAATTCAATGAGTTTATATGTGTAAATCAGTCAGAACATAGCCTGGCACAGAGTAAAACTAAGTAGTGGCAGTTAATTTGAACTTGTGTTGTAAAACAAGGCTTACAACTACCTTTGGTGTAGCCATAAGGATTAAGTGGTCTTAACATATGCTAATGTGCTAATGTTTCTTAGTGGATGATTTATTTTTTATTTTCATGAAAGTAGCATATGTTCATCATAAGTTTTTCAGAAAATGCCGAAAGATGGAAAAGAGATATAAAAATCCCCTATATCCCGGTAAACACTGCCACCCACAATTAGCCTTTTCTTGTGTAAACTTCCAGATGTCTTTCTAGGCCATATCTACACGTGGATATATGTGTGTTTGTGAAAATACAATTTTTAAACAGAGCTAGATACATTTAATATATTGCTCTGAAACCTGCTTTAAAAAACAACTTACCATGGGTGTTATCTGATATCAGCAAATAAAGATCTACATTATTCCATATAATAGCTGCCTAGTATTCCACTGTATGCAAGTGCCTTGATTTATTTAGCCAATACTCCATTCACAGACAGTTAGGTTGTTTCCAATTTGTGAAAGTGCTCTGTAAACTACGAAGTAATATACAAATGTTAGCTATCATCACCATTATTTTTAAAATAAATATCTAGACATCTCCATTAAACTCCTGAAAGGTCTTCCTTCACTGTTTCTTTAACCCCCTGGAAATGATGCTTCGATCTAATTGTATTCACACCATCATTCAACAAGCATGATGTTTAGGGATGCCACATCTGAACAGGAAAAACATGAACTACTGAATCAGAACTGGGGGAAGGTGTTGGGGAACATTCCCAAGGGCCTCATTCTCGGTGCAAAGACTGTGTATCTTTTCCGGGCAAAGGCCACCGGGCTCCCTCTCCTTTGCTCATAGACTGATATCACTCACTGATGGCCACCCCTTTCAGAATCTGCTCATGACCTCGGAATCTTTTTTGACAATGCACTCCCAAGCAACCATTATGAAACAGTCAGAACAGGCAGGAGAGATGAAATGTATCTGCTAACCCCATGTGGAGGACATAAGGAATGAAAGCAGTGATACCTGCTTACTGAGAACTTACGGAGTAGTTACCACGTAAGGTACACGTCTTGTAAATCCAACCCTTCTTCGTGGCCTCTTTTCTCTAGTAAAATGCCACGTAAGAGTGGATGCTTAATAAATGTTCACGTATGGGTAAGCCGTTTAAAAAATATCTGAAGTTCTTGCTCTTGTGAATTTTATAATCTTGTTGGTTAACAACAGAAATTAAAATACAAGTGCCAATGGAGTCTCTGAAAATAAAACCTGCCATGTTACTTCTCATGGGATGTGGTTGGGTAGGACATCCAAATGCAGGAAGACAAGTAATTTTGAGTTGCTACTCTTTTTTTTTTACAATAAATTTTTCTCTATTAATTAATGTTGTGACTTAGAGCAAATGTGCATGGCAGGAAACAGAGGGCCCTGCTGATACGAATTTTACAGAAGAAGGTGGTTTGTGCATTGAGATATATTACAGATATACTAGTTCCTGGCTCAGGTCCCAGCATGAGTTGGATGGATTCAGCTTATAAAACTGCGGCCTCTCACCTCTTCAAGGCTACAATTAACTTCTCTGTGAGTTTCATTCATTCAACAAATATTTACTGCACGCCCAAAATGTACCAGGCACTGCAAAAAGCACTAGACCTAGAGAGAGCCGACATGCCAAAAAATAACTTAAATTCAAATAGATTATACGCAAACGTTGCGGGTCTCTTAACGATGGCTCATCCTGGCCAATATTCCTCGTGATTATCAATGGTAAAACTTATACATTTTTATCTTCCGATATTAAAATAGTAACTCATCGCACTACCAGAAATATCTGTTCATCCAAACATGGAGGTTAGCAAACATATTTCATCATTTGCTGCCCTGCCTGGTCCAACTACTTCAAAATAGCTGCCAGAATTTCATTGTCTAAAAAATATTCAGCTATGTCTGGGTTCTGGGAAAAAAAAAAAAAAGTTCTGCAATCGATGACTGATGTCTGCCACGAACAGAGAAGGGGGCAAGTGGCCCGCATGTCAAGTATCTGCCATTCCTTTTCCATATATCTCCCACTGACCTTGCTCCTCTGTCCTGCGCTGTTCTTTCTGAATAACTCTCTTCTACTGGTTCTTTGCGAGTTATCTGAAGACCCATCTATTTTGTAAACCATGAGCAAAGGCAATAATGAGTGTTGCCCCATCCCCACTGCACCATCTAGCACTTGACTGTATGTCCGGCTTCACCCTTCTCTGATTCCTTCATTTAGATAGGTCTTGCTTTTAAAACTGTTTTATTTTAGGGGCGCCTGGGCGGCTCAGTCGGTTGAGCGACCGGCTTCGGCTCGGGTCATGATCTCACGGTTCGTGGGTTCGAGCCCCGCGTCGGGCTCTGTGCTGACAGCTCAGAGCCTGCAGCCTGTTTCAGATTCTGTGTCTCCCTCTCTCTCTGCCCCTCCCCCACTCGTGCTCTCTCTCCCTCTGTCTCAAAAATAAATAAAACTTAAAAAAAAATTTTTTTTAAACTTTTATTTTAATGTTTGTTTATTTTTGAGAGAGACAGAGAGAGACAGAAAAAGAGCATGAGGTAGGGAGGAGTAGAGAGAGAGGGAGACACAGAATCCGAAGCAGTCTCCAGGCTCTGAGCTGTCAGCCCAGAGCCTGACGTGGGGCTCGAACTCACGGGATCACGACCTGATCCGAAGTTGGATGCTCAACAGACTGGGCCACCCAGGCGCCCCATGATATGCCTTGTTTTCAAAAGCAAAACCATAAAGCTCCTTGAGGGCAGTAACCCTTTATCCTCACCCTACGACACTAAGCACAATGCTAGCTGTATCACAAGTGTTCTACAAATACTTTTTGTATCATCGCACGGGGAAAGAATCGGCCTCAGAGCTCTGAAAGCACGGCTTCATAAACATGAACAAATGTTTGTCTTCACTTACCTACGTACACAACTTTGTCTTAATTTATGTCACTCTTTTGGGCCTCAGTTCCCCCATCTTTAAAATAGAGAGATGGCAAGAGAAAATCCCGAAGGTCCCGCATCAACCTAGCATTGGATGATTCTACGTATCTTAGAAGATACTGTGCTTCGAAGGGAGCCTCTGCAGTTTGGAATATCTCATTTCATCCAGTGGAATAAGAGTTGTTTTTTTTTTTTTTTCTTCAAAAAAAAAAAGTGAATTGTGAGTCCTCTTGAGAGACTGTTGAGATTCCTGCACTCTCTCATTCTAAGTTCCCAATAAATGAATGGTGATTCTCTCCTCCTGCTTCAGCCCTTTAAAAAGCCCACCCTCTTACTAACAGAAAATAGGATTTGAGTGATGGCCCTCCCGCTAATTGGTCAGGGGCCCTAGATAAAATATTGTTATTGACAGAACGTTCTCCCTTTTCACGCGCTGAATAAGTGGCTTTGCAGCACACATAGATAGAGACTAAACGGAGGACAAAGAAAAAGCCCCTGGAATGTGGGTCTGATTGGAAGAATCAAGGCAGCACTGCCAGGTTCTTGCTCATAAGAGACCCTGCTAAGAGGATAAAACGGAAGCCAGCAACATATTCAGCAAGACAATGAGAAGACAAAAGCAAGAATCACCAGTGGTGGGTGAGAGGTTGAGATGAGAGTGAGATTCCAAACGTCTGACTTGCCCTGTGTGACCCCCGAGTTCCACAGAAGATCAAATGTAAATGAAATCATTTTAGAGACTATAATTTTTAACTCAGCCAGAAGAGTGATATGCATAAAGAAACCCCATCACAATCTGTGAAAAACCATCTATTGATTTTAACAGATAAAACATAAAATGTTCAGAGGAGCATCATAAATATAATGGTCTGGGTTAACATCAAGTGCAGACAAGCTTCTATCGGTGGGGCCGTATTCTGCCGCGGCAGGTGACGAACTCGGTGATCTATCGGCCCTTTCACCTAGAGAGGAGCCTCTGGCTACTAGAACTTGATCTATCTAAAGTTGGAAGAAAAAAAAAAAAAAGGTGGAGCCAAGGTTAGTGTCTGTTATTCGTCGTCATAACGGTGATTTGTTTATGTAGTATGGTCAAGCTTTCAGTCTGCCATCCCCGAGCACTAAACTCGAGTGCAGAAATCACTTCGTGGCCAGCAGCTTGGCAACGCGTTGAGGGACATGGAGCCCACGAGGGGCGCAAGCAATGCCTCCTGCCCCTGGGTAACTCGACTCCCGTGTAAATGTCACAACCCTTTGGCTTCAGTAACCCGTGGATAAACCAAAGCTCCATCTGCCCTGAAATCGTAAGCTTGTCAAGGCCAGATGTTGAAATTACTCTTCTTGTCTTTTCCTCTTCCCACACCAACTTTCCTCCTCCCAACTGTCCAATCCCAACCCTCACTGGCCCCTGGGAAGGGAAATTTGGGGAAAGTTCTGCTGGACTTCTTTTATGGGCTCTCCCCTATCCTACGATGTCATCATTCAGCTCCTAGAACCCCCCCTTCCTGTTTGTCCTGCTATTGAAATGACCAGAGCCAGGCCAGACTCAGGTTTCTGTTTGGGGAAAAAACAAAGAGGTTCCTCCAACTCCTCAAACCAGTCCCAGCTCTGGGGAGCCTACCCCGGCCAGAGCCAGAACTCTATCCCAGCCACACCACCCAGCCTGGGCTTGCCCACCAAGTAAACAGCAAGGAGCCAGGAGGGCACAGCCCAGGAAGCTAGGAGGTTCTTCTAGAAAAGGGACCATTGAGTTCCCCACAGCACCCACCCACCCCCTTCCTACCACCCGTCTCAAAGGGAAAGGAGTGGGTTACACCACTTTGAGCACCGGGCAAAGGGACAATTCCTCTCTCTCCCACTGTCACATTCTTCTGAGGAATGGGGCTGACTTTGATTCTTCAGATTACATTCACAATTAAACTCTTCAAGACTTTGTACTCTGGGAAAAGAGTAAACAACCCAACTCTTGTCCTCAGATAACCAACTGTGTGTGTGTGTGTGTGTGTGTGTGTGTGTGTGTGTGTGTGTGTTGGGGCAGCACAGAGTGGAAGGAATTGAATGGAATGAGAAGGGATTCTTTAACTTCTGAGAAAGTCACCACAAAGAGAAGCACATGTGAGTGAAACACCTTGTAATTTAAAACTATGTTTCCCCCGGCTTCTCCAGCTTTCAGCCTGAGCCAGGCCAGGCGTGGGATTTGATTTGGTTGCCCTTATGGTTAACAAACGCACTACACTACATGGCAGAATCCGGGGTGCCAGGCAGCTCCTCTTGTAAAGCCCCCGGGCACGCTGAACACCATTTTGCTTGACATTTCACTGGCGACAACAGAACCTTCTGAAAGCACTCAGATTCCACCAAGCACAGGCAGGTGGCTGGGGAGGGGTTAACAAGATAAGCACACTTTGTGTGGGGCTCTTGTGGAATTCTTTTGTAAAAGGCACGTAGAGCCTACTGAATGCAAGCGAAATTTTACCGGTGCAAATTTTGTGGATTAGTTGGGAGGAAAAGTTATTTGGACTCCGCTTTCAAAGGAAGCTCAGCCTGAAAGGGAAAATAATAATATGTCTGTGGCTTCAAGGAAAACATGCATTCACCTAAATGGAATGCCTCTGCTGGTCCCCAAATTATAATGTACCGCCAGTAACGTTAGAGAACACTTCCTACGTGTTTGAGCCTTCCTCATTACGCATCAGCAAGAAGTAATATCATCCATTCATGCCACAAATAGAGTATCCACAATGATGGTGAAGTGTTCCAGCCATGCTAGGAGCTGGGCAGAGCTGGGAAGGACACCCAGATAATCATAACTGGATTTTGCCCCTTAAGGAATTTGCAGTCTGATAGGGGAAATGATACACAAAGAGCAGAGATCCTTCAGTGCTAGGGGAAAATGCTAGGCATGTTCAAAAATGGGCCCTAATGGACTGGGTGCCTGGCACTCAAAAAGAAATTGATTCCAGCCAATGCAAAGTATATTGCCTAGCTCTGCTATCCAACAGAAGACGGGAGTCCTCAACATCCCATCACATCGAGAAAGGAGCATCTCTAAGACAACTTCACTTTCTTGCCAAGATATGCAGGTACACAGCCACGTGTGGTCTGAATCTCTATAGGTGCTGAGGGTTTTTTCTCCCTCTTTTCCCTCCAGTAGCAGTGGGGGAGTAGACGTGTTCACACAATAGGGAAGCTTCTTTTTTTTCTTTTTCTTAACTCTGTCATGTTTTAAGAGGATTAGCTTTATTAGTTCAGTTGGTTCACTTTCCTTTGTTTTCTTTTTAATGTCGAAAACAAACCAAGAGTAAAAGCAGTTTACTTCAGTAGTTCAGGGTAAGGCACGAATTCTCTGGGTCTGAGATGGAAGCTTCTGCTGGCATGTTAGCTCTCTCTGTGTTTGTCTGGCTTACTCCTGACAGATACAATGGAATGCTTCAATGAAAACCGCCCAACTCATTTTCCATCTATGAATGAACAGAAGGCATCCCATGGCTAAGGAGGGATAAATATTCAACCCCACTGAAGGCCTGCTGGCTCGCCCATGCTACGCCATTATTGTACCCACTCTGTTTCCACACGTAATTTACTAAAGTTTGTGCTGTTTCATGGCAGGGTGATTTATCACTGACACCTCCTTGCCACTTCAACTGGGGGCCACTGCAATGGGGCAAGGTTCAAGGAAGTTGGCCGAAACTGAAGCAGACATTTTATCAGCTAACTATTGCGTTTTCTTGCTCTTGACTTTTCCCCAGGAGCCTTTGGTTTTCATTTTGTTGGCTGCTTGTTAACTCCTCTGGTGCTGGACCACTCTAGGTTTTTTCTTTTGAAAGTAATAGAGTCTCCAGTACAGTGGGGTTTTGTTGGCAGAAGGTTTCAAGTGTTAAGAAGTATTTCTGGAGATTGGAGAGATGGACAGACTAAGGCATGGAATTAAGCCAAACACCTTAAATTATATACAGGTCAACAGAGCACTGGAGTCACCCACCTAAAAACAATCCTATTCTAGTATCTGTTCCTGTCATAACTTCTTCACTTGCTCACTCATTCATTCACGTATTCACTTGTTCATTCATTCAACAAATGGGAAAGATTATTGTGCAATGATAGAATGGTAGCGACAGAAACAAAACGTAAGACGCAGATGCTCCTCTTAAGGAATTCACAGTCCAGCAGGAAAAATACGTGCCAACAAATACTTTGGTGCAAAAAAAAAGGAAAAAGAAAAGAGAAAAAGAAAGAAAGAAAGAGAAATGACTACCAGAGTACTCCTATCAAAGAACTGTCAGAATAAAAAGGAAGGGAATATAACCTGATCTACCCATATTTAGAAAGAGATTCCCCAAATACTCCAATTGTACTGAAGCAAAATTTTATCTTGCCCTTCTGAGACAAAAAAAAAAAAAAAAAAAAAAAAGGCATTATACCCTCCCCCACCTCTCCTCTGAAATAAGATATATCCAGACAAGTTCACTCTCAAAATAATTGGTCCACTTGGTTTTTCTTAACTCTACACCCGCCCTCAACACCTTCTTTATGCTCTCGCTCTTTTAGCTCTTGTCGAAGCCACATGGTTTTCTTTGAGAGGACCACAAGTGGGGCTGGCCTACACTCTCGTTCTCTACTAAGGAAGGATGTCATTCCTGAGTCTGGGAAGCAAGACTAACTCCATTTCCATGCTGGCTCAGTCCTGGCCTCTCCTGGGCACAGGCAGAAATGATACCAAACTATGTTGAATCACTGAGAGTGGTTTTATGATGAAGATAATCAGTCACAGGAGATAGATGGTGACCATCAACTTCCTTTTATAATCCTGCAAAACAGGCTGGACACCAAATGCACCAGTCTTAAACTTCTGAGCCTCCCCCTGTGTAGACAAACGGTTTGCCGTAACCCTCCTCTGAGATTCCCTACGCTACTTGCAAGGACTATTAGTGCTCTTTGGAGAAAGGGTTGCTCAATTAATGTCCACAATAGATGTCCAAGGTATTAAGGCAAAAAAGTAAAGACAGAGTTTTTATTCCATTTCTTTCCTTGAACAGGCCTCCAATGAGGCCCTGGGACAGCTGACCTTTCACATGCACAGACTTCCGGAGAGCACCAAGCACAGGCAGGGCCGGCTTCTTCACAGTGTTTCCCATTGACCCCCTCCCCCTTCCGCATCATCAGAAGGCGTAAGGGGTGTGGCCGTCTGTCTTAGCCCTTGGGTAACACACACTTCTTGCCCCCTCTTTCCTACAACCACAGAAGCACGGTTTTCTCCCCTTTCCTTTCCTGTATAGAAGCATGATGGGTTCATGGTCATAAGACCAGAACACAACACATCAGTTTCCAGCAAAATACATTTTGTCTTGGAAAGTATCACCTACTTGAACAATTAAATTGTTTAAAAGACAGGCCCGCAAGTGTCCTCAGAAGAGATGCTCAAGCACAATTTGCTCCAAAAACGCAAACCTGGACAACAAAACATGAGCCCAAAAGCGTTCTGTTTCTAATTAACTTTTCTAAAAATCCTCTCAGTATGAGTGATCTTTCACTGACCCACTGTCACCTAGAGGAAACCATTATTTTGGTCATTGAAAAAGTCATTTGTTACCAATAGACTGTCATTATCAGTCAATCTAAGGTTCTCTGCATATCCCTGCACTAAATACAAAAATGAATAGGAGAATAAATCTGTAAGTGAATAAATTTTCTGCACATCAATCCCCGCAGGCCATGTGTTTATAAGTCAACAGCTTAAAATGAAAACATCTGATGAAGGTAATACACCTGTTAAAGGAGCATAAAATTCCAAACCCAATGGTAAAATATAAAGATTATAAAGCCTCTTAAAGGAGCCATCAAAGCGAACTATTAAACGAATACATCTGCTCCGTGCTAGAGTCTAGTTTATAAGTGCCACTCAAAATAAAAGAGATTTAGGACAAACATTTCATAAAAGGACGTGAGAAGCAGTGAAGGGAACATATTCTGAGGATGAGGAGAGAAAATGGAATAGATTCCGTTAAAAAGAAGAATTGACCTAAACTCAGTCCAGGACTCCAACGAAAGGTTTTTATGAGGTCGTTGTCATTGGAAGAGGTGAGACAGGAGGGGACATAGGAGGATCGTTTTTATGTCCCACTTTATACTTTGGTTTTAGACTACAGGCAAAAAGAAGAAAAAAATTCAGTTTAGAGCTTAATGGTTACCTGGAATGAAAAATAACACTCAAGGAAAATACTAGAACAAAACAAAACAAACGCAACTAGAAAACAAACAATAAAACCAAACCAACAAACCAACAAAACCCAATATTCCTCCAGTCAAGGCAATCAGGACAGTTCCAATAAAATTGCAAAGCTAAAATGTTACCACAGTACAGCACGAGAGACGTATCATCAGAAAGCAGCATTCGTGGTCCATGCTTGTATGTCTGCCGACCCTCCTACTTTTTTTCTTAGTCTTCCACTGCATTCTCTGGCTTTCCTGCCTCCCGAAATGCTGTGTCTCTGTTCCATCCCTTCTGACTCTGTTCTCCGCTCACGCTCCTTCTGCTTCTCACTCTTCCCTGGATGATGTCACTGCCTCTCAAGGCGTTCACCACCTTCCCTGGAGCCGTGATTCCTATCTCCGTGTCTCCCGCCCGAGTGGCCCCTCTCGGTCTCTGCGGCCGCTGATGGCTGACCACCAATGGCCCGCACGTCTAGAGAAAGTCAAAGTTCACAAAAGGGACCTTACTCACCATCCTCACCCAGTCCAGATGCTCCTGGGTCTACGCTTTCTGTATCGCTTGGGAAGTAGCAACAAGTTTCACTCAGCCAAAAATAGGGAACCATCGCTTCTCATTCCTTATGACCCTTAAATCTTTCTTTTGTTTGTTTGTTTGTTTTTTTTTTTTCCTTTCCATTCCACTCCCAGTGCCCTACTCCAGGTCCTATACAACTTCACCCTAGTGATCTCTCCAAAGTACAAGTCTGGCCACACTCCACCTTGGTGTGCCTCATTTCGGCGCCTCGACACTGACCTCGGGGGAGATCCGCAACATGGCAGCGAGGCCTTCTCTGACCGGCCTCCGCCCACACGCCCTGCTTGGCTTCTTATCGCGCCCTGCTTCCAGCTCCTAGACGAGCACCCTTTCTCACGCTCTTCCTCAAGCTCGACCTGAATTGTCTTTCTGGGCCTTCTTTCCTTATCTGACATCTCTTCATCTTTTAAGAATCAGCCAAGGTGTCGGCTCTTCAAGGAGGTTTTGCTGACCCCTTGAGGATGAGTTAGGTCCTTCCGCTCAGGATTCAAGTGCTTGGTGTGCTTGTCTACTGCTGCCTTTTAATCATTGGCCTATACACCTGTTTCCCCAACGGACAGTGAGCTCCTTGATGACTGGGGCTCTCCGGGATTCATCTCTGTATCCACCATACACACAACAATAAACAATTACCGAATACAGGATCTCTCTTACGAAAACACATACACACATATATTCTACGCGGAGACGTCTTAAAGATACTATCATTTTATTGTGCCAGTAAAATAACAACTTCACAGACACTTATTTCACATCATCGAGAAAAGTTTTATGGCTTCTTCCTCGGTTTGGTTTTGTTGTGCAGTTAGGGAAGAGGGCAATTGGAGCTGTTATACCTTCTCTTAAAACGAATCAAATTCGAGCATGAGTTTTGCCAATATTCCTAATAACAACAATAATAAATAACAATCCTTGCTGAGCCCTCACCAGGTTGAAACATTGCTCTGGGTGCTTTGGGTGTCTGAATTAACTTATCCTTGCAGTAGCCCTAGGCAGGCTGGGGTCTAGGTATTACTATTCTTCCCATCTACACAAAAGGGAAACTAAAGCCTTTGGAATAATTCATCTAAAGCCACATGAATCAGAAGGGATGGAACCTCGATGCAGCCCAGGTTTTTCAATTGCATACTCTACCGCCCTCCATCAAAATGCAGCTCACAATGATGGACTTCCACACCGTGGGACAGAACTGTGCTAGGACTCCAAAGCATTTATAGCCATGACAGCCAATGTGCAAATGGGCACCCACCAATCAGAATGCATCCTCGAAGCCCCTGCTGTAACAGGTAATGCTTTGGTGCTGGGATCATGAGGCAGCCAAGGGGTTCGAGGAGCAGAAGCCAGGGGGGTGGGCACACAGGGGCCTCCAGCAGCACCTATTTGCCCACGAGCATTTCAATACTTATTTTGACACCTGATATTGCCATAATATCAACAGCATATCAACTCTGACCCGATCCATCAGAGTGAGGGTATCAGGGAAAAGGGTCTGGCCTATTCTCAGGGTTTGATATTTTACTCTCCTGAGGGTCATCATCCTGGTAAAGGACGCCATTGAGTAGAATCTCCCTTAGAAGGAAAATTCACACTTTCTGGTGGAAGAAGAGGCCGTAAAATTATTCTGGGCTTCTAGACTCTTCTTCTCCTGTATCGCCAGGCCCTAGCAGCGCACCTAGTACAAAACGGGCACTCAATACGTATCGTTAAGTAAACGAATAAGCAGCTCACCAAAACTGGACTAAATGTTAGGTCAGCTGGGGAGGTACACAGCGCACCCATCTATAAAGGGCCAGTGAACTGTTGTAGATGAAATGAGACAGGGTGTTCTACGGGGCAGAAGGAAAACTGGTAATACGCTTGTGATGGAAGAGAGAAACCCCCAAAGATGTGGTCATACCATAATAAATGTGCCTTAAGCCACCAGCTAAGGATGTAGGCCCAGAGACCCACAGGCCTTGTGAATGCTTGAGTGGCACCTGGGAGTTTGGGGGCAGAGCTGAATTGCGCAGGCATTCGGGGTGAGGCTGGCGTTGCTTCCGGGGGTCACGTCGCTCCCTTTATCATTTTTCTGGAAGCGGCCCCAGTCTCTCCGCAGTCGCTAAGTGGGAACAGTGAGGAAAGCAATAGCAGACACGTCTCTGAGGGGCAAGAAGTGTGGCGCTCATCGTGGGGGGTGGGAAATTGGGGCAGGGGTGTTTGGGAGTGGCTCCAGTCCCTCAGCAGGGGAAAGGGTTGAAGTGGCCCGATGTTTGAAATCATCCCGGATGTCAACATTTCAAGTCTGTGTTCAAAGTGCTCTGCCTTCTGCTGCCGATCATGCAAACAATAATAATAACTAGAGTAGCACCTGCTACCTTTCACTGAGCACTCACGCCCCAGGCTAAGCCTTTCTAAGCCTCTTCTCATTAAATCTCTTTAACAACACTATGAGGAAGCTACTATTATTACTCTGTCTTACAGCCGAATGTTAACAGGGCACGAGCTCACCAAGGAAGGAAGTCCTCAATACGTGGCTGCTGTCCAACACCTCCTAGAGGTCTACAGACCCCTCCGGGGTCCCCCACTAAACATATTTATATGTTAGCCCCGGGGACGTCTTTTCCATGACGTCATCTGAATTTTTGATCTAAACACTCCGTTTTATGTACCTTCGCGTCCCCAAATAGAATTTGAAATTCCTTTTCACTCAAACACAGAGATCCTTTGCACTGTTTCACATGGCTTCAAGCGGGACAAAATCCCTCTCCACCACGTGAGAGGCTCTGAATTTGATTTCTGTCGTGGCAGGCTCTCGTGCAGCTGCCTAGCATCGTGCCATGCCATGTACACCCAGGGCGGCACATAAATAATAAATAATAGCATTTCTTATATTTGCTTTGCACCATCCGAGACGCCAATCATATTGTGGGGAGTAACGCCTTCTCACTGCTGACATTTAGGTACAACGCTGAAGGACTATTTCTCTAGCTAGGACTTCAGTGCGGTCCTCTAATACCTTAAAGATCAACCTTCGAACAACAACAACAAAGGCATAGGATTTTATCAGTACAAGGTGTACGAAAAGAAAGGTTTTGAAATATGAACAACCCTCATCATTGATTTTCTTTTGAAGCCCAAAGAGCATATTACCACTCAAGCTATGGGGACAAAAATACATCGTTGCCGAGAGACCATCCAAACGGGAGCCCACAGGACCCTCTGAGGTCCAATGGACTTTTTTGTTTCCTTTCCCTCCCTCTCGGGGGGAATACACTCCTGTGTAGGAAAGCGATCCTGGAAGGAATGGGTTAACAGAAGCAGCACAGTGCCCTCAGTGGTGCCTTAAATAAGTGTCACATGGCCCCTATAATCTGTCCCATGCTGTCAGCACTGGGTTAGTCATAATAATATCAGATAAGAGCTGTTCAAAGTGACACACTAACCAACATGAGAGCCACATGACTTTCTGGCTTGACGACTGCCCTTCAGCTGAACTTTGGCTTAGAACGAAAGACTCCCAGAGGCAGCCCTGCACATGCCGCAGCCCGGAGCGTCCGGTGGCATTTTCCGTTACTAAGGCCTCTGTGGCTTCACGGTCCCGGGGACAGGCAGCTGGGGCTCCGTTACAGGCGGTCGCCAGCTCACCCCCAGCTCTGGGGCCCGAGGAAGGGGATCCGCGGCTGTGGCAGCCGCCGCCTTTCTGAGCTGTGCTGGGACTCCCTGTCCCTTCCACACTTGATTAGTTTTGCAAATGTGCGTGTGGCACGTTATGCCAAGCGCTGCAGCGGGGAAACTCGGACCCCCAAAGGGAATTTGTGCTGGGAGAGGTAGAGAAGGAATGTGACTCTTGGCTCAGAGGACGCAAAAGCAAGGGCAGGAGCGGAAGGGAAAAAAAAAAATTAAAAAAAAAAAAGGCAGGAAAGCGGCCACCTCTGGGTAGAAGGTTATTAGGGCCTGGCTCTGTTTGATTTGTGCTTTTCTGCTGCCCACCCCCATTCCCTTTTCCTCCAGCACGTTTTAGATTGTTGATTTGAAAAGTAAAGTCATATCTTCTTCTTCTTCTTTTTTTTTTTTTTCAAGAAGGAGAATAAAGGAAGCAAAGTATAGTGGAAAAGAGGGAGAAAGGAAGGTGACCCATCCACTCACTGATTCATTCACAAAGCGGACAGCAGAAAGGAAGAGGGGGCGGGAGGGTCACCTGACGTGGGGATTGAGAACATTTATTGGCTGTGTGCCTCTGGTGAACTTACCTGACATCTCTCTGTATGCTTTATTATTCTCAGCAGTACAATGGAATAATAATACTTACTTTACAGCCGTGAGGATGAAAGGAGGTGATGTAGGCTGCCCGGCCAACACGTGGCAGGTGCAGGATAGACAGCAGCTACTGGGAAACCACAGAAGCCGTGATGTTGTCTGGAGTCAGAGATACCTAGGCCCAAATTCTGGCTCCACCACTTACCAGTGTGTGCCCTCAAGAAAGTTATTTCACCTTGGTGGGCCTCAGTCCCCTTATCTATAAAACGGGAATAACGATACCCAACTGTCAGGGTGGTTGGAAAGAATTAGGGAGGTGACGTTGAACACTTAGCACAAAGTCAGGCATGAGTGGGTGCTCAGCCAACAGGCACGGTGGTTGTAATGGTGGTGGCGGTGGTAGTAGATAGATAGATAGATAGATAGGTATTTAGAAAACAGCAAGTCCGTTGATGTAGTTAGCAGACGGAAATTACAAGAAGCCCAGGTAAAGGTAATGATTGTACAAAGCTTTCGGGAAGAGATAACTACAAACCAAAGGGGATGATCAATAATGGTAGAAAGGTTCTAAAAGGACACAAATACCTGAGAAGACAGAGAACACCACAGAATGTCCTGGGCAGGACTCATCCTTCTTCCTGTCGATGGAAATGACCCAGCCCGCCTTGTGGCTTTCAGGAAGGCAATATGGTGTTCTTCCCACTTCACAGACTGACGCTCGGAGACACGTAGTGACTTTTCTAAGATTACGCAGTTAGCATAGGGGATAGCATAGGGGGCCCACACCCCACTCTTCTCTTTTAGAAAAGATCCGTGGATAAGAAAAATATGACAAAAATTCCGTGTAAGTAGGGAAACATCAACAGCTAAAGGAATGGCAATAAATGGTATCAGATGAAAATTCCTGTTTACGCCAAAGGAAATAGAAAAAAAAAAATCATAGGTATTTTTAAGTAGCACAAACAGTATTTTGACACAATAAAACTTTTTAAATGAGAAGTAAAAATGGTATTTAGTAGAAAGATATCTTACTGAAGACACAGAAGCCAGAAATTCATAGAGCTACGTAGAAGAATTCCAGGGGGAAAGAGAAAAGCTAGACCTTTCCTGCTAGTCTGATTATTCAGGGCACCACATGTTCTAAGATTTTCTGACAAAGGTCTGGGGCAACTCGCTCTGCAGACGGGAAAGCCACCAACACAGAGGGTCTAGGAATCCAAGTCTCGCTGGTTCTAGGCTGTTAACATTAGTGCCTAATCAGAAGAAGAGAGAATTAGGAGAAGAAAGAACATTTGCATGGGGCAGGTGGGCACACTACTCCCTAGAGTGGTGGCTCCAGTGGGATAAAAGTTGGAAGACCCCAAAGTGAAGGTGAAACTCAGGAAGGAACTGGAGCCATTGCTTGGAGTCTCTTCCCAATTATTCTAGTGCCAAAATTTCTGAAACCTCTGTGATTTTTTTTTTTTTTAAGTGGGGCCATTCCCTCTGCAGAAGCCAGGCGATGTGCTAGAACAGAAAACCACACAGATGATGAAGTCAGCTGCTCTCGTGCCGCTAAAGAGCTCTGTGGCTCGGGCCTGTCCCTAAAGCTCACCACTGCCATCTC
Organism: Lynx rufus; assembly: GCF_022079265.1. Taxonomy (NCBI): domain Eukaryota; kingdom Metazoa; phylum Chordata; class Mammalia; order Carnivora; family Felidae; genus Lynx; species Lynx rufus. Next base: position 16,018,297 of record NW_025814845.1, read on the forward strand.
GTTTTCCTCAGCTATCAAAAGAAAGTCCTCTGCACTGTTTTGAGGATTAAATGAGATAGCTGGTAGAGGCGTGCCTGGCGCATTGTGAGTTATTAATACTATTATTCTCCCTTTGCTTCTAGAAGCACGCGTTTGCAGCTTCCTCTTCCCCCACCACGTACAAGTTTGAGCAGTTGACTGGACCTGCTCACCTCATACTGGGTGGAGGCTCATGGAGCTTAGGCAACAGCAACTAATATAAAAATGGATGACAGAGGAAAATAAAGAATGGGAAGAGAAAGGAAGAAACATGATTCCATACACTGGGAAACAGCCACTGGCCCAGCATACTCTGAGGCTCTCGAAAGCATTTTATTTCAGACAGCTTTCTGGCTATCACCTGCAGTTCACGAGCACCAGCCTCGCCTATACGAAGTGCATAAATCATTCCTGCCTATTTAATAATAGCCATAATGGCTTGCTTTTATAGAGAGTGCTTTAGTTTAGAAGGCAGTTTCACCACATTACTTAATCATTCCTGGGACACCGGGTCCTGGCAGGTGCTAGCCACTCATCTGCCAGGGGTGGGCAGGGCAAGTCTTTCTGCAGTTATGTAAAGATGAGGTTCACGACACCAGTTCCTTCCGGGAAAGAGCTACCATATCCTGTGCGGCCCAACAAAGGTGTCCCCCACGATTCCCTGCCATGCAGAACTGTCCACTGCAGAGAGGTGAACAAGTTGTCAGAGAGAATAACGGGACTCTCGGAAAGAAAGTTTGGAGGGTCTCACTTGATACTGAGTGTTCCTGCAATCTTTCCGTTACAATGAGGCAGTCTCAACTAAGGTCCCAAAGAGGACCCGTAAGAAGGATAGGGAGGCTAACTGGGCAGCAAGGGGAAGGACAGACTCGGCTGAGATGGAAATCCATCCAGAGCCTACCACCCTGTCTTGGTATGATGCTGTGAGGAGCATTGACTTCGCACGTGGGGGTGATGAAAGCAAGTGGCAAACCGGAGCCCAAGCTAGGAGATGTCATCGGGTCTGTACAGGGATCTGTGGCAACAAAGCCCCTGCTGGGCAGCGGACTGGCCCCTACTGTGCTACGCAGGCTCGCCATTCAACAAGGACACCATGCGGTAGCAACAAAAGTGGCGGTGCTATTTAGAAAAAAACAAAAAACACATGGTATTCACTTGTCCCACTAGCCTGGTGTTTAGAAAACACAGGCTGAATCCTCTAGACTAAATAAGCCCCCGGTTATTCGGAACAATTAGGATTGTGATCTGTGAGAGGATAAAGAAGCTTTAGGAGGGCAATTTCAACTTCTTGCGACAATAGCCACTGAGACACTCTGTTGATTAATAACAATAATAAGAAACGTGACTGTGTGGCCCATTCTGGTGAAGCCAATCATGCTGGCTGAGCAAGAACTCTGGGCCAGACCCTATGAGACAGGCAGAGAGATTCTTATCAGCCCCAATTTAGAGATGAAGAAACTGAGTAGTTTAGCTTAAGTAGTTAGCCTGAGACTCAAGACCCAGGAAGTGGATAAGCCGGTTCCCTTTCAGATAGAGACGATTCTAGGTAAACCAGAAATTGCTCTCCATTGGGACCAAGGTGGAATATCCCACCGAACACTGTGGATTTGTCTCTGCATGTGAGGCAGTATCGTTTTCACAAAGGTCCCCTGTCTTTTCCACTCCCCTACATGGACTTGGGCAGAAACCAAGCTCGAGGTTCTGCTCACATGCTTGTGGTTTGGCTCTCAGCTAGGGATCACATTCCCTGCTCCACGGGCAAACCCAAGGATCCTTCTTGCAAAATACTACCGGTGTCCTGGTACCACCTCCCCAAAGAAGCTGTCTACAATACCTGCCTGTCTGGGAGGTGGGGAGGAGGCGGGGAGGAGGGAACGCTGGCAACAGAACATCTAGCAAGCAAAGTTGATGGCCGCTCTTTTTCCCAGTCAGTTTCATAAGAGCCAGAGACGTGACCATTGATGAACACAGCCCACATTCAGGAAATCTCTCAGAGACGAAGTGGTGAGATTAAAGAGAGACAGCATGCAGCAGCATCTAATGTACCAATTTTGGCCACTTATTCCTGCTTATACATTTGGCAGAGGAAGAGCAGAAGAGCATGTAATTCTGGTCACAGGTACTTTTCCTAGCCGCGTCATCATAATGATAATGTCAGTAGATGCCATTTTCGTTTCAGGGCCACCTACGGCACGACTCAAAGGGATGCCACTTACATAGAACACGACGTGAGCAGTGCCCCCCAGAGGTGTGCAAAAAGGCTGTTTCTACTGAATTCTGTTGTCTCATGCCAGGCATCAAAAGGGTTTACATGCAGTATCTTACTTTATCATAATGACAGGCCATGCGGTAGGTATCTCTGTTATGCAAATAAGGAAACCAGTGGGTACTGAGAGTTTAAATGATTTGCCTGTGGTAACACAACTAGTAAGTTGTAGCAGCAGGATTCAGTATTATCTGAGTCCAAAGCTCGTGTTAACTATCTCACTACCATAACTGATGCCCTAATATAACAGTTAGACACAAACCTTCGAAAGAGAGTTGCAAAGTTGCTCAGACCCTATATATATAAGCGGACCTTAAATTCTCTTTTTTCAGCAAGATAAAAAGGCAAATGGATTAAGCTTTCTTGTCCTCTTACTATAGAAGACCTTTTTAGTACATCTGTTTAGTTTAGTGAATATTAAGTATTGACATTAGTGCGTATTAATTTGCGCCCACATCCAGGACAAGTTTGATTTCATTTAATTTTAAATGATAAGCCAATATCATCACAAAGTCTCCAGACACAACTGACCCGCCAAGATGATTTCAAGAGCTGATAACAAAAGCTAGTGTGTATTGAGTATCTACCATGTGTTATGTACAGTTTTAAATCATTTCCATAATACGCCGCATCCACAAAACACCCTTACAATGTAGGTACTATAATTAGTCCCACTTAACATAGATACGTTCAGGACCCAGAATATGAAGCAGGCAGTCTGGCTCTGGGTTCTATTCTACTGACTCAGAGAGCCAGATCAATAGGACACAGAAAAGAGCAGAAGGAGTCCAGAAGGGTAATCATACAAAAACAAGAAAGAAACAGGCTCCCGGAACAGGGTAAAATACTAGCTCCTACAGGGACTCGATATCAAAAGCATAGACTTTTCAGTAATGCCCAGGAAGGAAGAGGCACTTTCTGTGCAAAATCACTACAAAGGACAGAGACCAGAAGTGATACCATGAAGTGATACCACTTGCCCCAGTGACAAGTAACAGACTTCATGATCTACAGAATGATGCACATCTTTTCTACATAGAAAAGAGAGGAAGAGAAGACAGGGGATACCATAAAATCACAACATCCCCAACCAAGGTCCGTATGTCACTTCTACTGATTGATCCTACGTTTGTTGCCTCTATGTAGCTTTACAAGAGAAATCCATCCTTTGTTTACTTAATGCCTTTTCCCCACCAACATAGTGTGCTCATGCAATGTATGATGATGCATTCAAAAGCCCTGCTGATCCCATTTCGAACCAGGAAATTGGGTCAGAATGTTCTACAGTTTCTGCCTAAAGTAAAACTTGGCACTGAACAAGAGATAGAATTGTGGGTCATACCCAAGAGTCCCAGTTCCCAGTCTACAACCTCCCTATTTTTCTCACTGGAAAAAAAAAAGTTAACCCAGATATAACCTTTATTGACTCTCTTCTACACATTTTTCTCTTTAAATAATCTAAATTTCCACCTGTCCTCAAAGGTCTATCTATCCTCTCCAGAAAGGGGGGTAGGTACTACCAACCGTCCAGTTGTTGAGCATAAATTCACTTGTGGGGTAATCATTATCCCATTCTATACCTTGCATGTCCAGAAGAGTTAACAAATCTCTACCAGAGACAGAAATGATCTCTGTGTTTCTCGCTCCACAGGAGGAAGAGCAGAGCTGTTGTGTGGTAATATTTTCTGCCTCATCATCACAGTCCATTCAATTATACAACTTCTTGTTATTTAGGATTAGTCCCTTTTCACCACGTCCCAAAGGGAAGTGCCTTGACAAACCTCCCATTCATCTTAGGAGAACTTTGCAAAGTCAGAGTAATATGCATAAGCACAATTGGGCTTGGAGTTAGGTCCAAAAGAAACTATCTAATGTTGTGACTCATGGGAGGCTGAGAGTGGCCAAAATGGGTCTTATGAGATCCAGAGTCAAGGCTCCAGAGAGGTTACAAAAATAAGTGACCTGAAGAAATAGAGGAGTTGTACAGAGATGGGAAAATCGGGGGGGGGGGGGAAAGTTTCTGCTGACTACAACTTCTGGTTCTTGCTGTGGGTTTAATTTCAGCACCTTTGGGTATCTTGAGTAAGAACTATTACAGGGAAAGTCTGAGGCACCATGAAAAGTCCCTCCTTGGAAGGTAGAGGCACCAAGTGATCCTTCTTCATTTAAAAAGAAACACATCTTTTCCTGGTCCAACAACTCTCTAGGTCATTCATTTATTCATCCTTTCATTAAATTTTTGCAAACTTCGTACATGTCATACGTCATACTAGGTAATCACTAGAGGATGTAATGACAAAGAAGACGTGCCTTCAAGAATTTTGCAGTAGTGTTGGAGAGACAGATTCTAAAAGACTGATTAAGAAGTATGGCTAAGGGAGCAGAGAGGAGAAAATGATTAACTCTAAAGATGACAAGGAAGGCCCTTCTTGAAGATGTGATGTGTAAAGCACCATGAACAATGAATGCAAGTACAAGAGGTAAACAAGTAAGAGAAGGCCACTTAGGAAGTGGCAATACCATGACCCCTTTTGTTAGGCAGGAATCACAGAAAGAACAGGGAGGGGAGCGGAGGGGAAGGGAAAGGAGGGGAGGGGAGAGGAAAGGGAGGGGAGGGGAAGGGAAGGAAAAGAAGGGGAAGGGAGGGGAGGGGGAAAGGAAGGGGAGGGGAAGGGAGGGGAGGGGGAAAGGGAGGGGAGGGAGGGGAGGGAAGGGAAGGGAAGGGAAGGGAAGGGAAGGGAAGGGAAGGGAAGGGAAAGAAGGGGAAGGGAGGGGAGGGGAAGGGAGGGGAGGGGGAAAGGAAGTGGAGGGGAGGGGAGGGGAAGGGAAGGGAAGGGAAGGGAAGGGAAGGGAAGGGAAGGGAAGGGAAGGAGGGGAAGGGAAGGGAAAGGAAGGGAAGGGAAGGGAAGGGAAGGGAAGGGAAGGGAAGGGAAGGGAAGGGAAGGGAAGGGAAGGGAAGGGAATGTTTGAACAAGAAGGTTAGAAACAAAGGCCAGAGACCTGGTGAGAGACAGTGTCAGGGAAGCGAATATTCCTCCCAGCCTTTTAGGACACTATTTCCACACAGGAGAAGTAAAAGCTGCGAGGAGCCAGTGGGTCTGCTGCCCAGCGAAGGTCAGCCTTTGGTGGCTAGGAGGCATCCTGTGGCTGCCCGGGCAGGTGCCCCTTGGAGTCAGGGAGAAGCCTCCACAGCTGCTCTTGTTCAGAAGCTCATCAAGGCTATTTTGGGCCGGATGGGGTCCATGGTGAAAATTGCCTGACCAGGGCAGCTCACTCAGTATTACTTTTTTCGCATTCTGTTTTCCTTGTCATTTAGCTCTGTACCATGCAATTAGTCAAATAAGGAAAAAAAGGGGGGGGGGGGGAGAACATGACTACATCTTATTTTTAGCACTCGAATCAATGGTGGCGATGTCCTCTGCATTTCAATAGGAATTTTGCATATCAAAATCCCCCAAAATAAAGCATAGTAAACATATTAAAATCCATAATGACATTTTTCTGTGCTGCTTCAAAATACGTTTGTTTGTTTGGCAATACCAAAATGGCTCAGCCCAAATTAAAGACTAATTCATTGACAGATGGGCAAAAATAATGTATAAATACAATGAGCAACTTCAGAAATGTGTGCCTCACCTTACTGCTCTCTAGGTCAAAGAACATTTAAAAAACAATAACGGTTTTTTTTGTTTTTTAATTTCTACACACTCTCCTAAAAAATTCAAAGCACGTCTCAAGGATTATCGTGGTCATATTATTCTATGGTGGTAGGAACTGTCAGAGATTTTGCTGTCTTTGCCCTACACATCAACATTCCCTGGGAAATGAATTTCTACCCCATTTGAAAATCAGAGACAGGGAAAGGATTAGAGAGTGGCTCACTAACAAATGACACAAACCTGGGAGTTAGAGAGAGTTTCGCTTCAACACTAATAATGGCTAGCATTCAACCAACTATGTGCAAAGAGGAATGCTGGGAACTTTACATGCAACATCATAATGTAACTCCCACAACGACTCTAGAATTTGATATTACCCTAGTTTTACCTATGAGGACATGAGGCTCCAGAACCCATAACTCCTGAGAGAGAATGTAAGAAGTACCTTCAAAAAATGATCTTAAAAAAATTGCATACTACCAATGAACAGGGAAAAACAACCCCCTCGTTAACGTAAGGTATTTCTTTTCATTTTCCCTCCCTTGGAAGTGGTCAATGCATATAATAAATGCATGGATTTGAAAAGAAGATTTTTAACCCTTTGACATGCCTAAAATCTTTCCCAGAACTCCGCATTCTCAAGCCTCCCCTTACTGGCCCAAATTTCTAAAATGTGATCAGTGACTGGGGTGCCTGGGTGGCTCAGTCTGAGTATCCAACTCTTGATTTTGGCTCAGGTCGTGATCCCAGGGACGTGGGACTGAGCCCCATGTTGGGCTCCATACCAGATGTGGATCCTGCTTGGGATTCTCTAACTCCCTCTGCTCCTCTCCCCTGCTTGTGCTCTCTCTCTCTCTCTCAAATAAAATTTTTAAAATGCAATTCGTGATTTACTAAAACCTGGAAAAATTGTGTGAGTCTCTCTTCAGCAATTAATTTGCCAAGTGTATATTAAGTGCTTTCTTGTGCCACGCACTCCCGTTTATCCACAGGGATTAGAGAATACCATTCTTGACTTGAGGAATTCAAGGGACATGTAATAAATAGTGGAAGCAATGTAACAGTTCCATCTCAGAACAGAGAACTATGGAAGGTACTACATAGAACATGTTACAGAAAGTGCCAACTCTTCCATCAGCTTCAGGGAAACTTCCAGAAGGAGGTGATATTTCATTTAAATCTTAAAAGATGGGTTGAGCTTTCTTGGGTGACCTCAACAGGCAGGTGTCAAAGGAGGAAGGACAGGTGGAAGCACATTCTAGATTTCCATTTGAAAATATTCTATGGTTCCCACTCTCATGTTAAAAACAAATACACAGGGGCGCCTAGGTGGCCCAGTTGGTTAAGCATCCGACTTCGGCTCAGGTCATGATCTCGCGGTCCGTGAGTTTGAGCCCCGCGTCGGGCTCTGTGCTGACAGCTCGCAGCCTGGAGCCTGCTTCAGATTCTGTGCCTCCCTCTCTCTCTGCCCCTTCTCCACTCACACTTTCTCTCCTTCAAAAATAAATAAACATTAAAAAAAATTAAAAAGAAAACAAATGCACAAAGAAGAAACGTCTAATTTTCACTGACTCTACATGCTTATGATAATATCAAATGAATAGTAATGGTATAGTCAGTAGAAGCGACATTATGAAACCAGATGACATCAGCAAAATTAATCCATGAGATGTTTTTATCTCATACATTCCAGTGTGTGTGTGTGTATGTGTGTGTGTGTGTGTGTGTATGTGTGTTGTTTTTGCTTCTGTTTATATTTTGTGGTTAGTTCATGGAATTATCTTGTTTTATGGGCTTTCTGACAAACTAGACCCAGGCCTCACAAAGAGTCAGCCGACAAAATCCAATTCTAATTTGCTTGGCTCCTTCTTGGTGACTTGCTACTTAAAAGCTTCAGCATAAGATTATTCCCCTGAAGACCCTAGAACACAACTTAGCTCAGGATGAAATAGATGAACTTTAAAGCCCTAAATGGAGTGTCCCCAAACCATTAGCTTCCGCAAAAACGTCTTATAAAATTAATGTTTGTTAAAGAGAGACCTGGGCAAAACCAGAACGCTGAATCACTGAAAATAGATTTTTTTTCGGTGCCTTCTGTCTAAAATGAATGAACCAATCCCCGTTGCTTTGTAAGAGAGAAAGTAAAAGTCCAACCCATAGATTAGAGTGTGATACCTCTCAGACTGCATCAGACGGGCCACCGATATCAACAAAGAATTTCAGCATTACCTTCTAAAATGGAAATAATGACCCACCTTTAACCTCGTCCCTGAAGGGACTTATAAACTCCACAGATAGAGTATATATTCCACTTCACACATACTCATTTTAGAAAGGAGAATGGCTCTGGTGATGGATTTCCGTGTCAGAGGGCACCTAGTGTTGCTTTTTGTAGCAGGAATTCTGATGCAAGACTGTTCTAGCTTTATGGGGGCCATGTGAGGTCCTAGGGCACAGTATCACTACTAAGTGGGCTTCATATCCATCGATCCTTTCAGGTATTATTTCCCTGGACACATGTTGGGCATCATCACTAAAAAAACCTCACTGCATGAACCCAAGTCACAACACTGACCAGCACTACAATTACATTGTAAAGAATGAGTATAATAGCTTTCCTTCTCCTGCTTACCTAGACTACTAAGAATGATTTTAATTGGGTTTGGTGACGAAAAAAAACGCCGTTATTTCAGAGAATGGCCAGAACCTCGTTGTCCTCCTTACTTCAAGCTGGGCAAAGGCTTTAGCTCCTAAAATCAACAATCTAAGAGTACCACACATGTCAGGAGATACAGTCTTTCTATGACACAGGACAATGTATTTCCAGAAAGCAAAGGAAAAACAAGAAGGAGAGGGAGAAGGAGGAGAAGAGGAAGAGGAGGAAGGTGAAGAAGGATAAAAAGAAAGAGTACAATGTCATGAATTTTCGACCTTATTGAAATAATTTTCAAATTTCACCTCTTGCCATGCTGATCCAAATATGTTCTAAAACAACACCGTCAACAGCACAGGTCTCCTTGGAAGAAACAAGGAGCCAATGAGCAGCAAGAGGAGTAAGTAGTTGAATTCACTTCACTTCACTTCACTTCACTTCAATTCAATTCAAAACAGTTGAAAATGTCCCTCTGGGGAAAAGAACTGGTATCAATATTTAGCCTTTGACTGTATCCAAATGATTCCCAATTTCTTATCAATTCTACATGCTCTCAGAATTTTTCTGTGTTTCTCTGGTAAAGCATCTAGACATAGTACATTAAGATCATCACAAACAGTATAGGGTTTAGGACAAAAATCTCAGTCTGTGGAAACAGCCACATTGCTGTTATTTGTTTAAAATTCACTTCCATACTCGCTGAAGCTGTGTAGCTCTGTTTTCACCAGATCCCATTTAGTGCTCATACACTTAGTATTAGTAAATTGGTCCCTTTGGGAATCTAAACTGAGGCGCACGTAACACTACATCTTGGAATTCATAATTCTTTCATAATCACCTCCCATTTGGCATCTGTGAACTCACAAAGGCAGGTTTCCTCAGTGAAGATCTGTTCCGAGTCCAATATTTACATAAACAATTTCTGTTTGGAGTGCAGGTTCCTTCATGCACCAATGACTACTCCATCTATGTAGGTCTGTAAATTTCGTGTTAAATAAATTTTAGCACTACTGAAATACTTCAAAAAATCTTCACTATTTTTCAGCATGAAAAGTCATGTAGACCATCTCGAGAGGTATTTTGTGAATTCTTAATGGAGTAAATGCAAGAACAATTTGAATTGTAAGTATTATTCTGATTACAGGAAATTTTTGAGTTATATATAAATAAATATATGTGTGTGTGTGTGTGTGTGTGTGTATCTATAGATAGATAGATAGATAGATAGATAGATAGATAGATAGATAGTCTCCCTCTCTAGACAGAAGTATCCTTGGGACTAGGGACTATTTACCTATCCAGAATATGGTCTAGCAAATACCCACGGCATTAACTTTTTAGTCAACTTCAGTTTGTTCCTTTTTTTTTTTAATTTTTTTTTTCAACGTTTATTTATTTTTTGGGACAGAGAGAGACAGAGCATGAACGGGGGAGGGGCAGAGAGAGAGGGAGACACAGAATCGGAAACAGGCTCCAGGCTCGGAGCCATCAGCCCAGAGCCCGACGCGGGGCTCGAACTCACGGTCCGCGAGATCGTGACCTGGCTGAAGTCGGACGCTTAACCGACTGCGCCACCCAGGCGCCCCCAGTTTGTTCCATTTTAAAATAAGAAAGTGATTATGATTTCTCAGTCAAAATAAGCCTTTGATTCTGTATCCTTCTTTTAATTGTATAGCCTCTTACCTGCTTAAATTATCTGCTTATCAAATCATCAACGATAAAATGAATAACACACAGCGTTGTTATGGCTTGGTGAAGTAGCTAGCACCCAGCGGCTAAAAGAGGTATCGCCCTTCTAGAAAGTAATTTGTCAATACAAATTTAAATATTTTTTCAAAATGCCTGTGTGTTGTCCCAAATGTATGTAGAGGAGTTTATTCTAAGGAAAAGAATTTGAAGGGTTCGAGGATATTTGTAAAGGGTAGTCATTTGGCATCCCTTTAGCGGTTCATACAAATAGGAAAACCTCAATGTCCATCAAGAGGGGGTTGAGGAAATCAGTTGTGGAACATCTTTGCACTGTAAAAATGCAATCATGCTCCCTGCTCAAGGAAGTGGAACATAACTCCCACCCCTTAAGTGTGGGCTATACTTAGTCACTTGTTTCTAAAGAGTACAATATAAAACGTGGGGTAGAAAGTAACTTTACAGCAGAGAAATCTGACACGCAGACCTGAGCCAGGTGATCAAGATTAACATCATAATTCATGTTGAAAGCATGTATTCTTGACATGATATGTTGAGGACAGCACTTTACCTCTGTGGACTTCCTCCCCCAAACCCGTAACCACAGTCTAATCACGAGAAAAGCAGCAGACAAATCCCAGTCGAGGCTCATCCTATAACACATCTGACGAGTATTCTTCAAAACTGTCAAGATCATCAAAAATCAAGGAGAGTCTGAGAAACTGTCACAGCCCAGAGAAGCCTAAGGAGACATGACAACTAAATGGAATGTGGGATCCTGGATGGGATCCTGGAACAGAAAAAGGACATTAGGGAAAAACTAATGAAATCCGATTAAAGAACTGAGTTTAGTTAATAGTCATGTATCAATATTGGTTCATTAGTTGTGACAAGCATGCCGGAGTAATAGAAGATACTAAATTAGGTGAAACGGGGTACAAAGTGTGTGGGGATTCTCCAAATTCTCTTTACAACTTTTCCGTAACTTCCATAAGTTTTATTCTAAAATAAAAAGCCTATTTGAAATCATGCAGTCGTGAACGCTCATGGTAAATAGATACGTGCACCTCTTCCAGATTAGGTTACACGTTACCACGTGCCCCCACAGTACCCTGAGCTGCTCTTACCCTCGAGCACACATCACACACACGTGGTGTCTCGACAGCCTCCTCCCCACTTCATGAGGGCAGAGAGTAATTCTGTTCTGCGCAAAATTCTCCTAACACTGCGCGTGGCGCTTACCAGGTACTTCATAGATACCTGCTAAAGAAATGAATGGGTTACTGCGTTGTCAAGCGAGAACAAAAATTTAAAAAAATTCGAAAGTAGCTTACAGAACACTAGGTAGAGCATCCGATCCTCTGTCACATGGGAATGATACGACCTTGCACAAGTCAGTTCACAGCTCTGAGCCCCGGGGTCTTAATCTCCAGAACAAAGATGATAAGTTGCACACATCCCCATAGGCTGGTCCTGAGGATTCGTGGGTTAACACGTATGAAACACGTGTTCTCTCTCCCACCTCCTCTCTTTGTGGGGAGATGCACTTAATCTCTCACCCAGATGGAGTGATTAAAAACTGTGTCTGTATGAGAAGCTACAACCCAGACTGAACAACGTTGGCCGTTTTCTTCAGCTATTTTAAAGCGATTGTTTCTCTCTGCTCACAATTTTTAATGACGAAAAGGTATTACGCTTCTTAATATTGATAAACTATTAAGAAAGAGATATAAACATGCATGCACCTGGACCAGTGACACATAACAAAGACACCTAGGATGTGGTTCTGTCCTGCGCACAATGTATAATCTAGCTGAAGAGACAAGGGACAAAGAGAGCCACCCAAAAGTTGAAGACCCAGTCAGTGAAGCAATATAACAGATCAGGAAAGCAAATGCTCTCTGATGAGAAGCAACTGAGGCAGCAGCAATGATCGAGAGGACGGTGCCTGGGCGAGAGGAAAGGGTGCCGCAGGGAGCAGACACTGGGAATGAGTAGGCGGGGAGGGTGGGCCCAGCAGGAGGGGCAGCGGGGGTCAAAGCACAGGGTTGGCGAAGCTCAGGGCCTAGCAGTGTGCGAGGCACAAGGCTTGCCTTTTATAGCCACATCAGTCTGGGTCCTTTAACTGTCCCCAAGTCCCCATGTTTGTTTTCCAAAAAAACTCCTGACTCACGAAACCCTCATCAAGCCTTTCTGATCCGCTCCCGTTACATAGAAAGAGGAACAAACGACCGAAAGAAGCCTAACCTGATTTCTGAGTTTGTATTTCCAACGCCAGTGACGCACATGTCACGATGGTCAGCCTCATGTGACCTGCAGATGTGAGTCACAAACGGCCGGAGATGCCCAAGTGGCAGGATCCCGCACAGCTGGAGGCGGTCACAGAATGACAGGCCCGACCCTCCCTCCTCCCCGGGACCAAACAGACTCTCTCTCTCTCTCCCTATCATAACTTGGCACGGATATCTTTAGGACGCCGTGCTCCCAGACAGAGTGGGGGAAGCAGGGAACGAATTGGGCCTCGCTGCCTGACGACACGTCGCGGGGGACGCGCTCTCTCCCGTCCCCCCCCAGAAAACAGTACCCACTTTGCCCACCAGGAGACCCGATGGCCTTTTTAAAAATAGATTTTGCCAAACGATTGTGCGGGCAAATGCTGACTTGCAGTCTGGGAGACATCTCGTCGTCAGGCGCCGCAAGATGAAAGCAGGGTCTATTTTCACCGCGAGCGAGCCGTGAACGGAAGCGCCAAGGAGAAACTCGCTGCTCGTCTCCATCAGGCGGAGCCAAAGCGGGACTGGCTCGAACAGTTGCCAAAATACCTCGCGCGCGGGCGCGCAGCGGCTTCAGCTTGAAGAATGGCATCGGGCGGCTACAAATCCCGAACAGGAGGATCTCCCGTTGCCCAAGCTCAAGCTCAAAGTACAAAAAAAAAAAAAAAAAAAAAAAAGAAAAAGAAAAAAAAATCTTTCCCCCGCCGTGTGCCAGGAACTTGACAGTGGAATAATATTAGTAGGAAGAGCAGCAGGTCCGAGTGCAACTCAGACGGACAGGAACGAGAAAAAGGGCCATGAATAAAGCCTGCTCCGAAAGTCGAGGGGATTGGTTCTTTTTTTGATCCTTTTTAGGTTTTCCCCCCAAGGCAGATCCTGGCCTTCAAGCATCAAGGCTGGGAGTAGTTTTCAGGTGTATGTATTCCCTTCCTGGTGGGGAGGTTAAAAAGAATTAATATCTACGTATATTATGTGTGCAGGTATTTTGCTCTCTTATTAACGGCTACAGAGATAGCATTTTTGAATATTCATGTGACACCTCTGGTGTCAATATCTCCTTACAACAATCAGACTGAACTCACAGAGCCCAATTGTGCACTCTCTGCCTCTGGCAGGTTAGTGCGAAATTCGATTTGTACTAATCAGCCCCTGGCTGTTGAAGCATGTAATATACTTGATGTGACAATTCCCTGTCTTGCAATATCTACTGTTCCCCCCTGGAGGTTCCCTAGTGCCAGCTAACTGGGAGCGATCACCTCATTGAGAGAATTAGGTATAACGAAGGGTCAGGTTCGGAACCCGTTAATAAGGAGGCTGATGGTGATGATCCGATGAGCACTAATATGAAATATGGCAGCTAATAATTATGGTGTGCCTACTGTGTGCCAACCACTGTACTAAATGTTTCCGTAGAGTATCTTATTTGCCCTGCAAAATAATCCTGTTAAATTACCATCACCCTTTAATGGAGGGGGACCCGGAGGCTTAAGGAACACTCGATCGGCCTGCCCAAGGTCACACTAGTGTTAATTAGGAGAGATGGGATTTGAACCTGCCCAGTGCACGCTAGTCCACTACCCAGACCCGTATCCTCCTCAAGAACAGCTGCTCATGCCCCACTCCCCAAAGCTTGCTTACTACCCCTTAGCGCACACAGGAAATAAAAGCCACAGGGTCGAGACGTGGCCCGTCAGAGTTCACACACATCGCACGTGGAGATCTATCTCCTCTCGGGTCCAACAGAATTGCTGACGCTCTCAGGCTCCTGGGTCTGTCCAATGCATACCGGGCATGTGGCCGCCTGTTGGAGCAGCCTAGAAAAGAAGAGCTACATAACTGCCGGTGTGGGAGGCAGAGAGTGGGCACCAGGGAAATTACATGTGTTTCTCCCTCCCTGCTGTGCTGGGCTCCATATTTGCTTCCTTTCCCTTTCAGACGTACAGCAGGAACTGGGGAGCCAAGTGGAGACAGGAGGGCCTGGTTTTTCCTCGGGTATCACAAACCCTTGCAAAGAGCCTTCTGATTTTGCCACTCAGCTGCAGTTTCCTTTTGGGAATGGCCACTCTGTGTTCTCGTGCTTCCTGAATTCTTATCAGCCAAGAATGCAGCCGCCCTCCTCTCGGTCTGAAAAGCCTCTACTATTCTTTTATTCTTTTAATTCATTCATCTCTCCAACAAATGTTTGCTGAGTACCACTCTGTGCCAGGTACCATGTGGTCAGGATACACGATTAATAGGACACTTGCTAACTTCAGCGGGTCCAGCATTTAGTAGGGAAAACAAAACTACGGTTCCTACCTTTAAAAATGTGTGATAATTTTCTTCGCTACAGTACAGTAGCCCACGTGGGGAAGGGAGGAGGGGGAAGAAAGAGGCAGGAAGACCAGAAAACACTAAGGAACAAATCCTGTGTGACAATCCCCGTTTCAGATGCCTCACACACATCTCATTGAATCCCTTCTACAGTTCTGAGACGCAAGTACTGTAACCCCCATTCTACGGCTAACCGGGGTTCAGACAGGTTCAGCAACACCTTTTCCAAGACAATGGAGGTTTCAAAGGTTCTGTCTGGGAGGCTCGGTGGGGTTGAAAGCAGCTGGACCAGGGGGATCCCTGGGGCTTGTACTGAAGCTGCATTTGCAGAGCGAGCCCATTGCCCTGACTTACGAACGTCCCTCTTCGTGCCTGTGGTCCCTGAAAAAATTATTACAAACTCCTGTTTTCACTTGTAAGTGTTCTACTTTCATAATAACTTACATGATCATCCCAGTTTTAATTCTGTTCTACTCTTATTTTGAGTTGGCTTGGAGAAGATTGGTGGACATTGGTGAGCCTGAAGATTCTGTTTCCCAAGCCGGCCCGCGGGAGCACCCAGAGCCAAAACACTGGTGACCAGCACAAGTGCGCTTCTTCCCCAAGTGAACACGCTCCAAATCCGGAGCTCTTTTCCCCAACATACCCGCTCCCTAGGAGAATCGTAGCTGGACGTGAACTTATAACCTAATTCCCAGATGGCATTACTTTCTCTTGGCCTAAACTAGTTCTTACCTCATATTTCTAGTCGGGAGACAAACAGATAGCTGAATGGCACAGCACTGGTTCAGTCAAGATCATTTCTGACTTAGCTGCCCGTTGTTAGGCAATCCGAATAAAGATCAATTAACAGACCACTCAGAAACTCGAAGAGCCCTCATACAGATCATGGACCAGGCACAGCTTCACTTATCCCACAAAAAGCCAATGCAATTTCGACTCTGTCAACCACACTTGGAATGAGGTGCACAAAGGAAACAAAGAAAACATCATGACGCTTTGCAATCATTGACTGTCTCTATGCTGGGCTGTTCCATAATGGAAGTCCCAAAGCACCAAGCAAAGCACTAAATTACGTACAGGTAGGGGCTGGTTATAGGCTGCCAGCCGGCTTTTAGCAACATCCCCCATATGGCCAGGAACACTCGTGCCAGTTAATTAGCACTGGCATTAATCGAGAGAAGGAACATTGACCAGGACATCGAGGTTATCCTTAGACTATTTAAATATGTCATGTGATCACTCGTTCCATCTGTTATCAACATACTTCACACTTAATCCAGTAAATAACCTCCCTACCATTTTAAGCAAATGGATTCCATTTTGGCAGACCTCTTTAGACTTTACAAACCTTGAGATATTTTTCTTCCCCCTAGAATCTATATTGTGAAGTGTCACAGTGTCCTGATGTGAATTCAAGGACAAGAGCCACCCTTGCCCTCCATCCATGACACCCTGGGGAAGTACCCACAAGAGGTGGGGGGAAAGAAAAACAATCACATGCCATCACTCACTCAAATGCATATTTTTCACTTTGCAGCTACCCTACAAATCTCCCTTGTTTTCTTTCCATGCTCACAATTCTGCTGAAAGCACATAGAAAATAAAGCCCATTATTCAAATGAATTTCACCGTGCACTAAAAATGTGACTGAGTTTAGACAGAAACCCATTTTAAAAGTGCTCTCCTCTGAAATGGATGATGGCAGGCAAGGTATAAAACACTCGGGTACTTAGAAAAGTAGATAGCAAATAGTCCCAACCCCAAAACACCTTATTGGCAAATTGACTCATCATAGGCATAGACCCAAAGTAGATTTCTGATCCACTTCCTAGAAAGGTATATATTTCACACATTTTTAAGAATACTGATATAAATCTTCCCTGAGAAACTTATCTTCAGAAGAGTCTGTTTTCTTGCCCTAAGAAAAGTGACACATTCAATACATCATCAGTCTCTAGTATCTCTTTAGCTACTCTCTTCTACAGACTCCCTTCTTCTCCAACATTCGCTCCAAAGCCAATTTTTAGGAGGGTGACAAAAATGTACTTCATTTCCCCAATTCCCAAGATGGCCTTTAAGGAGAGACCAAAGCCAGAACAAGGCTGTATACAACACAGTGAGTATTGGTCAGGTGAAGGTGAAAATAATCCCAAATAGCAATGGAGCCTTCTGTCAGGGCTGAAAGGCATCTTGGAATAATGGATAGAAAGCACTGGACCTGACTCAGGAAGACGTAAGGTTCAAATCCTGTTTCCTCCAGAATGGCGACCTTGGCAAAATGACTCGATCTCTCCTAGCTGCAACATGACAATCAGATCCCTATTCTCTGCACGTGTCAGAGTGGGGCTGAGGATCCAGGGTGAAAATGGCCATTGTCATTGCCATCCTATCCACTGTGGACTTGGCACGCTAGTGATAATTAGGGTTAGTTCCCTGCTCTATTACTGCACATAAAAGATATTACCGAATCTGCAATTTAGTCTTAACAAGAAGTACAACTTAACTCATCCAGGTAGCTTCGTGTGACAAAGCAGACGCTTACTGGTCTAATTTTACCCTAAGCACAGGGAAAATCCAAAAGTCATCTCAGGAGCCAATTAATCAGAGAGAGATAATTAAATTTTACACATCGGACTAAGTTTTAACTAGGACACTAGAGCTACCTTGAGGATTACGTAGTGTTTCCCGCTTTGGGGAAAATGCAAATGTTGTAATCATACGATGGTTCGGTTCAACAAATATTTATGACCCGCTTCATGCCAGCTCTTGTAGGCTCTGGGTAGTAAGAGAAATGAGACCCTTTCCCTGAGTCTGAAAGGCCAGCGGTCCAGGAAGCAGAGTCCAACACTCGGTGTCGATGTGATATATGATACGGGAGCGATGAGACAGAGGTACACAGAGACTGAAGGATGATTCCCTAGAAGGGATGCCAGGTCGGAGTCAAGATGAATAAGTGTTAGATGGGTGGCCAGGAGCAGGAAGGGTTATGCCAGGCAAGGGGAAGAGCACACACAAGACCTTACGTGGAAACTTTACAGGGAGCTAAATGCTGGGCCTTTTTTCCTAGAAAACAGAACAGAGGAAGGTCTGGAACATGAAGCTAGGGAGTATGATTAAACAGATAACCTAATGATAGGAGACGGGTGTCATGCATCATCAAAGGATTCTTGACTTTAGTCTTGATATCTCACACAGCTTTTCTTCACAAAAGACCAAAACATGCAAACAAACCGCATTCCAGTGCGTCAAGCCCGGGTTTACCACAGATTCTGAAGAAAACATCCATTATCCAAATAAGGAGCAGAGGGATACATACGAGGAGGGGGGTGGTGGTCCAAGGGAAGCTGAAAAGCTGACTCCCTCTGCCCGACATTCACAGCCCAAAACTACCTCGGAGTTGAGAAGGAAAAACCGAGAGCTTAACCATTCTGCTCTAACCTCTTCAGTGTACTGACTCGAGTAGTTATCGGTCTCTCGGTCTAGAACCCATTCGTGCCCAAGTAAATTGGTCGCCCTCTGCCCTACCAGCAAAGCCATTACCTTCCTCCCCAAGACAATGCTTCAGGAGCCACCATTCATATCCATCATCAGGGATTCGTGTAAATATTGGAACAGTTATTAATGAAAGCTCAGACTGAAGGATGGTGGTTCATCTGGAACGTGTCTGTAGGTTGAATCATTTTGTTTATAACTCACGGTCATTTCCTTCCACTTCCCCATCACCGTTTACCACGCGGGACACTCCGGCCCACGGTTCTCCAAGTGTTCTGTTACTTGTCCTGACAGAGGCTGTTGGACAAGCCAGTCTCCTGTAAAATCTTAACGCTATCTTGTGGTTTATTCTTCTCTGAATCGGCCATTAGAAATCTCCCTCCCCAGTTCACAGGTTCGCAGACGCCTCTAAAAGGGTTCAGAGCACAAAATGATACATTCAAGTCCTCTGAATTAGAAAATAGGTCACAAAGTCGATTTTACCACACCTCTGTAACTAGCCCCTCTTCATTTAAACCGTCGGTGCAGAGTCTGTGTCCCTCAGAAATCTTTTCCCATAAGCCTATTCTAACGTATTATGCGAAGCTGTGACAGGCAACCTTGTTTTCTTCCCCTATTGCCTGCCTGCTTGGGAGGCATTAAAGTTTGCCATAACTTGGTCTAACTTTTGAGTCTCCGCTTCCTTTCCAAAAGCAGAAGTAAAAAAAAAACAAAAAACAAAAAACAAAAAAAAACAAAGGAAAAAAAAAAACGAAAAAAAACCAAAAACTAGACAGGGCTAGAAGGAAACACTTGACTCTCTTGTGAGCTTTTCCAAGCAGGTTACAAGTTGAACGTATTGGGTCCATGTTCATTGAATGCATCAAAGAAATATTAGGGTATCTTTCCGAAGACACAGCCAGTCAACTTCTATTTTTAGCAACTGTAATTGCAATGCGCTATCTGGCATTTCTAAATCACCCCCTGTTGCTCCTTTTGAGTCAACCTCTCAGTGGCCACCCAGGACAACGTATTATTATGTTACAGAAGAAATTTATGATGGAACCATGTTGGTTCAGCTCTAACCACACAGAGTACACGCTTCTGCAGGTATTTGGTGCAGATGTTTGAACGATCAGCCCCTTGCATTTACTGTAACATCCAAGGTATCCATTAGAGATTATGCAATCATTAGATTATAGAACAATATCCCCGGTGAAGCAGCCTGGGCTTCGTTTTCCGGAGAATTTAAAGCTCACTCAGGTTACGCCTGCATGAGCCGTTGTTTCTTCGCAATTTTCAGAACCATGTCATTACTCACGTCCACAAATACTCAGTAACAAAAGGAATTGTGACCATTTTATGATTGATTCAAGTCGTCAAACAACTTCACCTTCCAAAGTTAGAAACCCGAAGAGCTAAGTGCCAAGAAGAAAATACAAGGCCACATTGTCACACCTGGAAATACACAAGGGGATTCCAGGCACTTCACATGATAAAAGTGCTTCAAATTAGAACAGCACGTTCATTGTAACCAAGATTGTTTATAGGACTATGCTGTCCAGTAAGAAACATTCAGTGAAATTTCCTATGAAATGTGGCTTTATTCCTTCCCCCATGTCATCACTTATCCACCTAACCCCCTACGATCAGTCATATCCTTCTTTCTTTTCTTTTCTTTTCTTTCTTTCTTTTTTTTTTCTTAACCTGTTCATAGCAACCTGTTCATAACATAGTTACGTTATGAACATAACCTGTTCATAACATAGTTACCACTTTGGATTTTAAACTACTTATAGATGCTGGCTCCCTTTCCCAACCAAGTTGAACTTTGTATTACTACGTTAGTGTTTCTAGGATGGAAAGGCAAGGGAGAATGAGATCTTCATAGTAAGCTCAACCATACCAAATGTGCTACAAAAAATAAACACGCTCTGTTCTCCTGCTGTAGCAGTTAAGCAATGCTAACTGTGGTGATAACCAGTTTTCACATACTGCTCATTTTCTAGCAGGTTGGTCCCAGGCATATGTTAGTAGTCAGATAAATATTTATTTTAAGCAATGGTCATTTTAAAGGCTTTTTGGACAACTTTTCACGATTTGTAACTTCCATGTAATATATATTCTTTTATATTTAAAAAGGCTCTGGAGAATTCTTTCACACTGTTTTACAACTAAAGGCTCGTGGGAAGAGTTCCCATTTAGCTGTTTAACACGAAAAAGTTTAAATGAAACTTTGAAATAGTCTCAATAATTATATAACACAACTTTAGCATAACGATAGCAGAAGCCAATCGGAAATACAACGTCTATTAATAAAGCAGAATAAGATGGAGAAAAAGAATATAAATAGAAGGCATATGTATTTGTCTCTACAAAGCTGTGAAGAGATAGGTTGTTTCATACTGAAGCAACGTCCCATGCTTTGCCATGTGTCATGTTTATAACTTGTTACAAATGTGAATTGGGTTTCTCTATTTCCTAACTCTTAAAAGTCTGTACTAAGAAAAGATATTTCCAATAATTGAAGATCTAAGGAAATTATCCACTTGTTAACACCACAGCCCAAATATTCTTTGCACAACCAGGAAATAGCAGCCCGTAAATTCTCAGCTTTGCTGCTCTTCGCACTAAATGTCCCTGGATATCAGTATTTGCTAGAAGAGATATCAGACTGTAACTAATAAGAAAAGGCACAGGTAAAAAGGCAGGGACATTCCATTTTCCTTGAA
Source organism: Lynx rufus (assembly GCF_022079265.1). Classification (NCBI taxonomy): domain Eukaryota; kingdom Metazoa; phylum Chordata; class Mammalia; order Carnivora; family Felidae; genus Lynx; species Lynx rufus. The sequence goes on from NW_025814845.1 coordinate 16,039,371, forward strand.
ACAGTATCTTTCTTTTGAGGAAAAGTTATACTTCAATTGACAAGATAACCAAAATGCTTATCTGTACTCAATTTAAGTTCAAATCAAGGTCCAAGCACTAAACACCAGCATGGTTTTTTTGCAGCATTTCCTCAAATTGGGAAAAACCTCCATGGTGGTGATTTCTTTACTGAAGCTTTTAAAATGCGTTCAGAATACCCCGTGCTTGTGTTACTATTAATAAATGTGAATTCTTTACCCTAGAAAACCTCTGGAAATACACACAGCATCTGCCCAGAATATAAAACAACATTGATTTATGCCTTGAATGTAGAATTACAATGAATAACAAACAAATTCATTACGATGGCATAAAAATATCAAAATAAATTACTCCCTAGTATCTATACCACATTGTAGGTTATTAGTTATTAATATCATTATTCATGACAGGCCTAACTACGGATGTAAAGGGGCAATTTTCTTTATTACTAGGCATTCCTCTAAAACTGGTTAGTTGCACAAGGGCAGAAATCAAGGTAACCTAGAGTGAATGTCCAGAGGGACAGTGGTGTTAGATGTGCCCGAAGGGAAATCGGCACCAGTGAGAAACATGCGTGATCAAAGCAAAAGACCTGGGATGTGCCCTGGTCATTTATTAATATTTTTATTGAGTAATAAAAGCCAGTATGTACTGAGCACTCCATAGACGCCAGTCTTTGGGATAACTACCATAGATGCATTATTCCTGTATATTCTTATGATCCCGTGGGATAGAAATTTCATCTTCGTTTTATAAATGGGAAAAACCAAGGCATAGAGACTTGAAGTAACTAACGAAATATTGGAAAATAGAAGCAGAGCTAGATCCTAGGGCCACCTAACTTCCAAGTCCTTTCTCTAGACCAGAGGCCAAGAAACTTTCTGTCAAGAGCCAGATGGTAAATACTTTTGGCTTCGTGAGTCATACATTCTCTGTAACAACCACTCTGCCACCGGAGAGCAAAAAACGACCGTTGACAGTGTGTCAAGGCAAGAGTGCGGCTGTGTTCTAGTAAAATTTTACTGAAGGATACTGAAATTTGACTTTCACATAATTTTTAATGTGCCACAGGATATCATCCTTCCTTTAGCTTTCTCCAACCACTTAAAAATGTAAAAAACATTCTCGGCACACCGACTAACAACAAAAACAGATTGAGGGCTAGATTTGATCAGGGGGCTGTTTGCAAAATTTGCCGTAGAATGATGCGTTTCTAACTTTGATGTACATGCGCATCACCTGGGGATTAGGCTCAAATGCGGATTTTGCTTCAGGAGGTCTTGGGTGGGGTCTGGAAATTCTGAAAATCTCACAAACTTCCAGGTGACGTTGATGGCGCTGGTCCACGGACCACCCTGAGGAACGAAGCTGTATACTACAGTGCTATCCTACGAAATCTCTAAGGATGCTAATTTCCCTATGTCCAGAGTTTGGGTTAATGATCTCTCTTAAGCTCTCCAAGCTGGGAACCTTGGAGCCCCCTCTCCCTATCATTATTGTCCCACCTCTGAATGCTCTTTCTAGGGTCTCTGCCTCCTTTTCATCTCCAATCTCCAATGCCGCTGCCCAGTCACATCCTCCAAATGGGTCTCTCATTTTCAGTCTTCTTAGAAATGTTTCCTCTATTTGAAAATACGAGAAAATTCTTTCTCTCCAAAATAAAATCCAAACATTTCCCTTCCTGACTCATACTCATGTCAGTGAGGGACTAATGCACACAAAATAAAATTCAAGTGCTAAGTTCTTCACAATCTCACCTAACCAATTGTGCCAAGTTTGTCTTGCATATTTTCTTTTCTTTAATGTGTATTTATTTTTGAGAGAGAGAGAGAGAGAGAGAGCAGGGGAGGGGCAGAGAGAGAGGAGGACAGAGGATCCAAGGAGAGCTCTGTGCTGACAGCAGCAAGCCTGACGTGGGGCTCGAGCTCACGAACTGTGAGATCACGACCTGAGCTGAAGGTGGACGCTTAACCGACTGAGCCACCCAGGCGCCCCTGTCTTGAACATTTTCTTTCTCTCTCTCTCTTTCTTTCTTTTTAAATGTTTAATGTTTATTTTATGTTTAAAAGAGAGAGAGAGAGACAGAGTGTGAGCGGGGGAGGCAAAGAGAGAGAGAGAGAGGGAGAGAGAGAGAGAGAGAGAGAGAGAAGGAGACAGAATCGGAAACAGGCTCCAGGCTCGGAGCCATCAGCCCAGAGCCCGACGCGGGGCTCGAACTCACGAACCGCAAGATCATGACCTGAGCCGAAGTCGGAGGCTTAACCGACTGAGCCACCCAGGCGCCCCCATCTTGCACGTTTTCTAATTATAATAATAACCACAGCCCCAAACTTTTGTCAAGCTCTTACTATGTATAAGGCACAACTGTATTTCTTTTCATCTTTGCTCCAGACAACTGTATGAGGTTAAGTCCTGTTATTTTTTTCCCTTTTACAGATAAGAAAGCTAAGGCAGAAGGAGCTTAGACAACAATAGAGTTCATAAACCGAAGAGCGAGGATCCGACTCTAGGGCACCACTAAGGCGCATTCCCTCCCAAAGTTAGTTCACGTGCCCATCATGCTTAATCACTGAAGGGTCCCTGACACGGGCCACATCATTTCCGGCCGCAGGCCCTTGCAGCCATTTGTCCTCTGCCCACGACCTCCTATCACCATCATCTCCTGTGTTTTTCTCCTCTCTAAATATTCAGCTCCTATCCCCAAGGAATACAGACGCACTTAGAGCCATTAATGTTTTCCTGTGCCTGATTCCCCCACTCACGCCGACCTCCCGTAAGGCAGCGTCTCTGTTTAACTTTGTGCCTGGTGCAGCCATCAGTTAGTACTAAGCTTTATAGGTAGGAGGTGTTCGGAAAATCTCTGACGGATGAACGAGAGGATTGAGTAACAAATGAATGGAAGAGCGATCGATGTAGAAGTCATCCTTAGCCTAATTGCCACATCTATATAAAAAAGGGATTGAATGGGGTAAGTTCTAAGTTGTTCCCATCAACGTGTCTTCCTTCTTTCATTCATTCATTCATTCAGTCAGTCACTCCCGTACTTATTACGTTTCTACAACACGTCAGGTATGATTCCAGGTCTTCGGCACCCAACAGCAAGGAAAGCAAAAGCTCTGCCTTTGTGCCTTTTACAGTCTGGTCGGGGAGTGAAGGCTGGGTCAGTGATAAATCCATAGAGGGAACAAAAGGGGCACTCCTTTAAAGAGATCTCCGCATACACAGAAAAATAGAGAGCTACTGGGGCACCTGGGTGGCTCAGTCAGCGAAGCATCTGACTCCTGATTTCGGCTCTGGTCACCAGCTAGTGGTTCGGGGGATCAAGCCCCACGTCGTGCTCTGCACTGAAAGCACAGAGCTTGCTTGGGATTCTCTCTCTCCCTCTCCGCCCCTCCCCAGCTCACATGCATGCTCTCTCTCTTTCCCCCTCCCTCCCTCAAAATAAATAAAGAGACTTTAAAAAAAAGAGAGAGCTATTTATAGGTGATATTTATAATTTCATTAACCAACTCGTATGGCTGCACTGCATCACACCTCCTGCCACATCAGCCATTCCCAGGGGCCGAACCTACTGGAACTGGCTGAGAGGTACATTTCTGAACATCGTTTTTTTTGTGTGTGTTTCGCCTCCGTCTGTTAAAAATACTGAAATGAAAATCAGTCCTGTCATCTTGTTAGCATGAGTCATGTATTTATATAGATTTGATTGTTTTAATTTTCCTTTTTGTGGGTAAATGTTATGTAACGATTTGATTCTTCACAGGTTTAACTCGATTTCCAAGATCTTTTGGGCATTTGGTCTTGACTGAGTTCTGGTGGCATCAGTGTCACTGCCTGCCTGGCACCCTGGTTTTTTAATACAACCGGGGTTTCGTTATATGTCCTTTTCCATCGAGGTATGGCATTTCATTAAGACACTTCAATACAGCCCTTCATTTCTAGCTGTACATGGGATGAAGAATCGGTTCCTTTGGTCTTGAAAAATGCACTGCCAATATGGTGGGAAAAGATATATGCTATCAATATGGTGGGAATCTGGAATGTTGGCAAAAGCAGAGAGGGCTACCTGAGTTTAGGTTGATGATACGGTCCTTTGGGGCCTTGAAATTGTAGTCGTTTTGCAGTTGCTAAAATCAGTTGCTAAGCAGCCCATTTCTGGGTTTAAATGGGCCCACTTAAATAAGGACACTGCAAATACAAAAAGTAGAGGGATGAGAAACACCACCTTCCCATAATTTGAGAAAGTGATCTTTCAGAGGAAAGGACACTGATACTTGTTCAGTTGTAGGCTACAAGCACAAATGACTTCATTCAAGTTTGAATAAGTTCCAAGTATTGGATGAGTTTAACGATAATCATTGTTTTCCTTTTCATTGTACTTATGGGTCATTTTTACTCTAGGTAGAATTGCAGTTACAATAAAAATATAAGCATGCCCATAGAAATAAATATAAGCTGAAATCCTTACAAAATTTTCATAAAAACCCCAGTAAGACAAACTTGTAAATTAGTACATTGAGATTAAAGGCAGCAGATAACGTGACTTAGGCCAACCACAATTTCATAGCAAAAATAGATATAAATCCAGGGGCCTAAACATACTTTCCAGGTTTATAACCAGAACTTTCTTTACCTTGTTTAAAATTCTGCTTCACTTTAATTAACTGTATCTGTATCACCTGTAATCTACTTTGACAATTCATTTAACCTTAACGATATCAATTTTGTTCAAGCACGGGGTAATTTTCAAATCAATGGTCTTATGTGGATATCTGTTTGTGAATGTAAGTCACTGTACTTTCTATAAAAAAATATCAAAATACAGAAATATGAAATACGTCTTCTTGTACAAATGTGTTTTCTTATAGACATCATGGCAAATGGAAAATAGTTCATAGAAATAAAGTGTAGCCTATGGAAAAATAGCTAATAGAAAATAATGTTTTTATACTTACAGTGTTTATAGTAAAGTTACTTCTAGAAAGTACTTCAATGTACTAATGAAACAGAATTGTCTTTAGCATAGACTACGGCATAGCATAAAAATAGATTAATTTGCCCTTCCTACAAGGAAGCCTAAAAACCGTTAGTGAGGATATACCCAAATTGAAGCCTAGTTCTCTTAATTTCTTAAAGAGTATGTTTATTAGTGTGATTTATCCCCAAAGGGTTTATGGTGTATTCATATTGACAGAAGGAAGGGAATTTGGAACACATCCTAGAACTTCAGTATGCAATTAAATGACTTTAGCTAGTACCCTTGATGTTTTTACAAAAAAAAAAAAAAAAAGCCTCCAACCCTCATCCCCCACATTCAGTCCTGCTCCAAACACAAGGTTCTCTGCATGGGAGAGGAGTGTCCCGTCTCTTGTCTCATCAGAGCATGAATGCAAATGTGACTGCATTGATTGAGGGGTGGTATTGCCTACCATATGGCCCTCCTCAATGGACTCAACATGAGGAGGGGCTCTTTGCTGACAGAGAACTAAGCGGGAAACAAAGTGAACACCTGGTCAGATAAAAATCCATCAGGATATTTGAACTGGCTGCCCAGTCTCCAAATTATTCACAGGCATCAAGTCCAAGGTAAAATGAAATGTGCCCCTCTTGCATATTTCAGTAATTATTGTGGTGTTAGAATGTTGTACGACATACCCCTGAATGCAAAAACCTCCTCAATTGGCTGGTGTGCTTCTGGACTCTACACAAGGGGATGGTAAGATACGGTGACCAGAGAAAGAGATTAGAAATTGTGCATCCTCCCCGTTTCTTCACTGGGGGCATGCCAGCGCAGTGTGGCTTTGGGGAAAATCACTTGCCCTCGCTTCAACTTGGCCATTTGTTTCGTTTGTTTTTGTTTTCTAAAGTTCATTTATTGATTTTTAGAAGAGAGAGAGGGTGAGCAGGGGAGGGGCAGAGAGAGAGGGAGACAGAGAATCCCAATAGCACAGAGCCCCACGGGCGGCTTGATCCCACGAATCATGAGATCATGACCTGAACTGAAATCAAGAGTCAGACACTCAAGCAACTGAGTACCCAGGCACCCCTCATCTTGGCCAGTTGGCAAGAGGCCAACAGGAAGCCCTGTAGAGATTCTTGCTGCCCTTTTAAACCTTCAAGAGGCTGTGAAGTCTTGGACTCTCTTTTAAGGGTAGAAGGAGAAGGGTAAATGTGACAGGTCGGTCTTTCTCCTTCTTAGCTCTCTGATCAGCACTTTTTGTCCTTCTCATTGATAGAGCAGAACTTCCATATCAGCTGAGAAGGTGATGGCAGCGGAAGATTTTGAATCGTTGGGTGCACAAGTAAAGGCTGTTTATCAGCAAGTGCACCAGGCCATGGTAAACTCAGCGAGCTTCTGTAATGAGTGCCCAAGAGCAGAGGGGAAACCTTGAGTCTGTAAAAAAGCAACTCAGCCTTAAGCTTGGTCAGCCTGGGCAAATGCTCAAAATGGCGATTTCAAGGCCAGACTAATGAGCTAATAAATTATAGTCACTTCACACGCAACCTGGTATGATTTCTCCTGCTGAGTTGAATCAGGTAGCAATCTAGGCTAACCTTTAAAAACTGATTTGAAATCTCCCAATAAGGTGGCCACATAGATTCAGCCTCTATTTTAGATATGAAGGCCTAAATTCTCATCCTTTTGTGTCAGAAATATCTCCAGAGCAGTAGTGATTTTGTCCCCCAGGGGACAGTTGGCAATGTCAGGAGACATTTTTAGTTGTGACTACATAGGGGACAGGGATGCTACTCACACCAGTAGATGGAAGTCAGAGATGCTGTTAAACACCCTACAGTATACAGGACAGCCCCTCCACCCCCACAAAGAATGATCTGGACCAAAATATCAATAGTACTAAAGTATTATCAAGAAACCCCTCTAGGGGCTCCTGGGTGACTCAGTCAGTTAGGCATCCAACTCTTGATTTTGGCTCAGGTCACGATCTCATGGTTTGTGGGATCGAGCCTCCCCGTCGGGCTCAGCACTGTCCGTATGGAGCCTGCTTGGGATTCTCTCTCTCTCTCCCTCTCTCTCTGCTACTCCCCCACTCTCTCTCTCAAAATAAGTAAACAAACTTAAAAAAAAAAAAAAGAGACCCTTCTCTAGAGCATACATATTAAGCAAAGGAGGGCTAATTTGACCAACAAGAGTGAGCTGGAAACCCGTGGCTCCTAATTTACGAGGCAGGAATGAGCAGAACCTGCAAGTCTCCTTGAGTTCCCCTGGGCATGTGTTGGCCAAGTAAATCCTGTATGGGGTCCTACCGAGCACAATACATTTGTCCTATGAAAATGACTAAAACGAAAAAGGAGGAAAACCATCATTATTTCTGGCACAGAGCCTCATCATCTTGAATTGTGAGATGTGTCCTGCAGGTGGGTAAGATTTAATGAGCATGCTCAATTAGCTGCATCACCTCCACCTAGGGTGAAAGTCATCACGTTGTTACAGAGCTTGAGGCTTCAAACCCTCCTTAATCTGCCCAAATTCATAACAAAATTAAGCATCACTAAAGCCTTCCCAATTTCACCGGGAATCTGACGGACTAATGGACTTACACGTACATGGCAAAATAATGGTGGTTAGATTAATCCCTCTGATCAACGCGTACTCTCATTTAGAGTTATCAAGGAAATAATCTACGAATAGTTGCATTAATTACATTTCTGCACTTTCGTTTAGTGAAGCGTACGCATTGGCAGAAAAAGCAGAAGGATGGCTAAAAGCATGTGCATGTGTGTGTAGGTATACTTTTCCTAGATAGTTCTCTTAAAAATAATCCCATGACTGGACAGCTAATAATGCCAGGAAAGAGGCAGTACGCCATTTTACTATTTATATCTCGTAACAATACTATCTCTCCACGAAAGACCTGCCGCCGTAGGAGTTCTGATGACAGAACAGTCATTTAGATTTAATTTCCCTCTGATCAAAATTTCATCAAACTTGAAAAGAAGGTCAGACTCTCCTAACGCAAGGTCCAGTCCCACTTGTGGAGGATTTAAGGGAGGCAGCGAAAGTATATGACCTGATTTATCCTTTCTATAGAAACCATATGTTACCCGGAAGTTCCCGGCCTGCTCAACTGTATCTTCAGAAACTACTGGGGAGACTGGCCATTTCCCTTGTTGACTCCCATATTACCCTTCCTCTAAAAGGTTAGGGCACTTGTGGGTAATTTCAGCATGAATCCAATTTCCAGAGCAACGCAGGACAACGAGGCTGACAGAAACACAGGAACCCCCACCCTCCTGTGTCACCTGTTATTGCATTATAAATACACGGCGCGAGAACTGGCCATTTTCACGGTGGCATTTGGGACAGGCGTTAAGTGGTCACATCCTCTGCCTATCACAAGCCCCCCTGTGCTTGTTATGCGGTGATGAGATGCTCATCGCAGAGGACTCTCCCGAAATCACCCTTCTCCCTGCACGGTGACACCAGCCCTAAAGGTGTCCAAGTGAGTACTTTAACTAATAGGCTGTTTTGAGGACTTTGGATAGAGAAATGGATGTGAAGATCATGACCAATAAAGATAATGAGCATTTGCACTGTTAGGTGCCATTTCCAACTAAATCAAACCCTTCCGGCCAGTAAGAAAAGGGTGAGGGGAAAAAAATCAAACGGCAAAATCTGCTGAGAAGGCCAAATGGGTCCAACTTCTACAAACTCTCTTCTCATTTTTTTTTAATAACACACAGAAAGAAAGAGAGAAAGAAAGAAAGAAAGAGAAAGGAAAAGAAAAGAAACGAAAAGAAAAGAAAAGAAAAGAAAAGAAAAGAAAAGAAAAGAAAAGAAAAAAGAAAAGAAAAGCAGAGGTAACGAGAGGGGCGGCCAGATTTTCTTTTAGATAAAATATAGCGGGGTAGAAAAGTCTGAATATTCATTCAGCAATAATTGTCACATTCTGTTGTACATCTTGGCAGAAGGCAATGCATCGCTACAAGGGACCGAACCTAGGTTGGTCACACAAGAGCATGTTAGGGCCGCGAGGACACTGGCCCAACACCTTCATTTTAAAGAGGAGGAAACCGATGCGCAGACAGGGTGAATGTCTTGCTCAAACAATTCTCAAGTAAGAGCACGAGGAAGCAAAACTTGCCGCTTCATCACGTGGCCTCCCCTCCCTGTTCCATTTTCAGATCCACCGCTGAGAACCCTCTCTGGAGCCTACCATCTCTGTGTTCAAGCCGCCCGAGACACTCTGAGAGTGCAAAGGAATCGGTGCCCCCTAACTCTCAACTCCAAACTGGGTGTTTGAACTTGGGGTTGGTTCTTCCTAGCCAGGAAGACAACGGTCTGAGTCTGAGCAATCCCGAACGTCAATACAAGAATCCTGTTTGCCAAACGCTTACTGCACGAACTTGGCCCACTGAGAGCAGAGGGCCTGCGAGGCACCCGCACGTATAGATTATACATAACCTTGACTGAAGCCCAAGCAGAGGAGGTGATCAACATAGCTGCCATTAGTCTGAGCCTTTTACCTCTCCCATTTCAATTGTCTCCGGCTCTTACCTGAGCCCACGGGAAAGCTGCACAGCAAGAAACACGAAAAGCAGGGAGGCCTCTTAAGCTCCAGGGACTTGAGCTCCTAGCTGCAAATTTCCTTTCATTCAAAAGAACACTCTCCACCTTTTTTCTCAGCACAACACTTACCATGCCCATGAGGGGGGGAAAGTGTTTCTCACCAGGAATAAGCTGTAAGGTATATTTGAAAATTGAGATTTTTGAATTGCAATTGGCATCTCTCGGTGCCTTTCAGATGGGGGCCATCTAACTGCAAAGTGACATTTTGTGATGCGGACGTAGTGGAGACCCAGTGAAAAACCACAATCAATCCGTTTCTAAAACACAGGCTCAAGAAACTGGGACCTAGCATTAAACCTGGAAGATCTTTTATGATTGTTCGTCAAAGGAAAATAGCAAGAGACATTCATTTTTCAAATTATTCTCCCTCACTAGCCTCTCTCATGGCTATTACCATGAGCAATATCATTCTTTACCCACTGCAGGAACCTTTTGTGAGCAAAATACCATAGAAAATCTTTACTTTCAAATCCATTCACTCCTGGCAAGAAACAATCCTGGATGAACTTTTAGAGTGCCCAGCTGAGTAAATGAGTGACCTTTGGTTGATCTAATTTACTTGTCTCTTTTTATCCACATATGATTTATATTACATGCGCATTTAAGCAGTCCTTTGTCTTCTAGCACCTGTAAGTCCTTCATGATCATTAGTTAAGCCTCCCAGTCCATTTGAAATAAGAGGTATCTTACCTTCGGAGAGGAGGAGAAAGTCCCGGAGGATTGCAGGTCCCCAAGGAGGCAGAGTCATGCACGACTCAAGCCCTAGAGGGAGCTCAATACATTTCCCAACCCCCTCCAGGCAGCTTAACTGTTCATAAATGTGTGGCCATAATATTAAATTCCTACTAACTACATAATTGCACTTACGAACCCTGGCAGTCGTGCATTCACTCCTGGGTGCTCTTGGAAAGTTGGCCAAAGGGATGGAAAATGAGGGTGTGGGAGCAGAGCTAGAGTGAGGCCAGCCAGGGAGGAAATATTGTAGTTTTTGATGTCTTAATCTTCTTAAAGCAAGTGTTCTTTATAACATGGTCAAGCAGCCGTGCGGAGGAGGCATTGGAAGAAGCCAAAGCTGGAGGCCAGGAGGCCAGTTTGGATGTCTTTTTAGGGTGAATCCAGGAAGTGTAGTGGTGAAGGGGCACGAGTTTTGGTCAGTCAGCCATGAGTTAGAATGCTGACTTTAGTATACTCCCTACATGCATGGGCAATTTATTTCCCTTCTTCAAGACTCCGTTTGCTCACCTGTAAAATGGAACTAACAAAAACCCCACAGCATTGTGGAGATTCTAGAAGATAAATGCCAATCACTCAGCACAATATTCAATACAACAAATGTCCAGCTGTATTGTATTCAATACAATAAATGTCCAACAACTCAGGAAGTATGTATTCCATGTTGCTTCCATTTCACAGATGAGCAAACTAAGGTACAGAGGGAATTAGTCATTTAAGTCGTGGAACCAGAATCCAAACCCACGCACTATCTCCAGAATCTGTGCTCCGTATCACTTCTCTAATAACGGCAACCAGTATTAACTACTAAGGCCGTAGATCAGGAAGGAAGGCAGATTTAAGGTATATTAAAGAATGAGTGCCTGGCAGGATGTATGAATGATGAGAGAAGGGATATCCGAGACTGGTTCCTGGTGTTTAAAAAAATTTTTTTTTTCAACGTTTATTTATTTTTGGGACAGAGAGAGACAGAGCATGAATGGGGGAGGGGCAGAGAGAGAGGGAGACACAGAATGGGAAACAGGCTCCAGGCTCTGAGCCATCAGCCCAGAGCCCGACGCGGGGCTCGAACTCACGCACCGCAAGATCGTGACCTGGCTGAAGTCGGACGCTTAACCGACTGCGCCACCCAGGCGCCCCTGGTTCCTGGTGTTTTGACTTACGTAATGGTCCAGGGCATGGGCTCACGGAGGTAGGGAATGCAGAAAGAGAGGCATGCGTGGGACGTGTTGAGAAAGTCTCACGTATTTGTAGAATATTCAGGCACAATGGTTAATAATACACTCGTGGATATATGGATCTGGAACTCAAGAAAGAAGTTAGGGCAGATGTTACAGATTTGAGATTCATCAGAAAACACCTGGGAACTGGAGTCATATGACAGATGGGGTCACACAGTGTGTGGAACGAGAAAGGAAGAAGGCTAAAGGAGACCCCTTTGGGGGAAAGTGGGGAGACACCAACATATAAGGGCTGAATACACAAGAACCCTTAAAGGGGAGCAAGAAGGAGAACGCTTGATAGATGCCCAACAAGAAGAGGTTTTAACGGTCTTCTGGCTTAACACTGTATTTTTTTAACTGGGAAAAACATTTTACCTTCTTCCGCTTACCTTTCTAGGACGCCACTCCACAATTAAATGCAAGGGATTTAAAAGACAGGCTGGATGGATCAGTGTCAGACCCACTCATCTCCCGGGAAAATAGGGGAACTCGCATCACGAGCTAAGGGGTGGTCCGTGGGCCATCCTTCTCCCCATGTCTAGTCAGATCCAGCCATTCTTCATCTCAAAGACTACCTCCTCCATGATGCTCTGCCAGGTCCTCTAGTTGGAAAGAAAGCCATGGTCCCTTGTGGTCCTAGAGAATTCTATGTATATCTATACCACATCATTTTTTTTTTTTTTTTTTTTTTTGCAGTCTGATTCATACCACTGCCATTTGCGTATCACTTGCCAGACTAAAAATTCACTGATGGCAGGGGCAATGTCACATTATCAGTCCTGTACCACTAATTCCGGATGCCATGTCTGACCCACAGGGGGTGCCTCATAAATGCCTGTGTCCCACAAATGAATCTAAATCCTACTGAAAGCGTAACAGGTACGTTCGAGTCGACCTCCGCCTTTCTTTGGACTCAACCCTGCTTGCCGTGACCCCTTGGTAGTACGGAGCCCCCACATCTGTAAACTGAGGAAAACAGGGCTAGCGGGAATTAAGTGAGATTATACACTTAAAACAGCAAGCATCCAATACTCATTAGCTATTAAGTGCCGGCTTCCCAGCTCGAGGGCTGGCCGAGCCCTACGGTGAAGGGTTTTTAGAAATCCCTTACCTGGTTCGGACTGAGGCTCCTCATAGACCCAGGGGTCCTGGTTCCCAACCCACCGCTTTAACTCCTGTCCTGCAAGATTTATAGCCTGACTGTGACAACTAATTTTGGAACTGTAATGCCTCCTGTCATCTTCCATAAATTTGACATAAATAAATCACAAAATACGCTTTTTATATCGCTTTTTATCTTGCCACGCTTCTTGTTTCTTTTGGAAACAGTTTTTATGGCAAATGCAGAGTGTAAATCCACCCGGCAATAAAGCATGCCAAACAAGCGTGTAGAACAGGCACCTGAGAGGAAATTACCCACCATTTGCAGCGCTCCACACAATTATCAGCAGGATGTTCTGGAGTGGGCCTATTCAACGCACTGCACTGTATTCCTCACCCACGATTTGCATAGCCCCTGTGTAAACAACACCGTTGAACCCAGGAAGTGGGCACCCACCGGTCCACGTCTTCGCGCTGGCCTCCTCTTGTGGTAACGTGGAGTCTAGACTTCGCATGACACTCCCACCCCCACCGGCCCGTTTCTTTGGAGAGGTCATTTCTCCCAAGGCAGCCACGTCCAACTGAAGTCGCTGCGATGATGGAAAGGCTCTGCCTCTGTGCTGATCAATATGGCGGCCACTGGCCCCGTATGGCTACTGGACGCTTGACGTGTGGGTAGCGAGACAGAGCAGAGGACCTAGATTTTCAATTTTATTTGAAGTGCTATCAACTTAAACGTGAGTAGCCACGTGGGGCTAGTGGCTACCTTAGGGACAGCACAGGAAAGGCTGTGCTCGATACATCTTCCATTACAGACACCTTGTCTCCCATACCTTCAGTCTCAAGTGCCAGGAATCACGCTGCGCATCCCCTAAGCACTTTCTCACGCACCCTCTCCTTTCATCCTAATGGTGACCCTCTGGAGCAGGCGTTATTATCTCCATCATTTAAATGAGGCACACGAAGTTGAGAGAGTTCAAGTGACAAGCCTGAAGTCTTTGGACTACCACGTGGCAGAACAAAGACGCGAACGTAGGTCTGTCTGTCAAAGCTTTGCTGCTCTCAGAGTAGTACTTAGACCGGGCATGCTGGCTCGAGGTTATTATACTTGAATCACTAGGGCAACCTTTCTGTGAATTTGTTAGCACCGTGGGGCTCGACATTTAGGTCAGCAAAGCTCTCCACCTAGGAATGGACAGAGCTAGATTCTCATCACGCCTTACTACCCAGTAGCTGCTGGCGCGAGCCCATGTACTTCCAGACATATTTCCTCATACGTGTGGACAGGAATAAATGCCGGCCGCTGCCTGCCTCCAGGCCTGTTGGGAACATACACAAGATCCCTCTGAGGATGTGCTAAAGAGTAAAAGTGCTACATGGAGGTGAGGCTTTGTTACTAAAGGAAATTCTGATGAATCCTACCGAACCCTATTTATTTCCGGCCTAAGTTGCCACAAAATCCATGTGCAATATCATTACCCACACCGATACTCACCAAACACCCCTAAAAGCCTACGCTCCGTGCGGCGAAATTAAAGGAACACATCCCGTGAACTTTTCGTAATGCCAAATGAAAGCAATGAGAATCCACAGCAGAAACCCACCCCACCGTGCACCGATTATTAACATGTTAATTTCTATGTCCCAGCTTTTGAAAATGATTCTGGGAACTACTTATTGAATTTTTAATTTGCAGATTATCGACCAAATTGGCCGCCGTGGCTCTGAGCAATGGGGCCCACATGTCAGAGGGGCAGGTAAAGCAGATGTGAGGAGACAGCAGAGGCTCCTGTTCTGATGGGAAGAGTCGGTCTGCCTGGGAACTGGGCTCCTTAGGGGCTCCTGGGAGCTTCAGGTTCAAGGGAAAGAATAATATATCTCCCAGATGTGTGCATGGGGAGTGGGAGGGATACAAGAATTTTGCACTAAGAAGGCTTCTGAAAATTATTCTACAATCTGAACTTCCAAAGCCGTTTACTAGGTTTATCTTTTAATACCCATCCTCCTCTGTTTTTCCCTTTTTTCCTTCCTCCCTTCCTTCCTCCCTCCCTTCTGTCCCTCCTCTCTCCTGTTTTGCACTGGGGATACCATAATGAGTAAGACAGACCCTGCCTCTGCACTCACAGAGCTCACATCCCAGATGAAGGCTCAAGGCAGAGACGGTGTGTGACACAACAATGTGACAAGAGGTATGCACGGAGGTGCAGAGGGATCCCTGGCCCAGAGAGAGGGAGGAAGAGGATCAGAGAAGCCTTCCCAGAAAAAAAGAAAATTAAAGAAGGAGCAGGAGAGAGTCAAATGGGTGAAGGCAGAGGATACTTCAGGCTGTGGGTGCAACAGACGAGAAAAGCCAGGAGTCCGAAAGCCCTGGGCACGATCCTTCACAAGGGCAGATGGTCCTCGGTCTGTCCCTCTCAGGTGGAGGTGATCCGCAAGCCTCCCCAAATCCGACAGAAGGCAGAACAGCCCCCGATTCCATAAGCACCGCTTGTTAACGAGCGAGTGACTTAACCCTTCCAAGTCTTATTGTCCACATCTGCAAAATGGGAATCACGAGAGTATTCTCATGAGATTTAGAGAAGGGCACAGTGGGGAGAGCAGGTATCACAGCACCCATATGGGCTGCATAAAACACCAGAGGTGGCCGCTTCGTCATCAGCACCATGATCACCAGCGCACAGAGCTTCTGCATGCCTTATTCCTACAACGAGATCGTAACAACTTGCCCGTAATAAATGCCTCATTAAAATAAGAACTGCTGAGACTTGGCACCGGCCCAGAACTTTGTGGCTCGCAAAGGGTTCTCACCAGAGGGACCACGACGAAGATCTGCGGAACAACCCCCTCAGCCCGGAGGACAAGTGTTATAATCCTCATTCTACTGTGCCTCAGAGAAGCACAGAAACTGAGTGAACTTGTCTGAGGCCACACAGCTGTTTCACAGTTGAGCTGAGGCTAGGATCTCAGAGCCACGGTACTAAATGTCGGTGAGGGTGTTGACAAAATGGCTAACGTCTACTGAGTGCTTATTGGGTGTGCCGTTCTAGAAACATTACATGTGTAAAGTACGCGGACCTCACAAGCACTCTGTGAAGGAGTGACTACCAGTTTGTGCTTTGTTACGGACAAGGAGACTGAGTCACGGAGATGTTAAACAGCTTGCCTGGGGTCACTAAACTAGTCACGACAGAGCTGTAGGTGTAACCTACACTTTGGCCAACTCGTTGGCCCATATCCACAACCACTTCGCGTCCTGCCTCTCTTCACTTCTCTGATACTTGCTAGGAATCCTCCAGTGCTGGGAAGAATACGCTGAATATTGGAGAGGCTCAACGAATATTTATTTATTAATATTTTTAACAGCTTACTGTACTATTGGGAGAATAAGTATCTTGGAATGTTAGAAGGCTTTGATTATTTTCTTCCAAAGTTCCCATAAGGACCATGGCTGTCCATGAATCAACTCTTTTTTTTTTTTTTAATTTTTTTTTATGTTTTTATTTTTGAGAGAGAGAGAGACAGAGTACAAGCAGGGGAGGGGCAGAGAGAGAGGGAGACACAGAATCCCAAGCAGGCTCCAGGCTCTGAGCCGTCAGCACAGAGCCCGACGCGGGGCGCAAACTCACAGACCGAGAGATCATGACCTGAACCGAAGTCGGACGCTTAACCGACTGAGCCACCCAGGCGTCCCAAATCAACTCTTTCTCACGTTGTTTTATATTCAGTCTCAACCCTAAACCCATGGACATTCTGTCATATTATTTCTGTCTGCCATCGGGTCACCCATGGGGCCTACCCACACGGGGACTCCCAGACGTGTGCCTGCCTCAAAGGGCAGGGGATGAGCATGAATTACACTCGCTCGGCAGAAGGCAACTTCAATGCTATTTGCTCAAAAGACCCCATCGTGTCCCTTAATCTTTTCTGCTGGGCCAGGTGAAGACTTTCTTCTGTTCCCTTTTTCCTTTCCCACAGAGATGAGTCAACAACTCTCCTCAACACTCCAAAAGCAAACAGAAGACAGCGAGAGAGTGACGCAAGATACAGTTGCGTGCATGTGACCTTGAACACTCTACGGGATCCTTCCGTGTATGACCGACTACCCCACTTCTCATTTACCAAAAGTAAGGCGGATTTAGACAGACTTCTTACTAGATACCTTTGACCTCTGGGTTGAACAATTCCCATCTCAATCTGCAGGGGACCGGAGAAAAGCGTTGGAAACAAAAACTTCCAACTCACCAGAGTGTAGGCCGCTGGACAAGAGAGGAAAGCAAATGACTCAGGCAACCCTTCTCCCGCGGCTGCAAAGGGGTGGGGCGAGACTGAGGCTGAACGAGTTAACGGTAAGCTGTGTCGTCAGATGCACCCTGCAACTCCTTGAGGGCAGCCCTGCTATTTTGCAACTTAGCAGAAAACAAGCTGTTAGCCACATGTCCCCGCCTAGTCCCCTCCAATTTTTCAAATCATGATTTATATGCTTGGCTGCTTATGCAATATGCGGTTATAGCAGGGGGTAGGTAACCATGGGGAAACAGTACCTGGAGGTTTAGCACAATTAACAAGCTCTGAATTTGACCCTCGGGGAAGGGTGGATACAATTCATAGTCACACTACGCTCTCTGCCTCGATGCATTTATTCTCTGGGGGGCGTTTGCCAATCCGTACAAAATGTGTTCCCTGCCGCTGAGGGACCCTAGGCCGCTCGTTTATATCCCTTCTCCCTACCCCAATGGAAGGAATACCAGGTCGCTATCTATTCTGAGTAGTGTCAGTGGCTATGATTTTGATTAAAGGTCAAAAGGTCTTTGTACCCCCGACTTTTTCTAAAACAAGGAAAACGGTGCCCACTTCTATTTCCCAGTATGCTTCTCATGATATACGCCCGTGTGATATTCAGCAAAGTGCCGTGGCATCGGCTGTTAAAAGATTACACTTCCAGGCTGGTATATGCGGGTACTCCAGTCCTCCCCCCGCTCTCTGTCCTATTTCTCGAGGATCCAACAACTAAGAGGGGAGCATAGCACAGCAGGGGGAGAGGGGGCGTCCACAATCCCGCTCCAGCCCGGACCTCGGTCCGTTCTAATTGGTGATTGCCCAAGTTGTACCTATGGTTATGTTTTCCAAATTATCTTCCTAGGTAGATGGGATAATAAATGCAAGAATAGCAGAGATTTATGGAAGGCTCCCTGGAACTTTCAGGAAATATGATAGTAATTACTCATATAATCGATATGGTTAGGGTATAGTGTAGACAGAATTACCTAATTCGCCATTTACGAAAAATTAGTCCACTTCTGCAGGGAATCCACCCAAGGCAAAGGCCCTCTCCCCAAACAATGGAGATAGCACCCTGGACCTGTTTCTCAGGTATTTGACTTTTGTGGCCAGCCTTTCTCTAATGCACATTCTTAGCAGAAAACAGGACTTTTCTAGCAAATTACAATATCTGTCATCTGGACCATCGTACATACTTAGAAACAGCACTCTATGGCTGCCGAGTTGCTTAGCTTCAGTGACGTTGACCAAGCAGGATGGAAATGAGGACATTCATCCTCCCCAAATGACACTGGAATAAAGGCACAGACATTTAAAGAAATAAAGTAAAATGTGAAATGTGAAACGTCAGAGGTGGTGCTTAGGAATAATGAAACTGTAAGAAGTTAAACACAATCAGGTTTAAAGAGATAATGATAAAAATGAAAATCTGAAATCTCTTGCCAGTAGAGTAAACCTAGTCTAGGAAGACGAATTCAATATTTCCTGCAAATAAACAGCAGTTTCTAAAAATAGAAAGCACAGCTGTGCAAGCCAGAAAGTTTCAGAGGATCACTGGTAGTGGTGGTCAAAGTATGACTTTTTGTGACTCTGTGGGATTACAGATGAGTGATTGCAGCCCCTCGGGTAACTAAGATTTTATTAAACTGACAGACCATAATTTAACACATCCTTGGTGGAATATACATAGGCTCACTTTTCTGTTATGGAAGTGCTTTGTGAAGCACTAAACCAGTTTACCTTTGTATCCAAAGAATCAAAGACTTGTGAGATCCTTAGTGAAAACTCAAACTAGTATTTCCCACTGTGTTTCTCAGATGTTCACAATGCCCAGGAAGCCATTAAAGGCTCTGACGAGTACTGCAACATTACTTTTGTCTTTCTTTCTTTAATCGTCATTTCCCAAATTTACCTCAACACAGAAACCACTTTATTTTGCCATGATTTGGAGAATATTACATTAGAAAAATATAAGATATTATCATCATGCTATCGGTAGAGTTCTGAAACATGAAGTTTCCGTGCGTATCTTCAGGTGTCTGACACTGAGGGTCCTCAAAAGGACCCTCTCAGGCTTCTACTTGTGACGTCTATCGTACCAGTGATGTTGGCTTGAGGGTCCTTCAGTTGCTGGTTAAGCAAAGATTAACTGCATTATTATTCAACTGTAAGATTGCACCCACTGTCAGTTCCCTGCAGGATCAGATAAGCCCTTCCACTGTGGTCTTCCTGGGCTTAGGATGCTGGTTCGCAAGCTTCCCTAATTGCTTCACCCCCTCACTTCCTACCCTGCATTTTTATCACTGGCAAGTGTTTGTAGAAAGTGCAGTCCTGTGGATGAAGAAGGAAAGAAAATTTAGAGCAAGTGCCTTCTTTTAAGGAGAGCAGCCTTAGCAAAAAATGTTACAAATTAGCTACAATATCAGGTTCTCAATTCTTTCCTGATTTCCTCAGGTGCCTGCACTTGGCACTCCAAAGGCTTTCAAACTTTATTTTCCATTCTTTGATTGTGCGGGGAGAAAGATGCAATTCTAAAGGAAATGCATCATAAAATTTATATTTGGGCAGTCTTATCAGCATTGGACATGCATAATCTTCCCTTGCAAAGTTTTTGCTATGAAATTGCACACAAATTTGTTTCTAAAAAGAGACAGAGACAGAGACAGAGACGAGAGAGAGAGAGGGAGAGAGAGAGAGAGAGGAAACCCTCTCTGTTTCTATGGTGTTTGATGTCTATTTATATGTTTCTTAAAGATAAAGCATTTATTCTATGCATGATTTGAATTTTATGCATCTCTTCTCTTTGCCTTAACGGAAGTGAATTCTTATGGCATAGCCAAATTTCACACTCAATTTATTCTGCAGAGTAACTCCTGTCCTCCAGATGGGACTATAAACCAGTAGAAAGAAGTTTTTTAAGTGTTCCTAATTGAATATATGGGGTCTACTTCTGAAATGAAATCCAAAGCTCAGGGAACAGCACAGAACATCATTGGTAGAGGACACAAATACCCATAAAACAAAACCAGTCTGTTGGTGCAGGGATGGGTGGCCCCATCGTCACCGAGTCACAGACCAGGCAGCCGGGAGAAGGAAAGAGTGGCTCAGGGGGTAAAAAAGATTTCTCCGGCTCTTTTAAAAGCTACTGGAGATCAAAGAGAGGGACATCTCATGGCTAGCAAGATAGAAGAATAACGACAAAGCCCAGGAGAGCAGCCCCAAGTATTAGATAGATGGAGAGGTAAGAATTAGTTACACGAAGCTCGCTACAGGGGATCCGATAATGATCACATGAGAAAAAACTGTTCTCTGCTTAAGAAGGTAGGGGTGTGGGAGCGCCTGAGTGGCTCAGTCGGTGAAGCCTCCGACTTTGGCTCAGGTCATGATCTCGCGGTTTGTGAGTTCCAGCCCCCGAGTCGGGCTCTGTTCTGACAGCTCAGAGCCTGGAGCCTGCTTCGGATTCTGTGTCTCCCTCTCTCTCTGCCCCTCCCCCACTCACACTCTGTCTCTGTCTCCTTCAAAAATAAAATAAACATAAAAAAAATAAAAAAAATAAAAGAATGTAGGTGTGTGTGTGTGTGTGTGTGTGTGTGTGTGTTTTCCCACAGAACATCTGTGACAATGCTATATGCAAGCGGGGCAGGTACCAGCTATGGGACCCAAAACAATGTAATAACAGTAGCAATAATCATACGATGAGGGCTTATCATGTGGCAGGCAACTGTGCCAAGCACTCTGCATGTGTGATGTCATTCTCTGAGGTCGCACCCCGTCTCTAGTGTTCACAGTCACATGGAAGGCAGTCAGTAAACATGTATGGATTAAGAAACATTGCCTCGATGCGGTTACCGTTATATTTCCTCTCTTACACATGAGAGAACCTCAAAGAGGTTAGGATCCCACACAGGTAGAAGTTTGCAAGGGCCGGCTTGCGCCCAAGGACTGTCCACATCTGTGCTTTATTTAGACGATGCTGCTTAAGGTAGGACAGGGACAAGGCTTACAAAGTTTGCAAGTGGTGGGAGGTCAGGATGTGAAGCCATGGCCGCAGTGGAAAGGCAAGGGAGGGAAAAGAGACACAGAGAGCCATCTACTCTGAGTTTGGGGCTCATTGTAACCAACTTAACCTCCTCCTTGGTCTCAGTATCTTTATCTGTAAAATGGGGGAATTGAAATCCAGGTTAGTCAATTATGAAAATCTGAGATTAGGTCGACAAAGTGGTATTGAAGTATTTAAAACTGTAAATTTTGTTTTCGTTATGTGTCATAGGACAGCAACCCCTGCCGCCTGGGGTTTGTCGGGTGGCACCCCATCATACGACCATGTGAGAATAAGAACCAGGTTGGATCTTGGGTTCTTCCTCAGTCTGAATAACTGAGTTGAATTAGGGTGGGTTGATAGATTTAAACTATCGACGCTTCCAGATTTAAACTATGCTACAGAGTCCTAGCAGCGTAACAGTTAGGAGTGCAGGTGCCAGAAACAGGCATTCCGAATTCAAATTCTCTCTCCGCGAATCCTTGCTCAGCCGCTCACCAGCTGTGAGATCTTGAGCAAGTCACTTAACCTCTTAAGGACCCTCATTTCTAATTTCTAACATGCAAATAATGACCTGATGGTCTCAGTTTCCACATCTGGAATGCATGAATAGTAGTTATTACCACTGGATACGGTTGTTGGAGGGACAAAGTGAGTTAACACACTTAAATCAAGGTCTGCCCAGTTAATATCAGCAGTGATGATAAAGGAAACGGTGACGAAGATGATGGTGGTTTTTTATCAGCCAGCTACTGCGGTTTGAAATGCTCACCATACTAGTAAGTCAGCTTTGGTTTAGCGGATATGAAACTTCAGAAAAACGAAGGGCAGAATTTGGAACAAACGTGCGTGCGGGCATTCGAGTTCTGACGTGAAGCAGGAAAAGAGAAACGAAGAAGACTTTATTCAGTCGTTAAATAAAGAACATTCCTAAGATCTAGTGGTTCTGCTGCCAACACCCCAACTGCAGGCTCGGGACCTTGAAGAGGAAGATATTTGGTCCGTGGGGGGACAGATTCTCTGAAAAAGGTGGTGGTTTGGGCTCCTTCAGAGACCGATCTCTCTTGGACGTGGGATTACAACGTTTAGTCCCCAGAATAGGTCTAAGGTATCTTTTCGTACAATGCCTTAAATGGACCATTTATCCAGACAGCATTTATAGTATTTGTTGTGGACCGAAATGTGTCCCAAATTTTGTATGGTGAAGCCCTAACCCCCGAGGTAAATGCATTGGGAGACAGGGCCTTTAAGAAAGTCATTAAGGTTAAACGTGATCATAAGAGCAAGGGCCCTAATCCTACAGTACTGAGGTCTTTGTAAGAAAAGAACCACCAGAAGTCCGTGCACACAAACAGGAAAGACCACGTGAGGACACAGGGAGGAGAAGGTGGCCACCCGCAATCCAAGGAGAAGCTTCAGACCAAACCTATCCTGTCGGCATTTTGGCCTTGGACCTCCAGCGTCCAGAACTGTGGGGAAATCAATTTCTGTGGTTTAAGCCGCCCAATCCTTGGTATCTGGTAATGGCAGCCAGTATATACCTGGACAGTAGCCCTGAGAACTTTCAGGCTTAGAGACTTCCTCTGCTTGACTGTTGAAGAAGCAGCAGAAGGAAAGGTAGCAGGCATTGGATTGTGGGAGGGGAAGGAAGAGAGGGAGGAGGAAGAAGAGGTCCAGGAGGTGGAGAGGAGAGCAGTGCGCCCCGGTATCCGCTCTGGATCACAGTATAAAACCATCACTGCTGAAAAATCTTCCCATGACCCTCTGCGGAGGACCGAGGTCGCCTCTCACGGTGCTCAGCCCCATGCGTGGTGCCATGTCCATTCCGTCTTCTGCCCGAGCACCAAAACCACAAGGATGTGTCATCTGCTGGCTTTTCTGCCCATTGCCCTCGCTGACACTGAGCCCCAAGCAAAATGATATTTTAATAAAATCACCTCTACTCTAAAGAGAACAGAATAGGAAGTGTAGCTATCTGTGAACCCTCTCATTGTTTAAACGATAAAGGAAAGAATGAAAAGAAAAGAAAAAAAGAAAAGCAGCAAAACCTCAGGGAAGCTGTCTCCCATATATATGGCTGCAGTGAGTGAAAAATTCAAGTATCAGAGAAATGGATGGCTTGGAGATGAATACAAATATGAAAAAGGAAAGCATTTGTCACTTGCTCTCCACTTCTATCATCATCACCCCTTCCCCTCCGACTCTGAAGGTTAACATGGTACCCGTTGGCCAATAATAAAGGTAAAAAGTATTTGAGACATGACTATCAGCCTCCTGGTGTATTTTCATCACAATGTATACTAAATGTGTATTTGCTTGCCTTCTCTTTCACATACCGTGGCAGCCAGAGTCAAGGTTAAGAGGCCACTACCACACTGTACAACGGGGCAGAGAATCACGTGACTGTGACAGTATTTTCGGCTGGCATTTACAGGACTCCAGTCAGATAGCGGCAGCTATCTCTGGCAGCCGCCCCCACCCCCGAGGCCTCTAAGCTCCCCATGTGCATCCGGTTTTGCTTACTTCCCAGCTGAAGAAAAGACTCCAGTGTTACTTTGAACCCACTCCAGTCTGACAGGGGAGGACCATTTGAAAGGAAATTATGTATTCAACAGTAAAACGCTTGCCTGTTAAGGTCACCTAACCATCCTACTCTATTCTGTTTGAATTTACTGGCTAGAGACTACTTTAATTCATTTTATAGCAGAACAGTTAGATTATGCTCCATTTATTATAAACATTTGGTTTGCATAGAAGATTTGCTATGTTTTATTAATCCATCACATCGTCTTTCTAAAAATATGATGAAGGAGGTAGCACAAAATGTCATTCTTTATCCACTTTAGGTGGTTGGGCAATTAACACGCCAAGCCTCTGCGTCTCTTCTGAATCAAAGGCTGTTTTCTGATACGGATCCATCTTGCCCATATCATCCGTGGAATCACAAAACATATGATAAATCCAAGCATTTGACAGCGTTATTTCTATCAGGTTATAACCCTATTTGATAAACTCCAATCAGCAGCAAACCTATACCAGATTAATGAAAACCCATCAGAAAGTACGCCGTGTCATTTCATTTCTGGGGAATTACAGCTAAGATACGTTCTAAAACATTCAGAACAAATGGGGCAGGATTTTTAGAACGTATATTTTATTTAAAGTGACTGGGGGGAAAAAAAAAAACACCCGCAGAATTGTGTGTTCACCACATCATGTCCAAGAAGCTGAAACAGGAACAAAATAAAACGAAATGTGTTTTTCGCAGATGAACGAAAGCTTCTTCAATTATGAAAGAGTAAACTGATAATAGGATCCCAGAGACAAAGAAGTAATATGAACACATGGCTTACCGCTTACCGTATATACAGTGTGGAAGCGAGTTACACCTTACCGCACAGAGAAAGCGTCAGGGAAAGAGTAAAAAAAAGGACAGAAAAGAGAGGAAGAAATTAAGGCTGCCCATTTTAGTACACTTGGCCCATGTTACAGTCAAACAATAACTTCAGGTCTAAAAATGGCTTAACCCAATAATTTAGCAGAAATTCTGGTTTATATGTAATTATTGAAGGGAGCTACCACCGTCTTTTTTTCTTTAAGAAGATAAAATTGTCATATTCAGAGGCTGACCTTTTACCACGCAATAGAAAACCATTAATAAAAATTTATTTTAACACCAACAAGCCCAAAATGCTTTGAAATATCAATTTTAAAGGATACTTTCTCCCGTATCCCTTATTATAAATGTTACACAGACAAAGGCAGAAACCAAAAATCAATTTTTAATATATTTCTTCCTACCACGGGGCATGAGAAACATTAATGGTTTCTGCATCTACATGGTTACAATTATTAGCTTTGCCTTTCTAACTCAGTGCTCATAAAGTATGCTCGGCTTATGATTTGGGGGATGGGGTGCTATTCTTAAGGTTTTTCTGGATGTACGTTAATAAGCAGCAATCCAGGATCTTGAGAGTCAAGCCATTACTTGCTTCCCCCATCCAGCATCCTGATATTTACATGATCACTTACACGGAAGCAGCAGAACAACTTAAAACTTAATGATCCCAATTCACAACTCTGCAGGGGGGATAAGAAGCTGCCGTAAACCTATTGAGGGATGCTGCCATGGGTCCTTCCTGTACAGAAGGGGAAAATAACCATTCCAATGGTTTTGTTTCACCTTTGCTCAGATAGACTCTGATGTATCTTGCGCTCTTCATTTCAGATGTATTCTTCACTCCGGGCCCAATGTCTTTGGGGCTATCGCTGAGGACAGGTAGAGTGGACATCTCCTCTTTCGTCCTCTCATGAGCCCCTGATCTCTTTGGAGAACCACCTCTGTCTCTCTCTGTCTCTGTCTCTGTCTCTCTCTCTGGCTCTCTCTGGCTCTCTCTCTCTCTCTCTCTCTCTCTCTCGATCTGGGTGGTTTCATTGGAACTGTTAATCTGAGTATATGGATGTCTCCTAGCCAATCAGGGTAAGCATAGGCTCCAACCCATTGAAGACTGCTTTGTAATTCCTAGCTTCCAGGGCCTCAAGAATGCTCTGGCCCTACTTTGCTGAAACCTGGTTCCCAGGTTTTCCCCTGCTTCAGTAAGCTACCCCATAGCCTTTCTTTTCTGTTTTAATTAACTTAGCCAACATTACTTTCTGTGGCTCGAATTCAAACTACCAGCCAGCAGAAAACGGGAGATAAGTGTCTTGGTCTTTACTTTCCTCCAAACTCTCACCCAGTGATGTCATTTATCTGCCCAAATATCTTCAGAAGCTCCCTTTTCTATAGGTGAAAATCCTCATTCTTCTGCAAGGCATTCGAGGCTCTTGCCAACTGGTTCCATCTATCTATCCAAACTTAACTTCTGTGTTTTTTTGTTTCTGGGGGCTGTTTTTTGTTTTGTTTTTTTCACTACAAGGAATCCACTGCTTGAGTGAATTCACTTTCCCTTGCTTAATTCTCTACTCTGAGCGTCTGCATATTCTTTTGGTCATCCCACGTAAGAAATCTCCCAATCTTTATCAGCAGCGATTCTTAGTTAGAAACAACAGATCCTATTTCCGCCCGTTGAAGCTGACTTAAAAAAGAAACACGATCAAAGGACATAAAAAGCGCTTCCCAGGCACTCCCAGAGCATCAGGCCAGAGACTAAGAAACCAAAAGCAATGCTTAAATCCCAGGCCTACTGTTCAGTAGGTCTCCAAGGCATTTGAGACAGGCCATAGACTTCCCAGGAAAGAGGCTGGCACGGGAGCTTACCCAGATTCTCTCCCCCTGCTACCTCTGATAGCCAGTTCCACACAGAGTCTGCTCCTTGCCGTAAGTCATTTCCAAACCCAAATCACATGGACGCAGAACGAAGATCACATTCCTACACCTTAGGAAGGACCTTGGGAGAAAGCTTCTGTCTTCTGCCCTCAGGGAGGCACAAATGCACAGGGTGTCGGGCGACAGTG
The DNA here is from genome assembly GCF_022079265.1 of Lynx rufus. Classification (NCBI taxonomy): domain Eukaryota; kingdom Metazoa; phylum Chordata; class Mammalia; order Carnivora; family Felidae; genus Lynx; species Lynx rufus. Next base: position 16,065,809 of record NW_025814845.1, read on the forward strand.
AACTTGAGCCCTCATGGTCCTACCCTCCCCCCAAGGCCTCCTCCAAGTTTTCTGGTAGGGAACATCCTCGCTTGTCTCTGAACTCCTTTCAACTTATTATCTGCATCTCAAATGTTCAGCTTAATTAAACACATTTAAACTACATTATGATTTGCAAAGCGTTTCCACACATATCATCTCTTTTGATCTTCCCGACACTCTGTCAGTTGTGTTTCCCCAGTGGTCTCCTTTTATAGATGAGGCAGTGGAGGAACTGTCCAGCTTCCTACTTAAAACACACTGTGCATCACCCTCGGTAAACACACCACGAAGGCAGAAGTCAGGAACCAGGATTTCCTTGGCCGGCTATTCTCTCCAACTGCTGGCCATAAACAATGTTGCTTGTGTCTCTCTCCTTTTGAACTTTTGAACTTTTAGGACAGAGTTAAACAGCACACGAACCATGAGACCCTGCGTTTCCAAGGAAGAGGAGGAGGAAATGGGTCAAGGATGTCATTGCTGTGGAAATTGTCACCCCCCCTCCCCCCGCCCACATCTCTGATGGCCACTTGACACAATCGGGCACCTTGAGAGAAGTTAGGCGTGGGGTGGAAAAGGAGCATTTCTGGAAAAAGGGATTGGCATCATCTGATGAAAGGAAGGGGTCAGGTGAAGGAAGGGAGTTTCACGGTGTAGATAGAGAAAGGACAGGTCCAAGCTCTTGAAAGGGAAGTCAACACACAGAAACAAAGGAGAGAAAGGCCAGGATGCCCATAAGCGTATAAGCTTTGTCATTTCTCCACACGCGTATGTTTTTAAAAGCGATTACCATCATTCCCTGTTGGCGTTTGGTTTTTCTTTGTCCTGTGTGGTTTTGTTTTGCTTTGGTTTGATCACAGAGCGAACAGCAGTGGTGCTTTTCTCTGAGGCCACAATGAGCTGGGAAAGCTAAGGAGAAGCCAGGCTCAGCGGGGACAGGAAGCCCAGGGATGGGATGGGAGGAGGATAACTGAATGAAAGCAGAAGCAAGCAGAAGAGGTTGGAGGACAAAGGGACCCTGAGGCAAGAAAGAAAATGTAACACCAAGATGGAGGCCCCGAATTAGCCAGGCCAAGAGCAAAACTTTCTGACATCGAGAAAGGGACACCTTCATCTCATTTCTCCTCAAGCCTGAAGGCGCACCCATTCCCACACAAGCGAAAGATAGTCCCGAGGACCTACCCAGAGTGCGCTCTCTCCAATATGGGGTTTTATATGAGTAACAGATTCGCTGCTATAACAAAGATCCTCAACATAACAGTAGTGCATACATTTTGTTTAATGTTTATTTTTGAGAGAGAGACAGAGAGACGGAGCGTGAGCAGGAGAGGGACAGAAAGAGAGGGAGACACGGAATCCGAAGCAGGCTCCAGGCTCCGAGCTGTCGACACAGAGCCCGACGCGGGACTTGAATTCACGAACCGCGAGATCATGACCTGAGCTGAAGTCGGACGCTTAACCGACTGAGCCACCCAGGCTCCCCTTATTGTTGGCAAACCACAACCCGAAGCCAAATCCGGCCCACCCTCTGTTTTTGTAAATAAAGTTTTATTGGAGCACAGCCATGCCCATTGGTTTACATATTGTCGATGGCTGCTTTCACACTACAATGGCCCAGTTGGGCAGCTAAGACAGAAACCGTATGGCCTGCAAAACTTAAAATTTTACCCTCTGGTCCTTTTAGGAAAAAAGTTTGCCAAGCGCGGACGTATGAAGTCGAACAGATCTCGCTTTTGCCGAATCGCATATGTTCTGTTACAAATAAATCATGATACCTGCTTCATAGCAGTGATTTTAAAAAATAAAAGAAATAAATTACATAAAGCGCCACAGCAGCAATCACATAGTAAACGCTCTATAACCTTTAGACTTGTTTTATGTTCCTTGATGTATGGTCAACACTGGTCCTAAAAAAAACACTGCTGAATGTGTGCAAGATGATGTCATGAGACAAAATCAAATCTTTCACTTTGATGTGCTCACATATATTTTTTAAATTTTTTAATGTTTATTTTTGAGAGAGAGAGAGAGAAGAGAAAGTGAAACAGGGGAGGGACAGAGAGAGAGGAGACACAGAATCTGAAGCAGGCTCCAGGCTCTGAGCTGTCGGCACGGAGCCCGACGCGCTAACCAACTGAGCAACCCAGGCGCCCCTTGTTGTGCTCACATATTAAATGCAGATGCAGGGCCTTTAACACGTTGGTACAACCAGCCAATGCAGTGACACCTCATGTTACGCCAGGGAGAGCTGTGTGCACCCTGACGTGCAAATAGGAACAAAGCATCCACGTACACATGAAGGGTAAGTTCTTATCTAAATGGGGCCAAGATATATAAAGCTTTGAATTAGAAGATGCAAAATCTAAGCCAAGAATTTCCAGAACTACAGACTAGAGAAAAAGATAGAACAATGCCTGGCCCATAGAAAATATGTATTAAAGGCAAAGAAAGGAGGAAGCGAGCCTCTAAAGGCTCTCCAATGTTCCCAAACTGAGAAAATTCCTAACTGCCTATCCTATCTTTCTTTAGAGCACGTCACCCGCCACCCACCACCAGCCCCGCTCATTTCCTGCCCCTTGACCATACTGCCCTTAGTGAAGCTTCTTGAAATTGCTCATATTCCTCCTACCTTTACAAGAATGCATGAACATTGAGTCATTTACAAATTATTACAAATTGTATACATACATTCGTCTCCAAAAATGCCAAAAATAGAAACTTAAAAGGCCACCTAGGAAGTTATTATGAAGCAAATTTTTAATATTTTCCCAAACCCCCTGGACACGCACACCTGCATCTCTCCCCGCCTCTGCCCATCACTCATTCTACTCCAGGTCTTAGCTCAAGGGTCACTTTTTCAGAGAACCTTTCACACCCAGAGGGTACCATTCTTCTTTACTCTTATTACTTGTCACTTCTTCCCGGTACTCACCACCTTTTAAACTACAGGCTCCTTTGTAATCATTCAGTTAATGTCTCCCTGTCTCCCTGCCAGCCCCACCCTATGGCCCATTCAAATATCTATTCAAATATCTATTAGGCCCTCCTCGTGAGAGTGGAGATGGCGTCTGTTTTATTTACCAGGGTGTCCTCATCATTTGTGAGATGACACATTGTGGCTCTTCCTCAATATTGATTAAACAAATGCGTGCGCCGATTCTAGAAAAGAAATGGAAGCTCAAAAAAGCCTTAGAAAGGCCAGCTTTAGAAATAGGTAATGGCTTATCAAGATGGTGTCTGATAAGATAAATCCAGGTGAGTCGTTACAGACCACTTTCCAAGAGCATCTTTATTTTTCAAAAGCCTTTTCCCTCCGTGATCATATAAGATTTTCCCAACACCTCTTCAAGTAGATGAGGGCAGGGGTTTTTGTGCCCATTGTACAGATGAGAGAACCGAAACTCAGAGAGTTAGAGTGAGTTTCCGAAAGCCACACAGCTAGATGGTGCAGGACAAGAGCTCCGACCGTCTGTCTACCGACCACCGCATGGCCAGGGGGAGGCAGGACATGGTGCGCAAGTCCGGGCAGGGACATTCCTGCTGCCCTCAGAAAGACAGGAATTAGAGCTGTCAGAAGAAGCCACTATAGGCATTGCCACGCAACACTGACAAACATTTCAGAGGGGCCAGAAGACAGACATGGAGATACTTAAAGCCCTGGGAATTAAAAGTGAGAAAGATTACAGGGCTACAGTGAAAAGTTTGGAGGACAGAAACTGAGGGATGGGTTCCTAACAGCCTGCCGTCCATCAGTGGTTATTACATGGGAGGAGCCTAGCCAGCTGCTGTGCAGTTCCAAAGACTACCAAAGAATGGGAAACGGCTTTAAATTATATGAGGACACACTCCCCATTCGTGACATAGACACAGCGCTCATAGAACAGGACGGTTGTTAGACTACAGAATTACTCCGCAGGGACGTCCTGTTCCCTGATGGTGAGCAGGAGAGGGCTCACCTAACAGGGTCCATTCTGATGCAAAGGTAAGGGAACCAGCACTGTCAGGTGTTCAGAGGTGGCTGTTACGTGCAGAGCAGAAAAGGCCAGGAAAATTAGATACATCCCCACAATTTTTCCTGCTGACCATTCCTGAACTGCCGACATTGATGCTTAGGTTTGTTTGTTTGTTTGTTTGTTTGTTTGTTTGTTTAAAGCAAATATTTTGGCTACACGGACAAGTAGGAAGCAGAAGTAAATGCACATCTAGGAAGGATGGTGATTTTGACCGATTACTTATCTACGCAGGTAGTGTTTTCCAATTTGAGAAGGAAGCTAAAAAAAAAACAAAACACAACAACTGAACACAAATCACACACAAAGTACCATTCTCAAGGAACTGCAGAAAGATCACGAGGAAATTCAGATGTGCCTACTTTATCTTCAAGTTAATCAACAACGATAAAATAGAATGGTTTTTATTGGGACTATTTCTCATGACGGCCAATCACACCTAAAGGATGTGCTGTATCACACCTCAACCAAGTTTTTAATGAGGAAATGATAATAGAAAATGGCAAACTACTGGTGCTCAAGAAATCAGAAGACCTAACCCTCAATTCTGAGACCGAACCCCAAGTAAATGCCAAGGTATCTTAGCCACGCGACCTTGGGCAATGACCCTTCCTCTCTCCACACCTGTTGCCTGGTCTAGAAAATGAGAAGACTTCACCTGGCACTGCCCGAGGCTCTTTCCGCTTCTACAACAACCTGGCTCTCTGATTTTCCATCTCCAAAGAGGCATTGAAGGTAAGCTATGTACTGAAGGCCTCCTTCACGTCAATCTCAAAATTAGAGAATTTCTAGAAAATATTTGGAAAGTAAAGTGTTCACTGGGATGCATCTCAGTATTAATTGAAATGCCTTAAGGCAGAGTAAAAAGGCTAAAATATTTACATACACTTAATAGAGATTAGCTAGGGGAAAATAGAAGGAAGATTTTACCTTACTTTGGTTCACGGCATTCTTCATCAATTAAACTTAAGTGTAATGACATTTTGACTCAGGTTCTCAAATTAAAATGATTTGTATATGACCCCAGGTAACATTCAGTTAAAAGTAATAGTTAATAAGGCTCTGCTTGCAAGGCTAATGGGCTGGTATTTATCAAGTGAACACAGCTCTGTACAGATTCTCAGCGAGCTCGGAGCAAGTGAGCTCCCTTCCCTTCGGGAGTCCGAGCCGCTCCCTCATAGGAAAACGCCACAGAAACGTAGGCTGCATTAGGTATTGGATCATATGACCTCATTTCAGTGTTTCCACCCACAGTAACTATGGGTGGTCTCGTCTCCAGTTTACAGATGATGAGACTGAGGCTGAGGAAAGTCACATCTGCCCTGGGTCACACAGCCCAGTATCCAGCAAAACCAAAATTCAAACTCAGGTGTACCAGTTCTGTCCGTCTTCTAGCGTCACCTCTCTGGGGTATATTCATAAACAGTGAGGCATTATTGAGTCTCCATATTAAATAAATGACATGTTCAGAGGGAATCACAAAGAAATGCACAGAAGGTTTATCAAGTATCGAGTACATCAATGTCTCCTCATTTTCAAATTCTCCAATATAATTTGGCCACTACGGGTGGTTAAAAAGTATTCCAGTGGTAATTCTACCATGAAGAAGAACCTGGAACTCATCTTAAAAGTAAACCCCGAGGTATCCAGGCCTACTTCTGGTTCCCTAAGCCCATCGTGCTATGCTTGCCTCTGAGCCTTAGCAGATGCTGTTCATTCAGCCCAGACAATCCTATGCTCACCCTCCACCACCCACCAGACTCTTTTCCTTTAGGCGTCAGTGTTCATGGAGGCCTCTGCTGGCCCCCACCCTGCCTGCCACGCCCATGAGAGGTGCTCCCTCCCGGAGCATCTCATCACCTCCATGTTCTTGCACATACACTTCTAAGATATAACCACCTGTTCTTTGGTTACCCTGCTCAGCATATGACCCACAAGAGTAGAACCTTAGTTTGTTTGCAGTGGTATCCATAGCAACCAGCTCAATGCTATCACATTGTAGGTTACCTATAAATACTTGTTAAATGAACGAGAAGGAACGGCCCTGGTATTCAATATTGTTGGGAATAACCAAATGCAAAAACTATCCTCAAATAAACAAACCTTTGAGAGAAAACTTCATACAAAGCTTAGTGTACTGAAGGTTAATAACTTTTCTGGCTCTCTTAAGTATTTAGAATATATTCATGGAATAATAAGTATTCTAAATACGTATTTAGAATATATTAATTCTATAATTAATAGAATTAATAGAAATCATCCCAGTAGTATGTATGGGTTTACTGCTCTTTATAGAGAAAATTATATACAGTAGGTCTATATTAATATTTATATACATACCTATTCTCTATATATTTATGCATAATAGATATTATCTATAACACATAAAAAGAGTTTTAGCCATAAAAATAATTTGCACCCGAAGTTTTTGTGTTCACATGAGTGTGCATGTGTATGTGTGTATAAAATAGTATGCTATACTAATCCCTTGGCCTCTAGGGAACACATCTGGCATTTGAACTTTTCCTAATGCAGACACTGTTACACAGAAACACAAGGTTGGAAAGCTTACCAGCAAGTATATATTTATCAAGTGTTTCTAATGTCCCCATCACTACAAGATCGAATACCTTCTAAACTTTCAGATTAATGGCTTCGGAATTCGGGGTGGAGTTCTCTTTTAATAATGCACATTTCAATCCTCGGTTAACAAGAGGTCATGTCAATAATTAATGGTTTCTGCAGCAGTTCGACACTGCATCATTTCCTTGACAGATTTTTTTAAATGTATGCTTTGTCTTCATAAGTAAGTGCAAGCGGGTAAGGGAGTAGGGAAGTGTGGCAGGAGTGCATTTTTAACTTGTGCTCCAAACTGTTCTTACATATTACCCCATCTGACAGGCACAACAAGCCTGCAAGGCAAATGGAATGGAAGGAAGAGGAACGAACCAGAACAGCGGAAGATACTGCCCTATGTGTTTCTAGAAGTGCAGAAACCCAAATAAAGAAAAGTTGTGTAAATTACCTAAGAACATAAACTCCGTGAGAATGAAGACATTATCTGTTTTTTTCCCCCACTGCTTGCTTTACCTCTAGCATGGCGGTGGCTGGGTAAGTATTTACTAAATTAAATGATGAATGAATGAATGAATAAATGCAAACTGAAATTTTCTGCAGAAATAGGACCTCACCTCTAATTTCCTGACTCTCAGTCTCATGAACTCCCTGATGTATGAAATATTTTGTTCTAAGCCTATTCCTTAACAAGATTAAAAACGGCTTAAAGGAAACATAGTTATACATATTCAAAGCAGACAATTAGTTAATCCCCACCCTAAAAGGCAACACTTACTGAAGACTTTTTTAAATTGGTTTTCTTAAATAATTTGTCTCTACCATTAGTGCTCACTTCAAATATATATATTTAAAAATATATATATTTCATATATTGTAAAAATATGTTATAAAAATTATATTATATATATATTTCGTATATTTCAAACTATATACATTTCATGAGGAATAAATAATAGGATCTTGAGCCTCTTTGTTGGTATCGCATTCACTATACTATGTACCACACATGCGTTAATGCAGCAATTATACAGCCTGGCCTGACCACACCAGTGACGCACCCTAGTTTGTAGCAAGAGGAACCAATGCACGTTAGGATAGACCATTTTCCTACAGTAATTACCATGATACTACATTATCCATAAGAAAACTGCCGCGTGCTTTCAAGAAACATAAGGAAAAACATCCTTCTCCTGTTTTCATCGCAGTCAAAACTCTGCCGGCCTCTCGGAAGAGTAAATTCTTGCTGAGAAACACACTGGCCATTTCCTGATCGCTGGAGAACCGAGGCGCTGCGCTCAGGTCCAGCTCAGAGGTAGACTCACGACACTGACGTGTTCGGCTTTTGCAGTCATCACTACCTCGCAGAGGATCGACAGAAAGTCAGGAGCACCAGTGGCCGAGGCACAATTTTCAATCAATTCCTATAAGAGGGGAGGAGGTAGGGGATAAAGCCTGACTGCCTGACCAAGTAAAAATCGAGTAGGACGGAGAAAGAAGCATCCTCATCGGATACAGAATTTGGCATCTGTTGCCAAACATGCTCCCCAACATGCTAAAATGAGACCAAAGCACCTAAACGTCTCACCCTGTAAGAACGTGGCAGCTGCAATCAGAACATCCTGGTAAGTAGGAGACTTGTTTGAATTGAGTTTTCCCATGTCCACTTAAGATCAGAAATAAAGAGCTCTTCAGAATCATATTGTTGACCTGGAGGGACAGCCTTTTCCAAGCCCAATCCCCAAAGGCCAGTCACAAATGACAGGGCCACTCCACTTTCTGGAAATGATGGTCACTCCAGAGACACGGCCAATTAAGAGAGATGGGCAGGCAGATGGCTTTTTTTTGTTTTGTGTAGGGATGTAAGACAACAAGGAAAGTTTTACGGAATGAGGAACTAAGTCTCCTCCATTTTTATAAGCCCCCAGTGCCAAGTACAATGCTGCTCAATAAACATTTGTTGAACAAATCGAAGAATTGATTCATCTAGAATTAACACAAATTAACCAGGTAAGAGAAACATTTGACCCTGAGCTCAAGCAAACACGGTCTCTGCTGCTTTCCCATCAGGGCCGGGGGGTTCTTCCACTCTGATCCCATGTTGGGAGTATGTCCTTCCTTCTGGAAAGAGCCTCCCGAAGAACGTGAAAGCGTTCACATGGGGGACCATACGCAAGCCTTTATTGGGTCAATCCTGCTCTGGAGGCCTGCCCTGCATTGTCTGGATTTATTCCCAAACAACCCTACTGCAAAACCACTTTTATAAGCTTCATTTGACCAAAGAGAAAACAGAGGATAAGGGGATCAGGCTAATTTGTCATCTAAAGGGGACACAATTACATTTAAGCGATAATTTAGGTACCGGGGCAGCTTAAATCAGTTGCTCAAAACTTTCCACGAGCAAAAGTCAGAACAGAAATGTGAGTGCAAGCTTCTGAAACGCATGTCACATTCTGTCCCGGACAGCCCAGACGGTTCAACAAGTGGACTGAAAAATCAACATGTGATCAAGGTCAACGGACAAAGAGGAATGGAAAAAAAGAAAAAAAAAAAAAACATAGCAAGAAATCTCAGCTGAGGAATACTGCAACACAGGAGCGAAAAACCATTGGCGAAAAACCCCCTTAAATCGAGCAAGTTTTCTTTATCTCATACAAGGCAAGATCTCAGTTCAACGGAATAAAACGGGTTTGCAGGCACTGCATTTCGGAAGGAATTGACTGTGAGAGTCTTTTTATAACATGCGTTGAACAATATAATAAATGATCCTCGCATCAGCTACTGGTTGGTGATTTTTCCCCTCCTTTCAAGTGCTCGGAAAGGGAAGTTTCAATCATATTTCCCTGTGTCTGTCACATGGAGACAAGAACTATCTTAGCAGGTCTATTTATGCCACAGGGCTAGTACAGAGAGCAGGAACAGACCCGATTATATTACTAGTAATATTATGATGACCATCAGGTGATTGCATTACTGTTACGTCCCATTCCTATTGTGTGCCAGGCATTAGGGTAAGCCCTGCATACATTATTGCATTGTAACCACTTTACAACCCCAGCAAATAGGTATTGTGTGTCTCCACCTTTAAAAAAAAACCAGGGAACTGGGAGCCTGAGAGGTCACCTAACTTGCCTACCACGTTAGCACCCAGAAAACGGCAGAGTTTGGATGTGAATTCAAGTCCGCTCGACACGGAAGACCCATCCTCTAAACCGCAGCTGAATGGAGGGTGCCGGTTTTGTGACTGTTCCTCGTACCTTCTGACGAGCTACACGTTCCCATTTTCAGAGAGTGACTGAAAGACTCGATAGAGCCCATTAATTTTAAACCCACTTGTATCAAAATCTCTTCAATTCCCTTTGCAGCTTTTCTGTTTCCATTTCAGACTCTGCTGTTCCCTCTGCTGCTCCTGCCATTCGTGTGCACGCGTCAGAAGAAAGTCAGGAGGCTCCTTCTGGCCCAATCTTCCAACGTTTGAAGAGCCAATGAAAGCACCTTCTCGACTTTCAATTAAACAATACTTAATTCACACAGCACTTCCTTTCTGAAAAATTCAAAGAGCCTTAGGTGCTTTTAATCAGATTCTCTTGGTACCTAAATTATTGCTTAAGTTTAATTGTGTCCCCTTTAGATGACAAATTACCCTTATCCCCTAATTCGGGAATCTGAAGGGAATGGGTCTTCGTCTTTCCTCCCTCAGAAAATGAGGGCCACAAAAATGAACACATAAACAAACAGAGCAAAACAAAAGGTCAGACTCTGTGTCCATAGTAATAAAAAACGGTTAAAGAAAAGCAATATTCTGTTACTGTATTATAGAAGCTAATAGGAATAATGATGGTGTTTAACAATCATTGAGTATATCCTATGTGCCAGGTAACACGTTAGCTGTCTTACTTAGATTGTTTCTTTCTTTAACACTGAATCACATCAGACACAAAATAAATTTAACCCCTGCAACGTACAGAGAGGACAACGAATGAGGACAGACGAGAAAGTTCACTGGACCAACACAGCAAGAATGAAACACTGACATCTAATGATGACCAGTCAGAAATGTTTGCCAATTTCCTCCATGAAGAAGCAGTAATAGTCAAAAAGTAAATTCATATTTGCCGTAGCGTATTTGAAAGTAACTGTGCTCTGCCTGTCTTAGCTGCTTGATGTATTTTGTTCACAGTTCACCTTTATGAGCCAGGGACTATTTCCATCACCCCCATTTTACAGATGTTGAAACTGAGGCTTGAAATGGGTAAGTAATTTGCTCATGGACACATAGATCATCAGGGCTTAGAGACAGGGTCTGGACCAAATTCCCAAGTCCAAGCTCTCGGCCACTAAGCTAAAAAGGCTCTCATGACAGTTTATTACCTACCTGTTGTCTTCGGGTCAGCATGTCATACAGACGATAGAAGGAAGGAAGTGGATTTTTTTTTCTCAACAGCACAGCAAAGGCGTAATAATTTCTTGAGTGACTGGGATTATACTCAGTACCCTCAAGAGTAATTTTCTCAGTGGTATCCTAGGGGCTTGAAACAATCCACTGGGCACTTTTTCCTTTCTAAAGGAACTTTAGAATTAAAAAGTTATCATTTGTGTTTGACAATCTCTCCTGAGGTCAAAAGGGGGGGGGGGGAAGTAGAAGTTTCCAGATAATGTGAATTGGAGGTAAAAAAAAAAAAAAAAAAAAAATCCCAGTCCGCTCAGATGCCCATGCCATGAGCTACTAATAAGCTGAGGATTAGAACCTTGGTCACCTCATTTTCAGGAAAACCCTCTTTGTACTACTATTCTGGCCACTTTCCTTCTGCCTCAGCTTAAACCCATCCCGCCCCTGTCCATGTAATCCCTGTATGCAGGCAGTAACCAGTTAAAGGCTCCCGAACAGATTTAAAACGTTCTGAAGCTCCAGGAGCCCAGAGTTCTTTTGATCCTGTCTGGAAGATTCAGCAGAGAAGCTTTCAAGTATACCAGTCAGAAAGTACTAGAGAAAAGGGCTGTTTTGTTTCCTGGGGCGAAAATCTTCCAGGGGGTTGAGGAGGGAAGTGATCTGTACGGAAGCCGGTCTTCTCGCTAATGACATAGCATTCTCTGATAGACATAAACACTTGCCCAGATCGGACAGGGAAGGGGAACACAGAAAACGCTTTTCCTAATAGAGCCCTTCAGCCGTCATTTTCTAGGCATGTGAATTGCAGCAGACACAGCACTGGGCACAGTCCTCGTGTCCAATCTAAACCTGACAACGATCTGCAAGGTAGGTATCAGCAATTTCATCTTTTACAGACGGAGAAGGAAAAAGAAATGAAAGAATTTGAGCAAACTTGTTCCGAGGTCACAAAGCTCCTAAGTGACTGGGGCGCCTGGGTGGCGCAGTCGGTTAAGCGTCCGACTTCAGCCAGGTCACGATCTCGCGGTCCGTGAGTTCGAGCCCCACGTCGGGCTCTGGGCTGATGGCTCAGAGCCTGGAGCCTGTTTCCGATTCTGTGTCTCCCTCTCTCTCTGCCCCTCCCCCATTCATGCTCTGTCTCTCTCTGTCCCAAAAATAAATAAACGTTGAAAAAAAAAAATTTAAAAAAAACAAAGCTCCTAAGTGACACGTTTCAGATTTCCCCCTCAAGCTTGTGACATTTCAGAGTCCACATGGCTTCTAGCATACTCCACTGTCTCAAGACCAGTGATACAGCAGCAAATAGCAACCCACAAGGTTTCAAGAGGGAGGAGTATGCATTTAAAAATGCACACATGTATGGAAACCAATTTGACAATAAATTTCCTATATTGAAAAAAAATAAAAAAATAAATAAAAATGCACAAAATATCATAATAAGGAAAGAAGCCTATGATAGGATAGGCCGTGCAAGAAAGGCGACCACAAGTGGAGTCCTTTCGGAAATGACGATGACCACACACTGCCAAGGAATGGGTTTGGTCACTGCAACATACACCGATAGAAGCAACGATCCGCGGAACAGGAATGAGACTGTCCTAGACTTAACACGTTTACCAGCTCCTTCCATGAAGGACTGTGGGCCCAAACTCATGTTTCCGATAGTATATTTGAGATTGATCATGTCCTGCCTAAATGAGGAGTTTGATATAATTTAGTGTGAGTCTAAATCATTGTTACGTAATCAACCTCTTTTTGTGACAAGCTCCAGTTAAAAACCCCCAATGGCATGGATTGTATCCACATTTCTCAGGGCTACGTGAAGTCTGCAGAGAAGTGGAGTTCCCAAATGATGACTAGAAGATTCCTATTGGTCCTCTGAACACACTGTGCTGCATGGTAGAAAGTAATGCAGGAAAGTCATGTAGATTGACCGAGAAACACACACATACACACACACACACACACACACACACACACACACACACACACACACACACGCACTTGGGCTTTTCCATCTTGCCATGGGCTTATTCTCCTTCTAAGTGTCATGTTTCGGTTTAAAGTTCCTTTCTGACCTCCCAAATACCCTTTTAAGGACCCGTTCACCATTTTATGTCACCGTCCTGCTTAATATCCCTCAGGGTCCTCAGTGGTCCCTCAGGGTCCTCAGTGGTATGGCAGAGAGAATCCAAATCCCCTAGGTTTGCACATAAAGGTATTTGTGATTCCCTGAGTGCCTCCTACCACCCTCACCCTCCAGTGGTACCCAAATACATTCACCTCCTCACTTGGATTTTTTTTACTTTTGTCACCTCCTTAGCTGGACACAGGCCTAGAATCCCCACCCTGCCCCTTCTCATTCTCTGTGTTCTATGCAGCTCTCAACTTTCAGCTGCAGAGTCCCTTCCGTGAGACAGTAACTTCCCAGGGAAGGAGCAGACCCTCCTGGGGCATCGCCAAAAGCCCCCACCCCCCTTCCCCCCTTTGTCCGAATTGTCATTTACTTGCTTATTCCTCTGGTAGACTGTGGGGAGGAAATGAGTCATATTCAGTTTTATCTGTTCATTGATTAGCTAAATGAAACAACGAGGAATCATTTTTAGCAATATAGAATGCTTCAGAAGGTGAGGCAAATTCTAGCCAGCCTTCTCAAGGGAGACTGACTCTGAGGCCAATCCAGGCAATCCTCACAGGCAAGAAAAAAAATGAGGCTCCGGAGAAAGCATGCTCTTCTTATCTCTAGCAGGACTGATGTCTGCCTGACACAAGCAAGAAGACCCTTCTCGTTCATCCAGAGCGTGCTGTTTGCAAGCACATTCAGAGCTGGGACAGCGTTCTCTGCCCTGATGAAATGGGGTGATGGAGACCAACGATGATTCACCTCTTACCTCCTACCAGCACTTTTCATGTGTTGTATCCCTTAGCAACCTGAACAGGTACGCATCATCTCCGTTTATCACGCAAAACCCAAAGTCGCACAGAAAGTGCGTAGCACACGTTGTGGAAACCTAAGCTCCTCGCACCATACGGCAGCTTCTGCAGATGAGAAAAAATCCTTCCATTCATTCCTTCCTGTCTCCATCAAAAGGGATTTCCCAGCCAGAATGGCAGAATAGGGTTCCCCATGAAGCTAGTTCATTGCTTCTCATTCCCATTGCCGCTTAGACCTGGGCAACACCTAAAAGATCAGCCCCCGGAGCGTGGTTGGGAAGCAGGTTTCCCCTTCTCATCCTCCCTCCAACCCCGTTTCCCCTGAGAAAGCTTCCTAACACTTTCTGTTTCTGCAAAACGAGGAAAGCCTAGACAAAGGAAACCTATAAAGATCTGAGCCAGGGGTCAACACAATTTGTAAAGGGCCAAAGAGTAAGTACTTTCAGGCGTTGAGAGTCATACGGTCTCTGCCATAACTATTCAACTCTGCCATTGTAGCATGAAAGCAGACATTAATGAGTGAACATGGCTGTATTCCCATAAAACTTTATTTTCCAAAACAGGTAGCCAGCCATATTTGGTCCACGAGTTACGGTTTGCCAACCCCCTGGTCTAGGTCAAGGGTAACAAATACGTTTTATTTCATATGCCAGCTTTGAATAAGGAGTAGTAGTCAGCTTCCTGGAGTCTGGTGAAAGATTGTAAGGCCGTATCTACGGGCTCAGTAGGATAGATGGCATGATCAACTAGTGATGTCCGCTTTAGGGGTCAGAAGGATCATGGAGGTGCACGTGCCATATTGGCCATTTTTGGCTGAGCTTTGAGTGTACAAATGAGTTACAAAGAAGCTGCCAAACAATGAATAGTTTTCAAAAAGTCCAAGACTCACCAAAACTAAGCAACGGTCAAGTTGCCACTCGGCCACCGCCTCTTTCCCTAGTAAATTTCACCTCCCTTCTGTTCTAAATGGGTCAGAAATCAGGAACTTATGATGTGGGAAAAGAAGACAGTAAAAATGTCCATCTATAGATCAAATCTAAAAGTAAATCACAGGGGCGCCTGGGTGGCGCAGTCGGTTAAGCGTCCGACTTCAGCTCAGGTCACGATCTCACGGTCCGTGAGTTCGAGCCCCGCGTCAGGCTCTGGGCTGATGGCTCAGAGCCTGGAGCCTGTTTCCGATTCTGTGTCTCCCTCTCTCTCTCTGCCCCTCCCCCGTTCATGCTCTGTCTCTCTCTGTCCCAAAACTAAATAAACATTGAAAAAATAAAAAAAAAAAATAAAAGTAAATCACACTTGGAGAAGTTGGATAAGGCAAAAGTCCTTTTTTATCTAAGTTTTGTACGTCAGATCACCTAGGATTAAGAAAGCATCCTGCTCTCTCTGTGGCAAAAGCAACTGTAGCAGGTGGGAATTGTTTTTCCTTTTTAAAACAGACTCACCATTAATAACTGCCAAGAAAGCCCTTTCTGCAAGCAATGTTGTCGTCGACGAGAGGGACAGTTCAAGAATTGTACTTTGAGTTAATATTGAACTTGCAAGTAAATACATAAAGCTTCAGCACCATAAAGCTAATTTAAAAGGGACATTTCTCTTTATAGTTCCCTGGAGTATTATAGACTCGATGATATTCTTCCGCCATAATGTAGGATTCATTAAAGAAGAGAAGCTATAATTGTCTACATCAGTACATACGGGCCGACTGGATAAATCGGCCAAATGAATTGGCTAATGCAACCTGAAGTCTTTGGTATAAAGTTCTCCACCTGACCCCTGGCAGGTGGGCAGAAAACCCAAGGCTGGATTTTACTTGTGAGAATATCAGAGAAGGGAATTCAAAGAGAATTACCAAAGCATCATACTCTTTACAAACATAAGACAATTTCTACTTCACAGTTTTATTCCCCCAAATGGAAAATGATAACATAGGTAAAACTATATACATCTATAAAACACATACATGCATATTTTTAAGATGTATGTAATAATTATTTCCATTGTTTATTGTGTTCTATATCATCTTTCTCATTATATCAATAATGGGAAATTTAAATTGAGCTGAAGAAGTATTACCATTTGAAGGCAAATCCTTTCTTTTCTTTTCTTTTCTTTTCTTTTCTTTTTTTTTTTTTCCTACCATGTTTCCACATCATCTCTGTGAAATGTCAGGGTAGAGACACAGAGTAACAAAGAGACTAAAGTAAGCACTATGCAAAATGGTAACTTTTTAATTAATCAATGAGAAGGCCATGTGATAACAGGAATCGTAGAATAACACAACTTTTACCCTAAACTCAGAACCGATTTTACTGACAACAATTTTGGAAGAGTAAGAAAATGCAGAGTACATTGGCCAGATATAGATATAATTTTGTCTGTTTAAGATTTCTGTGCATTATCATTCATAAAATATGTATGGCTTTATTGACTTCCCAGGGAGAAGGAGAGGTTGCTTCCCTTTAGAATATAAAAAGTCAGGAGAAGCTTAAGAGTCGATAGCTCTCATCCTAAATGCCGTGGTAGCTTGGTGAGTGGCCTATATCTGAATGTTTTGATCTCCCTTAGTTGTTGTCAAGTTTGAGGACGATTTCAATGATTAAAATTCCAAATGGGATACTGTGACTAAACTCAGAAACGAAGACGCTTGATTTATTGTGTATCGTGAGCATTGCGATCAACCGATGCATGCATATTTATTTATTACAATAAAAAGAGGCTTCTGTGATAACAGGGGACCCTGGAGATTCTTGCGCCCATGTTTTATTTGGGCTGGTGACAGGCAACAAAGAAACCAGCCTACGTAGCACTTCCGGCAAGTGGATATCTACAAGAATGCCAAGGGCCTCTTCCTGAGCGCCTTTAGAAGCCACGGTATTCCCTACCCTCTTCTGTGGAAGTTATTGCTGTATTAGACGTTGTTGAACATATTTGATATGAAAGCATTGTCTGTTTGCTACCAGTATCTAACGAGTCTCTCCCCCAGAGTTGCCAGCAAGGTGCTGATTAATTAACTGAAGTAGTGAAGCTGAATCGTACAACAGCTGTTTAGAGAATTGTCATTAACTTGGTCTCCTTTCCCGTCTATTAGCTTTCTTGCAGCGCTCCCACTAAAATGCAAATCTGGGAAACTCAGCATCGCGATTTACCTTCACCTCTGTGCCCTCTTTGATGCACAAAAAAAAAAAAAAAAAAAAGGAATGGTCTGGGCTGATTTTGTGTTTGTTTTTTTAAGGGAAATCCGAGGAGGGAGCAGGAATGGAAAGAAGAGAAACCATAAGAGGGTAAACAAGGGATTTGGGAAACTTTCTAGAAGTTACAGTTCGTCTTGTCACTTGTCATTGGCAGCTGACAACAGGACAGTCCTTTGGGCTGAATGTCAGAACGGGACCCGCAGAGATCCTGAGTTTATTGAACAGTTCAGCTATCTGACAGCCTCTCGCTGGGACCTCCTTGCACCGGAGGGGAGAAGGCACCAGCATGGAGAGACTAAGGCGAGGAGCGGTGTGGAGAGGCAGATGTGGTGGCTGCTCTGGAATGATGACAGTTGGCAAAGGATTCCAACCTGTAGACCTCAGCTGCCCCAAGAACAGGGATGATTATTCATAGGAGCAGAATCTGTATTAAGTGGCAGATTGGAGGGAGGGTCGGGTTGATGAGACACAAGCGCGTCATTAAAATGTTCTACTGTGAGGTGTAGTGACTCAGACCAAATAAAAATGATGGCATTTTTTTTAAGTCTCTTCCTTGTTTTCCTCCTTCTTCCTTCCTTTATTCTTTTTCTTTCTCTTCTCCCTTCTTTGCCCCATCTTTTTCTTTCTCTTCTCCCTTCTTTGCCCCATCTTTTTTTTTTTTCCTTTTATACGTCTCTATATATTTTAAGTCTACCTGGCAGGTCGTGTGAAAGGCAACCGTGTCTTCCCCACACAGGCCAACAAAATTAATTCATAACAGAGGCTGTCGCCGTTTCATCCCAGGTATCGCCCGATAACCCCGGTAAGCTCTGCTTATTCCCTCTGACATGAATCTCAGAGACTTGGTACCAGAGAGCTCAGATGTTAACACCTTCTGTCGCTGCAACGGTTACCCCGTGCAATTGCCTTTGCCGTAGCACCCCTTCACATCAGACTCACTTCATAAAATACAGACGGAATTTTTCAAATCACAAAGAAGTAGAAATTAAAGGTGTGATCAAATAGCCTCTGCTCAGGTCATCAGGGCACATGTAACAAAGAAGGCAAAAACATCCCCCTCCCCCCCCCCCAAAACGCAGAAGGTGCTTTTTTTTTAATGAAGCAGATAAATGCAGAAATGAATACACTGATACAGACAGAGCATCTGCCTCGTGATAAAATTAAGTCTTGTGACAGAAATAAATCACCGTGGGGGAGAATGTAACCCATTATCCAATGGGATTTTTTCTTTTCTTCTTATGTGACAGGACTTATTGGATTCCCTGACGCTAGGCAGCTAAGTGCATCCACAATTTGATGATAAATCAGAAAGACTGCAGGATTTGAAATTTAACAACTACTTATTTTTCTGTGATGTAGAGATAAGGGAAAATTTTCGGTGAGTAACTATTAAATTGGGAATCTCCTTCTTTCCTGATAATCTGATCTTCGGGTACTATGTCACATCATCACACAATGCCAACAACCAGCAGTGAGTAAAATGGATTTTGGACTAAGATGAATAAGGGAACTACTTATCTTTCTCTTTCTTTCCCAATATTCGGTTTTATCTAAAGAGTACCACAGAAAGGTTACTTTTGACATAAAAATATACTGCTCTTATTACACTTTCCTTTTTATCCCCTTCAATATTTTAAAAAAATGGCAATAAAAGCATGTTTTTCTTTTTAAAACATTTTCACATTTGAACAATAGAAAAGGAAAATCCATATATCATGTTAAAATCCACGGGAAATAATAGAGCTCAGGACTACTTTACCATGTTTGATAAATATGACTTGAAACAAACATACCTTCACGTTTTAATGATTTCCTTTGTTACAATATGCTATTAATTAGTGGGCATGGGGGGGATAAGTCATCTCTCTGAGATGTACCTTTAGTTTTTGGTGTTGAATCTTTGCAGTTCCTCGGCTCGTTGCTAACACTCATCCCAATCACAAGCCCTCGTACTGAACTATATAGATTGCCCTTGTAAGAAAGGGAGAGGGAGAAATCAAATGATTTTTTTCGCCCTGTAATTTTTTTTTTAAGTGAGAACATAGTACATCTTGAAAAGGAAACGGATCCATTGTAGAAAAATATAGGAACAATCTAGCAACTGACATTGCCGAGAATGCTCAGAAACGGTGCATTGTTGAGCCTAAGTATATTTCAAAAGCCAGACCACAATCAGTTTTCTTGTAAACTAAATCAAGCTCACTATAAAGCTGCTATTGCTGATTGTTTTTCGCTTTCTCTTTCTTTTTCTTTTACATCCTGTCTTGTAAAGGGGCAAAGGTGGGGTTGGGTGGAGAGGCATTACACATTGATCACTGGTAATTGTGGTAATGTCCTTCAAGAGCTTTGACTGCTGCAAAGTCAGCCTGTCTTCAGAGAGCTAACTCCGTGTGACAACACAAGGAAAGCTGTTACAAAACTGTAAACTCCTACAGCTGGGTACCAGCCTGTAATTAGAGTGTGGCACCGAAACAGACACTCCTCGAGTATCCAAAGAGATATACGGGATCTCTTAGTTCAAGAAGTAAGAGATCCAATCAGCCAAATCATGCGTCTATCATGAAACATACCAAGAAGAGAAAGAGGGGACTGTACAGTCAGCTTAATGTCATGACCGTCAGGAAGAGAGTCATTCAACGTGGTTTGTTATTTAGTTGTTCTGTTTCACACCAATCGGATGATAAAAAAAGAAAACTGGAAGACAAACATTTCCAGGAGTGTTTGGAAATTTGGAACAGTCTTCGAGGCTTTAGAAGTTTAGTTTGACCTGATTGGTCATTTCCGGAAAGCAGAAGTCACTGATCTCCTTGCCATCTGCCATTGAGAGAGTGGAAAGGGTTCTACAAAAATCAAGCAAGAGGTCCTGGCATAATCCCAGCATTAATTATGGTTCTCGCAAGCGCATACTGCTTTTTTTTTTTTTTAAATAATCACGACAATATTTCCCTGGCTTTGTTTTCCACTAAAACACAAACAAAAAGAATGAGACGCAATATTGAATTGGCTAGTTCTCCAATAGAAACCTTACGCTAAAGGACTAGAAAACACACCTCATAGTGTCCTTCATTCTACGGACCACCTCACAGTTTGGACCCAGGTACCTGGCCTGCCACACATAGCCACGAATGTCCCACTTACTGTTGCTGTGATTTTTTTCTAATCACTCAGGCTAAAAAACAGTTACAGGGGGAAACAGACCCTCACAAAGGGGACTGGGCCAACCTCACAGCATCTTGAATCTTTTCCAAACCAGAAAGAACTTGAAATGGAAAGCCATGTTCGTGTCAATCTTGTTGGATTTCCTTAGTCTGATCCTCTCTTGATCAGCACAGAGACATCCATTTTTATGATTGCATAAGGAATCATTGCCATGTTTGAAAACTCTGTCCAGGCTGGGGCGCCTGGGTGGCTCAGTCGGTTAAGCGGCCGACTTCGGCTCAGGTCGTGGTCTCGCGGTCCGTGGGTTCGAACCCCGCGTCGGGCTCTGTGTTGACAGCTCGGAGCCTGGAGCCTGCTTCCTATTCTGTGTCTCCCTCTCTCTCTGCCCCTTCCCCCGTTCGCGCTCTGTCTCTCTCTCTGCCTTTCAAAAATGAATAAATGTTAAAAAAATTAAAACAAAAAAAAACAAAAAAAACCTCTGTCCAGGAATAAGAGATTGAGTCAAAAGCATCTGATTTTCTAAAAAGGAAGCTATAGGACCCCGAGAGATGGGAGTGTTACCTACACCCGTACAACTGGTTAGCAAGTGGGCTAATCCAGAGCACAGATTTCCTGACTCAGAGTCCAATATTCTTTCCACTGTGTCTGCTAAACCCCATTTCTTCTTACTCTCCAAGTGAACAGCAATGAAAGGAAAATCACAAAGAAATCAAAGACATGTTCCTCCAGCCTCTGGGAACTTAGTTGAATATACTTTCGACAGTACATAACACCTAAAACAGACGTCCAGTAGATGAAAGAACAGAGCTAGCTATAGGAAAATGTGCAGTCGAAGGAGCTTTGAGGGACGAAGAGGGTGAGGATTTGGACTCATCCGGGAGTATTACCCAGGCCACGAAGATTAATTCAGCTGACACCAATTTCAGGTGTCAAGGAGCCAGCTACACAGACATCTTCACAAGAAGCATTTCGGCCCAGAGAACAGCAAGTACAAAGACCTTGAAGCAGAAATGAACTCCAGAAATAGGGAAAAGACCAAAGTGGCTACAATTGAGTAAGCAGGAGGTAGAATAGAGAGGTAGGCGGGGGTCAGCACCTGTAGGGACTTTGAAACCACGGGAAGGAATTTGGCACCTGTATGGATGGCAACAGGAAGTGGATGCAGGGTTTTAAGCAAGGATACGATATGATCAGATTGATTTTTTTTTTTTAAAGATTCCTTCGACTGCAGTACGAAGAAAGGATTGTAGGACTGAGATAACATACATGAAAGTCCTTTTGAAAAAAAAAATGCTAAGGTAAAATCTAAACGGAAGCAGTGGCTGTCATTACGGAAACAGCATCACAATCTCGAACGATAACAATACGGTGATATTTCTCACAGCAGGTCTTAAACTTCGGCGCTGGCCAGACGCATGTGGTCTGTCCACGTTCTGAAACACTGACTAGATAGAACTTGGAAACAGAGGCAAGAGGAGAGTGACGTTGGGCATCATTGGGTGGTGTCGTCACTAGAATTCAAGCTGTCTGTGCTGCTAGTGACCGTTAAGAAAACCCGAACTCTGACACAGGCAAGTGTCGGCTGCTTAAAGCTGTGAGCACTTTGGAGTTTTGTCTCCCAAGCTGTCCTAGTTGAATTGAGGGAAACTATATATATATAATATATAATATTATTGAGGGAATTGAGGGAAACTATATATATATATATAATATATAATATATAATATTATAAATATATATTATAATATAAAACATATAATATATAAAATATTATATAAAATATATATTATATATATAATATATATATTTTTTCTTTTCCTCAAAGAAGGGCCCAACAGTCATCTTGCTTTAAAAAGAGGTGACACAGGGGAGCCTGGGTTAAGCCGACTTCAGCTCAGGTCATGATCTTGTGGTCCACGAGTTCAAGCCCCACGTGGGGCTCCGTGCTGACAGCCCAGAGCCTGGACCCTGCTCCAGATTCGGCATCTCCGTCTCTGCCCCTCCCTCACTGGCACTCTGTCTCTCTCCCTTCTGTCTCTCAAAAGTAACACAAATTCTTCTCTCTCTCAAAGTTCACAATTTTTTTTAATTTTTTTTTTATTTTTATTTAAAAAAAAATTTTTTTTTCAATGTTTATTTATTTTTGGGACAGCGAGAGACAGAGCACGAATGGGGGAGGGGCAGAGAGAGGGAGACACAGAATCGGAAACAGGCTCCAGGCTCCGAGCCATCAGCCCAGAGCCCAACGCGGGGCTCGAACTCACGGATCGCGAGATCGTGACCTGGCTGAAGTCGGACGCTTAACCGACTGCGCCACCCAGGCGCCCCCACAATTTTTTTTTTTAAAGAGGTGGCACAAGTGATCTGAAGGACAGAAATGAAGTCTCTGCATTGAGAACAGGCAACGCTCCATGACTTGAGGGATCAAAGTCCAGATCCGTTGGGATGATTAAAACACAACTGGTGACTTCCTGGGCTGAACGGGTAGGAGAGTCCTGCACTGCGCTGAATTCAAGCCCGTTCATTTCATTCTGGCACTCTCCATTCAGTTTCAGTAGTGACTATGCACTGCTAACCCATGGCAGAATCTACCTCTAAATGGCCGCCTCTCGATGATAAATGTCCAGGGATGTTCAGATAAGACAGAAACAGAAAGAGACAGTTTATGAATCTCTTTAGGGAAATTACTGATTGTGTTACTGGTCTTCGGTAAAAGATAAATAATTAAATCAATAGCTCAAGAACCTCGCTAGCCACATGTTATGAAAACGTCAAGTTCTTAGATCTGAAAGGGCAAACTACAAGAACACCATGCTTCATAAAGAGACAGACTTGGGTTTGAATCCTGGTTCCACCCCTTGCTACTCGAGGGACTTGCTGATACATTATTTTTAACATCTTTATGCCTCAGTTTATCTATAAAATGAAAGTCGTGTTGACACCGAATGTTGAAAGGGTTAAAAAAAGACCATGTTAGTAAAGCACACAGTGGGTACACAAGATACATTCCACCCGTGCCAACTTGTTCACACCTTTCACCCCTGAGGGTTTTCCAACAGTATTCATGACTCAGACTCTACCTGTGCCATAGACTGTGTTCCCTCCATCCCCAATGTGATGCTATTTGGAGGTGGGGCCTATGAAGCCTAATCCCCAGTGTGATGCTATTTAGAGGCGGGGCCTATGAGAGGTACTTAGGTCCTAAGGATGGAGTCCTAATGAATGGGATTAGTGCCCTTATAAATGAGACCCCAGATAGTTCTCTTGCCCCTTCCACCAAGAACCAGGAAGCAGGCCTTCATGGGACACTGAATTGGCCAGCACCTTGATATTGGACTTCCCGGCTTCCAACACCGTAAGAAATAAATGTTTGTTGTTTAAGCCACCCAGTCTACGGTATTTTTGTTACAATGTCCCGAGCTAAGATAATCTGGTTACAGAGATAAGGTCTTTTAAGAGAATGAGAATCCTTAAGACAAGATCCTGAAGAAATGTTCTGGGACCCTAGGTTATTCCTAAGAAAGAGGATTTACGTTTAAAAAGTGGCAACAAAGCGTCTTGAAGTTGAGGACTTAAAGAAAATTACAGCACTAAATTTGTAAGGAAATTCATATTTGTATTTTTAAAATGCAAACTAAAAGAAAAGCTTTTAGGGGAAAAAAAAAGATACGATTCCTCTTCAAAATAGGTTTGCAAAACTCAGAAGGCAAAGTAAATACACACTTAAAACAGGGTACCGGAATCTATTGTCCTGAAAATTGTTAAGAACGAAGTCAGTTTGATATGCTGGAGAGAACACAAGATGGCAGCCCAGAGGGTTCTGTCTTAAGTCAACCACTACCACCTGGGTCACCTTTGGTAAGTCATTGCCCCATCCCCTTGAGAGTCTGCTCATCTGTTAAATGACTGAATTAGGTAAGATAATCCCAACAGATCCCGTAAGATCCAGCATTTTTTATGCTTCCGTGGCCCAAAGTTCACAAGACTGAGAGAGCAGTGGTAAGTGCCATGGCACTCACATTTTCATTTCTAGACACAACTGGAGATTTCTGGAGTTGAGGTGCTACACCTAAGCTAGAGGGGAGAACACAGAGTGAACCTATGAAAGAATAAATACCAGGAGTGAGGGGGGGAAAATACAACAGAAAGGGGAAAGGGGAGGATTTTCTCTGTGGCATAGTAACTGACACTGACAATGAGTCTCTTGGTTAAGAAGAAAGATGGAGACGAATCTGTGGAGGAGTGTAGGGCACAGAGGGCATACCTACACAAAACTCAGGAATCTTATGATTCATTGTCATAGGGGGAGGGGAGTTCAGATTAAGAGTGGGGACTGGAAGAGTCCTGGAGACAGGAGATTCCCATTGAGTTTCACAGGGGTAACATTACCTGTCAAGGTCATTCAATTCATCATAGGCCTAGGATCAGAACCAAGATCCTTGGCTATTGACCTGAAGAGCCCCTTTTGCTGGGGATTCTACAGATTGGTTCCTAGAGAGAAAGCTGCGGTGCCCATGCAAGGAAGGGTCGCTGAAAATGTCCACTCCTCCGGAGCATGAGTAATGGCTTTGCAATCCATAGATTTGTCCCTAAACATTGGTTCGAACCATGGTTAATCCATAACTCGTCTTCAGAATAACACGGTGCTGAAATCATCTCAGAGAGATGTACAAATATGCTACTCTACAGGATCGGGGCGAGAAGACATGCGTGAGGACCTCTTTGGACTACGTGCCGTACTGCTTGTAGCCTGTTAGTCCATTGGTCAGTGCATACCATTGATGGCCATGATATCTTCCTCTTGCTACAGAGTAGACTGTTCCTCATAACCTCAACCACCTGAAAATCGAATGCTACTTCTCACCCAATGGTCAAGGTGCACCTATGTGACCAGATGTGCCCCAATCCATGCTATATTACCAGAAAAGAAAAATAAAAACACCGTTGAGGTCAGCAGTGGCATCCTCATAGCCAAAAATTTGTGTTTAGTAGCACAAACTCTACATTCATTTGACTGTCATTTTAGCCCATTTTTCCCCAGACTCGATATCATCCAATGCTAATGTGCATTTATTCCAAGATGCACATCTTTCCACATTCTGTCATCTGAAATTTTATGTCATATCTAAATGTCTAAAATTGGTGTGGGGGCATTTGACAATCAATGGTATTTCGTATGTTAATTGGAAGTGTTTTTGAGATATATAAAGTAATTGTGTGCCATATAATTATGGTATCTTAGACTTCATGGAATGCAGTATTCAAAGTGGAAACAGAGAACTATTTCATCACTTATCTTCCCTAAACTACAGGATTCTCTCTCTCTCCTTCTCGCCCTCCCTTCCTCCCTCGTGTACACAAGGGCAACTTTCACTCTCATTCTCTCATCCTTTTCTTAGCTTACCTAACAAGTATCCGATGCCTGCTCTGTGACAAGCACTATGCTAAGCACCGGAGACATAACGATGAGCCAAAACAGAAGTGGTCCCTGTCCACATGAAGCTGATCAACTACTACGTCTCTGTACAGGTATTGACTAAGTAGGACAAAAACACACGTAAGGCCACAGGTATAGCAAAGTGCTTGACAGGAGAGCTTTATGGAGCTACAAAGGAGTCCAGAACAGAGTAATGACCTGGGCGGGAAGACTTCCCCGAGGAGGCGAAAAAGGAGCCGAGATACCATGCTTGAGAAGAAGTAAAGGCAAAGGCTGAAGGCAGAGCCTTTTTGTTCAGAGGGAATGACGTATCGAAAGGTCCTTTGGTAGTTGGAAGTAAAGCTTTGCGGAAGTCATGCTGCTGGAGCCCAGAAAACGAGGGGAGGTGATGCAGAGGTGGGGCGAGTTGGGTCAGGAGTCAGACGATGGCAGGACTCTGTCTTTATCTTACGAAAATTTGAAGGCATTGAAGAGGTCAAACCAAGGGGATGGGGTGGGAGAGGGAAGACGCTTCGATCAAAAACAGCATTCTAGTGGTCCAGATGGGAACCGATAGAGAAATACAGACTTGGGGCCGCTCGTCTTCCTGGCTCAGCCACAGACCTCAGCTCTGCAGTACAGCACTTTCCATAGCCTGGACACAGACCTGCAGTGACAGCCCGGGAGCAACACCCAGAGAAGGAGGTCAGAATGTATTCAATAAAGGTTCCCGCTGCAGAAGGGAGACAGCCGGGAGCAAAGCAGGACAGAGAAGGGCGCGGGGCATGCACCAGGAGAGGAGAAGGCATGGCCCGTATGGTCGGCCGGGTCTGGCCCGGGGGGGGGGGGGGGGGGGGGAAGTTATGTGCCCAGTCTGGCCCTTCCTCTGAACATTCCAACGCTGCGAAAGTACCTCTCACTCGGTCCTCTTCAGGGGTCCTGGGGACCTCACACCCAACTTGTGGAAGATAAAAGTTGATTTGAAGCCCGAACGAAAAGTGCTCTTTATCTAAAGGGAACACAAAGGGTCCTTAGGAGCTTTTTTCTTTTTTTTTTCCCCTTGGCAGATATTGACTTACAAACCGATCTTACTCCACGGGTTGGAATGTATCTATTTCCAGCTCTTGTACACCTGCCCTATGAATTGCAATTTGATGAAGCCACATGAACAACTAATAAAGTCTCAGTGTAAAAACGCTATATGTTCTTAGGAAGGGAAAACATAAAACTTCAATCCATGTTTTATTAAAATCCCCAGGTAAGCACAGTTTACAAAGCCAAACGCCAATACCTATAACTCTCCCCCATGATAATGTTAGCCGTAGAGTAACTGCTATCTCTAGCTGCATTCGAGTTTGGTTGCCCTTCAGAAGCACTGAAGATCTAACTCCTAATGGCTTTTGATATAAAAACAGTCTCTGATTGACAGAATCTAATCACTAGAAGGGCAGCAAACAAAAGCTGGGCAAAACACAGTTCCCTGCTAATTTTTTTTTACCCTTGCAACATCCATACGCATCTGATCACACAGTTGTGCAATTATTTGCTAACTGAAGATGTTATTATTCTGTTACTGTCTTAGAAAAATAGCAACCTTTCTTGGCAAAGATAAAAATATGTGGGTTCTTTTCCCGCAGTTTATATATCTTAAATCTTAGGTCATTTTTACAGCAGCTTTCTTCTGGACTCTCCCACCATTTATCTTTCCATTCTCAGCAAGGGCTAGTTTACTTAATACAGGAAGACCTTCACATAACTTTCTGGCATTAATTATTGTGGTGGCACAGACTCCCATGTGAAATATTTGCTGCAATGTGTCCCGCAGCCTATTAAACAAAAATACAGCGAAGGGAAAAAATGGAAGGCAAAACACTTCTGATGATTATTCACTACTGTAAAACAACTTTACATAATTAATCGAGAGTTCGACGGTAAAGCACAGTGCCTCTCCTACACAGCCTCGCACTAAGACGCTAATCTAAACCTTTTCCAGGTGTGCCCCCAAGTAAAGGAAGCAAGAAAGAGAGGCGGTCAAGGTTCTTATACAGGCTTCGTTCCGAGAACGAGGTCTGATTCTGTTCTTGCTAGGTCTCTTCTGGCAATGGAAGGGGATTAGGAAGCAATGTGAGTGACATTAAAATAATACAGCCCCAAAAAACCGATAAGCAGTTCTGAAGAGTCAATCAGCCCGTTAGGATGACAGGCGGTGAGATGCTGCACATTTCTGGGCTGACAGTGGATTCTAGCTTCCTTCTTCTCCCTCTCCTTGTGACTACAAACAACTCTCTGTAAACTTCCATTCTGAGAAGAAGTGAAGTGGGTAAGGCACAGACCAGGTCAATATTTTAAGGGACAGCTGTGGATTTAACTTAACGGGGGAACACGGACAAGATCTCTGTTGCAGAACACAACACCAAGTCTGTTTGGGAAGCAGTGGTGACCTCTTTGCAAACAGACTGTCACTTCGGTCTGGCTTTGGAGCATTTCACTGTGCATTACCCACTCCATCAGGAGCATCTGTGAAGTAAATTGGTAGAAACTGGTTGGGGCGCCTGGGTGGCTCAGTCCGTTGAGTGTCTGACTCTTGATTTCGGCTCAGGTCCTGATCTCATGGTCATGAGATCAAGCCCTGCATTGGGCTCTGCACTGAGTGTGCAGCCTACTTAAGATTCTCTCTCTCTCTCTGTCTCTCTGTCTCTCTCTCTCCTCCTCCTCCTCCTCCTCCTCTCTCCTACTCTTCTTCTCTCTATGTATCTCAAAAAAAAAACAATGGTTGAAACTGGTCAGTTTATCTTACTGGGGCATATCTACACCTCCTCCCCCAATCCCTGGCCCCTCCTTAGCACGTCAAAAATGGGAAGGCCATGCCACCAGGAACCCAACATGGTGGCTGACAAAAAAGCCATCAATAAAAGTAGGTTAGTTCACTCGTTGGCTGAACGAACCAATCAAAGAAGGACATTGGAAGGCTCTCGTGATTCAAGGGGTGGCTCTGGAATTAACCAGACTTGGAGTCAAATAGCGGCCACTCACCTTATCAATCTGTATTCCTGGCCAAGTCTTTAACCTCTGTCAACTTGAGTTGCCTCACTTACAAAATGGGTATATTCATAATATACACCTCACAGAACTGTAAGTGAAAGACTCATGCATGTGTCAACAAAATACTTATCTCAGTACCCAGAACACAACAGACCCGTCGATAAATATTAACTTTCAAGGCGGCGTTGTGCAGTCTAGGGTATTTAAAATTGCCCCAGCAATTCAGAACCACCTTCAAAAGAAGAATTTAACGTTACCACCCCCATTTTTTCACTCACTCAGACCTCTCAGGTGATCCACTCATTTAACATCATCAAATGCCGACTGTATCCCTGCTCCGAGAATATGCATTGACTAAAACAAGGTCCCTGCCCTCATAGACATATTCTAGTGCAGAAAACAGGTAACACACACACACACACACACACACACACACACACCAAGAAATCTGCAACGTCATAAAGTAATGATGCATAAAAATCATTCATCCATTTCATGTATATTTATTTGATTACGTTCTACAAATCACTGAACTTATATATATATTTTTCTCATCACAGGATAAAGAAGTTTTGATAAACATACACCTAAAATATCAAGAAGTAAAAAGAGCCATGAAACGAGAACCGCCCACAAAGCCTCCTCGAGCAGGCTGCAACCCATGACACTTGCCGAAGAAGTACAGCAATGCTGAAAATTGTGACTACAGACACATTCCAGGTTGGGGCAGGGTCTCCAAACACTGAAGAAAGATCTTGGTTTTAGAATAACACGGGGCTCCCAGGAGTGTTAATTTTTACTTGGCATCGTACGGAATTCCAGAGAACCGCTCAGAGCCATCTGTTCGCCTATGATAATGAGGGGCAGGGGGTTTCTTGGGGGAATGTGCCAGGATATATGAAGAACCAGTAGCAGAAGCAGGACCTTACCATTTTCAGAACAAATGGAGGCAACCCACCATCTATCCTGTCGGCTACCTGTAAAAGTCCCGGCTGCCACCCTTTCTTTCTCCTGTGACTACAAAATGAGTCCACTCAATAATGATAGACTTTAATTAGGATTGTCTCCTTTTTTAAAAAAAAAAAAAAAAAAGGTCAAAACTTTCTGTCCCTTCTCTCTGGAGCTCTTGGGCCAATGCATCCATGTAGGGACTTTACCAGCTGCCATCAGGACATTTGCTTCCCATACATGTTAAAGTCTTGACGAAAACAAAAGGGCACCAATTATACACTCATGGACTCAGGCACACACACACACACACACACACACACACACACACACACATGCAAACATATACTGGAGGCTCTCATTCAAGGCCTTCAACACAGCTTTTCATCCTCACGCAAGCAGAGTAAATAAGGCAGTTTGAGCCCAAGAAGGAATGTGCCAGAGTCCCTTGGCTTTCTAGCCTGTGGACTCGAGGGAGAGTCGTCTGGGACCACTAGAAGGCTGTGCAGAGATTGCTCTCTTGTGTCCACGAGGTACTGGACTTTCTCCCTGAACTCCTCTGACTTACAGTCACTAAACTGACTCACAGAACTCGAGTTCTGTCACGCTCGAATCCTGATTTCAGTCAACTCAGGGCCTATAGGGAAATGGCAGAAAGAGGATGAATCACCACAAGTTGGTGGCAGCAGCTGTAGGTGGAATCCGTGGCAAGCTTGGACCGTTTGTGAGCAAGGGTCGCCTCTTTAAGGACAGTTGGCGTTAGGTGCCATATATAATCTATTCTGGAGGTTGCTGGCTGATGAAGGTATGGGAAAACTGCCAACTTAGCATCTGAACGGCAGTTATGAGTGGGAACAAGCATTTTAATTTACATTCAAATTCTGTTTTCAAGTTAACGACGTATCTCACGTGCAATCCGGCAAAAGGCCGTTTGTGCACGTAACCTTTCTGCTCCCTAAAATAGAAATCTGGGTTTCTATTACACCTTTCATACTCTGGGCCCCCTCGCAGGAGCACTGAGAAAACAGTGAGAGAGCGGCTCGTCAACAAAATGGAGCTGCCTTCATGCATCCAACGGGTCTTAGAAAGCGGGAAATATTTTCGTGAAGAGTGTCAAGTGTGGGTAAAGCTAAAACACCTGTGTACATAGAGGTGAGCAAAAGTATGTTGCAGACCGGCCGACCTTATTCAAGCAAGTTGGTAATTTCTAGGTGCGAGGGGTGATACTAGGAGAGCCTATTGTCAAGAAATACAGCTCAGCTCTCACCAGTTGACCCGACAGTCTTAGGCTCTTGACCCATTACTCAGACTGAACAAATCATTTCTGCTGTTCACTCTTAACCTCCCTCCCACGTCAGCACCTACCTGCGCTCCTACCTGTGAAATATTCTCCGGCCATTGCCGGCCCATCTCGATGGGACTCTCCTCTGCCCCAGCTCCCTGATGGCCACCCTGGTACTGAGCTGCTCTTCGGCTCTGAAGCTGTGCTTCACAGCAGTTTCCATATCTGGATCACTTGTCCTGTCCTCAAGCCTGGCTGATTAATTAGCCACCATAGCCCATTAGCGTCCCTAAACCTGGTAAAATATCAAAAAAGGAGAACCTACCCAAACTTCGTGAAATCTCTAATCATTCCGAAGGTGAGACAGGAAAGACTAATCAGATACTATTTTTGAAAACAATACACGTATATATTTTTTTGTACATTCAAAATATACAGTGGGTCCCACTGGGCTATCAATGAATTCATTTGCAGCCTTCCTTTGGAGCCCTGCTTTAATGACTGGGAACCAACGTTTCGCGATTGAGCAATCATTGCCACGTCAACAGTTCATTCTTCCCACTTGTTTTGTTTCTACAAATGCAATCACATAATTAATCTTATGAGGAAAGAATTTTAACGGGTTGCTCAGTGGGTAAGATTCACTCGTTTGGTCCCAGTTCTGTTTGAGCATCCACTGCCACGCAAAACTCTCTGGTAGGCGTTGCGGAAGCAAGAGACAAGAGGATGGGGCATGTCTCTTGCCCGCTGGTGGAGTTGGCATTCCAAATTCCCACAAATTCTCAGTTAGCAGAGTATTAGCTAATTAATTTTCATTTTGCCATGTGTTGGGTAGTACAAACTTTTCCCTAAAATTGTAGTTTCAAGTCCAAGTTCGGTATCAGCTGAAAAATCAATGAATTTATCATCACCACAAACTCTTCTTCTGGCTAAATTCCCCTATCCAACTCCAGTCTCAACACTTCCTCCCCGATGCCTCCCCTCTCTCTCCCGCCCCGGTATGGTTTCGTCGCCCTACCCTCCTGTCCATCATCCCTTTGTACTTGTGGCTCACAATCTAGCAAGAGTTCACAGATGGTCATCTTTGCATGACTGCTACCCGAATGGACTGCAATCTCCCTGAGACGTGGTCCGGCTTTCTAGAACGGTCCCCTCGCAGAGCTGTAGGGCATAAAATAGCAAAGAATGACTTGAGACCGGAGTCCTGGCATTCACGGATTCCCTCACAGTCCTCATGGGAATACCCTTCCCCCCCTCGTCCACGCAAGCCATCGCCATTACTATTCCCGCGAGAGCAAATTCAATAAACAATTAATTGTTGGCAAAAGGAAATGCAATTGTGCGTATCCCATGCCTGGACATTTAGTCAGTCAATTCATACCTAAGAAAGTCACAGTTGTGAAGCACTGTTATGATGCCAAGAATTAATTACCCCCAAATAAGTTCTTGGGGAGAGACCAACTTTCCCTCATCAACATTCAAGGCAGATGCCACCACACAAAGGGAAAGAGGAAGAAAAAGCCCGAAGCCTGAATAGGAAAGAACATTAAAAAAGAAAGTAGGGAAATAAAAGAAGTATATTATAGCAGCCACACGCCTTCTTCTTCACGCAATGCTGTAGGATGATGTGCCTGCAGGGAATGGTCCAAGACCCCATTCCTAGTATCAAGTGTCTGATGTTTCTAAACCAAGAGAAAATTAAATATTTTTTTTTTCCTGGAAAGAGAGTTTCTCCTCACTGCAGGAACAGAACAAAGTAAAGAAGAATAAAGCTGAGCTCCCAGATACGGGTGCAAAAACGCCCACTGAAGCCAGCATGAACACGAGGCTCTCTCTGCACCTCGGGCTCTCACCTAGGACCTTTCTCCGGGTCACTTATGGATGGAGGTGGATGAAGCAAGATGCTGAAGAGGCAGGTTGTGGCAGGCCCAGGAGCCATCGGAGCCACTCTCTGAACATGCAGATCTTTGGCTGTGTGCATTCATTCTCTATTGTTACATACCTAATTACCGAAACTTTGGTGTCTTACACAGCACACGTTCATTATCTCAGTTTCTGAAAGTCAGCAGTTGCGCACATCTCAGCTGGATCCTCTGCTGAGGGTCTCACAAGGCTTTCGTCAAGGTGCTGGCCAGCCTGTGCCCTCATCTGGAGCTTAAGGTCCTCTCCCAGACTCAATCAGATCGCTGGCAGTTCTCAGTTTCTTGAGACTGCAAGACTGAGACTCTCGGCTCCCAGGGGGCCACAGCCAGGTCACAACGCGGCTGGCTGTTTCATCACAGCCAGAAGGAGAGTGTCTGTCTCCTTGGAAGGACGCTTTTTAAGTGCTCTCACCTGATTAAGCCAGACCCACCCAGTATGATCTCTCTTTTAATTAATTCAGAATTAGCTGACTTGGGACCTTAATTACATCCATCAAATCCCTTCTCCTTTTCCTTTTAATGCAACCTAATTATAGAAGTGGCATAGCATCCTATGCACAAGCCTTGACCAGAGTCAAGGGGATGGGATTATACAGGGCACATACACCAGGGAGTAGAAGGCTTGGGAGCCCTTGCAAAATTCTGTCTGATGCAATGCTGCAATTCTCTTTTGGCCTTTACAGCTTATTTCTGTAGTGTA
This sequence comes from Lynx rufus, assembly GCF_022079265.1. NCBI lineage: Eukaryota > Metazoa > Chordata > Mammalia > Carnivora > Felidae > Lynx > Lynx rufus. Next base: position 16,099,392 of record NW_025814845.1, read on the forward strand.
CAAGGAAATAGGGGAAAAGGGGAGGGGAAAGTAGGCAAAAAAACCCACTCTGTGGTCAGGGTTACTGGGCCAAACCCTATGAAATCAATACTATTTCATTGGGTGTTTTTTTTTTTTTTTTTTTGGCCAACAGAAATAGACAATATGCAATGAGCAGAAGATATATATGCATGTGTGTGTTTCTCTATATGTATGTGATCATAGATAGATCGATCGAGCGATCGATCAGATCTAGGGATAGGCCCAGATGGGATAGGTACAGACAGACATGGAATCAGTCTTTTTCATAAAGTGACATCTTCCAAAGCACTCTGTCACAGCACTCTGCCCACAAGTACTCTTTTCAGTCTGGTGCATATTATGTGTATTTGAGCTGAGATTTCAGCGGCTTTAGGGGTAAGACAGTTATGATTTGTTCTCCATTCTAATGGGTCCTCTTTCTCATCTCCACCGTCCTATCTGCAGCAACAATGGAGTCCCAAGGAAGGGAGGAACAGGATGAAACTCATTCGAGATCAGGCTTTCCTCACGACTTCAGTGGCTCGGAGCTATTCTCAGTTCACGGTGGCATATGCGTGTCTGTATGTGTGCGAGGGTGTTGTGCTCGTACGTACGTGCACTTGGGAGACTCTGGAAGGAAATGCCTCCCAAGTACTTGTCACTTCTGACGAGAATGAATTAAGTCAAGTCTAACAGACAATTCATGCAATTCATACAAAGCTACCCAGAGAAAGCCTCTCCCAGAGCAGAAAAATAAAGCACAACTGAACTAAATTAATGTTTATTTTGTAAAGTGGGAAAACTTCCAGAAGACATCACATGTGAACTTGGAGTGCACATGCCGGTTTCACTGCCAACAGTCACGAAAAGAGGTGAGATTGAGCTCCATGGACAAGCCCTGGAACATTTCAAATGCATGAGTTGTTTGCAGGTTGATAAGACACGCACAAATATGCGATCGTGTGTACTTTGGGTTGATAAAACCTCTGCCAACAGACCTCAGCGTCTGCAGCATGAAGAGGAAATTATGAGCCTAAAATGTCAGAATTCCACCAATTGTTAAAGTAAGGAAACAGTCTGTAAGTGTTCTGAAAACTGGAAGCCGTTATTTGAGTACAAATCTGTCGGAAGCATGAATTAGAGTCAGAACCACCAATACTTATGAGCATTTCGAGGGCCCACGTTAAGTGAAAATTGAACATTGACTGAAAAGTTGGGTTGCAGTTGTAGTGTGAGGGGAAGTGGGAAGAGATGAGGAAAAGGCAGCATTTTTTCACTTAAACAAATGTTTGAACAAAACAGCCACATGTAACCTCAGTTTTCTCAGTGACGTCCTGTGTGACCAAAGGCAAGTTACTTCTCCTCTCTCGGCCTCAGTTTCACAAATGTTCATTCATTTAACAAACATGTACTGGATGCAAAGCGGAGGCCAGGTACTGGTCTCCTTACTCTCAGTGTATTCAGAGAGATCAGCACAGCCCGAAGGGGCAACACGGGGGAGAAGTCATCAAACATTTGTGTGGGGCAAGGAAAACTCAGGACCTCACAAAAGACCCCCCTCTGAAATCAGAAGACCCACGAACATGAGTGTATTATTGGAAACTAGACATGCACCAACAGAATTTTTGAGTTCTTTCAACTTTGGCTACTTGTTCAAATTGTGGCGAAATATACTGAAGCTCAAAAACAAAAACAAACAAACAAACAAAAACCCAAAACAAAACAAAGAAAGAATAATACACTGCAATCACACCAGAGAATGATTTATACCAATATCACTAAATGGTCGGTAGACTTAGATGTCAGGGACCTTGAACGACATCCACAGAGGGCTTGTTTGTTTGTTTGTTTGTTTGTTTTTGTCAACATTCTTTGTCTTGGGGCCAGCCTTACATATAAGCTGAAGAGGCATCTAAAGGATAACTGGAGGCACCCCTTCTTATTGGTCCAGCCATTGTGACAGGAAATCCCATTGTTCTCCTTCTGGTGGAGGGGAAGGGGTGGAGGGGAACCTGGGGGTTCCAGGTGAGGAAGCTATGGGAGCAGAAAGCAAGAGCACAGACGTGGCAAAGTCAAATGGCTGCAGACATCAGGGCAGCAACATGGGTGAATGAAGACCCCAAAGAGTGACGGAAGGACTGCGACATATTGGACATTTTGGGGGAGCTACCGCTCCGCTTCAGCTCACTGTGGACCTGGGAAGGTGCCCAGGGTACAGAAATCGTCTTTACCTTTTTCAAAGAAAATCCGAATTTCCGTGTAAAATCGTAAAGCCCTGGCAAACAATTTAACATTTGTAAACAGCACCTGTATCAAAGAAAACAACCAGGTAGCCAGTTGTGAGCTCTACAGTAAGCAGACCATAAAATGTTAAGACATTTCTATCTCCTAACAGGATACATGAAAGTATAATAACATAATAATATAATTCTTGGTAACTGAAAGGGCTCTATGGAAATGGATGGTGAGAATAAATCTTACTGGGAAAGCTGGGACCTCCACGGCACAAGAGGGAATTAAAGGGGAGCAAAGAGGGTCTCGCACAGAAAGATGGTGCACACCAGAGAGAACAAAAGGAAGATGATACAAATAAGCAGAGGGAGAGAGAGACAAGAAGCATACAGAGAAAGAGGGAGAGGAGTGGAGGGAAGCAGAGGGAGAGAGAGCATGCACAGAAACAAAGAAGGAACGAAGGCAGAAATGGGCATTTCGGGGAAGTAAACATAATTTCTCGAAGGTTTCACTTAGAAGAATCTAGTAAAATAGCTTTTAGAAACTTTTACTGACAATGATGTCATCATTTGTAATGGCATTCAATTTATTTTGAGAAAGAGAGAGAGAGAGAGCATGAGCAGGGGCAGAGAGAGAGGGAGACAGAGAGAGAGAGAGAGAGAGAGAGAGAGAGAGAATCCCAAGCAGGCTCCACGCTGTCAGCACAGAGCCTGACACAGGGCTTGATCTCACAAACTGTGAGATCATGACCTGAGCCAAAATCCACAGTCGGATACAACCGACTGAGCAACCCAGGTGCCCCAATTCAAATACTTTATGAGGCTGAACTTCTGAGTTGTGTTAGAGATGAATGGGGCCCCAGAAGAAAACTGGTTACTCCTGGAATTAAGTATTTAACAGATAGGAAATATGTCTGTGGACATATCTGAGAGTATGATGGTATTGAGACAAATATTACTTTTCCATTGAAAAACACTTGGAGTTAAAAGGATAAAATGTACATAAATGTGTGTTAACCCTTCAGAGGAAAAAAAAGGAGAGTTCATAACCATTCGGGGTGCAATCTTATATGTGAACACATAGGCACCCCATCTCTGAAATACATATTCAGCTGGAAGCCCTGAAAATTCCAGAACCCTAGGGGTCAAGTTGTAGCATTATAAAAATGATAAACTACCATTCGTGAAAATAATTTTCCATTTATGAAGAAAATTAAGGGACTAGCCCACTCCTGAGGTATGAATATAAATAGATATTTATAGCAATCATGTGCTCCTTCCAAACATTATTTCAATTTTGACAAAATCCATTGGGATTTAGACCCAACTATTTCAATAAAGACTCGATATGAAACTATTCTCGGTTCTTCTCCTCTTTTTTTTTTTTTTTTTCCCTCTCTGAACAGGTACAAGTTTCCTTTTTCTTTATTATTTTTTTCTTTTTTTTAACAAGAGTCAGTAAAAGTGTTTAAAATGTCACAAGTTACTTTTTCAAATTTCTATCCAGATAAGTCATATTTTGAAAACGACAACTAGTCTTTCTGCACATAGCAATTTTAGAGAGTTTTATAGCTTATTCAACTGAATCCAGAGGGTGGATGGGTGAGGGTTTGGACGTGGGGTGAGGGAGGTGGGAGGGGGGCAAATCGTGCCGTATATCGCCCATAAATGCCAATCAACCTCCGTGGCATAGGTCTCCATTTTTCAAATGTCACTAAGTCTTCCATTAAAAAACAAAAAAATAAAATCTATGGGCCAAGCGACTGTACGGTTCTCATTCTTCATGATCTCATTTTCAAATGTTCCTGATCTCTCATTCCTTGCTTATGTCTTCTGATGGAGTGACACAACCTTTAGCACGTCCCGCTTCATATCTCAAAATGTCTGAGAAAGCCATACCGATACTATGGTTTTTTGGGTTTTTTTTTTGTTTTTTTTGTTGTTTTTTTTTTTTACCATTGGAGGATATTCCCCACCTGGGACCATCAACCCATGCTTGGGTTTTCTTTTGTCCAATCAAAAAATTTCTAATCAAGAAAGGCACACGACATTGTAAACAATACAGACAAGCAAAAAATGAAATCAAAACATTACAAAAATGTCTATGCCATCAGCCATGGATATCTAGATATGCATTTTTGGTGCATGGGTATATCGTTATACTTTTACTGTTTGGGCACACAATACGATGATACTATCCTATTGATAATAATCAGATGATGCTTAATGTTGCACTTAAATTATTGTGAATACTGTTCAGTCAATCAACTATTACCTGGTTCCTAACAGCCAAATCAGACAATAACCATTGTATTTATTTTCCATAATATATTTAGTCAATCCGACTGTTCAAGGTTGTAAACACTGGGAAGAACATCTTTCCAATTAAATCTTTGTATATGTCCATAACTTCGTACAGGTACCTTTGTACATGTGTTAAGGTAGATCCCTACCAACAGCAGCAGCAACAACCGTAGAGATAATATTTACTGAGGACTTACTCTGTGCCAGGCTGTGCCTCAGCACTTTACATACGTTATTCCATTTAATCCCTGCACCAATCCCAGTTTACCAGGTTAGAACACTGAGATACGAAGAGGACAAGTAATGCACCCTCTAAGTAGTATTTCCACACCTCCCAGATCTGGCTGAATCCAAAATCCATTCTTTTACTCACCTGCACTATTTTACCACACTGGAGATGAAGTTTTCAGCTAAAACAATGTTCATGCTTCAAGATATTTGATGAAACTCAACAAACGGCCCTCCAGTTATGCCAATGTCCACTGTCTCTGTGTTCAGGGGAATGGTGTTCTCGGCTCGCCCAGACCCCTCCAGGAACACACTACCAACACCACCGACACCATTGAAATGCTGCCTTTAAGTTTGCTTTAATACCTCAGAAAGCGGGGCTATAAAAATAAGCAAAAGACCTGGGACTCAAATTGAACATAAAAGTTGTTGTAGATATTGTTTCTTGACAAACAGCCTCTCTAAACCACATAAATTGTCCAAAACCTCTTAAACCTTTGCTCTACATCACCCACGTAGGACCGTAAAGGGAATATCACAAAGGAACTACAGGCTAATTGAAAAATCATTCACTTGAGATGCCTTAAGGATCATGCTCCATTTCTGTGGATGTATACAGAAACTAGAAACACGTGGAGTCCTCCGGAACCAAGCAATTGGCTGATCAGCAAACTCAAAGGGAAATCATCTGCCTTTTTCTCCCTTGCATTGCTGGCTGTGCCCTTAATAATTCATGGGAGATGCGCAAAAACACATAACTCTACCGGGGCGATCAGGTATCCAAACTCCTTCCACCCCTGAGCCCGGGCTTCTCCCCTTTCAAAGAAAAGCCGCCGCATTGACTGGGTGGGAGGCCAGTCTACCACCCAAGAGCTGATGTTTCTAAAACCTATTGTTCAAAGATCATTATCATGGTTTTCCATTAGCAAGACTAAGTAAATGCTTTCCTAAATAATCCTGTCAATGGTTTAAAAAATATATTTATTTTTGGAAGAAAGGCTCAATACGGTGCTGGCAGGGGGATTATATTGATCCTCATTTTGGAGGCTTTTTCCCCTCTGCTTTTTGGAGGGACAATTAATATTGACTGTACCTATCATTAATTTTCCACAGTCAGCAGGGGCTTTTAGGTTTTATAAGTATAATATCAATACAGACTGTCTTAGAAGCTCTTACTTATTTTATCTTTTCCTCCTGCATTCAATGTTCTCTACCCCCCAAGACGATACCTCACAGCTTTAAGGCAAGTGGCTACTAAAGAAAGGCATCCCAAGCTTGTAAGGAGGTGGGCTGTCTGTCTTTCTGGATCAGGATGTATATGGGAAATGCTGGGATTTCACAGATGTCCTGTCCTAGGGGGTCTCTGAGAGCAGAGACAGGAAAGGGAAAGGTAGACATAACAGGTGCACCACCACGCCGTTTTCTTCTCCCGCACCCCGGCGCACAATTCCGTACACCCCTTATCTCTGGGAAACTTCCGTGGAGTAGGCACCCCACCAAACAGGCATTTTTCTTCCCGGGGAAACATCAATACTCAGTGTAATTATAGTCTGTGTTCTCTCTCTCACATCTTTCAGAAACTCTCTATTCTTTCAAGAAGCCCTAGGAAAACACCACCAAAGATGCCAACAAAAGCTAGAATGCGGCCTCTGTGACTCTGCTCAGGCCAGCGCGGCCTGGTCACTGTTCCTGCCTCCCGCGATTGATCTCAAAGTTCCAGTCAGTTCCCCGGGCTTCTTGGTCCTCATCTGTCCCCCTTTCCCCTTTCAGACACACGAGCAACTGAGAGTCTGCTGGCTGGGCAGGAACATCCCTCCCCCAGCAATCTGTCCTCAGACAGGCCGACGATGCACGACGGCACTCAGGTTTTCCAAAGCCGTGGCTCAGAAGCACAGACATCCCCCACGAGCCTCTCTCCTGGGTGGATGTCTTACCAGGGATACCTCCTTTCCTTGCTCAGTCACGTATTCGGGGCCCACTCTGCCAGGTGCCAGGCTGTGCTCTAAACCCGTCTATCCTGCCTTCGAGTAGCTCACACCCCGGGGTGCATATCACCTGGGGCCTGGGAGGGAGGGAAGAGAAGGGCAGGCATGGAAACATCACAAAAACAGTGATAAATCTAGGTTGCTGTGCTATCTGTAGGCTGGGTTACCTCGGGCAAGTTTCTAAAGTTCTCTGAATCACAGTTTCATCATCTCTAGAGCGAAGGTAATAAGAGTACCTACGATTAGGGGCTGTCGGAGAATTCAGGGAGCTCAGACAGGAGAGCGCCCAGGAAGAGCCTGGTCTTCACTAAGGTCCCACGTTAGCTGACTTCAGCATTAGCGTCCCGTGCTTGCGTTCACTAGGAATTGAGACAAGTTGGTGGGAACCTATTAGAGTGAGCCCCATCCCAGACTGGGATGGGGCGGTCAGAAAAGCCTTTCCAGGGTTGACGCAGGAGCTCAGTTTTTAAGAGAGACCGCTGAGTGCAATGTGGCCCCAGCTGGGTGACGGCAAGAGCTGAGACCGGGGAGGTAGAGGTGGCCAGTGCTCGTGGCGGTCGTAGCCTCAGAGCACCAGGGAGGGACCGATGACTTCCAGGCAGGCTCGTGGCCCATGCAGAACTGGCTTCAGCAGCAGCAGCCGTGTGAGAAAGGTCTGGAGGAGAGGGCAGGGCTGTAGGGGGCTGAGGAGCAGGGGGTTGGAGAGAGCAGGGGAGGGGCAGCTGCCCCAGGCCCGAGCGGACCCCTGTCTGCTGTCTATCGTTCCGTCCACCCCTCTGTGTCTCACTCTTTCCATCTGGCTCCTCGCCGTCCCTCACAGCTTTTCTTTCCTCTTTCTGTCTGGTCTCTAGTCGTCTCTCAGTGTCCATGTGAGTATCTCCCCCGGCCCCTCTATCTCCAACTGTCTCTCTGTCTGTCCCTCCCTCGGTGTCTCCCCCTCACCCTGCTGTGTCTGCCTCCCAACACATCTCTCAGTTACTTACTGTTTCATCTTGTCGGTCCCCTCCCCTGCCCATTGGAGTATAAGTACCACGGGGCTGAGATTTGCCACCTGTTTGCTCACGGGCATATTCCAAGCACCTAGAAATATGCTTGGCATGTGGTAGGTGCTCTGTGGTAAATCCGGCATCTGTCGTTATGGTGGTGAGGGTTAGCGACTGACTCCGGAGGAGAGGGAGCAGGGGAAGCTTCCCTGAGTAGGACCTCGACATCTAATTCCAATATGGCGTCATCCATTGCCTCAGATTGGAAAGTAGACAGAGCCTCTGGGGCCCCAGGAAGCAGGGGCCCAACTGGATCACAGCCCAATTAGTCACTCCATTCCGCTGGGCTTTGGCCAGGTGTCCCTTCTTTTTAGCTTCTGAAGTCTAAATTTTCAAAGAAGAAATAGGTTTAGGAATGAACAGGTAAGCTCAATTAAGACCACTGACAAGTAGGGAAATATGGAGACCAGTGCCCTTTGGTATTGCACATAGGGCTATTTACGGTAATGTTCAGCCACTTGTCTCTGGAGTCCAGAATTTTCTAACCATGATACCTCAAGAATATGGGAGCTGATATCGCTGGAAATATATACTGACTTAAGTCCACTGACTTAAGTCTTTTTTCCCTTGGACATTTAAAGTAGAGGTGATATCATCACTGGCCAAGAGAAACGAAGATCAATAAAATCATCCTCCAACCTTTTAGCAAACTGTTTATTCATTCAACAAACATTTGTTGGGTTCCTATTACAGCTGGGGATTGTACTGGATCCTCTGAATGCATCAAATCTAGATCACATGGAGATCTGGTCTAGCAGAGATTAAAAACTCTCCACACACAGTAACGCAAGGGAGAATATGAAGTGGCGTAAGAAAAGTAAAAATAAAGTGCGCACGGTGATCAGAGCAGGCGGTATCTGACGGGAGATGGCTGAGGTGGTTTCGTGACAAACCTTCAAAGCAGGTGGAAACTAAGCTTCTCTGAGTGCATTCCAAAGTGTAGCCAACTTAAGTGGCAGTTTAGAGCTAAAATGCTACCCTAGGATGTCCCTGTTGCAAACAGTGGCATAATTCACTTATTTCTTCTGCCTTCTCTCTGAGTGTAATCAACATCTAGGGGCCACGGGCCAACCACACCTACTAAGCAGACTAGAATAAGAAATGACCAAGGTCCTCTCTGTGTTTGGATCCGTTTTCAAGCCTAACTCACTAATGGGCACCTTCCTGTGTTCAGGGTCAGACCTCTGATCCCGACCGGACCAGCGTGTACAAAGCATGCTCTACCCGTCAAGCCTGGACCCAGGTGCCTTGCATAAGCCCACTCTACAGACTGTGAAAGCTGTGGCTGGGAGGCTAAATCAAGTCATACAGCGGGTGAATGATGAAACCAGCTTCCCAATCCACGTGTGTCTGATTCCATAGACTGTGGTCTTTCCCCCACATCAACGGTCAGCTGTTCCCTGGCTTAGTTCACAAGAAGGAGCACCTGCCTCCACCTTCCCTGTCCACGCACACCCTCCTACTTCACTCAGTTTCGGGTTTTGCCTCTTCTCAACAGCCTTGTCACAATGCTGCCCACAACCCAGCATGACAGTCCCTAAATTCTGCTGGGCAGCCGCTTAGATCCAATTCACCCGGCCCAGTTTCTTCTCAGAGATGGACTTCGAGGGTTCTCTGGAAATGAAAAGTATCAAGCGTTAACGGTGTTCAGTGGCGATTTAAACAGACCAGCCAGTGGTCAAGCTCTCTCGTGGTCGGAGTGTATCTAGTTATCCCCTAGCAAGTGCTAGATCATTGCCACAGCACAATGCAAGGATAGAGAGACACTGCCAAATATCTGCTGTGCTCACAGTTCTGTGCCATTTATCTAACAGCTAATATAATATCAAGTGACAGTTTAAACAGGCCACTTTCACCTAATCTGCGCATGCTATATGCAAAACAGCTCTGACCCTGGCTTGATTCCTTAAAGCATGTAGGATTTAATTATCTCCCACTGTTATAGAAATAATGACAAGTTACTTAGTACTTTTAAGACTGATAAATAAAGTACTTTTGACAAGCGAGCGGAGAACCGACCCTGTTAACAAAGTTGCGGTATAAAATGGCCCTGTCCCTAAACCCAGGCTCTCCTTCCCTCAAGACGAAAGAAAACGATCCCTAGTCCCATAACACTGATCACGCCTGGCCACTCTTAAATGTGCTACACCCAGAGTAATGTGGAATTTCTTAGGTGCTACCTGGGATATATTAACACACGCAGAGGGGGAGCGTGAGGAAAAAAGAAATAGAGAGATGCATCTGTGTATTTTATTAACACTGAACTTCAAATAAACACGAGTGGGAGTTTCAATGCACTTGACTATAGACCATCATCTTTATGTCATAGCTAAGGCCCCGGATTTGGAGAGTGCAGCTGAGATTTATCTGCAGTGATAAAATCTCCAGTTTCTCTCAATTCACATTCATTTCTCCCATCTTTCTTGAAGGCATAGTCTCTCCTCCCCTCCCCAGGAATCGCAGATCTGCTCCCTCTCTCCAGGCTCCCCTTCTAATCTTTCTTATTTAACTGAGTTTGACATGCCTCTAATACTTATTTGGAGCTGCCGGTCACCTCTGTCTGTCCAATGCCTCACCCTCGCAGATGGGTATTTGCCACTAGGAAAGGACGTATGGATAGTAATACAGGTGGTCCAGGAGTCTGCGAGGCTTCAAGCACAGCACACAGAGAGAAACGGAATAAGTGACGTTGCCACAGATATACTTAAGTTCACGAAAGGAGGAGCTGCTCTCAACGGACATAATTCTAGGGTTAGGCGATTTTTTTTTTTAATCCTCATATAATTCAGTTGGGAAAGAAGCAGGAAAAACTTGTGTTCTGATGCTGTAACTGTCATTAGTGAAGCCAAGCCTTTCCCACGTTTTCCGGACCACAGTCTCCTTCAAGAATCAGATGAGAGTTACAAGTCCATGTTTGCACATGCGTGGCCCCGTGGCTGATATCTAACCTGACGTCATGTGGTGCTCGGCCTGCATTACCTCAAAAACCTTGAAGTGAGCTGACCCTATAAGATTGAAATATTTCACATAAAGCCCAGAAAAAAAATGTGCTTCTCTTGAAAAGTTCAGAGGTCAAACAGTAGTGGGCCAGCATTCCCCTGTGGCAACAACTGGCTGATTCTGAGTAGCAACTTTTCCTTACGATGGGGTGTGTGGTGTCCAATTGGCCACACTCCCCACCCTGTCCCAACTTCCCTCCCCCTGCCTGCGTCATTCATTTGCATGATCTGTCGGCCCATGAGTGTCTGATTCCTCCCATAAGCCTTCTCTTCCGAGAAATGTTTGTACACACAAAATTCACTGCAAAGGTTCGGAGGTGGACGGAATCTTCGGTAAAGGTTGCCCCTATCCAGAGCTTCTTGAGCTCAGCCACCCTCCTCTCTGACCTTCAGAACTTCCTGTCTGTAAATAAAGAGTATGCATGGGCATCAACCCTTTCTCCCAAACTCCTATTGCGTTTAAGTGAGAGACAAAACCTCTTGTCAAGTAAGTTGCTCCGGATAAGTGTGGAAAGCTCAGAGTTTCAAAACAAAAGAAAACAAAACAAAACAAAAGAATTTTTTTTAGTTTTTTTATTTTGCAGACCAAGAAACAAGCCACTACCTATGGCACCTTCAAAGACACCATGGGGAAAATTGGCAAATCTTTCGATACGCGCTTCCACCAAATAATCATCCACCCTCCGCTCTGAGTCATGGAGCGCCCACTTTGCACAACAGACAATCACCTGCAGCCGTTCGAAGGAGCCGAGTGTAAAGGCGAACAGCGGGATAAGAAATCCAGCCTGAGAAATCTCTCGGTCCACAATGCAGCCATGTGTGTTTCGGAAGAGAATCAGTACTCTAGGACTGAACCCCGAGTAAGAAGCTGATAACGTGTTTTCAGTTGCTCTGTGGGGCCTCCGTCCTGACTTCTTTCCCCAAAATTGTACAAATTGGGCCTAAGTATACATTAAGCCATTCACGTGCTGGCCATTTTCTACCAGGGCAGTAACGTGGTGGAGACACCCAAGGGAAGCTGTATTTTGGCCTCCTACTTGCGGTCTTAGGCTTAAAGATTTTAAAGAGGCCCTAATGCAACCCTCTCATTTTACAGAGAAGGGAAAACATTCAACTGAAGAAACGGGATAATGCACACCTGCCCCAGGCACGTGTGTTTATTTCTTCCCCATTTAGAGCCTAGCGTGGGCTACAGAACCAGCCTCTCTGCGTTCAGAGCTTGGGCCCATCCTCACTACCTGAGTCTCCTGTTTCCCTTGACTGTGTTTTCTCATCTATTAAAAAAAAGGATAATGTGGTATTCATCTCGTAGGATTGTGTGAGCAGAAAACGCAATGATTCAGGCAAAGGACGAGCTAGAGCACCCAACACGTAGAACAAAGTAAGTGCTAACTCATTATTTATTTTGCTTCCGAGTGAAATTAACTGGAAAACAGTGAGGGGTTGAGCCAGGTCAATCTTGGTTCAATTTGGGGGGGGCCTCTATGCCAACGTACTGGGACACTGAGCAAGTAAGTTGACCACCCTGAGATTTAATCACCGGTCAGTAAGAGGCCAAGAGAATTCCACAAATAATGTGTACGGGACTGACTGGCACTAGGTCCCGCGTGTACAGGCGCTAAAGAAAAAATTAACCATTAATATTATTAATTTTTGCCAACCACCAGTTAAAGGCCATGTACAAAGAGCGGGTGATATCTTGGAATCTCGCCTTTCCAGTCACCTCAGCACCAACAATGATTAATATTTGGCAAGTGCGTATTATCTACAAGGCACTATGCCAAGTGCATTCCAGGTATTGATTCTCTGAGTCTCCACAGCCACACGATATGACATCAGGTCATGTTATTATCAGCCCCCTTTTATAGATGAAAAGACTGAGGCTTGGGAAAATAAGCTTAGTCAAAGATATACGGCTAATAATTGGGGAAAAAAATAGGCATCAGATCTCACAGTTGTTTTCCTGGCTCCCCAAGGAAACAGAATCTGTTCTCCTGATGAGTTTTATAGCTGGCCATTTCTGCCACAGGGTTTAGAAATAAATGGGCAGGGATATTAAAATGATAGAGTTAAACTTAATTTCTTTCATGGAATGAAAAAGCCATTGACAAAGTGTTTTTTGACAAACATGACCGTTGAGATGCATTGGCAAGTAGAATATTAACTGCACTAAATCTAATAATCCACCCTAAATCATTATCAAAGTGCCACTTGGAATTTTGTCCTTGTCAAAATGAATGGCGTCTATTTGCTGGGCACTCACGCCATGCCAGGGGCCATCTATGAGCCTTTGAGATGTCACTGAATCCTAATGCCATACAGGTGCTAAATGACCTAGTCAGGACTTGCCTGGAGTCTATCCCACTCTATGCCCAAACCCTGTGCCCATGAGTCAAAGCAGAATGTGACACGGTGAACAGGGAAGGTCCTGGAAACAGCTGCCTGCCTTCCAACGTTGGTTCCTCATTTCACTAGCTTTGTGGCCTTGGGAAGTTACTCCTCGCGCCTCTGTCCATCCTCCTGCAACATGGGGAAAATAAGCCTACCAAGAATTACTGCATGTGAGTTGCTTAGAGAAAGGTTGCTCAAAGAGTGATCTGTGGACTATGCCAGTCTGCATTGTGTATGTCACCAGCCCATGATCGGATAAGTACTGAAATCGACCATCTCAGAGAAAGTAACGTTTATGTCCAATGACCCCAATAACAATAAAACAGAGGGGCATGTATTTTCTATGCCATTTTAAAATTTCATTTTTCTATTAATTAATTTTGTCATATCTTATTGGACAACGGTCCATGACAGATTGGAACTTTTTAAGGAACAAAAAGGAGGTGGCGGGGGGCGGGGGGGGGGAGGCCTTCCCCACAGGTGGTCTGAGAAGCATTAGATTAGATGCTTACCTGTTCCATATAAAGTTCTCAATAAGTGTTAGTTATTAATACGAATTATTTGCTGCTCTGTCCCTCCAATTCCTACAAAGGGAGCCAAAAATTCAAGCAGCATCAAGAAGATACATTCCAAGACATAGGATGCTGTTTACTGACCAGAGCTTGACTCTTTTCAAGCCCTGGTTCGTGATCCATGGAGAGAAACTCTGAGCAAGCTCAGAGTTTTGCTGGATCAGATCAGTGGACTTCCAAGATCCCCTTTGGTAGAAATGGTGAAAAATAATTGAATCCCTCAACTTTTTCCCTGCATTCCGTGTCCAGTATTCTCCCATTTCCCAGTTATAAAGTTCTTTGCCTTAGCCTTTCCCTGGTCCTCTCCTTCCCTTTACAGAGAGTGTTTGATGGGATTTACCAGAAGTTTGGAGCAAAGATATATCTGGACTGTAAATCCCATTTCTCCATTGACAGGCTCTGTGCTATTAGGCACATTACCTATTGTCTCAGAACTTTGATTCTCCCATCTGAATAACTAGGATGGTAATGCCTACCTTAGAACAAGGGGTCAAAGGGAATGCCATATTAGAAACAGTCAACAGATTTAACCCCCCTTCTCTATTCTGTGTAAAGCAGGTGACATTGCAGTTAGTAGAGGTGGGTGGGGAGACGGAAGTGATAAGGTCTGAGAACTAATGCAACAAAGTCATTTTACTCTTACCATTTATTTAAAGCCAAGACTCCAAAATGTCCGCTAGACTACGAGAAAAATAATAATAATAGGAAAGATAACATTTTAATACCATTGTCCAAAAAAAAAATTCTCAGAGAATAAGGTTGTTCAGCTGAAAACCTGAGAGAAACACCCTATGTTAAATAATTGCTGGGGGGGAAACACAAGCTGCCAAGGACTCACCGTATGAAGGAGGTGGGTTGGCCTGAAAAGGGGTTTACAGAAAAACCAACATCAGCGAGATCCCGCCCCCATGCAGCAGTCAGCCACCCACCATGCGGACGTAGTACCTCTGCCCAGGAAGTGAAAGAAAGGGAGTGGACAATAAAATAACCCTAATAACCTCTTGACAAGGACAGCGGATCATTGACCAACGTACGTGATCCTAAAAGAACTGAATTAACTGCTACCCAATAGTGTTTAACGAGCACAGTCACTCTTTGATTGGTTGCCAATGCTTTTGCTGGGTCAGAACTTCCGGTTTCAGTGGCGACTGCAGGTACCAGAAGAGAAAGCCACCCCTGAAAAGGGATCTGGTGTATCTGAGAACTCCCTCCCCAGTCCCATCCTCAAAGACAAAAATACAGTCTCTGCCAGAAAATACAGTTCACACTGGGAAACATCATTTATAAATGGTTGATGCCACGAATCTGAGAAAGGTTTACATTCGGTGTAAATAAGTTAGATTAGAGAAGTTAATGAGCTCCACTACCCAAGCTGCTCCTTATTAATTCATACAACTCGAAGACATCCACTAAAAATAATACCTTTTGTGCCGTATACCACCTTTATGGAGATCATCAATATTTCCCCATAATAGAGCAGTTACCAGTCCCATTATTTCCCTTGATCACCTTCATGCTCCTGACCCAAGACACCAGCTCATGCACGAGTCCCGCTTGTGTTAAAATACCACTAGCCTTCCTTTCTCCAAGTGACCGTCCCCTCGATGTGCCCTCACAACACCTCATCCAGAAAGATGTCCTCCTCCTTTCTGTCCAATCTACACTACTCACACTGGAAGGGAGGGGTGAAAGGAAGACGAAGTCTTAAAAACTGCATGAAGGCTGGCCTTTGAAGCCTTGTCCCATTCATTCATTCATTCATTCACTCTCTCACTCATTCTTGCCACAGCACTGTTGAGTGCCTGTTCAGTGCCAGGCACAAGGCTAGATGCTCAGGATACAGAGAAGAGTAACACCTGACCCCTGCAGGGAAGCAGACAGATAAACAGATGACCCAAGAAGGCAAACGCAGGGCCCAGTGGGAAGAGAGAGGAGGGTACCTAGCTCACCAGGAGAAACAGAAAGGAAGCTTCTATGAGCTGGGTCTGGAAGAAATAATAGGACTTGCCTGGGAGATGAAAAGGAGGCAGGCAATCTCATTTTAAAGGGACTAAGTCTGTGCTGCTCTCTGTTTTTCTCTACCCCCAGCAATAGCACCGAACCTCACAGGCAACAGGTATTTCATGCAGAGTGAGTGAATGGATTAATGGCACAAAGGGATTCCCAGGAGAATCCAATCACTCATTGCCCATCAGTGTCTTAGCAAGCTAGACAGTGATCCGTTTCTGTTCCTTTTGTGGCCCCTTTACACAGAAGCTGCTTTATGCTCTTCACTCTGAGGTGTTCCCGATTCCATTTCTTACGTCGTATGCCACCTCATCTTTGTTTCCAACTGCCTGTCATGAAAAGACGAAGAGAATAGGAAGAAAAGGCTCCTAAATAACACAATTTGTATGCGGCCCCTTTCAAATAACCAAGACGCCTAGTAAAAGAACTATGGATAGAGATGTCCATGCATATGCAACGGCGGCTCACCTCCACGTTCTGAAAACACAAGATAAGCACCGAGCAAGGATTTCTCAACCTCAGTGCTGCTAACACTTGGGCCAGATCATTCTTTGTTGTAGAGGTCTGTCCTACAGATGGTTAGATGCTTAGCAAAATCCCTGGCCTCTACCCACTAGATGCCAGTAACGCTCCCCAGTTATGACAACTAAAAATGTCTTCAGACATTCCTATAATGGGAACCACTATAGGTAATATGTTCCTTGAAAACCTCCGCTCCTGAGGGTCTCCATTGGTTAGATGTACAGTCTCAGAAGGCCATCTCAGAATGCCAGTGTTAAAAATGTTGTGGGGGCTCAACCAGCCCAACTCACTCAGGTCTGGCCTGTAAGGAAATGAAAGGTCATCGAGAGAAAATGGCTGTTCAAAAGTCACCTAGCCAATGGTGGTAGAATACGCCACCAGACAACAATCTTTCTTGTCTGTCAAACAACAGTCTTGTGGAATCTGGGTGGTTCAGTCAGTTGATCATCCAACTCTTAATTTTGGCTCAGGTCATGATCCCAGGGTTGTGGGATTGAGCCCCATGTTGGACTACATGCTGAGTGTAGGGCCTGCTTGGGATTCTCTCTCTCTCTCTCTCTCTCTCTCTCTCTCTGCCCTCCTTTTGCCTCACGTGTGTGCACTCTCACTCTCTTTTCTCTAATTAATTAAAAAAATAAATAAAAACACAGGAGCCTCTCCACCACACCATGATTCTGTAGAACACTCTTTTTGAGAAGTCCAAAAAGAAAGGAAGCTAATATTGATACGGCATCAATATAGGGGGTTTCTTACAATAACGAAGTTATAAGAAGAAGAAGAAATAAC
Source organism: Lynx rufus (assembly GCF_022079265.1). NCBI lineage: Eukaryota > Metazoa > Chordata > Mammalia > Carnivora > Felidae > Lynx > Lynx rufus. The sequence goes on from NW_025814845.1 coordinate 16,116,460, forward strand.
AATACGAACAAAAACTAACATGCACTAAACAACCGCAATGCACCAGATATGCTCCTAACAACCTTTTTGCATTTTCTCCCAACCTTTCGATGTGGCAGCCACAGAAATCCTGCAAGGTACATATCACCGGCTCCATTTTTATTGACGAGGGACAGGGAATAAAGGCTAGAAACACTTTAAAGGCTAAAAACCTTGTCCATGGTCCCAGAGCAGGCCAGTAGCAGAGCAGGGCTCACACGGAGGCCCCAGTTAAGACACCTCTTGTCTTTCCACACCGTCACGTGTCTGCAGAGCTCCCCCTGCTCCCGGTGGGGGCAGCTCCAAGCTGACCACGGTCCTACCCGTCCTGACTGGAACTGGCCGCACGCAGTTCCATTTAAAAACACAGAAACGTATCCTTGTCACTTTCCATGAGGTAGATCTCAAATTTAGTGATAAAAACCTAGGAGCAGAAAGCGAAATTAGCCAATCAGAGAAAGACAAATATCATGACTTCGCTCATACAGGGACTTTGAGAGACAAAACAGATGAACGTAAGGGAAGGGAAGCAAAAGTAATATAAAAGCAGGGAGGGGGACAACACATAAGAGACTCTTCAATACGGAGAACAGAGGGTTGCTGGAGGGGTTGTGGGAGGGGGGAGGGGCTAAATGGAATTAAGGGGCTTTAAGGAATCTACTCCTGAAATCATTGTTGCACTAGATGCTGACGAACTTGGATGCAAATTAAAAAAATAAATTAAATAAAAATAAAATAAAATTTAAAAAAAGTCCCCCCAGTCCCAAAAAAGAAAAACCTAGGAGCAGAGATCTCGAAGCAATTTGTTTAAAGTCACACAACTGGTATGTAGAATTGCCCCCATAATAGCTCAGAAGGAATAGCACATGATCCAAAGTGAATATATATATATATGTGTATATATATATATATATATATATATACATATATATATTCCAAAGAGGCTGAACAGAATGGTAGTTAAATACACAGGTTCAGGAGACAGACTTTCTGGGTCGGCAACACTGGTCCACTACTTACTATGTGACCTAGGACCAGTAACTTCTCTTTGCCTCAGTTTCCTCATCTGAATAATGGCGGTAATTAGAATACCAACCTCAAAGAGGAACAAATGAGCCAATATGCAAAAAGTACTTTAAACATTGCTTGACACATAATAGCCACCACTTGTATAGCGCTTAGTATTTTCATAGTAAAGGAGAGAGAGGAATAAATAGATGTTCTCTCTCTCTCTCTCTCCAATTAGAAAACAGTCTAAGAGTGAATAGAGTGGTACAGTGAAGTGTCACAGGGGGAAATAATCTTTTCCTGCCCCACAGGAAATAACACCTTGCCACTCCATGTAGAGGTGAAGAACACATCCTTTTTTACTAACATTCAATTCAATTTAACCTTATATGTTGTTTAAGAAAAAGAAGAAAGAAAGAAAGAAAGAAAGAAAGAAAGAAAGAAAGAAAGAAAGAAAGAGGAAGGACGAAAGAAGGAAGGAAGGAAGGAGAAGAAGAAAGAAAGAAAGAAAAGAAAGAAAGAAAGAAAGAAAGAAAGAAAGAAAGAAGAGAAAGAAAGAAAGAAAAAGAAAGAGGAAGGACGAAAGAAGGAAGGAAAGAAGAGAAAGAAAGAAAGAGGAAGGATGAAAGAAGGAAGGAAGGAAAGAGAAGAAGAAAGAAAGAAAGAAAGAAAGAGGAAGGACAAAAGAAGGAAGGAAAGAAGAGAAAGAAAGAAAGAAAGAAAGAAAGAAAGAAAGAAAGAGGAAGGACAAAAGAAGGAAGGAAAGAAGAGAAAGAAAGAAAGAAAGAGGAGGAAGGAAGGAAGAAACGCTATTCCAAAATGCCTTGGAGTGGATGACAGAGGGGAAAAGGCACATGCACAGACATACAAAAGCAGTTATTCCTGTGTCATGCTGCTACCCTGTGTGAAACTGACGAGGCAGAGCTCTGTAGAAATGGTTCAGATGGCTGGAAGAGAGGGGGACTGTGTGGAGCCAGTTGATGGGATACTTAACTCCAACTCATATTCATTTACTGCTACATTTAAGCTACTTTCAAGTCGATTTTCTCTCAAAAATACCATTCATATCAAAATGGCAAGGTTCTGGCTCTGACGCCCGAGGATGCCGAGTGATTCATTTTGCCTTCTTCTTCCTAAACATGTGGGTGAGCAGGGTCGCAGACAGGTTACTGGTGCCATAGCATCATAAATAAATAATTATGCAGATACCTGCTGGACGTGCAGAAATAGATTTTTCTAAACAAGTGAAGAAGCCTCATTATTCACTCAATGACTAACTCAGAAGTCAGTCCTAAAGTCTTCACCTCGCAAAATATTTAAGACGGGGAGAAAAGAAATTCCCACATCCATTTTCCATTTTGTTACTCTGAACTCAAAAGTTGGAAGTGATCTGTCTTCAGGAAATAAATTACATAGTAAAACAAAAGAGATGGGGAGGGTCCATATTATTCGAGTAAATGAAGCTTAAGAGACTTATCAGCCAATAGCAACACATGGATCGTATTTAGGGCCTTACTCAAACAAATTGTGAAAACGTGACATTTACAAAATAATTGGAAGTTTTAACACTGACTGTATATTTGGTAATGAGTATTATTATTAAACTTTTTGATGGGCTGACGGGATTGTGATTGCCTTTCTTCAGACACACGTGATAAAATATTTACAGGAGAAATCATACCTTGGATCGGCTTCAAAGTAATTTGGTAGTAGGAAGTAGATACAGGTATTAAAAAAAACAAGATTGGCCATGAATCGCTAACTATTGAAGCTGGTAACTGATGGATAGTGGTTTATTATACTATTTTGCAACATTAGTAAGTACTGTTTGCTACTGGCTTTTTTTGCTCTGTTTGATGATAAAAGGTGAAGGAGATTCACTGTCAAAGGAGCAAGAAAAAGTATTTTAAAAGGAAGTGACTGAGGATGAAGACAGGATGGCTTTTTCTGTGTCCCATCTAAGAGTGGCACAAATCATTAGCTACTGTGTCACCGGTATGTGGTGAAGGCACTGGATGATTTGGCAGAGCTTGCAGACAACGGAGAACTCTGGACAGCCCTGTAGCATGTGACGTATTCTGCCTTACGCTATTGCAACCTGCAGCCATACCTAATCCTTCCCCCTTTTCCTCCGTGAGAGTATAATCCCCATGACCAAGACTGGGTCTTGTTGATCACTCTGCCTTCTAAAGAGCCAGACATAACATCTGGGACCCCATAAATGTGTAGGAACCAGTTAGTTGTTGACGCTATTGAGGGAGTGTTTGTATCTCTATTTAATACTCATTTTTTTTCATCATCATAGATAGCAACAAAATTTTTGAAAACTGAGAAATGGGTGATTTGGGCAGGCACGTCATCACATGGCTTCAATCCCTGTTCCCCAAAGTATGAGTACCACAATGGTGTGTACGCAGAGTGATTTTATATGGTTCACAGACAACTCTTCTTTAGGAATCACATATTTACTTTTAATATTTACTAAGATGGAAGTAATTGGTGTTTATATAGATACAATAGTCTGGGAAGAGGCCACAGTGGTTTGTATTTTATTTTATTTATTATTTTTTTTTTAATTTTTTTTTCAACGTTTTATTTTTATTTTTGGGACAGAGAGACACAGAGCATGAACGGGGGAGGGGCAGAGAGAGAGGGAGACACAGAATCGGAAACAGGCTCCAGGCTCCGAGCCATCAGCCCAGAGCCCGACGCGGGGCTCGAACTCACGGACCGCGAGATCGTGACCTGGCTGAAGTCGGATGCTTAACCGACTGCGCCACCCAGGCGCCCCAGTGGTTTGTATTTTAAATAAAATTGGTAAATATTGGTACTCTTGGTAAAGAGCTGTGGGCAAACTGTTTATGGTATAATTGAAGTGGAAGAAGCCCAGAGAACAGCTACCTGTGGACCCTTTAGAATATCCCAGTGGGCAGTGAAGTGTTTTAGAATGTGGACTCTGGAACAAGACTGCCTGTGTTGAAATAATGGCTTTGCCACGAACTGGCCTGTGTGACCTTGGGAAAGTTACTTAACCTCTCTGTGCCCCAGGCTCCTCATCTGTGAAATGGGGATAATGATAATGCCTATCTCCAGGGGTTATTTGTGGATTAACAATAAGGCATTTAGAAGGGGAAAAAAATGAGATACTACCAAATAATCCATCAGAATGGCTAAAATTTAAAAGACTGACAATACAGAGAACCAACTGAAGGTTGCTGGAGGGGAGGAGGATGGGGGGATGGGCTAGATGGTTGATGGGTACTAAGGAAGACACTTGTTGGGATGAGCACTGGGTATCATATGTAAGTGATGAGTCACTGCGTTCTACCCCAAAATCAATACTACACTGTATGTTAACTAACTTGAATTTAAATAAATAAATTAAAAAGAAATAAAATAAATAAAAGATTAACAATATCGAGCATTAGCACAAATGTGAAGTGACTAGAATTCTTATATATTGCTGGTGAGACTGTAAATTGGTTCAACCGCTTGGAAAACTATTTGGCCATATCTACTAAAGTCAAATACATGCCCAGTCTAGGGCCTGGACACTCTGCTCCTAGGTTTATATCCAAGAAGACTGAGTATATATGTCCCCAAAAGTCTTGCAGAAAAATGTTTCTAGCACTTGCATTATATTAGCCCCAAACTGGAACCAACTCACAATGTCCATCAGCAGAAGGACTAAATAAATTGTGGTAAATTAATAAAATGAAATAGTACACGGCAATAAAAATAGAGAATTAATACTATGGGTAACAACATGGGTAAATCTTACAGACATTTTGTTGAGCAAAAGAAGATAGACAGGAAAGAATAAATAATGTATGATTCCATTTATATGAAGTTCAAGAGCAGACATAACTAATTGATCGTGATAGACGTAACCTCTGAGAGCAGTAACCTCTTGGGTAGGGAATTGACTTGAAAAAGGCACTGGGGATGCTTCTGCAGTGTTGGAAATATTGTACACACATATAAAGATCCATTGAGCTGTACATTTAAGATTAAAGCACTTTACACACTTTACTGTATTCTTTATATATTGATCAAAAATACTTTTAAGGAAAAAGTATTCAGAACAATGCCAAGTACATAACAAGTACTCTCGAAGTGTTTGCTATTAGTATTTACTTTTATCTTCTAGTTCTCTATCCATTGCAAAGAGTTGACAAGCATTTCTTGGGAGCCCAAATGTGCCATGATGGTACAAAGGTTATCAAATACAGTCCCCATCTGAACACGGGGATAAATTATTTGAGGAGACTTGTTAACCAGTTCCAGTCACTAGTCTGGAAGCATCACCATGCCTTGGCCATTAAGCAGTTAGCCTCCAAAGTCAGAAAAATCTGCTGGTTCTGCCCTTACAAGGCTTGGTAATGTTACTCAACGTCTGGGATTCTCAGTGTCTTTATCTTTAAAACACAGCTGATAATAGAAGTTGCTTCATGAGATGTTTTGAGATGCTTACAAAAATTTAGCTACTATTACCATTCCCAGGTTGATTTAATTTTATTTTTCAGAGAAAACTGATCAGGGCCAAAGGTAAATATTTTAGAGGCATTAATTACAATTGAGTTAGCTATGCTCCCAGGTTCACCTTTGTCTGAGTCACTTCAGAACGTTTATGTAGACATCATCCAAGAAAGGCCAGATGATCTTTCCAGATCACATGGGAGTATCAGCTCCAATTTATTTACAGACGTGCTTGTGAAAACCTGTCAATATGGCAGTCAATTATGATTTTGTTTTTAAGTATTATCCCTCTTACCAGCAGAGAAAGCAGGGCATCCCTAGCTGTATATTTGCGTGTGTCTCTTGATTACGGGCAGATTTTCCAATGACCTAAAAACAAAAATGAAAACGAAACCGAAAACAACAGAAAACCGCAGAGGCTTCTCCACACCCGAGTGTGATCCTCACCAGTATTGGTGCACGTACCTTTCTCAACCTCGCGAAATTGCCTAAGCTTCCTTTCTCCTTCTATTGACGACCCGTGGCAGGCATGGACTTTGATCGCTGCATATGTTGCCCGATAGCCCCTTTATCCCTTTACCTGGCCACAAAGGGACCACAAAGCTGCTAAAGAGCAGAAGCTATGGCTTGCTCATCTCATACCCACCAGAGCTTAGCATGGTGCCTTGTACAAAGTAGGTACTCAACAATTTTGTGTTGACCTAAATATCCAGAATGATCCAAGCTGCCGCTAGCCTGAATGGCAGCTTTTTCAAAATCAAAGACACCCCTTTCTCCCAACACAAGCAGCCACTCACCAGGACACAGAGCCCAGCAAGCTGAGAATGGACTGGATTTCAGCCCCCCCTTGCCCTCTCAAACCAAGTCCCCTATGTAGTACACAACCCGCTCCAACACAAGTGGAAGACCAAGAGAACATTATGACCTTGTAGAGCAAAACAACACAGAATGCCAATGGCTTCACCACGCATCACTCTCTAGCTCGGGATTACTAACAGTCCCCTCTGTGAACCTAATCTGGATGTCTTTGTCACTTCTAGAGGAGACAACTGTAACTAAAAGGGTTCCCAACGACTATGGGGGTCAACCGGGGTACAGTTGTGCCTGCCCAAACTTCCCTTCAACAGGAAAGTCAGTAATACCCAGTCTCCATAACTTCCATACCTGCCGAGCCAATGCAATTAACACAAGGTTGAACTAAGAGTCTATCGCTGATACCAATAATTTAAGGACCAGATACTGGAGTAATTGCCTCTCCTGATTCTGGTCATCTAAGGTTGTTTGGGACCAGTCTGTTCTTCTAACTCTCTCCCCCAGTGAGTCCCTAGTAAGAGAATTCCAAACTCAGGCCCTGAAATCATTCCAACTACTCTCCCTGAGGGGAATATGCCCTCTGGGATCTTCAGTGTAAGAAAGTCTTTCTACATGGGCTACTGGCTTGGGTTTTTCCTTTTGGCTCTTTTTTTCTTTTTCTTTTTCTTTTTTTTCTCTGCCTCTAGTTGTGTTTATGAAAGCAAACAGCTACATTCGGTACTGGACCTATCCCCAGTTTAATTTCTATTTAAACCTTGTAAGTGCACCCCAGACACTGCACTGAGATGGGCATTCCAGAATCCAAATAGAGCAAGTGATATATGACAGAGGCGAGCAAATCCTCCCTCTTAACTCCTCAGCTTGGCAATTCCCCATAGAACAGACAGGCTCACCTCACGTCGCCACAGAGATTTAATAGCTAAGAGCCATGGTGAGGCCTTGTCTTACACAATTTAATTACATTCACGAAATAGACAACAGTGCATTTACTGGCCCACCATTAAATATTATCATAAGTAATTTAAACTCAACTTCACTTGTCCAAATATATGGACAAAATACATTCTGTCATCCCAAAGCTTTAATGTTCCCTCCATAACTGTGAATCATCGACAAATCCTCAGTAATTTATTCTGTTTTCCAACTGGAAGCATATCTTAAAGGAAGAAAAGTCAGAATGTGCAACACTTCTGATAGTAAACTTGTCCACCTGCTATCCAACATAAATTAAGGAGCCATACTTTAGTGATTCAATTACACCACTGAGTAATTGAAAATACGCAATTACAAGGAGTTGAGGTTCTTATGAGAAATATAACGTCTGCATTCCAGATTCCCTAGTATTTGATTTATAATTGGAATATTGGCGTAATATTCTACATTTGAGAGGAATTGCTCCCTTTTGGATAGTTCTAGAATCTGAATATTTAGGGCTACAAAGGCCCTTAGAGCTCATCTTGCTTAACCCTTTGTTTTATATACGAGGTATATAAAGCTCACAGACCAGTCAGCTTATAAATTGCAAAAGGAACCCTCAAAAAGAGGCTGTCTGACTCCAGTTCAGAAAGTTTAGCATCGTGGTCAAATTCACATCTCTGGAGTTGGACAAAATTCAATCTTGACGATCTACAAGCCACTTAATTTTTCTATGCCTTTCTTCTGAAAGATGGTAACTCCTAGAGCAACTAAAGACTATTATCTGCTTAAATACAGATGTCTTTGCTTCTTCCTCTGCTAAATAGAGATGATAACCCCGAAAGCAACTAGCAACAGAGAGCAACGCCTAGAGCTGCTGACAGAGTGTATTTTCTAAAACACTTAGCGTTGTGCTAGGCTTACAATGGTAGGCATACCAATTTTTACTCAATAAAAAAATCAGTTGCTGCCACCACTACCACCGCCACATGTCCAGTGCTGGTCACTGTAGCCTTTCATAGTCTTTTATTTCAATCATCTTGACATTCTCAACATCCAACCAACGATCTGACCACAATAGAGCATGATGACTATTCCACGGTGGCCAAAAGAGCGTTACATCCTATCCCAAAGATGGCACATCTCGCAGCACCCGTCTCCAGTTTGCAAAACTGGATCCCTATTCATCTGAGAATATACTAACCGACCACTAGACATCTAATGCTGGAGTCCCTTTCTGGGTTCTACGCCGACTAGGTCTGTGTGCACCAGGCACAACAGCTCACCAGCTTAGTCTTCCTGTGCCAGCTGTCCCGACTCAAACGCACACAGATCTGCCATTTGAGCTCTGTAACTAACAGCTGTAGACGCTGCAACTTATTCTTCGTATGCGAATATTTTTAAGGTCACAAATGATTATTCCCATCGTGGACCTCCACTCTGTCTCTTGACCAAGAAAACCATGGCTTCTTTGAAACCCAAAATACGCACATGTGATCAAATGCTAATTTAGCAATAAACAGGAAATTGACTTCAAATCATCTCTCTGTTACTCTAATTGATTAACAGTCACATGAAAATTGATAACATGATTTTCAGCAACAGAGCGTGTGGCACAAGCTCGTCGGTTCTATTGGCTTTGGATATTGACTTCCTTCCAAATAAAGCTTTTTAAGAGTACATTAGTGAGTCCGCTAATAATCTTAAAAAGCAGTCTAATTACAATAATGAACTCCGTACAACGAGTTAATGCAATACTGGCGCTTACAGATCTGAGTCTCTCACTGAAATAAAAACAAAGTACAAATTCTGTTGAATATAGTAGATAGTTTTGTTTCACTAGCAGCGAATAAATGACTATGGTCCTCTTGCTTCCCTAGCATTCTAGCAAAATATGCTCACATGATATCTACCTGCCTTAAACTTTTCCCAACATCCATAACACTTATCTTAACATAAAATTAATTTTAAGCTGCTGATCCTCTAGGATTCATACAGCTCAATTAGAAACCATCAAAAACATAACCAAACATAAAGTTGCATTGGTCTGGATTGTGACTATTTCTAAACCGAGAAAGTTATAAATGCAGAACTTGGATTCAGTTCACGTTGGCAGTAGGAAAACAGACATCGGGATTATAATAAAGCATGCTAGCTAAGTTTCACTGCGCTGTTTTCCATTTGTTCCTCCAGATCTATGCTTCATCCTCCTCTCTACCTGTGCCCCTGAAGCTGACATTTAGACACTGCGTCCACGGGCTTCCCTGCCTTCCACTCCTGATTAGACTAAGATGCTGAGAGGCACTGAGGCCAGGGGGAATATGAGGGGGGTACTTTCCCTGCAGGTCCCTCCTGCTGGCCACAGGTTGAAAGGGACTGCACTCCACCACTGAAGGCTGCATTCCTGAGAGGTACCCTATCCACCGGCTATAGCTACAGCTGTCTGGGTTCTCTAACAATTTCCGTCCCCCAGCAGCTTCAGGTCAGAGGTGATCCTGGCCTCATACTGCTGCTAGCCCCGGGGATTCGTCACTTGTTGGTCTCCTTTAACCCTTCCCACACTTTTAAAAATAGTCTTTTTATTAAACTCTAATCCCATGTGAGTTTGCCATCTCTTAACTGCCAGAATCCTGACTGATATGACTACCTTCCATTAACCGAGTGGTCCTCTACCTGTTGGGAGTTACATACCCCTTTAAGAACCTATATTAGGGGCGCCTGGGTGGCGCAGTCGGTTAAGCGTCCGACTTCAGCTCAGGTCACGATCTCGCGGTCCGTGAGTTCGAGCCCCGCGTCGGGCTCTGGGCCGATGGCTCAGAGCCTGGAGCCTGTTTCCGATTCTGTGTCTCCCTCTCTCTCTGCCCCTCCCCCGTTCATGCTCTGTCTCTCGCTGTCCCAAAAATAAATAAACGTTGAAAGAAAAAAAAAAAAAAAAAGAACCTATATTAAAAAAAAAAAAAAACAGAGAGAGAGAGAGACCTCTCTCTACCAAAATGCACATAGTCACATGCGCGAGAATTTTCTGATACAATTGGAAAGAACTGACAGATACCCTGAAGCACATCCAACGATCCCAAAGTATACACTCCTAGCATGTATGGCAAGACGATTTTTAAGAAAACGCTTTTATTTTCAGATGTAAATTATGTGGGTACCATGTTGTTCTTTAAAGAGTCCTACTCTGAACATAAGATTGTAGAGTATGAAGTTATGAAAGAGCACCCACTCCTAAAAAAATCTCCAAAAACAGGATAACTAGAAAATACATTATTTTATATTACATATTTCATTTCACCTCTTTCCTTATTTTTCATATCATGTAAGCATTTACCACTTATGCCCTTAGAATGTCTTTCCATCAGCCAGTGTTTCACTCACTTGTAAAGTTTATTATTCATCATTCCGAGTGCCGTCAGGACTACTGATAAGTAAATGTCTTTAAAAATCTCCGAAAGAGAGTTCTTAAACTTTTATCTATCAGACCCACTCAGCTTTCCAAAGCCTGATCTCTAAGGATGCTGGTGTGTATTCAGCTGTTTTTTTTATTAACACTGGTGGCTTCATAATATTAAACATGTATACACCAAGTTACCCCAATAGAAAACATGCATGAATTGTGATGAAAAATAAATTCCACTTCAAATAGCCACCCTCTCTGCCTCCATGGTCCAGAGGAGCATCCCTTTATGGAAGACGACCAAAAAAAAAAAAAAAAAAGAAGAAGAAGAAGAAGAAGAAGAAGAAGAAAAAAAGAAGGCTCAAGTCCAACACTCCAGTGTGCTCGAATCTCTTAAGGTCTCTATCAGTGGCTATTAAAATTTAAAGTGCACTGCATAATACTTAACTGTAGAAAACACATGCTACTTATCCCATATTCCTTAAGCTACCAGCAGCTTAAGTTATTCTGTGTGGTTCACAGGAGGACAAAAGAACCAATGCAATAGATGTGAGACCATATAAATGTCAACCAAGGAGCATATGGAAAAAAAAAAAATAACCTAGCTGTTTTCCTTTTGTCAGTCATCTTGATGACCCTGTATTTAAGAGTCACCTTTTTTATAAGCTTGTTTAAAGACCATGATATAGTATATATAAACTTGTATGTGCCCGATGGGTATATAAATTATTCTTTTTTAGCCACAAAAAATAAGATGAACATAAAAGATAGCTTTGGTGTTCATAATTTTAAAGAATGCATGAATATATAAACTCCATAGTTCACCTAGTTTATTAGCAGTGGAGTGCCTGTCTTTATTATCCTACATTATTTTCTTTATTAACAAAGATCTCCTATCTTTAACGATCTTTGGTGACTATCTTTAACATCAATCATCAGCAGTCCTGCGAGAGTGGTCTATCCTAAAATGTTATTTCCGTCCCTCATGATTTCCTAATCTGCTAATCTTGTAGGCAGCTATCTGGGGTCAGCAAACTGTGATGTATGTCTTCCCTGCATCCTTTCCCCACTCCGACTCTCTCCTACTGCATCGGGACATGACTTCTGTTTAAGCTTAAAAGAATAAACATGCAAACATATTCAGAAGTCTAAGCTCTCTCCTTGCCGTCTTCAGCTCACGTAGGGATCCTACCCCTGACTCCATCCAACACCCTGCTGCCAGATTAACCTTTCCAAAAGCAAGCCCTGATAGTTGGTCCCTCCCCCAACACATCAAAACCCTTCAAGAGTTCTTCTTGTTCCATGAAAGGAGAAATTGTTTTAACTCTACAGCCTGGGATTCAGAGCCCTCAATAATCTGGTACTGGCCTTACTCTGATTTCCACTTTCCTGTTTGGTGTTACTGGGGGTTCCAGATGGATTACATCACCATTCACTGGAGGTGCCATGTTCTTTATGACCAGGACTTCGCTCATCTTTCCCATCTATCCATACAGAATGCCTTTTCTAGGCCAGTTCAAATGTTACCTCATCTAAAACATGTTCTGACATCTTCGGGCCCTCCAGCCCAAACCCCAGTGATTTATCTGGTAGTAGTTTACCTGTTTGTAAACGTACTATATCTAGTTTGCCCATTGGTAAAACGGAGTTAATGATACGTAATTATGAGGATTAAATATGTGAAATACTTAAAGCACAGATACAGTCTTTGTGTTTTGTTGTGGTTATTGCTTGTATCCCGAATCAGTTACTATAGCGTAAGGGACTTGAACATTGAGTGGGATTTTGTTTCTCTTTGTACCTTCCACTGCCACTACCCCAGTACAAATAACTTACGAAGGGACAGAGGAAGGACATATGAAAGAAACTCCATGCCCGCAATTCTGGGGCAAAGAAAGAACCAACGTTTTCACATTCTGAGTACATCATCTATGCAGATCAATTTGGCCTGGAAATGCCATATGTGAACACTGGCTTTCACTTAACAAAGAGTGTTAAATTGGGTCACTGCACTATCACTAATTGAATTCTAAGAGATGTCAACCATAACGCCTAGGCTGAAGCTCTTTTGAGCAAGATGGCAGCTGAGGGTAACAAGGATCCCTGCTGCTTTTACCAGAGGAACCGAGTCTTTGAGTAGGGGCCCATTTCCTCCTCTCCAGCTTTCCCGAGTGCGCACTTACATAGAGAGCAAATGAGGTGCCACTTTGTCATGTTGGTCTGCGGTTTCTCACGAAGCCTTCCTCTTTTAAAAGACCTTGAGGGTCAGACTCTAATCTGAGCTGTACTGTGATGAGTCTCTTAAAAGAACCACTCTGATGCCTGCCAGCACAGTGGAAAGTATTAGGAAACACAACTCATTAGTCAAAATCATGGCCACTTCACAGAAATCTCACATAGGACCAGAGCAGCCATTTTGTTTTCAGTAAGGAATACACACGCCTCACAACCATCTACCAAGCATGAACAGATTTCATTCTATCAAAAGACTGTTTTCTTCATGCAGAGCTCGGAACGAAAGATCTGAGCTGAGGCACAGTCAACTGCTCTGAGACAGTTCAGCCATCATATACACTCAGTCGGCAGAACCTCTGAGCCAAGGGAGCAACTGGGTCCATCTCAAAATGACGTACGGTGACATCGAGTTCCCCCAGAGCACAGGGCACCCAGTTAATTGGCAAGGCTGGTCACCAGAAAGCACACGTCACTCGCCGGCAGCTGGAAGGCCACTTGGGCAACACCCAAAGAAATGTTCGCAGTGTACAAGAGTTGCCCAACTCCCTGCATACAGCTCACGTGACAACCAAGAACAACTCCTTATTTGCGCTTGTCTTCGGCACTTCCCAGGCAGTGCTCATGGAGCGGGAGAGGTAGGTCTTTCTGTACAGCCAAGTATTTTAAGCCCTACTGAGCACAGAGGTTCTCCGGGGAACTACCACAGCCTGCAGGGTCACTGCTTTCTAATTTCCCCAGGTGGTACCTGATGACTCAGCAAGAGCCTGCATCTAATTCTTGCACAGAATGGATCACCCTAGTTCCAGGAACGACTATGAAAGCCAGAGGACCTCAATGCATTCACTAACCATGCGAACTGGGGCAAGTTCCCTTACTCACTAAGCCTTAGTTTCCTCTTCTCTACAGTCGAAATCGTGTTATATGAGAATGAGACTATGTATAAAAATAGTCTTATAATTTGGCAATATGAAAATATTTGTAAATTAATGTCAGTTTAGATGCTGAACAAGGATATAGCATCCTTCTCTGTCAAAATGCCTCTTTCTATTTGGTGCCATTAGATAGCACACTGTGCATTATTAGTTCCCTGGGACTGTCGTAACAAAATGCCACAAACCGAGGGCTGAGAACAATAGAAATTCACTCTACCACAGTTACGGAGGCTGGAAGTCCAAAGTCAGGGCGTCAGCAGGGCCATGCCTTCTCTTTAGGCCCTAGGAGAAGAATTCTGTGATGGTTAATTTTATGAGACAACACGGCAGGGCCACAAAGTATCCAGATATTCGATTAAACATTCTTTCTGGGCGTGTCTGTGAGAGATTTCTGGATGAGATTAGTATTTGAATTGGTGGACTGAATAAAGCAGGTTGCCCTCCCATTGTGAGTTGGCATCATCCAAATCCATTGAGGACCTGGTTAGAAAAGTTAAAAGAGTGAGAGAGAGAGAGAGAGAGAGAGAGAGAATTTGACTGGTTGAATGTGGGCGTCAGTCTTCTCCTGCCCTAGGATTGGGACTTAGACCATAAGCTCTCCTGGTCTCCAGGCCTTCAAGTTTCAACTAGAATTTGCACAAGTGGTTCCCCTGGTTCCCAGGCCTTTGGGCACAGATTAGAACTACAAGACCAGCTTTCCTGGGTCTGCAGCTTACAGAGGACACATCATAGGGCTTCTCAGCTTCTACAATTACAAGAGTCAATTCCTTATAATAAGTCTCTCTATAAACACACACACACATAATATTTATAGGTTTGTTATTTATACATGTGTTATATATTTGTATATATACTATATTATACATGCATATATCTTCTATTGGTCCTGTTTCTCTGGAGAAACCTTTCATACATTCCTTGTCTTTTCTAGTTTCTAACGGGTTACTAGCAGACCTTGGCATTCCTCAGCTTGTAGATGCCTCTCTCTAATCTCTGACTCCGTCTTCATATGGCATTCTTCCCTGTGCATCCGTGTTCAGACTTCCCTCTTCTTATAAGGACACCAGTAACTGAATTAGGGCCCATCTTGATCCAGTATGACCTCATCTTATCTTGATGAAATATGCAAAGATTCTATTTCCAAATAAAGTCGCATTCACAGGCTCTGAGGACTAAAACTTCATCGTATCTTCTGGAAGACACAGTCCAATCCTTAAAAAGCACATTAGGCATCCCCTGACCTCACAGGCTAAAAACAATACAACTACCAACGTATTGGCTGTATCACATAGCCCAATCAACCAAAAGACTTGTATTCTTCAGCATCAACCACCAAGCGTTGCAAATTATTTGTTTCTGGCTGATTCACAGGGCCATCAGGGCCATGGCTCAGCTGTAGGTGCCAAGCACTATTCTCGACACATATTAAGAGCTCAGTAAATGTCAGATGAACAAGTCCTATGAATGGATGAACATATGGACTATGGATAACAGTAGACATAGAGTAATAGCACCCCCTGGATATTCCAAGATAATTCCGATTGTAACTATGCTCGCCCCACCATTTCACGTGTGCACATCAGAACATCCGTCCTAATACTGGTTTGGAAAAAAGGCTTACTAAAACACAGGAGTCAGAAATGGGGAGTTTTGTTCTTCAAACTCTTCGTGGCCCCTCACAAATCTCTTCTCCTCCTGTTTCTTCTTTCGGTAAGTGACAGTTGGGAGTTCTTGACCCTTCTCCATCAATTTTTGTCATCTTTATCCTTTTCCCTCCCATCCACTTAACCCTGTACACTCAAACCCTTCCACATGCCTCCATCAGCCTCCTCTTCTCCACCCCCACACCATCTCTTGGTTGAGGACTTGTTGCATCTCCGATTACTCCCTTTGCCAATGTGAATTTTTGGCCCCACCGATTTTTCTACTACTACCAGACTCATCTTCGTATTTTGCAAACTTGATCATTCATTGGTTTAAATTACCTCGGCAACGGTCCTTCCTTCAGGATTAAATCCAAGATTCTTAACAAGCCATATGTGGTAGACACTGCTGTCTAGTGTTCGTCAAAATTCACTTCCTCTTCTCCTGGGCACACAGCTGGAATTCAAGGTCTAGCCTTCCTTGTAGTTCAATGTGACCAGGTGAGTATGTTCCTGGCCAACGGAACATGAAAGAAAATGACAGGCGCTATAGCCAGCCTGGTCCCTAAAAATCTCCCAAGCCATCCCCGGTGCTCTTTCTCCTCCAGTTTTCCACTAGATGCAGGTCTGCTACAGGGCCCTGGGGCCCTAGGAAATGGTAGAGACACAAGACAAAAGAAATCTGGGTTCCTGGATTAATATTGAAAGCTACCCGCTACACGAGTGAGATATTCATGTCTACTGTATTAGGTCACTGAGTTGTGGTGGTTGTTTATTAGAGCAGTGAGCTTCCTCTTACCATTGCACCATTGGAGGCTCTCGTTGTTCTGGCCTCTACCTACCTCTCCCCTCTCATCATCCATTCATTATTCCTTTCTACCTCATGCCATCTTTCTGCCTCAGTGGACTACTGTGGCCTCCAAACTCATTGTTTCCATCTTGACTTTGATTCCATTAGAGTGACACTCTCTCTGCTTAGGATAGTTCACTGCCCCATCTCTTTGCCTGACTTACTTGTCTTTATCACACTTGTCACAGCTTGACATATTGTGTATATATTTCTTTATTCTCTCTTTCCCACTAGAAATTAAGCCCCTGAATATGGACTTTAATCACTTCATGTTTATCTGCCCAGCACCTTGATTAGCAGGGTCTGAAGTAGAACCTTAAATATGTCCTGAAAAAAATGAATAAATAACAACTGGTAACGTCAAGTGTTTACAGTGCGCCTGGCATGTGCTAAGATATATCTCTTTTGGTCCTCATAAGAATGCTATGAGATAGACTATTCCTTATCCTCACTTTACCTATTAGGAAACTTAAGTCTCTGAGAGGTTAAGTTCCTTGCCAGGTTGCCAACTAGTGTGTAACAGAGTCAGGACTTGAACCTAGGCAGATAGATACAAAACCCTTGCACTTAACCTCTAGTTCATGAATCAATAAATGGTTTGTAATTAGTCCTTTTCAACCAACGGCAGAAAAGAGCTCAGGGTGGAGCCATCACCAGACCTGCCCCAGACCACTCTGAAAGCTCAGACACCATCCAAAGATACGATTTACGAACACACACAGACAAGCTATACGATTCCCCATTCTTAATGTCACTCTTAATCTTACAGAGAAGAAAGTTAATAATATCATTCCTTGAAGGTAACATAAACACTTAAAATGTTTTCTTTCCAACTCTTCACACTTTACACTTCACTTCCTCTGCTTTTTCGGGTTCAGTGCCATTGAACTTAGGGGGTAAATGGGCAAATATATATCTCCAGACCATACTAAGCATGTCTTCTGATGTGCTCAAGTTTCAAAATGAATGTCACTCATGTTACAACCTCTCAGGTGCTTAGAAGTATTAGCAATTTCCCTTTTCCTTTGCTATTTTTCTCTCTAGGCTATCTATGCTATATTACTTCCATCTTTCTTCGTACAGTAAGTCATGCCCTCTAATCCATTTATCATCCTCGTCATCCTTGCTTGCAGTATTTCCTTTTCATCTTTCTTTAAAAGCAAAATGGTGCTCTAATATAAACACACACATATAGAGACACACACTCCACAGTCTCAGGCACTCCAAAACCAGTCCTTCCATCCTAATTCTCTCTTGACAACAGCTGACATAATTTTTGGCTTGCCTCTTCCCCAGCTCTGCTCCTTGGTCAACACTTTCCTTCTTGGCCTAGATCTGTCTCTCTCATTGTTGCCCGATTATCCTCAGTAGTCACGACTGGCTCTTTGATATGCTATAATATACATAAGTAAACACATCTTACAGTCGAATTTTTTCAAAACTCAAGAATTCCAAAGAGTGATGGACATAAGCAACTATAAATGGATCCTTGCAGCACCCTGTGAAAATCAGGGTTCAGACAGGGTTCAATCCAGTCTTTCCAATATCGATGAAATGTAGCATCCAAATGGTGCCTGTGAGAATGCTGTCTATACCAACTGAGCCTAGGGAATTTATGACAAAGAAATAATTCTGCTTTGCTATTCTCATGCCTTTTTATAATTGCCCCTAAACTGTCCATAGATCTTATTTTCCTCCCGATCGTCCGCGGCTCACACTCTGATCTTCGACACCAATCTCTTCCAAGCTATCAGTCAGTTAATTTGATAAACTAATTCTAACTAATGGACATTAAGGAAAAATTTTCCTATCTTTAGTCAAATGATAGCATCTCTGAATCTCAGTTTCTTTATGTGTAAAATGGAGATAAAATTCTGCTTTATGCATTTCTTTATGTAAGGAATTCTCAATTATCCATATGCTTATTGCAGTAACAACACATTAATTTTCACAGCCTCTTCCCTTCACTCTTCTCCCTAACAAAATAATTCTAGTATTGCTATGTTCTCCTCCTATGAGCTCCTGGAGCATTATATATATATTATATATTATACATTATTATATATTATACTATATATATATATATATATATATATATATATATATATATAATAAAGGCATTAGTTTGAGCTTGACGAAATAGTTGGTACATAGTAGACTCCCATATATATATATGATAGCCCAGGATAATCAGGAAGGGGAAAACCTGAGAAGGTCCAAAGACAGGATTGATTCTGAAAAAGGTAAAAATAATAGGTTCAGGAATGGGGTAAGGGTATATCAGTAGCCTCCTGGAGTGGATTTGGGACAAAATCTGGAGAATAGAAAAAAGAGTGACTATGGTCTGTGTGAAAACAAAACAGGAACAGAAGGAAAATATCGCGGGTCTTTTCCACGTTCTACTTTCTCAGCATCTGTCCGAGAAATAACAATGAAAACTTAAATCAATGGCAATGATTATTCTCCTTTGACTTGATCCTTGCCAAGACTGTTCTATAAGAGGTTTTGGCTTTGTGAAGGTTTCATGCAGACTGTTCACTTTTGCATTATCCAAAGTCGTGGTTGTTTGCATCTCCCCAAATCCAGAATGGTCCACTTCCACCTTTGCCCTTTTGAACAACTGGCTCCCGGCCATAGTCACTGTCCACCAAGGGATTTCAGAACGACATTAGCAAATGCTTTTAGAAAGTACATCATCCTACTGTGAAGAAGACAAGTACTGAAGCACTTCAAACCCAAACCAATAGTTTGAGGATTATCCACAAATGTGATTTATCTGAATTCTTCTCCATTAGTGTACTTAATCAAGGACTGTGTGGTGAATCACATATTTCCATGGTTTCTAATGTTCATTCTGAAGATTTTTCTTCATGAATTACTCCCTTGTTAGCTCTTTAAGAACCCTTGAAATAGATGACATAGTCTTGCTGATTTGTATTGTATGCTTTGGTAGCAAGTACCAAAGCCACTTATGTATCTTTCTGACTCTCCCATCAAAAATCTCCTCAGCCTTGGCTCCTCTAAGTTTCTCGTCTCTATAATTTAGTTACAGAGGTAGGCCGAGTAATCGCTCATTAATTTCCTCACATCACAGTTCTCTGGGAGTCTGGCTTCCCTCTCCACATGAAGTGACCTGTCTGGCCACGTGTCCTCCTTCCCTTTCTAATTCCATCGTTTACATGAAATACTTGGGTTGTGGTTGTTTTTGTCAGAGTGGAATGTATTTCTACAAAATGCAAACTGTCCGGGGCCAGTTGACTCTTAAGTAGTCAGTGACAACCAGCTTATTTCAAAAGCAATTTTATCAGCCTTGCTACCAAATCCAATGAACATTTTATTTAGAATCTAGTCTATTCATAGAACTCTATCCATTCATTCCAATATTTTATTGAATGCCAGGTAGTATACTAAAGAGCAGGGCATATGATGAAAGATATGCTTCCTGCCTTCCAGGAAGGGGTTTCAAGAGAAATATCTTCATATTTGAGAAAAACGGAACACATTTTTCGAAAAAGACTATATTCTATCATACGTGATATCAATAATAATGGCAGCCATTTATTGTACACTTATGCTCTGCGGGCTCTCTCTACGCTAAAGGCTTTAGGCTCATTCTCTCTTGATACCCACCATAGACCTATGCGTTAAGTGCCATTGTTATCCCCATCTTACAGGTAAGAGAACAGAGGCTTAAGGAAATTAAGGCACTAACCCAAATCATAGAGCTTACCGGTGGCAGAGCTAAAATTCTCGTCTCTACTGTCTGCATTTTCGAGTTCTAAAATGTACAGCCAGCATGAGTGTGTCTGGCACTCATGCCACCATTGTGTCACTCGTAACAGCGTTTGGTTAATCATCAGTGAGAAGAGGGGCTGGGGAGACAACAGTGCACTGAAACAAGTTTGAATCAGGAAGCAATGGGAGCAAGGAGTGGATATGCAGGCCAAGGGAGTGGCCTTGGCCTCTTCTGGGAAGCCAGACTGTGGAGCGAACACTAACACCTGCCCGGGAGGGGGAAGGCACTGAAAGCTTCTGAGCAGGGAACAAACTTGGTGAGCGTGTCTCCCGGGGACGACGATTCTCAGCAGTGATGGCACAGAGAACCAAATATCGGAGGCCTTGAGACCAAGCAGAAGGAAATAGCAATAGTCTACGGGTGGGGCAACCATGAATTAAGAGAAGAGGCATCACAAAAAAAGAGTGGGCAAGATCTGAATATTAGACTTTGTGGGAAGGTATAAACAATGATTCTAAGGCTCTGGAGCAGACGGCCATGACTGCCATTATTTGAAAATCATGTAAATCCGACAAAGGCGTTAGTTTGAGCTTGACAAAACAGTTGGTACCTAGTAGACTTTCAGATGTTCTTACACAACTAAAAAATGGAGGGACAGATGACTACGTGAATGAGGTCTTTAAAAAGCTGGATCTGGGGGGAAGGGCAAAGCCTTTCAGGTAGACTCCAACCCCATAGAACTGCCCCTGGGAACAATCCACATTCCTTGTACTCTTTCATTTATTTTTAATTTGCCCCTGTGGTAGCCAAGCAGACTGATCGTTCTTCCTTTTCTCCATATTCATTTTAAAACACCTTTCCTGAGTTATTTCAGAAAATGTCGTAAATAAACATTCAGATTTATAGACGTAATTCCAATATATATATATATATATATATATATATATATATATATATCTCCTGTTGTGAAGCCAGATTTTTTTTGAATCCAGTAGGATTTCTCCGATAACAAGAAGACACAAGCTATACCTCTATCCAGTTAATACGAGGTGACTTTTTTTTTTTTTTTTTTTTTTTTTGGGACAGAGAAAGACAGAGCATGAACGGGGGAGGGGCAGAGAGAGAGGGAGACACAGAATGGGAAACAGGCTCCAGGCTCTGAGCCATCAGCCCAGAGCCCGACGCGGGGCTCGAACTCACGGACCGCGAGATCGTGACCTGGCTGAAGTCGGACGCTTAACCGACTGCGCCACCCAGGCGCCCCAACGAGGTGACTTTTTTTAACTCTCCTTCAGGATACAAGTCAAATCAGAGGATCCAAAGGGTTACCCAAATAACCTAAGGAATTATTCTGATGTTCTGCACTGGATATAAGGCACGTATGAAAAAGGAAAACAGAAGAGTAATATGGGTGAGTAATGGGCCAGTAGAGTAATATGGGTGAGAAGTCGTACTCACAGAAGTCTAGGTACCAGCTTTGACTACCACCACCACTCGTGCCCCAGGAGTGAGAGAGAAAGACGAAAGTCGAGTGAGCAGCGAGAAAACAAGGAAGTGAGTCAAAGTTCATCAATCCTAAATCTCTGAGGCCACGAAAAATGGAATTTGTTGACGGATCCATCCATCCACCCAAATGCTGTGCGGCGAATACGGATGAAGGTTCCGAAGTCAGACGGATCTGGGTTTGAGTCTCAGCCCCCCTTGCCATTCACTGAGTGACATGGTGGCAAGAGGCTTTGCTTTTCTCTTCCTCAGTCTCCTCATTTGTAATATGGAGATAAAGCCTCCGGTTAGTTGTGAGGATTCAATGAGATAATGTGCCTAAACTCTTAGCATCTGGCTGGTGCACAGTAGATGGCTCAATAAACTGTAGCTATTATTTAAAATGGTCTCAGACTGTGCTAAGTACCGAGGTGAGTCGAAGGAAATCTAAGCCTTGCCGCCTTGACCCTGCACTCCCCACCTGCCTCAGCCAACAAACGCCTGCACATAAAGCTGCTTCAATCGTCAGAACACCACGAGGACACGAAGGGAACGAGAAAATGTGTGGAGTAAATTCGAAAGGCATACGCTAGTTACTGGCCTAGCACTGCGGCTGCTCTGGATTAAGGAGATTTGGGTCATCAGCTCCCCAGTGTTGCTCAAAGTCGGGTTGAATTGTCTAATGGAGAAAGGATTAGAGGATGCAACCAGCTGTCGGAGGTATTGAAATGATAAGAATCTGAGTGCGATTTTAAGGAGAGAGAGCCTAAGGAGGAAAAAAAAATGCTCATTTCTATATGTATAGTCTTATTGGTTACTGAGGACAGGTGGTGTCTGGGAGGGAATGAAACACACTCCCTCTTTATAGTCTCTTAAACACACACACACACACACACACACACACACACACACACTACATGGGCACTTGGAACACGGGTTGGTTGGAGGAAATAACTCATCTGAGATCACAGCCAATTACTGATGTCTTGGGAGAAAGGAGAGTTTTTTGGAGATGTTTATTCCACTCGCACTTTCAACTTTATGTTTTGCATATGTGTATTTAGAGTTTTCAAATACTACTCTCTTCTCTCTGTCACTAATCATATTTGTACTTGGGAGAAAGTTACTCTGTAGTGCGGTAGGTGCTTGAAGATACCTTGTCAATTGAGTAAAATTTTTACATAATTTACATTTTACATACATATTTAACTCTCATGGTAAAAACATAATCTCACTCAACTGGCAAAGAAGTCACTATTAACATACTTTATTAATAATAGGAGGAATCCTATTTAAATAAAGGAATGTAATCCCTTTAGAACTTGAAGTCAGAACATTTAACACCTAGCAATTGTGCTCTAAGGCTTATTTCACGAGACCTATCTGAATCCCAGAAATGGTCGTGAAGCGAGGAATGCTTTTAAGCAGGCAGATGACTGCATCATAGCAGCAGTAGTGACTATAGAAGTATAATCCTGGGGCGCCTGGGTGGCTCAGTCGGTTAAGCCTCCGACTTCGGCTCAGGTCGTGATCTCGCGGTCTGTGAGTTCGAGCCCCGCGTCGGGCTCTGTGCTGACAGCTCAGAGCCTGGAGCCTGTTTCAGATTCTGTGTCTCCCTCTCTCTCTCTCTCTCTGACCCTCCCTCATTCATGCTCTGTCTCTCTCTGTCTCAAAAATAAATAAACGTTAAAAAAATTTTTTTTAAAAAGAAGTATAATACTAATAGGAGGAGGAGGAGTGGCGGGAGAAATAGTCCTAATGTGACGAAGTCTCCCCAGGCATTGTTCTAAATGTGTCCTTGGTGTTACCACACTTAATCCTCCCAACGCTTTGAATTCAGTTCTTTATTATCCCTTTTTACGGATGAGTAAGTTGCGACACAACAAGGGGGTTAAGCATTGCCCCAGATCGTGCAGCTGCTAAATGGCAGAGCTGGAATTTACCCCAGAAAGACAGGAGAACCCGAGATTCGTTTCATACTTCTCTAGAACACACAACACTTGCACAACTACGAGGAAGGTCTGCTTGAATTCTAGCCCACATCCGTGTGCTTCCAGCGCGCAACCCCTGATTATGAGACCACGGTTCATTTTCAAGAGGCTCCCGTGGCTTTTGGGCAAATGTTATGCCGAGGGACCGATCTCATGAGCTCAGAGTATATGACCTACCTTCCTCGTCCAAAAAGTAGCTATGAGTTAGGTCTGGGCAGTGATGGAAAAAAAAAAAAAAAAATGAATGTGCATCAGGGAAGTGGTTCTATAGGCCTTACTTGAGAACTTTGCTCATTTTTGGAGTATAAGTAGGAGGGACAGAAGAAAGGAGGGAGAGAGAAGAGAAAGAGTTTAATCAACACCTACTAAGTGCCAAGAAAAGTACTCAGGACCTTATATGTAAGAACTTGTTTCATTGGAGCACAGAGTTCAGAAACAGAGCCACAGTGTGATCAAAAGGCAGAATTATTAGAGACTCGGCTGGGAGAGCGGCAGTCGCATGCCCCAAGTCACACCCTGTGTTAATGCTGAAACCAACACTGGACCAGCCCCCTGGATTTCCCTCTGCCCAGTCTCCGTGTGTGCTTCCAACCCCAGAGAAGGCGTCTTCGCTGCGCCTTCCTACTTCCCCCCGGTGCCTGGCACAGATCACATCTCAGCTAAGACATTCTACCCCCAGGATTGATTAGTGATGAAGTCATCAATCAGAATCAGGGCTACCCTTTGTCAGCTGAACTTAAGGGAGCAGGGGTGGGTACCAAGTTTGACTGTCCAACGTACCTAAGAGGTTTTGTTTGTTCCCATTCTTCCTTTGGGGAAAAGAGGCCAGATGTTATGAGCTAGATATTTTTACACCCATTCCATAGATGAAAAAACTGAGGTTCAAATAAATTAACCTAATGTTATGAGCTAGGAAGTGACAGACTGAGGGCTCAGCTATAGGACTGGTGAACAAAAATTTCACCAGTGTCAGTGAAGTGCATACATTTACATGTCTATTCCTTTCACCTTGAATCGAAGATAATACCTTCTGTACTAGGAAATCTTTACAAAGGCATGGTCTGAGCGTGGTCTGCTCAGGCTGACAGAAAATAGTCGTCCTCCTTCCAGCCCTAGGAGTCGTCACTAGGTTGGTCTCGCCTGCCCAATTAGGAAAACTATTATGGCACCGAGAATGACCTGCCCTATTGTTGTTTAGCTTATTTTTCCTTTGCTCTTCTTAGAACAACAAAGGAATAATATCTTTTCCACGCTCATACGCAATGTGCAGAGCTCTGTTTCCCTGAGAAGGTATATGGCAGTGTTAGCCATTAAATGGGAAAAGAAGGGCTTCCAATTCTCTGTTGATATGCTGTCAATATGGCCAGCACAGGAGGCCTTACAGAACCGGAAACTTATTTTTCTAGAAGGGCTCTAGAGCCAGCTGAAAGTGAGTATAACCAGCTGTGTAGCCTTGAACAACTTATCTCATATCCCCAAGCTTCAATTCCCTGATCTTTCTTTTCCAGCTTCACTGAGGTATAACTGACAAATAAAATCGTAAGATATTTCAAGTGTACAACATGATGACTCGCGTTTACATTGCGAACGGACTCCCCCCACTGAGTTAATTAACACATCCATCACCTCACGTATTTACCTTTTTTTTGTTTTGTTTTAAGAGAACGCTTAAGTTCAATTTCCTGGTTTTTGAAATGAGGAAAATAAGACCTGCTACAGCATAGGGTGGTTGTGAGGCACATAAAGTACTTAGGATCCCACGTTGCACCCACTAGGATGGCTACTATGAAAAAAGCAGAAAATAACAAGTATTGGTCAGGGTGTAGAGAAATCAGAACCCTTATGATCTATTGGTGGAATGCAAAAATGGTGCCACTACTATGGAGTACAGAATGGTGATTCCTGAAAAAAGTAAAGAGAATTACTGTGTAATCCCATAATTCCACTTCTAAGTATATACCCAAAAGAATTGAAAGCAGAACCTTAAAGGGTATTTTATACCCGCGTTCATAGCAGCATTATTCACGACAGCCTGAAGGTGCAAACAACTCAAGTGTCCATCGATGGACAGAAGGATAAGCGAAATGTGGCATACATATACAATGGGATATCATCTGGCCATAAAAAGGAAGGAAATTCTGACATATGTTACAATATCCACGAACCTTGAGGACATTATGCTAAATGAAATACGCCAGTACTAAAAGATATCTACGAGGTGATGCCACTTACACAAGATACCGATAGGAGTCATATTCATAGAGACAGAAAGCAGAATGGTGGTCGTCAGAGGCTGGAGGAAGGGGAGAGTGGAGAATTATGGGTTAATTGATACAGAGCTTCAGTCTTGTAAGATGAAGGAGTGATGAAGACGGATAGTAGTGATGGGTACCCAACACTGCGAATGTACTTAATTCCACTGAAAATACACTTAAAAAATAGTTAAGATAGCTTAAAAAAGAAAGTCATAGGGGGGGCCTGGGTGGCGCAGTCGGTTAAGCGTCCGACTTCAGCCAGGTCACGATCTCACGGTCCGTGAGTTCGAGCCCCGCGTCAGGCTCTGGGCTGATGGCTCAGAGCCTGGAGCCTGTTTCCCATTCTGTGTCTCCCTCTCTCTCTGCCCCTCCCCCATTCATGCTCTGTCTCTCTCTGTCCCAAAAATAAATAAACGTTGAAAAAAAAAAAAATTAAAAAAAAAAAAAAGAAAGTCATGGGAACAGCCAACTTGGGGGAGGGAGAACAATGACATAATCAAAATACCTGAAATGAAAAGAAAAAAAGTACTGAGTACAGTGCTGACCTATTGCGTGTTGAACTGTTGGTAAAGATGGCGGAAGGTGGTGGTTGTGAGGTTGCAGCCGAGACGGGAGAGGTAGTAACGTGATATGAACGTGGCATGTGTTACGCCTCTCTTCTTTAGAAGAGGTTGGCTTCCGGAGAGAAAGACGCGGGCTTTAGATCTCAGAATGCAAAGCCACACTGAATGGGTCGACTTCTTTTATACAAGATGAGCCTCTATGGCAGCTGAATACAGGTAGCACACGGAGAGGCCCAGCCTGGTGTGGCAAGGCATAGCATTTGGGGAATTGCTCCAGAAATTGGAAAAAAATGTGTTTTAATTAGGTTGGTTGGTTGGTGATTCCCAAAGCAATGGGCTCTGAGGGGAAGGCAAGGGTGAGCATGTATGTGCTTGAGTACGCACATGCAGGGGGCGGGGGGGGGGTGTTGGTGAGGCGAGTGATTGATTGGAAGGAAGAGAAACGATCTGCTGTAAACAGCCCATTAGGCTCTGAGCAGGTGATACAAAACTGAGTGAACTCCTGCACCTTCCGTGGCACCCGATGCGGAGCCTTGCCCTAGAGGGATGGCTTGGGGCGGGGGGGAAGGGGGGTGGCCCATTGCTGCCACACTTCCTCGGCTGACTCTGCCTGTTTCGTATCTTCTAGGAAGGCTAGTGAGGTAAGCATCTCATGGGCCGGGGCTAATAACAATAATGAACCCCCAGGAACAAAATTGACTGAAAAGAATAAAAGTTTTAAAGTGAGACAGTTCTCCATCGTTTCTGTCTCGGGCTACGTTGGGGAAGGTTGAACACAATTTTATTGAGAAATCAATTGTAACTGGCACTCTGCACGATCCCTGGCAGAGGGCACTGATAACAGGCTCTCCTGAAATCCGCAAGCGAATTTACTTCTGCTGCCCACTTCCTGACAAGCAAGCCCGAATTCAGGGGCTCCTTTTCGTGTCGCATACCCAGGCGGACACTGATGTTGCAGCCCCCTCCTCCCGTTTATAAGATCAACAATGAATCTGGAAAAGGCAACAGAAGGGATGAGTTCAGGGCAGGCAGTGAAAAGCACGGCTGAGCGGACAAAGATAGAAGTGCAGATGAGAGTGTGTGCTAAGGACTGGGAATCTCCAGGATACAGTTGCCCAGAGAAAAAAAAGGAAAAATAACCGTATATGTGTCTGCGGTGGCAGCAGTGGTGTTGGAAGTGCTTTTTTATTGTGATTTACCAATAAAACCCATCAAAAGATGTCTTCCTACGCTCTCTTCGTGTTTATTTCAGTCAAGCTGTACCACCTTAACCAAAGAGAGAACATGCCAATATTGTGGCAGTTGGGGGAGGGGGGTGTGAAATCTGAACAAAATCCATGAGTTTCCAGGAGCAAAACCTAAAAATGTGCTTTTTAATGCAATGCTCTACTGACCTTTTCAAGGGGAGCAGCAGCTGGCCTCAACAGACTCATGGATTACTTTCCTCCGAATTTGTCCAACGTATCGATGCAAATCCACCCAAAGTATCATTTATTTAGGTGGGAATTGCAACACTGGAGGCTTAAGGCCCACCCAAGTGTACCTCGGAGTGTCCCGTCCCCGTGACAAGGCCGAGCAAATGGCCGTCAGACAACGCTTACTCCAAAAAGCCGGTAAACTTCATACTTAGCAATTCATCTCACGGACAAGCACCCTGAGCCTCTCATGCTCTTTGGTGTGGGAAAGAGAAAAGGAAGAAAAGCCACGTTCACTTCCCCTTTGACTCTGTGCCCGTGCCCATCACTTCCCAGTCCCCAGTCCCCTGTCCTGGGCACGGCTGTGGCTGTCACGCACTCTTGACAGGGGTCCCCTCTCTGAAAAATAGAATAGCATCTTCAAGACAAGCCCCACTACAGCCGAACCGCCAAATGCCATCAGTTTCCCAAACGTACTCACATCCTGGGTCTGGCGCCCCAGGTGAGGATTGTCTACACATCCCCTCCTGGGGTCCCCAGCTTTCTCCAACCCATATAACATGGATCCCTTTTCTCCGTGTTATTCCCGGCGGCCACCAAAATCTAGGGCAACATGGCCCAAAACAATCATTTCCTTCAAATCCCAAAGCCACTTGGGTCCCCATCTCTCAGGACGCTACTCAAGAAGGAGTCCCTTTGGGAGTGGCCTCGCCACACCTCCCCCACACCTACCGCAAGCACACAGCACCCGCCTTCCAGAAAGGTTCCCCACAAAGCTAT
The DNA here is from genome assembly GCF_022079265.1 of Lynx rufus. Taxonomy (NCBI): domain Eukaryota; kingdom Metazoa; phylum Chordata; class Mammalia; order Carnivora; family Felidae; genus Lynx; species Lynx rufus. The sequence goes on from NW_025814845.1 coordinate 16,144,972, forward strand.
TGTTGCAGACTCTTGAGCCGACCGGCAGCACATGGCTCTAAGCTCTGAAGATCCAACTCAAGAATGAGAGACCTTCACATGGCTAAAGCCCAGGAAGTTCAAAAACGAGCAAGCCGGGAAAATGTCACAGTAAAGAAACACAAAAGTTGGAGCTACGTGCTGGTTATGCATACAGCCACACAGGCCGACCCTGGAAACCAGCTTTCGTGCATTTTGCAAGCAAACCACTACAGAGCACAATTTCAGGAAATATATGCCGTTAAAGAATATTACAAGCAGCTTACGGCAGTAATACCTATAATTTTTCATTCATTTTAATATGCCTGTTTTTCACGTTTAGAATTTCTAGTAACTCTACCTTATTATGTTCTCTTGGTTGATGTGCCTATATAATCGGATAAACATTTGTCTAATACTGGGTTGTGCTATTTTTAAAAGTACTTTTGTGGAACAACAAAAACAAACAAACAAAAAACCACTATAAAAACAAAAGCATCCAAGCATTGCCTTTTAACGTTTAAGCCTTTCTAAGGTTGGGGAACGAAGCTATTTTTTCTTTCAAAAGGGATTTTAAGGAAATGCTTTCAGATTGTCTGTTGATTACAATGTCCTGGCCACTTAGACTTTTCAAATCAAGTCTTTTTTTTTTTTTTTTTTTTGGCCAAGTGATAGGGGTAAGGGCAGTATTTGTGAGGTCTTCCTTGGAAATGTTTATATAAATGTCTAAACAGAATAGCAATGAGCACATATTAGTAAAACACACACACACACACACACACACACACACACACATTTAATGAGTGATCGCTACATGCCAGCATTTTACATGAATTAATCCATTTAATCCTAACAAAAATCCTGTGAGGTCTATATAACGTTTAACCCCATTTTTAAAATGAGGACACGAAGCCTCACCTACTATATACGAGGCACAGTGTTAAATATTCTACATACATTATTACTTTAATCTTGGCAACTCTCATTATCGTCCTCATGGCATAAACATCTTTATTTTTTCTAAAAACTGAAGGAAAAGAGAATTAAAGAGTTACAGGATACGTCAAACATCACACAGGGATTCAACCCAGAGCCACCTCCTTCTAGAATCCACACTCTTAACTTCCATGCTAACTAACATGGCTGATAAACTTTCTCAACAAACCAACCCAATTTTCACTGTTCCAGACTACAACGGTCGAAGGCGGTTGGGTTCACGGTGCTAAAACACAGGCACTTTGGCTGGGATCCAGGTTTGGCCCGATGACTGGACTCCATTCACGCAGGCAACTTGGGAGAGGCTGCGTGCACTGATGTGAGCAACTCTGGCCAAAGGGAATGCCAGACAAGTGTCTCAGAAACTGTATGCAATTTATGGCAACCACCACTCCATTTCTACTTCCTTGGGGCTCACACGACCACAAGAGGAAGACGCAGACCCTCTATCCCTGCAACCACCAAGACCTGTCTTCGAGATGATAAGTCATTTCGCACAGGAGTCAAGACCAGGAGAAAAAAGGCATATGCTAAGCTATGGCACTACGGGACGGTAGGATGGAGGGAGGAGGCTTCAAGCTGTTGAGTCAGCTTGCTGTGGTCCCTTTGGATCCAAGCTCTTGCGCATCCTGGTCTCTCTGGCTTTCTTCTCAGGACCATCGCTCTAAATTCATGCTCACATGTGGCATCTAGGCCAGGCGTAGAGCTGAAATAGAAACCAAGAGAAAGGAGGCCATTGAGGTCTCCCCAGTGTGAGTACAGGTGTCCTCAACCACCTGCTCTCAGCCTAGCCAGCTGACCAGAGCTTGGCTTCTGCAGAGTTCGGGCAGGGGGGTTGGTCCCTGTCTCGATTATTCATTCAGTATGGCTTATTTTCCTTTGCCATCTATATAATCTTCTTCAGGCCCTTCATGAGAAGAAGCCATCATGGCTACAGCAGGTCTGGTCAAGGCTCTGGCACACAGGAACCGGAACCCTACCAAATAATACACCACATCCCAAAACGTAGCCTACAACCTATTTATACTCCAAGCAATAAACCCAGCCCTTTGCAAACTCAGTCCTGGGATTTTGTTCTAACACTACTGATAAAAATTTGAGAAGTAAGGAAATAGCATGACTTGGCCCTAACAGAGCAATGTTGATGTCTTCCCCTGTAATGGTACTCAAGATGTGCTACAGGTGACAATGACGTTCTTCTCATGCCTGCAGGAGGCTCTTGACACCTCCTAAAATTCCATAGGACGTGACTATAGCATTCAACTAGATCAAGTGTTTCAGAACAGCTTTTGTTTACCCATAAAATGAACCAGGTGGTCACCATCCAATTCCTAATAGGTACCATGTGCCAGCCTCATCAAGCCAGTTTGGGGAGAGCATAATCTGCAAGGAGAATTTCTCTGACATGAATCACCTCTTCCTCCGTGCTCCCACGGCACAGTGTACCAGTCTCCCCGGCAGCTCAGCTCACACAACCCCAGAATTATTCATCTGCATGTGTGCCGTGCCCCAACTAGCCTGGGGGGCCCCCACCGGCCAGGCAGAAGCTCTGTTCGATGCAGCTACGCGTTCTCGGTGCCACACAGTCTATGGCCCATTGTCAGAGCTTTACAAATGCTTAGCAAAGCACCACGCTACCCGCTCTCCCAGTTTTCTTCTGCAGCCAGACACTAAGTGCTGGAAGCTAAAACTGCGGCATTGTCTCCTGGTATCAACCCAAATAGTCAGATACGTGCTTCAAAATGGATGCTTCATCCAGAAATGTCTCTAACCCACTTTTTTAAAGCTATGCATTTGCCCAGAGACAGAAGCGCCCACACTTACACAGGCGAGCGCAGAACGGCCTCTTATACCTCCTGAACAACTACAGAGTAAGGGAAAAAACGTGCCCATGGTTCTAGAATCCTAAACCAACGGTCTACCCTTCCCCCAAATTCTCAAGACTCCATCAAATTAGATGGTATTCTCCTCCCGGCCTTCATCTTTCCAGGCTGAGAGAATTTCTATGGCAAGGGGCCATAGCAAGGTGCCTTTCTAGGGCAAGGTCTCCCTTCTTCTTGACCATCTGAGACGTCCCGCTGGCAAGTGGACCCTTCCATACTTTCGGAAGGTTCCATAACTGAAACTGTCCACTACGCCCCAGCCACGGACCCCGAGCTGGCAGATTTGACCGGCCAGGTTAGCAGAAAAGTAAAAACCTGAACAGGCCATAAGAGCCAACTCCTTCAAGCCTGACAAGGGGGGAACCAAAGTCAGAGAGAGGAGACGAGACCGCTCGTCCTGCCTTCCTCCGGCGTGTTCAGGTCATACTCTGTCTTCTTCCGTTTAAACAAAGGGCATTCTCCCATTCTGCCAAGGGCTCAGCCTACTTTCCTGGGATCTGGCCCAGGGCATGGCCCCACCACTCAGTAGGTAGGGAGTGACTTCTGCCAAGCCACTTAACCACCCAATCGCAAGTTCCTCATCTGTAAAATTGGGATAATATTTCTCAACCGACATCCCAGGTTCCTAGCGATAAATATTAATGTCCGTGGAGGGCTTTGAGATCCCGGGGTGAAGGATGCAGCACAGTGTTATTTTTATGACGTTGCAGCTTCCATAAAGCATCAAATTCAATGAGAAAGAGGAGAGAGGGAGCACTGGGCTGGAACCAAGAATAATGCAGGCAGATGCTGTTCGAGCTTCCCCCTAGTGCTAATGCATCTCGACAGTCACCTGCAAGTCTGCTGCTATTCCAGTCCCGGGGCTTTCATTTTTACTGGTGACCTCGTTCCGTGCTTCCCCATCCCCCTCTCGCAAGCATCGGAATCCCTATTTAGCATCATATTAATATGGAACTTCATAACGCTGATATGGATCTGTGTATTACAAACATCAGGGGGCCCGCCTGGCAGTCTGCTGGCACCAACATGCTACTCAGCAGGGAATCTGTGTTCGAGACTCTGGAGTGGGCCAGCCTTCCGGAGCTGGCCAGACGCCCACATCCGAACTGCCCAAGCAGCAACCCACCCCCCTCCCTCCTTTCCCTCCCTGGAGAGGCTTTCCAGGCGCCCAGGCACCAAAAAGTAGCGAAGACTGCTGTGCACAGACCTCCGTGACCAGAAAAGAAGCTGATTTTATTTGGGGATAAAAACTTAGAAAAGGAATCCAATAAGAACAAAGAACCGAGAAGATAATTCAATGGAAATAAGACAGGAGGGGCGGAGGTGGTTACAGTGCGATGCCCTGGCTCTATAACAAGTCAGTGACCATTCATTCTCGGCATGCCTGGAAGGCCTTTGGTGAAGGGTTGAGGAGAGGGGACCAGTGCCGACCTGCGGCAGTGAGGGACCGAGGGGCGATGAGTCCACTGCTGGTTGCGGTCGTCCCAGTGCCGGGGTTGGGGACCGGGGGCCAGAGGGAAAGAGGCAAGGAGGGGAGGGGAGGGGAGTGACTCTCCCCCTCATTCTCCGGGCCCGGGAGTCAGAGCCATCCCGAGGGTCAGCAAACCACGACAATCAGACCTGGTTAGAGCTGTCAGAGAACAGAGGGCAGCAGCCGGGGTTTGGAAAAGATGCAGGGGAGGCTCTCTACCAGAAAACGTGACACCAAGACCACTCAAGATGCTCACAGAGGTACACACCGGGCAGCTGTCCTCTCTCACGTGCCCACCCACCACCACCGCCCCTCGTCTTTTCTAAACACCTCTTCTCCTTCAAAATGCCCTCAGCACCTCCCTTTTTCTCAGACGTCATCTACGTAAAAGACTGTCTTTTCTGGACTTTTACAGTGCCGACACGTCCACCTTGCTCATTAGAAAATGACTTCCCAGCCTGCCTTTTCCTCACGGGCCTCGGTACAATCCAGATCAGTGGATGTTGGGGGTCAAAAAAATGGGGAAAGATAAAGATTATCACTCTACAACATAGGGGTTCCGGGGACACTGCCCTAGCACAGCACTGAGAAAGTTGTGCCTCAAACTCTTTAGAGAACAAATTCATTCAACACCTTGCAACCTGTTCAGGAGGAACATTTATTCCCCACTTGCCTTGTTTCTGTGGTGGAAGATATCATTTAGGGCAACACTATTGGCTTCCCTCACTCCATGCCTCTCTCTTCTCCATGGTGGGAGAAGGGACTTACTTGATGGACACTTTGGAAGAAGAAACTCAACTCGGGTAGCTTCTGGGCTCTCTCATTAGGACTTGCCTACCTGTGTCTGCTCCCCCAAGCAGGAGTCCTGCTCTGCCAGTATCAGGGTTAGTCAGTTTAATTCTAAGAAAGACCCCGCAGAGCCATGGCAGGCTCTTCGTTCAAGATTTTACCAATAATAGCATTGATATTCTGATCTTCTTTTTAGTTTTTTTCTTAATGTTTATTTATTTTTGAGAGAGAAAGACAGCACAAGTGGGGGACGGGCAGAGAGAGAGAGAGAGAGAGAGACAGCATCTGAAGCAGGCTCCAGGCTCCAAGCTGTCAGCACAGAGCCCAATGCAGGGCTAAAACCCACAAAGTATGAGATCATGACCTGAGCCAAAGTTGGACACTCAACCGACTGAACCAGCCAGGTGCCCCTGATCTTTTGTTTGTTTGTTTGTTTGTTTGTTTAAGAGAGAGAGGGCACAAGTGAGTGAGGGTGGAGGGAGAGAAAGAATCCCACAAGGGGCAGGGAGAGAGAGAGAGAGGGAGAGAAGCAGGGCTCACCCAAAGTGGGGCTTGAGCTCCCCTGATGCAGGATTCAAACTCACAAACCATGAGATCACGACCTCAGCCAAAGCCAGATGCCTAACCAACTGAGCCCCCCAGGCGCCCAATATTCTGATCTTTAGCTGATTGCCTCTCACGTCTACCTAACACAGGTGAAGCGATCCCCCAAAACCCCACGTAGCCCGGCTGGTTCTGCTGTTGCCATGACCTCAGTGTAGCTAAGAAAAGAGGTGAGCTTAATAGAATCCGTGCTTTGCTTCTGTTGGACTGCCAGTAGGCCAGTTTCGTGCTCGTCTGTCCCGGTTGGGACTGGCCTTCGATCTAAGGAAACATCTACTGAGTCCTTACTCCAGAGCTAAAACCTTCATGTGACTTAACTCCTTGACCCCTCTGGAAGACCCCATGAGGTCAGGAAAATTGCCTCCCCTGGGTTCCAGGTGAGGAAGCTGAGACCTGAAGAGCTTATGGAGCCGGTAAGAGACAAGGACGAAAGCCAACGTCGAGCTCACGTGTCCGTGCCTACACCTGTCGGCTCACCACGCTGCTGCTGCCACACCTTGGACGCCCAGGTAGAAATGAGGATGCGCTCGCTGCTTCTCACAAGCTCTGGGGGGGAACCTGCCCACGGGATGCTAGATTCCTAGCAACCCCGGGAATCAGAGAGCTGATTCCCAGGGGGAGTGGGCTTCAGCCTCCAGGCTGCACACAAACGTCAAGCTACTCCCCTCTTTGCCGTTGCTCTCCTCGGGTGCTCCCCGACGCTCTCCGCTGTGCGCCTCCCTCGCGGGGGTCCTCTAAGACTCACCCCTGCCAGAGTCGCGCAGGGGAGGCCGATCGAGGCCGAGCCCCGAGCTCCAGGCCAGTCAGGTGGAAGGACGCCCAGAAAGCAAGCGGAGTGAAAATCGCCTTCCACAAACCAGCGCCGAGTGAGTAAAATAGCCATTTATTTTTCGGGTGGTGGTGGGAGGGGGCGATGGTTCGTTTGCAGGGGAAGCAAAGAATATTAATATTTTAGAATTTGTTTCCGTCGACAGGGAGTTCTCAAAGTAGAATTACGACCCTCTAAAACGGAGCTGACACAAATCTCGATTAGCATAATGGCACCGCAACGCCATCAAAGCCCCGTTAATGCAGCCCTCTGTCCAACTCCGAACACCAGATAAATGGAGCAAGAATATTATTCAGGGGTCTGTTCCTCCATCAGTGAGGGGACTGTTTGTATGCGGGGAACACCCATTAGTGCTAATGGGAGCTACAGATGTAAATCCCCAGGCACGGGGAGAGGAAAAGGTCCCCTGGGACTTGCCGCCCGAGAACCCATCCCCTGCGATAGGTACTTGGGAGCCAGAAAGTCTGTCCTCATTAGCACAGCCCCACTCTGCGAGTGATTTGCAACCTCACCCCGAGAGTGAGAGATGGAGCTAGTCTTTCTTTGCCATGACACCCACAGCCTCTCATGTTTTCTGCCTCTAGATACCGTGCCACCGAAACCCAGGCTAAGACAAATGCATTTTAATTTGCTTTAGGCAGTGAAGGCCAACACACATTTCGGCGGGGAAAGTTATGTGTTTTAATTGCTTTATATAGACATAGCATATGCCCTGACACAGTTAAATGATTAACAGATTACTCCAAATGCCTTTGGCATAGAATATCTATACGTTCATTAGCCAGAACGATTTATCTTCTTGATAAAACTAAAATTACTTATACAGCAGGTTTATTTTCCATGATTAATAAATGATAAAAATCTAAATTATCCATCTGAAATGTCTCTTTTCGGCCATTAATCTCACATTTATCAGCTTCTGTGGTACATACTATTCATACAAAAATTCAATTTTCCAAGTATTTTAATTTGCTAAGAAAAAACAAAAACCCATGTAATGCAAAGAAACATGTCGATTGCTAGGAAATTCTACAGCGCTGCCGAAATCGTCCGGGAGCGGAAAGACAGTTCGCTTTGAACACGCTTTATAATAACAGATAAGCCAGATCCTGTGGCATCCACCAGCATCAAAATGCCCCCCCGAGTGATCCCTCTCTCAAATGTGTGCCCACTAGCCAGACATCAGAACTAATGGAGAATTTGGAATCCGCCCGTGTGCGCTCCAAAGGACAAAAGATCACGCTCGGAAACAGAACTGGGAACGTACTGATCTAGAATCCACTAAAGGTCAACCACGCAAGCCTCGCACGTGTCCAAGAAAGGGAGCTTGGGAAGCACACGCCTGGCTGGAGGGAAAGCCTGGGGAATTAGATCCTTCTGTCAGCTTTTTAAAATGTTTAAGACCGTCTGTCCTCCAATTAAACTGATCAAGGGAGTCCAGGATGGTTTGTTAGAGACTCTGCTCCGGAGAACACTCATTAAAAGTCCCAAGGCTGATCACGGACTCCAGGCGCAGGCGCTGGGCGTCTGCTGTCAGCTGCTCCTCTCTCTGAATTCTGACTGCCAGGGTAACTGTGGAGGCTGAGCCGAGCTTCCCCCGCTGCCAGAAAAGGAGGAGAGAGACATCTGCCACTGTCCTGAGTCACCTGGTACTTACCTCGGTGACTCACTCTCCCGGAGGGGCCAGAGCGGAACGGCTCCCGAGAGGACGTGTGTGCGCGTGCGCGTGGTGTGCACGCTCACTCGTGTTCACAGCCAGGTCCTGGGGCCTCCCGTGGGGCTCCCGCGGGAGGTGCCGGGCAGAGCTCAATGGCCCGGACGGACTGATAAAGACGGCATTGCAGGGGCGCCTGGGTGGCTCAGTCGCTTAAGCATCGGACTTCGGCTCCGGTCGTGATCTCGCGGTTTGGGAGTTCGAGCCCCATGTCTGGCTCTGTGCTGACAGCTCCTGCTTCGGATTCTGTGTCTCCCTCTCTCTCTTCCCTTCCCCCCGCTTGCTCTCTCTCTCTCTCTCCCAAAAATAAAATAAACTTAAAAAAAAAAAACAGAGGGAATTGCAATACAATGTGATACATACCAGGGGGAAAGAAGGAGGCCATGCCTTCTGGAAGCGGTAACTGATGAAGCTGATGAAGCTGATGAAGCTGATGAAGTAAACAGAAAGGGGGAAAGCTTTTGTAGTCGGAGGGAAGAGTGTATGGAAAAGTCCAGAGGTGTGAAAGAACCTTCGCACACTCATTCCTTCTTTCTACCCTTCACTGAGCACCTACTATATACTAGGCACCACCCCAGGCGGTAGGGTTTACAGCGGGGTGGGACGGCCCTGGTCCTGCCTTCCCAGGGCCTACATCCCAGTGGGCTTTGGGGAGTCCCAACTTAATTCCGGACGACCACAGCACAGTGGGGGGGACAAGAGCCACGGCTACAGAAGTATGCACGCCTTCGCCTCTGTCACGTCGAGGATTTGGACTTTACGCGTCGCGCCATCGTGTGTATAGATGGGTGCCCATGTTTGTACAGTGTGGGAGGATATGACATCAGAACAGGACACACAGCCCCGGCCTGCGCTGAAATCAAAGGAAAAGGTATGGGGTAGCGCTCACCGAGTCATAGCCTGGCCAAACTTCCTAAGTGAGCTGTGTGTCCTGTTCTGAAGGGCAACACTAGTACGTCCCCCTACACACCCAACTTTCTCTCATGCCACTCATCACCCCAAATCTTCGACCTCATCACAGCACTCTCCCCCCGGACCCTCATGGCGCCCTTATGGTACCCCATTCTGCACCCCAGCCTTCTGCTGTTGCTGGATCCACCACGACCCCTTCTGCCAAGAGGCAGTGGTGAAACGAGTGCAGAGTTAGGGTCAGACCTGCATTCCAATCTCAGCCTTGGCAATGATAGTAACAACCATACCTGGCGCTTAATATGTGCTACCTACGTGACACTCGACATGGATTAACTCATTCAAACTTCACAATAGCGCGACAAGGAAGTACGGCTGTGACCTTTCTTCTTCTTTTCGTTTCCCCTAAAGAAGGCAGACTGCCACCTGTAGTGCTTCACTTGGACGTGTTTGGAGTCTTGAAAGCTTGGCTTCCCTACCTTCTTCTGCAAAAGCACCTGGAGAGCTTGTCCGGAGGGTCTAGCAAGGAAGGGCAGCTACTCATATACCCCTGACCTAAGACTGGTCCTCCTCTGTTGGCGACGGTCGTGCTCTTCAGTCGAGTACACGGCTTTGGGAGGAACACATACGAACCGGTGAGGGAGGAAGGGGACACCCGCCTAGCCAACCAGATCGGCAGAATCAACCCTGGCGATCAATGACGTGATAAATGTTGCAGCCGGATCACCCTCACCTCCTATGATCACTATTTTTTATTTTATTTTTTTAGGAAACTCTAGTTAATTATTTATTTTTTTTTAATATGAAATTTATTGTCATATTGGTTTCCATACAACACCCAGTGCTCATCCCAACAGGTGCCTTCCTCAATGCCCATCACCCACTTTCCCCTCCCTCCCACCCCCCATCAACCCTCAGATTGTTCTCAGTTTTCAAGAGTCTCTTATGGTTTGGCTCCCTCCTTCTCTAACTTTTTTTTTCCTTCCCCTCCCCCATGGTCTTCTGTTAAGTTTCTCAGGAGCCACATAAGAGTGAAAACATACAGTATCTGTCTTTCTCTGTATGGCTTATTTCACTTAGCATCACACTCTCCAGTTCCATCCACGTTGCTACAAAAGGCCATATTTCATTCTTTCTCATTGCCAAGTAGTCTCCCATTGTGTATATAAACCACAATTTCTTTATCCATTCATCAGTTGATGGACATTTAGGCTCTTTCCATAGTTTGGCTGTTATTGAAAGTGCTGCTGTAAACATTGGGGTACAAATGCCCCTATGCATCAGCACTCCTGTATCCCTTGAGTAAATTCCTAGCAGTGCCATTGCTGGGTCCTAGGGTAGATCTATTTTTCATTTTTTGAGGAACCTCCACACTGTTTTCCAGAGCAGCTGCACCTGTTTGCATTCCCACCAACAGTGCAAGAGGGTTCCCGTTTCTCCACATCCTCTCCAGCATCTATAGTCTCCTGACCTGTTCATTTTAGCCACTCTGACTGGCATGAGGTGGTATCTCAGTGTGGTTTTGATTTGTATTTCCCTGATGAGGAGTGACATTGAGCATCTTTTCATGTGCCTGTTGGCCATCTGGATGTCTTCTTTAGAGAAGTGTCTATTCATGTTTTCTGCCCATTTCTTCACTGGATTATTTGTTTTTTTGGGTGTGGAGGTTAGTGAGTTCTTTATAGATTTTGGATACTAGCCCTTTGTCTGATATGTCATTTGCAAATATCTTTTCCCATTCCGTCGGTGCCTTTTAGTTTTGTTGATTGTTTCCAAATATTGTTAACATGTCAATACTACCCAAAGCAATCTACACATTCAATGATCACTATTTTTCAAAGAAGGAAACTAAGGAAAAGCAAGGTTCAGTGTCTTAAATGTAGTCACATGGCCAGTTGATGGTCATGCTTAAAGCCAACCCCAGGAAGTTTTAACTACTGAGCTATCCTACTTCTCTTGGGTGCCTTGGTTTCCTCGATTTCAGAGTGGATATAGTAATACTGATGTTCGGTAAAGCTTAAATGACTAACTTCAGTGCCCAGCACAGTACACACTCAAGAAATAGGGATTTCCCCCATCTATTCCAATCCTACCCATTCCCGGGGCCTATGTCAAATCTGTGCTTTTTCATGAAGTCTCTTCCAGAGATGGTGTCTACATTGACATGTTCCTTCTTTGAAATCCCTTCCAATTTAACATATTTACCTTTCATTGGTAATATTGTTGGAATGGTCATATACTTCTGTGTTATAATTGGATTATTTAAAACTTTCTTGGTCTTTCCAATAATGTGCATGTTTCTTGGACCAGTAATCAGATCTTGTCTTCCCCTAGTAACTTTCCCAGAAGCCAGGACATTTCTAAGGGCACAGGTTTTCCAAACAAGTTGGCAAAATAACGAATAGGGAAATACTATCAGCATCCACATGGGGAATAAATACACATTTGGAAGGAAACCAAGTAATTTATAAATTAGTTCAGAGAGAAGGAATTTGTACATATCTCTATCCATCCTATAAATTCTGAGAAACTTAAATTTCAAGTTATGTTCTAATCTTTTACTTAAATTCTCGTGTTTCCCTAGGTATCTATTTTCTTCAATGTCCAAAGGCAAAGATCCTCAAGTGAACAGAAGGAAAGGAGCTAATTGCTCAACAAATTTGAATGTGGGTATTCATTTTTCACTCTCGAAGGCATGAGATGCCCTCCTACACTCAAGTCAATGACTTTGGCTTAGGAGGAAGCAAACACATTAATAAAATGCATAAACACTCTCCACTGGCAATAAATTTTAAGTATAATTGACCTCATCAAATCAAAGTTTACATGTGGCTTTAGATCCCAAGCCCTATAAACTCTAAACTAGAGGCAAGCTGCGTGGCGGAGCAGAGGAGCAATGCATCTGGAGTCCAGGAGTTCTTTGAGCTATAGTTGCACCACTTTCTACCTGCGTGACTTCCCTGAGTTCAGTCTGCCTCCTGTACCAGAGTTTTTATAAGGAGGAAACTTGTTCCCTTAAGGACATGCTATTAGTATAGGGTACTACTGTCATAAGAGGGCCAGGAGTCAACCCAGAGTGTAGGGATTAGAAATGTGAATTAGACTAAGAACAAATGAGGGACATCAGTAACCAGTGAGGGATGTAGCCAACACCCTTCCCTGAGTGCACTCCTGGGGTTTGTTAGCAGAGTAGAGCCCCTCTGACAGATGGGAGGAAGCCAGAACCCAAAGTACGTGAGGCAAGGTTTCCCCATCAGTGAGCACTCTACGCAGGACTATCCGAATGCAGAAGGCACTTCAGAACAGCAAAAATCTTTAGAAGTGCTGTACCTTTGGCACGATGGCAAACCTGTTCAGCAAATGGTCCGTACAATGCAGTAAAGAACCCTCTTTGTTTTATCCACTGGAGTGCTTTGTGGATCAGGAAATGGGCTATAGAGTGAAAAGATCACACACAGACCTGACTCTGTCTTCTGTCAAGACCGCTGGTCTATGGAAAACAAAGCAAAACAAAGAGTACTTAGATTCCAGAAACCACAAAATTAGGGAGAAAGCGGCAGTTGCCTTCTACGTGTTTGCTGGGACGGCAGAACCATTTCTTAAGTGATACACCCTAATCCTTTGTTTGATAGCCCAGTGGCGAGAAAACCACGACCCGTGGACCAAATCCAGCCACCCCTCTGTTTCTGTATGTCCCATGAGCGAAGAATGATTTTCCTATTCTTAACTGGCTGGCAACAATATTAAAAGAAGAAGAATAGGGGTGCCTGGGTGGCTCAGTCAGTGGAGCATCTGATTCTTGATTTCAGCTCAGGTCTTGATCTCAGGGTCATGGGATCAAGCTCCACATCAGGCTTCGTGCTAGGCGTCGAGCCTACTTGAGAATCTCTCTCTCTCCCCTTCTTCCCTTCCCCCTCTCTAAAATTTAAAAAACACTTAAAAAATTAAAAGAAGAATAATATTCTGTGACATATGAAAATGATATAAAATTCAAGTTTCTGTGACCATAAATAAAGTTTCCTTAGACCACAGCTATGAGCGTTTGTTTCCATGTTTTCGGTGGTCACTTCCGAGCTACCATAGCAGAGTTGAGTAATTGCAACAGGCTTTACGGTTGGCAGAGCCCAAAATATTTACTCCCTGGTCCTTTACAGAATAATTTTGCCAACCCCTCACGTCTAGGCCAATTATGTTTTCTTTCAGTTTGCAAAACTGACCTCGCTGGCCTAGCTGCTCCTTGTCAAACTCCTTCTGACCTTAACACTATAATGCAAATGTGTCAGCCTCTGTTAAAGATGGTTCCTAGAATTCCAGAACGCTCTTCACTCTTGCCTCTGATTTACCACCTCCACCTCCAGGTACATACCCAGCTCTCCCCATACACACACTCCAAATTCTGCTTTTATTTCCTCTATCTTTATACTCTCAGAATTCCTCTGCCTTGCTATTACACTGTCTTCCATAATTCCTTAACTATCAACGCTCCATTTCCGCACTTAATGACAAACTAAAGGAACCACCAAGCAGGTAAAGACGTTACCAGAACTCAATATTAACATTGGAAAGCTCCTACCAATTCTTCTTTCTAATATTCCATAGTTCTCTCTATGCATACTACTTTATTTTTCCTGTTCCAATTTGCCTGTTTCTTTTTTTTCCTGCCCAACTGGGCCAGTTTTACAGGTACCTCGTAATTGTTTACAGGTGTGTTATAATCTCCAGGAGTCTCTAAATGACAAATGAGTCATTCCCATTGCAACCACATTAAATAGCATTTTAAAATCATCTATCTGTCCAAAGAAGAGAACCCAGTTTATCAGAGCCCTATTCAGGATGTGCCTGAATAGTGTCAAAACACATTCTGAGAAGCAGGATGGTGGTGGGGAAAAGACCTCAGACCCAAGTTTTATTTTGTACAGTGTCATAAATCAACTGTTTGACCTTGGACAAGTCACAGCACCTTTCTTAGTTTTCTTCACTTACAATTATATTGAGCTAGTTTGGACCACGAAGAGCTTTCTCACTCTCACATACCCGAATTCTCCGAAGATAACTCACTCGTCGATTCTAATTACATAGTTGGCATCATATGACAACTGGAAAAATTAAATGGTGGTATTTGGTCCGAGTATTTAAATTTTTGTTTTGTTTTGTTCTGGCCTGGGAATCAGGAAGGGATAATGGTATTTGCCCATTAAGGCATAAGACTCAAAATGGGGAAAAGTGGGCCAATGGGCTTTCATTAAAATTCCTTTGGAACCATTTGATTTTTAAAGGAACTATCATAAGCTCATATCATTTTGATTTTTTAAATTTTTAATTGAAGCTAGAGGGGGCTTTGATTACTTCCAATTCATATCTTGATTGATGGGGCTAGATATATTATTGAATTTTAGACAACTCATTTGTTTGACATGCATTTCCCAAGGTCACTGAAGGGACCACGGGGGGCTAAATGACCCTAAAGCCTTAACCAATGCCAGATTCTGGACCTCTGTCTCTTCTCTATTCTTTCATTTTCTCTATGAACAATTCTCAGCTCATGAGCAATTTCCTCACTGGGAACCAGGCAGGTGGAAGGTTTCAACTTTCAAAGTTCATTTATGTTTGAGTCCTCCCAGAAAAAAAAATGAGATTAAAATAAAAATCTTTTTATTTCTCGAAAACCTCAGAAAATCATTTAAAACAGATCTTGTATGAGATTTATCCCTCTAGGCTAAAATAAAGCATTCAAGTCTTTTGTTAAGGGAAACATTTCCTCAAACTGAAAGGAAACAGAGCTGTCATGGAAATAGGAATGCAGGGTTTGCAATTCCAACCATCTAATAGAACATTAGAATTCTGCATTTGCGAATTACTCCAGTTTTATGTACATATATTATTCAATGACAATGGTGTTTCTTCAGTTTCATAGATTTTTTTCACTAATTTAATTGGTGATATAATTACTTGCTCTTATAAATCTGAAAATTAGGAATTCAAACACACACACACACACACACACACACACGCAGAAGAGAAACTTGATTCTTAGTGGCTTAGTCATTTTCCCCAGGACACTGACATCCCTTCAGTGGTGACTACAGGCCGTGTACGCTCATGATCAAAGATTTCTTTTTTTTTTTTTTTTTTTTTTATTTATTTTTGGGACAGAGAGAGACAGAGCATGAACGGGGGAGGGGCAGAGAGAGAGGGAGACACAGAATTGGAAACAGGCTCCAGGCTCTGAGCCGTCAGCCCAGAGCCTGACGCGGGGCTCGAACTCCCGGACCGCGAGATCGTGACCTGGCTGAAGTCGGACGCTCAACCGACTGCGCCACCCAGGCGCCCCCATGATCAAAGATTTCTAAACAACTCTTCCTAAAATGCACATACAGACTTCTCCAGGCAACCTCAAGCAGCCTGAACGTCTTGCACCATGACTGTTCGAAAGACCCCGGTACTTTAACAGCCCGAGTGTGGCTCAGCCTTGCTCAGAGAAGCTGGAACAATTCAGCGACTCCTGGAAGGGCCCCTTGGTAGCAGGGGGGACAAAACCAAGTGGAAACACTGGCACCACACAGCTGCACTGGGAGCTGCAGGCCAAGGGGGACTTGGTAAAGGAAAGGCACCAGGTGGAATCACCTGAAACCACGCAGTCACAATGACTGACTTGCCCCAAGTCACACATGAAGTCCAGCTAGAGCTGCACGAAAGAGACATAAGAAAAAACCTCCGAGGACAGCACGGACGCCGAGGCGTCTTTTAAAATGCTTCCTGGTGTCTTCTTTCATTCAATCCAGAAAGGCAATCCAGGAAAGCTTTCAGTTTTTCTGAGAAACACATGTCAGAGTATTCTGGTGAATGGTGGGCTTTATCCATAATAAAAATGGAGAGAAGCCTGTGTGTGTGTGTGTGTGTGTGTGTGTGTGTGTGTGTGTGTGTGTGTTACGTGTAAGGGAGGTGGGTGGAATGCTCAGAGGAGTCAAGAGAAACATCATGCATGGAAGGAGCTTATGTTCCCAAGCATTATTCTTATTCCTGTTTTTCCTTCTCTCTGACCCTTCCCTTCAATCACCCCTATTCTGGCAAATCCAAACTGCCAGTAGCTGAAACCAATCTCAGGCAAAAAAGAAGAAAGAAAGAAAGAAAGAAAGAAAGAAAGAAAGAAAGAAAGAAAGAAAGAAAGAAAGAAAGAAAGAAAGAAAGAAAGAAAGAAAGAAAGAAAAAGAAAGAGAAGGAAGGAAGGAAGGAAGGAAGGAAGGAAGGAAGGAAGGAAGGGAAAGAGAAGGAAGGAAGGAAGGAAGGAAGGAAGGAAGGAAGGAAGGAAGGAAGAAAGGGAAAGAGAAGGAAGGAAGGAAGGAAGGAAGGAAGAAAGAAAGAAAGAAAGAAAGAAAGAAAGAAAGAAAGAAAGAAAGAAACCCAACATGCCCTGAGCACCTACTGTGCGCAGACTCTTTGGGCGTGGCAGTGCTATGATGATGATGACGTTGGTGCTGCTGAAAGTGATGCTATGAGTTTCTTGTTCAACACAACAGCTCTTTGGGGCAGCTACTATTATTATCTTCATTTTACACAGAGGGCAGCACAAAGAGGTTCATCGATTGTCAAGTTCTCACAGCTTCTAAAAGGGAGAGCCAGGACTGGGACCCTTCGGTGTGCTGATTGGCATTAGACTGGCCTCTCTCTACAGGCAATCATGAAGAATTGCTGGCCAACCGTGTGTCTCAGTTTGAAGATGGTGGCTGTGGTGCAGGGGACAGCTGTGATGTCTTCAGATCCTGCAGTGGCTCCCGTGGGTATCCGGCACCACAACCAAAGAGAGAGACGTGGAGGCTGCCCAGATCCTCCTCCTAGCCTCTGTAGAGGGTTCTGGAAGGAAAAGCGGCCCAGCAACCACCGTCAGGGGGACGCCAGCAAGGAGGATTTCTAGTAACGGGGAAATATCTGGAAGAGGAAGGAATTTACTTTCCCCTCACGGGAAGGAAGGAAGATGACAGCCTTTGGAGCCAGAGAGACCTGAGAGGACACTGCCTGCTGCGACTTATGTGAGCTTGGACACCCTACCGAGAACCAACCTCTCCACCCTTCTGTTTCCTCATCTGTGAACGGCAATAATTACAGAACGATAGCTGCAGGTCGGCCATGAGAATTCAATGCAAGCTACCACACGGGCAGTGTATTACCTAAGCTGCCTTCTCCCTATTGTTTCCTTCTTTTTACCACCTTTCTCCACGGATGTCATTTCTTCCACATGACCCTTTTCCTTCCTCACGTGCCCTAATCTTTCTACTGTGAGATCAGCCTCGCCATTTCATTCCTCCACAGAATTCTCTGAAATGTGGATGAAGTGTTCTCCCTGGGGTAACTCCCACTGACTGAAAATATTTGCCTAGTGCAGTGAGATGCAAATAACTGGACGCTTTTGCCCTTAAGCATCTGCCTGACCAAGTGTTTCCCACATCCCTAACGCTGCACAGAGAGATGTCTGGGTGCAGAGATGTTGGATGCACCAACCATAAGCACGAACATAGTACTATGAATGGGAAGCTCTTGCCTTCCCTAAATGTCAGGGAGTATTTTCCCTGAAAGCCAAAGGAGGTGAGATCCTCGTGGTCCCCCTCACAGATTCCAGCTTTTTGCTCCAGAGATACCCAGGCATGCCCTGTCTTCAAGTCCCAGAAGCCAAGTTGCAGTCCCGGGTTAGAGAAAAATGCAGCGTTTCCAAAGAGGGGATGACAAATACTCCCCACTCTGCAGAAACCTTCAGGTTTACAGGAGCCCATCTCTACCCCATATATCAGAGAACACAGCTTGTCATTGAACAATACATTATGTTTTGAAAATACCCTGTACCACGACCAGCCTATCTCTGAAAAACAAGGAAATTTGCTAAATGGGCTTCCCGTTGTAGACCAAGCAACCTATCTTCTCCCTTGTGAAAATGTGTGATTAATGGTAGTCTCCATCAGGGCCACCTCTCAAGGCAGGGATTAAGGCCAAGCATCCCACTTTTGCTTAACCACTTCTCAGAACTGCCACCCATGGAATTTTTCAATAATTCCTGGACCTACTTTTATATCCTGAGATGTCCCATGAAATATTCTGTGGATAATTGGGAAAAATAACAAACCTTGTAAGATATGACTACTACAACCGCTAGCAGAACTATGAGTTCTGATCCAGTTGTTAAATACCACTACCAGAAGCAAGGCTAGGTTTAATCCATGCTAGTAGTTGCTAAGGCATCAGACCTAAAATTGTCACCATACTTTCTGGACTATTTCTCTACCTATCTCCACGTTCCTCTTGCATTTTTATGTCATAGGTCCCAACAGCCATGACATGTAATGTTAACATTACAAACATATTCAGAAGGTACAATATTTGTAGTGGGTTTTGGGGTTCAGCTGTTCCTCCTGCCTCCCCCTGCTCTCTACCCCCAACCATGCTTCTACTGCTGCCACAACCATTAACACGCCTTGAGCCTTTCCTTAAGGAAAGCACCGTGTTGATCCCTTTGCATCCATCATCTGATTTAATCCTCTGAGATGTCTACTATTTTTATTCCCATTTTGCAGATAAGAAGACCTAAGCTTGGACAGATGAAGCAGCTGGCCCAAGACCAGACAACTCATCAGCGGATGAGTCAATTCCCAAACCCAGACCCAGAGTAACAACTAAGCCAGCCCACTCAAATCGCAATTTCTATATAAATTCTGCCTTTTCCTACAAAATAGTTTCCTCCGCAGCACGATTCCTGCCTCTTAGAATGGAACGCACATCGAACACATGATAAAAATCACTGGTTACCGATCTTAATTCAGTACGAGTTTATGGAGAGAGAAAATTCTATTGAGTCGTCCAACTTAGAGGTGTAGGAAAAGCCAAGAAAAGGCAAAGGACATTTTTTTGACAGACCTTTCTGCCATAGTTCAACATCAAACCTGGGGGATCAGACAACTAGGTTCTAGCTCTGCCTCTACTATGAGCTTGCTGTGAAACCTCGAACAAATCATCCAACACCTGGATTCATTTCCTTTCCTGAAAATTATAATAGCCCATCTAACCAGATTGTTATATCAGACCTTACCTACAGACTCGCAGGTATGGAAGGGGAGGATGAGCTCTTAGACCACCCCTACTCTCTCACGTAAACATGCTCTCCCTTCATTCTTCCAAATAATTTCATAGCTTTTTGTTAAATTGTTTCTATTAAATTTTCTTTCTTAGATACTTTTTTGTTTTTTCCTGGAGTTTTAAAAAGTTGTCTTAATATTTCATTTCCTTTTTTTTTTTTTCTTGGACTCAATGACAAACTCTATGTCAGAGCTGAAAAATACCTCTCAAATACGTTCAATAGGTTCACATCAGACAACTGTGTGAACCTTTTTTTCCAAGAGGCATCCCTCTGGGGGTACTTAATCCTCTTGTGATTTAAACTTGCTTCTCCTCAGGCATTCAGCATAGCTGCCATCCTAGAGCTCTCTTTTGCCATCATCCCAGCAATATCTGTTGCCTCTCTTTGCGTTTGGACCTCTTATTTCCTAGAACCCATATTTTCTTTCTGGGTTTACTCTCTTATTTTTCTGGAGTACATCCTTTAGTAACTTTCTGGGAATTTTTTTTTTTTTTTCAACGTTTATTTATTTTTGGGACAGAGAGAGACAGAGCATGAACGGGGGAGGGGCAGAGAGAGAGGGAGACACAGAATCGGAAACAGGCTCCAGGCTCTGAGCCATCAGCCCAGAGCCCGACGCGGGGCTCGAACTCCCGGACCGCGAGATCGTGACCTGGCTGAAGTCGGGCGCTTAACCGACTGCGCCACCCAGGCGCCCCAACTTTCTGGGAATTTGTAAAGACCTTGCAATCCGAGACTATGTTACTATACTCCAAAATTTGATCAACTTTACATTCATCATCCTAATTAATCCTACAAGATGCCTACTGTTTGTATTCCCATGTGAATGAGAGGCAGTGGCAGGATATTGACTACTAGGTTGAGAGTCTGTTAACATTTGGAATGTGATACCCAATCTTCACGAGGTTCAAGTGGTGTTTTCCAATTTGATTCTCACTCTTTTGCTCGTGGCCGTTTCCCCCCCCCAGAATTATTTAGGTTTTCTTTATTACAGATGTTCCGAAATTTTTCAGTGATGTATGAAGGGGTGTGTATGTGTGTATGTGTGTGTGTTTCACTCATTGTACTGACATTAAGTGAGAAGACCCTTCTATCTGTAAACTTAAGTCTTTCATGTTATCTGGTATTTCTTTTTGAAATTCCTATTATTTGGATGTTGGACTTCCTAGGCTGCTCCTTAAATTTTCTTGTTTTTTTTTTTTCTTTCCTATTTGATATCTCTTTGTCTTTTTAACCTAATTTCTCAGGGATTTTTCTCAAACATGCCTTCCAACTTGTAAGTTTAATTCTTGCTTTCATATTTTTAATTTCCAAGAGCCCATTCTGGTTTTCTGAAGGTTTCTTCCCACAGTGGTCTATTGTTGTATCATGAATGCCATATATTGTCTTACTTCTCAAAATAAATTAGAGTTTTTTCAATGTTTTTTTTTCTGCTCTGCATTGCCGTAGTTTGCTTCAATTATGTTTTGTTTCTGTTTCAGTCTCTCTCTTTCATATTAGAAGTCTTCCAGTAAGACTGGTCATCTGCTCCATTTAAGAGAAACCACCCAAGGCTGATTGAAAGCTCCAGAGAGAGAGTTACAAGTGGTGGGCTTTACTGCAGCGTGATATGGACAAGAACTGACCTTTTCATTGGAGGCTTTTTCTATTGGGCTGGTCCCTGGAGCTTTTTTGTTCCCCAGAAAGGATTCCTCTGCTCTCTTCTCTGGCAAAGAATATGACAAGTTGCCAACACTTTGGAGATTAGAGAACTGGGGTCTCACTGTTCAGTCAAAACTTTTCACTTGAAACCTCTTTATTTTCATTATTGTTTACTACCAGTTCCTCCATGGTGCTTGACTGTCCCCGAAGCCAGATCTTTTTTGGCTCAACTTTGTTAGATATGAATTGTTTTTTGCCTTGGTCCAGTGGGAGAAGGGACCTGGCCTCTCTGCTTTTTTTCTGTCTACTTTCAGCCTGTTCACTTATTCTCCATTCCATCCCACACCCTCACCTGCTAAGATACCTGGCACATCAAATTCCTGAGCATTTCCAGAATCTTGCAGTGCAAAACAACCTGCTTTTTGTTGATTCCTACCCTTACAAGGTTACATTTCACTCTTATGTGAATGCTGTGCCAAGACAGTTACCATTTGTCTATTCTCTTTTGAGCCTTCATAGTGTAGTTGACATTTCTTCACTGATATTGTCTCCTCTTTCATTCTTTTTGTCCTTTGAGTTTTAAACATTTTTGATGTCTTAACTGTCTTTTGTTGGTTTTCAAGTACCCTATTTAATCTAAAGTATATTTTCCACTATTTTCACTTAATATTATACCAAAAGTTAAATATCCTACATAAAATATTAAAAACACCATTTTTATGCCTATTTCGTAGCATGTTTAACCATTAAACTATAATTGGAAACTTTAGGATGAGTCATTTTTTTTTTCATAAGCAACATCAAAATAAACATCTTTTTCCAAGAAGTTTTATATTTGTCTCTGATAACTTCCTTCTAATCTATTTCTAAAATCATATTAAATCAAAATTTTAAAACTTTTAAGCTAACGACACATATTACCTAGCTCATTTCCAGAAAGGTGGTAACAATTTACACCCTCACCCCAAGAGACAGAGGCAATAGCTACATAGGATTCATCTTATCATCACCAACATCATCACCATCATGACTGCTATTCAAAATCTTTACCCCCTGTGTCTCATTATTGTTTTAATTTGGATTTCTATGCTGACAAAACTACATTTTTTTCATGTATTTATTGATAACATATATCTCCTAGTAATTGCTCACGGACCAAATTCATTTTTTCCAGTGGCATACTAAATGATTTCTTATTTGGTTTTTTTTTTTTTTAATTTTTTTTTTTTTTTTTACGTTTATTTATTTTTGGGACAGAGAGAGACAGAGCATGAACGGGGGAGGGGCAGAGAGAGAGGGAGACACAGAATCGGAAACAGGCTCCAGGCTCCGAGCCGTCAGCCCAGAGCCTGACGCGGGGCTCGAACTCACGGACCGCGAGATCGTGACCTGGCTGAAGTCGGACGCTTAACCGACTGCGCCACCCAGGCGCCCCAAATGATTTCTTATTTGTATGAACTCTTAATTTGTTAAGATATTAAGACTTTAGACGGGATTTTTCAAAAATATTTTTTTACTTTACATTTTGACATAGAGAATTTTTAAATTTTTACATAATCAAAATTATCGCCCTTCTCTTTTAGGCTTAGAAAAACTTCCCATTCCCAGATAAGATAAATATTACCCTATATTTTCATCTTTCATTTATATGTTTTGGGATTTTTTACATTTTACTCTTTCTCTCTGGAATTTAATTTGTAGTATTTTGTCCCAGTCAATCAGGTGAGTCAACACCATTTATTACGTTACTGTTAGGTCCTCAACTGATATGTAATGTAACCTTGACCACATCCACGTCCTAAACTCTACTTTTCCAGAGTCTGTTTTTGGTATATTTTAACTTCATTTCTCTGTTGATTCTGCCTATAGAGCATCCTGTTTTAATTACCATAATTTTATAGTATATAGCAGTATCTTCTAGAGAAAACCTTGCTTTACTACTTTTCTTCCTAAATAGTTTTTAACTCTTTCATTCTATTTATCATTCACAATGAACTTCAGAAGAGTTAATCAAATTTCCAGGAAACAGCAGCAATACAATTTTGATTAAAATTACATTAAATACATACATTCATTTGAGAATTAAAGTGTTGACAGTATTCATTTCTCCTTTCTAGGAAGTTGACACTTTTTCCATACATCCAAGTTTTCTTTTATGTCTCCTGTTAATTTTATTGTTTTCTTCATACAGAATGTGCATTGTTATTCAATAAGTTTATTCTTAGATAGTTTATTTTTAGTGCTATATTGAATTGTTTTTATCTTCGCATTTTCTAATTGGTTATCACTACTAGGCCAAAAAGTTGTTAATTTTTGTATATTTATTTGATTTTGAATCAACTAACTCAACTCTCATTTTTTCTAATAGTTGTTCGGCCTTTGCTAAATATCATTGCTTTCCTATGGAAACAATAATTTTATCCGATAACATAGCTTTTGATCTTTTCTTTCTATATTTAGTTCTCAGTAGGTTAGTATGAATGGGATTGTAAACAGCACTGTCACAATTTTGGTCTTAATGGAAACACCTTTGTAATGAGAATAATAATTGCTAATTTTTACTGGTGCTTTCAACATGGTAGCCACTTTGCCAAGGGATTTAACTATGTTATTTCCTTTAATCTGTATGATTATCATAGAAAAAGTTACTGTTATAATCCCACTCTAAAGGTAATGAAATGGGGACTCTATAACAGAAATATATCCAAGGTTATCCAACTAGTCAATAGCAAAGCAGGATTCAACCTCACATTGGTTTAACTTCAGAGCTCAAGCTTATAAGTAATATAACTAATATTATATTCTAGAACTTTAAGTAAATGTGATTTGAGGATGAGCATTTAAAAATTTTTTTAATTATTTTGTGTTTGAGAAAGGAGATAGGAGAGAGAAGAGGAGCCTGAATCCACGCAGATGAAACAGACACAAAGGGTATATTAATGATGCAAGAAAAGTGCAGCGTAAGATGCTTCTCCACAGTGTCTCAAGCTGTGTGAACATCCAGATCAACTTACTAAAGAAAAAGAACATATTTCAAAGACCAATGCATCTAAGAGTTTATTATTATTCCCACACAGATAACAAAGTGGTATCATGCGATCTCTTGGTCACTTCAATTTCCAGAAATTTCTCAAGAAAATATTTGGGTCTCATTAATGCAGATCTTTGATTCACTGACACTCTGATTCAGCCAAAAGGTGGGGTGGAGGTGATTCATGCTATTTAAGTCACATCTTGGCAAGGAGCTGAGTTGTGGGAGACAGCGTGCCTCCTTTTCCAGTGTGACAAAAAGAAATTCAGCAATGCTGAAAATAAAGTCTCTGAGAGTGTTACGCAAAATTATGTATTTCTGCAGCATACCCCGGGTTACTGACTGTGTAATAGCCCTGCTGGACTCCCACCACTGCACGAAGCCCATGCCTGAAGCATTATGATCAGCGTGGAAAAACATGAACATCTTGCTTTTTCACCAGACAATTTCATTGTTGGTGTTAGGGAGAGATGCTTTGCCCCAGAAACAGTTACATAAAAGTTTTCAGCTTTAAATGTCATACTTTTCGGGGAAGGGCACAATTGATTGGAGCTAATTAGGTGTTAATTTCAGAATTCAATTTTTGACAAGCTTTAGGAAAGTGTACCCTTGACCAGTGAACAGAGAGGCAGCTCAATCTGAGTGGACAAGCCCAGGATTGTACTTCAGACCCAGATTCCAGTCCCGGTCCTGCCGGGCAGGACCTATCAGCCCTCAGCGTATTCATTAGACAGTTGGTAATAATAACATTGCTGCCATTGCCTTCATAGCGCTTCTAGGAGATTGAAAAACGAGTATAAATGGAAAAGTGCCTTTGAAAACTGAAACGCAATTGACATGTGTAAGGAGAGATCCAACAGTTTCTAGGACACTCTCCCTAAAGAGCAGTCATATTTATTGCTCACCCAAACTCCCCTGAAAAAGACAAATAGTCATCAACAGTAATGGAGCTCTGCAGAGCCGGCCCGTTTCCATTTCAATTCAAAGCCCTCGAGGCAGCAAACTTTCAATCCAGGCACTACCCCTGAGTCTCCAGTAAATGTATCTGTTTCCCCAATATATGTGGTGAGCCCTTGAAAAGCAGCATCAGGCTGTGCCTGATGATCTTATCCTATCAGGCGGCGATCACCACAACTTAAAGGAGAAATGACCTATTTTACATAGACTTTCCGAGAGGCTTTGGAGAGAGATGCCACGTGATCCCAGGACCACTTGGTAACTCAAGCTCTGGGCCGCCACCTGGCTCCTTCTTCCCTCAGTCCCTGCAGCCAGTCATTTCTTTATATACCGTACAGGGGTACTGGGAACTGAGCTTCAACGGAGCTTGAGACAGGGGCCATGGAATGATTGAGTAGTGAATTAGATAGAAAATCGTGGCTTTTGCGCCCTAAGTGAGAGAATCGCTGCCTTCAACCAGCTGCTACAACTTGAGTATTTCTCACCTCTTTTGACATTTTTTCAACAGGGGAACTTGATGTAAAACACATTTGTCTTTTTAGATGCTCGAGAGCTGCCTTCCCCCCCCCCCAACCTTCTTTTAAAATCTGTACTCCACACTGTGAATATTCTTTAGCCGTTGTCAGCATGGGTCGTGACCTATGTAAGTCATTGCTCAAGCTGGAGTCTGAGAAGGGAAAAATATAACTCTTAAATTCACCCTAGGTTCATCGGGGCCCCATCAGAATAATCAGCCAGGAACGTGACATACAGGAGTACAGAAAGCTGAATATAAAAGGCAAAGACACCACAGGGAGAATTTGTTTCTCGTATCGGTCTTGGGGGTTTTACACAAAACCATTCCCTTCCCAAGAGGTGCTCGAAATTGAGTCAAATTTGAAAACTGTAAAATCCCCGGATTCATTTATTTGCATTTGTTCACTCATGCATAAGCACAATCGGCTGTCCTAGAACAGGCAGATGAGGGCACTGGCTATACACGGCAAACGTTATTTCAACACACATGACTTAAGCCTGCTCTGTGCCTGGGACTCTGTTAGGGCCTGAGAGAAAAAAAAGGAAATAAGTAAGATTCAGATTCTGGCCTCCAAGGATTGACACATAACTCTGACCCAAGACAGAGTAAAAAAACTACTAGAAGAGAAACCTGAAAGGCTTTGGCAGCCTCCCTAACTGGTCTATAGCTTTTTTAAATAAAGCTTCACGAGTATGGATTAGGTTAAGGATAAGACAGCAGAGCTTCCAAACTCCATTCATTATCTGATGCCAGGCATCAGAAGACCCTCTTGCCAGGCTCACAGCCTGCCATGCCCATGTCACAACTAGCCACTCACTGGTTTTCAACCATGCGCCAACATCTACTCTTTCAGCTCTTTGCTCAGAAGGTTCTGTCTTCCCCTAAGAGCTTCCTTACTCTTCGCCTAAGATCCAACTCAGTGATCTGCAAGGTGAAAATGAGCAATGACCTGTCATTCCAAGGTCTCTCCCACCCGATAAACAAGGACTTGTGAATTTAAGAAGTATATCAAACAGTTTACCTTCCTTGAACTATGAAGCTATTCCTGATGCCCTGAGGCATAATTCCTCTTGGTCCTCCAAACTTCCACCTCACATGCTGGTAAAGTATTGAATGTACCAAGTTGTAATTCGATGCATATTTATTGCTTTACCCTTCTGAGTAGAGTGGGTACCACTCGAGGGCAGGGTCTACATCTTATTTAATTTTTATTTTATGTAATGGTTTCATGGCCATAACTATGTGCCAACCATGATTCCAAGTGTATTACGTGTATTTATCTACTTAATCCTCGCAAAAACCCTATGAGATAGATACTATCATTATCTCATTTTTCCCATGAGGGAACTGAGATATAGAGCTTAAACAATATGCTCAAGGTCATATAGCTGGTAAGCAGTGATCCATGATATGAACCTGGCTCTTAAGTGCTACATTATGCTGTTTTTACTGATCTTTCTACTCTCAGGGCTTTGCCCAGAGGTCTAGTATTTAAAATGTGGAGTCCAATAAATGTGTCTTAGCTGACTGAATGACTGAGCAGATGATCACTACTGGTTAGTCCTAGCTGGATCTCTTGGAAAGTTCTAGGCTATAGAAGTTAAGGGTAATGAACAGACTTAGAGAAGGTTCAGAGAAACTCAGGAAGATGGAAATGAAGAATTATACCTAAGGATTTAGGTTGCTTAGCCTTGAGAAGCAAAAGCTGAGGGCTGCTTTCATAATTCTCTTCAAGGCCAGGAAGGCTGATTCCTGAGGACAGTGACTGAGCTGTTTTTCTCCACCTTCAGGGAGGATGGAGACGTGAAACTGGTTCTAAAGCTGCATAGGGTGCCATTTAAATCCACCACAAAGAAGAATTTCCTTAACCTAAGAATTGTTTGTTAGACCTAAGGTGTCTTCAACCTTTGGACTTCCTTCTTCTTAGAGCGAGGAGCACGCAGGGTGAAAACAAACAATGACTTGTCACCCCAAGGTCTCTTCTAACTTTATGAAGCTATGATATTTGAATCTAAGAAATACACGAAACACTTTAGTTTTCTTGACCAAATGAATGAATGAATAAGTGAATGAGCCCCACATAATTTAAAAGGCAACAACAAAAAATTACAATCAGTAAGAAAAGGAGTCTTCTTAAACATACCATTGTGTCAGAAACGTAACGATGGAGAAAAATTAGAACCTATGTTCTAACTAACCTAAACTCTTACATGTTCTACATTCAAAACATGTCTTGCTAGGTCCATCCTACCTCGGACACAAAGTTAGAGCTGGTTGGTCTACATCCTCAGGTGCCAACTTTGACCTGATCCCTCACCACCATTTAATCACCATTTAATTTGGTATCTTGAAGCAGATTTCTCTAAACAAAGTACACTCAAAATATGAGTCACTATCCCATTGATCCCAATGTGAAGTGCTTCAAACATTAAAAAAAAAAAAAAGAAAAGAATCCTTTCCTGAGAGCAGAAAACACCACCAAACCTACTTATTTTCCTTCCTACATGGAAACCAAAACACAAATGGTAATGGACTTGGAAGGGAATTGGAAGAGGGAGAGAGTACACCAAATTGTTTCTGTGCTTGGCATTATTTCAATGACACAATTCTGCTTCATTTTCCGTTAATAGAAATAATATCTTACACTTGTGTGATGCTTCCCAGCAGACAAGATTCTTTCTTTTTTTTTTTAATGCTTTAAGTTTATTTATTTTTCAAAAAGCGTATGAGCGGGGGAGGGGCAGAGGGAGAGAGGGAAAGAGAGAATCCCAAGCAGGCTCTACACTGTCAGCGCAAAGCCTGATGTGGGGCTTGAACTCATGAACCATAAGATCATGACCTGAACTGAAATCAAGAGTCGGACACTCAACTGACTGAGCCAGCCAGGCACCCCAGACAAGGTTCTTTCAAACACACACGACACCACTGAATTTTTACCTGGGGCGGGGTTTGGGGGGGAGGTGGATATATTTCCCCCCCTCATACAGAGGAGGAAACAGTTCAGAGATGAGGGACTTGCCTGAGACCACACATCTAGGACCAGCAGGTCTTCCTAAATTAGCCCTCCGGCTTCCAGGACCACCATTTCCCGTACATCATGACCTGCTGGGTACAGACCTGTGGGTTACTCTTTGAGCCTTGCTGGATCGTCCTTCACCATGTGCAACCTTTTTGGGACCTGAGGAGTTGGCCTGCACCACCCTGAGAAACTGGACCAGTCCAATAATATTAGGAGACCTCCTGAACTCAGAGACGTGTACAACAGGCTGTTCAATCTGCCTCAGATAGAGATAGCCACCATCGTTGAAGCAGGAGATCCTGGATTCTAAGTCAGGCCTTCACTGCCCCCAAATTATGTTCCTCCTGAAACACCTGGGTCTAATGCCATCTATTCTGTGAAATCATCTGCCCCCCTAGTTCCGCGTGGACAGACATAACCCTAGGGTTCTTACAAGTTCTGGATCCAGTCTCCTTTGGCCCAGGCCCAGGCACCAGTTACGTGCTCCTAACCTCTCTCAAACTTCCTGATCTACAAAATGAAGATATTACTCATATCTCCCTAATGCCACAATGGTAAGAATTCTATGAGTTAACATATGGAGAGTGCTTTCAAACAGCTCTTGGCACAAAGTAAGCTGTTCATCAATGTATTCCTGGTATTAGTACCTTCTCTGAGATTTTTGAGTCCTCACAGGGTTTTGTTTGTCCTCCTAGTATAAAATGCTAGATCACTCGTATTTATTATAACTCTCCTCAACTATTTTGTTAGTTATTACCTACCGACCGTATCATGAGCCCAGAGACCATCTCCTCTCTGGTAATTTTTTCAGATCACGGCACACATAGTCACCTAGACATCCTAAAGAAAAACCTGGGGGTCACTTGACTCTTCCCTGATCATCATACTCTACACCAGTCAATCACATCTTGAGGCTGGTATCTTCTAGATATTTCTGAATCCACCCCTCCGTCTCCATCTTGCTGCCACACCCCAACCAGTCCTCGCTTAAAATAGTGAAGCAGCTTCTTCACTGGATTTCTGGCCTCGACTCTTACGCACCCCAGTTTATCATCCACACGGAACTCAGAATGATCTTTCTTCAAAAAGAAATTTGATTCCTCCACCATGCCCCTACTTAAAAGCTCCCCATGCCTCCCCACCGCCATTTGAGGCTGTTTGGTCGGGCCACACAGGACCCGTTTCCTCCCTCTCTCTTTAGACTCATCTTGTACCACTCTTACCTCATCCTGAAAGGCTAAAACCACAGGACAACTCGCTGCTCAACACATACCTTAGAGTCTCTGCCCTTCCTGTCTCTGACCTCTTCTCTCTCTCGGCTTGAGCGCTCTTCCCAGTTCTTCGTCTGGCTTAAAGCGCTCCCACTGTTTAATCAGCTCCCGTATCACCTCCTCCAGGCAATGCTTTAGACCAGAGGCTACTCCTCCTCAGTGTTTCCATGATACGGAGCATTTTCTGGCTCTTCTATAATTATAATGACCTGCCGCGCTTGTCCCACCATGACCTCAAGTTCAAGGGCATTGCCTCTAGCCAATTTCTCATCCGCTTAAGTGTGGATGTGCTCTGCACATAGTAGGTATCCAAAGAAGCACTGAATGCCTGATCTCATTACATAGACAACAGGTGATAGTAGCTGATACACTTAGCGGATGTTGCGGGTCACTTAATAGTTCTTACGGAAGTGCTCTTCTAAGCACTTCCCACAAATTAACACATTGACTCCCCACGACAACCCTACATGGTAGCTAGGATAATTATCTCCATTTTCCAGGTGAATGGAGGATGAAACTGAAGCACAGAGAAGTTAAAAACTTTACCAATGTTACATAGTTAGAAACGGATGACACCAAGTTTAGAAGCCCTATGACTGGCTCTGGATGATTGGGGTTGTAACTAAACACTTGACATTCATGCGGTCGTACCTGTCTAGACAGTGGTACCATGATCAGTTAAGATACCTAAACAGACATAGACAGGATGGTTTAGCTCCAACTTCACAGATGAGAAAGTGGAGGCATAGGAAGTTCATGGAGAAGTGGTGCAGAGAAAAGACAGCCAAGGCTGAGGCTGGTGATCCCTGCCCCTCACTATGCAGCCGTGGAACTCGGGGCAGTCACTTGGCCTCCCTAGGCCTTATTTCTTCAAGTGCAGATCAGGGCCAGATCACGTCTCCGCTCTCTTCCAGCTCAAGTTTGCAGTCCCCTTAGTTCGGCAACCTTCATCAGGGTTGAGTGTGTGCCAGGCTCCGTGATAAGTGCAGAGACACAGAGACAAACAAGATGCATCCCTGCCCTGAGGAATTTATCTTTTTGTGGGGGAGACAGGCGCAGACAGACAATATCGACAGCTGGGTTCGAAATGGCCACAGTGCCAATTACTTCGGTTAGTTTAAAGGGAACCGCCCCCAAATAAAATGTTCTCCGGAAATGAGTCGTTCGCTCCTCCGTAAGGTCCTTCAACGGACAGTGGCCCAGAACGAGAAAGTAGCACCATGACTCCTCCTTCCCTCCAATGCCTCCCTCAAGCACAGTCCCCTCGGTTTACAACTAAAGAAGCAGTCACTGCCTTGAGTCAGTTTGTCAGTGGTCAGATGACTCCCTGGTGGCATAAGCCACTCCCACCTCTGGTTCCGAGGCTCTAGAGGCCCTCGCATAGTCGAGCTATGCGAGGTGGGAGCATTAACTTGGACACAGCTGCTATTTGGTTTTCCAGTATGGGGTATATGCTTAACTGAATTTTCAGATTTACAGTCAATTCCAGAAATTGCATCTACTTTATTTCCAACTCCATGGGTAAGCTGGTTCATTTAAGGCAAACAGCGTCCGATTAAAACACATTCTGGAGAAATAAGTGAGCAAGCCATTTTTGCCCAACTCTTACTTTAAAAGAAAAACAAAAAACCAAAAAACTATCAGAGGGACTTCTCAAAGACCAAATCCCACCACATCATTGTGAGATGAGACAGTTAAAATATGCATGATCAAAATATCATTTGAAAATACACTCCAAGAGGCAGTCTTGTATAAGGCTGGAGGCCTCAGGGCCAATCTCAGTGGGTCCACATCTCTTTTCAGCATCTTATCAGCTGTGTGACCCTGGGCATGTTCCCTCATACCGCTGAGTCTCAGTCTCCCCAGCTGTATAATAGGACCACATAATATTTGTCCGTCAGAGTACTTGTAAGAATTAGAAATGCAACTTTGTGCCTGGTATAGAGCAAGGGTTAAAAAATAAAACTCTTAAAAAACATTTCATTAAAGTCTTAATGATTCAGAGATTGATTATTCCATTAGAAGATCGGCACGCTTTCTCCCTTTTTTCCTTTTGCTCCCTGCCTGCCCACATCACAGCTGTTCATAAACTAGCATTCCGTAAGATAAAAAATGAGATAAAATTCAATTCGGACCCCAGTGGAATTGGTATTGGAGTCCAACAGGCCTGAACTTGAGCCCTGCATGGCTTTCCACAAGTCAGGTAACCTTCTCTAGTCTTCATTTCCTTCATCTGTAACATGGAGGCAATCATAGCATCCTTCCAGGCTTCTTATGAAGATGTGAACAACCACGCACACACACACACACACACACACATGCACACGCACACTCACACATACACAAAATCCCTAGCACTGTGACTGATAAAGAGTAGGTAGCTAGGAAAGTACTGGATCATTTTCAGTAAGAAATGTAGTCCTTGACTAAACTAAAGCTTCAGCATCACCCACAATTTGTTTTATTATTATTGTTTAAGTTTATTTACTTATTTTGAGAGAGAGAAAGAGACCGCGCAAGCAGGGGAGGGACAGAGAGAGAGGGAGAGAGAGAGAATCCCAAGCAGGCTCCACGCTGTCCGCGCAGAGGCTCGCAGTGTGAGGCTCGATCCCACGAACCTTGAGATCATGACCGGAGCCAAAATCAAGAGTCAGACGCTTACCTGACTGAGCCACCCAGGTGCCCCCACAATTTGTTTAAAAAAACCCAACTCCATCACTACCATGGATGGCTAAAAGAAATCATTCAAACAATAAAACTCTTACATCTTGTGTCATTAGATTTAATTTCCTCCCTTGGGGACAACTGCAGTATCAGCAGAAGTGGGGTGACTTCATGCATGTGAGGACCTGGCGGGACGATCCTGATGACCGGAGGGTGGTGACAACAAGCAACCGTTAATAGGGTGAAGCAGGTGAGTCTGGACCTGCAACCCTGGACGTCTTTTCCATCCAACGCCACGCATTACCAAGAGTCAGGGAGACCAAATCGGAGATTAATTAGGATGTTTTTTCATAGCCACTGCTTCCACTACCTAGAGGGAGAGCTTAGGTTATCAAATGGAAATGAAGGGGTTGACCAGCTACACCAGGATCACATCTTTGGAAGCAAGTAGCAAAGAGAACATGTTCATTATTTGCCTTTGGGAAATTACTAAGCTAAAAGGTCATGGGATGCTAACATTATAGGACACATGCTTTTTTACATAAACATTTGGATTTCATGTTTCAAATTTAAATATTTTGTCTACAGAGATCTCTGAGTCACCTGCTCACATCTTTCTTCCTTTAATCTTCCCTTGAGGCAAAGACTATATATAAAATGCTAACTTTCTAAAGGAAAACACATAAACAAAAGACAAAAATCCTACAGTCACATCCACCTACCATAAGATATCGGAATATTTGCTTAGACCCCCTGGAGACCCACCACATGACATTCTCAAAGTAGCACGCAGAGATTCATTCTGTATCCCTTCCTACTTCCTAAATAATGCTCCCACTCAAAGTGGAAGGATGCCAATTTCATGGCAGGCTGAAGGATGTTTATTTTGGAAGCTCCTTACTTAACACCACATTGCTTAGAACAGAACATACCTGTCAATATCAGTACCACATTTCCCCAAGATTTCTCCCGCAGAGGAGAAATTTTAAGAAAAGTTTCCCTCTCTTTACAAAAAGAGAGAATTATTTTTTATAATTGGTGTTGAAAATCAACAAATTCCTGAGTCGCCATTTTTCTGTGAAACTTCCTTCTATAGACAAAATGGAAAATCACAGTTTTACTCTATCCGACACCACCCAAAAGAAACGCTTCATGCATGGAAGTGTTCTTTTTCCATAAGGCAGCAGCATTTAAGGGGGGGGGGGAAAGCTCTGCATCGCTCTTCAATATTGTTGTCTAATTAAATGGCAATGGAGTGGATGCGTAAAAATATGCATTAGAGGTGTGTAATGTGTAATGTGAAGAAGAGTAATCAAAGCCATTCACCAGGATTTAGGAAGGGATTTCAGTTGGCAGCTTAGGAGACAGGAGCACATAATTTTGCTAATTTGAAATAGGTATTGTAACGTATAAACATTACTGCTTTGCATATTTTAATGAAAACTACCTCTACACCAAAACGATTTCTTTAGCTTGAACTCTCTGCATACCACAGAGCTTCTACCTCGTATGAGTTCAGCATAAATAAGAAAGGCACGCAAGCTGCATTAAAAGAATGGTCACCTCATTAAAATAGGTTAAAACCAAGCCCCTTTTTCCAACCTACTATAACAACATAAAGTAAGTCTGATGACAGGTGTTGTATTAAATTTTTATATTACAATGAACTTGTACTCACACAAGCCAAATCTGCATGTTTCCTTTGATATACACCTGCAACTTGTTAATTCGTGGCCTTTATTAAGAAAGTATAAATTTAGCAACATCTATAGATTTGTAAAACTCTATTAACTTGCTGGCGAATATCGAGTAAATTCATTTGGAGTCTTCTTTGCATGGTTTACAAAGAAATGGAAATTAACAAGGACTTTTCCCAAATGGATGTGCCCGCAGATAAAGCAGTCCTGCAAACAGACTGATGTGAATTACCTACACTTGGGCTAAAAAGTTGAGAGAGAGAGATCTGGGTCCGTCTGGAGCTGAGGACGTCACTTACCTGCCAGCTCGCTTCTCGCTGAAGGCCTTTTTTCCAGTCTTCTTCCAGCCTGGGGGAGGTCTCATCCATCGCTGATGCTGCTTGCGCAAACTGGATCCGCCAGTGGCTGTAACTCCCTTTCGTTGCAAGCCTTTACCAAAGCGGCAGCGAGGGCAGTTCAGGGGCAGACTGTCATGGAGAAAATGCCAGGCCAGAGGATGAGGGATCGGGCAGGAAGAAGCCACATGGGAGTAAATTTGGGATACATGGGGCTACCCTGACAGCTGCCAACCGGCCAGGCGGGAGGCCAGCTCAGCCATTGAGCGTCCAGAGATTAGGAACAACTAAGCTCCAGGGCCAGCAGACAATGGGTTATTCTTATGTTTCTGGCATAAAGGTCAGAGGAGGGAAATGTGAAGGCATGCTCTATGTCCTAGAAATGCGCACTTGTGTGTGTGCTCCTATCTTCTCCTCACCCCAACACCACACACACACATGCATGCACACACACACACACACACACCAGAATTTGCATTGTTCTGCAGGATTGCATCAATAGGTTGGAATATCCTGGAAGTAATAAGCTATTTTACATAGAGGCAACACATTTCATTTGAACACATCTCCCCCAGCACCATATGAATCACTCAGCAGCCAGTAAACATGAATAACAGCAAGCTCCCTTGGGTAAAAAATAGACCGATCCCTAGAGTTGAATCCTGAGGACCTACAGTCCCTGCTTTCACCCCCACAGAACGTTGTACTGCAGGCACTCAACCCTGACCGTGGACCTCAACCCTTTTTGCAAATGATTATCCGAAATGAGCAGAGGCTTCAGTTTGGACAGATTGCTCAAAATGTGAGGCTAAACCAAGCCAGCTCCAACCAAACTCTGTCCTGCTTCAATGGTTTCTCACACAGAATGACCCTCTCCTGCTCTTAAGAACTCATTACCTATAGTTGTAAGACCTGTAGCTGGCACTATCGTCAAAAGCTCCTACTTCTTTTCAGTGAGAACAGTGGTCCTCAAACTCGGCTGTGCAACAGAATCAACTGGGAAGCTCTACAAAATATTGCCACCAAGGCTTCATCCCCTTGAGAACCCAGGATTAAAATCACAAAACTCAGTTTTGAGTATCATTTGAGGTTTCTCGAATCTGATCACTCTTCTGACGCCTGAATCCCCAGGATGCTACCGATCCCCATCCAAACTGTGCTTATACCCCCAGAGACGGTCAACTCACCACCTCGTGAGACAGTCTGGTTTCATGGTTGAAAGCTTTGTCCTCCATTGAATTGATATCCTTCCCCCTGTAACTTCCATAACTGTACTGTTTTGTTTTTTTTTTATTCCATAAGGAGTAAGTCTAAAGCCTATTCTGTAGGACAGCCCTTCAAAGATCCAAAGACAATAGTGGTCCATGCCTCAAGTCTCTGCCGACGTGTGTCTTTTCCAGGTGAGATCTCCCTAGTTCCTTCAGCAAACCAGGTGAGAGGGTTTCGGGTAATTTCTCCATCCTGGTTACTGGCCTCAAAATATATTCCACTATCTCTAGTGATAGTGATCGTAATATTCTAGAAGTCAGTGTCGTATTTCTGCTATGATCTACCATTACACACAGAGCCCAATTATCACCTAAAATCCTCCCGACAACAACCACCATAATAATAGGAAGAACAGCCAGCATTTACTGGGCCTGGACCTAGGTATCCAGCGCTGTTTTAAGTGCTCTATTAGCCCTACCTTGTTTATTCTTCACCAAGATTCTATGAAGCCACTCCTGATTTATAGATGGAGAATTCACAAAACACAGACATCTGCTCAGGTGATGGCCAAGAGTTAATCCAGATGTGACTCCAATGCCGTAGATCCCTACTTCATGCCAGCCAATGCCCCTTCCCCTGTGGAGTCTTGGACCCCATTGCCTGTGTTAACAATCACACGTCACTGATAACAGTGTCACTGTCAATTAGCACACATAGGTTTGCTCACACTTTCAGATGATCGATGAACACGTTTTGTAGACTAGGAATTTCCACACAAGCCTAACCTGCCATTATTATCCTCTTAATACCTACAACACTATACCTTCCACCTCACCTCTAGCAAAGCAGATACATGAAAACCCTTCCTGCACTTGCTTGGCTTCTCTCTTTTGTTGAGAATATTCAGATGGCGCTTCAGGGATTGCCCCAAGGTGTAAAAAGAGAACGGCCAGAGGGACAAGGGTCCGGAACATTTTCCCAGACACTAGACTCAGTGGCAGCCTCACCAATCATCAGTTCTTCCCCGTCTCCTATAAACACTGATCAACAGGACTCCACAAGGCAAGCTGGAGCAATCGGTTTCATCATTTGAATCAAACCATCTGAAAAGCAGCTCAATCAACTTTCACAGAAGGCAGGACACAAAACGGTTGACTATAGACTCTGACGTCAAACAGACCTAGGTTTGTTTAGCAGCCCCATTATGATGTAGCTCCAGATCCCTGGGCAGGTCACCCAACCTCTCCGAACCCTACTTTCTTTACACACCCAACCTCTCTGAACCTAGTAAAAGGGAGGTATTATCATCTCAGTTAGGCATATGATTGCTCATCAACATCTGGTTTTCTTCTATTCCAGTCAAACAGCGAGACCGCATTGCATTAAACTCTTTAAAATCAACCATAAGCACACGGCACATTTTTGCCAATGAAATAAAAGAAAAATGATGGGTATCACTTCCGAAAGGGAGGTAACTGACTGTCAGCCTACCCTTTCCCCGTAAGGCAGTGATGACGAGGCATTTGTTGACAAGATGTGCCTTAACACAAAAGCACACTAGACTGTTGAGCCAACTCATGGAGAACGGTTGCCTTGGTGAGTAACCTGGACCAACAAAAACTTCCAGCGTTGGCTGTTTCCTCAGCATAACCTAGCCCACCCTGGCCAATACACCACTCTTGCTATTTGGAGTTGTTGTAAGAAGAACATGACGTTATCCAACTAGAGCATTTACCACAAGCACTGAGTAAGTCTGCAATATTATTTTAAAAAGATCCCATTACAAGGGCAGTCTGTTCTACATATGTCCCTCATACTCCACTATTCCCCCTTCTTTTACAGCTGCTCATAAGTTACTAGCATTAAGCGTGGCAATTTCTACAGATGATGTAGAAATATGAATTTTAAAACGAAAGGGGGAAAAGTGTTCAATAATGCAGTGTCACTCTGTCTCAGAATGCAAACTCAGAATAGCATGACTTTAATGCTACTTAGCATTTAGCAAGGAATTTAATGAAAGCAAAATGAAGCATCAAATAATAAATGTAGGTCAATATAAATTCACTACTGATAGAATAAAGTACACGTCGCCAAAATGTAAACATAATGAGAACATACATGAATAAAGGAGCTTATTAAATAACATAGCTTTTATTCACTGTTCTTAAATCAAGCAACCAAAAAAAGAATTCGTTTTGTTTCTGTCTTTGTTAAATGTTTTCATTAAAGGAAGTTTTGACAAGAAAATAAAGTATAAGGAAAGTACAGATAACACACTGGCCAGATCACAGCACTGTCATTTTAAGACACAAATTCTAACCTACTCTAGGACACCACTGAGAGAGTCTTTTTTTTTTCTAATGTTTATTTATATTGAGAGAGAGAGAGAGAGAGAGAGAGAGAGCACACCCAGGCAGGATAGGGGAGAGAGAGAGGAGACAGAGAGAATTTCAAGCAGGCTCCACACCATCAGCACAGAGCCTGACACAGGGTTCAATCCCAAGAACTGTGAGATCATGACCTGAGCCAAAATCAAGAGTTGGATGCTGAACTGACTGAGCCACCCATTTGCCCGGAGAGTCCTTTTTTAAAATGGTGTTCAAATGCAAGTGCTAATAACCATGACCTATGTTATATGCATTGTATTGTGTCCTCCGAAAGAGATACGTTGGAGTCCCAACGCTTGGTACCTCAAAATGTGACCTTATTTGGACACAGAGTTTTTACAAAGGTAATCAAGCTAAAACAAAGTCATTAGGATGAGCCTTGATCCAATATGACCAGTGTCTTTATAAAAAGGTTGAAATGTGGACAAAGACAGACACACATGGACAAGCCGTGTGAAAACGAAGGCAGAGATAGGGCGATACATCTACAAGCCAAGCAACACCAAGGATTGATCACTATTTTTCCCTCAAGATAAGCAGCTTATTAAGAATATGCTGACTAATAAGAAATAGAGTTTTAGAATTTATCACATTTTCCTTAGGAAAAAGTTAGATATAAAAATTAAAAAAAGGAAAAATCCATACAAAATGCATCATCAGTCAATCCTCCCTTGATTTTAAGGAAACTTCTTTTACATTACACAATAAACATGGGTTAATACTTTATGTTAAGAATCAAAAGTCTAGAAAATAAAGAGTTCTCCAGGTGAGTTAAACCATGCATTACACAGTACCCAATGAGGACACAATATGGCCATAAACCTGTTCTAGTGGGGCACCTAGGTGGCTCAGTTGGTTGGGTGCCTGACTTTGTTTCAGATCACAATCTCGAGGTTCGTGAGTTCGAGCCCCGAGCTCTGAGCCCCCATCTGGGATCACTGCTGTCAGCATGGAGTCCCCTTCAGATCCTCTGTCCCCCTCTCTCGGCCTCTCCCCCGCTTGCGCTCTGTCAAAAATAAAGCAAACATTTAAAAAATAAACCTGTTGTAATAGATGCAGATAGTCTGTCTAAAGGAGAAAACGAAAGGAAGTCTGGGGTCAGGGGGGCAGGGACACAGTGATGAAAGTTAGGAGGGAGCCAAGGAGTCTCCAGGCATAGAAGAAATGGATGGTCTTTTACCAACAGAGAGGATTTTGTACAAACTTTCACTTGACAGCTGGGCTGGAAGTTTTATGAGTTCTTACCACCCATTTTATTGTACATTTTCCCTTCACACCCATTCTCTCAAAGTTTTCTGAGACATTTCCTTGTAAATGTTTACTTCTGTTTTTGCTTTTTGGTTTGCTTATGCCTTTTTTTTATTGGAAGCTAATAGTAAGGTGGGCATCTTCAGAAATGTGCTTCACGCAAAAAACTATAATAATGTATCAGAGGTGCCTGAATATTAACTCTAACAAAATAATACAAAAGCAAATAAGCAAACAGGAACCGCTGTCATAAGAATGATAAACCTAAAATAGATGAACTCTGGTCCTATAGTCGTATATTGAAAAAGAGAAAAAAACAGAGTATTGGTCTTAAGTTCATTGTTTCACTAGAATAATTAATGTTTATCATTTCCCCGCATAAAATATCTAAACTGAACTACAGTGATACCCACAATAGAATAATGTGGCCTATAAAATACTCTCTCATATACCCATGTACTTTGGGTTGTACGCTTACCAAGAGTCACTTGTGTTTGTTCCCAACCCTGTTTATGCCAGTTGTGCATGTTAATGTAATTACATAATTTAATTAAATAATATTTCCATAAAATCTGAGTTGCAGTGGAAAGGGATTTGTTGCTTTCCTGAAACTAGTCAAATGCTTTGAAAAGACCCAATAAAGAAAAAAGGCTTTAAAATTTGCTGTTGCGGGGAAAAGGATCATAAAAATCTATACGAACTCTACTTGGGTTGCTAGTCAGTCTTTATATTCTTAATTCACGTTAACGAAACTGAACCTGGAATTTGTAGAGGCTCTTTTAGGGATATAGCTTATCCAAAGAAAGATCCCCCACCCCCAACTTACAGCAAAGTCCTTGGCTCCACAGCAAAATAATGGCGAATAAATGTACATTTATGAATTCTGAGCAAAAGTCAAATGTTTTATGTATGTATATGATTTATGATTCCCCAACTTAATCGACTTATATGATCGGTCAACAACCATTTTCAATCGTATGGAAGAAAAAGTCTTCTATGATCAAAAAGAAAATGGTAAACCAGGAAGGACTTTTTCTTAACCTACGTATAATGAACAGAGATCGAAAGTAATAGGCTCAACTATGCAAACCAAGAAACAGAATCCATTTCAATACCCAAGTCTACTTATATCACTTAAGTGAGAAGCAGCTTAGCTATACTCATAAACATTAAATGTTGTGTAAATCTGAACCACGTAGACTCCAATTAATTACTGCATGGTATTACCGTGTCTTCCTATAGCTATGTAATAATACCAACTGCCTATAATCGGAAGGATTTAGTAGACATTTATTGATGGAAATCAGATGATTTCATCCACAATGTCTGAATTGCTTTGATATGTTTGAGCCTGCAGCAAAATAATGTAATAAAAAACAACATACAGATGAGAACCTCAATTTTTCTCTACATATGAATCTGTCACTGATTTGAGAAGAATCAAATCTAAGTCCAACCAGGTGAAGATGTTCCATACATTATCCTTCCCGATTCGATATAAAAATATTTCCCTTTCTAGTATGTTCATATACTGTTCCTGACTTTGTGGTACCCTGGGCACAGAGAGAGCACAGAGATACAGAGTATTGTCTCAGCAAATGTTAAACAAAGCAGAGATGAATTACGGAATATTTTCCTAAAGTTTACTTGAGAGACCATCTGAAGTCATAAGCCCTCAAATAGACTAATGAGTAGAGTGGAAAGGTAGATCTCATGAGTAAGATGAATGAGAAATAGGCTATCCGATAGGCTGGAAATGTCTTTCCCTCTTCTTTCTCTCCTCCCCCCTGCCCCCACCAAGAAAAGTCCTCCAGTAGTCCATCATGGAGCTGAAAATTCTATCAGTCATATCTTTGGTTTTAAAAACTTTCCTATCACTATGAAACTGCACATACTCCTAGGAGGGTAGCCTAAAGCCTTATCCCCTAACACCTTGTCACAAGTTATTTTCCAGTTTGGCTTGAAGAGTAAGACTTTGCAACCAGGCAAGGAACGATGGTAGGGATATTGGGAACTTCAGAAGAGGAGAAAGGCTTGGAGCAGAGAAGGTTAAGGATGGCCCAAGTCCCTGAGGCACAAATAAATTGCTGAAATAAGAATTTAAAGACTCATGAAAATTGACTTTATCAACCACCAAGTTCTTTTGATTAAAGATTATTAAAAACAACCCACTTGCTTTACATACTTACACACATACTTAGGTTCTCATTGCTGTTATGAAACACAAGTTGACATGGGTGGAAGGGTGGGAGGGGGTGTTGGGCAGTTCTTCCCTCTTCACTTACTCTTTTCTTTTTTTATTTTTATTTATTTATTTTTGAAAGAGAGAGAATGCATGTGTCTGGGGCAGTGGCAGAGAAAGAAAGGGAGACAGAGAATCTCAAGTAGAGCCCAACTGAACCAGCCAGGTGCCCCTCCTCTTCATTTACTCTTAATAGTAATATCTTAACACAAGGGAAAGCTCAGATACCATTTGCGAATTTTCAAAATAGGAGTGAATTAGGATGTGAATTTGGTTGCAAGGTAGGCTAAGGACTTGTCACTACAGACCAGCATCACCTAGGAGCTTGTTAGAAATGTCAGATCTCAGGCCCCACTCCACATCTACAGAAGTTCATTTG
This sequence comes from Lynx rufus, assembly GCF_022079265.1. Taxonomy (NCBI): domain Eukaryota; kingdom Metazoa; phylum Chordata; class Mammalia; order Carnivora; family Felidae; genus Lynx; species Lynx rufus. The sequence continues at coordinate 16,186,880 of NW_025814845.1, forward strand.
CATTTTAACAAGGCTAATTCATTAAGTGTAAGAAACAATTGGCTAGGGAGACTTTCCTTGAAGGCCTGCTTGCATAGCAAGCTTATTATTATTATTATTATTATTATTATTAATTATTATTATGAGTATAGATTTAAAGCAGCTTAGAAACAGAATGACTGATAAATGTTATAGGGAAGAGATTAGTCCCCAACCAAGAAACTGCTTGGTGCTCCCTCTGGAGAACCTTCTCAGTGATCTCACTTTCAAAATTACATAAGAATTTTTATAAGTATGATACAATTGGTGTGAAGGGCAGGACTCCCACCCTTCAATCACTCAACAATCTCAACATACATGACTATTCCTCTTAGTAGTTCCGAAAAACAGCTGATGACAAGTGAAAGACACCTCTTCTAGACATTTAGATGACTGATTTTGTATAAATCAATTTTGAGTGCCACAAAATGTCAGAAAATACCAAATGAGGAGAAAAGAATCAATAGATAACCCTGGAATTAAATGAGAGATGAATAATCTTTACCAACTAAAATAAATTAAGCCATGAAAACCAAGTCAAAGTAACATCAAGGATTTGACTAAAAACCACACACACACACACACACACACACACACACACACACACACACAAATAGTATATAGATCCTCCTTGACTTACGATGGGGTTACATCCTGATAAACCTATAGTACGTCGAAAATATCATAAGTCAAAATTGCACTTAATAATACACCTTAATGTGCGCTCAGAACACTTACATTAGCCTACAGTTGGGCAAGATCAGAAAGCCTATTTTATAATATAGTGTTAGCTATCTTATGTAATTTATTGAAGACTGTACTCAAAGTGAAAAAAAACCAGAATGGTTGTCTGGGTACAGAATGGTCATGTGTCAGTGGTTTACCCTTGTGATCACGTGGCTGAGTGAGAGCTCCGGCTCACTCCCACTGCCCAGCACCACGAGGGTATCCTATGCATATCACCAGCCCATGAAAAGATCCAAATTCCAAGTTCAAAATACAGGTTCTCCTGAATGTGTATCACTTTTGCCCCATCAAAAAGTCAAAAAATCCTAAAGCAAACCATCATAAATTGTGTCTACAATTTAGAGGTAAGGCCACTTGCTACAAACATGGCTGTTCATTCTTTTTCCAGAAAAGCATTATGACAGGAACTACAAAATGAGAGCTGAATTCATACTTTCTAGCTTCTGTCAGAACAGCCATAATTTTTAAAGGTTCTACAACAAAGAAACCAATTTGCAGATGCAGACCATGTATTAACCTAGCAACCAGGAAACTAAGCATACATTTGTTCAGCACTTTCAGCATTTAGAGAGTAGAGGTAGGGGGACAAACTCTACAACGTATTTAGTTCACTTTATTTTATATTTTAAATGTGCCTATTAGAGCTATTAAATAAACCAGAAATTTATAGACAGACCAAATGTGGAAATTCAACTTCAGTGTTTTTCTGAGTACTAAACTGGCATCAGAGATAAATCCAGTCCTGTAACAGAAACCAAGACAGGTGTCTTTCTTGATAAGTAAACAGAGGCAAAGTAGTGTCTTCATATCATTTTGTTATACATGGATACTCAAAGCATGAATTAGACACCTACTGTGTGCTAAGAATGGTGCCGGTTACTGGTGATTAAGAGAAGGAGAGGATACGCACGTGTCTTCACCGTCCTCTGGGCAGAAAGCTAGGTAAGCAAATCATTTCAGCCACGAATAATATCTGAGCTATGGAGAGAGAAACGTGTTTGCACTAACTACCCCAGGGAGCCATACTATCCCACCCCCCTACCCCAACGTAGTTCGACTCTAGAAGTCCCATCCATATGGCAGCGTCCTTTTTAAGAAGAGCAGCATGGAGACCCTGCCCCAACCCTTGATGTAAAATCTAGGTTTAAGGGTTTGGGAGGTAGTGTTTTTCAATAAAATAGTTTCTGAAATAGTTCCACAGAAATGTAAACCACAGCACCAGGACTCGACGGTACTCTGACCTGTGGATTATTTTTCGTTTCAGATTCATTTCCAAAGCCAAATATCCACGCATGCCTGCAAGACACTGATGTCCACACAGACAAATGAACTCTCCTCTGATAGATTCCAGTTAACGGTTTGTAAAAACAGAGAAACTTGGGGACAAGGGTCCTTCTGACCTAACAGCCCATAGGCCCTGTTTCCTCAAAGGTCTCCTTCAGATGTAGACCCGCCCAAGATCAGCAGAGATGGTCTTTTGAATGGCATTTAACAAAGGCATGTTCCTTTGGAAAGCTGCCGTCCTTAAAGACAGAGGGACAGGAGCGCACACGACAAAGAGATTCAACAGTGGAGCCTCTTTGAGAAGAATTAGTGAGTGGGTGGAGGCTTCGATTGGGCAGAAAGAGGGCTCTCTGGGAGCTTCTAATTCCACCTCATTGGAAGAAACTGTGCGATGTTTCTAGCAGTTCCATCTCTCAGGAAGGGGTTGTGGGAACAGCAGAGGAAGCAGAGGCTGGGACACCTTTCCTCCAAAAGGCAGCCCACATAGAGCCTAGATCTAACACTTGTAGATGCAACTTCGCATCTCAAGCCGAGTCTGCCGCCCTACCTAAAACAGCACCGGGAATAGAGACCGTGAACAAATTTGGAAACCAAATTAAGCCAAGACCATCCTGCAGATGGTGAAGACATAGTAAATATACCAAACCAGGGGCCTGGATCATGTCATTGCTCTAGAAGAATCCCTGGAATCACCCTTTGTTACAATGGCAGACGTACAGGCTAAAGGCATGCCATGCGCTTTAGTCTTTGATACAGTTCTGTAAGGCATTATCATCTCCTCTACAGAGATGAAGGGAAGGAAGCATGGAAAACCAAGTTCGAAAACTTTCCAAAGTTCTCATGGCCTTTAAGGGGTAGAACCTGGACTAAGTGGTGATCCCAGAGCCCATTCTGATAGCCATCCCCATACCCACTGTTCCTTCCTAATCAGCCTTTACAACAACGAAAGGCTGTGATGGCACCAGCCATCAGACTAAAGCCTCACCGGGGGAGTTTTCCAAGCCATCTCCCAGATCTACCCACAACAAATGGAAACGATGGGTCCTGAAGTATGTGGGAAATGCAAAGGCATGAAAGAATATACAAGACAGAGAGCAGAGCCCTCTAGCAGAGATCCTTGAGCTTACACTACTTCAAGAAGCCCTAGTCCCTCCTTCTGGTTCAATGGGTACTCACACAGTTGTTTGCTTTTGACGAGAGTTTAGTGCTTTCTTTAAAGGAGGAGGAGGGTAGGAGGAGGAGGGTAGGAGGAGGAGGGTAGGAGGAGGGAAGGAGGAGGAAGAAGAAGCCTCGTAAGTATATAATGAACCGGAATTATAGCTGCTGCTCTGATGCTGTGTGTTATTTTTGGCTGAGTGTCCTACTCTTCTGGAATCCGATGGTAGGGTGCTGAAGCTTGCTCCAGTAACACAGGCTGACTGCTGTCCCCAAAGGACCCTGAAGAAGACAAGAGGAACTATCTCCTAGTCTTCAGCAGACAGGGGAGGTTTAACATAAAGAAACTCCCACTTAACATTTTCTTCAAAAAGAATCCATTCATTATCTTTATTTCCGACACAGTATTTATGAATTTTCTTTCAACAGGGCCCATCAGGGCAAACGTCACAACTCCGTGGTAAAATATCATGTGCGATTTCTTTTCCTCCTAGGAAGATTAAGGCCAATGAATAAAAGAAAGGGGGATGTGGCCCCTATATTTAGCTCTCCTTACAACATCCTGTCTCACGGGTATTAAAAATAGACCCAAATCACTTGAAGACATTCTGAAAAATCAAAGGCAGAATAGCTTTCCAAGAGAAAGTTTTAAATGTTTGCTTTCTTTCTAGTTGAGATTTTTCAGGAACAAAAGCAATTGAGTGGACTCCCCTTCTTAGGAAGCCAGGCCAGGTGGCTCCTGGGGTTTTAAAACATGCTCTGTCTCCTCTCATCATCACCTCAGCCTCCATTCTTTGTGGTCTGGATTTTAGGAGAAATCTGGGCTGGCCCTTGGCAAAAAGTGTGAGATAGTCTGTGGAGAGAAATTCTCCTCTGTTAACAACCTTTCCTCCACCCGGCATTCTGACACTCCCAAGGTCCCTGTCAGAGCGAAGTCAGCTTAGATTCAATTCACTGAACAAATACGTGTTATTTGTGATGTGCCAGGCACGGTGCCAGGCAGGGCAAAGGATGCAAAGGGGAGCAAAGGATGGAACGTCCTTGTTAGAGAAGGTGCCAGGTAATTCCACAATTAAGTAAAGCTTCCAGAGGACCACAGGCAACACCATTCAAAGAGAGAGGTGACATCTTGTTGGAAGGTATCAGAATGGACATCATGCTGGACGTGGCATTTGAAACAGACAATGAAGACAAGGATGGGGACGGAGAACTCAAAATACCCAAGCCCAGGTGTGAAAGAAGGTCAGGAATCAGCTTAGTGTAATGCCTCTTCTCAAAAACGTATGGTTGGTAAACCCAGAGGAAAAAGCCTTTTAGAACCAAAGAAAGGGATTTCCAGTTGGAGAAATCACACAGATTTAAGAATGCAGCCTCTTTCAAATCTTGCAGTTCCCCAGCTGTAGAACTTAGGCAATTTCCTTCCCTTCCCTGAGCCTCACTTTCATCATCTGTAAAATGGGGGCCATGCTCCATACAGCTGATGTGCTGATTATATCATATCATGACTACATATTTGGGTCAGTGCGTGGCATACAGTTCATGGAAAACACTCAGTGAATGGATAGAACTCACTCAAATGGTAGCTACTTTATGAGATCATGTTTCTAATATCACTCCAATCACAAGCAGCCTCCACGCTGCTGGCAGAAAGTCTTGATTGACATTGGGGTACAGCAAGGGTAAAATGGTGTGGCCTTGGTTTTCGTAAATGTCTAATTTTCAGACTACTTTTTTGGCTGATGCCCCTCGACAAAGGGAGAAGGCCCCACAGCCACTTCCAGTTTCCAATTACCAAAGCAAATATAGAACCTTGAAAAATAATATCTCTTAACGGGACTTTATTTCAATCTATGCTAGTGTAGCTCATGACACTTTGGCGTCACTCATATAGAGGTTAATGAAAAGTTGACGAGCATTTTCTAACGTAAGGTAAGAGAAAAATGGGGCCTTAGAGGTTCACAGTGAGGGAACAGAAATAGCCAGGGTGAATATCAATGTTTGTGGAATAATGTGGTGTTTCTTAAACTTTTGTGAGCACACAAACCCACTGGGGATCTTATTCAAATGAAGGCTGACTGGTTCGTCTGGAGCGGGCCTGAAACTCATGAATTCCCAAGTGACATCTAGGTCATTGGCCCATGGACCACACTCTGAATAGGAAGAGAACGGCATTTCGTTAGAGCTTAAGAAAGAGCTGAGTGGGGGAACCATGAGAGCCTCAGATGGAAGAAGGGCAACCCAAAGAAGATGGCAAGGGTACTGGATGGTTTGAGGGGCAGCCAGGCCAGAGACATAAGTACAGATGCTCAGTGTCCAAAGAGAAAGTTTTTTTTTTAATAAGAAGAAGCCCCAGATCACAAAGTTCCAGTGGGTTATTCACGTAGGCTGTGAGTCACTCACAGCCTTTTAGAATTGTCGATGGCAAACATTCTGGAGAGTGCTGCGATCAGGAATGTGCTCACAGCCATTAACTATGAAGCACTAACTCATTTCAGCAGCCTGACACAAATTATGCTCCGCACTTGAAAAATAGCTATTGATCAGTCCCTTCTTTCTTATGCCTTCCAATACTTCAGATCAGCACTTCCATTCACTTCCCCCCTACAGATGCCTTCACACACCTAGTTAGATCCTTTCCAAACCAAAAAACATCCCCCAAGACTTCACTCTACTTTCTTTGAGATTTTGCCTTTCAAAAACAAGCCAAGAAAGAGGCTCTCTTTTCATTTGTCCACATATCTGCTTCCTACGAACTTCCCAATGTCTTTCATTTTCTCTAGTCATTATAGATACAAAGGCAACAAATCAACTGATCTATCATTTCCCGTGTTAGAAGATAAGAGACTAAGAGGGCATGGAAAGGACAGAATATAGAATTAGCCTTTAAAGAATTAAATCAGCTTCAGGGGCAGATTGAATGGTAATACCCTGAGCACCTTCAAGTAGCAGCTTGAGTATCAATGAGGCAAAAGCAAGCTCCTGGTCTCTCAAGCTAGAGTAATGTGCCTCTTCCCTGGTCCCTTTCTTAATATTAAAAACAACAACAACAACAACAAACGATGGTGCATGTAGATCTTCTGTGGCAGACTGACTGAAAGCTGGATGTCCCAGTTCTCTGTTCCTCCCTGTATCCACACCCTGTGCCACCATGTCACTCTGTAGCTCCCCCCACTGAGAAGAAGGTGGAATCTCTCTCTCCAGTCCATGATTCTTGGCTGCCTTGTGACACTTGAGCCAGTAGAATATGGTAGAAGTGGCTGTCTGTGTGTGTGTGTGTGTGTGTGTGTGTGTGTGTGCACGCACACGCGCGCACGAGCATTATGAGCCTACTGGCTTTATACTCTCCTCCCCACTCTCTTTCTCCTCTGCCTTCACCGAGAGAACAAGCCCGGGCCCGCCTGAGACTACTCAGAGCAGAGCCAAGGTTATCCCCCAACCTGCCAGCCTCTCGCTGACCCACTAGCTGGCCCAGATACAAGAGTGAGCCCGGCTCAGATCATCCAAGCTTTGCTTATACCAGCACAATTTCAGAGATGACCCTTAGATTCACGACAAGTAAAAAACAGTGGTTACTTCAGGCTGCTAAGTTTTGGAATGCTTTGTGATGCAGCATTATTTGGCTAAATAAATACATACATAAATAACTGATGCAGCTTCCTTTGGAGAAGCTGTGATAAAAAGTCCAGGTATACAAATAATTCCAACAGGACACCGGCTTTCCTCTGACAAAATTATTAATGAACGCAGATACACTGTAATAACATAATTGCATCATTTATAAAACAAAAAACACATTAGGGAATTAGATAATAAAAACACATTTCTATATTAGTTTGCATTTTTCAAAGGGTTTAATCTATTCGGTAATTGACTATATTAACTTGAGCAAATTTTTTAAGTTTGCTAGACTTCAAATTCTGTTAGTCATTCCTTCTTTTGAGCGTTCATTTATGGAGGATTATGATGAACAGAGTTGCGAGCTGGATATGGTGGGGGCTTCAAATATGAATAACACAATGGTCCCTGATCTCAAATAACTTCCATCTCCTAGAGTTGACAAGGGCACATACTCACTTTTCACGCATGGCAGAGAACATGTCATGCCCTTACTACTGTCTCTACCATTTTAAATCTTACTCGGCTTACCAGACCCAGATGAAGGGTCCTTAATTTTATATCTTCCCTAATCTCACCCTTATTTTTCTTGCCGAAACATAGGTAAACTTCCTCAACGTTAAAAACACCGTATGGGAGGTCTAGAGCAGGCTGAGGCAATAATCCAGGAAGGTCATAAAATTCAAGACTAAAAAAAGAAGCTTTAGATCAGATGGATCATGAAAGGTCTTGAATATTGATTGCTGAGTGTGTACTTGATTCCACAGAAAACAGAGAGCCATGGAAGGCTTCTGAGAAAGGGAGTGACCTAATCAAAGCTGTCATTATTGAGAGGTCTCAGGCCCTTATGGTAGGACTGTGGAAGCCCCAGGGTGATGGAGTTTCAGAAATGATGAGATGGTCAATTGCATATGCTACATAGAGGTAAAACAGGATGAAAAATTGAGTTTGCCAACTAGGTAGCCTCTGGTGACCTTGTAAAGGAAAAGGTCAATGGAATACAAAGGAGAAAGAAATGGAGGAGGTAGGTGAGAAACCCAAACTACCAGTTCCCGCCCCAAGTTTTTCTAGGGAGGAGGTAAGGTTGACTATTGTTCATAAAGAGAATTTAAGGATGCAGATCATTTGAGGGAAGATTCGAGTCAGCCTCCCTCTGATAAATTGCTTTCATTGGTCTAAAAGACCCAGGAAACCCTGGTGTTTCTCAGAAATGTCTTACAGGCTGTTATTGGGAAAGAAGAGAACATTGAGGACTCAAGGGGCACAGGCTGAGTGGGCAAGGTTCAGACTTCCTGTTTTCATTTCAACATGCTTAATCCCATTTTTCTTCCTTATATACCAAGCGTCCATGCTAGATTTTACTTGGAAAATATAGCGTTCCTTGTATTGACTTAAAAAAAATAATAACAATTTGAAAACTATTAAGCCGGACGATTGCCATGATAAAATACTAGACTAATTATCTTCCAAAACTTCTAATGAGAAAAAAATCAGGAGGTGCTCACCTCCTGAGCATATTATAGGTTGGGCAACGTGCTATACACTTTCTTTAGGGTCTCTCATTTAATTCGCACCACAGCTCTCTGAAGGAGGAATTATCTTCATTCTGCAGGTGAGGGAACAGAGGCCCAGAGAGATCAAATACCTTGCCCAAGACCTCAGTGTTGATCCCAGAGCCTGGGTTCTTGACCACCAAGGCACAGCGGTACACTCAGTCTTGCCCACCCAGTAGAGCCTGTGGTTCCTCCATGAGTCTCGAGGTCTCTAAGTTTGAATTTGCATTTCTAGGAACACATTCAGATATGCTTTGGGCTAGAAGATGCCACTAAACTTAGGGAACAGAAGAAATATGTTGAGAGAAAGACATAGCAAGAGAAAGACTGAAAGAACTAGAAAGAATCTGTAAAAAGGATTCGTAAATTAGTGGAGCCTGGAAGAATTGGTGAAAACAGAAACCCTGACTCTGGAGCTATAAAAAATCACACACACACACACACACACACACACACACACACAATCATAAATGCCATGTCTAGAAAGGATGTCTATGTAACATAAAAGGCATTTTTTATGCTATGTTGGAATAGATTTTAATTTTGAAAATCTAAACTTCTTTGGAAGAATTAATTATTAAAACATAATAGCTACCCCACCCCCTTTAAAATTGCACCTCTCCCCACGTCTTTATCCCCTCTTGGCTTCGTTTCTCCATTGCATTTAACACCATTTTCTAAAACTAGAGATCGTGGGGCGCCTGGGTGGCTCAGTCGGTTAAGCGTCCGACTTCAGCTCAGGTCACGATCTCGCGGTCCGCGAGTTCGAGCCCCGCGTCGGGCTCTGGGCTGATGGCTCAGAGCCTGGAGCCTGCTTCCGATTCTGTGTCTCCCTCTCTCTCTGCCCCTCCCCCGTTCATGCTCTGTCTCTCTCTGTCTCAAAAATAAATAAACATTAAAAAAATTAAAAAAAAAAAACTAGAGATCGTGTTTATTCCTTTGCTTACTGCCTCTCTCCCTCCACCGGGACATACGTTCCTTGGGCGGGGGTGGAGAGTAGGTTTCTTGCTGTTTCTGTGGTTGCTTGCTCTGTCGCTCTAGCACCTACCATAATGTCTGGCTCCTAGGAGCCACTCAGGCACTCAATAAATATTTGTTGAACCAATGAATGTGTTACTGTGTCATGCTATTTATGGAATGAGCCCGTATATCCATCCATTCCCATCGCACCTTATGGTATCTGAAATATAAGTGTGCCCATCAATTCCAAGTCTATTTAGCATTTACATGGCACCGTGTATCGAAAACACACGGTTCAATTACTCCCCCCACAATCAACCTTGAAAATAGATGCTGAAAAGTGGGGTAGCCCACATCTCTTTTCCGTCCTAGACTTCCACAACAGATGTAGCCATGGGGTGGGTGGGAGAAGAGGGCAGGGATGGGGAGGTGAGGCACAGAGAGCCCCTGTTGTTGGAACTCCATTCCCTGGCCTACCCTTACCTCTTAGAAGTGGGGCACTGAGCTAGAGATCCTCCCCTCCAGCTGCTGCAGATGAGCTCGGCATACCCACGGAGAAGGAGGAGAAGGAAGAAGCCCCATGAGCCCAGAGAGGAGGTGAGGCGTGAGAGGAGGAGGGACTCCCCGCAATCATCTCCCAGCAGCAGTCTCCAATTTGCCTTCTGAGCGCTCCACCCTTTTTACAGGTGGCAACCAGACTGCATTCCCTTTCCCACCCCTTTGCCGCTTGCCTGACGAGCTGCCTCCCGCCACCGCAAGCCTGAGCCACCAGGCCTGAATGCCAGTGCCCTTGCCTCGCCATCTTTCTACCCTACCCCTCTGGACCACAGGACTTGGCCTCACGTGGGAAGGCCGATGGGCCACATTGCGTAGGGGCCAAGAGTGGTAAAAACAAAAATGAAGACAAACCCCGATTTTAACCTGAGAGCTGGTACGTCCCACTTCACTTACAAATACCTCAACCCTGTGCCTTTTAGGAAGAGGCTGCCTGAGCGTGAAATCAAGTGGACACAGTTACATTGCCTAAACCACACATACTAAGCAAACACCTGTCTACACACCTACTTTAGCGCTATAAGACTTAAAGTCTCAGCTCCAAACCTACCACCTCCTTCCCCAGCTCAGCAGCAGGAATGACCAAATCATCACGAAAATAAGCAGGGAAGAAGGTCCAGGTGTTGGTAGCCAGATGGGCATTCTCGGACAAGGCAAGAAACGCAGGTAGGAACAAGAAAATCATTTTCATCAACTCGGTACAATAATATTGGCTGTTTTCGGAAAATGCCTAACACTCAAGGTGCAAAAGAGCTTTTCTTCACGTAACAGTAAAGGGGAACTAAGACTTGAGAAGCACATCGAGCATCTCCAATGTGTCCCGCACTATGCAAGTTCTACATAGAAATCATGTGACTTAAACTTCTCAATTACCCTATGAGATATATGTAATATCATCTTCATTAAAAAGGGGAAGCTGAAAAAGGCTCCTAAATGTTTAATAATTTGCTTAAGGTCCCACAGTTAAAAAGTGGAAGAATCGGGTCTAAAAAGTAGGTCTCCTAACTTCTCAGCCCATCAGTCTGTCTGGTCATCACATACAAAAAAGTTACATGTTTTCTTTTTTTTTTTTTAATTTCCCACCGAATAGTCGATCTCTTCTTGTTTTAGGGGCTTAAGGGAGAAAGCATTTAAGGTCTTTAATCTTCCTTCAGTGTTACTCTTGACATCACACGTCTTGCATGGCCCCAGGGAGATTATCGCAAACATTATTTATTACAACACTACTTGATCTCTGGGTATTCATTGAACACTTATTGATTGTTAATAGGGATCCCTAGCTGACAGAAGGAGTAGAAAGGCCAACTTTGTTCTTGCATTGTTTTGTGCATTGACTTCATTATTTGAGGCGTCCATCTTATCCTTATGGACATTCTCCGGACATGTGATTCAAAGACATGTTCACTCCACTGGCATTTCTAATCTTCAGTAGGTCAGACATTATGTACGCATCATCTAGTCAATACACTCAAAAAGATATGGTTGACACACATAAATTCACACCACATGACGCTTCGTGCGAGAAACTTCCAGGCAGCCAACTTGCTATCAGACCATTAATAAAAATGTTGTGGAAACCGCTTCTAAAGGATGGCAATTAGCTACGATGATTAGACAAAACATGGTTTCACATTAAATTAAATTGATATTTAAATGTAATTGTTTTCAGCTCTGCGGTGTCAAGGTACTACATAAATCCATTATTACTACTATTTAAAGCAATAGTAACAACCACAATAACTCAGCCAAATTTTCCAAGATTGTAATTTGCTGTGCCCCAATGAAGTTAATTGCATACTTGGGAGGTGGGTTAACTCTTTCAAGCCGCTTGGGATCGCTGAATGACAGTTTTTTGAAAGAGTTAATTGCCTTCCAAAATGTCTCCCCGTGGAAAGAGTTCATATACATATACAGTATAGCTCTAAAGAAACATATTAATTTACACTTAGCTAGATTAACTCTGCCCAAATAGTTTTACTCCATTTAAAACTAACTGAAATGTCAACACATTATAAAGAGGGCTATTAGCAATTCAAATATGACGTTATTCATGACTTTAGACAAACCAAACAAAACAATAAAACCTTTAGAAGAGAGGGGTAAGCTTTCTCCTAGGACTTTGAAAAATGAGAAAAGTCGAATGATTTCTAAGTCGGTAGAGTATATCTGTGCTGTGTTGCATAAATCTGAACTAAAACCTCTAAGTCAGGGATGACAAATCCCAAAGTTTCCAGTCTCCACCAGGAAAAACAAATGATTCAGTAGATCCCATGTGAGGCAACAGGGAATGGTAGGTATTGCGGCAAACTGAAGAGGCCACACCCTGTTCAAAGCAGTTGAAGCTTCCAAGTTCTGAGCAAGTGTTGCTGTGTGGGACATGGCCCCAGGATGTCTGCATATTTCCATTTTTTTTATAGATTTGGATGAATCTGAGAGTTTGCCTTTTTTTAATTTATTTGCTTGGAGAGAGAGAGAGAGAGAGAAAGAGGTAGCGAGAGAGGGAGAGAGAATCCCAAGCAGCCTCCACTCTCAGCACAGAGCCTGACGTGGGGCTCAGTCCCATGACTGTGAGATCATGACCTGAGCTGAAGTCAAGAGTCAGACGCTTAACCTACTGAACCATCCAGTCACCCTGACATCTTTCTATTTTCAAAAAATTTTTGATGTTTATTTATTTTTGAGGGGGGGGCACAGGGAAGGAGCAGAGAGAGAGAGAGAGAGAAAGACAGAATCCGAAGCAGGCTCCAGGCTCTGAGCTGTCAGCACAGAGTCTGACGCGGGGCTCGAACCCATGAACCGCAAGATCACGACCAGAGCTAAAGTTGGACGCTTAACTGACTGAGTCACCCAGGCACTCCTACATCTTCCCATTTTTTAAAGAGAGGCTCCAAATCTGAATTTTTATTTTTTAAAATGTCATGATTCTAAAACACCCCAGGTACACCCAACAAAATACGACTGCAGGCTGTATTTGACCTACAAGCTTCAAGTTTGCCCGTCTGCCCTAAATGGTTTCTGACTTCAAGTCTAAGATGGCAAGAAGGCCGTTAGTAGATGTACACCTAGGAGCTATTTATGTCATTATGTCTTGGAAATGTAGCCAGGTATAGGGCTGTCTGCTTCCAAAAGGGGAAAAAAAAGAGAGAGAGAGAGAGACCACATCAATGCCATGATCATTCATCACTGTTAATGCGGCTGATGATTTCTATTTCTTCTCCTGGTTTTTGCTGTAGTGATCTTGCCCTCGATGCATTACTTGGAGTCATTGGTGACATAATTCCAATAGCAATCTCATCAAAACCAGCCACCCAATTCACCCACAGATTCAAATGCACTCATTATCAAGTGAGGCAAAAGGACATCAAGACCCATCTCTTGCCCTATCAACCCTCCCTTCCTAACCAGGGACCACTCCATCCCTACATGTGTCACTGGCAGCCACAGGAAGCTGAGGCAAGAGAAACTGTCAAAAATAACTCCTGAGAGGATCATGGAAATGCTCTCCAATGACAAAGCTGCAGAAAGGGCTATTGTGTTTAATAAGGGCTATTATGTACAAACTGTTCACATCTCATCTTATTCCAGAAAGATTCTGTGGTTCTCCCATCTGTGAACTCCCAGTTCAACTCAGACTGTCTAGCATGAACCACAATTACTTGGGCATGTAATTTCCAAAATGCATCTAATTTCCAAAATATATCAAGGTTGCTTTCAGAGCAGAATCTCCGTCTGGTTTATCTCTGTATCCCACAAAGCAATTAATATATCCCTAGTAAATGGCAACTTTTCCTCAAGTATTGGGTAGGTGGGTAGTAGGCAGGTGGCTGGATGAGTGTCGGGTGGGCGGGTGGATGGATGGATGGATGGATGGATGGGTGGGTGGGTGGATGAGTGGAAGGCAAGAGAAAGGATAGATGAGAAAACTCCTCTCTGGCTAAGCCCAGGAAGCATGATCACAAGTATGGACTAGAAGAAACATCGGCTGTGCAAAAGACCCGTGCTTGTTTTGTGGCAGGCAACATATATTGGCTATTCATTACCCAACAGCCATAACCCCACCTTCTCCTTGCAGAGAAAACCCTTGATCTTAGAGAACAGGGATCCCCCCTCCATGCCCTAGTGCAATTCTAATAATCTTACTGCTCTTTAGTAATTTGTTGGGGGAAGAGTGGATCAAATGGACTAGCCCTGGCCAATGAAACTTAAGGAGAAGCCTGCAGAGTTTCAGGGAGGAGCTTCTTTTCTATAGAAAACAAACATGCAAGAGTACAAGACTTTCCCCCTGTCCTTCCCTTTCTGCTTGCAACACTTAGTGTAAAGATGCGAGACTTGGAGCTGCGGCAGCTATCTTGAAACCATGTGGCGATAAGCATGAAGAGAAAAGGCTGAGAGTGATAGAGAAGAGGATGGAAAGAACCTGGATTCTTAATGAGAGAGCTGAGCGAACAAATAAACCCTGGGATCACCTATCTGTCCCGCTAGGTAAATAATTAATGTACTTATATCGTAAACAACGGTTAGTTTCTTGAATCTTTCAGCAGAAATCGTTCCTTACTGATATGGCCTTCCACCCAAGGACAGATGTCAATAACCACCCACAGGCAGGATGATGCCGGAGCCTGGAAATTAGTGGCCAGGTCTGAACGATTTCCACTACCCAACCCTGCAGCAAAGTGAAGTCCTGGGGGAGAAAGCAGAAATTTAACGGTAATACTCCAGCATCTCTTTGCCCCGTCTCATCAGGCAACCACACACTCCAAATGAGTGCCATTGCTAAGACTGACAATTAAGAAACTCGTTCTTTTGTCCCCATCTGCCTCAAATCACAGGCCTCCGGCAGGCCTCCCGGACAGGATTTGTGCAGGGTTGAATACATGGCTCACATTAGAACAAATAGAACTTCCTAAATTGGGCAATTTGTGACTCTGCACCTCAGGTTTCACTCATCCCTGATTTGAAGTGCACTAAAAGCACATTATTACTGTTTAAGATGCAAACTACTGCCCTGAAAAATAGTGCTTTTTACCTGAGGTGAAACAAGTTATAAATTAATGATTGGTCGAGGGTAAGGTGTGTGGGTAAACAGAAATCCCTGAGAACCATGTGGAAGCCATTCTGCTAATATGATGAGGCTATACTTGCAAGTGGATTAATTACTCTTTTCTTCTAACTTAATTTATTTCAGACTTTAAGAAACCAAAATGTCCAGTAGCCACTATGCTTGTGACAAAGAAACACAATAAAAGCAATTTCTCCAGTACAAAAAATAAAGCGTTCCCGGTAATGCATTTTTGAATCCAGCATACCTTCCCCTAATGAGGTTTCAGCATGCTATAAATAACACTAATGAGACTTTGTCTTGCCCATGTAATATATTTCCTTGATATAGCCTTAGATTCTCCGCGTTGCATGGAAAACTAACAGCCTCAGAAAGAAATGTCGTCCAATAGCGCATTAAACCAAAAGCACAATTAAATATAAATGAATTCAGTAATTTAATTGCACAATTGTCGCTGTAAAAAATTCAGAAGAAAAGTAATGATGTCATTTTTTTAAATCGGTAAATAATAAAAGTGCTTGTGTGGATGGTGCAATATTTAAATAAACATTTTTCCGGTAAGGGTAGGTAGCAAAAGCGGTCATACATGCTTAGGAAAATCCTGTGGCTTGCAAAAAAAATTGAGTGTTTTGGCATACATCATTCTGCACACGTGATATGCAAAGACAAACACCTCCGTTTCAATCTCCATTGAAAGTGTTTTCCACAGGTGGAGGGTTTTCTGATTCTGAACATTACCGACCAGGATTCACATGATTCCAATTAAAATGGGATGCAAAATGGCAGTGGGCATAAGAGATTCTCTAACCAGCTCCCGGTGAGATGAGAACCCTGTGTGCCTACCAGAAACGCGATCGTTTTCATACACCAAGCAGGTGGCGTTTTAATGCTGACCAAGCGTTAGAAAATCATTAATGGCTATTCTTGACTTCCCTTTCATCCAAACACTGACCCAACACATCCTCCCTTTGATTGTCCTCCCTGATAAGATCAGAGGCCTGAAACTTTGTCTGAAGGAAGATCTGAAGAAAGGATTTGGGTTTCACTTTGCATTGATTTGTATTCAATTCTAATCAAGAACACATCCAAGAAATTTACTTACTCGGTTCCAACATTATGATAAGGAGAACCCGGGAAAGAGGCTTTTTAATTCTAAATTAGCTATTACCTTGCATCCCAGTTTTTGGAACAGGCACAAGCAGATGAGAGAAAAGTCCTTACGCGGCCACCTAATCAGTCTAAATATCCTGAGCCGGGGTGCCTGGGTGGCTCAGTCGGTTGGGTGTCTGACTTCGGCTCAGGTCATGATCTCATGGCTCGTGGGTTCGAGCCCCGCGTCGGGCACTGTGCTGACAGCTCGGAGCCCGGAGCCTGCTTCAGATTCTGTGTCTCCCTCTCTCTCTGCCCCTCCCCCACTCACGCTCTGTGTCTCTCAAAAGTAAATAAACATTAAAAAAATTTGTTTAAGAAAAATAAATATCCTGAGCAGATCTGCCCCCTTGTTTTCATTGTATTTGTGCTTGATATTTACAGTAACGTGTATATATGATTTTCATGTACTTTATCTTGAATAACGCTCCAACTAGACCACTCAGTCATTTTCCCATTCATTCTTTCAACAAAATTTATCGAGCACCCTCTCTGCCCCGGGCATGACCCCAGACACCGGACTTAGGTACTTAACAAGACCATCCCTGCTTTCAGGAGCCGACGCTCTAGTGCATTTGGGGTCACAGGTGATCACACAAGCAAATTAAAAGATCATTTCTCAAAGCAATAAGCATGCTAAAAATGTAACAAGCATAATCAAAATATGAAATAAAACAATGCAATAGAAGCTCGAGCGTAGAGGGCCGATACTGCAGTAACGCGGTCGAGAAAGACTTTTCTGGAAGCTGGTTTGTGAACACGATGGGAGACAAGCAGCCAACGCACACATCTGGGAAGGGCACTCCTGGTGGAAGGAACAGCACGTGCAAAGGGTAGGAGGGGAGAACAAGCTTGGCCGATCCAAAGAACAATGAGGGAACAAGCAAGGCTCATAGAAAGGTCCTGATTTTACAGTGATGAAACTGAAGCCCAGGCAAGACTGTGTGAAAATTCACTGGAGTCTCAAACTCAGACCCGCAGGCTCCTAAGCCCGCTTCTCCCCCGCACCACAGTCCTGCTCTACTTAGGATAAAAGACTCTGTCTCATCCTTTGTACAGAGTTCCGAGCGGCCCTCGAGGAGCTCGCCCTCAGGACTACGCGGCCTTCCCCACGGGTTCTGGGGCCTCACGAAGTTCAGCAAACCAAGTTGAGGCCGATGCAGTGAAGTTGGTAAAGGAACCTGGGGAAGAATGTTTTAGATTCACCTGAAAGGGTTACATCTGTCTTGAGCAGGGGGGATTTTCCCAGAAGGCTTTCAGAACCATCAAGTAATAATATCCCCATCAACAGAGCGCTTCGCACTTTTCCAAGAAGACCACATGGTCCGAATTCAAGTTCAGCTGGTGCCTTTAGCAGCTGCGTGGCCTTGGGCTCATTCTGTGCTGCGGTTTCCTCTTTGGTAAAACAGAACTAATAGACTAACGCTGTCCGGTGGCTGAGGGCATTGAACGAGGGAATCCACACGAGGTGCCAGCTAGGACAGGGCCAAGTGCATACTCACGTCCTTGGAAGGTGTTGTTTATCGACGTTATTTCTCCAGCAGCAGGTCCCCCAACACAAAAAATCAGACCAAAGCATGTGCACGCACACACACACACACACACACACACACCCTTTTGGAGGACAGCTAGTGCGTGTCTAACATTTGCTGCTTTCTCATCTCGCTTGCCTATAAGTGCCTAGTGGGCAGAGAATGTGTCTTTTTAATTAACTTTCAACAGCGCCTGGCACACTTCAAAAGGAGTCCAATGGCTCCCCGGGAAAGAACGCCGCCCCCTCTATAAATATCTGCCACTTGGTATGAGGATAAAATGAGATGACAGATACGAGGGCACCGTGGCACTGAAGTCCTTTGCAGGAACAAGACACAATTGCTATTAATAATAAATAGCAATAATCAGGAAGATCAATACGCGTCACGTGAACTATCCTCACATCCACCGCAGTTCTGGACCAGTCACCGGCAAGTTCTAAGCAATTCGTACGGTGTCTCACCAGAGTCCCCGCTTTGTTACCCACGTGGAGCCTCATTTCCAATTCCCACTTCTCCAAAGCACGATCTCTTCCACGAGACGGGCACAACAGCTGTGTTAGGCCAACCCATCACTCACGTTGGCGCCCCTCGCCATAACTCAAAAAGCCGGTGATCACTTGGAAACCCCCTCTGATGGGAGGAGGCAGCGCGGCAGACTGAATTTACAACAAAGCCCTGCCTGCAGAAATCTTCCTGTCACCTGCAGGCCACATAAACCATTAGCATCCCAGCCATCGCGCACGGTCAATGAGCTACGCAGGCATTTCAAAACCGAGCACTTGGCCGCTATTTATGGGCCAAGTCAGGGACTCCAGCAGCCCTCTGATTTTCTTGTCGGCCTGCCAGGAGAGAAGCTACAAAGAACAGCTGCATTACCCACCCTCCTACAGTTGGAACATTGGAGGAAAATGAAGAGAAAGATTCCCAAACGTTAAAAGGTGCTGCTCTTCTCCTTGCTGTGTTTCTCGGGCCCTGCAAACCCTTTTAGCTTCACTGCCGGCCACTGCCCTCTGCAAAAGAGGAAATCGGCACCAGAATATCATGTTTGTCTAATTGCCCTACACAGAGCTTTCACCAAAGGCGAGCCACAGTGGAATAATATTATTTTTAGAACACTACCCGGTTTTAACATTTTAGCAGTCATGTGATCTCTAGAACCACAATGGTCCTAAATGAACAATTTTACCCCATTCTCAGAAACAGATAAATATAGAGACATATATATTTTTTTTAAATAAGCCCTTTACCCTTATGCAAGCTGATAAAAATATACCCAAAAGCCCATACTCCTATCTATTTATAAGCATAACATACACACATAAGATATTTAAAGTGCTGATTGGTCCTCCGTAATAGATTTTTTTCACTTGCATAGAAAATTAAGTAAAGGTCAACACAATGAAAGGTTTTCTAAGTCACTCCTGTTTATTAGGAAGTTCAGGATAATAGGCTCCAACCTGAAAAAAAAAATGTCAATGCAATCTAAAAATAACAAAAGGTGCATAACAAATTTGTCCTCATTTTGTTCTTAATAGAAGGTGTTTCCAGTGCATCGGCGAGAATGACCTATCAAACGCCTCACCTTGTACAGTCAATTTATTCCTTTATCAGGCAGTCATTGGGGAGGGATTTTGTTTTGCATTGTCTCAACATAAAATGGAATGCCAAGCCTGCTTTCCCTGACGGCATGAGGGAGGCTCTTTTGTCAGGAAACCTTTTTAAAAGACGCTTGATCAAAACCAAGAAGATGAGACCCAGACCTGTTCCTCCTCCCACCTCCAGACGCTGCCCCCACCACCAGATAACAAAGCCTGTCGATCTGAGAGCCGAGAGTCAGGTCTGAGGCAGGACCCCTCCATCAGAAAGAAGCTCTCAGAACATTGTCCCCAAATCAACGGTCTCCCTAGACCCGAAAGTCCTGGTTTCCAAGACAGGAATGTGCCAAATGTTCAGTCGTAGAAAGTGACGGGGGGGAGAGATACAGGGGCTTCTCCGGGGAGCTGCCCAGGAAGGTCATCATCCGTTTGCACCTCATTATTTGACCAGGCCTGACGAAAGCCGTAGGCCTGGCCAACGTTACAGTGATATAGTATACACATATGGCCAAAAGAAAAAAAAAAAAAAATTACAAATAGCAACTTGTTGGAGGATTGGAATTTGGATAATACGGTGCATATTTTAACGGGGAGAGGGAGAAGAAATGGAGGCTTTCATCCATTTTTATTCATCTGGGATGAGCTGGAGAGACGTGAATGTCAACATGTGCGATCCCGGGCCCTGAAACCTCCCCCAAACCCTGTCTGCTCATCCCTGTCTCTGAAACACATCCCAAATCATCGTCTTATCCTTGTAAAAGGGGCTCGGATGCGCCTCCTCGTTGGAAACATATTTCTGGAGTCTTGAACACAAGTCCTCTTCTCAGGTTACAGAAACACCCGGGACGAACACCGCGGTAGGGGGCCCGAAAGCGATGTCGGTACCAGGGGAAGGCAGCTGAGGGTGGGAGAGGAATAAAAACCTCACCAGTATGGAATGCCTGCTATGTACCAGGAACATTACATATATCGTCTCCTTGAATCTTTGCAAAAAAAAAAGTCTTTTAAAGTAGACATTTAACACCACCATCTGGTCCCACCCCAGCCAGGCTCGCCAGCAGGAATGTGGGGAGGGTTGGTTCAGAGACAGCAGAGTTACTCCACGGACGCTGGCAGAGGCCATAGCAGGATGCTCATAACCGAGATTGAATGAGCGCTTACTATGTGCTGATTCCCGCCTATTACGTGCACTCTCTCATTTAATCCCCATGAAGACTATTGAGATCACCACGGTTCTTATTTTATTTATTTTTAAAGGCTTATTTCTTGATTTTGCGAGAAAGAGAGCACGAGCAGGGGAGGGGCAGAGAGCGAGGGACAGAGAGAGAATCCCAAGCAGGCTCCACGCTGCCAGCGCCGAGCCCGACGCGGGGCTTGCGCCCACGAACCGTGAGATCCTGACCTGAGCCGAAATCAAGCGTCGGACACCCGACCAACTGAGCCTCCCAGGCCCCCCGTCCTGTTTCTTATTTTAAGGATGAGAAAATCAAGACCAAGAACGAGTAACTTGCTCAAGATCTTACAGCCGGTCAACGGCAAAGCGAGGATTCAAACCGGGTACTCGGACTCCTCTGCTTTCCTCTTTCTCCCGTGCAGCAGCAAGAATGAAATAACTCAGCCTGCTGGTCGTCATTGCAGCAAGCTACCTAACCACCCTGGTCCCCGGTTTCCTCACCTGAAAGCCAGAACTAGTAATAACTGCCAGTCGGGTTTACTGCGATGTTTTGGGGTTACCCGCAGGGCGCCTCTAGTCCAGCTGCATCAGAAGCCCAGGCACCGAGGCGGCCAAAGTTCGTGGTTCTCAGCCCCTACCGAGAGCCAGCTCTGGCCACGAGAAAGCTAGCGAGGGAGAACACAGGAGTGTTAGCGAGGAGTTTCAGACGGGTTGGAACGGCAACTAACTCGGCCCTCAGGAACCCTGCGCCTCGTCAAGGATCCCGGGGGTCACGCTCACTACAGATGCCCTCCAGTCCTTCCCTGCTTCTCCTCCTTATTGCCATAGCTGTCTAAGCACAACTGCTAGCAACCGGAGAAAGATCGCTAAGGACCAAGACACCTGCCGGCACCACCTCAGACCCAGGAGCCGTCCCTGCCAGGCCAGGGCACCTGTGATCTGCTTCCCCGCTCTTCCTGGACAACCCACCAGCGACCAGGGGTGAGCAATGCAGAGAAAACCACAAGCCCCATCCACAGCTATATATTTTAAATAGCATCTCCTCTCTGCAGCCCTATGTGGGAGGGGAACATATGGTCCTACATTCATTATACTCCTGAGTTTAGGTTTGAAACATCATATTTTCATTACAAATAAGCTTTGATGACACTGCCTATTGCAATGATTTCAACGCATGGTTAATTTTATCTGCGGCAGTGGTGAGAGTGGCATACCAATTTACTGCCAGAGGAGAACAATCTGATTTTAGCATCTTAACCCTGAACTTGAGTTCCCTTTGTTCCTGAGAACCTCATTTTAGCAAGACTCAAGACTCGAAGTGACTGGGGAAGAGGACGTCACTGACGCTGACTCAAAGGGAGTGGAAAAGTTGAGGGGGTAGAAAACGAGCTGCAGAACCTTCATACTCGCGACGGGGGAGCAGGGGAAGAGAAAGGCAGCGAGTCTGGCTTCGCTGTGACCGTGTGCTTAGAACTTCAACGAGCATATCAAGACTTCTCAATTTGGCCAGCGCCCTGGCAAGAGCGGACCTATTTGTGAAGTTCCTTTTCTGCTGCATCTGACTTCAGGCCAAGCCAGGAAGCAGCAAGAAAGGCCTCACTCACAGAGACCTTCCTTCTCGGCCAGGAAGTTGAGAGCAAAACTAAAATGCAGAATAATGTTGCTGGTGGAGGGGGTGGCGAGGAAGGTATGCTAACTTCTTAGCTTCTCTGTAGGAGCCAGTACACATTATGAAGAGGCAACTATATAAATATATTAATTTGTTGTGTATTATTGTATATTTCATTGTTATCTATTATGTATAGCATATTGATATATTATAAATTTTTTCCAAAAAATGGCTTCATTCTTACTTGGCAAACTTTTCTGCAGCCATTTGCCTACACTTTCTTTCCATTCTTCCAGTCATTTAATGAGCACTTGCTCGTTGCCACAAGGTACTGGGAAAAGAAATAGGGAGCGAGAATATGGTCCCTGTGCCTGAAAAACTGAGTCCTCGTCTGGGACCCAAAGTGAAATGAACCCATTTCAGAGACGTGGTAAGTTGTTCAGATGTACCAAGAATTCTGAAGAGGTACCTGATTCCACCTAGGGGTGCAAAGAGGTGGCTTAACCTCTTCCAGGAGGTGGTTAAACAGAAACTGTATCCTAAGGATTAAAGAAGAGTTAACCAGAGTAACGCCACCAGAGAGAACAGTCCTTACAAAGGGTCAGAAGCTAAACACAGCTTAGTGATAGCATTTCAGCAACTACAGGCACAGAAAAACCCCCGGATCACATGTCATGCGATAATGTGAATTTGGACATCATTAAGAATTGGCTCCTCTCTCCGGCCCCAGTTCTCAAATGGGAGCAGCTTAAATTCTTGCTGTGTGTGTGCGCATGCGTGCCTATCGGTGTACCTGTGTGTGTGCACGTGCACATGGTGTCCTCATACACAAAGGGAGGTTAACGTGGGGTGCCACATACCAAGTATTCACTCCTCCCAATGGCTCCAGAGCGGGCCAACAAAACAGACGACAACTAGCTAGAGATTCCTGGGACGACTGCTGCCATCCTGAGGGTCCCAGCCAACCGGAATGGTTCCTATCAATAACTAAGCCAGAGTAGACGTTTGCCACCACGTGGTACCAAACTACAGATGGGACTGGGATGGATTTGGATCTTGCAGCAGGATCTCTGAAGCCCGGCTGCCTCACTGCATAAGTTCTCCTCAGTCATTTCATCCACTTCACAGCCAGTGCCCCCGCCGCCTCATCCTACGCAGTTGACTTTTCTGGAACCCACTCATTGCATTATAGAAGGTTTTACTATAGTTGGTTCAGTATGAATGGCATAGAGACTAGTGGGAACGGAGTGCAATGCAGAAGATAAGCATAGAAACAAAGCCTGATTGTTAAGACTTGCATATTCCGTGCTAAAGAGTTTGGACATCATCTTGAGGTCCAATGGGGGGACCGGCGATGACTAGAAGCCAGGGATTCAAAGTAAAAGCCGTGCCCAGATGCAATTTGCTTGGCCTATGCAAGGTTTTCAAAATCAAGGCGTTCTGCCTCAACTTGGATCTCTGACTTGCCTTAAGAAGTTGGGCTGACTTTCCCATGAGCTGGAATAGCTTTGCTCTTTGGGAATGGACAGTGCTCGTAGTCACCACACGCTCCCAAGCATCTAATTGGGTCCCTGCCTTAGGTAAGCCTGATGCCTGTAGGAATCTGGGTTTGCTTTAAAAAAAAAAAAAAGAGAGAGAGAGCTGTGGCAGCATCCGATTTACATGTTAAAACCCTCACTCAAGCACCAGTGTCCAGAATGGGTGACAGGAATGGGGAGAGATCAGAGGAAGGAGAACGTGATAGGGGATGACAATAACATCCAGGTTCCACACACAGAACCCAAGGAAGGGCGCCGGGAATAGCTGTGAACGCACCTTCAGGAGCCACTCTGTAGCCGGGTACGCTACTTTACAGGGCTAACCCGTAACCCCACCATCTAAATGCAAATGTCGGGGCATCATGGCAGCACCACGGGCTGACAATACTGATGCGAAGGACAATAAATACTGAGGCAAACTTCCCAGCCAGAAGCAAAGTAAATTAATAGTACAGCTTAGCTGGGATCACAAATGAATCACTCCAAAAGCAATTTTGTCCTGTTGTAAAAGGAGATAAACACCTACTTGCCAGTTATTTTAGGAATAACACAAATCAGCCCATCTGTCTTAATTCAGTGGTACTCATCATACATTTTTAAAGTTATCGCTTCCTCAAGAGTCATGCTATTGACGCCAAGAGACCCTTTACGTTGACAGTCGATGGCATGACCTCCATTGGGGTGCCACTTCAGAGCGGCTTTGAAGCCCTGAGCTGCGTGCCTGCCCCGGAAGTGACTTGTTCGCTAGAAAGCCAGAGAGGAGGGAGCCTTCGCCTGCGGGCCAGATACAGTCTTCAAATGACATTGGGGAGGGAGCTGAAGGTAGAAAGACCTTTTTGGGGATGGAGATGCAAATGTTAGTACAGAGAACGATTTACTGCAAACTAAATTCCTAATCAATATCTGACAGTAGAACAGACTGTCCACCGCAGTTGTGAGAATCATATTCTGCCCATGATGGGAGATACTAGAAAGGGGGACTTGCTCTGTTTAAATTGTATTCGTGTTCTGTATTCAGACATAAATAAGCTTGCTGATCGTATCACTGTCTCAGATTTATGGTAAACACAGGAGAGCAGAAGAATTTCAGAAAACCTCCCTGGGTCTTGCAATTTCTCAGAGTGAATGCTTTACACTCCCTCTTTGAATGAAAGACAACATGGGATAAGAGTCCAGAAAGCTCCTGAAATTCGCAAGAACTCAAGGCTTCCTAGAAAATATTGGATTAGACAGCCTGAAGTTAGGGCAGCACAGTGAAAAGATCTCAAAATATGTTTTATGACCAACCCAGGCTGCATGAAGAATAATGATCCCCTGCTACATAGAGTCCAACAATGGTATTTTACACATCTTAAATTAATCATGATGGGGATCACATAATTAACTCCCACTTAGCATTATCATTCTGGGCTCTCAAGAAACTTGCCAGGCCCTCCCTCCACTACAGTGCCAACAACATGACTATAAATTCATTTTTGTTGCAGACAGCAAGCACGCTGAGAGTCTCCCTCGCCAACCCCTTCTACGTGGTGGTCTCCAGGCAAATATCCTCTGCGTTACTGATTAAATGATGTGGAGCTAGGGATTCCTGGCCTCTGCTTCTCCAGAGAAGCCCCCACACCCGCCTCCCCTCCAAGGCATCTGTCATTAGTTTCAAGGCTACCTGGCCGGGCTACCTTCTCTTCTTGCAGAAGTGGTTCTGGTTCAATGAAAGACTCCACTGCTGCCCCCTCCTTTCTCCTTCCCTACTCCCTAATCCCCCTTCTTTATAATTATCTCCATAGGAAAGACCAGCAATTTCCAAATAGTGGCATCGAATCTGCAAAGTTGCTGAAAAGTTTTATAGAATATTAAAGGCTCATATAAGAAGAGAGAGAGAGAGAGTGTGTGTGTGCGTGTGTGTGTTCATACCCCAAATTTACTAAGGGTGCCATATTTCTTCAGTAGCACAACCAGCCCTTTGGTTCCTTGAGGTGAGGGGGGTTGTGGCTCATATATCTGCCTGACCCACCCACCTCTCCCGAGGGATCCTTGAATAAATCAGCGAATACCTCCCCTTGCCTCCATGAGATTGAAAGCAAACCAAGAGAAGGATGAGCTCAAAGGTGTCATTGTTTTAAAACCTTGGCTGGCTATGAAGTGAAGGCTGCTCTCGACCCTTCACAATGACTTGTGAGGTAGTCATCATTACCCCCACTTTACAGGTAAGGGAGAGAAAATGGAGGGTCAGAAGGGTTAAGTGCGGTGCCTAGGGGGAG
Source organism: Lynx rufus (assembly GCF_022079265.1). Lineage (NCBI taxonomy): Eukaryota > Metazoa > Chordata > Mammalia > Carnivora > Felidae > Lynx > Lynx rufus. Next base: position 16,212,684 of record NW_025814845.1, read on the forward strand.
TGCCTGCCCATTGTAGGTGACAGAACCAGACTCTGATCCAGATCTTGCTGGCCCCGCAACCCAGGGTAGATGCCAGCAGTGCATCGCCTGACAATGACTAATTTCTCCCACTTCCGTGAGTGTTGACATAGTAATTTAAATCATCGCCTGGGCCTGGCTTCTCACCGCACACAGACACAGTCATATGTTACATGGGTAAACTGACCCAAAAAGGTCTGCTAGGACCTTTGCAGTCTAAAGTTACACAAGAGACAAAATCATTTCTCTGGTTCCTTGGAGGAAACATACCTCAAATGGGCTACAAGACGGTGGGTGGCTTAACCGGGATGTGTGACCTCAAGAGGACTGAGCAGAAGCCCGGCAGCAGGATGAGACAGGTACTTGCCTTGTCATCCAAGGACAAGTGAGTCTCAGAGATAGTGAGGCGGGAACTAGGTGAGTTTTTCTGGACCTTTCCCCGGCCTGATGATAACGTCTCAGAAGCTGTCTAGCCATGATGGTAGGAATCCCCAAAAGGTTGCCCCCTATATATCAAATAATCAGCAGAGGTGTGGAAAAGGTAGGGGGTCAGACAACAGCATTGATGTTAATTATGGCTTCCCGAGGGCAGCATTCCAGTTACATTACCTGTAACTTTCAATTCTCGAGCTCTCTCTGCTCAAGTGAATGAGCCATCACAAAAGCTGGCTGACCAGCCAATTTCTCAGATACAATTACGTTTTTATGATGAGGTTCAGGAAAGCTCAGGGCATCAGGAGGACTTCTCGGCACAACACATCATACCCAGAGCCCTTCTCACCGGGTTCCATTTGTAAAAGGACAAGTCAGCCTGGGTGGCCATTTTCCATCCTTGAACCAAACCGTGGGTCAGTAGCTTCCATGCCTTCCTTTCGCACTGCAGGTGACCTCCCGAAGTCCTGGATCACAGCTGACTAAATGAACTGGATAATTAAAAGAGGGGATGAGCCATGCCTCGAGATTTTGCCTGCCTCATCAAGAACACCGTGCCCTTTTTATCAATCTACTAGGGTTTTTTGTTTTTATTTGTCCCCCCTTTGAAAAGAGATTAGCCTTGAGAAACTTCCTAACCATGGCACCATCCACCGTTAGCTGTCATTGCCAGAGTATTTGAAAAGTTTCAAATGCACCCTGTGCTTAGAAAATTCAGTCAATAAAAGCAGGTGGGGACGGAGGGCCTTTTTACATCATAAACCAAAGCACTAGTTTTCTTCCATATTTGATGATTTTCTATTACATCAAGATCTTTGTTTAGAAACATTTTTATCTAATGGGGAAAAGGATGGAGATGGGGATCACCCTTTGGTTATCAGAATTTCGGTACAATTCTCAAGAATCATATGAGATATGATATATGACATAAAATATATATTATGCATATATATACACACAGGTGTGCCTGTATGTGGATATATACATGATATTATATAATAAATACAGATGAAGATACTCAACTTAATAAAAACTTAAGTTCTATGATAATTTTCCATTTCTTCCTGGAGAAAATTTCCATAATCAAGGATGCTAAGTGGGATGCAAAAAATTGGTATGTGTGCAAATATGCCTAATATATCAGTACATCAATAAGGATGTCATTATGAAAGGAGGGAGGGAGGGAGGGAGGGAGGAAGGAAGGAAGGAAGGAAGGAAATATGTAAAAATCCAGCCATAAAGGAATAATAAGAAGCCATATAGACCAAATGAATTACCCAAAAAAGAACTAGGCAGACAAAGACTAGTTTCCAAGTTATTTTCCATGCCCTATAATAATAGGTCTGTTACTAATGTTTAGACCAAACACAAATTCTGCACACTGTTCTTGAACTTCCTCTCACCTAAGTTATTGTGTGTCCATATCTCATTAGAATGAGCTCCCTTAGCCTTCTCCATACATATCTGTAGAGAGAAGGGACAGATGATAGAAAGTCCAGATTGCTGTCCTCCAACAGAGCCTTTTCTGTAAGGCATGGTCAGATCCCCTGTCACCTGCCAGTCCGGTGTGGTGCTTGAGAATCTTGTCCAAATTCTACCTTTACAACTCAACAGCCCTGGGTCAGTTATTCAGCTTCACTGTGACTCCGTTTTCCCTTCTTTATGATGGAGATGATAACAAGAGGACAGATCTCATAAGGGGAGTTGTGAAAATTAAATGAATTGATACAGGTACGAAGTCCTTGAAACGGTGCTTCCTAAGTACTAAATGCTAAATAAATGCCACTCATTACTATTACTATTGCTATTATTATTATTCTCATTACTTGGTTGCATGAGTAAATCATGGATTCTGAGAAGTTACATGTCAGTAACAGAAAGATGCCGATCTCAGCTCCCCAAACCACAATCCAAGCTTGTCACAGTGTATTAATGTGTTTGCGTGTGCGTGCGTGTGTGTGCGTGTACCCAATAATAGGAAGGATATAAACAAAGCCAAAGCCAATATATGTGTGAGTATGGGGTTATAGGTGGTTTCTACCTTTATTTTCCATTTTTTCTTTAGTCTCACTGTTAGATGTATAGCAATTAGAAACACAAAAACGATGGTCTTCCCCGCCCTCTCTTAAAACACTTCTGTCTGCCTAGGTGAGAAGCTAGATGATTTCTCCATGCCCCAAATAGGACTCTACTCCTCACCCATAATTTGGGAAAAGAGTCTGAAGTCTGGGGTAAAATGAACTAGCATCTCCCCTAACAACCAATGACACCTCACCCAGCAAATGACAGAAAGTGACCAAACGCTCTTCACCTTCCAAGAAGGTGGGCAACCCAGAATACTTCACCAGGAAGAGGAGAATACTTCAATAAGGAGTCACAGGGCAGCAAATGACAGAAATGTATCACGTGAGTATGACAACAATTTTAAATATGACTCCATATTGTAAGGACCCGATGTTTTGCGCTAAGGTTAAAACGAACTTATTGGATGTTCTAATCATTTGAAGCATGGGGATATAAATGACAAGGCTGCATGTAAAGGAATGGTACCCGGGGTGACAAGTGGAAGACTGCAATTCCTTAAGAGCACACAGGTGATGACAGTAAGTTTACACAACCCCTTCGTTGGAGCCAAAGGCTTCCACAAACTGCTTGGTGGAGATCTACAGATGGTGCCCGAAGTTCCGTGGGATTAGGACTGAAGAGCCAAAGTCTCCATGCCATCACCCAGCAAATGGTTCAGCATTACAATGTCCAGAAGAATACATTTGGTGAAGTCCAAGATCTCTGTGGCTTTAAAGCTATCTTGGGGCAGCGGGGCATAATGGAAAGAATGCTACACTAATACTAATTAAAATAATAAATTAATTAACGGACAGCGTTTATGAAGAGCCTGCAGTGTGCAGGGGACCGGGTTACACACATAATCACCTAATGCTCAGGGTACTAGTACCTATGGCAATACCCACCTACTCACCAGTAAGGCAGCTGAAATTACTATCGCCATTTTAAAGATGGAGACACTGAGAGCTCAGAGAGACTGACTTGTTTGACGATAGGAAACTTAACAAGACGGCCAAACCCAATTCGGACCACCAAACGGCCCTCTAGAAACCCCCCGCCAATCTTCCTATCACACATCATTGCCTCCAACTTATTCCTTCATGCCTCCAGGCCTGCATTTCCTCATCTGTAAAATAGGTAACCTTTATTCCAAACCCACCTCCAGCTCTAACATTCGATGCTTCCATCAATGAAAATGAACTCATGCCACAACCTACTCATCAGCAGCCACTCGCTACCTAGGAGGTAGAGTCCGACCTCCCGGGAACAGGCCACTGGCCCTGCTCATCTCTCCAGACTCATCTCTTGAGCACCCACCCCGTTCCTACATCCAGGCGATGCCCGTGATCTGCACGTGGGTCCCTCGGCCCAGAACACGCTCGCGCAGCCAAATGCTCTCTCTGCCCAGCAAAACCTGCTAAGGTTTTCTCACCTGCTTCCCGTGCCTTTCAGATACACCTGGACACCTCCTTGTCTCCAGCCTCTCCCTACCCTCTGTCACAGCACCCCTTCCACTTTCCTGCATTTCTTTACTGATCCATCGACCTCCCTCGGCTGCACCCAGGGGCCACATCTCTCATTAGTATCTAGCACAGGGCCAGGCACACAGGGCTTGGTGAATAAATGCTGAATGAACAAAGGAAGAACTTGTAGGCTGAAGAAGTGTTGACAATGGCTTTAATCTGAGCACCGGGGTCGTATCTAGCATCCAAAACGTAATCCCTTGGTTGCTCTAAACGAATTAAGAACCGATTTCACTAATTCTGTCACCACCCTACCATTACAACTATAACCAGTCAACAAAAGATAAATGAGTGTCTGAAGTGCCAAGCATTGCCCAGACGCCATGTATTGCACCAGAAAATAAGGCACGGTCCCTGCCCTGGGAGAAATCCTATGCTAGCTGGGGAGGCAGGTACGTAGCACACGTCAGTAATCATACTGCCGTAAGACACACGGTGTGAGAAATTATACTGGGCCACAAAACGGAAGAGAAGGTCAAGCAGCCCTCTGAATATTCCCCCAACTAATTAGAATGGACAAATGGAAAGAAACCGCTTACTTTGATTCTCTCCGTCGTCCCTCCACAAGGTGTAGGATTACTAAACAAAATAAAACCACTTTAGTTAAAACACCACAACCGAAAATATAAACCAGAATGTGAGGTATTCCAAAGGTGACTTTGGTTCTACACTTTCCAAAGGGGTTTCAGAAGCCAATTCATGTTGAAAACAAGATCAGAAAGGAAGTCGGCTCTTGCAAGCACCTGAGCAGGACCCATTTTGTACGTAAACACAGCTCTCAGGATATAAGCAGAGGCCAGCGGCTCTGATATGTGAATTACGAATCAGGCCGCTGAATCATTAAGGCAAGACTCTCCAGATAGTAGTGTAATTCTCGTGCACACTTGAGAATAATGAACCCACATTTATGTTAAAACATGGCATAGTTTAGGTTTTTCGCTAGTTCATGTTGGTCTTCCTCTGCCTTTGTCTGGAGCATTTACTGAGCGCTGGGGAAGACATTTTGCGCGCATCGTTAAATCCTTCCAACAACCCCGCAAGGCTGTGCTATTGTTATCGTCCCCGTTTTGCAAAAGAAGAAACTGAGGCAGATGCATTAAACACATCCAACGTTGTGCTCTTGCAAGTGGTACAACCAAACTTCATGCTCCGTTCTTTCTGATTCCTACCCCCTCCGGTAATCCGTATGCCATATTACCCTCATGGAACTAGACCAGATCGGAAAAAGTTAAAGCCATCATCAAAATCAATTACCAAACCAGCTTCGGTTTGTTGTTGGTTTGGTTTAGTTTGGCTTGGCTTTCGTTTTGAAGTCAGCAGCCAACCGCTCTAAAGCTCATTCTGAGGACTTCCTGGGACACTAGGAGGCGTCCCCCTGTAAGTAGTTACATAGCACAGAACTCTCAAGTAATCAGCAGCTGCTAACAACGCCATCACCTTCCCCGTTACAGGTTACATTGTCTAGTCAGCATTTGTACCTACAATGACTCTCTTCTCTTGATATGTGCTTAGGTTACCAAGAGAAAGCTTGAGAGCCTGTTAATGCAAGACACATCTAATGCAAAATGTTTTGCTTCCACCCTCTGCTCTCTCAAAACTGACCTTGGCCATGGGGTCTTGGCAAACCTTCCTGTGATTTCAAGCTCGATTCAAAATCTGGTAGGGGGTTTCCCACGTAGTCACATAGTAACGTTTGCTGTTCGGATTTTTTTTCCAGACAAACAACATCCTCTCCAAGGGTTCCTCTGGTACCTTCTTCACTTGACCTACCTAATTTAGAGCAGTCCCCGGTGCCATCTTGGTGGCGACATTGCTCTGTGATAGCTCATACACACGCATACATTACTGCTGACATTTAAAAACATTCCTAACAGTTTGTGCAACTACATGGTAAACAGATGCTATGGGATTTTTTTACCCATTATCAGTCATCTCTGAAGACTGCAGTCAAGTGACAGGTTTTTGAGACTTTTCGCTCTAACGGCAAGAGATTTATTTTTAATAGAATATTGATATTATGGTACAAATGGCGTTTGGTGTTTTCTTCCCACCCCACCCCCACCAGTAATACAGTTCAGCTTTGTGGGTTATTTTGAAGCCCTAACACCCTCTATTCTGTTAGTCTGGTTTTTTTTTTTCTTGGGTGGGGGGAAAGTTGCAGACTTTTATGAACTCTCTGATTAAAGTACCTCCATCTGAATGCAGATTAAAAGTTTCAACACCTGAGAGCTCAAAACCAATGAATATTTATACTGAAAACCAGCAGATGAATACACTCTAAATCTTCAAATGCAAGTCTAGTCATGGGTTTTATCTTATTTTAGGACTCACTTTTTATTAAAATGAACTCTTGCATATTTACACTACAGAAATAAATGTTATTTGCAAGCACAATACAGTGGAGACCTTACAAATGCTTGCTCTGGGGAAGGCAACTTGGCTTCTCAAGCAGATTTTCTTTCTTTATCAGGTCTTCGAGGAAGCGAGTGTCATTGTATGCGGTTGGCATAATTTGGGATGGTGGAAATACATTCACCCGGGGGAGATTATTCATTTAGTGGTCAAGACAATTGTGAGTCCCTCCCTAGATGGGGGATTTCATTGATTTAACAATTTCCCCCTTTCACTGTAAACTTCTTTCTGGACTGCTTTTCTAGAAGGTAGAGATTTGTACAAGCGAGCACAGAGGAACATTGCTTCGGCAACAGGTTGATTTGCCTTCCCTGTGAGGTGGCTTCACACATTGTGGTTTGATAGTGAAGGCCCTGGTTAACAGTTGTTAGGTGCTTCTTGTACTAGAAGAAGAAGCAAACTTGACGTGTAGGCTGAAATCATGATCTGCCTCCAAGAACATAACTGGAGTGCACGGCCACTGGCCTTCAGAACAATTAGCTCTACAGAGTGGTTGGAGGTGCAAGGTCAGGCCAAGGCTTAATGACGCCAGGACCAGAGGCCGATAACCTAACTCACTCAGTAACACAAGTGAAAGCAAGTACTGTCAGCAACCAACACCACCAGGACAAGTAATGACTCCAAAACACATTAAAAAGTGATGATTTCGAAGATAGAGAATGGTTCCATCTTAGAATAACTAAGCTAAAGGTGAAAAAATAAGCCCATTCCTTCCCTAATTCCCTTGCAACCTCTTGCTGTTCATTAAAGTGCAATAAACTCCACATAAAAAAAAAAAACCAGTGGGATTATCAGAATTTCGGGAAATACAAATTTTAATTGAACCCACCATGCATCTTGAGACTTCCGTGCCCTCACAATACGGAGGACTTAGAATGTGCAAATTTGCCATCATGTTCCTAAACTTATTCCTTCTTTTTCATAAAGTAAGCTTAGAGATAAATGTTTACAAATCAACCCAGTCATCATTTCTTCATTTTAATGCTTAAACGCTTCATTTTGATTGCTGCCTTTTTGACATTTCACCAAGGAAATATGTTTGCGTGTTCGCAATGCCATTGAATCAGCAATTAGATCTCCATATTCCAGATGTCATGAGAGTTTTCAATGCATCTCCCAATAAAATTTATTTCCGAACTTTGAAAAAAAACACACAAATGTACTTTGTATAAATTGAGCGTATTATCCTTATTTTTCTAATTGCTACATTTAACACAGAGAGGGCCTCTGGATTTATTAATTCAAGGATTTCACACCATTCTACATAATATTTTTTCTCGCAATGAATACAGTTTTGGGTTATTTATGGGAGCATCTTAGGCATCTTGATTCGCTATTTTTTTTTCCAGCGAAACAGGAGACACGGAGACAAATCTGTGCTATTAACGGTGTGCTATACTCTTCATCCTTATGAGTCTGTCTGGAGCCCTGGCACTCTGGCTAACACAGGAAATACATTGTCAAAAGTGAACAAAGGAAAATGGAATTCTGGTCTCCTTCATTAAGACTTCTAACTTCTTAACTCTCTCCCTGCAGACCTCACATTGCTCTGATTCTCCCTTAGCACACACAGCTAGCTTGAAAGTACAGTTTCTGTGACACCTTGGCCATCCTGTGTTCCCAACACCAACCTTTTCCTCTTTCAGTCCTTGGTGAGCTGAATACACAGCTTCCCCACTCTTTGCAACAGACTCTAATTGACTCTTTAAAAAATACAATAAACCAAAATGACTACACAATGTGCAATATGGCACCACTGTAACATTTAACTGGGAGTGCAGAGGTACCTCTGATTTCTCCAGGACTCTCTTCCGGAAGATTCTGTCCACCTGATTTGGAAATGCACACACACACACACACACACACACACACACACGCACACACACATACCCCAAATCATCATCCTCATTAATGTAGGAGCATGACCAAGCGAGCAGAGTAATCCTTCCCAATGGTCCTCTTACAGGCCACACCCATCACCACGGACGGCCCTGGCAGACAGCCGAGGTGCTACTCCCTCCATTATTCCCAAGACAACTCTTCTGGCATTTTCTTCTCTAATAAGAAAAATGGCACAATCCAGGGCTCCTTCTGAAAATCCCGATGGAAGGATTTTACTCGGTATTTACCCGGTTCCGAGGGTAACACTAGAAGAGCCTGACTCCCTGTTCTCCTCCCATCCGTAAAGTGTTTTGCGGATACCTCTTTCTGGCCCATCCCACCTCTTGAAAAATGTGCCTGAGCAAAAACTCATCTGTTAGTAATAGAACTGAAAAATGCCTCATTCCGGCTAGAAGTGGTATGAGAGCTGCTACTGCTCCAGCAAATTTATTTTGCCTTTCAAGGGTTTAATTGCACACAACATGGTGCAGTTTTGATTAATCCTTCAGAATTTAATATATACTCTGGGGGGGTCAATATGTTGATTCTTCATGCATCGCTATCATGGGAGTAACTGGAATGCGTTTAACCACCACAGGAGGTACACTCCTCAGACTTACCTGGCCCTGCCAGGGGTAAAAAGTGCTCATTAATGACTCCATCCAGGAGGGGAGCCAGCAGAGGGGGTGTACTTCCTTTCTGACACTATTTCTGGCTTGCTTGGCAGGCAGGTTTCCCTTGGGGAGGTCCCAGGTGAGGCACACGCTGGAATCTTCCAGGCTTATGCCCTGATCATTTTAATGAGAAAGCAGCGTCGAAACATCGGCGCCTTGCATCCACCCAACTTACGGAGCCACTGTACGGGCACCTAACTGAACTGTTTCAAGATCAGGAAGGGGAGAGTCAACCGGGTCAATGAGTGTTCATTCTGTGAACTCAGGCTACGAAGAGGTGGTTCAAAGGTGATAACAAGTCCAGTCGCCATTTTCCCAAAGAGTGATCTTTTCAATTCTAGAGTCTATGTTCCTGTAGTTGGGTTTCTAACGGAGCACAGGAGGACTATGAGTTAGAGCATCTCACTAAGCGTGTGGATGGGCGTCATAAGATCTCCTGGTTTGAGTGAAGATAAGCAGACTCTTAAGTCAGCTCTGGAAAGTCAGAAGCAGAGGTGAAGAACCATGAGAACAGTGCTATGGAAACGCTGCACTTGTGAACTCATTGTACCAACTATCCCCAGGAGGGAGGTCTGTTTCAACAGAAGCAGAGGGGAAAAAAAAAAAGAGAGAGAGAGCACAAAGCATAGACTCAGAGGGAGACTCCAGTCTTGGCCCTGTTGCTCTGGATAAGGTTAAACAGCCTTTTCCAGTCTGTTTTCTCACCTAAAAATTATAATATTAGACCCACCTCAGAGAGGTCATGTTATGGGATGAATTGTGTCATCCCCAAAATTCATATGTTGAAGTCCTGTTAGGACTGCAGATTGTGACTATATTCGGAGATAATCACCTTTAAAGAGGTAATTCAGGTAAAATGAGGACATGTGGAGCAGGGGGGGCTCTAATGCAATATGACTGGTGTCCTTATAGAAAAAGGAGAATTGGGTCCACATAGAGGAAAGACCAGGTGAAGACACAGGGAGAAGATGGCCATCCACAAGCCAAGGAGAGAGGCCTCAGGGTGAGATCAACACAGCAGACACCTTGATCTCGGACTTCTAGACTCCTGTGAGTAAGTAAATTTCTGGTATGCAAGCCAGCCAGTCTGTAGTTTGTCAGACTTGGTAAATTGATATAGACTGTTCTGAGCCTCTGGGGTCATCAGATACGACAGGTGCTCAGCAAAGCACAGACCTTCGGAGAACATTAGTTGCCATTCCACTCTCCCCAACCCCATTCTACAGATGCACAAACAGAAACAGACCCATTAAGATGAGTTGCCTGAAGGTGATGTAATAAGTGAGGAAGGAGGAAGTCACCTTCCAAATTGCAGAGACCCAGACTCCTAGTGCACGCTGCGTCTACTGGACCATACTGCCTCCCCCAACAAGAAATGGGAGCCCAGCGGACATGGGAATCACATCAACCAAAGGGCCTACGTGACATTTTTGGCTTCTGGCCAAGGCAAGATTCACATCTCAAGGTAACTTCAGTATTTCTAAGCCACAAACAAGGGTTCGGTGGGAGATGACTGCGTAGGCAAAGAGCTTTTGCAAAATCCGTTCTCCAAAGCACTATCCAAACCATCAAGCAATGGCTAGCCCATCCTCACCCCCACAGACAGACAAGACTACCTGACAGTTTTATGATGAAAACTAACCCAATTCTAACCACCACCACCCACCCCCTCCCAAAATGCCATCCACTGTGAAGGCTTTCCCAGTCATATTCATAGGTGGCCAAGAAAGCATCTGAAGAGCTTCATGCCAAAGAGAAAACCAGGGCACCAGGAGGCCAGGGATCATGTGCAAGTCAAGACTCTTGAGTATATAACTGCCCACGCTCCTGGGCTGAGTGCTCACCAGATTAAACCAGCTATGAGGCATCTAAAAGTTAGAACAACAAACGCACTGCCAGGTTTATAGTTACACTGCAGTCAGACGGGGCCACCAAGTCATGTGTGCCCCCTCTTAATCCCCACTGAAGATCAGGTAATTCACCCACCACCTGAGAAACGTGCACACCCACCCACACCCTGATCCCATTTGGTTTCTCTAGTTCAGTCAGGTCTCTCAACCTCCAAATCTTGGCAGTTCTAAGAAGCACTACCAAAGAGACAATTGGATGCAGTTCAATTGCAGTGAAATTAGAAGCTGCCTTAGCTACACCGGGGTATACAGAACAGGGACTTGTTTACTCAACGTATAAGTCAAGGTCAACAAGGGAAGGAACACTTCCTGTTCACAAATCCTTTAGGGCTGTTTGTTTTGGGGCCTCTAGATGTTCCTGGTGAAATCCCAAAGTGTGTGCCTGGGAATAACCAGCTCAGTCACATGAAATTCATTCTCTTTTGCAAATTGCTTTAGTCTTACCAGGCCTACCAGGATTCAGTTCCTGCTGGTTCTTGTTAAGAAGCAAAAGGGCAGAATTGTGCCCCTTCTCGCAAAGGCAGAGGCCTCCGGCCACGAAAACGGTCCGCTCTCCCTTTAGACTGCCAACTCAATTCAACTGGAAACGTCAGGAGAAATCCACCTGAATGCAAAGGTCCTAGTGTGTGCATATGAATACATTTCACCCTGCCCGAAAACACAGCAGGGACTGTCTATTAAGCAAGAGTATTGATTTACAGACTTGCTCCTTTAACCTACAAGACACTCTGTGGCCTCTATCTGGCACCTCTTTTAACTTCTGTGTTTTGGGCCATATATTGTGATCTACCGAGGGAAGCTTGTTTCCATTAGTAATGTCTCCTTGTAAACTCCGTGGGGTTCTCCCGTGCAGTTTTTCTTCCTTTGAATCGATGGTGGATGCAAAGTGGGTTAAGCTATTTCAAAAGAAGCAAGTCACTAAGTTGTTTTTCTCCACCATCAAAAACTTTTAATTACATATGTTTCCTGGTGAATTTTTGCTAAACGGTATTTAAAAAAAAAATCAACTGACATTAATGACTCCAAGTGTGAAATACACAGATTGCTGAAGTAAACATCACTTTCTTTTTTACAGAGTATAAGTGAAGAGAAAAACAGACTTTTGCTATTAATTGATGAAATACTATCTAAATGATCTCATTTAGTGAGAAACAAGCAAAATCCCCCAACATGAAGGTCACTGCTGTCACCCTGACTTGTTTCTTGGGGCCCAGGGATACCTGAGGATTCTCGACAGTGTCTGATAGGACCCCGCGAGTGCCCCCACGAGAGGGTACACTTTCTGCCTTCCCACGTATTGATAAGCATTTGAGCGCAAGCATCAGGCGAACTGCACACTCAATAACTCACAAGGGAAGTGCTCATTTGTGAGCTTAAATACTGGAACCGAGCGCACCAAAAAGGAGGTCTGTAAAACTGGTCCATTACAGCTCAATTATCCACAGGATTAAACCTTAAAGGCAAAATCTCCGAAACAAGTGCATCTGAAAACTCAACTGGAAGCTCCTCCAAAAACCAAACAGACAAACAAAAACAGCCTTGCTCCATCCCCATGGAGGATGGAGGAGAGCTGGGGTGTCTCCAGATAATAAGCAGAGGGAGGCCCATCTTCTGCCCTGCCACTCCAGAGGTCATGGGGAGAGTGTCACTCAGTCAGGAGCCAAAAACTGCCCGCGATTCCTGCCTGCCATCTGGTTGTGTGAGACACTCGCCCACAAAGGCACCGGTGAGAGAACGCTTCGCCCTCAGCGTGGCACCGAGGGTAGACACAGGGACGTCGTCTTCAAATGCAAAGGGCACGCTCAGAGATAAGGGTGGGGACAGGTAGAGATAAACCCGACTCGAATTCGGGAAGGCATCCATCTTGGGTCACCTATCTGATCACGGGCCCTGTAATCGCATTGCCTTGAAACAGGAGCAAGAGATTTCTTTTGTTCACCACAATGCCAAGGATCTGGGATTTTGTGGCCTGGTCCTCAGACAATGCTCCATTGGAAACTTTCTGAAAATAGCACGCTCCTCAAACGTATGTATTGCCAGAAGAGGACTGAGACAATACGTTCTGCCCTCAACTTGGTCACATACCATTAATGGCTCTAGAAATTTCTAAAACGAATGCCAGGGCCCCGTTGTAAGGGAAACTGGATTATATGCCAATGGCCTAAAAATAGGATTCTGCTGACAAAAAGGGAGACAAAGAAAGGTGAATCTCTTTCTTTGTGCCCACATATCTGAGAAAAGCATGACTTAGAGGGATTCTTCCAAAACCCCAGTTCCTGATGAATGTACTTATCCTCAAAACCACCAAGAGACATCAGCCCTTTCAGACAAGTGGGAGACATTGTCCCCATCCCACCCAGAACCCCCCCCCAAAAGAAAGCAAAGATAGAGTCCCATCCAAAAGTGATGGAGGGTGATCTTGGCAACACAGACTTACCTGTTTTTCCTCCTCTGAATCATCTTGAATAATTCTCCAGACACCAAAAGAACTAATTGGAGGTGGGAGAACTCTAGGAAGGGCTAATGACTGACTGCAGGCTTCGCAGCCATTAGAGGCACCAGAAGACGCTGGGCCAGGATGCTCCAAGCAGTGAGTGAGGGAGAGAAATAGGGAAACAAGGAACAGGCAAAATCCCTCACTCCAGAAGAACCACTAGACAACTCTACAACTCTGGAAAATTGCCTTCCTTAATTCACAAGATGGCGGGCACATGTGAAGGGCCATAAAGGGCAAGACAACAGCCAAGTGGCCTCAGAGTCCCCATATTCAGTCCCCTGCCTATCCTGAGCGTGCCCACCCCTCAGGGAATGAGTTACTAGAGGCATATACACAGATGTCATGGGCAGCTGTGAGGTCCCTCCAACACCTCCAGTGTTGACCCTCGACTCAAGAACTGCTGGGCTGGTAGAGTTTGACCCCAGATCTGGGGCTTGCTGACCAGCTACGCCAAAGTGTGCATTTCTCAGAGGAACCAGCAGGGATTCCAAGCAAAGTGGCTAGAGGTAGAGAATGGGGAATCCAAAGAATTCCTTTATCAAGCAAGAGCAGGAGGCCCTGGGGAAAATGGGCCACGTTTCCCCCTTCCAGTGCAGACTTTCTGACTGCTAGCTTTCATCTCGAAATAACCACCAAGGCATCGAAAATTCAAGTGAGAAACAGGCGGGGGAAGGAAAGTTGCTTGGTTTTATGGCATATCTGACTCGCTCGGAGGCAAAATCTGTTCCTGCATTTGGACTCCTGAGAGAATGGTTTGCATCCCCTGCTTGGGGATCTAAAGATGCGCCCGTCTGAGGCAAAGAAAGACACATTCAGTTTCCTTTGGTGAAAATCAGACACCACGTGCGGGCCAACAGGTTCTAAGAACAGCTACCAGGAAAAGGGACCATGCTTCTAATCAGGGCGCAAAATCTGCTACGAAACAGTGGCTCAACAACCAGGGCATCGTGCTGAAAACGGTCATCCGTAAAACTACATCGGGACCCTTGCCGGAAGTGCTCAAAGAACGCTTTCATGTTCACATTATCCTAATGTAAGAGAGTCAGCACGTAGTATGACATGCACTCAACAAATCAAATCATCGTGGCCCACACAGTCCCACTACCTAAAATGATGGCAACTGAGGAATAATTCATTCAGCCAAGATTTACTATGACCAACATCAATGATGTATTCCAGGCACCGTTATAGGTCCTGGGGAGGAAGCAAAGAAGAAAACAGACAAACTCCCCCGCTCTCGCGGAGCTTACATTTCAGGAAAGGTGAAAATGGAGCACTAATTAGTAAGAAAAATATTCCTTATATCAGACAGCAATCAGCACTGTGGAGAAAAAAAAGCAGGGAAGAGAGACAGAAGAGTGCTAGGGATGCAATTTAAAAGGGGGAAGCGGGTGGTCAGGGAAAGTCACATGGACAAACCTAAAGAGAATGAGGCCATTGGTCATGAGGATATCCAAAGGAAGAACTTTCTAGACAGATGAAGTAGGATGTGCAAGGAGCATGCAAAGAGACCACTGTGACTGTAAAAAAGCATTAGTGTACTTAGAAACAGCAACATGGGGGGGGGTGCACCTGGGTGGCTCAGTCGGTGGAGCGTCCAACTTCAGCTCAGGTCATAATCTCACGATTCGTGAGTTCAAGCCCCGCATTGGGCTCTGTGCCGACAGCTTGGAGCCTGAAGCCTGCCTCTAATTCTGTGTCCCCCTCTCTCTCTGCCCCTCCCCTGCTCACACTCTGTCTCTCTCTCTCTCTCTCTCCTTCTCAAAAATTAATAAACATTAAAAAAAAATTTAAGAAAAGAAATAGCAACAGAGAGAGAGCAAAATGGAATAAGTATTATGGGAGGGGCAAAGGCCAGTAAGAAAATTGTCAGCATAGGGTGACCATGTTTATTTCAAAATCGCTGCATAATACGTATCTTTTAAAATAGGAGAAAATACACCAAAAATGTACAGTGGCTTTTGGTGGGGAAAGAATTTCGAAGATCAGGCGTGGTCTCTGTTCTCTTCTTTTTGGATTCTTTCAAAAGTGAATGTTTATGGAGCGTGTGCTGCATGCCAGACATGGGACACGTAATGATGGATGAACCCACAGAGGCCTTTCTTCCCTCCTGAGCTGATATTCTAATAGGACAGAGGGAAAGTATACACAGCAAGAAATCTTTCTGCAAAAACAACAACAACGGCGATTGCAAGTTGTGACACGTGCCGAGAAGAATCAAACAGCTAAGCTAGAGAATAACACGTTTGGAAGAAAGCAGTGAGGGAAGGTCCCAGTGAGGTGGTGACTTAAGTTGAGCCCAAACGGGTCAAAAAGAGGTGGTCCGGCAAGCGTAGTTAGAAGCACTTTCTAAATGAGGGACTGGGATATGTAGAAGCCCTAAGGCAGGAAAGAGGCCCGTTTGAGGAACCAAAATAAAGTTATAGTAAATGAGGAAATGTAAATTAAATAGCATGAGATGGCGTGAATATGAATAACTTTTATATATATATATATATATTTACAAAATATATATATTATAATGCATATGTATATATATGTAACGTATATGTACAAACCTATCTTCTACTTTCTGAAAGCTCACAACATGCCGCTTCATCTTTTTATAGATTCAAAATACGCTTTTTTTTTTTTACATTTTCTTTTTTTTTTTTTTTTTTTTTTAATTTTTTTTTAACGTTTATTTATTTTTGGGACAGAGAGAGACAGAGCACGAACGGGGGAGGGGCAGAGAGAGAGGGAGACACAGAATCGGAAACAGGCTCCAGGCTCTGAGCCATCAGCCCAGAGCCTGACGCGGGGCTCGAACTCCCGGACCGCGAGATCGTGACCTGGCTGAAGTCGGACGCTTAACCGACTGCGCCACCCAGGCGCCCCTCTTTTTTTTTTTTTTTAAAGTAATCTCTGTACCCAGCGTGGGGCTCAAACGCACAACCCCGCGATCAAGGGTCGTAGGCACTACTGACTGAGCTGGGTTCCTCACCACTTTGTTTGTACAAAAGACCCGCTTTCGCTAACTGAAAGAAATCCAAAGAAGCTTCTTGCTTTTGTGAAACAATGCAAAAAACAGAAACACAAAACTCGCTCTCGGCCTCGGTTCCACAGCCAGCCTAGGCACTACAGAGGCAGCCCCCAGCCCAAGCAGTGAGCGTGGCCCCACCAAGCTCCTACCCCAGGCACTGCACTCACACCATCGCATCGTCAAGTCACCACGGCTCTGAACTGGGTCTGTGAGCATCTGTGCTTCGTCTCCATTTATTTTGTGCATCCATCAGCAAGACGGATACCTGATGATACCTAAGGTATCAGAAAAGCCTAAGAGAAGTTATTCTGGGGGGGGGGGGCTTGGGAACGCTCAAAATTTTCTCTGTATAAATTTATGCTAATTGCTTCTTCACTTTATGCCATTTTGGCTGACAAAAAGGTTTCATAGGAATGCTCTGTTTTCAGATAGTGGGGAAAACCTGTGTGTTTAGTCTTACGTGGTTATATGACTGCCAAGTTGTCTTTTTTTTTTTTTTTTTAGGTTTATTGATTTTGAGAGAGAGGGGGGGAGGGAGGGGCAGAGCAAGGGAGAAAGAGAGAATCCCAAGCAGGGAGAATCCCCTACCAACATGAGGCCCAAGCTCCCAAACTGTGAGATCATGACCTGAGCCGAAATCAAGAGTCAAAGACGTCCCGGACTGAGCCACCCAGGCACCCCAGTATTTTGATCACTTATTCATTCAACAAGTGTTTATTGAACATCTATTATATGCCAGTAACTGTGCTAGGAATAAGGCTGTAAATAACACAGAGACGGTCTCTGCTCTCAGGAAGACTTAAGTCAAACCAGAGGCAAAGCCAGGATCTCAGAACTCCCACTTGGCATGACGGCAAATTGGGGAAGAGTCAGGGACGAATTTCAGGAACCTGGCAGTCTAATTCCAAGTATGCCACAAACTTCAAGCACAAATAGCAGCGAAACTGGTTCTCTTTAGCACGCTTTTGACTGAACGAGTATATATACGTGCCTTCGTCTCGTTCACATTCATACATTCACCCGGCCCTATTGACCACGTGACATCGCTATGCTGACACCATGCTAAGAGGGAAGGTTACAGAGGTGGAAGAGAGGTCTCCTTTGAAGGAGCCAGCAGCCGATCTGATGAGATGGACGGTAAACATTTACAGTACACAGAGCATCCCGTGAAAGAGTCTGCACGTTCAGCCTTGTGATGATTAATGTGTATTTTAGCAAATAGGGTGGACAGATGTTAACGGCTTTGATTACCTCAAAGTCACAAATGTCCAAAAGCCTTCACCAGCACGAGCACGTATGATACACGATGCTACATTTACAAAGGTACATATTATTACTAGAATGTTCGGTGGCCTGCCGACAGTCTGATGGGAGGTATACAGAGGTCTGTGATTAAGAAACAAGGAAGGGCAGGGGCGCCTGGGTGGCTCAGTCGGTTAAGTGGCCGACTTCAGCTCAGGTCACGATCTCGCAGTCCATGAGTTCCAGCCCCGCGTCGGGCTCTGTGTGGACAGCTCAGAGCCTGGAGCCTGTTTCTGATTCTGTGTCTCCCTCTCTCTCTGACCCTCCCCCGTTCATGCTCTGTCTCTCTCTGTCTCAAAAATAAATTAAAAGAAACGTTAAAAAAAAAAAAAAGAAACAAGGAAGGGCAGCTGGGACAGTTAAATGCCAACTATTGGTTTCGGCTCAGGTCACGATTTTCATGGTTTGTGAGATCAAGCCCTATGTTGGGCTCTGCACTGACAGCATGAAGCCTGCTTGGGATTCTCTCCCCATCTCTCTCTGGGTCTCCCCTGCCCGCCCTCTCTCTCTTCCTCTCAAAATAAATAAATAAACATTAAAAAAAAAAAGAAGAAGAAAGAAAGAAACAGGGAAAGGTCTGCTTGATAGTTTTAAAAATGGCGGCCCATTCTTCCCTTTCTCTCTGTCCTCCTTTGAACCTTTATGTCACCTCATCCAGACAGTAGAAGAACAGACCCAGCATCCCCACAAAATAGACGCGCCATTCAAATAAACGTTTGGCCCTCCTCTGAAGTGGACATTTGGCAAAACAACCGAGGCGTTATCTCGCATCTCCGCGAGTGTTTTCATTTGCAAGCTCTGTGAGGGCAATAGGCATGTTTCAAGGCTTCTTTCGCTCCTTCGGCTCTGCCCTCCTTGAGGGCCAGGAGTAGTCACTCGAGTAGTGACTTGAGTGACTCCACGCTTCTCCACCCTTTCGAGTACGTCCGTTTTGTGTAAAAGCCAGTGTTTCCTGGATGCATACGTGTTCAAGTATTCGCGCGTGCCAGGCACGGGCCTAGGCACTTTATAAGTATTTATACACTTCATCTTCTCACTTAAGTCTCACACCCTTCCTCACAGCTTCTCGGTTATCATCTCCTGGGTACACAGGAAGGAGGCAATGGAATGCCTAGCCCCAAGTCCCTCATCCAGTACCAGCAGCCACAACCGGCCAGTGTGACTCCAAATCCATCCCTCCTGGTGACAACACGGTGGTGCCCTTTGGGCCACCACTCATGGTAGGTGAGTCGGCTTTCACCACTTCCACCAACACGTAACGGCACAAGGATTCGGCAAGTCGAAGCTTTTCTTGGCACAGTCGCACCCTCAGATCCTAACCCATTTCCCTGAATCTACTGCCCAGACTTGTCTAAAAAAATCCCGGTGTTCTGAAAGGATTTACGACCAGAGTGACAGAGGCTACCTTGGAAAAGCCACAGTCTGTCTTTCCCAGCTTTGGAAATCCCTTTTGTCAGAGAGAAGATGTGAAAAACTAAAGTCACTCACAGAAAAACAGAATAATACCGCACTCTCCTTAGGTTTATAAACACCCAGTACGAGACAGCGAGAGATAGGAGGAGAGTCCCAGATGCATAACGAACAAATAGCAAATTTAATAGTGTGGGCCTTGTTTATATTTCTGCCATCAACTTTAATGATGAGCCTATTTATGCTAAACTTCACTACATTATCGGAGTCATTAGTGCCTGTAAGTGAGTGATAATGCGCTTGAAACTTTCACAAGGACATGAGCTTTCTCCAAGCCTTACATCTCAAAGTCTAGAGACACAGGTCCAGTGAGTATTCCTGTCTGTATGCCCAGAACAATTGTTTGGTATTATGCCCCGGAGAAGAGCCTAGAGGCCCAACAAGTTTGAGAATGTGAGTTAAAGAGGGTTAAATGGACTTGTTTTACCTCAAAATCTCTAACATCGTGTAAGGTGTTAGTGCGTCCCCTGAATCTCCAAGACGGGACGCACTACGTCAGATTTTCTGAACACTGACCAAAGAAAGTTTCTTCAAAAGAGGACCTCACTAGTTATTAGTCCATTAAAACACTAGCGTAGTGAATGTTGAACCAAAAACAACAACAACAACAACTGTAGCAATACCCAATATCTGAATCATAATAAAGTACAAACAGAGGGGCGCCTGGGTGGCTCAGTTGGATAAAGGTCCGACTTCAGCTCAGGTCATGATCTCACGGTTCATGGGTTCGGGCCCTGAGTCGGGCTCTGTGCTGACAGCTCAGAGCCTGGAGCCTGCTTCGGATTCTGTGTCTCCCTCTGTCTCTGCCCCGTCCCCCACTCCCGCTCTGTCTCTCTAAAATAAATAAAGCATTAAAATAAATAAATAAAGTGCACACGGAACATACATCGGTTCATCACCAGCCATTGTATACACGAGCCGAGCAAAATTGTCTATCCAAGGGTTTAGGTATTTCCGAGAGTTTACATGCTACTGAGAAAGCACATTTCTGCACATGTGAAGTCCTAATTGAGAAGCGCTCAACAGAGTTAGAATCAAAGGTTTCACAAAGAGCCTCAAAACACTGCATGAGTGTTTCCCCTCTGCCAATGTGGGCCAGAAGTTCTGCGGAACCTCAAGTATCCCTACTCTTGGGACCACAGGAACCTTTGCCCACTTTGCCAAGGGAAACCCAGCATCAGTAGAGCCTCATAGGAGGGACATATTAAAAACTCCAACCAGCATCTCCTGTTATCAGGAGACAAGCTACATGCGGCCTAAATCAGGCCTGAAAAAGAAAATCGGTACAATGGCCGACACCTGGACCTGAGCAGAGCTCAGAACGGAGCCGGCTGGAGTGTGGCAGAGAAGCATTCTTACACAACAGACCTCAGCACTTTCTGACGGTGTCCTGTCACCAGAAAGGCCTTCCCCTGACCACCTTGTCTGAAAAAGCGACCTTGTGCTTCTTCAGCCCATTTCCCGGTCATGGCTTTCTGTGGTACGTATTGCCTAATGCGATCTTCTTATTTTTTTTATGGCCCACCTCCCCCCGACTAGAATGTAAGTTCCATGAGCCCAGGAACAAATCCCTCACATTCATCACCATACCCGCCCCCCCCCCATACCCACACACACCTGGAACAACGCCTGCCACAGAGAAACCACTCGATAAATACTCACTGAACACTGAATGAATGTTCTGCTTTGTGGAAACTTTGATTCCGGTAACAGGTACCCTGTCTTGAGGGCAGGAATAGACCCGGGTTTAATTTCCTGTGCCACCTTGACACAACTGTCACTCCTCCTTACACTCTTATCGGCTCCCACCTAACCAGGGGGAGGAGTCAAGAAAACCAGAGGAAGAGGAAAAAAGAAAACAGGAGGTCCAGGGGAAGAAGGTAGAGTTCTGGTGCTGAGGTAGACATCACCTGTGTCCGTGAGCTCATATGCTAACCAGAAGGTCAGGTTCTTCAAGGAAGACTTCACAGGAAGTATTTCGAAGCTTCTTGCACCAGAGTAGACAATGCCAAGCATGTGAACCAGCCTTCTGGGCACAAGAGGCACGTCAAAGCCTTTGCACACTTGAGAGGACCCCTCCTTGCGACTTTTCTTGCACTGGACGTATTTTATTCTCTGCCCTGCCCACAGCCCCTTCTGAAGAAACTGAATAATTCAAACACCCTGGTAAGGTCACCTGCCCCTGAATCTTGTCCACAAGATTACAGCTAGCCAACGCTCTGAGTGACCAGTGGCCAATCAGCTCACATTCTCCTGAGAGAATATCTAAGAGTCACAGAGACCACCGTCCCTTGGTCACGGGCTGTAGAACTAGGAGGTCTTAACAAGTCAGGGTGTGCAGCCATATTGGCCCCTAAAGGAGCAAAAGGAAGCCAATCAAAGTACAGTCACCTGGAGAGAAGAAGGAAAGAGATACTGTGTGGCTTCAGTGGTTAAGACGCTTGAGAAACCAGGCCCCACCCTCTTTGAGGCTGGAGAGATGCTCTCAGTCCTAACAGATGCCAGACTCCAACTCACCCAACATCTGAGCAGTTTTCATTCCTATATTAGTGAGCCTGCCCCCGACGCCCCCTCAAATGCCTTCTTTACTTCAACTAGCCCGTGCGGTGTTTCTTACGTCACAACCAAACATACTCCTGGCTGGAACACCCGCTTTGGGTCTAAGATGCACTGGCATTCGTGAGTGGCACTGGTGCCTTCTTTATCTGAGTTCCCGTGGTTCTCTACATAAATTCTGTTTTCCACCCTTCCTGCATGGCCCTGCTCAAATCCTAACTGCCCTCCAAAGTCTTCTTTGAGCCCCAGTAAAATGATCAGCAACCCCCCCTTACAAAATTAGCCATGAACTCGCACTCCCTATGGCATCTGCTGAAGTTCCTTCTCCTACGTATTGAGAATCTGTCTTGAGCTCTGTCAGGTTCTCGTCTCTGGTGACCAGGGACACATGGTCTCTGACCTCGAGGAACAACGAGCAAGATATCAAGAAATTAGTACAAAATGTCAAGAACTGAATGGAGTGACAAATGGGCAGGAAGCCTTGAGGTCTCCTGTATAGGTTCGGGGTCAGAACTGGTACTTCTGTGTCTATAATAAATCTGAAGTTCAAACAGGTGACATCAGGGGAAAAAATTATTTGCTCGCCATATCAAAGTGATAGGTATATGGACAAGACAGAAAAAAAAATGTTCTTGGAAATGCTTCTGTCATGTAGACATGGACATGATGAAAAATGTTTCCTCTTCATAAGTGAGGCCATTCACAAACAGTAGCTGAGACAACCCATTAATGACATAGACTAAATGCCTCTCTAAATGTAATGTAAACACATGTGCTTGATATATCAGTCAAAACCGTTAACATGCTCAGTAGCATCAAAGACGACTTTCAAATCGTGCTGTGTCCAAATATTAATCTCTGGCTGCTTTTCCCTTTCACCATCCCCATTAAAATTATGACTACACTTATCTTTAAATGGGGGGTGAGGAAGCACACCCGAATGAATGTCAAAGTAAAATTGATAAAAATACAAAGAGAATGCTCACAACTACAGGGAAATAAAGGATCAAACAGTTCCAATCAAGACTTTTCTATATGAGCACAGTCATTATTAGCTCTATCTGTCTTGCATGGTAAATCAAGAATAATGAAGATATGCCGCCTGTATATATTCCCATAATTCACTATTTGCTCCTAAAGCCAATATTTCTAAAAGACAAAACCAAGGTATGTAGTCTTCATGAGTTGCTGGATTTAGACGTTTTAAAAAGATTTCAATATCTAGCATCTTTTATAACACTCTGCTAATAAAAAAAGTAAGTTGGCAGTGAAAAGACAGACCTGTATCTACGGAATCAGGCTGGAGTTCAAGCCACAAGGACTATTGGGTTACCATTTTTATTACTAATTTGCTCTGTTCATTTAAGGAATCAATTTACTGCCATTAAAGGCTTGGATTTCACATATTTTACAATTTACACACATTTCCTGATGTGAATGAGCTATAGCTCATAAGAACTCAGACAAGCTGTCCTCTGATGGTCCAATAGTTGTACATGTTCTTGGAATGTATTTGCAAGTAGAACAGAAATGTCATGATGCCTACCACTCAATAAACAGGAAAAAATACTGAGCGGTGTGGGAGCTTTGTTCAGCAGTTATATATATTTATGGATCCTCCCGCAATAAGCCAGTTATGAAATAATAGAAATTAAGAGGGGCCTTCCTGGACTTGACTGTTTTCACCTAAATCTAAATGTAATTTTTCCTTAACTTAACAGCAAACCCCATGGGAGAAGCTGAACTTCATTGATTTGGAATAGGATGAATGACTGTCCTTCCCAAACCCTTCAGGAAGGTAGAATGGCCCCAACTTTGGGGGAAAAAAAAGAGTTTTTACAGATCATGGTAAATCAATAACTCATAGACAGTATGACAGATACAGAATATCCTTACTTAAGATGAAAAACAAATTGCGCATTGCAATCTTTAATCGATAAAGAGCTAACAAATCAGCAGTGCAAACAAGATGAGACAGTCTTATTTCATCCTCCGTCACGAACTGAAAAGATACACTGGGCTGTGTTTCATGGTTAAAAATTGCTCCCAGGATGGGATGCTTGGGAACTATTGAGTGAGAAGGTCAGTGGAGACCAGCGGGCTGTGGGATTTGCAATGCAGAAAGGACAGGTGGGTGGAACATAAAAGGGCACTCTACACAAATGTCAATGAACGTATTATCCTTCTACAAACTTCCGTCAGCAAGGACTGTGGTGGCTTTGAAGCCCCTGTTCATCTCGCGGGAGCAAGAATGAGACACCTCTTGCTTTAGCTTTTGATTAAATGATGTTCAGAAGAAAACCTATCAACGTGGACTAAACCCTTCACAGTTAAACCAGAGGGCTTAACCCACCCCAATTAGCCCAACGCCTTTGAAATTTTACCAAGGGCTCCTTTCTTTTCTTGTGCCAGTTAACTCTAAAAGATCGTTTTTGGAAGGTAATTCCTCAATTACAAAAACTCTAAAGTGCACCGTACACAGGAGATATGCTAATTATAGCCATCTTTTGAGCGTCTAAAGCATTAGGACTTATGTAAGTGATGCTCATTTTATAGATGAAGATTCTGACACTCAGGAAGGTACAGCGACATGCCCGCGGTCATACAACTGAAAGAGGCAAGGTTGCGGCTCACGTCGCCAGTCTGACTCCAAAGCCCATTACCCGATGCATTACACTGTGGCTGGGGACTACCAGCCACAGTTGGCCCATCCTCATTTCCAATGCCTCCCCACATACCCTCTCCTCTCTCTTCTCACGTATCTCCTTATTGTCCCAAACATGGCTTATGCTCTGCCACTTACAGCTGTCCACGTGTCATTCCCCAGTTCTGGGATCCCCTCCACTCGTTTTTAAAAAAATAGATTTTTGACGTTTATTTATTTCTGAGACAGAGCACGAGCGGGGGAAGGGCAGAGAGAGAGGGGGGACACAGAATCCGAAGCAGGCTCCAGGCTCCGAGCTGTCAGCACAGAGCCCGACGCGGGGCTCGAACCCACGGAACGTGAGATCATGACCTGAGCCGAAGCCAGAAGCTCAACCGACTGAGTCACCCAGGCGCCCCATGGAATCCCTTCCACTCTTTATCTTCAAGGTCGTACTGTAGCCTTGTCTCCCCACCTGTTGTCACTTGCTGCTTCCAACAAAACATTTCCACTGCATCTAACGTCTGTTACTTTTCCACATTTCTCTACTTTGTTGCTTCCCCCCACCACCACCACCACAAACTGTATGTTGCCTGAGGGCAGGAACTGTTTGCCTAGTGTCTTTGTCCTCTTGGGCTAAGGCCATAGACTGGGTGGCTTAACAACAGGAATTTCTTTTTTCCCAGTTCTGGAGGCTGAAAGTCCAAGATCAAGGTGCTGGTAGATTCTGTTCTTGGTGAGGGCCCTCTTCCTGATTGACAGACGGTTGCCTTCTTGCTGTGACCTCACATGGTGGAGAGAGAGAGGGCTCTGGTCTCCTCCTCTCTTATAAGGACACTAATCCCATCGCGAGGGCTCTACCCTCAGAACCTCATCTAAGCCTGATCACCTACCAAAGACCTCACCTCCAAACACCTCACATTGGAGATTAGGCCTTCAACGTATGAATTTTGGACGAACATCAGTCCATAGCACCTAGTTAATACCTATTGAGTGCACACATTTTTGTGTCAAGCTTGTTGTATTGATTAGATGTATTAATTTACAGCCATCCTAGGAATAGGGCTATTAACTATTACTATTACTATCCCTATCCTACAGATGGGGATGTGAAGGCACAGAGTGGTTAGTAATGCAGCATAACGTCACGGTGCTATCGAATGAGCACAGGCCCTATTTATCGAGAGGTTACTCTCTCAACTTCGATGCCACGGCGTCCTCTACAAAAGCGCCCGGCTCGGGGGCACCTGGGTGACGCAGTCGGTCAGGCGTCCAACTTGGGCTCAAGTCACGGTCTCACGGTTCGTGGGTTTGGGCCCCGCGTCGGGCTCTCCACTGACGGTGCAGAGCCTGCTTGGGATTGTCTCTCTCTCCCTCTCTCTCGCTGCCCCTCCCCCACTCGTTCTCTCGCTCTCAAAATAGATAAACTTTTTTAAAAAATCATCAAAGAATAAAATAGGTAAAATAAAAAGGCACCCAGCAAAATGCCTCAGCCACAGGCAGAAACAAATAAATGATGGCAGAGGAGTTGGAATCATCAAATTCAAGCCAACTCAAGAGTCTGCGGTGGCTGGGAGCATCCGGTCCGTTCGTTCAACCAATGAGGCACACACAGGGGAAATGCACGGCCTGGCTCCTGAGCTGGTCTTTTGTCGAGGAAACCGAAGAAGAAAAGCATCGCTCCTCAACCGAGGGGGCTGCTGGATGCTGGAAGGTTTTTCTTTCTTCTTTTCAAGCCATTTCCACCCAAAACATAAAGATAAATTCTAAAAGAAGCTTTTCATTAACTACAAAGGCCTCGTAACTGTCTTGCCTATCTATCTGTACTTATATCTTTAAAAATACGCAGCACTGGGGGCAAACTATTTCCTTGGCTGGTATTAAAATCAATGAAACTCTGAACATCGGCCTTCCGTTCACGCAAACATTTATGCAGCGCCCGAAAGGTGTGAAACACCGCGAGCTACCGTGGGACAGCAAGGTTAAGTTCACACCCGCGGAGAGGGAAGGTAGTGGTTTACGCAACGCAAAGCCTAGCACCGTGTGAAAAACACACATAAGGAGTTATGGGGACACACAGAAAAATCAGGGATTGAGTTGGGGCGCTGAGGTTCAGAACTGTTGGCAGCTACATGCGTCTAAGGGCTACAACACGAAACGCAACAGAGCCTCTGTTAAATACGCGACTCGTTTGCCATTTGTTATTTCTTAACCATTGCCAGTCACGGCTGTTGAAGTACCTGCCAATGACGACGGGAGCTAACGTCATTCATTAACTCTTCACCGAGCTCTCTGACAGTGAACTGTGGAGTCTAACACGCTCCTACCCTAACTCTGGGTCTTCAATGAAGAAATGTCTATTTACATATCACAAATAAGGTGGATTTCTCAAATCTCACCTTGCTTGCCACTCGGCAATGCTTCCATGTGCCAACACTTCCGTTGAAGACAGAAGACATTAATTAAATAATTAGCCTTGAGCTCCGACAGGAAAACAAACACAGTTCATGAATTTGTTCACTGTTCTTCCCTGCTGAGGACACGAGCTATTGTTAGCAACAGGAATAACAGCACAGACTCGGTTTTCAGGGAGACCCTTTGGATACAGGAGACGAAATGAGCTCTGACGTGAAGAAGGTTCCAAAGAGTCACGCGGAGTGTTTGAAAACACCGACCGTGGGGTCGTTCTGTTTATGTGGCCACATAGAAGAGAAACAGAAATACTGGTAAGCCGAACGGAACCTAGAGGACAGATGCTAGAATTTGTACCCAACACTAAGAATTCGATTCTCTCTGCCGGGCCCCCAGCTCTCAGAAATAAAAATCATGTAGATAAGATCTCAAAAAAAAAAAAAAAAAAACTGGCATGCTTTGAAAAAAATACCAAGCCTTTTAGCACCCTCCCCTTCTTTCAGTAACCAGAAGATTTGATCTGCATAAAAATGAAAACTAGACCCTACAGATTCCTGTTCCAGTGTTCCCCCAAGATTTCTTTATAAACGAAGTATAAATAGCAATTATCAACAGACCTGTACACTGGGCATGAAAGACCACAGTTGGCAATGGATTTCCAATAGGAAATATTGAGGACAACCAGAAAGCTCACCAAAAATTCTCTCTGCTGTTTATTAACATGTCAATCACTGCTTAGTCCATAGAAATGTCATAAAATACGACACATATTTTCCCATGTTCTTCATTCACATGAAAACCTAGTGATATTATTATTTGTGCCATGTTTTTTTTTTTTTTAACGTTTATTTATCTTTGAGACAGAGAGAGACAGAGCATGAACGGGGGAGGGTCAGAGAGAGGGAGACACAGAATCTGAAACAGGCTCCAGGCTCTGAGCTGTCAGCACAGAGCCCGACGCGGGGCTCGAACTCACAGACCGCGAGATCATGACCTGAGCCGAAGTCGGACGCCCAACCGACTGAGCCACCCAGGCGCCCCTATTTGTGCCATGTTAATAGGGGTTGATGGTGACTCTGCCGTTGAATAAAAGTGGTATGATCTGATTTCCATGGACTGGACTGTAGCATTTCTATCACTACAGTCCTGGAAACAAGATCAAACTGAAACCAAACTAGACCAGCGGCCCCCAAGAGGAATACGGAGCTTGCCAAACAAAAGCAGATTTCTCCAGATGACCGGGGACATGACGGTAGAGAACATACGTGAAAGGGGGAAAAGGTGAAGTGAGTGGAGAACAAATGATCTCAGAAAAGCCAGATTTTCTCACAAAGAAAGAGCATCATGAGGCAAAGAAAAGGAACCCACAAACCCAAATTCAGGAGTCACCTTTCCCATTAAGGCAACTGAAAGTGATAGTTGCCGTTGGTTTTCATTTTCTTCAAACCTCAAGGCCCAATTTGAGTTCCATCTTCTCCGGGAAGCTGCCCATTATCACCACCCGTGAGATGTATCTCCCCTCATCCTGCGAACTCATAAGCTGCACTGCACCACTGTGATTAATGTGTCTGTCTCTCCAGCCAGACCAGGAGCTTCTAGAAGGCAAGAGCTGGGCTTCTCACTCTTCAAATTCCCTACAGGACCCGGACATGACATCCCCACACAGCAGATGCTCAAAAAAAAAAAAAAAAAAATGCCCGTCAAATAAATTAACCAAGCCAATGGCTTTCTTCTCATATTCACAGAATCTGAACATTTTTATTGTCTGACTGGCGGAACTTAAAAAAATGCAAGAAAGCCTGGAGCAAATGCTATAGGAACAGTCTTCTACAAGTCGTGGTGGTCTGGCACCACTCAAAATAGATGGCCAGCCAACCTGATGAAAGGCTTCTTCTCTGCCTTCTAGCATCCAACTTTCCCCTTGACTTCAAGCCAGGTGAAGTGCATGCCCCTTGCTGGTCACAATCACGATGACAATCAAGTCATCCAACCCTGAGCGAATGAATAAGCAGGCGCTGGAAGGTGGGAACCCAAAAGGAGTGAAGCCCTTGTCTCTGCCCTCATGAAGCCCACAGTCACCCAGGAAACAGAAAGCAAGACGCAGAGATGAATAGCAATCTTATAAAAGGCATGGTGAGATTAAGGCTTAAAGAAAAACAGAATGCTGGGGCGCCTGAGTGGCTCTGTTGGTTGAGCGTCCGACTTCAGCTCAGGTCATGATCTCGCAGCTCATGAGTTCGGGCCCCGCGTCGGGCTCTGTGCTGACAGCTGGGAGCCTGGAGCCTGCTTCGGATTCTGTGCCTCCCTCTGTCTCTGCTCCAACCCACTCGCATTCTGTCTCTGTCTCTCTCAAAAATAAATAAACATTAAAAAAAATTTTTAAAAAGAAACAGAATGCTGTTGACACAAATCAAAGACAGATTTAACAGGCCAGGGCACTGGGGAAAGCCTTTATAGTAGTTGCTAAGTCTTGAGCTACACCTTAGGAAACGTATCAGATACCCACCCATCAAGTGAGTGGCGAAAAAAAGCAAGAACCAGTATGATGTAGTAAAAGAGTCTAGACTTGGCTCAGATTTGTGGTTTAGTCTGGGGTCACACACTTTAAAATGGATGGCCTTATGTGAATTGGCCATCTCTTCTTTGAACCCCAGTTTTTCTACAGATAGGAAGGTCAGGGCTACCTTCAACGGACTCTTCTATTAATTGTGATCATGTGCTTGAAGTTGCCTGGCAGAATATTTTGCAAAAGGCAGGGGCTGAAGATCTTAGGGTTCATTTGGGAAATACATCAATGAAGTATTTGCAAGAGGGACATACTATGAACCCAACACTCACTACCAAACATACAAGGAGAATATGAACAAATCATAGTATTTCGCTTCCCGAGGCCTCATGAAGCTTGTGGTCCCTTTGCAAGGACCCGAACACCAAGGCAAGCGCAGCACAGGGCTCAATGGAAATCAGGGTGCACAGTCATCCAGGTTTCACCCAGACGGAACAAGTTCCCAGGAGCTGGTCCCCCTCTGGGAAAAGTGTAAGTTACATACAAGTTTCAGCAGAGAGAGCTCCGTGTAAGGGGCTAGCACTAGGATCTGGATAACTGGAGGAGGGTCTGTGCAAAGCAAGGAAATTTCAGACCTCTGTATCCAGCTGTTTCTTTCTTTGTATTCTCAGGGTGAACAGTTTGGGGTGTGTGTGTGTGTGTGTGTGTGTGTGTGTGTGCGTTTGGTTTTTTTCCCCGAAAGAAGATCCACTCACCTTAAAACTCAAATTTAAATAGGACCCTGAGCTTTGAATATGAAACCTGGCATTCAGGTTCTGTCGGGGATAGGCAAACGCTGTTTTTCTCATTTTGAAGATGGATAAACTGAGCTCCACAGACAGGCTAAACAACTTGTTCAAATCAACGACACAGCTGGAAATAAAACCCAGTTTCTTTACCTCCTGGTTCAGTATGTATTTTGGGATATATAACATAGGCTTCAAACAGTGTTTAAGTTCTATTTAACCTTCGTGGGGAATATTCCAATTAACATATCCACCCCCGGGGTGTTTCTCCCAGTTGAAATTTTCTTCCTTTTTTGTAATGTGAAGGAGATACTCTCCCCGCCCCCTACCTCTTTTTTTTGTTTGTTTTTTTTTTCCCCCTTCTCTTACTAAAGCTGGCAAATGTTAGTGGCTTCTTGGGTTTTCTGCTCAATTCAACTCAAGAGGAGCCTGAAATGTATTCCATTTTTTGTAACAGTTAGGAAGGGACTGTTAAGGGGTGGGGAAGATCAATCACTTGTGAAAAATGCTAGGTGTCCCATTATGGTATGATAAGTTCGGCTGCACAGCTTATGCATTTTGTTGCTCTCTGAATAAATGGCAGAAGTCAGTTCCCCATAAATTCAAAATGTATATTAGAACATGAAATCATATTTTAAGTGGATTTCACATATTGCTTCTCTTCATCATTCTAAATACCAAAGATGAAGCTTGCCACTTGCTCTGACAGTCTTTTCCCTGCTGTTATTTTGTTTTGTTTTTGTTTTGTAGCTTTTGTTTAATCGGATGCGAATCGTAGTTGGTGGCCTTTATTGCTCAAAACTACCTGAAAGGGAAAGGCAAGAAGATGAACTTCTGCCTGCTTCCTCCGTTCCAAGCAGCATTTATTTTCATTATGACCGTTTCTGGCTTCTTTCAAAATGGCGCTGCTCCCCAGATGGCGAAGCCAACCCCAAATACCTTTTCGCTAAGCCAATCCACGGTCCCCATCCTGCTGCTCCTTTGACACAGAACATTGGTTTTGGTTTTGGTTTGGTTTGGGTTTTTTTTTTTTTTTCCCCTCTCCATTTAATTTAAACATCCTCTAGGATCCCACACAGAGGCAAGATAGTCCTGGGATTAAGAACACAGATGCTGAAGCCAAGATCCCTGAGCCCAGCTCTGTCACTTCTGTCACCTTGGCAAGTCACTTGACCTCTGTGCTTCAGTTTCTCGAAAATGAAAGGTAGCTGCTCCTTGGGCCATCATCAATATTGGTTCCAGGAAAAGTCTCTCTCTACTAGACTCCCAGCCCCAAATGGGTCTGTCACTTGGCAGTTATGATCCAGCCCTCACTGTCTTTAGCCCTTTGTTCCTTTTCCTCCTCTCAACGCATCTGCAAAGCTCACCATCTTCTCATGGCATTACCCCCTGTGGGGGCTCCTTCTGAATCCCCTCTGTGGGCTCCTTGTCCCCTTTCCCTAAACAATCTCAGCTTTACCTCCATTCTCTCCTAGAAAATTTCACCCGGGCTTGAAATCATATCCCAAATTTATACCTTTAACAGGGACTTTTCCTGTGAACCCCTGGCTCCCATAGGTGCCATCTGTCCCCCGCCACTTGGACACCTGACTGTGTGCGTCCCACTGTACAGACTCCCATTCTGCCTCAGAGTCAGCCTTCATTTTTCTCTTTTCATCCTCCCAAATCCATACCCCAAGGTCTCCGCCTCCCAAATCTTCCCTGATCTGGCCACGTCTCTCCATTTTTATCCGTGCCATTGTAGATCCAGTCGGGATCTCTGGGGCAGCCTTCTAGGTGCCCTCCCCCGATTCCATTCCTGTCCCTTACCCCCCAAATCTTCTCTCTACTCTGCGGCCGGAGAAATCAGAAAAAAACAAAAAGTGTGTTAGGTCTAATCACTCACCAGTTTAATGACCCACCCTCCTCCACTGGTTTCCTTTTACATGTTAAATAAACTCCTTTCCCCTCTTCCTGGCCTTGTCCACCGTGACCTAGCCCCTGCCTGCTTCTCCACTTCCCATCCCATACGCTTCCCTACGTTTCCAACACTCCCTGCTTCTTTCTGCTTTGTGAATAGTCCAAGCTCATTTTTACCTTAGCGTCTTTGCAATCGCTGTTGCCTCTGACCAGAATGTTCTCTCTCCCCTCCCATCATTCAGGTCTCTGCTCGGTAGTAGCCTCCCCAGAGAAACTTCCCTACTGTTCTGCCTACAATAGCCTCGGCGTCAGTCACTTTCTAGCTCATTATCCTGATTTATTTTTGTGATAGGCTTCATTGCTATCTGAAATATTACTTCTTTGTTAACCATTTATTATCCACCTTCCCCCAAATTTCATATCAACAGGCACTTTGTCTGGTTCATCGTCTTACTTTCAATATTTAAAAAAGACCAGGCAAATGTTATACTGTTCATAAATATTTGTTGCATGAAAGAATGAATAACAAATGTTTAAAATCGCTTAATTCCCTGAACTGATCCACATTACCTTGGCGAGACATTTTGTGGGCCTAGATAATTATACTGTAATTAGTCTGAGAGAAAGGCATTTAAGTTGTAAGTTAACAAGCAGATGAATGAGCGTTCCGAGGATGCTGACCACTTGTCGTCTGCAGAGTGGAATAAATGAGCAGAAGCTGGCTGAAATCGTGGGACAGCTTGACTTGATGTAAGAAAAATCTTTGGAATTTTAAGGGTCGTGGATAATGGAGACAGGTTGCCAAGAAAGGTGCCAGCGCTTGATTCCTAAAGCACTTGACAAACAATACCCAATGCTTTGCCTTAGATGCTCAGTAATTTGTTAATTTATTGTCGTTACTAATGGGTTACATAACCCGTAACATACACGACATTTCACCCGTTCTAAGATGCACATTTTTCCGCCTTCCATCACTGATTATCAGAATGTATCTTAGTGCATGATAGTTCCATTAGCAGCATCTTTTCTTAGTGACATAAAATAATGATACTTAATATGTGGCATCTCAGACTCAATAAAATACAGTAATTTTTTATAATTTACACTCATCGAACGCTGGCTTTGGGGAAGCATTTACAAATGTTATCATATTAATCCTCCCAATAGCCTATCAGGATAGGTGACATCAGGCCTGTTTTATAAATAAGAAACTAAGGAACAGGGAGATATAAATAACTTTTCTAAACTCAGAGAGACTGTAAGTGTTTGATCCCAGAATTTAGTCCAGAGCTACCTGACCTCCAAACAAATTTGTCACCATTCTGCTATAATAATTATCAATTGTTAAATTAAATTGGGTCCTGTACATGATAGACAAAATGCCCGTCACAAATGAGCCGTATAGCAGGTGTTCAGTTCATGTGAGTTCCCTTCCTCTCTACTCCTTCACATTTGCCCGAGTGTGAGAGCATGAACCGTGCTCTGATTCCGGGATTTATGTAAAACCTCTTAGAGGGCAAGCTTTGGCGGTCAGAGTTTGAGGTCTGGCTGTTTGAAAAGATCAGAGCCCACATCAAAGGCAGCAAGTTAGCTCGGAAATCAGTGGGACCACATAATGATTGGGCTGCCGAGAGACCCCTCCCTGATGAACAGGGGAGAGACGAACAGCCAAATCAACTCCCTGCCTCAGTCTTGACTCAGAGGACACTGATGAGATTAGACTTTGGAAGCAGATGGGTCGATTGTTCTAGAAAGAGCAAGGGAGGTAGAGCACAGTGGGAAATGCATGGGTTTTTGAACTTGACCATCTTGGGCTCAAACCCCAGCTCTCCTTAACATCTTTGGACCTTAGTTTTCGAATCTCTAAATTAAAGGAAGTAATCTCTAAATTAAAGGAGGTGCTATTCCTCTGCAGTCTTGTAGAAATGATGTGTTTAGGTCACAAATACTCACTGAGCACTTTCCACGTGCATTGGTCTGCACCACTGAGATGAACAAGGAAACATCCCTGCCCTCATTTGGCTTACATTTTAGCAGATGTAGAGTGCCTAGCATATCACTTGGTGATTCATAAATAAGAGTCATTATCGGGGCGCCTGGGTGGCGCAGTCGGTTAAGCGGCCGACTTCGGCTCAGGTCACGATCTCGCGGTCCGTGAGTTCGAGCCCCGCGTCGGGCTCTGTGCTGACAGCTCAGAGCCTGGAGCCTGTTTCAGATTCTGTGTCTCCCTCTCTCTCTGCCCCTCCCCTGTTCAAGCTCTGTCTCTTTAACATTTAATAAATGTTAAAAAAAAAATTAAAAAAAAATAAATAAATAAGAGTCATTATTAAAGCAATTAAGTGAAAAGCTTCACATCAGATACTATGACTGGAACAGGTGTCCAGCCAAAAATTGCCCACAAATTCTTCATAAAGCACCAAACGGTTAAACCTTGGGGCCCTGACACTTGGGTCTCCTCTGCCAAGGACTTTCTTTGTCAAGATCATCACATGTCTGCCTCCTTATCACGCCATATTCAGTCCCATGTCACCCCTCAAAGAGGAGACGCTGTCTAAGCCAACCCCTTCTGCCTGGTCCCAGGTCTCTATCACCCCACCTTGGTTAGCCCTCACCACAGTCTGATATTTCTGCCTTTTAAATGTGTTTGCTTGTTTCCTTATTCATGGTGCCATCCTCCATGAGAACGTAAGCTCCCAGAGCATAGGGACCCCCTGCCCTTTGTACCTAGACTAGGTCCTGGCACTTAAAATCTGCATGACCGAACATCAGTGCTATCAGCTACAATGAATAAACGTGTTAAACCCAAGGGTTAAGTTGGGGACCCCATGAACAAAACACCCAAACTTTTGCTACCAGTGGCCAACGTGATGCATGGTTGGCAACGCCTACAGAGGCTGGATCCCAGCTTCTGGAAGGACCAATCACTCCATTTACTCTGAGACCCGCAAGCCTTGGAATCAAAGGTTTCAGATCACTGGACACCGCAGACCACAAAACCAGTGGGAGAATAGGAGTAGAACGGAGGTAAGACGCAATGAACCCAGGTCTGCTTGAGCAGGGAACTCCTCTGAGGAGGCAAGCATCGGAATTAGGAGAAATGAATCCATATGGTTTATTTAGCCTCCAAAAAGACTTCTGACAATATTTCAAATCCACAGCCATTAAGACACTGAGTCACGCTGGGACTGTGGAAACTAGCCTGACAACAAAAGGGGATCAATGAACCAACAAGAAATCTATTGAACGCGTACCATATACCTAACCGGAGTCAGGTGAGCTGCCATAAAGATCCGACAGAGTGCAACAAGAGGGAGCCCCGGTGGCTACACCAATATTGGGCTTCTTGGATAGTTTTATAAATGATCCAAATAGAAGCATGCGTGCAATTCTCCAGCTCTGCTGAGCAAAACAAACTCTTCAGGTTCATAAAATGTTGAGCTGATTGAATAAAGGGGCAGAAAGGGTTCACGATGCTACCTGATGCTCGGAAGAATAGCAAAGGAGGTGGTTTTGTGGGTGCTGCACTGGCAGAAGCCCCTTGGGAGAGGCAAGTGAGAGGCCATGAAAGGCAAGGGCTTTCTCGATCTCGATTGTCACTGTGCGCCCAGGTCTAGACCAGAGCTAGTACACAACAGACACTAATTGTGTGAAAAAGAGGAGGAGAGGCACTGGACAGCTAAGATGTGCCTTGCGTTGACTTTCAAGACACTGGGGGTAGAGGCCTTGGATGACAGGAGGCAGAGCTAAAACTGTGCTCAGGGCCAGACTTATTTCTTCATTCCTGAGACCCGAGCAGACCACAGATTGTTTGTCGAGAACAACAGT
Source organism: Lynx rufus (assembly GCF_022079265.1). Lineage (NCBI taxonomy): Eukaryota > Metazoa > Chordata > Mammalia > Carnivora > Felidae > Lynx > Lynx rufus. Next base: position 16,248,516 of record NW_025814845.1, read on the forward strand.
CAACACCCCTGATTCTCGTGACAATGGGGAAGAAGTGGGACAGAGAGAGGAAAGTAGGTAACTTTCATCACGGACCAAATGGCCAACACGAGAAGCCTTTGTTCTACGAGAACATTTAGAAAATCTGGGCTCCCCTGCTTCCCTTGGCTTAGCAATGCAAGACCTGAACAGCAAAGGATTTTCTTTGTTGCATGATCTAAAATAAACATTTGACAAGTTTGATATCGCCGGGCTTTCATATTATACCACTTTGTCACGGGAGCTCAGTGGTGACACTGTTTGTGGTCTAATTTCTTAACTTCAAGGGGCTCCCTAGACAGAAACCTGAAACTTCACAACAGCATGAGGGAAGAAAAAGCAAAACTGTTTCATCAGAAATGGGCTTTTGAGGATCTCTGGCTCTGTCAATTGTTCTCCCTCCTAATGCCAAAACCAGGTGTTCACCGGGAGGGGGAGCTGTGGAAGACGTGGCAGGAGGCGGCAAGGATGTTTTAACCAGGACACCGGGCTGTGCCTCAGAGGGAAGACTGGGAACTGAGCCAAATCGTCCTACCTGCCTAGGGGAAGGCCATGACGGGAAAGGTGTGGGTGTGGACCCTCAAACACAAGGGGGGGGGGGGGCGGCTGTAGGAAGAGCACTCTGTCCATTCTAGAGCTATGTTGGCTGGTCCTACAGAAGGAAGAGAATAATTCAGGACTGCAATGGTCAGGCAGGAACGGAGCACTGTTAAATGACCCAGGTCGTCTCTCGGCGGACAAATCTAAAACACCGGAATCCAAAGGACTTTCTTCAGGGTCGCTCTTCTCGGGACTGGCCACCGGCTCTCACGCATCTGAGCTCCACTCACGCTTCTGCACTTGCATTCTAGCCTGCTCCCACCTAGAAGGTCCGACTCAACACCATTCCAGCCCCACCTTCAGGATCCAGCTCGGATTCCACGCAAAAGGAGCCCTGCCTTTGGAGCCAGGCACATTTGGAATCTAATACCAGGTCCGTCCCGTAGGAGATGTGTGCCCTCGGGAAGCCACTGAACTCGCCGGAGCCAGTTTTCTCACCTCCAAAATGAAGCCAACAGGATTCATCTCACTGATTCACAGGGTTGTAGGGAGGTACCACAATGGGATTGTTAGAAAGGGAAATGGAGGCCAGACAGGTAGCAAACTGTAAATCAGCACCTTGAGGGGGGGTGGCGGTTTGATTTAGTTGGATAAAATATGAAGGAGCAGCTATGGGTTTGCAGAGGGTCAGATGGTAAGTTCAGAGGTCAGAGAAGGGATTGGCAGGGAGCTGTCGTGTCACTGAGTGCCAGCCACCGCATAGGGCCCTGGGAGACGCAGAGGTGAACAAAAATGATAGGACCCGTTCACTCATGAAGCTTCCAATTTAATGAAAAGGAATGGGCTTTGGAGCCAGGCCCATCTGGGAGTAAATTCCAGCTCAGCCATATTTTAGCAATTGGTCTTGGGCAAGTGATTCAACCTCACCAAAGCTATTTCCTTAGCTATAAAATGAGGTTAATATTAGCTACCTCACAGAGTTCTTGTAAAGAGTAAGTAGGATACATATGTAAAGAGCCTTTCCTATAGGAGAAGGAACTTAGGCAATAGACTTTCTGAATTTCCTTCTTACTGGGGTTTTCTGCCACGCCAGAAATGTCTGAGTTGTGCTTCCTCTAAAAGTCATAATAGATGATTTGTGGAAAACAGACACTAAGTGTATTTTTTTCCCATCTCTCTTTCTAAAAAATAATCGTTTACAAACTATTTCCCCTATGTGTATTGTTCTGGACGAGCATCATGGCTCTTATACAATATTCTTGATTTCCTCCTGAAAAATAAAAGATCTAATGATTTGAGTGCTTCCCCCGCCCCATGATCAACAGCAATGCTGATTTGTGTATGTTTCCACTAAATTATGTGCCATACTAGATAAAAGATTTGCTTTGAAAAACAGCCACTTCCAAAAATGAGAGTTTATCAATTCCAATCATTCTTATCCAAAATTAGTTGTCAAGTTTCAATGGCTGAAATGAATTTAACAACATAAATTCGGTACCACTACAGAATGACTAATACTACCTTGTAGAGCAGTCCTGAATTCACAGCCCTGTTGGGGTTCACCAACTACATCTAAAATATCAGCACTTCTGTGTGATAATTGAGCCTATTAACAACAGTTGACTGACATTAGATGTGGCCAAACTAAGCATCAGTTAAAAAAATATGCTGGCTTTCCCCCCCCCCCAAATTAAGAAGCAGTTGTCACCCACTCACCAAAGGGAAATCAGAATCATTCATGTGGTGTTATGAAACCGAGTTATTCGACTAACAGACAGAAATATTTTTTTCACTGCCACAAAAGTCAGCAAATACATTATGATGCTGTAGCAATATTGATATTCATAAAACCTCATTAGGCCAACTGGAAGTCAAACATTAGCCAATCATGCTCCTGATTCCTACTTACAGATCAAAGTTAAATATGGGGTTTAGCCAGTTAGAAACAAAATTGAATCTGAGATCCGCGTCACTCTCATTAAGTAGCATTCTGTGAGGCTGTGTTTGAGACGAACGGCCCGTCGGGAGCTATTCCCAAACCAACGAGAGAGCCTCCTACCCACGTCAGGCTTGAAATACCATGACTATTCATTTAAATAAACACACGCTCAAGCAGTCTGGATTTCCATTGTCCTGCCCTCCCTTTCCTTGGTCATTTCACCTTAGACTGGTTTGTTTCCAGCAGAATGAAAATCCTGTTTGAACCAAATAATTCTCATTTTCAAAATGGGCATCTCTGTTATCGTGCCCGTAGTACAAGAGGCAACTATCTTCTTTGCGTGTTTATGTCTCTCCTCTCTGCCATTAGCTCTTAATGGAAACAGAAAGACAAATAAACTGATTTAAACAGGTGGTAGGAGCAAGCTGAGCTCCATGCCCGGGAAAACAAAGTTGAGCCAGGCGGTGGTAAGCAGGGTCAGGCCGGCACCCAGGGCAGGAACAAAACCTCAGTATGGTTGGTTGTGGGGACAGAGTAGGCGAGCCTTCCTCTGGATAAGACCGTGCTTTAAAATTCCAATAAGCAGCACAAACACAGCAGCACCAGCAAAATGTGTCTCCCTTCCTGCTGAGATGGTTCACTGCCTCTTCTACATCATTTATAGCCCACAGCTGGGGGTTATTCCACAGGGTCGCCAGGCCAGAGAGCAATACCCAGACACTGACAGCTTTGAGCAGAGCCTCCCGTCCTCAAATTCTGACTGTATCTCCATGGCGCCATGTGTGCGTGTGTGTGCGTGTGTGCGTGTGTGCGTGTGTGTGTGTGTGTGCGCGCGCGCCATCTAGTTGGTTTACACAAGGGACATCAAACAGAAAGAGCTTGATTTGATTTCGTTGTACCCTTTCAAATTAGTTGCCTCGGAGAGATCTGTTTTAAAATTACTGAGAGTTCTACCACATTACATACAATGTACGGCCTTCAGAGCTCGCAGTGCACGGGGAAAGCATGATTTAGTCTTTGCTTTGCTCCTAGCGCACAGAGTGGAGAGTAAATAAACCTGGCTACACGCATTGGCAGACCCAGAATTTCTATGAGGAGGAGGAGGAGGATGGGCAAGCAGGTTGGAACGGAGGACCCATCTCAGCGTGACATTGTTTATGGCAAGTGCACTGTTTCAACTTAGCCCATCCATTGGGTGTGGGAGGGGAGCTCACTGAGGGGAAAGGCTCGAGGTCCTTTCAAGCTACTCTAACACAACTACTGGGAGTGATTACAGTTATCTCTCGGTTGGTGCCTGACTTGCTTGACTCCTTTTGAAACCTCTTGAAACATGAAGGCATTTGAGGAAAAGGAAATATTTTAAGGAAAATATTAGAAACTTTTTTTCATAACACAAATTTCTAATGATAAATGATGCAATAAATTCTACAGTTAAAAATGATAATTTATTTTTCGTTGAAGTAATAACTTAGGGGCACCTGGAAGGTTCAGTTGGTTAAACGTCCTACTCTGGCTCAGGTCAGGATCTCACAATTTGTGAGTTTGAGCCCCATGTTGGGCTTTGTGCTTACAGCTCAGAACCTGGAGCCTGCTTAGGATTCTGTGTCTCCCTCTTTCTCTGCTTCTCTCTCTCTCTCTCTCTCTCTCTCTCTCTCTCTCTCTCAAAAATAAATAAACATTAAAAAAAAAAAACCCTGAATGCTGGCATTTAGGATGCTGTACTAAATGTATGTAATTTGGTCAAACCAAAATTACAACAATGTTATCCTAAAAGCAGAAGTTTTAGGATAATAAAAATAAAGCAAATCTTTACATAGAACATTTAATTTGCAAAACATTTTCAAATATATGAACTCCCTGGATCTTTGCTGCAACCCTACAAAAGAAGTGGGCAAGCTACCAGTGTCTCCATTTTCTACATCACAGACAAAACTGAGGCTCACAGACAAAATGGCTTGCTTGCATTTACACACACACACACACTTACACTTACTAGTGCATGCTAGTGCCCAAGAGTAGCTTCAAATTCAGAGCCCCTTTTCCCATATCACAAGTTTGTTCCTTCAAAAAAGTGTTGAAGATAACATTTCTCTGGGTATAGAAGCAATAACATCTCAGTAATAATGAGTACTCCTAGTACGTTGTTTTTGGTTTCTAATCCCATTCTCCAACAAAAGAGACCGGGGCTCCTTGCAGAAGTAGCCGAATCTTGGACTGGGACAAGAAAGACACAAAGTAACCCTGGGGCATCCTGCAGTGCCAGAAAGTAATTAAGCGTGCACACACACACGCACACACACACGCACACAATGATGGAAGACAGTCAAAGGGACCCAATTGCCAGAGCTGAACAAAATAAATAACAGATCACTGGATTATAACTTGCAGTATAAAATAAATATCCATGAGTCCATATAAGTAAATGATTTGAATAAATAAGTAATGAGAGAGAGGAGACAAATCCAAACATTTTCTGTACACATGCCTCCAAGAGGTGAAGTATAATTCCAACTTTTTAAGCGTGGCCTATGCATTGTGATTTTCTCCCAAAGAGCACAGTATGGAAAAGGGGGAGAAGAACTTTACAGTGGAGACACCTGGTATACACTCCTCAGAGGAACAAGCTCAACACCAACAGTACTAAGTCATTCTGACAGTATGCACTCTCATATAATGTAATTAACCTCTGTCGTCTTCCTCCCCCAAACCTATAAGCCTAATATAATCCTGAGAAAAACATCAGAAAATCCCAATGATGGGACATTCGACAAAATGCCCTGACCAGTCCACCTCAAAACTGTCAAGGTCATCAAAAACAAGGAAAGTCTGAGAAACTGTCTTAGCCAAGAGGGACCTCTGGGCACATGAAAACTAAATGGACTGTGGTATCCTGAGTAGGCTCGTGGGACGGAATAAGAATATTGGGTAAAAAATGAAAGAAATCTAAATAAAGTATAGACTTTAGGTAACAGTAAAGTATCGATATTGGTTCATTGATTGTAACTGAGATACCGTACTAAGATGTTAATAACAGGGAAAACAGGTGCAATGTACATGAAAACTCTATCTTTGCAGTTTTTCTGTAAATCTAAAACTATTCTAAACTCAAGCGTTTATTGAATAAAAAAGATTAACCTCTCTGCACCAAAATCATATACATGACACATAAACTCCACGATCAAAGGATGGACCTTAATTCAGAGTAAACAAGGAAACGTAACTATGATTTCTATGCATCGGCCCCCATGGTAGCCCAAATGTTTCAGCCACCTAAATGTTGGACAATGAATATTAAAAAATCATAAGATCATCTATAATCTATGGGCTATCCTTCCTCACCGTGGAGCAGACTAGCAACAGATCAGAAGCAACAGCTGCAAAAGAAACAACGGAAGATTTAAAAGAAGGAGAAGGAGAAGGAGAAGGAGAAGGAGAAGGAGGAGAAGGAGAAGAAGGAGAAGAAGAAGGAGAAGGAGAAGGAGGAGAAGGAGGAGAAGGAGAAGAAGGAGAAGAAGAAGGAGAAGGAGAAGGAGAAGAAGAAGAAGAAGAAGAAGGAGGAGGAGGAGGAGGAGGAGGAGGAGGAGGAGGAGGAGGAGGAGAAGAAGAAGAAGAAGAAGAAGAAGAAGAAGAAGAAGAAGAAGAAAAGTGTGGCATGCGGTAGCACCTGGGCTATCTGATTCTGGCCCCAACAATCCTCTACTGAGTGGTGGTGAAGGGTGAGAAATCAGTCAGTCACTCACAATTGGGGGAGTAAGAGGCAAAAGCTTCAGCTTAAGTGCGTCTGTACCCGGTGTGAAAGAGATCCTAAAATTGCAACTTTAAATGCCTTGGGTATTGACAGAGCAATCCATGTGGCAGCTAAGTGGACATTAATGTACTCTAAAGTACCTGTTGGAGCCTCACAAACTAAATTATTTTCCCTCCTACCTATCCACCAAGAGAGTATAATCTACTGAGGGGGAGAAAAAAAGAATTCTTGATTGTTAAATGGAGCTAAGTGGCAATGCCATGGCAGGGAGGGAGCCCAAGTTAGACTCTGGCGGGTGAAATGAGGTGTTGTGCTGAGGTCCTCAGAGGCTGCTTCACAAGCCCCACCTGCAACAAATGCCAGGGCGATATACCATCAGCTCATCGACAGAATGGAGGCTCTCTGGCTTGAATTTCATCCACTCAGACATCCTGCCTGTTTAGCACAGAAGAGCCATTTTCTATCTCCAAGAATTATGGTGCCGTCTCAGTTTTGCAAGGGATCTGAAAAGCGATTGCAACCAGATGACTATTTGACACCTGGTCTATCATCATAGGATCCCTGCCAAGGCCTCCTTCAGCCTCTCCTTGGGACGAGGCCCTCATTACCTTTGAAGGCATGTTCCGAGGGTATCCTTGCCCTTGCTGGATCCCATTTCTCTGACATCATCTCCGACTCTAACTCCGCATACCCCAGCCATCTGACCTTCTCACTGTTGCTTGTACCTTCTAGGCAAACTCCTGCCTCAGGGCCTTTGCACTTGCTTTTTCTCCTATGTGGAATGTACTTTTACCATATACTCACATGACTCGCTCCCTCACCTTCTTCGTGTCTTTGCCCAAATGTTGCCTTCTCTGTGAAGCTTTCCCGGACCATTTTGAATTGTCCCATTTACACATCCATCTCCAGTACTCTGCCCTCCTTTGCTGCTTAATTTTTCTCTATAGCATTTACGACCATCATTTATTTTTTTATTGTCTTATTTTCCCCTCTAGAGTATAGGCTCCATGAAGTCAGGGTTCTTTATTCACTGATGTACTCCCAGCACTCAGAACTGTGGCTGTCACATATCACTCAATTCGTACAAATTCATGAACAACTAAATTCTTCACTTTCAAACTTTCCATTTAATAAGCAAGTCATATTTATAGGAACGTTATATACCACCCCTCTAAAAAGTTAATTCATGATATGTGTCCATATGGCATTCCACTTTTACAACATTATAAACTTTTCATTAACCTGTCTTTTTTAAGACTGGCTTTTGGTGTAGAAAATACTATGACCCTACATATTAAAAGTGATGATAATGACACAGGTTTCTTTTGTTTATTACTAGGTACCGGGTGGGAAATTCAAGATTCAAGTGAGATTCGTTCCTCATTCATCTTTGTCTTCCTCTCCTCTGTACAAAGCCCAGCACACGGTTGTCCATTTATGTCCATCCAAAGACTTATGCGTGAATTTTCAAAGCAGCATAGAAATCAAAATGTAGGATAAATGCTAATGTCCATCAGCTAGTAAATGGAAAATCAACCTGCGGTGTGTCTATACAATGGAAAACCAATCAGCAATAAGAACAAATGATCTGCTGACATGTACCGCAATGTGGATGAACCTTCAAAACATACGCTATCACAAAGAGGCAAAAGTCACAAAGTACATGATTACCTTACATAAACAATACCAAAAAAAGCAAATCTATAGAGACATGATATAAATGAGTATTTGCCTGGAGCTGAAGGAAGGGATGGGCAATAACTACCAGTGGCCAGGAGGAATCTTTCTGGCAGGATAAAAAATATTCTAGATTTGAACTGTGGCAATGGTTGTACAATTATATAATTGACTAAGATTCACCGAATTGCACACTTAAAACAGATTAATTTTATTGAGTGTTAAGTATACTTCAATAAAGATATTCAAAAATGAGGGGAAAAAAATGTTGAGGAGCCATCTAGAAGCTCTCTTACCACGGTGTTCTGAGTCAGTAGAGAGGACAGAAGCAGAGGAAGAACAGCCTCCAAGAGCCACCCTCTACCGGGCAAAAACTACCACTTATTTGATCAAAAGGAGAAAAGGCTGATACTGAACCCAAGACTCCCCAAGATACATTACGTCATCGCAACAGAGCACTGAAAATAAAGTTTAAGGGTGGACTCTGCCCCTCTGGGTGTTTCCCAACCGGAAGGACTGAGATGTTCAGATAAACTCCCCACTTAAGAACATTTTAATGTTGATCTTCCAAAGAAGGAGGACAATTCGTCCAGTGTTCATTCATTCATATTTCAAACCATTTATTGGAGCACCTCCTTGTGCTCAACCTATAATGCAATCATCTGCTAGGTGTTGGTGACACTTCAGATGCATCAGACACAACGAAGTCCAGAATAGCTCTGATACTGGCACCCGAAACTCATTCAGTAAGATCCAGATGAGAACCCTTCGTCTTTCTCCTGACAGCTGAGGTTCCTGGGATGATAGTGGAGGAGGCTCAGGCCAGTCCACAAATCTATCTCCCTCCAGGATTCCAAGAGAAGGATTAAAGCCCCGGGATGTGCTCATGGGGCCGACCCTGAAAGAAGTGAGCGCCCGGGGTGTTTTCTATGTAATTCCCTCCCTCCCTTGAAGGGCCGTCTGGGTTTCTGCTTCACTGTCAGTCTCTTTCTCTCAGGCAGACAGTTCATCCGTTGAAATCAATAGGTAGGAAATCAATAAAATGAAAACATGGCACTTTGCCCTTGCCGGTTTAGACTCTCTCCCTTCAATCCTGAAAACACCGCAGTGTTTCCTTGACATCACTCCCTTCGTGACTTAAAAGCCTCTTCAGTTTTCACCATCTAACCATTTTCCTCCGCTCTGATGTGAAGTCGCTTTGTCGTTTACCCACGGAAGGCAACCATCCCCGAACCCAGGAATCCTGTGCTCTGAATTCAGTCAACCGCTACTTACCGCAGACTGCATTTTAGTAGCTTCCATCCACCCCGTCAGCCCCACGGAAGACTGTACATGGAAGTGAACGTGAGCAGATTGTGCTGTCAGCTCAGGGGTATCTCAGACAGCCTAGGACAGAGGGAAAAGGTTCCCCGTCCCTGGAGGAATTCAGACAGAGTTCACGATGCATCACAAACATTGCTCAAGGGTTGGCCTAAATGACCATTAAATCCCCATCTAACTATGAGATTCTTTTATTACAAATGGAGGTGATGGGGGGCGCCTGGGTGGCGCAGTCGGTTGAGCCTCCGACTTCAGCTCAGGTCACGATCTCGCAGTCCGGGAGTTCGAGCCCCGCGTCGGGCTCGGGGCTGACGGCTCGGAGCCTGGAGCCTGTTTCGGATTCTGTGTCTCCCTCTCTCTCTCTGCCCCTCCCCCGTTCGTGCTCTGTCTCTCTCTGTCTCAAAAATAAAAAATAAAAGGTTAAAAAAATTTTTAAAAAAGAAAAAAAAAAACAAATGGAGGGGATAGATCCATATCATAAAAGCAAAATAGTAGCGCTCAGTATTGGACTGGACAAATAAGGCCCCGCCCCGCCCCGCAGAAATTCTGGAGAGAGGCCGATTGTCACAGGCCAGACTGAAGTCAAGGAAGTGGAGACTGGCTGCATTATTCACAATGGGACCATAGCTGTACAAAGCAACTTAAGAAGTCCAAACCATCGGGATAAACTATGAGAATAGCCACAGCAGGCGAGTTGAAAGTTTGAGGTCGGAACCGTGTTCCAGATCCACCTCTGCCACGGACGACGCTGGCTTAACAGCCTCGTGCAAGTTACACGCCCTCTTCCCAAACATCGGTTTCCTCATCTGTCAAATGGGACTAAACCAAAGAGTTGTCATAAAGATTAAGTGGGTTAAATCCGAAAAGCTGGGAAGTCCCTAGGGCATACGGGGCCTCCCGTATCTTGGGGCCCATTATTATTCATTCTTAGTGCCATTCAAGCGTTTCATCTTCTAGATCATCAGCACGGAAAGAAAGTGTCAGATGCCCCACGGGTCGTGCCAGGCGGGCGTGGCCCCAGACAAAATGCCAGGCTGGCTGACCGTGGATCTACTCCAGGGGGGCACCTGTTGGACACCTTGTGAAGATGCCTGGCTGAGCAGACGCCTCAGGAGATTCACTACCGCTTACGGGGAGAGCGTCTTCACGGCAGCTCTACCCCAGCAGGCCACGTGCATTAGAACTGCCTGCGGTGGCCTAGGCCAGCTCGGAGAGGGCTGTGCACCCGTGTCACTCTGATCTCTGTCTCTTGGGGGAACCTTGTTTCTTGGGTTGATATTCATTTTAAGTTCAGAATATATCTGTGTGCCTTGCAACTTGAAACGATGCAAACGGAAAGAATTCGTTCTGTCAAAGAGAGGCAGCCAAGCCACTTGAGACGGTCACGACAGAGTCACAGGCCACATCTGCAAGCGCACCTGAATTGAGACACAGCAGACCACAATCGTCGGTTACGTTGCTACTTGCAGAAATCAAGGGCCGCGTGAATGGGACAGACAACCAAATCATGTGCCTGATTCAGCCCTGCGAATGACAGAGAAACCATCCAATGAATCCTTCACAGCTTCTCTGTCTTCACTACCATTTTCCAACCGAGTCTGACCAAAAGAATCCGCGGGCGTGCTCATTCAATGCAGGTTTCCAGGCCACTCTTCTGGAGAGTCTCAGTTAACGGGTCAGTAGGGAGGCCTGAGAATCTGGATTTGAACAAGCATCCCAGGAGATTCGGGGAGCAGGCAACTTTGGAGAATACTTGTCTTAGGACCAAACCATTTATCATTGGTTTGGTTTCTTTTTTTTTTTTTTTAACGTTTATTTATTTTGGAGAGGGGGAGAGGGGGAGAGGGGGAGGGAGGAGGGGTGGCACAGAGGATCTGAAGCAGGCTCTGAGCTGACAGCACAGAGCCTGATGAGGGACTCGAACTCACGAACCGTCAGATCACGACCTGAGCTGAAGTCGGATGCCTAACTGACTGAGCCACCCGGGTGCTCCGGTTTGATTTCTTAATAGACACTCACTGGGGGCCTGGGATATGCCAGAACCTTCTTATAATGATGCCCGTGAGTCACGCCTGTCCATCCTCCCAATTTCGGTGTGACGTCCTCAAGGGGGTAACAGACAGACCTGAAGCTCAGTGCGGTAAGTGAGCGGCTCCGTAAGTGTTAAAGCAGGGGTTCCAACGCGGTCTTATGACTGCCACCAGAGCCTTTTTCCATGAGCTCACGGTTGCCGCAGTAATTTAAATCACTCCTCTATCAACAACTGCAAGACCGATGATCCAGGCAGCCGGACGGGACTAGTCATGGGATCTTCCCAGACTAATTCTGACATGTCTTTCACAGAAGCAAACAGAAGCTGCATTCCCAATGGGATGTCACTGGCCGCAAATGGCACCCTGCCCAATTCACGGCCTCTTCAGACATCCTGTGAAAATGCCCTAAGAATGCTCTCGCACGGTGTTTATTTTCTCTGGTAATACTAACTACACACGTCGTCTCCCTGGAATCCGGGAGCTCGGGGCCTATGTATAAGTTTATAAAAGCACCTACTGCCTCCACACGGTTCCCTACAGAGGCCTCACTATATATGTCATTAGCTCACAAGCTTCACCGTTGGGTAAAAATGCCATTAGAAAACGTATCATTTTCCCAATAGACTGAAATGGATCCCAAGGAGCTATTCGAGTCTATCAGGTAATTATGGGGGAAACCCTGTATTATTTACTGGAGAAAATGGAACGCTGCCCTGGGAGAAATGAAGGTCCATCCCCGCGCTCCGTGATAAAGAGACGATCCCATTTTGTGATAACAACGATTGAGATTACTGTGATTTCTGGGACTTTTTAAAAATCTTTTGGTTGCTTTTCTTTTATTTTATATATAGCGAGTGGCTCCAAGCCAACCGTAAATAATGAAATACCTAAAAAATTCATTGTAATCCCAGTCAGAGCTTTATTTAGCAGAAGGGAGCGCAAAATCCTCCGAAATCTCATTTGTTTCACGACTACGGTAATGACCATTTAAACAGGCAGCATATGGCATCCTCTCATCTCACGGGGCCTTTCGAAGCTTAGAAGCCATGGGCACAGAGTCAATTGACCCCTCCTCAAATGCAACCGCTCTGGGGATTCCAACCGGAAACACGGTGAATAACGAGGACTTACCCTTTCACTCTAGCTATCCCAAGTCTTGAGGATCGCCGGGCTGGGCCTCTGCCTCCTCCCCAGGAAGTCACTCTTCAGCACCTTGGGCTGGAGTATTCCTGTAGCCCCAGGACCTACCACAGCTCCTGGTACCGCGAGGACACGCGATAAGCATGCGTCGTGTCAAAGTGCCCTTCTTCCAGCTCTAACATCCTAGAACTCAGCCACCACTAGCCACTGCTTTGTCCCAGTACCTACAACAGTGCTGACACAGAACCAAATTATCTTTTTTTTTTTTTAATTTTTTTTTTAACGTTTATTTATTTTTGAGACAGAGAGAGACAGAGCATGAAGGGGGGAGGGGCAGAGAGAGAAGGAGACACAGAATCGGAAGCAGGCTCCAGGCTCTGAGCCATCAGCCCAGAGCCTGACGCGGGGCTCGAACTCACGGACCGCAAGATCGTGACCTGAGCTGAAGTCGGACGCTTAACCGACTGCGCCACCCAGGCGCCCCAAGAACCAAATTATCTTTTGAGCCCGTGGGTGTTTTGGTTTTTTTTTTCTTCCTCTTGCAACATGACTCAATGGCTTGGTCACATGGCCTTTACTTCTTGAGCCTCCATCATCTTCCATGGCCCTGGCAGACAATGGAAGAAGTGTAACAAGGGGAGGGGAGTGGGAGCACAGCGCGAGAATCGCCCTTGAGTAGAGAGAATGGCAAAGGAAGGCAATGAGATGCTGCTCAAAGGCAGAAGAGGCCCCAGAAAATTATAATAGGAAAAGATCATGAGGAGCTGGGGAATAGCCAAAAACAGAAGACGGAATCGATTTAGCCGCTTAAAAATGTATTTCCTGAATATGCGGAGTGTGCAAATCCCTGTGCTAGACACAACCCCCGTGAGACAGGGAGAAGAGCTGTTACTTCTTAACCAAGGACCCATAGCACTCCTGGTTGCCCACTTCCTCAGAGAAGCATGGCCCCAGACCAGGAAAACAATAATGATAATGAACAATAAGAATAATGCCAAGTCAAAGAACCACACAGAAGAGCTAGGCCTGGGGATAGGAAGGCAGAGCCAAGGAAGAAAGTTCCAGAGCAGAGGACAGTAAGCCACATACCTCACATCCCTGGTGTGAGGCTAATTTGCTCCGCTTCACACATTCTTCACAGGATTCGTGGTCTTTGGAAATGGGTCTTAGCGCTCAACTTCGAGGCCCCCCTTCTGCCTCGGCATCAGATGCAAAGCCCCTATAGGGTGCGGTTTGGGCAGTGTCTCCAGGCCTGAAGAACTCGTAGCCTTCCTTGTGCCTCGTAGACACCAGGCACGCTGAGAGCCACCAAGCACACAAAACACAGTCACTCATCCTCCAGGAGTTGGCCATCTAAAGAAGGGGACCCACAGGTAAACAGGCCACTTAAATATCTGTGATGGGATGCCTCAGGAGAGAAGTATGTAATGGGTGAACTGTCACTTATATGCGACAATACAGATTCCACTTCCAGGAAATCATCTATAATTCTGAAGGTTACCTTGTGAGAGGACTGACTTCTCTGTATGTCGTATACAGATCATCTTAGAGAAGCATACTCCTGCACACAGCGTGGAGTACAACGGCAGAACCGGAAACACCCTTAGCGGGATGTAGTCTTGTCTCTTTCATCAACCATATGCTATTTTGGTTACAAAACGGCCTTTGAGAGTATTTCGTGAGTGAGGTAGGACTGTTCTCCATAAACCACCATCGTTCATTCATTCATTTATTTTTAACTGAAATGCACCTGTCATTCACTAGGTTCTCTCGTTGGAAGTCTAAGCAGGATGGCATCAAAAGGTCGGAGAAGTGTCAGAAAATAGCCTCATAAAGCACCTGAGATTCACTGTAACATACATTGGCTTTCATGCTACCTATTTGCGACTCACTGAGATTTTAGTAAAAATTCAACCTGTGCCTTCCAGAGCCATATAATCTAGCGCCAGAAACAGGAAGCAAAGACGCCCTTTCACTACCCAGGTGTATATACCGAGGTGTCTACATCTTAAAACAACGCCCATAATGAGTAAGAGCCACAAGTTCTAAATCACACGCTGCTATTAGCATATCACATTCTATTAGCATCACTCAAATAACATCATAAACATGTGTGAGGCTGGTGCAGCAGAAAAAAGGAACCAGTAAATGTACCAAGTCGTCTCTTAGAAGAGCTAACGGTTAACGTTAGACTAACGGCTAACGGTTTTAAGATCTTTATTATTATTCTTTTTAATCTGACTCTGTACAACATCACAGCATGCTCGACAATTTTACTTGAAGCAGTTAACTGTGGGGGGAAAAAAAGTTGAATATTTCTTGGAAAAGATTGTCCATTTCTACCTGCTAATGCACAATCTAAAATGACCATTTATATGCACAACCATTTACCTGATGCATAATACTTAACTCGAAAATGATCACTAAGAGGTATTGTCAGAGCCAGCATTTGAGCACGGGGTTTTGGTGCAAATGCTAAAGCATTTCTACAGATAATGAAGCACTCAACAAAGTGCCCTTTGTTAGACAATAAAAATAAATGATTTCAAAAGCCATCAACCGGTGATGAACAAATACATTTTATAGGAGAGCAGTTGGAGATCTTTTGAGTAAGCCCATAGTCACTACAATGTGTTTGTGTTGCCTTTTGTTTTTGTTTCTTTTCTAATCACAACCTACTCGGTATTCTCCACCTATAGCTTCTCTTCAATTTTTTTTTATTAATAATAAAAAGAGCCACTGCCATTTATGGAATCCTTCTTTGTGCCAGGACTGGGCTAAGCAGCTTGCGGTTTTCATCATCCTGACTCTTCACGTCTCTTTATGAGGCAAGTTCTATTTTGACGTCCTGTGCTACAGAGGAATTTGTGCAACGTAAGCGCAAAATCACATCTTTTTCAAGGGACTTTGTAGCTTGCAAAGTGTTTTGACACAGTTGGTCTGATTTGTGCGGCCTGGCTGCCAGTCTGAGAGGTTAGTACATTATCTCTTTTTTAGACACAAGGATACCATGACCTGCAGAACTGAAGTGACTTGTCCAAGGTGATATGTTTGCCAAATGGTTGTAACAGACTGCAAAAATAGCAAAAACGAACAAGCAAAAACTCTGGCCACAGTGCTTCCCTTCCCTGTAACCACTCCCCTCTGCAATGTAACTCTGTGGTCCCCCTCATCAAGAGGTAGGGGTTCTTGCCCCCTGAATCTGAACCAGCCTCGGGACATGCTTTGACCAATCCAGTGTGTTAGAAGCAGTAACGTACCAGTTCTCTGGCTCAAAAGATCTTGCACTCTCTGTGTTCTTTCTGCCAAGAGAACAAGCCCATGTTAGCCTAATGGATGCTGAGAGACATGTGGCCTGGTCACTCTCATGGGCCCAGGTGACAGCCTGCTAGCCCCAAACCAAAGCTACCGCCAACCATCAGCTCACTGTAAATATATGTATGAACCCAGATGACACAAGCCCAAACTACAGAACCACAGAATTGTGAGCTACATAAATGAATGAATGAATGAATGAATAAGTGGTTATTTTAACCACTAAATCTTGGAGCAATTTGTTACACGGCAAGAGCTGACTGACACAGTGACATTGCTGAAAAGAGTTCCAGGAGCCACTGCTATTTCAACAGGTATGTTCTTCTGTTAGTTATCGAAAAGCTAGATTACTTTGTAATTAAAAAAATAAATGTTGGGGATGAAAGTGTTCAAGTAACACTAAAAGACGAAAACATGGAATTAATTGCTTTAAACAATGAGTAGGGTCAATTATTCCTATGTGTGTGTGTGTGTGTGTGTGTGTGTGTGATTCGTTACCAGATCCTACCCACCATTCTACCAAGAAACAATCTCTATCTACAATTTACCATCATTATTGCCTTACTTACTTACTTGAATGACTGCATCCACTGTGACTACATGCCCAATTTGAGCTCTGAAAATATAATGAGCGTGAAAAACTTTTAGTGGCATTTACATACACAACATTTTGTTTTTAATTAACATTGCATTAGCCCAATACTCTCCAAACCTTATTCATTTACATATCACTTTCACAATCTTTGCTAATCTGCAAACTACCTGTATTGCTATTTACTGCATATTTTTCTTTAAATGAAATTCAAATTGACTCACATTTTTTACTTTGCCTAATCTTAAGCGATAATACGCGTGAGATGACGTTTTATAAACTAATTATATATTTTTCTACCTGACTGTTAAAGTAAAAATGCGTATATTCAGCTGTGTACCACCTAAAAGCACCTTGCTTGCTATATTCTGAGAAACGTTGCATTACCCATATTTAACTAACTTCAAGTCTTCACCTTCGAATACCAGCTATAAGAGAAAAAGAACTTACGAGGCTTTCATAGGCCAAAGGGAACTCTGATGGAGATGACAATTCCATGGGTGACTTGCTTGAGCAACACCCTGCCATCTGAACAACACACACTAGTGTTCTAGCCCTTGGCCCAACAAGCAGACCCCACTTCCATGATCCCAACTGAGCTTCTGGCTTTTTTCGGCACTCATGATCTGAACAGGCGATGTGAGGTAGGACAAGGTAAATATCACCAGGTCCTCAGGTGGCTCTGAGACCGTGGAACCGTTCACGTCCATCCGTGGGAACTAGAAGAGGAAGTGCAGAAGCTGTTGGATTGTTCCCAATGCTCCACACCCTTTCTTGATACATTTGATCCTCAACATAAGCTCTTTTTTTTTTTTTTAATTTTTTTTTCAACGTTTATTTATTTTTGGGACAGAGAGGGACAGAGCATGAACGGGCGAGGGGCAGAGAGAGAGGGAGACACAGAATCCGAAACAGGCTCCAGGCTCTGAGCCGTCAGCCCAGAGCCCGACGCGGGGCTCGAACTCACGGACCGCGAGATCGTGACCTGGCCGAAGTCGGACGCTTAACCGACTGCGCCACCCAGGCGCCCCAACATAAGCTCTTAAGTAAAAGCATTTAAAGCCACCATTTCTGGGGCGCCTGAGTGGTTCAGTCAGTTGAGCATCTGACTTCAGCTCAGGTCATGATCTGACGGTTTGAGAGCTCGAGCCCCACATGGAGCTCACTGCTGTCAGTGCAGAACCCACTTTGGATCCTCTGTTCCCCTTGCTCTCTGCCCTTCACCCGCTTGTGCTCTCTCTCTCAACATAAATAAATAAACTTCAAAAAAAATAAATAAAGCTACCGTTTCTGTGTCATTCACAAAAATCAAGACTCAAAAAAAGACCTCTCTGGGACAAAGGAGATGCCTGTGCCTCATCCAAGTAGATAGCTTCTGGTCCGCAATAAGCCAGCTTCCACCCTTGGGAACCTATTTTTGCCCCTTGGATTGCTGCTGACAAACAATATCAAGGAAATGCCATAAAGGCAATAAGTCTTAACTTAATCAAAACATGGGATAAAATGCTCCATGGTTTCTTTGAAAATAGGATTGTAGACTTAAGTGAATTACCAATAGCCAAAAGTCACTATAACCAAGAAGTATGGACTAATGGATTAGTTTCTACAAGAGCGATCATAGGGTATTTGTTAGAGTGAAAACCACAGGTTCAAATCCCCTCACATGCGCTAAGTACTTAATTAACACTGGTATTACTCTTGTCGGTAAGGCTGATTGTTTCTTTTTTATGTCAATACAGGACGTTCGACTTTCGGTGCCATGGGCTTTATCCGGCTCCACATGTTTGCCAGGCCCTGGAAGGAATGTGTATAAATCATGCTGATTCACTATGTGTGGGTATATGAAGATAGAAAGAGCTCACACAATAGATGTCAGAATGAAAGTTCCAAGATACCTTGACAAGCAGAACATGAGGCACACAGACAAGAAAACGCAATTGAACAAGGATAAAAGTGGGGTGTCTGGGTAGCTCTGTTGGTTAAGCATCTGATACTTGATTTCGGCTCAGGTCATCATCTCGGGATTGTGAGACTGAGCCCCACACCAGGCTCTGTGCTGGGAGCAGAGCCTGCTCGGAATTCTCTGTCTCCTCCTTGCTCTCTGCCTCTCCTCCCCTGCTCCTACACTTCCTCTTTCACTTTCTCTCTGTCAAAAAAAAAAAAAAAAAAGGATAAGAGCAAAGTCCTCCACGGTCAACTACAACCATGTACAGAAAACCTTACTTCATGAAGTCCAGTTGGCCAGTAGCTAACGTGCTCTACACGACCGAAACAGCAATGAAAACGCCATGGAAATCTCACCCCGAGAAAACAACCCGGAGACCCATTTTCCAGGGAAGGAACATTTCCCCAGCCCTCGGGGCTGACAAGATCACATCTAATATACGGTGCTCAGCTCTTGGTACCACGTTTTAAGAGAAATAATATGAATGGGAGGCTGCAGAAAGTATCGGAACCAAGTCCCCTAAGACATGGCCAACTGTCTTAGGAATATCCCCGCTGGGCAAGAGAACCAAACTGATCAACTGACACCTAGGAGCACCTAATCTGTGCCGGGCTGTCCTGGGCACCAGGCGTCACACGGCGGACAAGACAGACAGTGCCTCTGCCCTCAGTAACTCACACCCCAGTGAGGATAGTCACGCAATACACATGTAATCAAACAAAGAGCATCTGTGGCCTCAGGCCCTCAGAAGTGCTCCAAGGAAGATAAAACAGTTTATGCAATGCCTTTCTGAGGACATGACTCCAAATGGAAAGATAGGAAGAATACCAGATGGAAATAAGGATAACATGATATGCTAGCTGTAAAGCATTTATCAAAGTGCCTGGCACACGGTAAAAGACTCAGTAGCTGGTGGCAGTAACACCACCACGAGCAAATATTTCTACAGCACTTACTGAGGTGCCAGACTCTGCTGTAGGCACTTTGCATATATTAAGTCCTCTGTCAGGTAGGAATTCTTTCTACCCCATTTTGCAGAGGATGACACTAAGGCACCGGGTGCTTAGTAAGTTGCCTGTGATCACGAGAGTGACCAGCTAGTGGTTGAGATCCAAGCTCTGGATCAGGCAGCCTGGCTCCAAAGCCTAGACTCTCGGCTATCATGCCTTCCAAATACTGAAGGATCATCTCATCAAAAGGGAGCGTCTACGCTCCGAGGTAGACCAGAAGACAGGAATAAAACAAAGTTAGGAAGTGCCGTCAAAGAATATCAATCAACACGTGGTCCCTGGACACTTGGCACGTTTTCAGCCCCCTGCTAGGCACGAGATTGTGGTGAGAGCCACAGGTTTATATTCAGAGCGGGCTCGCAGCAAATGAGGCAGCGTTCCTGTGATATAAAATAATCCTACGGTGGGCATGGTTTTCGCTCCCCACTCTGCCCTTTCCTTCTCCCTTCAGTGACCTTGTTACCTGTATCAGGAACATTCGATCTTGAAAAGAATCTGCTTGTGATAAAAGAAAAAAAATGCAAGATGCGACCTAGTGCTTTGCCCGCCAGAGATGTTTTCTTTAATAAAATGCAACCGGAGTCTAGTTTTCTGGGAAATAATCAGTTTCCAAGTTGAAGGAAAGATGCAAACTCCACGTACATAAGGCCTGGTGTGAAAAACCGTCGCTTACACACACAAAAACAAAAACAAAACAACAACACTTGCTGGATCTTCCCTTGCTGCGTTCCTAAAAAAAAAAAACGCACTTCCTTGGGATCTCACGTCCAACTTTCTAATTCGCACTTCTGCCCTCCAACGTCATCAGATGCAGTGTGATGCTGGAAAGGTAGTGCGGAGCTACCTGGAATTGGTGATACAAAAATTCTAGGACACCATTGAACTATAACAACAACAACAGTAATAGTAGCTAACAATTATTGAACATAATAATGCGTTTGGCACTGTTCTAAGTGTTTCACCCAGAGTTCCATACTTTTATTATCTCAGTTTGGGAATTAGCTGACTTCTTAAGGGGAGTATGTAAAGTTACTGGAGGAAAAAAAAGAATATTCTATTTTCTGGTGAGACAACAGATGGTCCAATGGCAAGCACTGAGCTACATTTTTCCTTCCTACCTCCATGTGTCTTAAAGAACTCGGAAACTAACACTGAGGAGGTGTCTGAGAAATTAATCACCAACCCTTAGCAGGTGCTTAATCCATACCTGGTATTGTGGGAGGTACCTTTGTTTTGCAACAAGCAATCCAATCATGTCGCCAAGGACAAAAATGGTGCCTCCCTAGGACCAAGCGGAGTGTCTTGCACATAGTAGATGTTCAATAAATACCTGCCAATTGATTAGTTTCCTCCTCTGTGCCCAGCCTCAGCCTGGAGCACATGAAAGTGAAGATTCTGTTCTTGGTGTTGGTGATGCTCTTTTCTTTTCATCTGCCACCTCTTTTTTGTCCTCCAGAGCCTACGTGAAATTCTACTGGGCTCAAGAAACATCGGAGGGGGTGCTGAATCCTCATGCTATTCAGAGACAGCCCAGCTAAAGTCATTTTCTAGGGTCAAGAAATAGCTTTTCCCAGAAGAGAAAAACAAAGGGACGAGGTGAGGGTGCTGAAACAAAAGGCAGAAGACGAAAAATCAAAATGGAGAAAAGGAGACAGGAATAGGAAACAGAGAATCAGAGACAGGAGAGCTATGGACCATTCTTAGCCTCAACCCGATGATACAGTGAGCTTCTTGAAAGGCACTGTTCTCTGAGAAGAGGGTTTTGTTCACAGTCTAACAGGTGTGGAGGCTTAATTATTATTTTAACAGTGTGTTCGAGAAAAGTACAGACACTGATCTATACAATTACTCTCCTCAAATACAGACATTTGCCTCTGTTTTCACACATATAAAATGAAATCATCAGATGTACCAAATGTTGACATTTTCCCTCATGAAATACCAGATATTTCCTGAAACTTGGCTAATTATGTCCTTCACCACCCTCCACAAAAAAAAAAAAAAATTAAAAAAAAAAAACCTCAGCCTGTCACAATGTAATTCCGAAATCATTAAAATTCTTAAGTCATATACCTGAGACCAAGAGACACCGAGAGGTAGATGATTGTCTTGTCTTAAAACTGAAGACTAAATCGGGTTGATATTTACAAGCAAACTTTGGGATTCTCCACAAGAGCGAAGATGAGCACGTCTCCAGAACCTTAGAAATGCTCCTCTATGAAATTGTGGTATTTTGTATCCACACGATCAACACATAGCCCCCGATCCCTCTCAGAGGTGGTGACACTGGCATTGTACTTCTCCCCTCACCAGACCAACAAGTGAGTTAGAACAGCTGCCAACTTTCGGTTTAAAGATTAGGCTCTTTGTATGGGTGATTTATTGCATGTTTATAGCTGGGGAAAACAGATTTTTTTTTTTTAGTTGAGAATATTGCTTTCTTTCCGGGCTTCAAGATTTGTACCTTTCTCCTCTCCTTTAAAGCAGCAAAAGCATTATATGTAGGAGGAATCTCCCTGGACCAGATTCTGTTTACAGATATTTGGGGGAGGAAGGGGAAAAAAAGGAAAAAAATTCTTAAACTAATCTTCAGTTACTCATGTACAGCAAGTTCAATTTGAATGTTCATGAATTCGTGGCAGGTTGATACCTCTGGTGAACTTGTCAATTATCAGCCGGTGCACAGATTGCAGACTTTAGCCCCATATGAGGTGGAAGGAGGGTCGGGGATGGAGGGGGGCAGGGAGGGCTGGTGAGGGAGAGCAAGAGAGGGATGAGAGAGACACGTTAATAGAGGCAACGAGACAGAAGCACACACATTGCCAAATGCCCCAGGATACAAAGAGGACCCTTCTATGAAACCATTCAGTTAGTCGAGCCACCTCTGAATAAGTATGTGGGCTTCAAGTGATGCCACCTGTCGCCAACCACAGCTGTGGCTCCTGAGGCACGATCCCCCAGTTATTAAGAGTGTGGGTGCTTCTGGATCAAACCACCCACATTCAGATCCATAATTTGCCACACGCTCATGCTACATATGACCTGAGCAGTTTAATCACACTCTCCACATCTCTGTGCCCTCAATCTCTATCAATGAAGCCCACCTCATGGGGTTGTCAGAATGACCGAATGCAGGGAAAGGGTTTAGAACAGTGACTGGCCCGTGGTAAGGAAAGACTCAATAAACATCCACTCCTGCTATACCTAATTATCACATGACAGTCTCTGAAGGAAGGTTGCAAAGAGGTTGATATCCCATTGAAGCCACATCAAGCATGTGCTTCTTTGCATGGGGGCATCATGATTGTTCTATTGGTCACCAGTAGTGGTCGTCAGTGCCACTGGTCACCAGAACCATGGTGGGACCACCAAGGAAGGATAGCAGCTAACTACCAGCAAAAAACCAGACAAACAAAAAAATATGGGTACTTGCTATGACCACCGAGGCTGCTCCTGCGTGTGCAGCCAGAGGTATTTTCCAGATGAGCATCCATTTGCAAAGAAACTCAATGTGCCTTTTCTTTAAATACACCTGTTTATTCATTGCCAAACATGGCACCCCCAAAGACAGGACCATCAACCGCAGCTCCCACCACATCTCTAGGGACTTTTGGGTTTTAGAGCAATCAAATGCCGTGAATACTAGGTTTTCTTTGCCTATGCATTTTTTTTTTAATTTTTTTTTTAATGTTTATTTATTTTGGGGACAGAGAGAGACAGAGCATGAACGGGGGAGGGGCAGAGAGAGAGGGAGACACAGAATCAGAAGCAGGCTCCAGGCTCTGAGCCATCAGCCCAGAGCCTGACGCGGGGCTCGAACTCACGGACCGCGAGATCGTGACCTGGCTGAAGTCGGACGCTTAACCGACTGCGCCACCCAGGCGCCCCTCTTTGCCTATGCATCTTAAGATGGTGTCACTTGTCCTCTGCAAATGGCCTCGTTGACCCGATGATGACAATGACGCTGATGATGACGATGGCAGGGGTGACGTAGTGATGATGGTTCGCATTTACTGAGCACTCTCCCTGAGCTGGCACTTGTCTAAGTGCTTTACCCAGATTTTCTCGTTCCTCACAACCTCTCTAGGAGATGGGTTACCTTTCTTATGCCCATTTATACAGATGAGGAAACCGAGGTGCTGATAAGGTAGGTACTTTGCCCATAGTCACACAGCTAGTGACTCCAGAATCTCCGCTACGACATCATAACAGGTTACCCCTAAAACGGTCTAGTAGAAAAATCATTGGTTTGCAATTCAGGAAAACCAGTTGCGGGTCCTGGTTCTACCCAACTAGCTTTTGGTCCTTGTAACCGTACCTGGTTTAAGTTGCTTCACACCTTTAGTTTTAATGTCCTCCTCTAAGAAGGAGAAGCTTTCACATCAGTCGTCCGCTAAGGTCTCGTCCAGATCAACAATTGTATGATTCACTCATTCATCTAGTAACTAGTAATTGTGGATTAAGCATCTACTATGTTGTAGACACCGTATGGGTCCTTATCCAACAGGGGTGAAAAACAAATAGATGCGTTTCCTGCCTTTCTGGAGCTCATAGTCTAGAGAGGAGATAATGTTAAGCACACAAGTAAATACATAATCACAAATATGTATATATGCCCTAAAGGACAAGTACCAGGGTCCATGAAAGAGAAAGACATAAATGACCCAATCTAAGCCAGGGGATTTTTTGAGGATATGATATTTAAAATAAGGACTGTAGGATAGGTAGGAGTTGGTTAGTTAAAGTGTGCAGGAAAGCTATTCCAGGTTGAGAGATAAACACATGCAAAGGGCTGAGGTGAAGAATATGGAATATTCTGGGAACTGAGAAAAGGCAATGTAGCTAGGACACAATGAGTTGGAGAAAAAGTGGTACCAGACAGAAGCCATGAGGCAGGCAAGAACCAGACCACTAGTGTCTGTGCCCATCCGTGTCCTGTATCCTCAGGCTACCAGAGAATTCTACTAATCATCATAGTAAAGAATCCTTTCCTCTCCCCATCTCAAAGGAAATCAAGCTTTCCCCGAGGAAACAATAGGGATAAGGAAAAGGTACCAACTCTTAAGAAAGCCCCAGGCCCCATTAGTGCTTTAACAACATTTATCTACATCATTCTTTTCACCAACAGGGACAGTCCTGGGGAAAATGGCTACCTGGATAATTCGAGTAAAGTCTCCAATAATGCTTCAAAACTGACCTGAATGGTTCCAATAGCTTCTGGGAGTCTCCATTTCACTTCACAAATGTAGACAGAACTATAAACCCATCAAGACGTTCTGACGCACCCCCTGAGAAAGCCCCAGCTAAGTGCTTTAGCCCATCCTCTGGTAAGACTATGAAATTTGAAGCCTTTGGCAATTGTCTTTTTCAAACTTCCAGGTCCTTCTAACGTCACATCTTCCAGAAAGTCTTCTCTAATCACGCTTGCTCTACGTGGGAACTCACTCATCTGACTAGCTGTAGTTCTTGTATCATACCTGCATAGATGGTTATCTTATTCTCACTTGCATTTACCATTTGTTCACTGGTGGTAAGCACCCTGAGAACAGAGGCTGACTTAGTCAAAGGTCTCCTTGCTGGCACCTGACATTGTAGCTGGCACGAAGGACCCTCACTTTGCATACGTTACATTTCATGGATTTAATCATGGGCAGCCCTAACCCTCTTTCACTGCCTAGTATGCTCCACAGTGTCCCAACCACACTGCCCTGGGCTCCTCAGCAAAGGATGTCACCCAGCAGCACTCTGTCTTCAACCATTTCCCAGCAGCCTCATCCCAAACACACCTGTTCTGTATCCCATCTCTGCCCGACCTGCTACTTCCTGCTAGGTTACAAAGGATGCGAATTGGTCGGTCCAATAAACAAAGCCTTGCTAACGTGGTACCTAGGTAAGGAGGTTCCCTCCCAGGTAGCTTCATACCATAAGCCCATCAGAACGTCCAGAGTTACAAAGGACTGAGAAGAATTCTGAACCCCTGGCCAGTAGTCCTCTGTTGCAGGACCATCTTTGGTTAAAATCACATTGGGTGGCTACCAACTCCACTCACGGATACACCTGACCTGTAAGTAATCTCATGAAAATAATAAAAATAACTACCTCCATTATTTTTTGAACCCCTACTGACTCCCAGGTGCTAATCCTCTCCAAGTTCTGTAAATTAGGTCTTATTAGCCTCGCGTTACAGAGGGGAAAAGAGACTCAAAGAGGTGGAGTGACTTCCGCGTGTTATGCAGGTGAAAGCCAGAGGCAGGACTCAGGAGCAAGTCTCCACAGCTTGGGCTGTTGCTACTCTACCACCTAATCTCTCTAGAAACAAAGGAATCTGACAGCCAGTGGCCAGCCCTCACTCTCTTCAAGCTCAGCATATTTCCCACCGCTGGTAGAGAGTCATCAACAGCTGCGACACCCTCAAGAGACAGATCAGTCTGACTTTCATCAGAGAAAGAGTTTCCAAATAAAGAGAGCAAAAGGATCCTACATGGTTCCCAAACACTTCCCCCTTCTGTCAAACGGAGCAGGACAATGATCCCCAGGTTCCTTGAGATGACCGTAGCCCCCAGCTGCTAGGTGAAGACAGGAATGGCCCCACACTTGTGTTCATGGTGGATAACAGGCAAGGCTCCACAGTTCTCGGCGCAAAGCCATGACACTGACAAGGCATGCAAGTCACATGATTCTGCGTCATGAAGAACCTAACTATATGAGTTCGTTGAGCAGAAGTTACACCTCATCTAAATGGGGTCAACATTGGCCTGAACATGAATGAGGGCAAGGAAAACAAAACCCAGTAGACACCAGGTGCTGAGCGAGGCATTTTACAGGTCTTATCTCCGACCCACCTTCAGAGGGAAGTATTAACGACAGTCCCACTGTGCAGAAAAGTAAACTGAGGCTCATGGAGGTGACTTGCAAAGGTTTACAGGGCTAGCAAGTGGCAGATTTTGGACCCATGCCCAGGTCTATCTCACTCCCAGGCTGATGCTTTTTCCATTATACGATAATGTCTCGCCTTTGCATGCTTTCTGAACTCTATTTGTTGTGATTTTCAGCTGCCTGGATGGATTGCACACTTGGAAATCCACCAAAAGCAGATACTACATCTTTAGCGATTCACGTAAACGCTAGGCCAAATTCCAACCATCTTTTTAACAAGAGAACCCTCCAGCCTGAGTAATGGGACTTAGAAAAAAAGAAAAAGGAGAAAGGCAAAAAGTAATTCTCCCTCGCAGAGGAGGCCTGTGTGATTTGGAGGGTGTGGGTGGCCGAAGCTGGCACAAATATAATCACAGCCCATCATGGGAACAATGAGGCTATCACTCCAACTTCTGAAGAATGCCATTCATTCATTCAACAATTATTTTTGAGTGCCTCATGTGAACATAGCAAGGCACTGTGGGAGTGGCAAAGAGGCAAAAAGCTTAGCCCAGCCCATAGGGAATTCCCCACGTTCCCATTCAGAGTTCTCAGAGAGAGAGAGAGAGAACTGGACAACCGCACCAAGGAGTACTAGATTTTTCAAACACCGCTAACGTGACCTTATGGACACCCAGATGGACAAGTTCATTCCTGTTTCTAAGCTCATGTGTTTGGTCCACAGTCCCCTAGTATTTCTCCCTTACTTTCCTGTTCTTTCTCTCACATATCTCTAGTCCTGTTTCCTTACCTCTCTGGTAGAATGTGCCCTGCAGTGGAAAAAAACCTGTCCTGGAGACACAAAAGAACGATGTCCCATCCCAGCTCTTCAATCTTCTAGCTATGGGACCTTGGACCAGTCTCCGTGCCTCCCTTCGTCTCCATTTGCCCCTTGGTAAAAGAAATGTAACGATCCCTGTCTCAAGTGTTCCAGGAGGACTAACCGAAATGATCATATGTGAAAACCGTTTGAAACGGACTTTTCTAGCAAACTGCTAGGAAAATAGACATTTTACCACCAGTGCTAAAATTTATTAGATTATTATGTTAATGGTTAATATTGTGCCAAACAGAAAACCCTGCCAACTGGCCATTATTCCTTGTGGTTTTCCTTAGGCAAAGGCCGGCTAAGCCAAAGAGAAAAGCAAGACAAAGAACGCTACTTTGTGAATTCTTCCCCAAAAGGACAGCATTGTAAGTCTGCCGTGAATAAGGAGTGTAAATTATATTCAGCATGATATAAGTAATGACATATCAATTAACTGTGTCAACAAGGTCTAAAAATATGCAAATTACTGTACTTCAATTAGAAAAATCTACATCCTTAGAGAATATTGTAAATCAGGAAATTTGGGAGACATTAAGAGTAATCAGTGAGGGAAAGCATGTACTTTTTGCCGTATCCTATTTTTATACATACATAATGAAATAATTATAGCTACACTGTATTTATGCGTCTGCAAAAATATTAAAATCTTAAGATCTTTACAATGATAAGTTAAATCTGTATTATGTTTTCAGACAACATTAATTATAAGAAAAAGAAATCTATTATCATTCAATATAAGTAAGTTGAAGCTAATTTGGACATGTAAATTAGAAATGCTGTTTTTCTGAGCACCAGAACATTAGCAAAGAGAAAGAAAGAAGAGATATCTAGATCAATTACTGAGTCTATAAATGCAAAAGCTTTAGCGTGTTTAAGTTGTAATGCAAATTTAGGAGTGGTTAGTAACTTTTCTCAAAATTATCAAACTATTTGGTTTTTCAATTTTTTAAAGGCCTTCCTGGTTTTCTCTGCTTAAAATGCATAAAGCTATCTGTTTGGCATGTATTTGCCTTTCTCTGAGCTGTACCCTAGCTGCAACTCACAAACAGCCGGAGCCAAAGCTGGGAATGTATAAGGCGATGCCAGTTTTCAGTGACTGGGATATTCAGCACAGTAACAGAGGAGTGGTACCTGTGATTTGAAATGTAGTTGGCATGAATTCCAAAGATGCCAGAGGAATGCCAGGCAAAGGGACACAGGACTCAGATCAGCAGCCACTCACCTCTCCCCTGCCTTCCAGAGAAGTGCATTCTGGCTGGGAATGTCCTGCACGGAGACGCCCGGAAACTGATCTGTTTTACCCTTGCTAATTGCAAGCTGTATGAGGCTTCATCAGGACCTGAAAATTCTGACTCCAGAATGATTCTTCCCGAAGATGTGTCCACACTCTTCTTCCTTTCCACATTCATATATCAGGACCCAGAGTTCAACAGCATCTTTTCTAAAAGCAATCCCAACTACTCCAGGCTGAGTCAGTCCCTGCCTGAGTTTTATGAAGCCCAGGGCATTTTGATGCTTAGTGTGTCCACCCAGATTAGGGGCTCCATGAAGGCAGGCAGGGTACCTGTTCTTGGTGCTTCAGCATTGCACAGGGACTCCTGCAAAGCCTACGCCAATCAGTAGATCATGCACAATCGATCAAGACAAAGGAAGAAGAAAGACCATAGACCTGGCAAGTCTCTACTAGGAAGAATGTATTTTCTTAGCCCTAACTATGCACACTTCTGTTAAAGCAGCCGGCACTGAGTCAACCCTTTCTTTGGTTAATCCAATGAATAATCAGAGTTAGAGCCGGTTTAATGAAAGATGGGGAAGTAGATGACGTTTGTCTCTATATCTCTTGCCACCCCTCTTCTATTCGCCAACCCCCGGCTCCCACCAACACCCACGAGCTCTCCACTCGCCTCATGCTCTCTGCACCTGGCTTATCCAAGTCTGCTTCTCTGGAAAACATCTGATAAGACTGCTTACAATGAGAGGCTGGGTTTACTAAAGCACCCCTTCCCGGAGTTTTGTCCTTGAACACGGAATAAAACGTTATGCCAAAAGAAGGAAGACCTAACAGAAGAATTTCAGACACTGGTAGGCCGGGCATGTATTTTAGGGAGGAAAGCCCATTTTCAGTCTTCCTTAACACACACACACACACACGCATGTGCACATGTACACACAAGCACAATTAGGAAACTACACAGTCTGCCTGTTTAAATGTCAACTCTGATGGGTGCAGATATTTCTCAAAATGGGGCTATCTGAAATGCTTTCAAATTGTTTAATTGGTGGTGGGAATGAAGCAAGAGAAGTGATGCTATTTCCAGCTGGTGAGAGGGCATTCTTCAGCCTTGTAAAAAAAAAAAAAAAGTACTAACCCACCAAAATGGTTTCCAATGCATTTTCTCCACAGAGAATATGCTTAGTTGTTGAGATTTTTAAAAAAAGAAAAGAAAAAGACTAGCTTCTTTCCCAGTTTGCCCAATATAAATCCTGGCATATATACATCTATAACGGTATAGCTATCGACATAGTTGTGGATACAGACGTAGGTATCTCATCTAGTCTGCTAGGTGAATAGCGTATATATGCCATGTGCAAGTAATTAACAGCACAGACTCTTAGACCAGCTCCGCTAACTAATATGAGTTTAGACAAGTTGGTTAAACTCTCTAAGGTTTAGTTTCCTCATCCGTAAAATTGAAAGGATAATAAATTTCCTCATAGGGCTGTTGTGTAATTAAATGAGATAATGCTAATAAAAAGCCTCGTATGCGTGGGAGCACAAAGTCACTCTCCACTGGTTGCAACTCTGAAGTATCCTCCTAATAATAGTTGTTACGTCTGCCATAAGTTTTCTCTGCAAAGAGGAGTTTGGGGACTGATGGCATTTTACAAGCTAGTACTTACCCCAAATTTTGTGAGCATATGGTACCTACTCCTTGAGTCCACATGGCTCAAAGTAATTCATCTGCCTTACTTGTTTAAGAACTCACGGAGGTAAATATTTGGGCCAGATATGCTAATTCAAATGAATTTCCAGAAAAACAAGAATGTCAAACAGCAAGCGGAATCTAAAGTGGCAATTTTAAAACCATAAATTCAAGACTGTTTCTTATGCAAACCGCGATGATATTGCCATCCTTTCCCCCCCCCCCCCGTATTGCCAATCAGTCCATATTTTTCTCTCCATTTTCTTCATTTTCCCCATCCTCTTCATTGTTATGCCTCACCTGCCATAGTTTTGTGTCTTCGATACTGTGGGATTTAGAGCGAGAGCCCCAGGTTCACGTGTAGCTACGGTTCTTCTGATTGATCACACTAATAAAGAAAATACGCTCAAGGCTTAATCACCAAACTGTGGCCTGAACCTCAGAGCATTACAGGCTACAGAGAAGTTCCAATTAACAGCTTACGGAAAAGTTAAGGAGTCGGGAAGAGGTGACAGCAAATCTCCCCGCCGGACCTGAATGAGGCCGTGGGGCCTTTCTGAGATCCGTCTCTGCTTCCCCACACTCCGATCCCGGGAACGGAGAGAGGATTCACCCGTCATGACTTCTGATTAACGAAAGTTAACTTTATTAAATGCCACAGTCCACATCCCGCCGGTTGTGTAGGATGGGTATCAGATTGGGATCAGGAGAAACTCTACAACATTGGCTTAGTCATCGGTCTGCCTAAAAATAAAGGGAGAGCTGGGGAGGGAAATCAGTCACTCTTCTAGCACTCCCCGGGAAAGGAGAAAAAGTAAAAACAGGAGAGAGAAACACATGCTATAAACAAGGCCCACCTTTTATTGTAGAACTCCTGCTCTGTATCCAAAGGCTTTGCAATTATTTGGCTATCACTTATCTTTAAACATCAGCTAAAGAGATCTAGCATTTTGGAAAGGTAATTATACCGTAATGCAGATGGTCGTAATAACAATTACCCACGATAAGCCCTTGCAGTGATCTTTGCAAAGCAAAGCAAAGCTAAAGTCGTACTGACTCATGAAGGACCCCCAGTGGAGAAGGATGCGGTGCTGTAGTGGGACTGTCCCTTGGAAAAGGGGCAGGCAGGTGTTATCAGTCTCACCTCTGGAGGCAAGACTAGGTGGAGGTTAAAAAATTCTTATCGAAGTTTAAAACGTTGCTGACGTGGAGACTATCCCCGATAGTCCTTATTTGATGGGACTCCTACCCACCTCAAGCGCTGGAGGAAGAGATTTCTTCCCCAGCCTCTTGTGTCCCAACTTTGGCCTCGATTCCCATATCCGAAGCTGCCTGCCACATGCATTTCCGCGGCGAAGGATGTATCCTACAACATGATAGTTGTTGAAACAGGGGGGATCTAATTGCTTAGAAATCATTAATTGCTATAAATAGATGACTTCTGGGAGTCAATGAACTATAAGCAGAAGAGACAGTGTGTTTGAATGTCACGTTTGTGCTCTGGATATTTTTATGACTTGTCAGTGGTTCCATAAAGAACTCACACAGCAAAAGGTGCCTAGTCAACCTGTACTGATTGAAATTGCCAGTTAGAAATAGATCGTTCTTGTTTTAAACCTTGACCACCCTTCTAACAAATCAGGGTGTGCATTTATGATGCATTACTAAGGAAAGTTAGTATCAGCCATCCAAGAAGGAAAAAAAAAAAAAAAAAAAGGAGGACACAGGGGAAGCAGTATCTGATCTTTGCTATTTTCCAGGGCATAAAATAACAACCTATCATCTACCTTTTGCAGGTCATTTTTATCACATTGCAGGCCAAACTGAAATTTGACCTCCATTTCCCAGCTATGCCAGTGATGATAAATTTAATGCACACAGAGCAAATGAACAGGAGGCCCGGAGAAAGTCAGATTAGTGTGGGATTATTCATTCCTCAGTTTCTACAAGGGAAAGGGGCATTTCTCTCCTTAGAATCTTCATCACGTTCCTTCCTCTGGGTGGGTAGCTTGAAGCCCACACCTTGACCACTTGGCCTGAGTAATTCTACAGTCTTTCTGATTTTTCCTGCACTTCTAGGCCCTTTTGCTCCTAAGCCTTAAGGAGGAGGGAAAATCAGGGCGCCTGGGTGGCTCAGTGGGTTAAGCATCTGACTCTTGATTTCCGCTCAAGTCATGATCTCACGGCTTGTGAGATCAAGGTCAAGCCCTGCAGTGGGGGGGGGGGGGGGGGAGGGAGGGTCTGCACTGACAGCACTGAGCTGGTTTGGGATTCTCTCTCTCTGCCCCTCCCCCCCTTGCTCTCTCTCCCTCCCTCTCTCTCTCTCTCTGAAAACAAACTCTTTTTTAAAAAGGAGGAAGGGAAATCATTTCTCTGACTCATTTCATTCTGTGATTCAATGCAGGTGCTCATTTTCCAACAAAGCAGTGAATAAACACCATAAACACCTCTTACAGAAATCCCAGCAATGAAGCAGGAAGATAGCACCTCGAAAAGGAGGAACTGCTATTGGAACCCAACAAACCTGCAGGGCTTCGCCATGGGGAATGCAAAGGTAATCGAGCTGCCAATTAGCAGTTTCTTATAAACCTGACCTTCCTTTTAGCTGCGGAGTTTGGGTCTGTGAAGGAAGCCTACCTTTCCTCGAGGCCCACCTGCAGGAGGGCCCTGCTAAGCGGCAGGTGTGCTGACGTAAACCCACTCATCACAAAGCAACAAGTCGCCCGTGACCTTGTTGCAGCTTCAAACATGATTTTCCCAAATCCTCGGCACCCAGGGAAATTCCAACCGTCCTCAAATTGCAGGGTCCTCTCCCGCCACCGCCGCCCTTCGTGTTTCCACCTCCTTCACAGACCTACCAAAGCAAAGCAACTTCTGACAGCAGCCAACTTCCGGGACACCTGAGCTCGGAATCCAGTCGGTCCCTGACTACAATAGCTGCTTGCGATTCCATAGGGTCCCATGAAGTACGATTGCCCTTCAGATCGGCATCAGCTGGAATCTCTGAATAATCAAATGTTTCGCTAAGTCATCCGTGCACATGCGTGCGGGCATTCGTTCACTTCAAATCTCACTTGCATCCTGCCTCGCCTGCGATCAAAGGCATCCAATTCATTCATTCCATCCGGAAAGAAATGCAAACCCCTTACCTTGGCTTGCAGGGTCCCTGCTCCCACTCTGATATCGTGTCCTGCTCGCTCTCTCTCTCTCTCTGGCTCACCTCTGCTCCAGCTGTCTCTCCTACCAAACAGCCCATGCACACGCCCACCTCGGAGTTGGGGCTGGGGTTAGACTTGCTCTTCCTTCTAAGACATCTTGCCTCCACGTGTCCACGGCTTACTCTCCCTGCCTTCAGGTCCCCACTCAATGAGTCCTTCCCTAGCTCCCCTCCAGTAATTAGCAGCCCCACTGCATTCTCTGTCTTCGTTCAGGCTCCTCTATTCTGAGGCGACGACTTACAAGCACAGTGTCATTAGTAGAGGTGATTCTGGGGAGCCAGAGTGAACGGGTGGGGAGGTGCAACGGGGCAGGAGAGAAAAGCGGTGCAGCTGATCCGGGCTGAGGGAGGGCTGCTGTCCCAGGAGAGCTTTGGAGGAAGTGACCGAGATGGGAAACTCTCACAGGCAAGGGACCTCTTCCTCAGCTGCGGCTGACTCTGAGATGGCCTGGAGGAGGGACGAGGTGCAGGGTAGCACCAGCCTGTGTTACCTACCTCTCTATCACCTGGCTTGGATTTCTTTTCCTGAAGCTCCCATCCCCCGACGCAGTGCCGGTGATTTGTCGATTTATTTACCGTATATCCCTTTTCCCTTCCCGCTCCCAGCCCAACAAACACATACACGTAACGCTCAGTGGGAACACAGATTCCCACTACATCCTGACACCTAGAAAAGTGCTTGGCAGATCGTGTTGGATGAATTAACTTATTTATTAATTTGTTCGTGTATTTACGTAGCAAACATCGACTGAGCTGTACGTAGGGTGTCAGAAGTGACAGAGGCTCCATTCTGCACAGCCGAGTTCTGTTTTCTAGATGCTTCATAAGTCTCTGCCTTGGGCCCCCAAGTACAAGTCAAAAACTACTCGGGAGGGATAGATGCTGCTTTATTAGCTCCTAAGAAGAAAAAAACCAAACAAACTACTCAGGAGGGAGAGACTATGTCGTGTAATTGCGTTTTGTTGCTGCCGGGTTCCACGGAACCTAACACAGATCCAGGCCCATGCAAGATACTCAAGAAATTCTCTCGCATCGAGGTCCATGTCTATAATCCCTGCCCTGGAGAATCTACAGTCCAGTGATAAAAATAGCCATAGAAAGCAATAATAATGTAACAGCGGAAATGCAACAACTGAGATCTCTACAGAGAGCTACATGAGTAAGGAGTGGGAACCACACGGATCTGGAGAAATCAGAAAAAAAAAAAAGTGCACAGAGGCAGGAACACATTAACTGGGTCTCGAAGAATGAGTTAAGAGTTTGCCGCTGGAAGGCCCTACGTGCACTCCTGGGAAAAGGGGTGGCTTTGGGGATGTTCAGATAGCTGTGTGACATTACACAAATCTGGAACATGAAACACGTTGGCAGGGATTGAACTCTGTAACACAGCCTTCATCAGCCAGATAGAAATTCCTTTAAAAAGTCAAGTGTGAAAGACTCTGATACCAAGTGTTAGTGAAAACGTACAGAAGGAGACATCCTCTAACTCCGTGGGTGGGGATGGCAATTAGTGCAACCTTTTAGGAGGACAATTGATTGGTGTCGAGGAAAGTTGGAAATACAATTGCCCCACAGTTGAGCCATTTCACTTCTGGTAGACACCTAGGAGGAATGCTCTTACAAGCCAAAGGGGACATCTAAGAGGATGTAATTAACAGCACAATTGATAACCGTGAAAAACTGGGACAAATCTAGTTCTCCATCAATAGGGGAATGCGTGTCTACAGGCAGTAAATAAATCATGGAATTTATTTAGAAGGGAGTTGAATGAACTTGATTTACATAGTCAACATGGAGAAATCTGTTATAATATTTTTTTTTTTAAAAAGCAAGTCACAAGAGAATACGTGCATCATGACACTATTGTGTAAATTCTGAAGCTCACAAAAGTCTAGACTGCGGAGGATACTTGTACATAAAACGTAAAGGTATGAAAATAGGAATAGCTTCCTGTGGAACAGTGGTTATCTCAGAGATGAGAGCAGCAAATGAGATTGGAAAGGGGACAAATGGAGCTTTACTGTATCTAAAATGTGTTATTCCTTAAGTAAAAAAAAAAAAAAATCAGAAGCAAACGTGACAAAGTATGAGCCTTTGTTAAATATGGATGTTGGACACGTGGGTGTTCCTTAGGCATTTGTTCTATTAGTCTGTTTTCCATACTTTTTAAAAATATTTCATTTTTAGTGGTCAAATAAATTTCACTTGAAAGATAAGACCTATTTTATTGTTTTCATTCCATGGCTTTAATTTTAATGAGTTGACTCTGTTTTCTGTATTAGAACAAAAACTCAGAGACTACTCCATTCATTCATCCAAACTTTTACTCAATCAACAAACATTTATTATGTGTCCGTTATGTAAAAAGCTACTTTTCTACACAACCATAGAGGATATCTATAAGCTCAAAAGATAAAAGCCTCAGTTTCAATGAGTATATAATTTGTCAAGAGACAAAGGACATACACATCCAATCTCTAATATGTAGAGATTACATGCCACAAAACTACATCACCTTGATGTACCTTACTTCTTATTAGCATGTGGCTGGTGTCAGTGTAAAATAAATTTGGAGCCATAAACACACAATCAGCTCTCTCGTATCTCAGCAGTTGTCGAGATCTAAAAAAGTAATGGCAGAAAAGGACTCTATACCTGAGGTTCTGACTATCTTTTTTTTAACGTTCCTTTATTTATTTTGAGAAAGAGAGAGCTTGCAAGCGTGAGGGGAGGGGTGCAGAGAGAGAGAGAATCCTAAGCAGGCTCCGTGCTGTCATCACAGAGTCTGATGCAGGGCTTGATCCCACAAACCACGAGATCATAACCTGAGCTGAAATCAAGAGCTTAACAGACTAACCCTCCCAGGCGCCCCCAGGTTCTTACTTTCTTGAGGACAAGGAGGCAGAAGTCATGTTGCCAACCCTCACTCCCATTAACACACATGTGGGATGAAAGGAGAAAATAAAGACAAACGGTGGATCCCCTCCCCTGGGTGCTGTTCACAAGCAGAGTCAGCCATGTTTTATTAAAGTGTAATTGACCTATAACATTAGATTAGTTTCAGGTGTCCAACATAATGATCCAATATTTGTATACATGCAAAATTATCACCACAATAAGTCTAGTTACCATCTGTCACCATACTGAGTTACAAAAAAATTTTTTCTTATGGTGAGAACTTTCCAGATCTACTTCCTTAGCAATTTTCAAATATGCAATATTACTGACTCTAGTGACCATGTGTACATTACATCTCCATGAGCTATTTATTTTGTAACTGCAAGTTTGTATCTCCTCATCTCCTTCACCCATTTAGCCCACTCCCTACCCCCTCTCCTCTGCCAACCACCAATCTGTTCTCCGGATCTTTGAGTTTTATTTTGTTTGTTCATTTTTTTTGTTTTTAGATTTCACATATAAATGGAATCACAGAATATTTGCCTTTCTCTGTCTGACTTATTTTACATAGCACAATACCCTCAAGGTCCATCCATGTTCTCACAAATGGCAAGATTTTGTTCTTTTTTATGGGCAAGTAGTATTCCATTATATATTTATCATGCACACTGAAGGAAATATATATTTATATGTATATAAATATATACCATCATATACTCCAATATATATAATTCCCATACATATATTCCAATTCAATATTTATATAATATAGTGTATATATATATATATATATATGTATATAATGCACAGTGAAGGAAATCATTAACAAAATGAAAAGGCTACCTACTGAATGGGAACAGATAAACTCCTATTGATTACTACAGCTACCCCCCGGGACTGAGAAGAAAAAACTCCAGCCAGACCCCCGGCCTTCTGCTCAAATAGGACAGTGGCCCAATACCCACAGTCAAGAAGGAGAGGATACTCACTCTGTCCCTCCTCTCTTCTGATCTTGCATAATCTAGGATTTACTTCTGTATTAACTTTTTCAGTTATGTAATACATAAACACATTATCCTTATGAAACAGAAAAACAAAAGTCCACATGTAAATACTAGGGAAATCTCTCTTCAGTGCATTTGTCTACATTCATACACATATATATGCATTCTTAATATACATGGCTTATAGTGAAAGTTAAAAAGTTTTTGTCACTTAATGCACTGTAGTCTTGGCAATCTTTCAACGTCATTACTTACAGTTCTATTTATAGCATTCTTTTTACAAGTGCAGAATATTGCAGTATGGTTGGAGCATCATTTTTAAGCATTCCCCTACCGACGGACATCAAGGGTGTCTCTAACTTCTTTGTGATTTTAAATAATGTTGCAATCAATTTCCTGGTGAAGCTCAATTCAACCAAGCCAGGCACCATTTTCTAGCTGCTCCATCTCTGCCGCGGGCCCCAATATGATTCAAACCCTCAGGAGGAAGTGACAGCGTCATGTGTGTTTTAATTATGGTTCCACTGAACCTAAAGCAGAGCCAGGCCCATGCAACGTACTCAAGAGATGCTCACGAATTGAGGACATTTGGGACCTTAGCGTTCCCACTGCCTCTACTCCTCTGATGAGCGAAACGTGCGGGGCTAAAAGCTGACAACTGGCATCTCGTTCACAGGAGACACTTTAATAAATATTAAATGACCCCAACAACTCGAATAAACTAACGCATTGTGCCAGAAAGTTGGAAAACTCTCCGTGTGAATCGATTCTCTTCTTCCTTGGCCTTTAGGGGCAGAAAGGACACAGCCCTCTCCCCACCGGGCAGAGAGCCCGTCGCTCACTCTGCCAGGCCCCTCCAAACAAGATGCTCGAGTGGGTGCAGGCA
Organism: Lynx rufus; assembly: GCF_022079265.1. Classification (NCBI taxonomy): domain Eukaryota; kingdom Metazoa; phylum Chordata; class Mammalia; order Carnivora; family Felidae; genus Lynx; species Lynx rufus. Next base: position 16,286,466 of record NW_025814845.1, read on the forward strand.
AGGTCATTACCTGGCAACATGAACTCCCCTTATCTCCCTGGCCCTGTTTCAGAAGAGTCATTGACAGCAGGGATTCAATCTCCCTTCTAAAGCCCTTTCCCAGATAAACAAGCTTTAAAGAATCCACGGTGTGCACAACCTTTTGAGAGGCCAAGTCATCAAATCAGCAGGGAGGAGGCCGAGGAGGTACCTGCCCCTCTCCAGGAAGAGGTTCTCTCTCCAGAAAGGTTTATGGCCCCGGAAAGGGCTTACAAAAGAGACCGGGGATCCATAACCACAGAGGCAGCTCTGAAAATGAACCATTATCAATTTAACAGGGCACGGCTTTTAAAATCCAACCTGTGGTCCACACACAGGAAGACGCCATGATCGAAGGGAAGGACAAATCGCCAGCCAGCAGGGGCACAGAAATCCCTCCTGTGGCCGGTTTTTCCTAAGAATGGGCACTACTTGAGTCCCATCCTTTCAACAGAGAAATAATAAACTATTCAAGGAGGGTGAAACAAGAAGAAGCCGAAGAGAAAGACAGTCAAGAGCAAGGAAGAGAAAGAGAAAACAGAGAAAGAATAAAGAAGTATTTATGAGTTTGGCTTTAAAGTACAAAAGCATAAGACGTCTTTGAATATAGAAATCTATCCTTTTGCCTGCGGACTCACAGAGGGTAAGGCAATGATGAAACCCCCATCGTGAACGTCTGATGGATAACAGGAGGATCAAGGAGATAAAGCAGGCAAGTTGCTCTGAGCTCTCTGAAAGAAAGAGAGTGTGCCAAATAACTCACTCAGAGTGGTTTAGATTCTGGATTACTTGAATGCGGCGAACTTCACTCTATGCCTATGGGTGCTGTGAAGTGCTCGTTGGAAAACGTATTGTTCGTTGTTACTGTGAAATTAAGTTGCGAGAGCAGAGCGAACCTCTAAAAATAAATGTTTAAGGGATTTGCTTATTATAGATGTAGAACTGAGACCATCGTTGAGTCAACTCCTGCAGAGACTCTGCCTGGAAGTGACATAAGTCAAAGATGCAGAAAAGTAAATTTTAAGGAAAACTAGAATATCTATTAGGAAAGTTGCAGAGTCAGCCAAGCGCTGATCAACCAGTACTTAACGAAGGCCTGCCACGAACGCAGCGTGATGTTAATAAAACTCACGCTGGGCCAACAAAGAGTTAAAGGACTTGAAGGGCCGAAAGGAGCTGTCCTGCTACGACAGCCTGGTTTGCAGTGGAAACATTTGCCCACGGAGCACTGCGTTGATCCTTTGATCAGCACCAGGAGGTCCATCCACTGGAATATCAGCTTTGAGGGCAAAACACTTGTCTGTGCTTGTCCCTGCTGTCGCTCCATCCCGGTAAACAGTAGCTGCATAAGTATTTGTTGAATAAATGAAATCATAAATGAGAGGAAGGAAAGAAGGAAGGAAGGAAGGAAGGGAGGGAGGGAGGGAGGGAGGGAGGAAGGGAGGAAGGAAGGAAGGAAGGAAGGAAGGAAGGAAGGAAGGAGATAAGGAAGAGCTTGAGGAAAAGAAGAGAGAGGAATCTGCATTCCTCAGTGAACAGTTTTCTTAGGATAATTTTACTAGAAACGATTCCTTCCCACACACCCCACAACATCCTGAAAGATGGACGCAGAGAACAAGGGCTGGCAGGAGAGCTGTGAATGTCAGGACGCGAACACCAAATTTATCCCCGTCCTTCACAATGCCCTAACATTTTGTGCACAACGCCCCTGTAGCACTTACCACTACTCTGTACCTTATTAGTTGTTTATGAGTTTGTTTACTCCATGCTGCCCGTTGAGAAACAGGGCCTGACAGAGACATAGAGAGGGGCCTAGCAAGTTCAGAGCAGAGTGTTAACAGCAGAAAATCCCATGCAACAGACATCATGCTTTCCTCTTATTTTTTGATGGAGTGGGCCATGCGTCTACCTAGTGATTTGATCCAGAACACCTTTTTTTTTTTTTAATTTAATGTTTATTTAATTTGAGAAAGAAAGAGAGCATGAGCAGGGGAGGGGCAGAGAGAGGCGGAGACACAGAATCGGAAGCAGGCCCCAGGCTCTGAGCTGTCAGCACCGAGCCCGACGCAGGGCTCGAACTCACAAACCGTGAGATCATGGCCTGAGCCGAAGTCGAACGCTTAACCGACTGAGTCACCCGGGCGCCCCTCCAAAACACCTTAAAGGCATCATGTAGTCCCTCATATCCCACACTGAATTATTTCCCTCGGAGCTGCCGTCCCTGGGAGCACAGCAAGAGCTCACTACATAACTTTTCAACGAATGAAAACTGCCTTTCATACCAGACCGCCAGTGGTGATCGCCAGTGTGATCAAGAGAGCCAACAAGACCAGAAGGAAGACATAGCCCATGAGACCATTAGCCGAGAAGCTGAACCACCAATCAAAAGGAGAGACTTCAGGTATGCAGGTATAGATTCAGAATCACACACAGTGAGCAAACGATACCTGTCGTGGAAATTATAACATGAAATTAGGAAAAGATGTGACTTAAAGAAGCAGATGTTCAAAATGCTCATGCCTGGCCCCTCCAAACGATAGATGGGCACGCACAGATGATGCTACGTGCCCAACCTGGATCAGAGAAACCAAGGGTTCTCTTCCCAGAAACATACTCAGTGTATGGTACAGCTTTTGCTCAAAATCTAAGACCCGTGTAGAAACCACTGAAGTCAGAGTCGGAAGGTCTGGGAACCATCCTACTGCAGGTTCGTAATGGCAAGTCTATCACTGTGGTTAATAAGCCATATGTTTTCCGCATAAAGTAACCCGTGTTCAGTCAGACCAACACGTGGCAAAATATAAGACGCTTCGGACAATTCAAGATAGAAAGTACGTTTTGGGGGAAGCAACTATGAATTATTAAGGCTTAGCTTTAAAAGGCAAGACCAAGTGCAGCCAAGTTCCTCTCTTGGCCGGAGGCAGCAATAGCTCCATTCTTCGGCCTCAGGGCAATAATGTTTCCACACCAGGGTCAAGACATCAACTGCAGTAAATCACCTTTATGCCTGAGACCAGCCCCCAGTCAAGATGTGGAAATTTTATTAAAGAGACAGAGGGCCAAATGGACAGAGCCATTTGGCTTAGGGAAAAAGCCAAGGTAAGACGCCACAGAAGGAGGTGTAAGCAAATCGCAAAAGTATGAGAAGGGAAATAAATATCTGGGCCACAGCACTCACCTAATTAAGAAGTCTGCCATTTTGTGCAGCAAAAATAATGGAAACAACCTAAATAGCTAATAATAGAGGAGCAGTTAATTACGGCTTACTCACCGACGAAGATATTACACTGCTATAAATTTTTAGTAACACAAAAACATGACTGTAAGTTACATAAGGGGGGGGGAAATCGGGATACAGAAATGTATGGGCCCTTATCTCACTGTTTTATTTGAACCACAGTAAAAAATGCTAACAGTGGGTGCAATTAGATGGCAGAACTTTATATACCTGTTAAGTATTTTCTTCTGACTTTTAAAAAAATGTTTCCGCATTTTTCACGTACTTTCATAATTGAACCCCCTCCCCAGTCTCTCAGTCGTCTACTTCCTTTGACTCTCAATGTCCTTTCCTAGACGCAGTGGGAATAATGGGGCTGGTTCCTCTTGCTCTCAAAAAAAATTTTTTTTTAATATTTTGACAAGGCTGGGCAATTACATATAATTTAACATAAAATCAGCCTTTGAGTGATAATAGACAAGGCAAAATGGAAACTTCTATTCACTCATTCCATTAATACCTAAAGAGAGGTTCCTCAATGAAGTTCAGAGGCAATATGTTTTTCTTGAATACATGCTTTTTGAACAAAAGGAACATTCCAATTACATATCTCACTTTAGGTTAAACAACAAAAACCACATGCAAACTTACGTACACACTTCTCTAACTCACTCCCAACACCCAGACCAACACAAAAACAAGCCCATACGGCTAATTCCGCTTTTACAAACCATACTCTGAAAATTATAGGCTTGAGGCGCCAAAAATCTGAAGAACACGCCACAGCGAGTCAGGAAATGGTGGAAAAATTTCTCCCTTTTTAATGCAAAGATACAGATCATCAACAGTCATTTGCTGAAAAGAAACTTGCTCATTTTTAAGCGAGACAGAAATTAAAACTGACGTAGCTCCTGTGTTTGAGTAATGACGCAAGCAGGCATTAGTTTAAATCAGCTCCTGCTGTTGCCATCAATTTCCTCCTAAATTTATCAAGCATTGTTATGCCTGATTTATTGATGATTTCTGATGTATTGCCAATAATAAAAAAATTGTCCTCAACCTTATAAGTTACCTTTTTTTTTCCCTTAAACCACAAAGAGTTCTAATTTTTCTAAAACCAGCCAGAAGAAACAGAGAATAAATCAAAAACCTGAAACCTGATAAGCAAACTGGCGGTATGAAATGGGGTTCAAGAAAATACCATGACAGCAAGCACCTCGGTCAAATTCAAAGGAACAATTAGACGATCCTGATGATTAAGTTTCTGCATTTCCATTGACTGGATAACATCATGAAGAATTCACTCTCCTTGAGCTTCAAGTCGGAAGAAAGAAAAGTTTGAATTGCCTTCCCTCCACGTAGAGCCAAATATATTTATTCACATGAAGTTGCACAGGGTGAAGCGGGCAGGACTTCAGGGAGCATCGGCCAGGGCCATTTTGTGTGATATTAAAGCAGACCAAAAGAGATAGTGATCGCAATTTCCACTGGCTTACAGGGGAGAAAAAATGCATTCATGGACCCACAACCAATAATTACGGATGATTTAGTACAGACCAGCTGAACTAGGCAGCGGGGGTCAAGGGATGAAGAAGATAGGTCTGCTTTCCATTTCATGGAATCTGTAACCAAATACACAAAACTCAGAAATCTAGGTTTACATTACACATTATGATAAGATGTATCAGTCATCGAGAGCTCACTATGTGCAAGGCAAAAGTCTCGGTGTTTTCTATAAGCATCATCATAATCGCAGTAATAGCTATTACTGTTTAAGAGCCAGTCACGGTCATTGTGCTAACTGAACACTGCGACCCTATGTCACAAGTGTTCTCCTCCCTTCCGTGTCTTATCATGACAACGAAAGACCAGCCTACGGAAGGTGAAGGAATGGCTCAAAGTCACAGATGGTAATGGCAGAACAGAGATTTGAATACAGGTCTGCCTGATTCCAGAGCCCATGCTCTTAACCGCCATGCAACACCGTAAACCACGCTGGGCCACCATGGTCTTCCACGCTGCACTTTGTCAAAGTCCGTTGGCGGTGAAGCGCAAGATGTTAAAATTAGATGTGATAAGCAAGGGACAGGAGCCATCCAAAGGCCGATATCATCACTGAACAGCTGGACCTCTGTTTTAGCTCGCCGACCTCAGGAGCTGCTGGATAGGTTGGAAACAAGCCCAAGGGTCCTCCGGATGAATTTCAACGGGCGTAAAAAAACATCTTCCAAGCTGATGGTGTCTGATGCCTTCTTCCCTGGGCATTAGCAAAGACGAAAACATTCCTATTTATCCCCCTAAAACAGTAGTTGTCAACCCGGGGTGATTTTGGTGCCCCGCTCCCAGCAGGGAACATTTGGCAATGTCCGAAGACGTTTTATAGGTTGTCACGCAGGGGAGGGGTTGCTATCAGAATCTAGCAGATGAAGGCCAGGGATGCCACTAAACATCCTATAATGTACAGCCCCTCACACCCACAAAAAATGATCTGGTCCAAAACACCAATGTTGCCATTATTGAGAAATCTTTCCTTAAAGTATCCCTATACTGCCTTGTGGATTTTTCTAAGAAAATGAACATTAGGGGGCGCCTGGGTGGCGCAGTCGGTTAAGCGTCCGACTTCAGCCAGGTCACGATCTCGCGGTCCGTGAGTTCGAGCCCCGCGTCAGGCTCTGGGCTGATGGCTCAGAGCCTGGAGCCTGTTTCCGATTCTGTGTCTCCCTCTCTCTCTGCCCCTCCCCCGTTCATGCTCTGCCTCTCTCTGTCCCAAAAATAAATAAACGTTGAAAAAAAAAATTAAAAAAAAAAAAGAAAATGAACATTAGGATTGAACCCTGTGCTCTTGCCAAAAAAGAAGCATAGCCCTGATGGCAGTCTTCAATATTGGGTGCAGAAAGAAAAGAGTAAGTCTTCTGTTCATAGACATCCATCTTTATGCTTTTATTTCCTGTGTATGTTTTATCATGTTCATAAAGGAGCACTACAGTGGTACATGCAAAGAACTTGTATGTAAACAAACACATTTATTGGAGGTAAATGCTCAGATAAGTTCACTTGTAAGAGAATGTTGGAAATGTAGAGAAAGAACTACAGATTTGGAATCAAGGATATCTGGGCACCAATCCTCAGCTCAGCCTCTCATTTATTAAATGTGTAACACCTTGGGTTAACCATCTGTAAAATGGCAGTGAGAATACTCACCACCTCCCTGCCAGGATTGTGTGAAAAATGAAATTTAATTGCATATTAAGTACTGGCACACAGTAGGTGTTCAATAGGTATTCCTTAATCCTTTCCTTTACCCTCTTCCCGCTCCCCTTTGTCTTAGGTGTAAGAGCCTTGGACAGGTCAAAGGTTCTCTGTCCTGAGTCTCTTCACCTATAATCTGATTATGAATGTTCCATCTACTTTACAGAGCTGGGATAAAGGATTACTGATAATTGATATGAAAGTGCTACCAAAACTACAAAAGATTTATAAAGTTGTTTTCCTAAACTGCAATCATACAACCTTTTATCAAGGTATTCCTGATAATTACTCCCTTGCCCAATTTGGAAACTCAAAGGTCAACATTCAAAATGGAAAGGGCTTGATTCTAATAAATACATGGCTTTTTATTTTCTGCTTACCCTTTTTCACCATCTTAGCTGAGAAAGTGCTTAAATATTGCAAAATCAGGCATTTCAACAGTGGTATATCCAGCTAATCAGCAGGGTGTGTTGGCTTTTTTTTTTTTGGTTTTTTTTTTTTTCCTTTTCCTAGAGGGAACTGATTCACAGGCTGTGAAAACACATTGCATCACAGACTGACCACGCAGAGGGGCACAGACGCCGTGCGTCTCCAGGACGGTGCTGACGTCAGACCACAGGGGCACGTGGCCCTGCATCCCCCCAGATCAGCACAATTCTCCCACACGCTTATGGCCTGGGATTCATGCCTGATCATCTCCAATTCCAAGTGCGTATTTTTAAACTTTTGAAAACGAAGTGTGTTCATGAAAGCACTCTCCACAAAGGTCAAAAGCAGGCGGGAGCCACGGAGCCCTCACTGGAGGGGTCTGCACTCTTGGAACCTCTCCCGGTGGGAGCCTTGGAGATGCAGGGAGCCCAACCCCAACCCAGATTGTTCTGGCATTTTCTGCCTTTCTCCTCTCCTTCTCCCTAACAGAGTTAATAATAATAATAATAGCACAGCATTTTAAAGCACTTCAGATTGGTAAAAGCTGTAATGAATATTATCTCCTTGAATTGCAATTGCTTATTTACGTACTTGTATCAGAAGTAAGATTCTGAACTCCTTCAGAATGCATGCTGTGACTTTTTCACATTTTGTTATCCCTGGTGCCTCTCTAGCCTGTGCACGGCTCCTACTGGGTGCTCAGTATCCGTTTCTTGAAAGCACCACTAGATGAACGGATCGCATCATCCTTACCTTAACCATAAGAAGCCTGAAAATCAGAGACCTTAAGTCACGTGCCCTAAAACGTGCTTTTGCAAGTTACGGAGACAGTCCTGGACCCAAGCGTCTGATCTTAATTTCACCAAAGACAACAATAGAGGAGGTAATTCCTTCCTAAGTGAGATAAGGAGAAAGAGAGATGAATGCTGCTCCCCTGAGTACAGCCTTGAAGCAGCTGGCAGGCTCCCGAAAAGGGCACAAACAGATATGGTCATACCTGCTAATGCCAATTCCCTTCCTCTGTGCTCTCCGTGCGTTTTGTCCTAGGCGGACAGCTCTAGGGGTCCCTATGGCTGTGCATCTAGGAAAAGATGTGTTGGGCCCTGTGCCGCCTCAGTGTGGGGTCTGATGCCATGCTGGCCAGTCTCGAGATCCGGGGTGAGAGGGGCGAACGTGGAATCCAGGTCAGCCGCTTACAAGTGATGTCACCTGGACCTTTCTCTCTCCCTCTCCTCCTCCGTAAAGTGGGGGAAATAATTCAGCTTACTTCATAGGGATGTCGTGAGGATTAAATGAGTTTATACGTTTTTTGTTAATAGCCTAAGGCAACGAGAGGCACGTGGTCATAGGATAATAAATATTAGCTATCATTATTCTTACACTGGCACATTCTGCCTCCATGGTGCAATTCTCCAGTATTTCATCACCCATGCCGGCCAGTACCGTTGCATTCCTCAAATCAGATAGCCTGCCTACTGCCCCACCTTTTCTCCAAGTATCCTCTTTCTAAACCCTTTAGAAAATTCTCATCTAATCATGACTCCCTCGCCTAAACACCCACAGCTTCTCCACCACCCGCAGGATGCCGCCCCAAACCGTATCATGTGACTATCGAGTACGTTCCCCGTCCAGCTGCAACCTCCATTCAAGCCACACCCCCACCTCTTTCCATGTTCTACCTCCTTGATCTTTGAGCAAAACCTACATAAAATCAAGGACGTGCATTGTTCACCTATCCCTGCACCTGCACAGAACTATAAAAACATTCTAGGTGATTTTTTTAAGTTAATGTCATTAATTTCATAAAATAACCGAATCCTGAATAATGTCACAGTTAAAAGCCTGGGCCTCGGAAATGGGCAGATTCGAGATGCAACCTCAACTCTGACACTTAGTCGTTCTGTGACCTCGGGCAAGTTTAATAACCTCTCTGAAACTGCATTTCTTCTTTGGTGAAATTCGGCTATTGTCCGTTTTATAGCATATTGTGAGAATTAAATGGGATGATATATTCAAAGTACTTCTCACAGTGCCTGGTGCTCCCCCCACCCCCCGCAAAAAAAAAGAAAAAAAAATGGCAGCTGAAACTAAAAGCTTCTAGAGTACATCAACAGTAAAAAGGCTTATGGTGATAATTGGGTGACTTGTGGGGAGTCCTGGAGCCTACTTGCGTATCCCACTAAGCCCCCTAATGTGTAAGCCCCCAGCAAGAACCACAAGGCCTACTCTAGAAAAGCCAGTGAGCATATGCTCTGAGACAGCTTTAAATAGGCACAAAGCACGCAGCAACCCTCACATCTCCTCCCAGCCCTTTCTCACCCAAGGAAAGCGGAGAAAACGATGGTCACCACCCTTTCCTACTCTCGTAGCAGAAACGACTATGAACTTGGGTGAGTAAAAGAGTGGTCCTTCCAGGTCTACTGCCACGGCCTGTGCACAGCTTCCCCAGGCCAGCAGTGACTCAGAGATAATGGCAACTGGAAGCAGACCGCTGATATGACAAGGCTAGTGCTTGTTGGTGGCCTACTGCTAGCCCGGCCTAGAGCAAAGATCCAGCGGTGGTCACCAAAGAGGCTCCAGGTCATACTTACATAATGGCCTTGGTGACCCACAGTTTCAGCTGCCCAGGGCACACATGAATATTTGACTAACCCCCATGCCCCGTTGGGTATGGACACATACAACGTCAGCTCACTTGAGAGGGACAACTCCTGACTTGTAGATATACCGATGGGAATGTGTGACATCGTCACTTTTCTCCTGAGAGCCACAAGCTGGAGAATGATCCCTCTTTGTCCGGTAGCTTCACAAAACACGACGGTAACTTGACAAGAGGGTGTGAGCGTGCACCCGCGTGCACGTGCATGCTTGCCTACGCGTGTGCGTGCATGAACGAACGTGTGTCTGTCTCAGAATGGGAAAGAGTGTAGAAGAGATCCCTCGGCGTCCAAAAATTCTTAATGGATTATCTAACACGGCGTGTGGGCTCAGGTAATTTAGGAAATTGAAATTATACGTTTGTACGGAGATAATCTGCTCTTAAAAAATATCTGGCGTGGATAGGAGGAACAGTGATGAAGAGTTGAAAAACTTGCTTCGTGCAGGCTTACTATGGGGCTAATTCAGAATTACAGTTGGAGAGTTATGGGACTCAACATAAAATGCACCAGTTCACTGAGCACTGTAGCGATCAAGAAAACACGCATAAAAATCCCGATAAGAATGGAATGCGAGGCAAAAGCACAATTCCCTCCCAATCTGGAATATCAGCAGGATTTGCGCTTGTTGTCTGTGGTTTTCTGGGGTAGATGGCACATTACAGCGGAGCATCAGCACTGATGCGACATGGCAGCTTCTCAGAATACCATCTGCTTCCCCGGGAACTGTTAATATAGTTGTAATTATCTACTTCTAAGCACTTTATTGGGAATATCATTTGCAAATTAATCAACTACAGACCGGTAAAACAAATGACATGCGCCCCCGAAAACAACAGCACTATTTCACATTATTTTTCTAAGGATTTAGGGAGGCCAGAGCGGGCGGAGGGGGTTCACGCTCGCCTTTAAGACCTTGCCCTGCGTAGAGAAGGTGAGTGGGGAGGATTACAGAGGAGGGTCTTCCAAAAGGCCTCTGGAGGATTCTAGTGACAGCAAGGAGGAGGAGAACGTAACAACCTAAGAGGTGGGTAGTATTAGCACGTGAGAGACGAGAGGGGTGGATCGCAGCTGACAGGTACACGACGGTGAAGACAAAGATCCCCGGGCTCCTCCACAACGGCTCCCTTGACCAGGGCAGGCTGCCTCCTCAATCCTGCCCTCCAAACCTTCTAAGCTGCCTGTGGTGTGTGCCCAGGCCCTTTCTGTCTGCCGCAGAACGGGAAGCAAGAGTGCTAAGGGGAGAGAGCGTCGGCAATAGAAAAATAATCCTTGATTCTCCTGCCATAATTGAAATGCTCACTCCCAAGAAGGCAAAGTTCCGAAAACAGAAAAGCAAAGCATTCCCTGAGAGCAAAGAGGGGAAAAAGGCAAACTATCGAAACGACGGAAGTCACACCGGAGAGTCAGGGTGCACGGTATTTATGTACACACCAGGTACGTGGCCCCTCGCTCTTTGTGGGCAGCTTGCTCGAAGGTTCTGGATCACGGGCCGTCAAGTCTGTGGTTTCAAACCAAAGATCCAGTGGTGAAAAAGAACCCAGTCACATTACAGAGAGCTCTAGATGCACCTTCCAGATCTGCAGTAAGTCTGGCTCTCCTCCCCAGACGCACTGGCTCGAGTCTGGGAAGAAAGGGGGTCAGTCTCCCCAGGATATGTCCAGGCTATAAATAAACAGCTGCCTTCAGACCCACCAGCATCTTGTCAGCTTATATGTCATGCGTCAACAGAGCTCCAGAGAAGCCCACACAGAGAGGATGGTTCCTGCACACTTGCTGGGGACGTGGAGAGTGCTAGTACCTGATCCGTTTAGGAAGACCCAAGCTGAATTTCACTGACAGAAGCAATGATTGGTTGGCCTCGTTAAATGATTTTTAGAAGAATTTTCCAGAGAGGAAAAACAAATTGTTTGGAATCAGACAGTCCTAGTAGTGAATCTTGCCTCTGCGAATGATCGGTTACTTAATCTCACTGTACTTGGCTTAACGTTTTTTGTTTTTTTTTGTTGTTGTTTTTTTTTTAATTTTTTTTTTCAACGTTTATTTATTTTTGGGACAGAGAGAGACAGAGCATGAGCGGGGGAGGGGCAGAGAGAGAGGGAGACACAGAATCGGAAACAGGCTCCAGGCTCTGAGCCGTCAGCCCAGAGCCTGACGCGGGGCTCGAACTCACGGACCGCGAGATCGTGACCTGGCTGAAGTCGGACGCTTAACCGACTGTGCCACCCAGGCGCCCCGGCTTAACGTTTTTATCAACGGGGTTTTGATATCTTCTTAAAGGGGGTTACATGCAACTTTTAAAATGGAGACATAAATAAAGAAGTTTTCAAACAAGCAGGTTTGGTAGGGAAGAGGTGGGGGGGGGGTTGAAATAATACCATGTGAACACCCATGGTTCTCCTCCCCCACTGCAGGTCAGAGGGAATGACCAAGGTGGCCATAGTGGGGAAATATCCATATTGAATTAACATAAGATACATTTATTGAGGGGTGCCTGGGTGGCTCAGTCAGTTAAGCGTCTGACTCTTGATTTCAGCTCAGGTCATGATCTCGCTGTTTGTGAGTTTGGGTCCCACATCAGGCTCTGCGCTGACACGTGAAGCCTGCTTAGGATTCTCTCTCTCCCTCTCTCTGTCCTCCTCTGCTCGTACTTTCTCTCTTTCTCTCTCTCTCTCTCTCTCTCTCTCAAAATAAATTAAACATTAAAAAAATTTAAAAGAAGGGACATTTATTGAGCACTTACTGTACTAAGCAGATTGATTATTATACACTGGGATATGTGTGTGAGAATGTGCTTTCTACGAAAAGGGCGAGGTGTATGTCCCTTATTTTTCCTTGTAGCTTGTCTCAGGCTAGAAAAAGTGAGATAAGCAAATATCCTCGGCATGGGGATGGGTACTAGACACAGGGCAACTCAATCGGCTTTTTCCCAGCTCCTGTTAAAATTTGTGTGTAAACCTCGGAGGCACATATTTTCACCAGGTATACTTGAGGTGGGTAGTTATCCAGTCTGACCAGACTTCCCTCCTGTATGGAATGACCTCACAGCACAGGTTCCTCTATTCTGCAGCTAACTTCTTATCAGATGGGACATCATGGAACTCACTTACTCAAAAGCAGCTTTTCTTTAGGAAGAGATAATGAGGTTCTTCAATAGTTGAAAGGATTCACTAGGAATTTTTTCACCTTTTGGGTTTTTTTTTTTTTATTCCTGGTCCAAATTATTTCTTCCATGAAACACAGCTTTAAAACAAGAAATTCAGGAGCCCAAACTTCTTATTTATTTAAATATTTGAGTGCATTTAAAGGGACAATTTCCAGAACTACAGACAAACCTTACTACCGGAAAAAGGATAGAAAAAAATCTTACCCCTTGGATTTTCTGATCATCCAAGATCCTTCCTGAGAAGGGACAGCTTACGGATCAAGACCTGATCTGGAAACTGTAGTCTTCGGGGGGGCGGGGGGCACCTGAGTGGCTCAGTCAGTTAAGCATCCGACTTCGGCTCAGATCATGCTCTCCAAGTTTGTGAGTTGGAGCCCCGAGTCGGGCTCTGTGCTGACAGCTCAGAGCCTGGGGCCTGCTTCCAATTCTGTGTCTCCGCCTCTCTCTGCCCCTCCCCTGCTCACGCTCTCTTTCTTTCTCAAATTAAATATTAAATTAAAAAAAAAACGGGGCTCTGGATCAACATCACATTCGGTGTCTCCCTCTACCCCTCCCCCACTCATGCTCTGTCTCTCTCTCTCTCTCTCTCTCTCTCCCCCAAAAATTTAATAAACATTGAAACTATAATCTTGGGTGCATTGTTTAAGCTCGTTGTATATTGCTTATCTTAAAACAGAACAAATAAAACACACAACCACTAGTACTGTGAGGACCACAGAAGGGAAAACATACACAAAGCGGCCGATGCCTAGCGAGACCCATGAGTGTGAAATGAAGGCAATGCGTGCATCCGTGCGTGCAACCTGGTGAAGCAGGGGGCAACGTCAACTACAGGCCCACGGGAATGAAGAGATTTTCGTCCCGTGGGTATTTTCTCCCAGAGATCTCCGCAAGACTCCCAAGTGGTTTGGAGCACATTCGCATCCCTAAGAAACAGTGGCTCCTGAAACCGATTAAAGAGCCGTAACCTGGCTTCAACTACCAGTGGTCCAAAGGAAGTATTAAGAGTCTGTTAAGGAGACGAAAGAAGGTAACTTTCATTCCTGACCATAGGGTCTTCCAGGAACCGTGCCACACCTGCACAGAAACGGGTCCCGTGAACGCTAGACTGTGGAAAGCCGGAGGCATCTGGTTAGACGTTTGCCATCATTCAGGCGTGAAAAGTGAAGCACGTGGAGGGGTACTGGACGGTGGCCGTGGAGGTAAGAGAAGACACCTGATACAAGAGACTATAGAAAGGCTGCTGTTTGGAAATGGCAAGTAATTTTGTTTCCACTTTTAGCTAACGTGCGTTCTGATATTCCTATAACACATGTACAACATGACTATAAAAATAACAAAAGTTTTTCGCATGCGGTGTCTCCCTCTACCCCTCCCCCCCTCACGCTCATTTTCAAGACGGTGAAGTGACCTCAAGAAAGGAAGGCATTAGTGCGAAGGCCTCAATCTTGGGTGCCCGGGACGGAATGCTGGTTGTGCCATTCACACAAACGTAGAAAATCAAGAAAAGCAAGTTTTCCAGAGGACGGGTTAGAGAGCGGTGATGGATGTATCCAGAGTCCTGTGGAATCTGAAATGTTGGTAAGGCATTCGGCAGCAACTGACATATAGCAAGTGTTCAATAAATGCTTGTCAGGATAAGAAAATAATGGTAGAGACTGTCGGCTCTGAGAACGAAGGGACGCCAGATAGAACAGCTAGACCAGACTCTTTACAAAGCCTGGTACACACTTGGGGCACCTGGGTGGCTCAGTTGGTTAAGTGTCCAACTCTTGATTTCGGCTCAGGTCATGACCTCATGGTTTGTGAGTTCCAGCCCCATGTCGGGCAGCATGGAGCTTGTTTGGGCGTTATCATCAGGAAGAGCCCCTCCAAGGGGCCTTTCAACAGGAGAAATGGGTAGTGGAGATGTGAGCCCCAGAGTGTGGCTATGGCCTTTGTGTTGGTTATGTTAATGGCCTCCAATACTGGGCCATTGTCTCTTCCCACCCCATCCCCACCCTCGTCCCTCTCCTGCTCATGTGCCCTCTCTCTCGAAATAAAAATAAACCTAAAAAAAAAAAAAAAAAAAAAGCCGGGTACACAAAAGGCTAAAGAGTACCGGTTGTCACGGGAGAAAAAGATTCCATAATGAGTTTGGAAAATCCTGGGTAAAACCATGCACACAAGTTTTTCACACTTCAGAGGGGCCAGAAGCTGGCAGGTGATGAGCAGTGACTCAAGGAGGCAGCCAGGAAGGAAAGGGGGTGTTTCCTGTCACCTACGCCAGCCAGGTTAAAGTCTGGACCAAGTCATGCGCGTGCCTCAAGCAGACTTACAATTTGTCATCTTTTCCAAAAGGCATTAACATGTCGGTTCAATGTTCAGGTAGCAGTATTCCATCTTTTCTGTGGGGTCCCCAGCAACCTGGGCCTGGCCCAAACGTCCACACCCTACCCAGTAAGCCGGTCAGCAGCTTCTGTCCTCCTTAGAAGGCAGCTCGGGACGTATCCATCACTGCTCAGCATGCCTCCTGAGACGACAGCCGCCCCCACCGTGCAGCACAATCATGGCGTTCCCTCTGTTACAGTTCTGTCTCCACCCTGAGTGGGGTTCTGATAAATGCGACACTGTCCTCCTTTCCCTCTCAGTGCTATTTTCATGTCCCTTCAAGGCTGGTGCCCCAGTGACCCGCCCTGCTGCCCACCCCCGACCCCGCTTTGTCTGAGGTGCGTACTCATAAGGTCCGTCCTTTTCTGGCACAATCACCAAGTCCAAGATGGGGAACCCACACGATCCTCTTCCAGTTAAAACAACCGTACTGTTGTTCAGGTGGAGTAGGAGAGGGCTAACTTGTTTTCCTTTGGAGCTCGACTTTTCAGCTGATTCAGAAGTAGGGGTGGCAGCAAAGTGAGCACACAGGGTGAGTGGTACCAGGCCAAATGACCTGGAGATGTTTCACAGCCCCACGACCCCTGGAAACGGAGCCAGGGAAAGCACGGTGCTTTTCTGCAAATGCCAGCACACCACAGGGGCAGTCACACCTGGGCCAGCGTGCTCTGAACTCTCGTTATCTGGCAGAGGCCGTCCAGAATCTCTCACTAACCCTGACGGCAGCTGCCAGACCAATGCCTGCAGGCTGGGATCCCAGGCAGAATCTCAGCAACAACTGCAACCGGGCTATCTGTTCCATCGTACTGGGCTTCCCCTGAACTGTTCAGCGATGGAGTCATTTTTCTGTCGCCACCTGCATGACTGCCTCTACCCCAGGAGAATCGCCATCGAGATAAAGCCTCAAAGGAAGGGTCCCGCTTAGTTAACAGTCAATGAAGTTGCTTCCATTATTCCCTTAACTTATCTATTTTCGCTACGCACCTGGAGCCATTGGCTGGTCTCCAGAGGCTCATCTCCCCTCCCCCAAATATGGATGCCCTTGAGACTGGTTAAAGAAAGATGCGAGGGTAGGGATGACGTTTGGGTGTTTGAGGCTCTGTAAGTGGTGCCTGGGACCCAGTATTGGAGGCCATTAACATAACCCACACAAGGGCCATTGCCACACTCTGGGGCTCACATCTCCGCTACCCATTTCTCCTGTTTGAAAATTTCACTTCTTGGAAATAAGGCCATTAGAGGAAATAGCATATCCTACCTCCAGAGTGGGGCGGGCGGGGGGGGGTGGTGTGCTGGTAAATGAGGACATCTCTAATGCTCACACACACACACACACACACACACACAAAACCTGTGGCATTATTTAAAATACAAATAAAATAAAATAAATCTTATCTTATTTTCTAGAGAAAATTTTTAGAGGGGAGAGGTCACAAAATTAGACAATAAAAGAGGCTGGGAGTTATTCATTGAGAGAAAGAGAAACAGGAAAATAATGAAACACTTCCCAAAGGAGTGTTTGACTTTGGACTCTACCTAAATGTTTATTACATTTTATTAGAAGGTTATTACATATACATTATTATAGTTAACTTATTGAACATGGTAGGTACCTGTACTGTCTGTGCATTCTATAAGCATTGGCTCATTAATTTTATTTAACCTTTACAGCACATCTACGAGGTAGGGTGGTATTATCCTGGTTTCCTCCTTGAGGAAATTGGACAACTTGTCTAAGATCACAGAATGAGAGAGGCCAGAACTGGGATTTTTATCCAGGTCTTTCTGACTCTGAAACTTGTGCTCTTAATCATTGGGCTAAATTATTTTCCAAACAAGAATAAAATTTCATATTAATAAGACGTATTACTAGTTCTTGACAACCAAGCACAGAGGAGATATTTGCATATGATATAAAAGCACAGAGGAAATGCATAAAATGATAAGCTTTGGGGAAAAAATGGAATAGTTGTAATTAAATTACCAAGTTGAAATTATTTATTTGTTCCAATAACAAAAGACCTCTCCTTGCTCAAAGTTCACCATTCTGTCCAGTAGAGAAATAAAATGTTCTAGAAACATCCCGGCTGCTGCAGCATTCGGAATGTTTGCATTAATTTTAGCAAGTCCCCGTGTTTCAAACATCTGCCTCATTGAAAGACACCCATTGATAACACAGGAGGGAAGGTAAGGGGTGTCAGAGAAGGGTATAATGCAGGGACCATCAGGGTGTTTGGCTCTGGACTGAAGTCAAAAAACAGAGGCAGTTAGAAAATATACTTTTGGGGGCGCCCGGGTGGCTCAGTCGGTTGAGCGTCCAACTTCGGCTCAGGTCATGATCTCACGGTTCGTGGGTTCGAGCCCCACGCGGGGCTCTGTGCTGACGGCTCGGAGCCTGGAGCCTGCTTCCGATCCTGTGTCCCCCTCTCTCTCCACCCCACCCCTGCTTGTCCTCTGTCTCTCTCTGTCTTTCAAAAATGAATAAACATTAAAAAAAATAAAAAAAAAAGAAAAAGAAAATATGCTTTTGGTTGGCAAGAGAATAAATCTCATCCACCCACCCCAGACATGGAAAGTGACTTGTTAGCTCTGGAGGATTTAGCACGTCTATCAACCCCTCCAGCCTCCTGTCTATCGTACCGTGTGTTATGCCCATAGAAGGCAGTATCTTGAGGTGGTTAACAAAATAGGCTCAAAGCCAAACTGCTTGGCTTTGCTTCCCAGTGTTTTGCCTTACTATATACATCAACTTCTCTGTGTCTGAATTTCCTCATTCATCAATGGGAATAATAATAATATCTGTCTCACGGGGCCATTGTGAGAATTCGACGACTATAGATAGTGATTGGAACTTTGTCCGGCAAATGGTAAATGCTTTATGGAAATGTTTATTGCTGTTATTATCATGTGTTCAAAGCGATTAAACTAAATCCCTCCTTAACTATTCTCTAACAGAAAAAAGCAGCATCAAAGTTCACAACAGAAATTTTTGAAAATTCCAAGGTTAGACAGTCGTACCTGCCTTTAAAGGTCCTTGGGAAATGGTGAGAGTCTAATTAGATTTGTTCTCAGAAACAAAAATTGATTTTCTTTTTTTCAACAATTCTATTAATTGAATCTTCTCCTCCACCCCAGCCAAAGGCCAGAACTTTGAAGAACAAATTCGAGTGTCTATCACTTAAATAAGATAACTTTATACCACTTTGTCAATAACAACACATTTTACTAGCAGTGTAGACACAGCACTAAATTTGCTATTAATGTATTTATACCATCTCCCAAATAATCAAAACAATGCAGGGATAAATCATCTGTATATGAAATTAGCACAAAATTAAACCAAACAAAAAAAGTGATAAAACCTAATGCTGGCAGAGTTGCAATTAAGCGTAGATACTCGGGCATACATTTTGGGTAACTGGCTGAAATGTTTTAACCCTTTTGAAAAACATCATGGCGATAAGCTTCAACACCATTAAAAATGTTTGTCTGCATCCCCATAAGTTTATACTAAGGAAATCATTCAAAGATAAATGCTAGAGGCGCAAAGACTTTCACAGCAGGGTTATTTGTATGTGAATTATGAAAATATAAATGTAAAGTAAATGCAAATGTAAAATAAATATAAATACTATGAACTATTTTATCTTTCTCAATTTTAAGATCACTTTTTTTGGCAAATTTTCCACATTTCTGGAATTAGACTGCATCTTGCATTGAATGTAGCATTTACTGTCTTCTTGGAAAAGCTGTTATGAGAGCAATGGTGCATTTTAAAATCAGTAGCATCTTATGATCAAGAAAATGCAGTAGTATGCAGTCATTAAAAATAGTAACTATAGAGGTTATATAAAAACATGAGACTAGAGAATACCACCACACTAAATTTTGTATGATCGGGGGCTAGAGCATACAAATGGAAATGTAGGAAATGTAGATAAATGCGGTTTGATTTATAAGTAATATTTTCTTCCTTTCGCTTAGAGATCCATTAAGGTTCCTATGATATTTTGCATGTGTTAACATTCTTTTTTTTTTTTTTTTTTTTTACAAAGAAATGTCTTCTCTGAGATTCATTTCCCATGAAATCCTGGGCAGAAACATAAACAATACAGGAATGAAAGCCACCTAAATGCCCCTGTTCGCTATAGAACCAGAAACTTAAGAGTTTTTGATCCTTATCTTCTCCTTCCATTCCAGCAGGGGTTGTGTTGGGAGGACAGAGATGCGGGGACAACAGCGGTGTGATCACTGAGTGCATCTACCCCTGAAAGCAGTGGGTTGGGAGAATACCGAGAGCCAAAGCCAACCCCTACGGTGGATTATAGGACCTGCTCAGACTGTGTAGCTACTCCCACATCCCACCAAAGAGTCACGCTCCACAGAAAGAGGAGAATGAAGATAATGCAGTAGGAGGGGCAGGTATTTGAAAATGCGGAAGATATCAGGAGGTTGATGTGGAGGTGGGAAAAAAACAGAGCCGTGGAAGAAGAAGTAAGTTCACGCGAAGAGGGTATGTGCTGGAACACTGTCAAAGACACATCTTACAGGTCTTCAATGAATATCTGTTAAGGGAACAAATAAGAAAGGACTGAGCTCTGCCTGAATGCTAACACCATGCCTCGCTCGGAGTAGATGCTCAATAACGCGTTCCATCGCACATTCAACTACTATGTGCTAAGCATCTGTTATATGGCAGGCAATTGTCTAAACAAGGGAGATGAAGTATTGAACAAAACAGACGAAAATCCATGCCCTCACGGAGCTTATATGGTGGTGGGGATAGGGCAAGCAGGAAGAGTGGTAGAGATGAGGCACTATAATGAACGAATAAGTAAAGAATACAGAACTTTGCACTGTGGTGTGAGTGGTGGAGGAAATGGAAGAGCCCAAGGGATGAGAGTGACGGAGAATGAGAAAGAGATTTGCAACTTTAAATGGAGGGCTCAGGGGGGTGCCCGGGGGGCTCAGTCGGTTGAGCGTCCGGCTTCGGCTCAGGTCACGACCTCACGGTTCGTGAGGTCGAGCCCCGCGTCGGGCTCTGTGCTGACAGCTCGGAGGCTGGAGCCTGCTTCGGGCTCTGTGTCTCCCTCTCTCTCTGCCCCTCCGCCTCTCACACTCTGTCTCTCTCTCACTCTCAAAACTAAACATTGAAACAATAAGTAAGTAAATAAATAAATAAACATAAATGGAGTGCTCAGGGAAGACTTCACTGAGAAGGTGACGTCTGAGAAGAGACTGAAAAGACCACAAGAGTGATCCATGTATATATCGGAGGAAGGAAGCGGAAATAGCATGTGCAAAGGTCCCGGGGTGGAAGTATCTAGCGCATGTTGAAAGATGAGCCAGGAGGCCAGTGTGGATGGACCAGAGCGATGATCTCAGAGACAGAGTGGAGAGGCTGGGGACTCACAGACCATCGTAAGACCAAAGCTTTTCTTATGAGTTGAAATGGGGAGCCAGTGGGGTCTCGAGAAGGGTTTCATGATCTGACCAATTTTAGCAGGGTCTGCTGCTGTGATGAGAACAGTCCACAGGGGAAAGGAGAGAAGCAGGGAAGCCAGTTTGAAGCCTGTTTTAATAATCCAGCTGAGAGACTTGGACCAAGGCAATCATTGAAATGTATTGAAAAGGGATTGGATTCTGGGGATGTTTTGCAAATGGATCCCCTGAGATTTGCAAGTGGATTGGACATGCTATGTGATAGAAAGGGAGAGGTCAAGGGTGACCCCAGGCTTTCTGGTCTGAACAAATGAAAACCAGGGCTTCCGTGTGCTGAGACACGAAAGGCCACAGGAGAGGTAGGTTTGGATAGAGCACAACAAGAGTCAGCTTTGGGGACGTAATAAGTTTGTGAAACTACTAGGCGTTCCAGCACAGTCATCCAGTGGACTGGAGTTTAGGTTCAGCCAATAGCTAAGCAAATGGTCAAAGAACAGAAAAATAAAAAAAACGAAAACTGAGAATAGGACAAGAAGAAAGGAGAGAGAAAGGTTCAATAAAATCATACTAACGATAAAATACAAGAGAGGGAGTCGAAGAGGAGGAAACAGCCTAGAAAACAGGGAAGAGAAAGCGTGAGGACAGCTGAAGGCTGGCGCCCGTGTGCCCCGGGGGTCTGTAACCCACCCCCCCTGGCCGTCAGGGGAGGTCTGAACTTCCTCCCCACCCCACTTCTGCCTCTCCTGCTAAACTAAGAGCATGTGTCTGAATCTGCCCCCGCCTGACACCGCAAATACCAGTGACAAGATGATTTTCCACACGTTGGTCTAAAATGTGCTCCTCCCGGCCGGGCTGCAGGATGGTTGGAAATTGGAAAGCTGGTGCGGGGCACGGGCACCCAGCCTTCTGCATCACGGCCTGTCAACTCAGCTTGGGTCTGTCTCCTTAATACCTGTTTGCTGTGGAACAGGAATTGTTCCGAGGTCCTTCCCCCGCACTCCCGGCTTCGGCAGGTTGGGAAAGGCTGTTCACCAATACTACAGAGAACTAGGAAGACATGGGCAGAAGGAGGGTGGACGAGGCTGAAACCCCCCCGTCAGCAGCTCTCCCTGCACTTGCCTCCAGAGTGAGGTGGGAAAGCTGACGAAAGAGCAGAGAATTAATTCCTCTGGGATGATCCCAGAACAACTATCTCACAGCCTTTTCTTTTGGTGACTTCTTTGGCTTTTTTTTTTTTTTTTTTTTTTTTTTGGAGATTGCTGAAGTCGAAGTCCCAGGGCCCGAGCCTGAACTATCGCTTACTCGCTGTGTCCTCTTGGGTGAGTCACACAACTTCTCAGTGCTCAGCAGTCTCATTTGGAAAAATAAAGATAATTAGCGGTCTCCTGCCAGAAGGCAGCATGCCCGGCCAGATGATCTGCCTCAGACCCTCCCAGATCTAAGGTCTATGACTGTGTGATGTTTATAGACAGTGAAATGTACAAGGGCAGGAGTTTAGAGATGTGTGCAGGGAACAGATGTGCGCGGTCACCTCCTGCACCTTCTCAGAGAGGAACTTCTTAGGAGATCTTTAACAAAAAGAGAAAACCCCTATCTTGGCTCCTTATTCTGTGCAGAGTAGTGGAACATCAGGAAAACCACACACTTCGCATTCAGCCAGAACTGGGTTTGAATTCCGGGTTCCAACGCTTCTAGAAATAATTGAGCCAATCTTTTAACCTGTTTATGTCTCCACAGACTCATCTGTAAAATGGACCGAGAATAAGACAAAGATATCTGGGTGGCTGGGGAGACTAGATAAGATGATAAATGGAAAATACTCACTCTATCAGTCATGGTCCACTCACAAAAACAGAGATCTCTCCAGCTACTTAAATGCTGGAGATTTAATACAGAGGGTTTGTTATTCCAGTGATGAAAAGAGCACCCAGCTTCTCTCAGCCCCAGGCTCAGCTCAGGCTCCAGACGTCCAAGCCCCAGCCTGATTATAGCACTCCAGGATCCTCTGGACTTGGGAGAACAAAATATGGGTGGGAGGGGGTGCCTGGGTGGCTCAGTCGGTTGAGCATCCAATTTCAGCTCGGGTCATGATCTCGCGGTTCATAGGTTCGAGCCCCACATGGGGCTCTGCGCTGACAGCTCAGAGCCTGGAACCTACTTCAGATTCTGTGTCTCCTTCTCTCTCTGCCCCTCCCACACTCACGCTCTGTCTCTGTCTCTGTCTCTCTGTCTCTCTCTCTCTCTCTCTCAAAAATAAATAAACATTAAAAAATTCATTAAAAAAAAGAATTACCACTAAACAATGAAGACTATTAGATATGTCTTGGGGCACCTGGGTGGCTCAATCAACTAAGCGTCTGACTCTTGATTTTGGCCCAGGTCGTGATCTCGCAGTTTATGAGTTCAAATCCCGCATCAGGCTCTGTGCTGACAATGTGGAGCCTGCTTAGTATTCTCTCTCTCCTTCTCTCTCTGCCTCCCCCACCCCACTCCCTCTCTCTCTCTCTCTCTCTCTCTCTCAAAACAAATAAACTGAAGAAAAAAAGTAAATACGTATCACCAAAGTTCATCTGTTTGTTTACCAGTGGATTTATCTCCCAATTCTTGTTGTTGTCAGGGTCACCTGGAGAATTGGTTGAAAATGCAGATGTCCTAGCTCCAACCCATGGGATTCTGAGTCAGTAACTGGGTCTTTTATAAGTACCCCAATGAATTCCCATACTTTGGGAAGCCAGGTCTACAACTAGTGGTTCTCAACCTTGGCTGCACATTGGAATGCCCTGAAAAGCTTTTTGAAAATACTGATTCCTGCTTCCCCACTCCCAGAAATTCAGATTCAATTGGTTAGAGATGAAGCCTGACTATGTGGGCCTTTAAAAGCGCTTAGGTGATTCTAACCTGCTGCCTGGGCAAGACCCACAAGGATGACCCTTCAGCACTTGTTGTTGATGGCAGGAAAAGCTTTCTGTTCACTGTCTCTGCAGGGGACAACAGGGTAGCTGAAGGCATTTTTTGAGAATGCAGACTAGAATCCCCAAAGTCAGTAGACAAGCACCAAAGCTCATTACCCTAAGGCAGCCCAGCTCCCCTTCCCACCGTCTTCCATTGTGGCTTAAAGTCACTTTCAAAGGGAGTACAATTTGCATGTCTTGAACTAGACTGTTGACGTTGCTACCATTCCAAGCCTGTTGACTGCAGTGCTGCTGTTAACAACACACTCCAAAGTCATCATCCATATTCCTTCTTGCACGACTACGTGTATAGAAACAAGCCTTGGTGTTTAAACTAACACACATGTTGGGGGTGAGAAGGATCATCGTCAGATGTCTAACTTGCCTGTGAAATGAGTCGACAACAGTTAAATCCAATCCCTCCAAGAAATCTTCTTTTGGTCTTCTAGATTTTCCTTCCGGGGAGAGGGCATGGGTAAGACAAGGCTGTGAGACCCAGTTTAATAGAAATCGGTTCCCATTTCATAGGGACTGCTCCATTTTACAGATGAGGTGCGAAGGCCAGAGATGTAAATTAATTTGCCCAACATCACCAGCTGGTTACCGGCAGAGCAGTGAGCAGGCCACACTCTTAATCCCCATCTGGATCCATTCTATACTGTGCCCTCTTTTGTCACAAGATTTGGTCTCCAACTTGAACGATGAGTACCTCAAGAGAAGGAAGGAGGTCTGGGACCCACAGACTGTATTCCAGAGTAGGATGATGTTGGGCAGTGTGAGCAGAAAAAGGACACTGGAGGTAGAATCTAGGAAAAGATCTAAAAGTGGAAGGAGACAAAGAAGGCTATTTGCATCTTGTTATCTTGAGACAAATGTGGTTAGGCTTGACAGAGATAACTGCCAAGTGCACATGTCAAATAAATTGGCTTGATATGAATTTCAAAATACGATCTAGAAATTTGCGGGAGGAGTATGGATCAAGTGAGAGGCATAGGAAGGGCTATGGAACCATACAGACCATCAAATGTATAGAAAAGAAGGGAAGGTTTTACTGTTCATAAGAGATGATGTCACCTGAACTTTATAATCAGAAAACTCTCATCAGATACGAAAGGAGAACAGACAACAGATAGCAAATGATCCAAAGCAAGATGTAGGTAAGCAGTTACTGGGCACAGGGGCTCTGCGTGCATTCCAAAGGAAGTCCAAGGACCACAGCCTAAAACCCAAGCCTTTATGACACAGCCCCTGCCTATCTCCTTAGTTTCCTGTTCAGACCCTCCACAACCCCAAGCCTCTCCACACCTACAGACTGTATGGCTAAAATGAAGCAGAAGGATTGGGTGGTTGGCAGCAAAAGCCACAGAGGTGAAAACCTGGTTCTACCATTCACGCATTTTGTGACACCAGGGTATCCACTTTCCCGCCCTGCACGTCAGATCTCCTCAGATCTTGACCTAGGAGTTCCACTAAAAGTGCCAGACCATTCAGAGAGCCCTGGTATGCAACATGTCAAACAGATGTAAGGCGTTCTCCAGTCGGATCTGGTCTTTCTCCTCAGGGTTCCCAGTACAAAGGATCTGCCATGATCCCTACAGTGGCCCATCCCAAAGGGCTCAATACCTTAAATCTTAGGAGATGGAGTTTGCACTGGGGGGAAATAGCCAGGCTACAGAAACCTCTGGAAAGGGTACAGTAGTTCACCGTCCCACACACACACTCCAAATCAGCTGTCAAGCAGCAGTCTGGAAGGGAAGTCAAATACCTATTTCCAGAAACTTCCACTCGGGAAAAAAATTATACTTCCATAAAGGAACACAAAGAATGAGGGTGCCACTAAACATCATTTGGGTATTTGGGGCATGTGTTTTTTTATTTATTTCTGCCGACTCAAAATCCAGTCCTTTTCTTGTCAAATATAATTCTGCAAGAGTGAAACTGACAAGACAGACAACAAAGTTGAGGAAGAGAAACACAAAGACCTAGATAGTAACCTATTTATTTTCCAGAGGAAAAAAGTAACAACTATTCTAGCAAAGAAAATAGCCCTGCATTTGGCCATACCCTCCGCCCCCCCCCCGCCCACTTCCCCCTCAATTTAAGAGAAAAACTTTTCAAATTCACACAAAATGGTAGACACTGTCTGCTTTTCTGTGGCCGTCTTCAAATGCATAACCTTTCAGGTCACCATGAAACACTTCACTGAAATATGCCTCAATGTGTCTTTCAGTGTGACAGTGAAATTACCAGACAGTTCAGCATGTGACATGACAGAATCTGGTTTAGCTAACCAACTGCTATCATTATCATACTCCATCCTTTACTTCCTGAAAGGGAGGGGGGAAAAAAATCACTGAGAAAATCCCGGCACAGAATCACACCTGATTATTTGTACAAGTGAAGAAACCCAGTGGACTCGCACAGTTCCCTTCTCAGAGAGATTTCAGGTCAGTAGAACTATTGATGTGGAACCACGTTTGCTTAAACTCCTGTGTCACCACTTTGCCAGTCTCCAATTTGGGACTCCATTAGTTACATATACCTGTCCAACTCCCTTTGGACTGGCAAGGGACATGTTGGAATGTCTCCAGACTAAAGTTATATAGAAGTACTTGACCTTTTTAAGAAACACAGATCAAATCTGCCTTGAATATTTCACTATGTCGCAGGAACAATCGTAAATGGCATATAAAAATTCAACAGCTCCTGGGATCAATAAACTGTCCACCCATGAAAAATGATATATATATGTGTATATATATATATGTACATATATATATATACACATATATATACATATATACATATACATATATATATGCATGTGTGTGGATATATATAATATATATATATACGTACACACATAATACATACATAATACATTAATATGTTTTTTTAAAAAATTCACAAAAATTTGCTACTGCTAAGAATTGGTTTAGTTTTTGTTCTAACACAGAGAAGCTGGCTTTCAGCCTGGCCTGACTGGGGAATACTCACAGGATCAAACGAAATTCCTACCACAAGTACCATCTTTTGAACTTAGGGCATTGTCTCTAGAAAGATTCTGTTAAAATGCAAATATTTTATCTAGAAGTGATAACATACTGAGGAATTAGTGGTTTCTAACATATTTGCATGGAGATGTTTATTGATTTAGCTGGCAGAAAGAAAAAGTCCCCAAGGACAGGGGTCAGAAACAGGTAAGTGTGATGAGAAGATAAACAGAGGGGGAATCCAAGGCAGGCAGAAGCTGACCAAGAATGTCCAGTGGTAGCTAGAATACCCACCAAAGGTGCCCCAAGGCTGTATCAGGGCCCTGGGGCCGAGAGACACGGCATTACCCGGTTTTCATATTGCCCTGGGTCCACTTTCTTCTTGAGGAAAGCCTGGAAACAATGTGTCTCCAACGTATCATTGGAATTTGTAAGCACAGCGCAAAAAGTCTCACTTGGAGGCAAATGCAAATAAAAGGAGACTGGAGAGTTTCCTCCCCAACTCAAAACAAAGAAACAAAAATATTCTGAGAAGTCACCCAATAAAAAAGCAACCGCAATATGATGTATTGGCCTGTTCATGCATCAAAAGCCTTTCACCACACACTTTACACTAAAGAGCAGTCTCTCTGTCTCGGTCCCCCTGGCCCCTTGCCCCTCCCCCTCTATCTCTCAGTTGGATTCAGAGGAAACTAAGACATTGTCCCAATGAGACTGCAGGCACACACCCAAAGGAGTGGCTGGAGGAAACGCAAGGCTGGAGAATATCCTATCCGTGCCAAACTCGAGAGGCTCTAATAGCTGGAGATTCCAGGGGTGACCTACACTGAGGACACACACACACACACACACACACACACTCACACACACCAGGTTTGGCAAATACTCCCATTTGAAGACCTTCCAAACATTTCTCTTTTCTTTCCAGAACGAAGCTACCTCATTGTCAATGAGATTTTCTATAAATTTGCTTCGATGGTCACGCAGGTTTAAAAAAAAAAAAAAATAGCCTAAGAAGCTGGGGCTAAAGACCAAAAAGCTAAAGCGCTTACAAGGCAAATAATTTGAAGAGGCAGGATAAAATCAAAAACAGAATTTAAATGGTCCCAGCCTAAGAATTTATAAAAGACCAAGTCCTGACCTATGACAGAAATGAGAACTTTATTGGGCACGTAATTCAGAAAGGCAGGAAAGGCTGATACACAGAACACAATGAATGTCAGGTTCAGGATTTA
Organism: Lynx rufus; assembly: GCF_022079265.1. Lineage (NCBI taxonomy): Eukaryota > Metazoa > Chordata > Mammalia > Carnivora > Felidae > Lynx > Lynx rufus. The sequence continues at coordinate 16,314,193 of NW_025814845.1, forward strand.
AATCTCAGTCTGACAGGGTCGGGAAAACCAATACAATAATGCCGGAGAGAGCAGAGAAGGAAAGACGTGCAGTGCGAAGCCAGTGCCGTTCAGAACTTTGACTGCATAATTAGCCCATGTGGTAATTAAGAATCTAGAGGGCCTATTGAAATGAAAGCACACGGGCAGATTTGGATTTGGCTGCACGGAGCCAGAATACTTAACGCAGTGAGAGTTTCCCCCCAATTTTGGCTGGGTACTTCGGTAGCTGACAGCCGGCGAGGCTTATTTGCACTACCTGTTTTATAACGGTCGTGACTGACAGAAGGGGAACATCTGAAAAGTCCTTAGATGGTGGTTCCAGCTTTGGGTTTTCTATCTCGTTTCAGGAAAACCCATTTTTTGGTTGTGATTTCACTATCAGATCATAGGAAACGGAGTTCATTATAGGCATGAGGTCAAGGCTGAGTTCATTATAGGCATGATCTCTAAGCCAATGATAAGCTGGCATTACAGGCATGTTTTATTTATAGAGACCCATGATATAAAATTAGATGGCAAGGCGGAGAGGCAAGAATTGAGCTTTATTTAGAAGAAGTGTCTCGAGCAGCCATCTACCACCAGTTTTCTAAAGATGTAAGACAATGTCATGAGTTCTGTCTTTGCCTTTAGAAAAATCAGAGGAGGAAAGGCGACATTTACAAACTCCTGAGGTTGTGAGCTACTTCAAAGGACCCAGCTTCATATGGAAGTGAAGTAACCCGAGGAAAACAATGCATTTTGTTCATTTCCACTGCTCTTTCATACAATGCAACACACACAGTCAGGGGTCACTGACTCGCTTGCCATACTAATTGGAAACAATGAAACAAAGAAAGATAGGGGTTTTCCCCCTTTCTTTTCTTTTTTCTTGAGGATTGGCCTTTATTCGAACTGTTTGCAATATAAAAATAAAACATCACATGCTAGATGAACAATGGACAAATGTAAACCTCAGCAAGAAGAACCCCACAACACAGATTCCTGGTTCCCAGGGTTTCTGCAATGCTCATTTAGGGAACATCTTTTAAGGCAATATAAGAGCCTACCAATAATCTCATTACGATCCACGAAGAAAGATTCCACTGGCCACTTGACGCCCACCAAGGTGCCAAGAATAAAAAGAAAGGATGTCAGAAAAGCATCCACTTTTGGGTTCAGAATCCTCAATCCAAGGGAGGCGGTGACTTTAAGAAACTCTTTGGTGAAACTGACATTTATAAGAATCAAGAAAGGAAACCTTCAGTAAAAATGTGGTGAGCAGAAACTCTTGGGCCCTTAATATAGTTTATCTTTCACATAAAGGTATCTTGAAAACCTTTACACAAGTCCTTTATGAGGGAATAATTTCTGAGCTAGGGCAGACAATGGTCTTTCAAATCCATTCTCAGTTCAGAAAGCATTTGTAAGGAGGATTTTTTCCCAGCCACCGCATGAGAAGTGTGTGATGCCCTTGGAAATCTCTGTAATTAACAATAAGCCTCTTTCACAATTGAAAGTGGACCCTCATACCCTAAAGTAGCCACTGATGCTTCTATTTCTGACCTACACCCTTCATTTTATGCAATGTCTTTGTAAAAACCAAGGGCAAGAACAACCTGGAGAGAAATTTTCAAATTTTGGACCAGAGCCACCAAATCAATAATGGCGGAGCAAAATGAATTATCAACCTCCACTGCTTCAATCACAGGGAAAGGCAAGGAGTTAGCCAAAAGAGAAACTGCGGTCAATGTTAAGAAACAGAATGAATTGACTTTGAGGTAGGCTTATATCTAATTAAATGAGACTGGGGGCAAAGTCAAGGTAGACTCATCCGCAGCCGATAAGGAAGTGATCAGAGGCAGGTGACTCAGCTCAACTGAACTGCATTTTCCAAGCTGGAAGGGAGAGCAAAGAGTATCACAGGGAGCGGGGGAGGGCACAGGGGGAAGCCTCAGGTTTTTCAGAGGGAAGTTTTCCTTCATCCTGGGACTGTATGCATCAAATATCTGCAATTCTCACCACTAACAATCAAGTCGCCATGAACATCCAAAGGTTCAGCCTGAGCCCAAAGGAACAAAACCCTGACTGTGGGATGGCATTCCAGCTAAATGCAGAAGGAAAAGGGATCTGGTGAGGTATCCCTCCCACCGGTATCTAGTGATGAGCCAACATTTTTTAAACTTTTGCCATGCACCTGGAGACTTTATAAAGAGACTACGCTTCCCAGCTTGGTTCATACCATCAATGTTTGATGTCCTGTGAGTCTGGAAGGGGTAGGCAAGACTTCTCTAAAGGCAAAACATACTCCCCGTGGCTTCTTCATGAATGTCTTCCGGACTTGACATTAGGGTAGTCATAAAATGGGATCCAACTTGAAATCTGCCCCACCAACGATGACGCCCCTTTATTAGAAAAAAAGGGATTTCCAAGGATTTTTGTGCGGTACCCTGAGTTGAACACAGAAATGCTGGGAGAGCCCACTCAGCCTCTGCTTTTAGCCTAGAGGCCTCATCAGGTACCAAGAGCCTCATCAAAAAAATGAAATCTCCCCATGCCCACCCAACCTGTGGTTATGTCTGCAACCTGCACTAGGGAAAACTGCACTGAACTTTCACAGCAGATGCTCAGATCAAAGACGCACAACTTTCATCCACTATGCCCTGAGCCTTACCAACGCATATTAACATTTCCTGCTCCATTTGTGCACACACACAGCATTCTTTAAACGCGTATAAGTGACACCCAGTGCTTTTGAAACACTCTTAAATAAGCCCAAGATGACTCATCATTTTCTGGTCCTGTACAGCTAATTATATGCTCAGAAATCCCTTCAAAAGTCACAAAACCTACCTCGGTACTCTCAGTGCTTTTAAATGGCAAAGGGGTTAGCCATGGAGGAGTGGGTCTGGCAAGGCCAATAAGAAATTAACATGAACATTGAAAACAGCCTTTGGCCCTTCTATAGAGCTGAATTCACAAGAGTTGTGCCCGCCCTTATCAGGAAATTATAGATTTTATTATTGGGGAACTAGGTGGCAGATGCCAAAAACATTTAAATTCGCTCCATTTCCAATTCATGAAGCCCATTGTAGCTTGGTATTATGGTTTTATTAGATTTGTGCATTTATCCGGGAACCTATTATTATAATAAAATACAAAATACAATTATTGTTTTCTTGCAGTGAGAACTTCAGAATTACCTAACACTTTATTGTTCCCCCATCAAAAGAAATCCCAAGTTTGGATTTTTTTTTCTTTTTTTTTTTAGATTTTTAAAGAAATGTCGCTTCCTCCATTTTCCATAACAGCTCCTACTTTATGCTGCTAATAGGAAAAGAAAAAGGAATTGAGATGGGGCCATAAGTCACATCAGTTTTCCTTTAATTACAGTATTATCCTTATATTTCTCATATTTTCTACCCTTATCTCTGCCCAGGCAAATCTCCATTCCTCATTCAGTGCTCATTAATTGAGATGGTGTTTGGAGAAAGTTGATCTATAGATACGAGTTTCATGTGGCCAAGTGCTCACCTACTATTACACACCAAATGGAGTTCAATACCCGTAATGGTCAATTTAGCTACTTGTCATATGATACCCACTCCTTCACCCATCCCTTACCGGCAATTCCTCTTTTCTTCTCTCTCTTTCCACTCCAAGTTATTATTTTCTCTCTTGACCAGAGAATGAAAAACGTTTTCGAAATACTGAGGGGAATCATGTTAGATGGGAGACACCACAAAATTAGGCTCCGATCCCTGATTTTAGAGTTGGAAGGGGCCTTATAGATCATGTCAGCCAGCCTGTCATTTTCCAGATGAGGATACTGTGACCCAGGAAGATCACAGTTAGGGACCAAAGTCAGGACCTGTCAGCTACTTCTCAAGCAGCTACCAGTAAGCCCTGACTCTGTGCCTGATACCGAGCCAGTGGCAACATCTCCCACAGTCCTCGAGACACGAGGTAGGTACGATTCCTTCTTCCATTTTAGAGATGGAGACACCGATGCCTGGGGAGGTTACACAATTTGCCCAAAGACACACAGATACTAAGTGGCAGAATGGAGACTCAACCTGCTCGTATGATTCCAGAGCCTTACCTAAACACTACACAGAACTACCTTTGTAATACCACCATGAGGTACCTTTATACTGAGTTATTACATATCCCCATGAATGCAAACGTCATTAGTAGTGCTAGTTTACAATACATAAAATATAGACTTTGGAGTGAAGAGGCATGGGTTTGACTCTTGGTTCCTTCACCAATTAGCTAGGGATCAACAATCAACACGATTGTTAAACTCTCTGAGACTACTTCATTGGCCGAAGAGAGAGAGAAAACAATACCCACCTCAAAAAGGTTATAATGAAAGCCAAATAAGTTCATTCAGCCTTTCATCAAATATACACTGAGCTCCTACTATGTGTCAGGCGCTGTTAAAGTACTGGCTATGCCACATCACTGTTCCTGAGCCCTACCCTTGAACCCAAACCCAAAGCAGCAAAATAGGAGGAGGGGACTGGAGCAGACTATGGGTAGGCATCGCCCATGGAAGGAGAGGTTGTCTCTCTCTGTCTTGCTTTTTCTGCCTCCCCATGTCTGTTTTTCTGCATGTAGGTAAAATATAAAGAGACAAAATAGAAGTCATTATATTGGTCATCAGAGTGATTATATAGTAGAAGAAGGTTTCCCTTTCTTAGGAGTCTTTTACCTATCCCCCCACTGGGCATTTTCCCAGTCCAAAGATCTCTTAAGTGAATCTGATCAAGCCAAGGTGTGTGTGTATGGGGGTGGGGGGTTGGTGTCTATGTGTACATGATCATTGATTCTTCATATTCTATTGACTTAGACACTTCGGAAATTTTTACATTGTACTTTCTGTAAAGACTTTCTAATTTACTAAAGTTGAGAAAATAATGAGAATTGACCCTTGAGCCCTCACCATGTTCCAGGCACTGTACCACCATGATACATACAGTATTTTTAGACACAGCTATTAGTAAAAGGAGTTGAATATCAAGTACTTAATCAGAAGCTTAGACTCCTTACTCTAAAGAAGTTTGCATTGGAAAGCCAGATTCAACTCACCATGATTTTTTCACCCGCCTGATAATTATTTCTCGAGCACCACCATGGACCAGGCACCTTGCTGGGCACAAAGAGACCATGCTCCCACAGAGCTCATAGTCCGGTGAGGGGAACAAAGGTGCCAATGGGCCATCATGGGAAGACCAGGTGAAGGGCTGTGGGGACCCAGAGAAGAGGTAGTGTGCTCCCTCTTAGAAAATAGGGTGAGATTCTCCCAGTGTTCTTTCAGAAAACAGCCCCCAGACAGGTAAGAGCTTGCTTCGTTCCAGCTGCCTGTGTACCGCCAACTTCCTGTGTGAGCTTGGGCACATCACGTGACTCTTCTAGCCCCTACGTCCCATCTTTAAAGTAGGGTTTGGGATAGAAAATAACGCTAAGGAGACGCACCCTCACACGGTTACGAGGACCAAACATTTCTGCAGGAGTCAGAATCTAAAATCTGCACACGTAAGGGGAAAGAGTTGCCTACCGTTCTCACAGAGCCTGAGCCTGTCCTCGAACCCAAACCCAAAGCAGCAAAACAAGTGCCTGGTGGCAACAGAGGAGGGAAAGGGAGCGGACTGTGGGGTCTGCCATAGCTGTGGAGGGAGAGGCGGTCTCTGTCTTGCTTTCTCTCCCTCTGACTCTCCCTATCTGCATGTCTCCCCATCACCTGCCCCACCTCCCCCCTCCCGCCCCCGCAGCCCCACCCTCTCCCAACACTTGAATTACAATAAGCTAAATGAACGGAAGTTGGAACTCACTCTGTGTTAAAATGCTTCTCATCAATGGGAAGAGTAGTACAAGTGCCAGTGACTGTTAATAGCAGTTCAAGTTAAGGCCATTAAAAGACTCCCCATAATTTTCCAGAAAGGTATGTCTTATGCTGAAGCCCACGGGAATATATAATAGACTTAGGGAGAACTAGAAGCCAAGGGGACGGAGTCTTAAATCAGAGGCTCGGAGACACAGAAATCCTTAGGAAGTTCTGTGTGTCAGGTGAGAGGATTTGAATGCTTACTTCTCTTTTAATTATCTGATGCTCACACTACCCTCCTTTGTTGCCTTCAGCTAGAGCTGATAAGGAAAGACACCAATAAATATCTTGGCGGTCTGAAGGGAGAAGCCATGTTTCATGGGACTCCCTGCTTCTACAGCTGTTGTTAAAATATTACTGCTAATTAGCTGGCTAGTTATATATAAACCCTTACAAAGGAGTATTTTTACACAATCATAAAATAAATTAAACTACCAAAAATTCACGCTGTTAATTAAAATAACCCCTGTAGGAGGGGGAAAATCGCTACAAGGCTGAGGTAAACAGGAGGCAATTTCACAAGCACAAACTGATTAATTTTATTTCCCATTACATGTATTTGCTAATATCATCAAAATTAGAAAATAAAGCAATTTTACCTTGACAGTAGTTCAAACGGAGGCGGTTCTAGCCGAGGAATATAGCTAGTCAGATACACCCTCGGCTCTAAGGCAGTTCCCCTCTATCTGAAAAGGGTAAGTGGTTTCCCAGCAGAGACCCTTCTCCCAGGAGGCAGGTGAAAGAGAAAGGGGCCCATCCTAGCCCTCAGGAGCCGCCTCCTCGAACTCTCAACCCGGCCTTGGCATGACCCGTCACACCACATCCCCTGCCCATCCAAACACACAAACATCTGAAGACACAAGAGAAACCAGGATGCAGAGGGGAGGGGGGATGGTGTACAAAGTGAACTAACTTGCCCCCTGTTCCTGGAATGGCTAAGACAGTTTCCTCCCAATGGATGAACATGTTTGCATATCCTCTCGCTCGATGATTCTGCCCCTGATGTTATGGTGAAGATGCACTTTTCTAAAGTCTGTGTATAATTCCTATATTTAACTACCCAAACCCTTCATGGATCACAAGGGGCGGGGGTGGGGGGGGCGTATCCTGCGTGGCTGGCTCAATCGGTTAAGCATCCGACTTCAGCTCAGGTCATGATCTCACGGTTCGTGAGTTCGAGCCCTACATCGGGTTCTGTGCTGACAGCTCAGAGCCAGGAGCCTGACAGCTCGGAGTCAGGAGCCTGCTTTGGATTCTGTGTCTCCCTCTCTCTCTCTGCCCCTCCCTCCCCTCTCAAAAATAAATAAACTTTAAAAAATTGTTTTAAAAAAGAACCCAAGGGGTTAACCAAAAAGCCTAGAAAATACTTCTGTCACAAAAAGTGCTATTTAGGAAAGAATGAACTCAAACTTCCAGTCCTTTTGGCCCTTTGTCTGCCAGCCAAGTGAAATGATAGACTTTAATTCAGCTGGAGAACCCCTCCATATGCACAGCATTTTAATCTCCCCCGGCCTCCCCACTCCCAACTGCTCAAAGCAAATAATCACCTGAAACTATATTCCTACAAAGCCCAAATACACTATTTTATATGCCTTTTGGTTAACCAGAAAAATTCTCGATTGCCTTGGACCCATAGTTAGTTTGGTTCTTTTTATTGTCCCTTTACGTGGAGTTTATTCATTCTTACACCCCTTAAAATTCATCTACAGGCTCAAGCCTTGTTTAGCACCTAGTTTTATGAGATGGCTCTTCACAAAGACTCACGGGCTTTGTCAATGGGACACCAAACATCTGGAAGAAGAGGCAAAACTTCAGGCCTAAATACAGATGTTTTATCTATGCGACTCCAAACATCCAGATGTTTGGCGGGCGGGGGGGTACTACATTTTATAAATAATGCTGTGCCTTTGACAAAGAAAATGAACAGGTGCATGAAGAATCCAAAAGAGCAGAGAAAATGGGAAATACTCACTGGTGCTTCTGTACGTGTGGGAATATTTCATTCCTGTCATTTTGCTCCGCTGGAAAGTTTTATCCAAGCCACGTTGGTACAGACTAACTTTGACATTCACCAGCATTTCCTCGGCTACTAGGGAAGCAATAGTCAGGCCCTCTGTGGCATGGTAGACCCCTGACACCGAGTTTTATTGATTCTGTCTCCTTAACAGCCCCAGCCCACCCCTGATGCCCTGGTGAAAAATCTCTTTATTCCTCATCCTGACCGCTACGCAGCCTTTGTATGAGAAGTTCCGGCTTCAGCTCTACACCTGCACGTAGCAGCCCCGTGACCCTCCTCAACTGCCAGCTGAGGATCTCGACCTCCCTCTCAAAGTTGTTCCACTGCCTCGTCTTCAGAGCGACGCCCAGCATCATGACCGAGTCTCCGGGGCTCTGAGCCAGCTGGCCACACCCAACTTACCTCATGTCCTAATGCTCCCTCTTCATGCTAGCCCTGGGCTCCAGCCTAGGAACGATAACTTGCTGTGTTCTAGCACATTCCCACCTGTCTGTGTAGTTGCACTCTCCCTATCTGGGACATCAGCTTGGAAGATGCCCACTCTTACCTCACGAGAATTCAGATGTCACCGTCTCCTCGAAGCCTACTTAGGGGCCCTCCAGCAGGTTCAGTGGCTCTATCTTCAGTGCTCTTAATGGCCTTTATCTCAGTCCTCTCTGTCCTCTCCTCCTATCCTCTCCTCCTCCGTCCTATCCTCTCCGTCCATGGATCTAATCTGGCCCATATCCAACTAAAACCAAATATGTCCATTTTACCCGAAAAATAGCTCTCATAATCCCTTCAGTAGCCTCGATCTTAAGGGAAAAGGCCAAAATCTCTAGGCCCCAAAGCCCTACTGACTCTATCCACCTCTGCTGTTTGGACTCCAGGCCTGCCAGCTTCCATCACGCCCTGGGTCACCATGCTTGCCTCACGTTGTAGCCCTTGTGAGACCCCTGATCGGGGTCCTAATCCCTCTCCTCCCCTTCCAACCTCAGGATCTTGCTAATGCACACTCCGCCTTCACAGCCCAAACAAAACAGTTTGCTTGGTAGAGAAACATTCCCCAATCCCCTCTTTCCACCCAATTTGAGTAGCTTTCGTGGTCACATGCATAGAACCAAGCCCTCTTCCCTCACTGCACTTAAGTTAGTGCAACCTTACTGTATATTGATTAACGTGGACTTTTTTTTTTTAATTTTTTTTTTCAACGTTTTTATTTATTTTTGGGACAGAGAGAGACAGAGCATGAACGGGGGAGGGGCAGAGAGAGGGAGACACAGAATCGGAAACAGGCTCCAGGCTCCGAGCCATCAGCCCAGAGCCTGACGCGGGGCTCGAACTCACGGACCGCGAGATCGTGACCTGGCTGAAGTCGGACGCTTAACCGACTGCGCCACCCAGGCGCCCCAACGTGGACTTTTGATTTACGTCTTTCTCTTCTACTAGACTGCAAGCTCCATTGATAGCAGGGATGGTGTTCTTGCCCCAGTGTACCTCCCTCCAGCTCCTAGCAAGGTACTCGGTTCATCGCAACTGCCCATAAATGTTTGCTGACTAAATCAATGAATGATTTATATCCATGCAACGTATCACTATGACCACAACTTGGTCCTTAACGGCAGAAGCTAGATTTTATTCATATTTGGGTCCTGGCACACAGGGAATCCTCCAGATGCACTTGTTGAAGGAATACTGACTACAGATACAGAGAAGCAGATTTTTGTGCCTCTAACAAGAGTGGTTCGGCATTTCAGCAACCTCCTAACAGTGAGCTCCCCATCTCTGGAATCATTCAAGGAGAGCACAGATGGAACCTGTCAGGAACGGTCTAGAAGCAATTCAACCAATGGACTTGATGAGCTCGCACATCCTTTCCAACCCTCATGCTCTGTGGTGCAACTAGAAAGGACTAGAGAGAGAAAGCGTTGCAAAACACAGGTGAGACTGTAACATTTCCCCACCACCCCCACCGCCTACCCAGAAAGGAGAATTTCAGGACAAACGGGAAAAGGAGGTTCTTGCCAAGTCTTTCAAAATTGCTGGCAGGTAGCAGACAGTAAAAATGTGCGTGATGGCTGGAGGAGAGATGTCAAAGGTTACAGTCTTAACTCCCTCTCTGACGTCTTCTTCCTTCTTAGCCTGGCCCTTCTTTCTCAATTTAGATACAACTCAAAAGGGACTCCGACTCTGAAGACCCAGGCAGAAAATTGTGCTAGTCACGTGGAATCATTGACTGTTTTCTCAGCTGTTCCCCAAGAAAACAGATTTAACACGTGTCACCCCCGTTCCTGAATAAGGAAGGCGATTTCACTCTCTCCTCAAGCGAAAACCACAAGGAGGATTTGGCATTCGTTGAGAGCAGAGTGGGGTTCGGATTAATGGCACATTGAGGGCTTCTTTGTTTTTACAGTCTTTCTGTATTTTCACATTCAAGAGGCTAAATGAGTTGCCCACGCCTCTTCATGGGGTTTCCTAATAGAATGATCCCACCGGGAAACTGTTCTCGTCCACCCCCTCGACACGTCTCTCCGTTCTCCCAGTTTCACATCTTCATCCATAATTAGTCACTTTCTGGAATATAACAGCAGCAAGGGGGTGGAAGGAGAGAGGAAGAGGGCAAACCCAGAACCGAGCAACACATGGCAAAAGGGGGTTCACAGGACGGCATTTTATTTCACTGCACGTCTAAGTCGACAACTGTAATATTTCCACTGATCTGTTTATGTAGTCAGGTCATCAATTTCCAAGCATGTATCATATGCCATATTCTTTACACACACTAGTTTCCCTGATTTTCCATCGCCTTATAAGTTAAGTATTATTATCCTTACTTAATAGGTAAGGAACTTAAAACTTAGATAAGCTAAATACCTTGCCCAAAGTACACCAATTAGCACCAGTTCAGGCTGGAGCCAACATTCCAACCCAGCCTTTCTGCCTCCATATCCAAATCTGACAAATGCATCTACACAACCGCAGAGTCACTGAGATCGTTCATCAACAAAGACCCGGCAAGCCGTCACACTAGATCAACCAGGCACAATTTTGCTCCCAAGGGGACTTTTGGGAACGGCTGGTGACGTCTCGGGTTGTCACAATGGGTCGGTGCTACCGGCATCTAGTGAATAGAGGCCAGGGATGGTCCAAACCTCCTATAATCACAGGACAGCCCCAACAGCAAAAAAATGATCATGTCTGGAATGTTAATAGTGTCAAAGGCGAGAAACTCTGACTAGATGCCCCCATTATTTGGTACAATGGGCTCTCTGCCACCACGTATTACATACAATGTGCCCCTGCCTTCTGTGTTAAAAAGGGGGAACAGCTTGTAACTTCCTGATGTACAGTTAAATGCTTACTGACGTCTGGAATCGGCCAATCCTTTTTATGAGTGAAAAGGAAAGGAGGAGGAGGGCAAAAGGGAAAAAAAAAAACGAAAACGAGGAAAGAGAAGGAGAAAACTAACGTTAGAAACCTCCACCGCGGCATTCAACAGCTGGATCACGTTACATGGAAATCAGCCCCAGTGACAGCACAACAGGCTGCCTTTGTGTCTTCATGAATAACGCAATGTGCTGGGTAAATGCTTTTCCCCATTTAGAAACAGGTAGTTAATGAGAATTGAAGTGATCAAATGCCGTGTACCCCAAGGTTACTTACATCCCGGGCCTGGGTGGCCCAGAGCTCATAAATAAAGCATCGGAGCGTCTTATTTTAGTCCTGGTCAGATAAGCAAAGGCTTGCGTCATGTGAACTGAGCCCACAGCGCGCTGACACAGAGCCTGCTAATTCCAGGACCTCTTGGAATGTGACATTTGGAGAGCAGGACACTGAGCTCACGCCTGGTGGAAGCTCCCTGGTCCACCGTGCCTTAATTTTCCATCATCTCCTTGATTCAGCCGCTGCGAGAGAAGGCTGTCAGTGAGCTGGACTTTAAATCATGCCAAGCGCATTCTCTACTGTGCAGAAGTTAATTTGAGGCACATTATAACTCCAATCTACTCATTTGCTGGTACACGGACCACACACAGCTTGACAGCCTGCCAGCCCGCATAGACCCTTCCCTCGGAGGAAGTCGGGCCCAAGTTGTGACCCCGTTTTGTAGCTCAAAAAACAGCTGCTGGACCACGTCGGAATATAGAGTTGAATGTAAGACAAAAAAATGTCTATTCTTTCCCTCAAAGTTTACCGTCTCGTTATGTAATCATATCCCTATTCAGGTACTTTAACATAAATCATGCTTCATTAAATTGTTGCTAATTTGTTATTATTAGTTCATGGTTTGTTTGCTGATATCCATTCAACAAGGCATGTGAGCGCATGCGTGCACACACACACACACACACACACACAAACACACACCCACACTTAGGCTCAGTCATACTAGTGTTGTTGCTTTGAAAGTCATGAAAATGGTTTCTGTGAATAATTTCTCTGTTTGACAGAATAATGAAAGATTTCAAAGAGCACTTATTCATATGGTATACAAATGGCTGGATGAATAACTCTAATGTGATAATTTGCTGGTGTTATTGTTCCTTTTCTCACAGACTTCCTATAATCTGATCATATCAATCAAATAATATATTCTTTGCATGAAATAAATTCTCCTTACTACAAAACAAAACAAAACAAAAAACAGCTCCCATAATAAATATATTCTCCAGCGATCGGTATTTTACTGTTTCTCATCCGGGTCCTGGGATCCCAAAGGAATGTCTTCAATAAATGTTTGTCAACTCGAATTTGGGATAAGACACATGGTCTGAATTTCCTACAGGACTGTGTAACTAGTTGCTCATTGATTAAAAGCCACAACCAAATCACCCATGAAACTGTCGTCTGGAATAAGGGACACTTTCCTATAATACGTATCTTCTCTCCTGTTCCACCTGTGACCCCTCAGAAGCCCATTCCTCTGCCTCTACCCTGTTTCTCAAAGTGTGGGCCTCAGAACACTTGCTTGTTAGAAATAAGGATCCTAATAAGCTTGTCAAGGTACTGGTTGGAAACGGAGATTCCTAGCTGCTATTCCAAACCGATTAGATCTGAATCTTGGGAGGAAGCTGCACATCAAACAATACCTTCAGGTGAGAAGTGGTTTTCTGAAACTTAAGGAATATGGATTGGGAGGGTAGAAGAGAGAAAGCAAAGGCATACTATCAAAACAATATTTCCTGGGACAAGAGATGCAAATGAAATTATAGAAAATGTGCTCGTTAACTCACTGCGTTTGAAGTAAACCAACGTCAAAAATTTCACGCTAAAGATCATTAGTTGGCTAATGCCCTATATCCTCTCAACCTACAAAATAAATTCTTGTCCTCACAATGACTACCCTGAAGCTCTACAAAAGGAAAAATGTAGTGATATCATGTATACTAAGGCATGAAAACAGAGACAGAAGCATGTTTCTGCCATATACTTCAGAATGAATTTTCAAGCAAAAAGGTTTAAAAAAACAAGTCTTCCCAGCTAAAACTCCACTTACCTACCGAATATTCTGGTTCTTAAAGGTTTTGCCAAATAGTTCATTATCTCTTTGGTTTTCTATTCCTGCTTATCATCATTGTGATGACAGAGTAAAGTGACTTTAATTCAAAGTTCCAGATAAGGCTCAAAAGTAAAATGGTGACATCATTTACACCAAAGAGATCAGCTATACGTTCAGAATTATACCCGAACCCCACGTGGAGCACACAGGGACTACCAATTCCAAACACCTCTGTTAGCCTTAATTCCGCGTAGTTGCCAGGATTGGCTGGGTAGGTGTACGCAACGTGTTAGCACAGTGCACTCATTCATTACTACTATGTTTGCGGCTACGGTTGTGTGAATGGAATCACGGGGTCTGTTTAAACTACCAAAGATTTCTACCAGCCCACAGAGGAAGGGATCTGGAGATACAGGCAAGAATTCAACCATCCCCACCAACTAAAATGTAAGCACTTAAGGAGGGCAAACAGTGGCTCCTATTTCTATGTCCCCCCGTTTAACCTAGCATCTGGTTGGGGATATAGCTGCCCCCTGAAAAACACACGTGGCATGACAAGAACCATCATGAGGGTCAGACCCAGCCTTGGTCTATGACTACAAAGACACACACACACACACACACACACACACACACATTTTGAACCCTCTGCTTCCTACACAACCACATGAATTTCTTGTCCAAAAAAACTGAGAAATAAGATGGCAGCCTCATCATCCCTGGAGAGAAAGTGTATTATCAGCAAACTCTTTGCAAACTCAGATCCCTTTACTTTGTAGCTACAAACAAGGGAAGTGTCCCATCGTCACCCAGGAACCATGACACTTCTGCCTGGGACCCAGCCGTATTAGAGATTTACCGTGTGGCCTCAGGCAACTTATTCAACCTCGCAGCGTCTTGATCTCTTCATCTGGAAAATGACGATGCTACCTACAGCATGGGCACAGTGTTCCAAGATTAATGCACGAGGCCGATGTTGAAATGCAACATTGTGGGGGGAAAGTCCCACTCCTACTCCAGGGGAGGAGTTCCTACTCCAGGGGAGGAAGTCAGGCACAGCAATGCGCTTCTGGGTGGTTATGACATATGCAGTATTGCAAAAGTGGGCCTGAAGGTCAGTAGCACACATGACAAGTGCAAAAAGCCATTTCTGATGGAGAGAATTATAGACCTGGAGTCTTTTATTGTTATTGCCAAGAGGAGTTAATAAAGCAAACAAAGCAAAGGGTCGGGAACCCTAATTTATCACACATATTGATACAGACCTGATATTGACAGGCAACGAGCCACTTTTAGATTCAGATCAATAAATCCATCTCATAATACAGCACAATCCCAACACTTCACCCCCAAATCCATCCATCCAGATATTAGAAATCCATCCTGCTTTGCCTGCAGTCTGTCAAATGTCACCACAGAGTGCTGAAGCCACCCTGCCAAGTCTATATCCTGAACTAAATCCCAATGGAAACTTCCCAGATATAAATAACCACTATGAACATACAGGGAAGAAAAATAGCTATGAAGTTCCACTCTTACTTTTTTTTTCCTTTTAGCCTGTGACAAGTAAAAATCATAGAGTTACTCACTCTCCAAAAAACAATCTAAAGCCAGAAGGTTTAACCAATTCAATTTTCTAGTCACTGTGACAACTATTTTCATCTGTGAAACAGCGTTTGGGGCACGTTTACAGGCCTAATCCCATGGCGCTCTCACGGGCAGCCCCTGCTGGAAACTCTGACAGCGGCTTCTGTTCCTGGACTCACCGTGGGCAGTGGCATTTGATGACACTCGGGGTCTCGTGGCATGAAGACAGATTCTTTATCTACAGTCAGAGACAGAGAAACCTTCCTTCCACTTACGGCTGAGATCCTAGGGAACCCACTAAGAGGAAATTCTAGTTTAACGGGAGGTGGGGAAACCCACCCAATGCTTGCAAGGCCCAGGAGAGAAGCATAAAGAAGAGAGAAAACTGAGCTTGAACACTGGGGTATTTGGACCCGAATCATGCAGAGCAAAGAGTGTGCAGTCTTAGATAAATCACTTCACCTCCCTGAGCCTCGATTTCCCCACTGTCAGCAGGTGAAGCTGGCTTTTGTGGGAACCAATAGCATGAAAGCCCCTGGCACGACACCTATCACATAGCAAGTGCTCAATAAATATTTACTGAAACATAATCTCAAACAAGAAATGCTGAATTACTGATATCACTCATTAACCAACGGGCAAAGTGTAGTTATGAATGCATACCATCGGCCAAGCACTAAATGGTGGGAATAGAGAGGTAAGGGGAATGGACACGACACTTGTTCTCAGAATAAGAGGAAACACACAGTAATGGATTAGGAAACCAGTCATTCTAGACAGGAGACCCAGGTCTGGGGTCCGAGGGGCAGGCATCCACACCTAGGGTTGGGGGACTGTGGAATTATCCGAAATTTCTTGCCCAGAGGTGGCTGGTTACAATCTGGCTTCCTGCAACTTACAGACTAACTCTTTGCTTGCCCAGGGAATGCAAACTCACTTTAATACGAGCCTCAAACAGGTTGTTAGAAAGGTAAATCTGCTGCACACATAAAAGCCTAAGCATGGATTGGTTTAGGATTATCTGGGCTTTTAGATTTTTCCAACCACACCCAAAGGAGAGATACAGGGGCAGATATAACTGCCATTCTGGAAAGCTGAAGATAAATTAAAAGGCCAGGTAGAGTATTAAACTCTCTCCTATTGAATTGCATTGGGCATTTGCATCCTTGGGGCATGGCCTCTTTGCAATCTGTCTTCATTCACAATAAAAAGAAGGAGAAGGGCGGGGCGCCTGGGTGGCTCAGTGGGTTGAGCATCCGACCTCGGCTCAGGTCACGGTCTCACATTCCTTGAGTTCGAGCCCCGCGTCGGGCTGTGGGCTGACAGCTCGGAGCCTGTTTCAGATTCTGTGTCTCCCTCTCTCTGACCCTCTCCCATTCATGCTATGTCTCTCTCTGTCTCAAAAATAAATAAACATTAAAAAAAAAAGAGGAGGAAGGAGAAGGGGAAGAGGTGGCAGAGGAGAGAAGAAGAAAAGAAGGCAGAGGAAGGACAGAAGACAGGGGAAGAGAAGAGAAACTGAAAGATTCCAAATTAGCCAAGAGCTCAGTCTGGCCCCTCCATAGACATTCAGCAGCAAGGGTGGGGGGGGGCGGGGCAGGGGGGGCGGGGGGTGGTGGTTGCAGTTTTCCCCTCCCCAAAGGAACTGCAGGAAATGGGAGTGAACTTGGCAGGCTACAAAGCCTTCTCTTCCCGTGGCTCCCCACCCTGAGGAAAGCCTACCTGTTTCTTCCCTAGAGCTTAAGGGTTTTACTGCATTTTACATAGCAATGATGGGGACACAAGAGTCCCCCACGGTGGCTCCATCTCTCCTTGCCCCAGAATTTCCCAGGCCAAAATCACCCGGAGACCACCTACAGGACTGTCATCATGTTAGATGCTGACCCTACTATTATTCCTTCTATGTGACTCCTCCAAATCAAAGTACTTTTGTTCAAAAGTTTACTATTGTTCCAGGCAAAAATATCTATAACAGCATGGTTTTTATGGTGCTACTTGTACCTTCCTAATACACACGAACGTAAATCATCATGATGAGAACAGCCGACATAGTGGCCGTAAGTACAGGTGCTGCCTGTGTTTAAACCCAGGCTCTGCCACTGACAGCTGTATGATCTTGGACAAGTTACTGAACCTCTCTGTGCGCCAGGTTCATGGCCTGTTAAACGACAGCACCTGCTTCATAGAGTCAACGTGACGATTAAATTAGTTACTACTGGGAAAATATTTGTGCCATCTAGAACCTTCTACACAAACAACTCTCTGGGGAACACTGAAGGCACGAAAGCATACACCCTCTGTTACCTCAAGGTGGGTTTATACAGTTCCCCTTCTCTGGAAGGCTCTATTTCTCCCCTCCTGGCCCCATCCGACAACCGCAATCAAAACCAATAGGCACACACTCTCATTCCTGCCCTCGTGAAAGCCGACCTGTCTGAAGGTCCACCTTAAATGGATATACTAGCAATTACAACCACTTCTTTAGTATCTATTATTCTGCAGGCCCTGTGCTCAATACTCTGAGTACAATTGTCTAATTTAATCTTGTATACCTGCTCTCTGAGGAAGACCCAGACTTGGAGAGATTAGGTAATTCTCCTAAGATCCTACAACCAGTAGGCAGGAGAGTTAGGATTCAAAGCCGGGTCCACCCACCTCCCAGCCTGTGCGTATCCCCCTGAGCCACGGGGCCACGCCGCCACAGTCACTCTCCCAGGCGCCCGTCTCAGCATCCAGCCGGACACGGGCTTTCTTTCCTCTGCCACTGAGGGACCTCCCCCACTGGACTTAGTAACCACTTTATAATATAATGACTTACCCGTTTTGTCTTTCCTCCTCTATGATTCAGAGTTATCTTTTCTATTTTAAGCATTGGGGGAGGAAGTCATTCTAAAATTTCCCTAAATTTGAAAAAGGGTTACGTTACACCGAGCCGAGTTTCACATTTTCTCTGCAATTCCAGTCAACTTTATCAACGCCGAATATTATAACGTTCTTTGACATAAACGTAACTTTAGGGCAATTTTTCTCTGCATGGTACGGGATGACTGTTAACAAATCAGACGCCTGAGCCCCTCTCTGGAGCTACTGCATCAGATTCTCTGGGTTAAGGACCAGGACTCACTCAAGTTTCAGAATGACCGCCTTAGGCAATGGTTGGGCATTTGACCCTGCTTAAAACTTCTAGACACTGACTGTGTTTTAAGTTCTTGTGTCTGCATTTCACGGTTTTCCTGACCTCTCCCACCCTGCACGTTGACAGCTATCATTTATCACTGTCAACCAACATTGCCGCATGAATTTTGCCTGTTTTATCTTTTAGCCACCCATCGTATGGTTTCCAAGCCATATGGTTTCTTTTCAGTTTCAGAACGCTTTCCTGAAAACTGATGTTTAGGCAGATGCCGATAAAAAGTACATAATCTCAGAGCTATCCCAATGGAACATGAGCGAGTGGCCTGGATTCCAACCCCAGTTCTCCCTTCTCACCACCAACCATCATCACCACCACCAATGGTGGCCCTAAGGCCCATCTCCAGATTCCCTAGGCTTCACAGAAAGCATTTCCAAAACCACTGACATAAGGCAACCTTCTGGTAGACCTAGCCACAATTTCAGAGACAGATACCTTATCTCTTATAAATATTCAAGATTATCAGACAAGGATTTTTTTCTCATGAGAATTTGTCAGTGTTGTCCAAAGTCAAGTGTGTGTTCCGTTTTATTTGAGAGGATATCACCAGATTTATAAATAATTCCTATAGTATATTTGCGAAGTCATCCTTTATAGTGAATATGCTTAACATGGAAAAGGATGGCCTCGTTGTATTAGTAATTGGACTACCATCTACTTTTGGAAGGCTCTCGGAAAAATAATGGTCGAGGGAATTTTCCTTTTTTAAAAAAGATCTCCCCTGTGAAAGAGAATGTCAGAGCATCCAGAAAAACTTTCTAACCTTTAAAATTTTAGGTATCTTCTTTTGGCCATGTTCCAAATATGTTAGTATATTAATAGTCTAAAAATAAATTTCAAGCACTAGTTTTTAAACCTGAAAAAGAAAATTTAAGCCAAGTTCTCTTGCTGCTCTGTTTGGCTTTTTCCTCCGATACTTGTAATTTCGAGATGCAGAATTTAGGAAGTAAATTTAACATAATGTGCACTAGAGGTGGGAGAGAGGGCAAGTGATTTCTCTGGTAACTTAGGACAAAGTTCAAAGTCATGTCTATAGAGAAAGATAATCAATGTGACTGAACACATGATAATTAATTAATTAATGATAAGTAAAAAAAAAAAAAAGCATGCAGAGTATTCCTTATAGTAGTCTCGTCACAATTTTGCAGCTCTGAGAAGTTTTCAAAATAAAATTGAGGGAGAATGTTCAAAAGCATGCACAAATAAGGGGAGGGGGGAAAAAGTTACAGAGAGGGAGGGAGGCAAACTATAAGAGACTCTTAAATCCTGAGAAAAAACTGAGGATTGATGGGGGGGGGGCAGAAATGGGTGATGGGCATTGAGGAGGGCACCTGCCGGGATGAGCACTGAGTATTGTATGGAAACCAATTTGACAATAAATTCTATTTAATAAGTAAATAAATAAATACACAACAAAATGGAAAAAAAAAAAAAGCCTGCACAAGTAAAGCACAGTCATACACAAAAAAACCAATACATTCAATAGGCCTGGACTAGGGTAAGGAAAGTAGGGCCTCTGAGGTGCAAGGCTAAAGGAAGTACCCCGAGAGTGAGCCCCCCTCGGCTCTGGCATAACTCTGAGAGCAAGCGCCTCCTTAAATTCCACACCCTCCGTGTCTTCCTTGTTTCACCCTGTGTGGGTGTCCAATATTTTCACCTGCTTTCTCAAACTGATGGTAGCAGTCCTACAGTGCAAAAGTTACAGTCAATTTTATCCACGCCTGCATTCGCTCATTTTTCCTCCAAACATGTACTGAGTCCCAGCCGGATGCTAAGGGACGACTCAGCTGGGAACCCACACTGCGGCCAGTAACCCTTCTGACTCTCACGAAACCGTCTTCAACCAAATTTGTGTCGTTCATGTATTCATCTGTGCGTTAGGTGCCAGGGACTCTCTGATGCCAGACCAGTCCCTGCTAAACTATCTTACTATCTGCCAGACGTTGCCTTAATACTATTATTTTTATCAGCAGCAGCCGCAGCATTTACCCGTCTATTGCCCCAACTCTTCTAGGACGGGGAGTGGGTGTTATCCAGCTTTGTTTTCTCAGCCAGCTACCATTCACTGGCCGCTTACAACCTGCCATTTTCTAGGCTCCTCTAGATGCTAGTTCAGTAAAGCCCTGCACCAAGGCTGATTCTCCTTTTGCAGATAAGCAAACGGGAGAGATTAAGTATCTTTCCTAGGGTCACACAGCTTGCAAGAGGCCATGCCAGGGTCTGATCCAGGAGCCCAGCTCTGGAGTCTCCCCTCTCAGCAATTCCACTAAGCTATCTAGAAATTATGACCCAAAGAGCTGCTCCCCAGCTCCAAAGGGCACTCAGCTTGCTCTTCACCCATTATTACCTAGAAAGATCTAGAGGGCACCAGGGACACTTTCAGCGAAATGAGCCTCGACTCCCACCACCTGGGCAGGCAAGTCAGACTTTGGGGGACTTCCTGCTTAATTTCACCTTGTCTAAATATAACCAACTAAAAATAACCCAAAAGGGAAGCGTCTCAGAACCGCCAGAGAAGCAGCAGAAGGCTGCAGGGGACGTGATGGGAAAGAATGATCTCGGCCTCCCTAAAACACTGCGATGCTTTCCAACATCAGCAACTTGCACATTGATGAGAAAACAAAGTTTCCAATTATTGAAATTCCATAGTGTATTTAATTATGCAATTATCTTATTGTAGTAACAAGTGCTAGGGCATAGCAGCGGTTGCCGAGATTTTTGCAGCTGAAAAGTGCAGAATTTATTCTTCCCCCTGGCTGATTACTTCTCATGAGTCTGTCCATTTTTTCTGGGATTACGGAAATGGTCCTATTTCTGAACCGCTTCGTTCAGAAACCCAACGCAAATCACACCCCACCTTTGCCACTCCAACTTTGAAGCAGGACCCCACTACCGACCGAGCAGATTTCAGGGGAAAATGTCTACAGATTCACGTCCCCTTTTGTTCTCATTAGTCACTTCAGGCGCTTTCCTCTTTTGAAATTCAAATAAATATAAAGTAAATATAAATAAAAAAGCACTTATACAAATCACACATTTTCAGTGATGCGAGCACAAATACAGCCGTGTTCATTTGCTTAATAGGGACTTGTCCCAAAGGATTCATGTATCAGACTGCAAAAGTCAGAGGATTTCATCCAAACATCCAAAATAGGTATGCTGTGATATTCTCGCGCACTTCTCTTTGCCACAGTCACCTCGGCAAATGTGAAATGTAATCATGCAAAATTAAACATTCCATACATTTTCTATTCATTTTCTAACACCCTCCCTATACTCCAAAATAGGCTATCACACTTTCAGGTTTATAGGAGCAAAAAGTGAATCAAATTTCTTGTTTCTGAAAGCATTACAAGTAATAGGTCTTTTCACTTAGGGCTGTTCGTCTAAGAATCACCAGGCTCTTTACACATAAAACATAATTAACCCATACAGTGTGCTACATCCCTACCCAATGGGACTCCTCCTGGCTGATAATCACTCATGGGGAAGTCATACCTGCATTTTCTCAGGCTAAATTTGGTCCAGGCTGTTAGGAATGATGTTTCATTTACTTGAGCATGACCACGAGGCACAGTCATAGGTAGGAAAACCTATTCTCCCAAATAAGTGATAGTTTAGAACACGAACTCTAGACCCATAGATTCTAGCCTGGTGTTGGAATCCCAGTTTGCTACTTTTCAGCTGTGAGATGATGGAGGGAATCCCTTCATTTCCCTGGGCGTCAGTCTTTGTAGCGGTAAAACTGGGATAATAATAGGACCTACCCCATAGGGTTATTGAGGGGATGAAATGAGTTAATACATGGAAGTCACCAAAAGCAGTAACTGTTATCGTTTTGTCTCACCCGCATACACCTGATCCCTTTCAAAGCCATTTGACAACAATGACCTCATTAAGGTCTCCGTCTTCCTATGAAGTCGTGGGAGCAGATGTTACTATCCCCATTCTACAGGTGAAGAAAGCGAGATTCAGACAGGGCTGCTGGAGGTCAGGACTAGAACCCCTGGAACCCAGTCTAGTATTCTCCCACTATTTGTCTTTATATCCAGAACAAACTGATTCAGTGACCCAGACTTATTTCGGGGGAGGGGGGATGTGCACAGGGAAGGGGGTATTCTCTCAAACAAGATACGGGAAGCATTCTGTTGCCAAGGCTTATTTTGCACACAAAAAAAGACCCAGATCGGCAGAAGACACATCAACAAGACTGCCTTAATCACGATTTGTGCTAACTACGAAATGTAAGTTAATTTCATGCCTTGCATTCACAGACAAAAAGGTTCAGAGCTGTTTAAATTCTCTTCAGCCCAATGACAGTTAGTAAACAGGATGCTTCCTGTTCTAATGCTTGAAATCACCCTTCGTATCTCAATATATTATTTATGCACTCAGCTTAAAATAAACAGCAACTCTGAAGTAGGTGAGTGGGCTCATCTAGTACGAACTTTTTTTTTTCACTCTGACAGTTACTTTAAAACATCGGTAAACAACCTTAATTCACTTCCAACGAATTAGTAGGCTATTGCTGTGTCTCCAGGAGGCAAGTAGATTGTATTATTAACCAAAGCAACTTTCTCCCTGTCAATCATCTGCACCTCACAGAGGGATGTGGGCTTTGCTGTCTCATTACTCAAACCAATCCACGGGCGCACGTGATTCCAGACGATTTCCTCGAGGTCATTCTCTTCTGGACCTTTGATTAGATCTCTTGACTCTGGGATGCAGAATGGGGCCTGAAGAAGGTAGATTCTCAGTGCTGCTTGTTAAGAAACATACAGACAAATGAGAGTCTTTCCAGAGGGGTAGAAGATTTGGAAGTCATAACACAGAAGGTCCAGTTGTTAAGGGAATGGCAACTGACAAAGAGGCCACGTTCAGGGGGAACCCGACAGTGCCACTAAATACTTGAAAGGGTATCACTTTGGAGGAGAAAGTCATTCTTTGTGGATAGTGATAGTAAAATTAGGACCCAAGGGTGGAAGATACATGAGGGTAGGTTTGAGTTCAACTCAAGAAAGAATCCCGTAACTGAAAAGAGTTGCCTCTTGAGGTAGTAAATCTGTCCCCAGAGGTTCTGGGGCACCCACCGGATGGAATCCTTAGAACTGGCCAGGAAAAGGCACTAGATGAGATGTGTAGGGACCCATCCAGACATAAGATCTTACAACCCCATGAATCTCAATAAAACAGGCTTCAGTAAGCAGTCACAACCCTTTTTAAACTTTTCATGCTAGGAGTTTTTAAGGGGTGACAGCTATTCCATATATATATATATATATTTATATTTATATATACATACACACACACACACACACACACACACACACACACACACCATGGGTTAAGCACTGGGCGTGTCACTGACCAGTCTACTCACTCACACAACACCAGGGCATTGGCTGACCTAGCAAAATGAAAAGATGTACCATTCAGTGGGGAAAATCAGATGAAGCAGTTGCTTCCGTCCAGTACCCTTTCTGCCTGCTTTTTGGCTTTGCAGCTTGCAACCCTCGGCCACTCCACGGATAGGAGGCCACTCCCAAGTCACCTGGGCTGTAACGTGGTCCAGAAGAGGTGATTCACACTTAACTCACCTTGCTAGTTGACCTCCTTCCTTTATCTCAATTCTGGAAACACAATACTTAGCAACGTGCCTAAGGGATGTCTAACTTAAGTTTCATCATTAACAAAACATTGCTCACCCCATTGAAACATGCGGTCTTTCCCCGAAACCAATCATTTCTTTGATACACACACTGCTCAAAACTCAGAGTTAAATACAAATCAAAAAAATTAAGAAGAAGAAGAAGAAAGAGAAGAGAAGAGAAAAGAAAAGAAAAAAGAAGAGAAGAGAAGAGAAGAGAAGAGAAGAGAAGAGAAGAGAAGAGAAAAAAAGGAGAGAGGTAGTGAAAGAGAAACAAAAACACCTTGCATTCATAGCCAGGGTTTATATCAACATGTTCACATAGTTTGCAGACATGTATTCTTCCAAAGTGTCTGGAATATTCTCCCCATAGTTTGGGGAGGCGAGTCAGGCTTTTCTATATCCAACATATTGACAAAACATTAGAGAGTTCAGAAACATTAAGTTCCTCAAAGGAAGTCAGATTATCAGTCTTTGGGTTGTGAAACTTGGTGTTGCTAATTTCCTAATACGGCAAGAGCAGACATCTGGTATTTGCACTTTGGAGTAATAGAACATAACATGACAATAATGTGTTATACTTACAAAGTACCCTTCATCCATGGGGCTCCAATTTTACCAATATTAGTTCACTGATTTTCGCAAAAAACCTGAAAGGCAGAGGGTAAGTTTGTGTTACCCCCCACTATGAAGATGGGGATATTGAAATGCAATAGGCGAATAAATTATTGGTCCATTATAATGACAGAATTCAGTAACACAGGACAAGAATTACGATTTTCTCCTTCCCCATCCCAGTGCAAGTTTACCGCCCATCTTTCCCTTGGGGACTGATCTTTCCCACATAATTTCCACCATAATATCAATGTATTAAATGCATTTCGCCCACAGAAAACAGTGCTGAATGTAACCCCTTGGTCTTATGAGCCCAGACACCAAGATCCCTTTAATACCACAGAAAAGGTTAGAAAAACTTCCCATCGTTTAAAACATAGTTTAAAATTTTAGATTGACAAAATACAAGCATCCAACTAAAATTTGGCCTGAAAATAATGTTACTACTGTTCAGTTTGTTATATACTTATGTTCACATGTCAGCATATGGACTTGTCTTTAAAAATGATTCCAAGGAAGTCAGAATGCTTCAGAAGTAATCTTGCTAACGGCATTTTTAGAAGGGTGTATTTTTAACAACCCTTTCTAGGACAGCCCATCCTTTCTACCACTCTCCGGCCATTTATTCCACTGAACAAATAATCAATATTTACAGCGTTCTTACTATGTACAAGTTTAGCACTGCATGTGGTTTCTTGGAGGACACAAAAATGTGTACGACATAGGTCCTACCATCAAGAAACTTACAATTTTGTGGTGTAATGATGTTAGTACAGTGACAATCCCTCTGTTCTAAAAGTCTCCAGAAAGATCTGACAGTTTCTGGACACTCTTGGTGAGTCATAGACACCAATCCCAGAAGGATGGCTCCTTCGGGGAATATTCTCAAAAAAGATGAGTCTGGGTTCTTTTTATGAGCCCTACTGTTTGGGATGACAGAAATGCTAAAAGATGTATCTTCAAATGTTTGACCCAGAATCTTCCCAAAGCCCATGATTTGAGGGTCATGATGTCTCACGATCTTCACCCCTTCAGCCACGCTGACCTCTTCGTTCGTCCTCAAATACCCAAGCATGTCCCCACCACAGGACCTCTGCCCTTACAATTATTCTCTTCACCTGGGACCATCCTGTGGCAGATACATCCATGATCTCTGCTCCTGCACCTGTCTAACATACCTGCAACTCGTGTAACTCCAACCCCTTACCATTCTCTCTTTCTTGGTGAGGCTCGTCACCACCTTACAGTAAATGTTGCATCTCTTTGTTTGTCTTTCGAGGCCCCACCCCATCCCCAACCAGCATAGAAACTCCATAACAGCAGGGCTTTTTTGTTCACTACTAAATTCCAGGGTCAAGGCACTCCGTAAATATTGGTTGAACAAGTGACTGGCAAGGCTCAGCCGTGGGCCGTGCCCTTCTCTTGTATCTTCTTTCACTGGGATACTGAAATAATTACTGATCGATGAATTTCGATACTGGATCATAATAGATTTTTTTTTCCACCCAAAGGAAAAAAACAAAACAAAGCAAAACTCCGCCAACATTCAGTGAAATGTTTCTGAGAAATATAATAACCACCAGTTTTTATCATTTTCCCTTCTCTTGATTGCTCAAGCACCGGGCCAAGGGTCGGGTAACCTCGCTCTCTGGCCAGTGCCCCTGTGAGCTGCTCTGGGGCCCTGACCTCTCATCCCCCTGGGCCTTGCTTGCCCAGCAGTAAAATAAGGAAGCTTCGGAAGCTCATTTCCAAGCTTCCTTCTGGTTCAGAAACGATGGAGATCAACACATAGGTGATAGACCGAATCAAATTCACGTTTTTACATCTTCCGATTTACTAGCACTTTCTACGTATAAGCTTATCTGAAAGGTAGCAAGGCCATTTCATACTAAGTAAGCAGGAATCCCGGAGGGAAGGATGTTATTATCTAACTGTATCTATGAGCATGCTGATTTGGGACAAACACCACAGATATCACTGAAAACCTGTTTCCCCGCCTCCCTCCCCCACTATCACACCACCAATATACGACAGACATGCAAACAAAGATGCCACCTCAGCTGTTTATGACATCTTGAGTCACAGACACTTCACTGAGGTCTCTAAACAGATTTCTTGTTTACTCGCACATTAATAAAACTCGCCCCTTCGCCAGTCAGAATTTTTTTTTCCCCAAGCATCTGAACATCCAAAGAGATTTAGAAGCAATTAACATTCACGAGTAACAGAGCAATCAACATGGGAACCGCTAATGGGACTGGACAGAATCCAAAAGCAGATATTAGGATAATAGTGAGTCCCTGACACAGGTTATGGTGTTAATTCTGGAGGGCAGACTCATGGTACGTGTTCAGTAGCTTTGTGAGGTTGCTGGCACAGCCACGTATGCCTCTTCTATATATGGTTCCTAGCACCCAACAACACACTTTTTTTCTTTTAACCGCTATCGAAAAGAAGGCATTTTTGCATCGTGATGACACAACCCCTAGCATTAATGGTATATATTGAATTCAAGTTTATTTTTAAATTGCCTACCTGACAAAAATGTCATTTTTTCCCACTTTGGGTCTCCAGACGATCTTCACCTGTTAGCTCTTGTAGCTAGAGGCCACAAAAATAAGAGCTATGAATTTCCACCTTGACGCCTCCCCAATAACTTTTGCCCTTCCTTGGGCGCACACAGGTTCATACATCCCTTGTACACGGAAAGATACGGACATTCCCACCCCGACGAGCTCTAGGCTTGCCTCCTTGTCAGTTTTCCCAACATGTTTCTGGTATCACCCCAGAAATCAGCACCCCGCCCCTTTTCTTTTCCGCCCCACTGAGGAAGTCTCCGAGTAATAGAGAATATTTCCATTGTTACTCTTCCTGCCTTCCATTTTCCTGCCTTCATCTCTGGTCACTAAACGCGTCTAAAATGCCAATGCTAAGCAAATCTATCTTTACGTCCCCTCGGACCACGTTCCTACTTCCTGGCCCTGGCTCTCCTTCTCCCTCAGCCTCAAATGCAGAAGACTCCACCTTCAGAGCCTTGACCTCCCCAGATCTATGCACTCCTCTGAATCCTCCCCTCCCGGTCCCCTCCCAGTCCTTCTCCTGGGTCATGTGGACACCTTCCCTTCCTGTGGACAGTGAGACCCACACAGACAGAAAACCTGGTTTATTCCCTTCTTTTTTTTTTTTCCTTAGGATATAATTAATCACAGCTTACTATAATTTGCTTTATTCTGTGGGGCTTAAGAAAATAAATTTGTTCCAAGGCAAGTCTTTTTTCAAGTACTTTAACGTTAGTTATGTGCATTTAATTGGATAAACACCATTCATATTGATACTCTTTTTCTGGCTATTCTATTTCATTCATGCTCTAGTCTGTCCCTTTCTCCTTCCACTCTGCCATTTTGGGCTATTAAAGGGTCCCTTTTTCCTTACCAATCCAGGTTGGGTTTTTTTTTTTCCCCCCGCCCTCAGCACATATCCATCATGAAAGCATGGCCCTATTTAAAGCTTTGGTTTTGAAAAAAAAAAAAAAATTAAAAAAAAAAAAGGGGGCGCCTGGGTGGCGCAGTAGGTTAAGCGTCCGACTTCAGCCAGGTCACGATCTCGCGGTCCGTGAGTTCGAGCCCCGCGTCAGGCTCTGGGCTGATGGCTCAGAGCCTGGAGCCTGTTTCCGATTCTGTGTCTCCCTCTCTCTCTGCCCCTCCCCTGTTCATGCTCTGTCTCTCTCTGTCCCAAAAATAAATAAACGTTGAAAAAAAAAATTTAAAAAAAAAAAAAATAAAGCTTTGGTTTATTCCCTGAGTACAACGGGCCACTGATGCCCAATCTGCCACCACCCGGCTGTGCGTGTTAAATGCCTGTTTGACAAAGATTTTATGCAACAGAATCCACATTAAAGGGAAGCTATCAACAGACCCATACTTCAGAATCCCTAACTTCACCTCTGCGTTTCCAGCACCAGCCCCAAAGCTGGGAGACACGAGCCCCCAAGAGCCTGTCCTGCACACACACATCTCAATCATTGCGTCCCTGGCCCCGGGGCTCCCTCCCCACCCCAAGGGGCAGCCGTGGAGATTAAAGTGCTTCTGGGCTGTGGTCGTCCAACCAGCTGCGATCTCTACCTTTGGTCCCTAGGAAAACTTTTTGGCACAACGCCCCCCAGTGGCGCTCTCCATCCTGGCCGGGCCTCCGCTACCGTTATCACCAAAGAGCTTTGTGCTGCGACAGCAAGGGGCACAGAGCGGCGTCTTTTCATCCCGTCCCTGTGACTCTACGCCTTCCTGGACACTAGACTCTGGGGCTGTTTCTGTCTTGTAAACAGCCCCGTGCCCATTAACCCGGACGCCTTCAATATCTGCTGCCCTGGAATAGTTAAGAATGTAGACTTCCTTTATTTACAGCCCTAAGTAGGTTTTAACTACTCCTGAGAGAGAAGGAGATGAATAAAGAAAGCAATCGCAAGAGTTTGGGGAGAGCGGAAGCAATGGTGAAAATTTGTATCTGACCATTTGTCCTTTCACCAAATATTTACTGGGCACCTACTGGAGGTTTACAGTAGTAAATCAATGACCTCAAGAACATTCCCTCTCCCTCCCCGCCCCTGAGGAGTTCACATCCAAACGCGGGGAGACACCCTGTAAGCAAATAAACAAGTAAATATATATGTCCAGCGGTGATAAATGCTATGGAGAAAAATAGAGCACGGGAGGCCAGGGAGGGTAGAGACACGAACCCACACTGCACGCGGCATTTATTGCCCCATGTCATGTCAATAAACATTTGTCACCAAGCTTCTGCGGCGCTTCAGGCCCTGGAATGGATTCTGGAGACACGAGCATATAGATGGATAGAGAGAGATGGGTGTGGATGTTGATGCACGAATACCACACACTGGGTTCCAGTCATTTGCACCTGAAGGCCGTGAAATTTTCACCAAGGGGTGGTGGCGGAGGGGGTCTGTGTGCGGTGCCACACTGCCAACAGCAGTTTCTTTGAAAGGGCCACTAACGAATGCCATAAGGGGCCCCCAAAATGGGCAGGGTGTGGTGGAATCCGCGTCTGATTTGTTGAAGGGCAGGAATGTTGGAAGCAGGGAGCATCGCGGCCTGGCTTGGCCAACCACGGGCCTGGCTCAGCTCCAGTGCTCGCCTCGCCGAGTGGCTAGAGGCAAGTTACATCCCCTCTTTACCCTTGCAAAATGAGGCCCACAGGCTTCCGTGGGGTGCAAAGGCAGTAATGTAAGGAAAGTGCCCAGCACAGTGTCTGACGCTAATCGGACAGCTGAATTAATTGCTTCACTCGTCTCATCCAGAAGGAAAAAGGACATCACAAAGGCAACAGCTCCGAACAGACTATGTGTCTAGAGTAAGGATACAATAACCGCTTCTGCTTATTTCTTTTCTGTTTTTGTGGCCCAAGGGTTCTGGGGAATATAAGCAGATGTTACTTAAAAAAAAAAAAAAAAAGAAGGCCTCAATCAAATAAGTTTCAGACACAACAACAAATCAAATGAACTAACACAGGTCTCTTTATACTCCCTACCCTCCTATTCTAAAGAATACGCTGATGTGCATCACTTCTCTCCAGGAAACAGGAGCCATGGGATGTGTGTTTCCCACCTTATCGGACGACGGAACCCTTGGATGCGGTAAATCGCACGTGACAGTTGTTCAACGGAACAGACTTCGGGAAACGTGGCTTCGTGATAAGAACAAATGAATCCAAAGATAAGGAATATAGACTGTATTTGGTTTCGGTGTGGTCCACTGGCTGTCTTTGAAGAGGCAGACTTGGGCAGATTTTCCGCAAACCAAGAGCCTGGCAGCAGCATTTCCTATCCATTGGACCGCAGCAACTTCTCCCTTCCTATAAAAGAAGCCATTATTCTGGGGCCACAGTCCACAGGAGACAAGTGTCGGCAACATCTGAACACTTCTCATTCCCTTGGACAGGTAATTCCCCTATTTTCCGCAATAAATGGGCTCTTAAAACGACTTTTGTTAATTATTCTCTTCAAAGCCAAAACCTCTTCCAGCTACACTGGGGAAACCTACTGCTTACAGTCACCCTGGGTTTTCTATATCATCCGAGTGCCTCACCGTGAGCGTGCATCACTTTCATAAACAGAAAATCAATTGTGGGGGGGTGGGGAGGGGAAGGAAGATACTCTATAGGGATGTGTTGAGACACCATGATTAGTCCAAAAATTGCCTACTTGTACATGAAGATTTTTATAGATGAGGCTTTTCATGAAGATCTTACTTAACGTTAGAACACCAGATAAATCTCAAGTGCAAGCAGTAGACAAAGAGGCCAGGAGGGCCAAGGTTATTCCTCACCGGCTTCCAATTCAACAGCAGAAAGAGAGAATCCATGGGATTCACCCACCTTCTCTGAGGCAAAAGAAGAGAGAAAGAGAGAGAATGTTATACGGAAGGAAGGGAGGGAGAAGGAGGGAGGGGCGAGAGATAAGAGAAAGGGAGAAGAGGAAGAAAGAAAGAAAGAAAGAAAGAAAGAAAGAAAGAAGGAATGGAGGGAGGTGGGAGGAAGGAAGGGAAGGAGGAGGCAAGGAGGAAGGAAGGGAGGAAGGGAGGGAGGAAGGAAGGAAGGAAGGAAGGAAGAGGGGAAAGAGAAAGAATAAGAGAGAGAAAGCAAGAGAGTGGGCAAGCAAGAGAATTGTTGAGAAGCCTAAGGTGGGGGAGGGGAACACAAGCCCAGAGATTAAGTCGACCCAAGTCAATACAAAAGGCTTTGTGCAAGGGCTCTGGCATTAATGGGATTTGGACTGCTAAAGCCCCGCGAACCAAGTACAGAACATAGCCATAGACGCCGGAGTTCTTTCTGAAATGGATGTCTTAAGTAATAGGAAGCTTAACTAGCAGGGACACTCACAGCATTTTGCATGGCTGCTGCCAGCTTGAGGCCTGGCTGGGAACCTGGCTGGCAACAAACTGGAGCTGCCCAATGAGCAGCAGCCTCCCACCCAGGACAGAACCCAGCAGGTGGCTTTAACCCTTGAGCGTGCCCCCTGAAGAGCCGGTGCCACCGGAGCAGGGAGAAGGAGCCTTGCTGTTGAATCACTTAGTAATGCAAACGGTATGGATGGAGGGAGACCCTCTGAACCAAGGAATCTTGGAGCCACCGTTGTAGACTCAAGCATTCATTCTGTCCATTGATCCTTCATTAGTGCCTCCAAAGTGTCCGGAACTGGCCCAGGTCTTAGAGCCACTGTGATGAATAACACCAAGTCCCTGCTCTCAAGGAGCTTGCATTCTTCCCAAGGAGGGGAAGCCAGCAATTAAGTAAGAATTTTGGTTGGTTTAAGAGCTGGGAAGAAAAGCAAAAAGAAAAGAGGGAGAGAGAGGGATTGTGGGCAGGGGGCGGCGAGGGAACATGTGCTCAGGGAGGGCATCTCTGAAGAAGGAGAGTTTAAGCTGAGGCTTAAATAGCAAGGAGGACTCCCATCCTGCAAGATCAGAGGCGAGAACAGTGTAAAAGAAGGGAGCGGCTAGTCCCCTCAGACCTAGCTTGAGCCGTCATCGGGCCTCACCTCCAACCAACTCAGCTTTCAGCCACACTAAATTCAAAAGCACACAGACATGGTTAATTTCAAAACCTTAAATTGCATACTATGCCCGCTAGGAAAAATACATCCTGCAACCTAGATATTTTTAGAACGGTCCACTTCAGTTTCCTCAGGTATTTTTTTTTCCCCAGTTCAACCAGAAGACCCAAGTAGTCCGGGTCCATCAGCCTCTTCTAAATACCTGAAACTGCATTCATCAGCCACTTTTTAAAAATTGGATCTTACTTCAAAGCTGAATGGCTTGATTACTCCCTTAACAGAATACATTACACTGATTACGGGACTGTTCACGTGCCGGTTCCAAGAGGCTGGGCAACGTTTCTCAACACCGCACCCACCAACAAACAGAGCAGCGAAAGTGGCGAAAGTCGTGCTAATATTCAAATGACCTCCGCGTCCCAATTCCGCGATAAAATTCCTCTGCTCTCTTTTCTAACTGATGTTAGAGGAGAGGCGTGGGGACCGTGCAGCTCAGAAACAATAAAAGGAGAAAGTGCCGGGAGGGGGTAAAGATGAGATGGTTTCTGCGGTCTAGGCACTCAGTAAATGTAGGTGCCTTTCCCCGGCTCCTCCCCCTTGCCTGCCCAAACCCTGAATATTGATTCTTATATCAATAATTTGCCAATAACCTATTCATTGGCTCATTTTTTATAACTGTCAGTCTAGTGCTGTGTTTTCAGCCTGCTGGCAATTGATTCTTAAGAATGGCTTAAGAAAGGGGGAGGAGGTGGGAGCTTCATAGCCATGATTCCCTACTAATCGATGATTAGCATCTTATGCTCAAGACAATCAAATTCATATCACTTTACATCTTAAAAGTTTTTAAAGGAACACTTATTAAAAGCCAAAATGAAAACAGGGCATCACAAGTTCAAATAAGCCATAAATTAGACAAAGAAGTGTAATTTCACTGAACACCATTTTATTAGCTAATCAATGTGTCATTTTTTTTCTATTGGCATCTACTTACTGTCATGAAATTTCCATAAGGGCACCATCTGTATTTATAAAAGAATTATCTTTGTGGTGATCTAGCAATCTACAAACAACGGTGATATTTAACTTTTCTTAGGGGATCAATTTCGGAATTGGGTTAAAGGATTTATAGGTCTCTTTTCCATGGTGAACCTTTTACGATGAACTTATTCATACATCTCTGTGATGTTGGAAACACGTGAAACCAAAAACAACAACAAAACGTAATTTTTATTTATTGAAACGTAAGGTCCCAGGTCTGGACATGTACATTGTTTAATCAAGCCAGATGAGTCTCTTACTGTGAAGTCCAGTAAAACAATCATAGACAAAATACTTTATTCCATTTTGGCTGAAAGGGTAGGTTAATTTTCAGAGTGATCTGATTTGATGCCCTATGGGTCAGACAGGACCCCGGATTAGCCAAGGTCACCGCTAGGAGTTTAATCAGGATCCAGTCCGCTCACTCATTCAGGACACGTGGTCAAACCCTGCCTTGTCCAGTTCTTAATGCGGCTTTGCAAGTGCGAAGTCTCTGGCCCAGTGATGGTTAATCCTGCCAGTAGGACTCAGCCAGCAATACTCTCACCACTGGTGGAAAAAAACTCATAATAGATGCCCTTCTGTTGGGTGCAGACTTCACTGATGAGTGACAAAACATGCAGGGAGAGATTTGTTTAAAGAGTTTCTAAGAATACCAAATAGAACCCTAGAGAGAACAGTCGTTGGTTTTACAAGTTATATTACTTCAGCTTTGTGTCAATCCAAAGAAGCAAGATGTAGCTCAAGAGAGTCAAAGACAAAAATCTCGCTCCAGGATGCAAATTTGTCCACTCACAGTCAATTACTTTGTAAATTTAATTTTAAGCGAGATTTAAAAATATTATGATTAAAATGTATATGATGTACTAACCAACAAAATAAAAAAAAAAAAACAGAAAACAAACGAATATTTATACTTCATGGATTGGCTCTTTAGTTTGTTTAGTTCGGTTTAAGTGCCATATTAAGTACTATATGTATCAGGCATGGTGAACAAAACAGATTTAGTCCCTGCCCTCATGGAGCTTATAGTCTCTTAAAAAAAAAAAAAAAAAAAAAAAAAGTATGTGTGTGAATGAGCAGGTGGGTGGAAATCACCAAATCATATTAGTGATGAACTAAGGTATATAACTATTCCATTTTCCTCTCTCTCTAATATAGCTTTATTGCTTTTTAAAATCTAAGACATTTATTGGCTTGAAATAATTTGACAATGTATTATAAACCAGAAAATGACCTTTCTGGATTTTGGCTTTTTTTTTTTTTTTGCTTTGTTTTGTTTTGTTTTGTTTTGAGAGAGACAGAGAGAGACGGCAGGGGAGAGGCAGAGGGAGACAGAGAGAGAGAATCCTTAAGCAGTCTCCACACTCATCATGGAGCCTGATGCAGGGCTCCATCCCATGACCCTGAGATCATGACCTGAGCCAAAATCAAGAGTCAGATGCTCAACTGATTGAGCCAGTAGATTTTGGCTTTTGTATTTGTTGTTTGTTTGTTGATCCTTGAAATGTTGACATTCGAAGAAATTTTGATCATCAAATTTTTGCAATATGTTAATAAAATGGAGAGTATTCATAGGAACACAACAAAAAATATATTCAGGGGTAGCAAATGGGTCTTCTTGTGAGAGGATAACAATGAAGGTCATTCGCCCGCAGAAGTGATATGATTATTATCTCTGTGGGGAGCTAAACATGCAAAAGGGGAACTCTGGGATTGGTCAGGTTCTATATTCAAGTCCTGGCTCTATCACCGTGTGTTGAGAATCTCTCCACATGTTTTGTTATCCATAAAGGGAACTAGCCACATAGCAATAATTAAATGAATGTAATAAACGTGAATAGCTTGCATGTAATCCTGGGTTACTGTCAGCTGCCTTCCTCATCACACTCCATCATCATCATCATCACAAAAAGAACTTCAAGGTCTGTTGTAATGGAAAGCAGCTTTAGAGTATCCTGGCAGTAACCACAAAGAAAGCTGGTCACAATCTCTCCTGAGAAAACACTAGTGTTTAATTCAGAAACCCTCCTTTAAAGTCCTAGCTCGTCTTGTGCTAACTTGTATAAACTCGGATAGAACATTTAAATTTCTGATTTTCAGCTTTCTCTAAAATGGACCTAATCGAACTTATTTAATGAGACAATATATAAGGAAGGACCAACACATACATCACCTCATTAAATACAGATTCTGACCATAGCCTACCAGAAAAAGATCTCTTCTGTACCCACCCAGGATAAAAACTCCCAGGAAGACCATGAACTTGAATTCCAGCTCCACGATCCACTAGATAGATAACATCTTAAATTTTCTGGGCTCTGCTTTCGGTGAGGAAAATAGCGTAGTCGTTGTGAGGATTGGAAATTTGACGTCCAACGCGCCCAGGAAAGGGTCTGGCACATCAGGCATACGGTGGTTTCCATTCCTCTCTGTTAAACAATGATTCACTATATTCCATTTTCAGTGTGCATATTCCCACACTCTAAAACTCTTCAAACACAAAGCATCATAAATAACCTTTGGATGGTCTTTAAATAACTCTTTATGGTTTGGAAGGAAAACAAATCTATAGAAACATAAAAATGCAGGGTGTCAAATATACAGTATAGTCATTTTGTATGATCACTGCTAACACAGTTCAACCTAAATTGTAGTCTTGTATTTGACATAATTATACATAACCAAACACTAATAAAAATTGCCGCCTTATATTTCAAATTAGTAATTATGGTAGTAAACATTAACAACATGTCAGATATAAGATGGTGATTTGTTCTGAAATGTATTAGAAATCTATAATGATAATTTTAATTACAGTTGGGTAACAAGACGGCACGCGGCAGACCACAGCTCTAAGAGCACCACAGGGGCCGGCAGCTTTTCAGTTCAGCCCTAAATCTGACTCCCGTGGCTGGAGTTCAGAAAATGCACATTTCCTTCTCCACCTTTAAACAGGGAGCTCAGTTCCCTCTGCAGAGACAGCATTAGCATGAGGTTTGGAGTCCTTCTTCCAGGGTTGAGATCCTAATCCTATCACTCTCTGGCCATCCGAACTTGGCTAATGGTAACTTCTCAGTGCCTCAGATTTTTCATCTTTAAAATGGAAAACAGGGGCACCTGACTGGCTCCGTCAGAAGAGTGTGTGACTCTTGGTCTGGGGTTGTGAGTTTCAGCCCCACGTTAAGTGTAGAGATTACTTTAAGTAAGTAAATAAATAAATAGTAAGTAAATAAATAAATAAATAAATAAACATACATACACACATATATATACATACAATGGAAAACATAGGAGTACTACCTCAAAGAGTGATAATAGCAGCTAAACTAGATTATTTTGTCTGCAGTGCTCAATCTAGCACCTCGAAGATAGTCAGTCTTCATACATACTACTGTTTGTAATTAGCATTTAATATTAATAATCAGGTCAGTCATTCTCCTAAATCCTTCAGACCATGGTCTCAATAGGAATGACCAAATGTCTTATTTAAAGTAGAAATGTTGGCACAAAAACAGACACTCAGGTCAATGGAACGAAACAGAGAACCCAGAAATGGACCCACAAACATATGGCCAGCGAATCTTTGACAAAGCAGGAAAGAATATCCAATGGAATAAAGACAGTCTCTTCAGCAAATGGTGCTGGGAAAACTGGACAGCAACATGCAGAAGAATGAACCTGGACCACTTTCTTACACCAGACACAAAAATAAACTCAAAATGGATGAAAGACCTCAATGTAAGACAGGAAGCCATCAAAATCCTCGAGGAGAAAGCAGGCAAAAACCTCTTTGATCTTGCCCGCAGCAACTTCTTACTCAGCACATCTCCGGAGGCAAGGGAAACAAAAGCAAAAGTGAACTACTGGGACCTCATCAAAATAAAAAGCTTCTGCACAGTGAAGGAAACAATCAGCAAAACTAAAAGGCAGCCAACAGAATGGGAGAAGATATTTGCAAATGACATATCAGATAAAGGATTAGTATCCAAAATCTAGAAAGAACTTATCAAACTCAACACCCAAAAACCAAATAATCCAGTGAAGAAATGGGCAAAAGACATGAACAGTCACTTCTCCAAAGAAGATATCTTCTCCAAAGACGGCCAACCGACACGTGAAAAAATGCTCAACATCACTCATCATCTGGGAAATACAAATCAAAACCACAATGAGATACCACCTCACACCTGTCAGAATGGCTAACATCAACAACTCATGCAACAACAGGTGTTGGTGAGGATGCGGAGAAAGAGGATCTCTTTTGCATTGCTGGTGGGAATGCCAGCTGGTGCAGCCACTCTGGAAACCAGTATGGAGGTTCCTCAAAAAATTAAAAATAGAACTACTCTATGGCCCAGTAATTGCACTACTAGGTATTTATGCAAGGGATACAGGGATGCTGTTTCGAAGGGACACATGCACCCTCATGTTTACGGCAGCACTATCAACAATAGCCAAAGTATGGAAAGAGCCCAAATGTCCATCGATGGATGAATGGATAAAGAAGAAGTGGTATATATATATACAATGGAGTATTACTCGGCAATCAAAAAGAATGAAATCTTGCCATTTGCATCTACGTGTATGGAACTGGAGGGTATTATGCTAAGCGAAATTAGTCAGTCAGAGAAAGACAAACATCATATGACTTCACTCATATGAGGACTTTAAGAGACAAAACAGATGAACATAAGGGAAGGGAAGCAAAAATAATATAAAAACAGGGAGGGAGACAAAACAGAAGAGACTTAAATATGGAGAACAAATAGAGGGTGGCTGGAGGGGTTGTGGGAGGGGGGAGGGGCTATATGGGTGAGGGGCATTAAGGAATCTACTCCTGAAATCATTGTTGCACTAGACGCTAACTAATTTGGATATAAATTTAAAAAAACAAAATAATTTTTTAAAAAATAAAAAATAAAGTAGAAATGTGCTGGATCTAGCCCTCATGACACTCTATGCTTCAGAATTTTATCATTCTCCTTTCTTCTTTCCTTCCATGTTTTTTCCACTTCTCTTCACTCTTTCACTCACTCCATGTTGTGAGTCACTGGGAAGACCCTGTCCTTTATAATCTCACCTCTCAGGAAGCTCTGACTTTGACTCATTCTTTCTTGGCCCCTATCTCTGTGTTGGCTTTAACCACAGCCCCTATACATGGCTCCAGCATATACCCTATGCTCTGTGAGTGAAAAGACCCACCAGAGAGACACCAAGAAACTCCACTCCCCGACAAGGGCATGTAAGAGCCATGAACTTGTTGCAACTCCACTCACGTGACTCCCTGACATACCTGAAATCTGATCACCAGCCCCTAATTTAGGAATTTAATGTTCCTCCTCCCCCTCCTCTGTGCCCCTCCACCAAAAAAAGTAAAATTCATTATTCTGACATAAAAAAACATTTGTTCAACCAGAGTTGCCTATGCCCATCCTTTCAAAGACCTCTGAGCCTTGCAACATCTTCGCAGGACTCTCCCGGCTCCAAGATCTCCGTGCATTACACGGTCTCCTGCAAGGTGGGGAAGAACTCCGGGCACTATGATAAAGCACCTTCACTGTCCCCATTTCCATACTGTTTCAGGTAAAACATTCAGGGGAACAGACCGGACTGCTAATTAGAGAACTGTCTGAAACCGCCATGAACCACATTTCCATCGGTGCAATAAGCAAAGACTCTTCATTAAAATCACTGTCCTCTGTAAGGGAAAGCTGTTTCAAGCGCAATAGATCTAATTCACAGGAGTGATCATGCAGGCCCAGGTACAGTATTCATTATTAACTTAAAAAGTATGCCAAATCAATTAAAAACCATTTTAAAGGGAAGGAATAAAATTTAGTTCTACCTAACTGCGGCTCAGCTCTAATTTATCTTCCAGCCACTTTCAAGGGATTCCACTCGGTTCTTAATCTAACATTCATTGGAAAGGGTAATTCTCATGAAATTACAATGGCGTCTCTTGCATTGTTTAATGCGAATGTTCCCATTCTTCGGAAATGGAGACCAGCTTCTCCAATAAAGGCTCCCTTCACGGTATATAGTGGAAGACCACAGGGATCTGCTTGAGAAGAATAAAACATGTGTCTCAGAAGCTGCTCAAATTTAAAACCCTGCCTGCATCCCTATGACAAATTGTATTCCAAATATAGGTTATTCACAACATGTTTGTTATAAGGCACGGCATATGAATTCCTGCCGTGTCTTTCTTTACAAACATGTCAAGACTTGTGAACCCTTAATGAAATGCAGCATTTTAGAGGCAAGAGGAAGCTAAAAAGATGCCAGAAAGAAGAGGCTCCTTTCCTGGGACTGGGGCCTTCCTGGGACTGGGGCCTTCCTGTGACAGTGACTGTTCTCATCGTCAGAGACACCGCTGTGTCACCTCAGAACCAAATGGGGCTTTAGCCGTCATGGCGACCAGCCACTTCAGCTCACAGAGGAGGAGACCGAGGTCTGAGGGAGAACATTTTCCCAGAGTGTCTTGGCTGGTGAGGGCAGAGACAACCACGTCCCGGTTGTCAACCGGTGCCATCCCGTTGACAAGGCTCTAAAATAGACTTTGTCCTGTGGGGGCACTTTCGTAAGTCCCCTGAGGCACCAACCTACTGGTATTCAGGTAAAAGTTCCATAAAACTTGTAAGTGGGCTCGTCCCAGTAGGGTATTTTTAGTCATGCCACAGAAGTTAGTTGGGTTGATTTTACATTTGGCTTTTTTTTTTTTTTTTTTTAGCCAGGACCCAAGAGTACATTCCTTCTCATTTGTTAACTCATTTTCTCCCTTTTAAGTAAAGCACCACTGTTCACTTGTCATCGGAGGTCCCAAGCAGAAGACAGCCACATTCTACTCAGTTCCCCTGCCCCCCACCCAAATTTGGGGCTTTCTGAGGTGATGACAACCCAGCAGTCTACCCTGGTTTTCGTTTAAGGCAGGAGTCAGCATGCTTTTTCTGTAAAGGGCTGGATACTGACTATTTTAGGCTTTGCAGGCCGTGTGGTCTCTGAACTACTCAATTCTACCACTGTATCGCAAAAGCAGCCATGGACATAATATAGACAAATGAGTATGGCCACATTCTGATAAAACTTTATTTATCTACGTTGAAACTGAATTTCATATGGCGTTCATGTGTCATGAAGCATTATTCTTCTTTTGATTTTTATTCAACCATTTATTTTTTTTTAAATGTTTATTTACTTATTTTGAAAGAGAGAGAGAGAGCATGAGCCAAGGAGGGGCAGAGGGAGAGGGACAGAGAGAGAATCCCAAGCAGGCTCTGCGCTGTCCGCGCAAAGCCGGACGCAGGGCTCGAGCCCATGAACCATGAGATCACGACCTGAGCCAAAATCCAGAGTCGGGTGCTTGACTGACTAAGCCACCAAAGCGCCCCTTTATTCAACTATTTAAAAATGCAAAAACTGCTCTCAGCTCATGAGAGCAGGCAATGGGCCAGATCAGTCTCACTCCTGCCTTGATTTGCCAACCCTTGGTTTAGGGGTATGGCTCACTACAGAGACAAACCCCTTTTCCTACTCAGCTGCTCTCTTTCTAACTCGCTATTGGCACTCACCTAGAGAATCCACATTTTTCTATTAAACGTGCATGCTTTTCCATTGGTGTGCAGAAACAGGTTAGTTCAATAAGGTTGGAAACTTCAATAATCATATGATGTTCCTGGGTGTGGTATCTTCCTTGATGTGAAATATAACTGAACATACTAATTGGCCACCAAGAAGCAGTTGTGAGATGATGTCATTATTATACCCATCGGTGGAAGAAACATCTGTCCCTGGGACAGTTGATATGAGTTCTGCTAATGGATTTTTAGCCTTTGTGTGTAAATAGTGCTTTAATTTTGGAAAGAAATATTTTAGTTTCGCGTGGGGTCAATATCAGCACCAACAAAGCAGTCACGGAAATCGTTATCAATCTTTTGTCTGTACGAGGAAGGAAGGAGGAACTCTCCATGTAAATACCTTTCCACACAACACAACTCCACTGGCATCAGCATATTACAAAAACCAATTTTCTTACATCAACTTCTATCTACTTCTAATTCTGTAGCATAGCTCTGGGGAGTTGCTACAAGGTCTGTGTAAACTGAAAATCTAAATAACATTATGACGCCTATTACAGAACTAATTTATAATCTAATACCCCAGTTGAATTTAATATCCTATTTATTTATTCAAGCAAAATATCTGGAAAAAAATATGTCACATCATAATGTAGTTGTTATGAAAATGGAAAAATAAAACAGAATTTTAGAGAAGGCATGATAATTGCTAGGGGCAGGTATGAGCAAGAATTTCAGAGCCCTTCACACGAAGGAGAGATGGGAGCCCTTTAATAAATAGAATTTTTGCTTTATAATGCAATTATTGTCAAATTTAGTATTTTACATCAAATTTACAACTTTAAAATGTGATTCCTATTAATGTTATCTGCTCAGAGCTACTGCAGCATAAAACCGTTGGCCAACAGATGCCACCTCATCAACTGTCTTTAACAACTCCATTCCCATCCTGGATGGAAGAACGGAGTTTATGACAGCATTTATAAGCACGCACTGCCAATACAAATGCACAAGTGATGGGCATGTATATAATACACACAGGCTAATGGAAAGAACTATGGAGATGCTTCTCAGAATACTAAGTCTCATGCTGATTTCCTGATCTTAAAATGGAAGGAAGGAAGGATGGAAGGAAAGAAGGAAGGAAGGAAGGAAGGAAGGAAGGAAGGAAGGAAGGGAAAGAAAGGAGAGGTGAGGACAGAACGAAGGGAGGGAGAGAAGGAGGGAGGGAGGAAGAGAAAGAGAAGAGAGGGAAGAAGGCTAGAAGGAAAGGAGCGAATGAAGATGCTACAACATCTGAAGAAGTAAAGCTGTAGAAAGCATAAATATAAAAATACCGCCAGGCCATAACTGCATCCTACCCCTGGACACTCCTGGCCACCCAGGAACCAGGGGATGGCTTGACAAAGTTTAGTGAGGCTCAACCGTGCATATCCAGGAAAGTTCTCAAGACTCAGAAAAAGGGCAGCAGCACCTGAATCTGTGCAGTAAGTAAGAGAAACGCCTGCTGCTTGCTTTTTCCTGAGATAGAAGCCACGTGTAGAGCTTAGGTAGCAGCTCAGAGTCCCCCTGGCCTCGGCCTTCAAGGACACGTGCACCCCGGGTGCACGCCCACACAAACACACGCGTGGCCACCCTCACAGGGGTGACTTCCAATCCTCACCAAGAAAGCAGAAGAAGCAGCCAGCCGTCTACACTGCAGAGTCTCAAATACTGAAGGCCTCGAGTCCTATTCCAAACCCGCATGTCTGCATTACGAGCCTTACTCTAGGCCTCCTGCATTTTCAATAAGGTGCCCAGGTTATTCTGATGCACTTCAACGTTTAGGAACCAGTGGCCTCTGTGATCCTTTTTGGAAGACATCAGGGAAGAGCCTTTTGCCCCGGAAATTATTGTAACGCTGCTCTCTCAGTATCCAGGAATCTCATAATTAGTGATTCATTCTTTTGCCTTTTAAAGGTTTCCTGGTCTCCCAGGGTACTGAAATTGAACTCAAATACACCTACGAGAAGAAACAGCTTAAGTCCTCTTACTAGCTGATGACAGGTTAGATACTAAAGCCCTGCGGGAATTAAACAAAGCTTCCCCAAAAGGGCAAGAATGTGACCCATAAAAGGAAGGGATCGAAGACATGGGAATAGACTCGCTCCTGTACATATAAACAAACACACTTGGGTTATGTGATCACATGTCACCTCCGAGAAACGCACGGGTAACAGGGGTCGGCATCCCGGCTTTGTCCAGTTCTGCTGAGCACAGCCTGACCTCCAAAGGAATTCACACTCAGATCCTCATGTATTCCAGGATGTATTCAGCTCCCAACGGGCATTACTTCACGGTATCCACTTGCAGAAGCATACACATGAAGCCTTTGGTGTGAGGGTGTGCCCTCTCCTGACAGAGGGGCCTCCTCTGAGGGTCAGCCTTCTCCAGATGTAGAGCTGGAGCCCCGTTACTTCCCCAGCGTCCCTCCTCGTGTCGATTCAGTCTCCCTCCCTCACTCCACTAGTGTCCGCTCCGTTCGGATGCCTGGGAAGTGGGAAGGCTCTCCCCTCCCTGAGCCATTTTACCTGCTCTTTGTGGAAGGTATACATATGCAACAGAAACCCAGCTCAGCACTCTATTGATTATTACCTATAAATCTAGCGACGCGTAAAAAGGTTCCATGAAATACAATCCGGGGACGTAAATCTCTCTAAGAGAGATGAAATCTGATGGGAAATAAAATTCCCCCATTTTATTTATTCCCTTGTTTAAAGACTGACTTTCCAATCAGTTATGAACTTTAACATGAGATGACAGAAGCAACAGGGACAGAGCACAGATCAGGGGTCAGACAGCCAGGACAGCAAACGCTCCCGGCAACACTCCCTTGTTATGTGTCACCAGCAAGCGACGTATCCCCTCTGAGCCTCAGTTTTGTCATCTCTAAAATACGTATAAGATGGCACAAAAACAGACACACAGACCAATGGAATAGAATAGAAACCCCAGAACTAGACCCACAAACATATGGCCAACTCATCTTTGACAAAGCAGGAAAGAACATCCAATGGAAAAAAGACAGCCTC
Organism: Lynx rufus; assembly: GCF_022079265.1. NCBI lineage: Eukaryota > Metazoa > Chordata > Mammalia > Carnivora > Felidae > Lynx > Lynx rufus. The sequence goes on from NW_025814845.1 coordinate 16,357,865, forward strand.
TTTAACAAATGGTGCTGGGAGAACTGGACAGCAACATGCAGAAGGTTGAAACTAGACCACTTTCTCACACCATTTACAAAAATAAACTCAAAATGGATAAAGGACCTAAATGTGAGACAGGAAACCATCAGAACCTTAGAGGAGAAAGCAGGAAAAGACCTCTCTGACCTCAGCCGTAGCAATCTCTTACTCGACACATCCCCAAAGGCAAGGGAATTAAAAGCAAAAGTGAATTACTGGGACCTTATGAAGATAAAAAGCTTCTGCACAGCAAAGGAAACAACCAACAAAACTAAAAGACAACCAACGGAATGGGAAAAGATATTTGCAAATGACATATCGGACAAAGGGCTAGTATCTAAAATCTATAAAGAGCTCACCAAACTCCACACCCGAAAAACAAATAACCCAGTGAAGAAATGGGCAGAAAACATGAATAGACACTTCTCTAAAGAAGACATCCAGATGGCCAACAGGCACATGAAAAGATGTTCAGCGTCGCTCCTTATCAGGGAAATACAAATCAAAACCACACTCAGGTATCACCTCACGCCAGTCAGAGTGGCCAAAATGAACAAATCAGGAGACTATAGATGCTGGAGAGGATGTGGAGAAACGGGAACCCTCTTGCACTGTTGGTGGGAATGCAAATTGGTGCAGCCGCTCTGGAAAACAGTGTGGAGGTTCCTCAGAAAATTAAAAATAGACCTACCCTATGACCCAGCAATAGCACTGCTAGGAATCTACCCAAGGGATACAGGAGTACTGATGCATAGGGGCACTTGTACCCCAATGTTCATAGCAGCACTCTCAACAATAGCCAAATTATGGAAAGAGCCTAAATGTCCATCAACTGATGAATGGATAAAGAAATTGTGGTTTATATACACAATGGAATACTACGTGGCAATGAGAAAAAATGAAATATGGCCTTTTGTAGCAACGTGGATGGAACTGGAGAGTGTGATGCTAAGTGAAATAAGCCATACAGAGAAAGACAGATACCATATGGTTTCACTCTTATGTGGATCCTGAGAAACTCAACAGGAACCCATGGGGGAGGGGAAGGGAGAAAAAAAAAAAAGACGTTAGAGTGGGAGAGAGCCAAAGCATAAGAGACTGTTAAAAACTGAGAACAAACTGAGGGTTGATGGGGGGTGGGAGGGAGGGGCGGGTGGGTGATGGGTATTGAGGAGGGCACCTTTTGGGATGAGCACTGGGTGTTGTATGGAAACCAATTTGTCAATAAACTTCATAAAAAAAAAAAAATAAATAAAAAAAAAAAAAAAATAAATAAATAAAATAAAATACGTATAAGAAAATCCCTTGCACAGGAGCTATGACAACAAATTGGATGAACGAGAAGGTACCACGCATGCGTTAGGAGTTCGAAATGGTAGCTATTGCACGCAACCCCTGTCTTCATTTAAAATTCTTTTTCATACAAAAAGGGAAACAAAAGAATTAGCCACCCCTCCCACCCAAATCTATCCTTGCTCCCCACAAGTCCAAGAGAGAGCCCGTTAAGATCTCTTCCTTCATTCAGTTGAGCACCAATCATGTGTTGGGCTTTGTCCTTGGTTCTGGGAATCGTCCAGACTCGACCTCTAACTTTAAAAGGGTGTAATACCAATATTTAAGATGATACACAAGGAAAAAAACAGGTAATGGGAAAAATCTTTTTTTTTTTTTTTTTTTTTTTTGCAAAAATCCCAACACTGCATAAGGGCCCAGTCCTCTATGCCATTAACAGATCTTGAAGAAGTGTGTCCATCCTTTCCAAAGCCTTCAGAGACTTCCGGCCAGCTCCTCCCCTGGGTTCTCTTTGCTCCCCACGGAGGGGCAGTCTCTAATTTTCCACACTGTGTTGCAATCTTGATTTAACAAAGTAACAAATCCCTACACTGTGAGCTTTAGCAGGAAAGCCACAAAGTCCTGTTAGTGTTTGGGGTCTTGTTTGTTTTGTTTTGTTTTGTTTTTACTTCCTTCCCTCATCAGAAAAGTTCTGCATGTAGCAGTCAAACCATACCTCTGAGCCTCTGTTTCCAGAACAGAAAGCCTCACCTCCCCTAGGCCACTCCTGGTGATCAGAAAGTCAGTTCTTGAGCTTAAGCAGCTGAACTCCAGATACATCTTTCCCACAGCAAACAAGACAAAAGAAACTGTTCCTAGAACAAGAAGAAACCTTACAGGGCTGAGAAAAATGTTGGCGTTAGCATTCTGACTTCAACTGACCGGCAAAATTTGCCATGGCTTTTCCCCATCCGATCCTTTCCGCCTTCCAACCCTCCACTTCCGTGATCTGACCGTGTGGCGAAAGACCACATTCTGCTCCCTTCCGACATGCTGCAACAATAAAATGGGCTTTGGCTTGACTGAGCCAATAGTCTGTTGGGTTTGCTTTTCTCCCTATAAATACATGGTGTAGAGGACCAAGAAGCCTGAAGTTGACCAAATATTGTGCAAAGAGCAAAAGTCAGGTTTAGTGATTTCACAGGCATCTCGAGAAAGACGGGTATGAAGCTACTGAGTGGTCCTTGTAATCCCATTCTTGGGTCACGGGGTCGGGGGCGGGGTGGGGGGGTAAGTCTGCAGGTGAGAAAGAGGATGTGGACGTGTTCAAGATGGCGGAGAAGGTAATGGAGGGACGGCGAGAGGGGAGAGGAAAAACAGGCTCCATCCTGTTTAGTCAGTTCAAGCATTTGTTATCGTTGTGTCTAGCTCTTCAAATCAAAAAAAAGTAAAATCAAACAAACAAAGAATTCACCAGCCAGAACCGGGCAGACTCTCCCGCCTTGATTCACACATGGTCTCCTCGCTCCTCACTCTTGCCACAGATGGTGGCAAAGCTCCACCGCCACACGCAGCGCCCTGAGGCCCTGAAACGTCCCCCGCCGTCCCTCTGCGAGGGTGGCCGGCTGCTCCTGCTCTCAGCTGCCACGGGGGGCGGGGAGGGGGTCTCTGTCTCCCCTTCCCCTTCTCTCCCCCCGCCATCAAAATGGCACACTGTTAGAAGTGTGCTCCGGATGTGTGATTTGGGGCAGATAGTTGCTGGAGTCCCCATATGCTTAAGGTACATAACTGGGCCACTGAGAAAAAGGAATTTAAGCATTCTAGAAACCAGCAGGAGAGCAAATTGGCCTTTCCCTCCGAGAGCTATTATTAGAGAGACCCAGCCCAATTCAGCCAGAAAGCCAATATCTAGCCCATCGGCTCTCCCCCTGCAACAATGCCCCACACATCCCGCCCCCTTTCAAGCAGGACTGCCCTGATGCATCCCAGCCAGACGCACATCTCATCTTTAATGCTGACCACTGGCTTGCAGAGATCAGTGGAAGCGTCCCTTCTCGCACAGCAACTTGAGAGTCCCAAGTTGAACTTCACATGACACCAAGAACTCACAGAACGTGGCAGTACATTTGATTTGTCCTCGTGCAGTTTGGCAACCTGCTAACTCGTCTCTCTGTGTACCTGCTGAAGTCACAGCTGCTGCCTAAACTTTGTAAATAAATGCTAAACAAATGCCAAATAAAGAACCCAACTTCCCAGGAAGCGGAAAGGGCAGGAGATCACAGTTTTTGTTCTCAGAAATATGCTGTGACCTGCTTCAGCATCGCATCCGGGCGGCTTAGGTGTCTCTCTGTTCTCTTGTGTCTTGAATGCTCTTTTTCCTCTGGTGGGGGAGGAGGAAGGAAGGAGGGAAGGAAGGAAAGGGGGAAGAGAGGAATAGAGGGAGGGAGGGAAGGAAGGAAGGAAGGAAGGAAGGAAGGAAGGAAGGAAGGAGGGAGGGAGGAAGGGAGAGAGGAAGGAAAAAAGAAATGAATGGGAGAGGGACAGGGAAACGGAAAAGCCTTTCCTATTATTTGTCCCCCAGTTAATGAACAGAAAACGTTGGCTAGGAAGACAATACCCAGCCTTGTTATTTCTTATAGCACACATTTCTATGGAAATTAGAGATTTTGGAGTCTATTTTTTTTCAATGGACTGAATCTCCAATCATGCAATGAATTCATGAGAAAACAGGTTTCACTGCACTTGACCCTCCACTTCGCAGGCATGTATCCATTGCCTCTATGAAGACATCGCTGGTCGGGCCTTTTTATTGCTCCTGGTCCTTTGGCCTCGTGGGTCATGTTTCTCAACAGCAACTCCTTGCTGAAGGATTATGGAGTTAATCATTCAGGATACTCTGGCGTGTTGCGATCTGTGTTCTCTCCAGCGCAGGTAATGCACAACTGCATCAACCAACGAAAGATGGAGAAGCCCACCATTTCTCATCGCGGGTAAAAATACATCTTATGAGCGGGCTATCAGGCGGCCACGCCCATTTCCTTGCCAATCTCAAAGGCTACATCCATCCCATATGCAAGAAGAGGAACTAGTCATAAGGGCAGACATGACGGATGGATGAAACGTGATTTACAGCTCATCTCTGCCTTTCAAATTCAGCTGATGATTCCAGCCAAGTAAATCAAGTACCAATAATGATACTTACAGCTACCGTCTACTGAATACCTAAATGCCAGGCTCTCCGCCATGATCCTTCGGATACTTGTCTTCTCCCAGTAAACCCGGGAGTCCCACGAAGGGCAGAGGTCTCACTTACCTCCGTCGTTTTTTCCTTCCGTTTTCCTTTTTCTTCACCACTGTCCCCACCGCAGAATGACTGACACTGACACAGCACTAACCACCAGACACTGCTCTAAGAGGAGCGTGTATAAAAATTCACCAAGTCCTCGCAATAACTCTACGAGGCAGATACTCTAATCAAAGGATCTCGTTATCCCCATTTCGTATAGATGCAAAAACTGAGTCTCGGAGGCTATAAGTCGTTTGTCCAAGGAAGTGGTGAAACCAGAATTCAAACACAGGTGTGCTCCTTCCAGGATCTACGCTATTGCAGGCTGTTTATTGCATCAATCAACATTTTTTGAATGAAGCGCTCATGTAAGCATTAAAGGAACTTCAGGGGATAAATATGACTACCCTTGCCTGCAAAGGAGGAAACTGAGACTCAGACGGGGTAAGTAACCTGCCTAAAGTCACACAGCTAATTGTACAGAACGAGGCCTCTACTCAGGTCTTCTCGACATGGAGGCCCGTGATCTTGAAACACCTGGAGTATTTTAAACCACATGGCCAAGCAACTCCCCGCTCAGTGCTTCCAGTCACAGGTTCCGTTTTCCCCATTTGTTTCCGGTCACATCTTTTTTGCGCACAAAGAAACTTGTTGACAATAAAGCAGATTGTTCTCTTCCTGGGTCTGTGTGTTCTTTGTTTGTTTTCCCCAGGAAACCGCATCACAAAAGAAAGGCTGATGTTTCAGATGACAAGTGAGTGGGGGACCAGGAAGCTCTTTGATTTCAAGTGAGCCTGTGCCTCGAGCTTGCCACTGGCGAGGACCTTCTCTGTGTGGGGAATTTGACAAGGACCAGTCCCCACCCTGGCCTCTGATGGAAACACTCAATACCAAGCAATACGCAGCGCACTGGCAACTGGTGACACTCTTCGGCTAAGCCAAGGATCTCTCTTCCATCCAGGCACAGTTGTGGGAGTCAGCGAGGTCTTTCCCAGCTGGGGAAAACTTTTACCTTTTTCCAGCGTCTGCTCTGACCGCTTGCTCCAAAATGGCTACTCTTCCATCTGATTATTTTTCTTCCATGCACACCTGTCACCCAACTTTCCATTTTTTAAAAAGTTTTAAAAATTTATTACTCCTGAAGCGAGAACCCGAGAATGAGCGGGTGATTAACAGAACCATTTGACTGACCTTCAGGAGACCCAACCAGTGGGTGATTGATGAAATGGCTACAGGTTTAAGCAGAAGGTCAGCCTCAATAATACGGCCGCTACTTCCCATGGTCCTAACCAACCAACTTGGTCATTGGCCTTCACTTCTCCTTTGCAACAATTTTAAGGCCGAGACGTATGGCTGACTCCACCGCGAGCCACCCTTTTGTGACACGTTACGCAGTGACAAAGTCACGGTGCAGGTATTGGATCCAAAACGACCGCGATCTGACATCAGACATGACTGTTCTCAACCACTGAGGTTCCCTGTTGGTTACTCTCCCACCAGATCCCAGTCAGCCCCCCACTGGGGCCCAGCCAGAGGCTACCTGGATGGCAGTCCTCGCTGCACCACTAACTTGTCATGCGATCTGTCACTGCTTCCTCTTTTCTCGTGTTCAAAATGGAGGTCATAAAGCCTACCTACCTGCCAACCTTTCTGATATTTAAAACATTAAAGTTCTCCTTTTAACTGGTAGGATTGGAACTTGAAAGAGGAAACAAAAGAAGAAAAAGGACTTCATTAAGTCTTTTTTCTGGCAATTTCTAAGGATCAATAATAGATCGTTCTTGGGGCACCTGGGTGGCTCAGTGGGCTTAGCATCTGACTTCAGCTCAGGTCATGATCTCATAGTCGTTCATGAGTTCAGGCCCCACGTTGGGCTCACTGCTGTCTGTCAGCACACTGCCCACTTCAGATTCTCTGCCCTCTTCTCCCTCTGCCCTTCCCCACTCTCTCTCTCTCTCTCAAAAAATCAAGAAAACATTTTAAATAATAATAATAATAGATAATTCTTTAATCTCATCCACACTTTATTTATTCTTTTATTTATTTAAATTCAAGTTAATTAACATACAGTATAATATTGGTTTCAGGAGTAGAACCCGGTGATTCATCACTTACATATCACCCGGTGCTCATCCCAAGTGCCCTCCTTAATGCCTATCACCCACTTAACCCATTCCAACTAATCTTTGACAAAGCAGGAAAGAGTATCTAATGGAAAAAAAGACAGTCTCTTCAGCCAATGGTACTGGGAGAACTGGACAGCCACATGCAGAAGAATGAAACTAGACCACTTTCTTACACCAACACAAAAATAAATTCAAAATGGATGAAAGACCTAAATGCGAGACAGGAAACCATCAAGATCCTACAGGAGAAAACAGGCAGCAACCTCTTTGATCTGGGCCACAGCAACTTCTTACTGGACATGTCTCTAGAGGCGAGGGAAATAAAAGCAAAGATGAACCATTGGGACCCCATCAAGATAAAAAGCTTCTACACAGCAAAGGAAACAATCAACCAAAGTAAAAGGCAACTGACGGAATGAGAGAAGATATTTGCAAATGACAGCTCAGGTACAGGGTTAGTATCCAAAATCTATAAAGAACTTTTCAAACTCAACACCCCAAAATACCAAAACAATCCAGTGAAGAAATGGGCAGAAGACATGAATAGAATCTTTTCCAGAGAAGACATCCAGATGGCGAACAGACACATGAAAAGACGCTCAACATCACTCACCATCAGGGAAATACAAATCGAAACCACAACGAGATCCCACCTCACACCTGTCAGAATGGCTCACATTAACAACTCAGGCGACGACAGACATTGGTGAGGATGCGGAGAAAGAGGATCTCTTTTGCACTGCTGGTGGGAATGCAAACTGGCGCGGCCACTCTGGAAAACAGTACGGAGGTTCCTCAAAAAATTAAAAATAGAACGACTCTTTGACCCAGCGATTGCACTACTAGGTATTTATCCAAAGGATACAAAAACGCTGATTCCAAAGGGCACGTGCACCCCAATGTTTATAGCAGCACTGTCGACAGTAGCCAAATTATGGGAAGAGCCTACACATCCATCGACTGACTAATGGATAAAGAAGATGTGGTATATATATGCAATGGAACTAGAGTGTATCATCCACACTTTAGATTTTCTCTGCAAAGTAACCCAGTAAACAGAAAGTGACAACAACAGCAACAACAACCTAGAAGCCATTGTACCACTTTGCCTACATCATCTCAATGAGTCCTCAAAGGTTTCCTATGAAATCAAGGCAGTGGGGTGGCCAGGAGCAGGGGCTCTGGACCCATACTACTCATTTCTTCACTGACTGGCTGTGTGACCTTGGGCAAGTCATTTAAGCTTACTTGGCTACACACAGAATGGGGATAATGACGCTCAGCTTTTAAGATTGCTGTAAGGATTAAATGAGACAATGCATAGTGCTGGAATAGGTCTGGGCACAGGAAACATGCTCCGGGAAGCACCGTTTATTATTACTATATTAATCCAGTTCCATAGAGAAGGAAAATGAGGCTTAAGGAGGTTTATTAAATGACATGCTTGGGGTGCCTGGGTGGCTCAGTCAGTTAAGCGTCCACCTTCAGCTCAGGTCAGAGTTCAAGCCCCACGTCGGGCTCTGTGCTGCCGGCTCAGAGTCTGGAGCCCGCTTGGGATTCTGTGTCTTCCTCTCTTTCTGCCCCTCCCCCGCTCATACTCTCTCTCTCTCTCTCTCTCTCTCTCTCTTAAAAATAAATAAAACACTAAAAAAATAATAAATGACATGCTCAAGGTGATGACTACAGATTGGACGTGTGGGGATTTGAACCAGGGAGTCTAATTTCAAAGCCCAAGTTCTTAACCACACAGTTTCTTCCTGGCATCAGTTCTCAGCGGTGAGTTTCCGGTCCCATAGCCTTTCTTAGCCTTGTGAACCAAAGATGAGCATTTTGAAGGGGGAATGACCCCACAAGGGCCGCCGAAAGCCATGACAAGAATGGGGGGTGTGATTCCTGGTGTCTCAAACAGCCAGCAGACACGATGTTGCCCCGAAGTGCTCCCGAAACAGCGACGCTCTGCTCCGTCTCCTCTGACCCTTTACAAAGAATGAACCAACTCTCCAAGTCTTCCTGCCCTGAAGCAGGATGGGATGGAATCGTTAAACCCTCTTAGAAAGAAAAGAAGGAGACACAAATCACCCATTGAAGCAAATTGGGGGTGATCCAGGGTTGGGGGCAGCCCTCTTCTTCCATCGGGAACCTCGCGCTTGTAATGTCAGTCTTGGGTGGGGGGAGGCTGTCGCCTAAATGGGGGGATTGAAGATGCCGTAGAAAGACAGAGCCTCCCCCCAAAAGGTTTACCCACTGATGCTCTGGCATCCATATGAGCTTTCACACGTAGCCCGTATTCATCCAGCCCATAGGCATCCAGCAAATATGCCTACAATGGGTAAAAAAAATCGGTTCTTGCCCCCAAAGGTGCTAGTATTCCCTGGGTCCATTTGCCACATGGTGAGACACCATAAGCACATCGATGTCCTCAGGGAGGGATGAGGAAGGGGCTCTGAATGAGAGGCTGGGGGAGGAAACAAAACAAGAGAAGTATGGTGTGTACAACCTCAGACGCTTTCATGTACTACGGATTCTGGCACGGAGCCTCAGAGAGGTCAAGCAACTTGTCCGAGATCACACAACGGGCAGAACTGAGATGTGAATATGTGTGCCTCCAAACCTGTCACCCCCATACCCTCTGCCTCTCTGTATTACACTCCCTGCTCTTGCAACTCAGATGGGGCCGTGAGTCTGCTTCTAAACCAGAATTCGCGCTCCACCCCTCCCCAGCAGGGCCTCGTGTTTACAAACTTTTCCCCCTCATCTGTATTCTTCCTCTCCCCACCGCTCCCAATGCAGTCATGAGGATAAAATATGGGATTTTGTTTCTCTCCATAATTTCTCTTCTAGAAGGCTATGGTCATAGTCAAAAGCAGCAGGGGTGGCACTAAAGCTTAAGGAAAAGCAAAACTATTAAACCACAGTCCATCCCTCTTCAATAACTCTGCCCGAACTTTGAAAGGAAACAATGCTTCCTATTACAGCAGCGGTCCCCTGAGATTCAACCAGCGCCAAGAGTAAAATACCTGAGCCAATCCATGCCTTCTCTCCCTCCTTACCAATTCCCTGCATGCAAGCATATCTCAGTGGGAAGAGATCGACTACAAAAAGGGAAGGGATGAATGGGACATATAATTGCCTAAGTAGTCAGTGCCCAGAGACCTAAATAGAGTCCTGGACTGACGATATGGCTATCGCCACCACAGGCAAGTGGCCTAAAGCTACAGGCTTCTACTCCCAGAGGGAAAGGTATGGAATCGTCTCTTCCGCAGGCTCGCTCTTCTTTTTTTTTTTTTTTGCTGATACAGACCACTTCCCATCTTCGAAGCTGCAAACGCCGAATACGTATTTTCCCAGCCTGCCCTACAACTAGGACATCAGTGTACATCTTAATCATAACCGCAGGCATCTGAGGGGAAAGTCCTACAGGTGGCTCCTGAGAAAAGCTTTCATCCTTAATGAAAAGAAGAGCCCTAGAAGTGACTTTCCTTCTTGCCTTTGGATTTGAACGTGTGTGGTGCCTAGAACACCATCTTACGAAGCTAAAGGAAAAGCCCAAGGAGCAGCCAATACAGAGAAGATGGCTGAGTGCAGGCATAGAAGCTGCGTCTGAATGATGTCACTGAATCTCTGATCCAATCCCAGAAACACTTTGCCGCCAGACCTCTTGCGTATCAGTTACCTATTGCTGGGTAACAAATTACCCCCCAAAGTTTAGTGGCTTAAAATAGCAAACATTATCTCACAACCTCAGTGGAGGAGGAATCTAAGAGTGGTGCGGTAAGAGATTGTGTCTTGGGGGTTCTTCCGGAAGGTTACACTCAGGGTGCTGGTCAGGGTTTCAGCCACCTCAGGACTCAACCAGGGAAGGATCTGCTTCCAAACTCACTCACGTGGCAGTTGGCAGGCCTCAGAAGATCGACTTCCAAGCTCACTCATACAGGCTATTCCCCTGGGCTGCCTTACAACATGGCAGCTGGCTTCTTCCAGAATAAGTAATCGAGGGAGTGTGAGGGAGAGTACACATCAAGGAAGCCACAGTCTTTTCCATAACCTAATACTGGAAATGACATCCTATTACTCCCTTATATTGCATTCTTTTAACGCAGAGGGTCTCAGCCTTGACACCATTGACATTTGGGGGTTGGATAATTCCTCGCTGTGAGGGCTGTTCTGTGTATTATAGAATGTTGAGCAGCATTCCTGGCCTCTGCCCACCAGATGCCAACATTACCACCAACACTCCCAGTTGTAACAACGGAAGAAGTCACCAGACATTGTCAAGTGTCCTCTGGGTAACAATTGCTCCCAGTTGAGAACCACTGATTTACAGTAAGTCACAAAAGTAGCCCACACCAAGGGGAGAGGATTATACCAAGGCATGAATGCCAAGAAGCAGTATCATCGGGACTCATCTTTGAGCCTGCATACCTGATCTTGCTTTATAAGATAACCAACGTCTTTAAGACTAAGTCATTTAAAGTTGTCCTTTGGTTATTTGAAGCCAAGATCTCCCCAAGTAATACAAAAAGACTAGCCACTTAATTCACTCATTAATACGACTGTTATTTTTCCCATCTTTTGAGAGTGTTAAGTAAAAAGTCAAGCAAAGCATATACTTCCCGGTGAAATGATTCAACACTAGTGTCCTGGGAAAGAACCAGTATCTTCCATTTCAGAGCAATAAAATACCACCACCACACACACACACACACACACACACACACACATGCATGCACACACAAGTTTCTAAAGGAAAGACATCAACTGCCCCCTTCTTGTGCATTTTCACTGGATGGAGAGATACAAAAGTCAGAATGTAAAAGCTAGCAATACAAATAAAATGTTACCACTTCCAAAAAGGAATGACCGTATTATACCAACTGGGATTCTCTAAGCCCTTAGGAAATGCCACATGCTCAGGGAAAGACTGTTCCCGGTCTACCTGGACTTGAAGTTGAAATGGGGAAGACTGAGGAGTTGAGTGAATAGCAAAGGAGAATGCCAATCAGCGGATCCTGTCACACCTTTTCTCACATTTGTGTCCATTCACCACACACATACACCCACAGTTTCTGGGTGGCCTCCAACGGAAATATCTTTAAGGACCTAGAAATTCAACTCATTCCACTTCTCTGGCTAACCTTACTGCTCTATGCAAATCTGAACTACATGAACCCATTCCCCTTACCAACAACTCTGCTTTTCCCTCTTCAGATCCTTCAGGAGCTGGCCACTCTTCAGTGTCCCAGGGCCCAAAAGCTCCTTTCTACTTTATGATGACCCTGGCTGGGCTTCTCAACCTCCCAGGCTTTGAACACACGATCCCAGGAAAAGACCATACGGTGATTTTTGTTTAAAAAACTAAGGGGTTTTTTACTTGACTAACCCATCCCTTTACAGAGTCCCCTTGGGAGATTACAAAGTCTGTAACAGGCATCCAAAACCAATTATCAACTAAGGGCCAGTAGTCCCAGGAATAACTATGGAGTTCAAGATGAAAGGCTCAAAACGAAAGCTATTTCCAACACAAATATCTCTTAGAATGGTAGACATAAACCTTGGGGGGAAATAACATTATTGTAAAATGTGTTTTATGACACTGTAATGATTAATGGCATTTCACACTAATAAAGTTGACAGGAAGAGGATGTGAAAGACTAGCGAAAGTGCAAATACAAATTTCCTTTTAATATCGCCAGTATTTTTCTACAAGAACAAGACATGCGCCAACAGGATAAGAGGAACGGCTATTTTAAAAATCCAAAATAAATAATAAAACAGCAGTAGACATCAACAATACAACCAGCTTGAATAGTTAGTCCCATTTGATGAGTTTCCCCGAGGGACTGCTAAAAATATTCCTCCCTCGTTTTAGTCCCCAGTCCTTTCTGCTGACCAAGACTTGTGCCTGATAACATGGAATCTTCTGTTGGAAGAAAAAGTTGGAAGCAAGAGTCCCACCTATCCTTACACGGCTCCATTTCCATAAATCCATGCCTTTCTTATCCTTCCTGCGCTCTTCAAGAGCTGAGCCCTCACATCGAAGGCTGGCTCGTCCACCGTCTCTCTCAATTCCATCTCCTCCAGCCACCTGGGGCCACTTTTTTTTCTTTACTTCACCAATATCTTATTCACTCTTCCGCACCTACCCTCTGAGGAAGCTGTCTCCGTGTAGAAAATTACTTGCTGTGGTCGTGGCTGTTAACTGCTATCTTATGTTGCTTTTTTCTCTCTCTGACTCCTGGGATGAGTGGTCTATGCTCACCTTCTCAGGAGGCATTCCTCAGTCTGGGGAGAAATCTGATATCCGGCTCTGTTTGTGCTGCCTGGGGAAAGTGACCCCTGGGGAGTCGGTAGTATCTTCCCAGCTAAATCCTGAGATCTGTTCTCATTTCTTCATCCGCTTAACTTACCAGGGCACTTGACATGGATCGCTGCTACCGGCCACTTCTGGTTTCTCTCCCATTTTTCTCACCCTTTCTTTATCTTCTTCCTCACTTCTCCTTCTTCCCTCTGAGCTTCATTGGTCAACAGCCTACAAAGCATGGTCTTGAACCTTCTGCTTTTCCTCCTGCATTAGCCTCCCTTCACCTCTATTTCCTCATCTATAAAGTAAGATCACAGGAGTATCTATCTCATTGTCTGGAGAAATAAATAACATAAATAGTCCAAGTAAAGGGCTAAGCATGGTGCCATCTGCAAGTTCACGTGATTTATGATGACTTCCTCGAGCGTCCTCTTCAGTCCCAACACTGGAACGTAAGTGGCAGGAGGGCCGGGACTGTGTTTTGTTCCCCCTTATATTTCCAGCTCATAGAATCATGCCTGCACATACTAGGTACTTAATGTTGAACCTAACTGTGTGTTGAACTAATGACATCAAAAAAAAAAACATTTCGGGGCACCTGGGTGGCTCAGTCGGTTAAGTGTCCGACTTCAGCTCAGGTCACGATCTCACGGTCCGCGAGTTCGAGCCCCGCGTCGGGCTCTGGGCTGATGGCTCAGAGCCTGGAGCCTGCTTCCGATTCTGGGTCTCCCTCTCTCTCTGTCCCTCCCTCGTTCATGCTCTGTCTCTCTCTGTCTCAAGAATAAATAAACGTTAAAAAAAAATTAAAACAAAAAAAAAACATTTCAATTAATGGTTCAATGAGTGATTCCAAAATCAAAGTCCCCTTATTTCAGACTTGATTTGATTCTGATTTTGACATCGTTTGAAATGACATGAGAGCTACAGTCTGCCTAAAATTGAATTCAGTGTTTCTTTCCCTACTGATTCCTCTTTGCAAAGTTCTCATTTTTATTAATTTGAAACAATCATTTTCACAGTATCTTATGGACAAAATCCTGGTTGGCATTTTACTCTCTCTTACTCTCTCGTGTACCCCATTCATCCTCCCTCTTGCTGTCACTTACTTCTGGGTCTTTATCCCATTTTCTGCCTCTCAAATCATCACTGTGGCCTCCTAAGTGGTTTCTCTGTCTCCCGTCTCCCTAAAGCATTCCACCCAATTGCCAAATGAATCCCCTGGAAATGGGTGCCCAGCATCACTCCCTTGTTTAAGAAGTTTGTTCCCTTTGCTTTTTATAACAAGTCCAAACCTCTAAGCCCGACAAAACTGCCTATTTCAAATTCTCTCTCTCTCTCAATCCCTCTAAGTGACATAGTAAATTAACTTCTTCCCATCATCTGCCCCGTCCTGGTTTTGTAGTCAACAAGAGGTCATGTGCAGCCATTCTATGTCAATGCATGTACAAGATAACTGTTAAAAAGCATTCCTTGAACTTGAGCTGGGATGGCATTAAATGGTAAATAACAGCTGTGACTGCCTTTCTTTGGGCTCTTGCTTTCTGCCAGGCATGACGCTGAAATCCCTCAGCATCACATTTAATCCTCACAATCCCCCCCCTTCCAAAAGCTAGGGAGTTTTGTCCCCAAGTATGAGAATCCTGAGGCTCAGAGGGCAAAACAACTCGTCCCCAAACACACAGCCACTGAAGCACTAGGACTGGCTTCTATCCCAAGACCAGCTGATCCCAAAGCCTGTGCATTTGACCAGACTGAATGTTTCTGCTGAGCTCAGGGGCCAGAGTGCCCGGGGTGGAGACCAGCAGACATGAGGAATAAATAAATTAACTAAAAGAGAAAAGGAACAGGAAGAAAGCAGTAAGTCAGAGAGAAACATCTGGTAGGAAATCAGCGAGGAGTGAAGGAGCTGGAGAGAGAATTCATTGGAGAATATGAGAAATGAAGACAGAAGTGAGTCTGAGCAGCAAATGGCTACAGCGGCTCGAAGAAAACAGCCAGGTCTCCTGGGGAAGAAGAACAAAAAGGGTTATCGCTCGGGAGGTCCCGTAGCAGTAGCATGCAGAAATCTGATGAGAGGGGCTGTGTTTCCTCAGAGACCGAAGTGGGGGAAGAAGAGGAGGAGGAAGGCAGACAGAGACGGGCCGAAAGGAGGACACGGGGCTGGGGTGATGAGACAGACACATCAGCACGTGGCCTTCTCTAAGACTTCCCTCCTGCATGAGGACCGTCCTACGGACTGAGCCCCTAATCTCACCCCTGCATACAGAGGATCCCCCGGAGACCAC
Organism: Lynx rufus; assembly: GCF_022079265.1. Lineage (NCBI taxonomy): Eukaryota > Metazoa > Chordata > Mammalia > Carnivora > Felidae > Lynx > Lynx rufus. The sequence goes on from NW_025814845.1 coordinate 16,373,156, forward strand.
ATAAGGCTCCAGGCACAAAACAGCCGCTCCACAAACACTTCCCGCGCCGGACGAGGGGACTGTTAGGAGTTGCGTTGAGTGGCCTAATGATGTTGACGCTGGCTGCCTTCAAGAAAGGAAGGACTACGCGGGCGCCCGGGTGGCTCAGTCGGTTAAGCAGCCCACTCCTGATTTCAACTCAGGTCATGATTTCACGGTTCGTGAATCTGAGCCCCTTGTGGGGCTCTGTGCTGACAGCGTGGAGCCTGCCTGGGATTCTCCGTCTCCCTCTCTCTGTCTCTCTCTTCTCCCTGCCCCTCCCCTGCTGGTGCTCTCATGTGTGCTCTCTCTCTCTTTCTCTCTCTCTCTCTCAAAATAAAAATAATAATAAACATTAAAAAAAGAAAGGAAGGAAGAACTGCAGAGAGATGAGAGATCAGGAGAGCTGCCCACTCTTCTATGGAAAATGTCAGTTACAAATAAGTGGCGAGACCCGATGTACCAATTGCTAGATGCACCCTCGCCCAGAGAAGCTTCAGAAGTGTCACCCCATCACACCTGTCTTGCTTCCTTCCCGGGGCACACCCTTCCACCCACCACCCCCACGTGCTATGTCCTCCTATCCTTGCTCTCCCATCAGACCCCCACCTTCCTTCAAGGCCTGACTCTGAAGATTACAGTGTTCCTCAGTGCCTTCTCAGATGATCTGATTCCACAACTCCCTTCTCCTTGCCAGGAACGCCGGGATGACGAGTCACGTTCAGTTGCTTTTTCATTGTTGCAGGCACAGATCCCGTCCCTTCTCTTTCGAACTTAAACCCAGGCCTTTGCGTATAGAAATTATACTTGCTCTCTTTCTTCTCTACTACATTTTCTTAGAGCAGGCCTGGGCCAAAGCTGAGGGAGGCTATTTTCATGGTGTGCGTGAGTAGACATAGATGCAGAAAACTTTTATCTATAAATCTATAAACGCAGATAGATATATAAATGCAGACAATTTTTTAGACTCCAATTGGGCAGGTAGGCAAACTATATACGTGCTGGTTGTTGTTTTATTATTATTATCTTAATAGCTACAGTGCCTTGCCTGGGTCATAGCTGATGCTCAGAAAACAGGACTTGAATGCTGCTTCAATGCCCATTAATACATAGGTAATGCCCCTAAAATGCATATTATAGCTTCTCCAGAAGGCTTGATTTTTATGAGCTTTCATATCTAAAGTCCTTGGGAATAAACAGTCTGTATCTATTGCTATAAATTCTCTCTTTTCTAAAATAAATAGGAAGCAATTCAGAAGTATAGTTAGGTCACACATTTTAAAAAAAGTGAAACTGAGCTTAACCCAGCTGAGTTGCCACCAAAAAAAGCCTAGTAAGCTCTAAACCCCACCCCTCCCCCAGAACAAACGTTCTGGGAGGGGACACTCTCTGGCCTCTGGAGACTTCCCACGAGAGTTGGCGTTCACGTGGATCTCCTCATCCGTGGATACCAGATCACTGCGCAGTCACGTTTTAATCTCTCCCTTTGAAAGGTAAGAAACCGGGCAAAGGCTTTCCTCTTACTTTTTTTTTTTTTTTTTTTTCACTACGATCGTCTGAAAATGCAAGGACGAGACAAGAAGGAGCTCCCAGTTCTTTGGCACCGATCATGCCAGTAACTCTAGGATGATGCCCATTAGGCTTTTTGGGGGTGGCGGCTCTTAGGACAATGCCGGCCCAGGGACACAGCACAACCCTGGGCCCCTTGCCCTGCCTGCACCGTCCCCGGGCGCCCCCTGAGCCAGCAAGCCCATGGGAAGGCTTGTGAGAAGCAGTTTCATGGGCGACTAGCCACGCGGTGGTCAATCAGAGGCGTCAGGCGTAGCTCTCAACCCAGCTGCCTCTCCAATTAATGCAAAGCTGTTAAGTTAGCGCCTTGAGAGTTGGGACCGAGAAGCTGCCTCAAAGAATATTCTATAAGGATAAAAGCAAAAGCTTTTTCCATTCCTTATCACGAGATGTTTTCATGTGTTTGTTTTCATTTTTTAGGTTTACCCAAAAAGGAAGAGGATGGTAATAATCTCCTTCCCTCCATCACAACTTTTGGAGATGTTTATCGAAGCCAAACCTCTCTTGACGTTTGCCAATTGCTAAATCGGAGTTATTTTTCCTGCCAAATACACCCTCTCTTGTGCAGTGCTTACAAATAGATTATATATAAATAGGATGAGTTAATGCTATTCATATGATGAAATGAATTAAAATAGATGAACACAAAATTGAGGTAAAACAGGGTTCTCCTGGAGTTTGTGGGAAAAGCATCAGAGTAAGCCTTGTGCTAGGACCCAGGGCAGCAGACGGTAGAGAGAGAAACCTAGTTTTATCCCAAAAGGCCTATTCTTGACTTCAGTGGCAAGATAAGAGAAGTAGTTGCCACATGGCCCCCGCACAAGGTTGCCAGATTTAGAAAATACAAATATGGGATGTCCCGTTGAATTTCAATGACAAATAAATAACAATTTCTTAGTACCAGTATGTCCCAAATATTACGTAGCGTAAGTAAGTCATGCACTAAAAATTACTCATTGTTTATCTGGAACTTAAATTAACTGGTTGCCCTGTAGTTTACCTAGTAGCCCCATCCCCAAAGAATTTAAGTTGATCCTAAGAAGACAAGGAGTTAAGTCCTGTTGGTGAACTCACTCAAAGGTCAGCCTCTTCATCTAAATCAATTAGGCTGGCAGAGAGTTTGCTTGAATTATACACAAGTTCAGGACATAGCCTTCACGACAACATGGTCAGTGGCCATCACCTTTGTAAATTTTACTATTTCAGCAATTCTGGCTGTGTATACCTGTAGCATATCCTTTACGGTGGTGAACCATCACATTTTAAACGGAAAATAATCTTATCATCAAGAAGGTCTCTATTTTTGCACCCAGCCTCGGTGCCAGGCTCTTCTAACTCTAGCCCACTTAACCCTTGGGTCTCTGTGTGAAGCTGGTATTACCTACCACTTGACAAGTTGCCGAAACCTGTCCAGGGCCACACAATTGGTAGATGGAGGTGCCAGGATAGATATCAATGTCTGTCCTGCCCTCAAGCATATGTCCTCCAATCTCACCATTCAAATCAACACAGCATTTTTCTTTCCAATCAGAAACGTCGATGTGCGAAAGGGTTGCTGGATACTGAGGACGGATCCAGGTTGATGGTGGAAAAAGACAAAAGACAAAGGATTTGTGTCTTGTTGAGGAGACAAGACAAATAAATAAAAGGTAGCAAAGAAGTGTCAAAGTTACTCTCACTTGAAACTAGAAAGGGTTCTGGACATCAAATCAATGTCATTAATATTGAGCATCATTTAATAAACACCTACTATATACCAGGCACACTGTAAGCATGACAACCTTCCTAGTACAATGGGGTAATGACACAGAGGCTAACTCGCTTTCCCAGAGACGCCAAGTGATAGAGCTCGGAGAATTGAGCCCACATCCCCATGATCCCTCTTCCCCAAATCCCACACTCTAAACCAATAGGTTGTGATGCTTGGATATCTGTTCTTCTCAGAAATGTACTTTTAAAAGCATCCCCTTTATGCGCATGAACTTCTCGCAGCCTTCAACTTGCCTCAAAATACAAATGCAAAATTTGCCTGCATGGGCCACCAAGGGGGTGTATAATACTCCAACAAAGCCTAAGAACGGATTTCATTCATCCGTATGTAATCTTTATATCTAGACAAAAAGGGCCGCTGCAAAAAAAAAAAAAAAAAAAAAAAGAAAGAAAAAGAAAAAGAAAGGATTCATTACCATAAGGTCAAAAAAACCAACCTCACCTATTTGTTTCCATCTCCGGAGTGAGAAAATAACTAACACTTGGAGCTCATCATGAGCTTTGAGGAAAGTGGAAGTGAGATCCCCCCTCACATTCTGAGTCAATTCAATCACCATCGAACGAGTATCCCATTTGTACACAGACCAAAGTAGCTGTAACAGGCCAGTTTGCCTCTGTCCAAACCCTCTACTATTCCATGCCCAGAAAGGAGACCAAAGAGAAATGTGTCACTAAGATACAACAACTCTCCTGTCAGCTATGCTCTGGGTCAATCAGGGTTCTTTGGTTGTAAGCAAAAACGGTCTTTGGCTACTATAAGGCCAAATAATTTTTACAAAGAGAAAATGGGCAGACATGTGCTAACCCGTAGTACCAGAGAAAGACTGTACAGCCGGGCTTCACAAAGAACAGGGACTTCAATAACAGAGGATCTAGATAACAGGAATTAATAGACCTTTTTACCAGCCACCTCCATGGAGACATATTTTAGCTCCAATTATAGGTCATTATTCCAATTCCTGGGAGAGGAATTCTGATTGGTCTAATCTCAGTTACAAAGCCAGCAAAATTCAGGCTCTACCACTGAAAAGAGAGAGAGAGAGAGAGACAGAGAGAAGAGAGAGCAGGGGGTAGTTGGAGGATAGGTGTTGCAGCAGACAAGAGCATTAAATGGTTACAAAAATATCACAGGGTGGTTACAGGCTTAGATTCTGAAACCAGATTTCCAAGGGTAAGATACTGGCTCTGAGATTCAGTGTGTAACCTTGGATAAGTCATCTTAACTACTCTGTACCTCTGCATCCTCGTTTGCAAAACAGAAATAATAGTAGCACACAGGTCAGCTGTGAGGATTGAAAGAATGAATCCATGTGAACTATCTACGATAGTGTCTACGACGTTGTAACTACTCAAGAAATGTTGGTCGTCATTCTTACTGCTACGTACGATCTCCATTTTCCACCATGATGTGCGGACTGTTTGTTAATGCAGCATAACTTCCCCTATCCTGACGGATATGGTATTTGACCTTCAAAGCGGTTTAGTTCATTTCAACCAACACATCAAGAATCACCTACAGGTACCCGATTCTGAGTTAGGCATTGAACAGTCATAGAAAAAGGCATTGCCTGGGCTTAAAATGTGGTACAAAATTTATAGTGTCTCTATAAAACGTGGCTTTTACGATGCTCAGTGCCACACCAAAGACAAAACCTAGAAACAGACGTCCAAGAGGCATCGTCCCTATAAAGTTCTTGGGGTTTACTGGTTGTCTGTCGTACGAATTTACTCTTCTCAAAATATAAACATCTAGAAGCACCTACGCCTCCCCTCTGTGAAACAGCATTTATACTACATATGTGTTTAATAAATGTGCTTCCTAAATGTTTAATGATAAGAATCTAAACAACTCCTCTCACTACAGTCGTATAACAGCTAATAGGCCACTGGTGGACGGAGCAGTAAAGAGAAGTACAGGATCGAGTCAACTAAATCCATAGGTCTCATTACCAAGAAGGGGATAAAATATTCTATACCAAAACCAACGCACAAATGCTGCCAAAAGTCACAGCCAAATACACAGATTGAACACAAAGAACACAGCTGCGGTGAAAATTTTATGCTCTTTATTACACAACTCCTCTAAGGACCCGGTTTTAAATTCAGTCACTGATTTCCTCATTTGTCAGCCTGGATCGCCACAGCTGACCGTGGATCCTAGCTGATGAATGGGACTTTTGCTATTAAAAATTATGCACTAAAGCCCTAGTTTCCAGGGCAATAAAAAATATATTGACATTGCAACGTGAAAGGTCTGCGTCTCGGGCATCAGCATTGTTGCCTAAGCAGTTGTGACACAGGGACTGAGTTTCCTCTGGGGCGTACGATTGCACACAGAAGTGAGTATACAGGCCTTTTAAGGTTGCAGAGTGCTCTTTAGCAGTAATGTACAAAATCAGGCCTCTTCTGGGGGCTGAAATGTTTAGTCACCTTGCTCAGATCTGGTGGGGTTGAAGACCTAGCTGCCTGTTTGGAGCCGGGAATACATGGGCTATTTCAAGTTAGCTCTTCTCCGAGTAAGCCAAAACATGCCTCTTGTTTAAAGGACCATGTAGACAGGGATCGGTATCCGGTCCAATCTCGACGGCACAGAACATGACAAACTAAGGACATCCCAACTAACTAACAAACAGATAACTTCAGCCTTAGGGACTGTCACCAGAAGAACATTTAATTAGGCTGTTTGGATCCTGTAGGAAGGCCCACCTTGCACTGAATTATGAATAGCGTCACTAGAGTCAAGATCCAAACCAGAAATTTTAGGCAAGAAAGCACCTTTTTAAGAAATATAAAATTTTTGGGGGCACCTGGGTGGCGCAGTCGGTTAAGCGTCCGACTTCAGCCAGGTCACGATCTCGCGGTCCGTTGAGTTCGAGCCCCGCGTCGGGCTCTGGGCTGATGGCTCAGAGCCTGGAGCCTGTTTCCGGTTCTGTGTCTCCCTCTCTCTCTGCCCCTCCCCCGTTCATGCTCTGTCTCTCTCTGTCCCAAAAATAAAATAAACGTTGAAAAAAAAAAAAAAAAGAAATATAAAATTTTTGTATGTTAATTGTGTATTAGTCAACCTCATCTATAAAAGCCGCGTCTGTTGCAATTATAGCCTGCATCAAAAATCATGTGGCTTTTTATTTGTGATGTGCAAATTAAACATTTCCATATTTGCAATTGAAGCTTTTACTTAATTCATCATTTCCCACCTGATGAGGGTCCCTCGCATCGAGGCCTTCTAAAGGTCAGGTCTGATTAGGTGGGAGCAGCGTGAAATAAATACGAGGATTCTGGCTTTCCTGACTTCAGTTTCTACCCTCAGCTTCCTTTACGGAGCAGTTTGCCTCCATTATTTGTATCTTCCTCATATTTTGGTACCATCGTTCGATTTGCCACATTTTGATATCTAGGACCTCATTATCTAGAAATCGGGCAAAACCCCTTCACTACGGGCTTTTTTTTTTCCTTTAAGCAACAGTATCTTCCCAAACTGTAGTATTAAAAACAAACATAATATAGTCATCTTGGCATATGTCATATCCAACTTGTGTGGTAAAGTGCTGCAAAAGCACATAGCGAAATACATGACTGTGTAAAAATAAGTATGTACACACACACACACGCACACGCGCGCACACACACACACACTCCTACAAATGCATAATGTAGTTTCCAGCTAGATAAATTTATTTGCCTTTGGCATCTGGCAGTAAGCTGACATTGCAATAAACTTGTTATTAAATTGACCCATCGGCTTATAAACTGGAACATGGATACCACCACGAATGTCCGCCTAACGTCTATTTGGTAGGCTGCCTATTGAATACTCATTCTCCTCTCCTCCTTAATTATAAAGCCCCAATTTCATTGGAAGTACCAATGTGCCTAGTTGATTCTATATGCCATAGCTTCCCTTGCAGCTATGTGAGGAGAGGTCAGTGAGCTCTGGCCACTGACATGAAAGCAGAGGCCATTGACTGGAGGATGTCCAAGAACCCCTGAAACAGTGACAGAGGACTGGAACTCACCTCTGCTTGCCCCGTGCCCCTCTTCTTCCTGTCTGAAACATGGAAATAATGGCTGGAGGTTCACCGACTGTCTTTCATCTTGGAGATGAAAGCCCATTCACTACAAATGAAAGAACAGAAAGACAGAAAAGACCTGGGTCCCTAATAAAGGGGGGGGGGGTGTGTGGCTACCATACCATTTTGGGCATACCATACCCATTTTAAGGGGGCCTGTCTTAGAGAAAAAACAACCCCTAATTTGCGTATCCACTACCTAATTTAGTATGCATAAAGGACACAGCATTAAAAGTCAAAATAATCATTGATGAGCTCACTAATAGCGAAGCAATGAATACAAGTCTGATTTTGTGTTAATAAAAGTTTATTTGCCTTCAATATTTATCATAACAAGAAGCACAGTATCTTTCAGACCCTTATCTGGCAAAACCATCCAAGTCCGGGGTTAATGAGGTTCGTGTTGATGAGAATTGAACCCTAGCTGTTAAGTAAATAATAACACCAGTAGTGATTTAGAGCCTTCCATCCCTAAAATTTGTAGCAAATCGCAAATAGCCCCGTGGGGTGGACAAAATTACTGACATAATTTTACCGACAGAGAAACTGAGTCATCAAGTCATTAAATAGCCTGGGGTCTATTTAGTGAATAACAACATCAGTGGAGATTGCTGTGAGTTTCTAAGGCCATCAACGAGGATTCTTTAAGGGTCAGCATTTAATGGAAAGTTTACGACGCACCCTCCTTACCCCCATCATCATCAAAAAAGGGGGGGGGTGCACGTGTTTTGAAGCAAGCAGCCTAGGCTTGCTAGAACCAGTGAGCCCCTCAAATGCAAAGATCCTGTCCGAAGTTTGTTTTTGCCTTCGCCCATTAATCCAGCACAGCATGGGGCACGTGTTTGCTAAATGAAGAGCCATTTTCTAGAACCATCCTGTGGGCCACACTGCTGCCGAAACTCAACATTCGCTTTGAAGCAACACGATTATTCCCGCACTGGGAGCAGCTGATTCCCATTCTCTCTATTATGCCCCCAAAGTTGTCCCTCTCGAGGCAGACGCTTCGCACGCTCATGAGACTTTTGCCACTCTAGATTCAAGCCACCTCTGAAAATCCATCTTCCCGCCTGACTCATTTTTCAGCATGAACAAGGAAATGGTTTGATGATAGAATAATAATTGATGGTTACGATATCTGATGTTGTATAAAAGGTTTGATTTCATGGCTGCATAACTGTTTACAAAACACCACATAAAAAAAAAAAAAAATGTCCTGAGTAATGAATGTCCTTGCTAGAATACTCTGTTTCCAGAAGAGAGCTGCACTGCCCGCGGAGACTGATGGGCAACTTTTAAATTAGCAAAAGCCAAAATGTCTGTTCTCCCCTTGCAGGCTGTTGTTATGAATGGTCAGCATCTGGTCATCTCTTCTTTGCCCCTGCCCTCCAGGCCATCTTGGCTACTTGTCTTAAACTTGGGCACTTTGACAGGGTGTTTGATGGAGGTGGCCCTGAGGCAAAAGGCTGGTTTTATTGAATCAAAATGCTATAGCTTTGCTGAAGACCTTTCATCCAACCACCGTTGAAGGCCTTCGAGGCCCTCGTTTACAGCAGGTGGATGAAGTGAACTTCCCATGGTCACTTAGCGAGTCAAGGGCCAGGCAGGGCATTCCATAATCAAGTCCAATGGCCGTGAAACCTCCTTTTCTGCCATTTGTCATGCACATTCAGTGTTTCTCAAATGGCAGTCAGGAATTATCCATCCAAAGAGGTTTCTGGGAAAGCAGGGGTCTGAGGAATACAGTTATGGGAAGACAAATGAATCTCTGTTGAGGAGGCAGCTCAAGATTTGATTCCAACTTCTCTAAATGAAGAAGAAAACCATCTTAATGAACATTCTTTCCCATTTTCAGTCTATTTTAAAAGTCATTGTATTCTTGTGCCTCTCAGTCTAGACTCAGATAAGGAAGAAATGTAACATCAGGTCAAAGGAAGCATTCCTTTCGCCGACACGAAAGCCCCGGCCCCCTGTGTTGAACAACTGCCACATTCAAAAGTCACCCTTCCCCACGACATCCATCTCCCGTACACAAGTCACCCAGAAATGTCAGCTAGACGGGAACAGTTGAAATCTGCGTGGAGAATATTCACTTTATTTCTAAGATAGAAGTTATTTTTGCCCAACAGGGAGGGGGAGAAGACAGAGGAGAGGTTATTTACAGAAATTAGTTGCAGAGAGAAAAAAAAAATATGACTCTAAATGGAAAGATTATCAACATAGAAAGATGTGTTAAAGCCTAATAAGAAAGTCATGCTGCACGCAGTACCTCTGAATATAACCATTAGCAGCATGGAAGAGAGGCTGTTTACCGTATTAAAGCTACCTTTACTGGTTGTATAAAAACAAAAAAGGATTGTATTGGGGCCATCACACTCCCATCTTTTCAATTACAGAGATAGAACAATCTCAGATTCCGAAGCTAACTACAAATCAAAATTGTGTTATGTTATCTGCTGAGACACAAATGGAAAATAAATACTGTTAACTGTCACTTTCCATTAGGTAACAGAAATTCAATTACATTTCAAACAAGCCTTCATGTCAACAGAATAAATCTGTTTCATAAATGAGCAGGTAACCATTTTTGATTCCAACTTCCCAAAGGGAAAAAATCAATTTTAATCACAATTCTTCAATTTTTTTTTTCCTTATGAATGTTTTGGAGTCGAGTACATCATCTGGTCTAATAAACAGTGTTGTACAGAAAAAGGGGGGAAAAGCAGAAATTGGGTGCTGTTCATTGCTGGTGCCTTTTAAACTGGATACTCTTCGTGTCCGACTTAACTGAACTCTGCAGTGCTCAGATGCTTTCACTTTGAAAAGCTAATGCCAGAAAGGGGGGAAAATACACAAGGGGAATTCTTCCTGCCATGGAGTTCGTCCCAATAAGAAATGTGTATAGGAATACGAATCCAATTTAGTGGTAGACCTTGAAAGGGGAACACCCTTCCACAAGTTCCCACCCTAACTCCCTTGAAATGGAAGGGAGAATCTGGAAAGACAAGTTTCCATTCTAGAAGATTCGGTCAACCAGAGAACAAGCTGACAAATCCATGATGACTGGGAGAGCTTGAAGTAAATTGCTCACACAGTACAAGGCATTTTGATCTAATAAATACTTGCTGGTGACCGGCTTGTAGCAATGGGGCAGCCTTTTGGAAGAGAGCTTATACCTCTCGTTTGACTTTTGGCGAATGCTGAAGGATACGGACTCCCAACAATGAGCCCCCAAACTTATTATAACTTGTTCCCGGACTTAGTACTCCTAATAACTATGACCCAGGCACTACTGTATGCACCGTGCAATTGTTTTTCTTTAATCCTTACCAGCAGCCCTGTGAGGCGGGTCTTAGTCTTATCTCCATAAGGGAATGGAGGCACAGAGAAGTTATGTTACTTCCTCAACATGCACAGCAAGTACATGGTTGAGCTGGTATTCAAACCCGGGCGGCCTGGCTTTAGAGTCTGTCCTTACAATCCGTTCTCCACCAGGCTTCCAAACTCAACCCTCCTGGGCTCAGCAGTGCTAAGTGTTATGTGTAGGTGACCATTTGATTCATTGACTAAATCAGAATACTTTTGAGAGTGAGAGGGGATCCTGTTCATAACTGTGCCAAAAATCAGAAGCAAACTGGAACTGTCTTTGGCGAATAGGAAAACACGGTCCCCTTAATTGTAAAGATGTACGTGTTATAATGTTTGAATGAGAAAGGAAAACCTAAGTAAAAGTCACGCATTATTGGCTTTTAAAAAAGGGTAGAGAGGGATAGTGAGCAGACCCACTCAGTCAAGAAAGTATGATTAAACACCTGCTGTATGTCAAATACTGTGCCAGGTGCTAAAATTATGGCTCAGAATAAGTCAGACCATGCCCTTGCCCTCCTGAAGATTTCATTCGAGTAGGTTGTTGTGAGGCTCAAAACCAATTAAATGAGATAATATACATAAGAATGGTTGTTTGAGAGCACTCGAAAGTGGAATACATGGACATCATACCGTCACTAAGAAGAAGGGCATTTTGATGGAAAGTATACAAATCTGGGAGTGAAACAGACCGTGATTCTAATATTTGTGTGACTTTGGCACATTAATTAAGCACTCTGAGTCTCCACTTCTCCACCTATAAAATGTGAATATCTTCACTGCAAAGTGGTAGTGAGAATGCTACATAACATACGCTACATGCCTAGCACAACATTTGTCATTGCTTAAAATGGTGGCCGTTATCATTATTGGGATGTCTGGGTCCTCATGCCCTGGGTAGATTCACAACCCAACAGGTGTATAAAATTTAAAGGATAGTTAGCTGGCTGAATTTGTACAACATTTAAAGGTGGCCTGAAGGAGATAAGCACGGTGATACCAGGGCTATCTCTTCATCCTATGGAAGAAATCTGAATGACACCAAACACACGGAGAAGGTGAGGAAGGGTCAGTGCCCGTAAGTCAAGAAAAAAGAATCCACAGGAACAGATGACTAAGAAGGAAACAAGGCCACCATGCTCATTGGGTTGTTGGCGGGGTCACAGATTTACCCCAAGACCATGATCAACATAGTGAACATCCAGATGTTAGCTCTCTTGTCTGCAAATTCCGAGTGACGATCCAGGCCAGATGACGGCAAACTTCTTCTGAAAAGGGCTTAATAGTTAATGGCCTAGTCTTTGCAAGCTACACAGTCTCTGTTGCAGCTACTCAGCTCTGTCATTAGAGCACAAAAGCAGTCAAAGACAATAAACTTAATATCTGGCTGCAGCATGTCTGAAAACTACAACTATGTCTTACTGGCATCATTATCTCTCCAACACCTAACCCAGTGCTCAGTAAAACTCATTGAATGAATGGAAAGGTGAATGTGAACCAGACTACAGAGAGTGGGAAACTAGCAAATGTTTTCAAGAAAGATGATCAGATCAGTATTAAGGAGAGAATACTCACAGGTAAAATACAGGAGGTAAGCAAGCCTCCCAGGAGACAAGGAGACCACTAATCTAGGTAAAAAGGAACAGAAGCCTAACCCGGGATAGTGGCAGTGAGTACAGAGTACAGAGTCCAAACATTTCGGAATTAGAATTGACGGGATTTAACATAGACAATAGGAAGGGACTTTACCCTCATGACGCTGCTGTGATTCTAAGTGTTAGCACCTAGAAGGACAATGATGACATCAACCAGAGGAGGCTTAAGGAGTGGCAGGTAACAACCAGTGGGCTAAGTTAGGTCTGACACATCAAAACCTGTAACACAGCCGTCGATCAGCAACAAATTCTTCTCGGTATTGCCCTCCAGTTCGTCACCTTAGCTACTCCCTCCCAACCGAAAGAAAAATAACCTTAAGAGTCTTGGTCAAGCACACTGATGAAATCAATATTCACACTATCTACAGCATGTCCTGATTTATCAGTCTAACAGTCCACCAGAAAAGAGATGAGGTTAGCGTGGCTTCCTTTTCATTGACTTCAGCGATCTTTTTTTTCGATGTTCAATAACCAACTACTTAATTCTCCAGAATTTTCCTAGGAGTTTTCTGAAGATCGATAGGATAGTCACTGGTTTGTAGGATTTCCAAAATCCACTTGATTTTTCTTTTCAAAAAATTAAGTCGTCTATAAATTTCCAGGCCTCCGGCCTGGCTCCCTTTCTATGGGATACACCTGGAACCACCCACAGTGGTCTTGCAATGTGTAGCCATGTCCCTGCAGGACTGTGGGGTGGCTCAGTGGCTGGGTCACATCCACGGCCTACCCCAAGTTCACCATCATTGATAAACCAGTTTCAATTTGAAGGCCATCGCCTTTGATGGCAACAATAAATAGAAGTGAGGATTGGCTTCCTCTATGCACACGACCTGCCCCAAGCAGTAAGTCTATTCTCTCGTCATTATGCCTCTGCAAATCAAGATGTCGGCCCAGAGTTCAAATTCTATTGCTTTCCCTTTTAAGAACCACCCCCTCCCCCAACTGATGCTTACTGGTCATAGCACATGGTACCTTCTGGTTGTTGTAGCATCCAAGAGGTAGCCCTTAGAGTCTTGTTCAAAACCTCTGACTGTGGCTGTGGTGGCTGAAAAAATGGGCCCCCAAAGCGGCCTACCTCCTAATCCCCAGAACCTGTGAATATGTTAGGCTACTTGGCAAAGAGAAATCGAGTTACAGATGGAATTAGGTTGCTAATCAGCTAACCTTAAACTAGGGACATTAGCCTGGATTATCCAGGTGTGCTTATTCAAGAATCATAGCGGAAGGAGGAGTCGGAAGAGAGAACCAAAAAAATGGCAGCATGAGGACTCAGCTCCATATTGCTGGATTTGAAGATGAAAGAGACCACGAGCCAAGGAATGCAGACAATTTCTAGGCGCTCGAAAAGGCGAGGGAACAGATTCTTTGCCAGAGCCCCCAGAAGGAAAGCAGTTCTGCCAACACCTTGATTTTAGCCCCGGGAGACCCCTCTCAGACCTCTGGCCTCCACAACTGTGAGCCAATAAATTCGAGTTGCTCTAAGCCGTCGAGTTTATGGTAATTTGTGTGGCAGCAATAGGAAACTAATAGCTACTGAATGATTGTCAGGTTTATGCTGTCATTATTTCTACCCGGCTATGCACATCAAAGCTGCTTTCAAGCACTGCCTTACTCACCTGTCCGTACTGTGAAACAAACACTTCAGTGACTTACACTGAATGGGGTTTTTTTTTGTTGTTTTTTCTTTTAAAAAAAAAAAAAAGGAGTGTAGAAGAACAAAAAAGGCTTACGCCAAAATGTTAACAGCAGTTATCCTAGTGGTGATATGCTGTGTGGTTTTTATTTTCTTTTGTAGCAAGGTAGAAAAAAATATTTTCAAGATTCCCTTTAGAAAGGGTGCTGTTTTCATTTGGGACTATTCCTAGATAAGTGTCTAAGGGCAGAGAGGAAACAGAGAGGATGTACCAGCAAGACCCCAAAAAATGAAAAGAACTGGTTAATAATAGCTCTGCTCCTGCCAGCCTGGGACCTACACCAGTGGTTTCCCTATTTCCCACCTTTGTAAACAGTCTCTCTATTTGACTCTAACTTAAGAGCATCCTCTGTTTCATCTTGGGACCATGACTGGTACAGGTACAGTGACCTAGTACATATACAAGCACACACGTGCACACACACACACACACACTCCTGAAGCAAAAGTTTCAAGAAAACTTTCTACTCTGTCATGCCCTCCCCTGCATTAAATATGCCCTGTATTGAGAAACAAAAACAAAAACAGGAATTTGGGCATGAGGAGGAAAGAAAAGGTGGAGATTAGGCGGGGAGGTTGGGTAGAGAAGAAAAAAGAAAATAGCCAAGCAATATCGCAAGGCTGTCCAATGGCTCTGAAGAATAGGTATGTCTAATATTCAGTTTGAGGTGGTTTTGCTCTAACTTCAATTTCTTCCATCTCCCAAACCTTCAGTAAACTTTGCTGTAAATACAAATGTCTTACATGCATGGAGCTGGGTTTGTTTGTTTGTTTGTTTGTTGAAGAGGGTAGAGAAGGGGCACCTGCGTGACTCAGTCGGTTGAGCGTCTGACTTCGGCTCAGGTCATGATCTCACAGCTTGTGAGTTCGAGCCCCGCGTCAGGCTCTGTGCTCACAGCTCAGACCCTGGAGCCTGCTTCGGATCCTCTGTCTCCCTCTCTCTCTATCCCTCCCTGTTCATGCTCTCTCTCTCCTTCAAAATAAATAAATGTCAAACAAATTATTTAATTAAAAAAAGGGAAGAAAGAAAAGGGTAGAGAAAATTGAGTCAAGGAACAACAGGTTCACTTCCAGGTCAATGAAGTCCAGAATAGGAATACACCCATGAGGCCATGTTCATGGCCTGGGGGGAGAGGCATCACAAAAAGAATGTCAGGTTCCCACAAGTTGTATGTTGGGGCTTCATCTAACCTATGAAGACCCTGGAAGCAGCTCTCCCCAGCTGACACTTGGATACACTTCTCTCTTTCTGCCTATATTAAATTCTCTACATTAAATATATATTGCTTTTCTAAAGAGAAAAATACACTTTTCTACACACGTGTTTGAACTGAACAGTATCAGAGGCATGTGCTATATGCCTGGTGTTATGCTACGCATTCTTGTGAATTTGAGGGAGTTCTAATGCCTTCTTTGGCCTCAAGAAGCTTATACTTTGTCCCCAAACAAGGGGAGGCAATTGCATTCTGTTACTGGACATGGTTCAAAAGAATCAGGAAAACTAAGAGTCACTGCGAGGAGTCAACGTAAAGCACGAAAAAGGTAGTGTGAGTTGCTAACGGCAACTCTCTGAGATAAATATATATATTATATATAAGTATATTTTTATGCTATATATATAATATAGCCCCAGCAGAGGGGCTGGTTCAGAAAACCAAGTTGTTTGAACCAGTAATTAACAGTAACTGGAGTCCCAGCTGACACATAAGCCTACCCACATGCCCACATGTCGGTCCTGGCTCTTTCCACTGGCCTGCCCTACCCTTTTTAATGAATACCCAAGATAGTACTGTAACAATAATATTCTCCGCCTCATCCTTTAGAGAAGGGGCAGGGACACAAGCCCCTGCTCCAGAGCTCTCTGATGCACAAATTCCCTGCCTTTCCCAAATAACAGGAAGTATTGATTCCCTCAGGAGGACGGGGGGAGGGGGGGTACAAAAACAAAAAAACACAAAAACCAGCATCTTCGAAAGCCTATCTTCTCTGAGGTACATTTAAATCAGGTTAACTTTTATTTAGTTTGCTGGATTTGGGGTCAGATTTTCTTGCCTTAATTTTTTAACAAGTGCAAATGTTTTTTTTTTTGGTGTGTGTAGTACAGAGGGATTAATTATACTCTTTACCACAGTGGACAGTAAGGGATTTATTGACCTACAGTTCATCTCAGAAAAATTGATCATGTTATAGAGTCGGAGGCTGCTTGAGCTCAACGGACAATGGTTTCCAGGCTGCATTCTGAAGACCTCAGGCTCTACAGAGGCACGTCAGGGTCAAGTGTAAGAATAACAGGAAACTGTAGGCCCCCCCATCTCACTTCGAGTGGAGCTATTTGAGGTTCTGCATGAGATTTCACTGGAAATCAAAGAGGGGTAGGTTTTCTGCTGCTTGAAAAACCTGTAAACCACTGATTCTCACTTTACTTTCTCCTTTCTCAGATGGAAAACCCTGGGCCCCAAGGAGACAGAAGACTTACCCAAGATCATTCAGTTAATTGGTGATGGAATGAGGGTGAAATCTCAAAGAAAACTGATACTAATAGAGAAAACTCACAGTCATATCAGTGGCTTTTTTTTTCAGCCTTGGAAAAATCTCAGAACTCATGGTTTCATTCATCCACTCAACAAATATTATTATGTACTTTCTGTACACCAGATGCTATGCCAAGCACTGAGGAAGAACACCAATTATGATAGAAAAGGATTTTGCTTTCAGAGAGCTCAGACTCCAACGTGGAAGAAAAAAAAATTACAAGCCAATGAATAAGCAAAACAATTACAGATGTGATCATGTAATACATACCATAAAGGAAATAAACAAGGTAATGAGATAGGAAATAACTCTACAGATGGGAAAGGTCACTTAAAAGAGGTAGTCTTTGAATTTAAGCAAAAGGAAGAGAAGGAGACAGTCATGCAAAAAGGATAGCCAGAGCATTACAGATAAAAAGAACTCAAAGTACAACATTGCAGAAGCAAGAGAAATTGAGATCGATTCAAGAAACAAAAAAAGAGTACCGTATGGCTGGAACCTGGTAGAGAGAGTGGCCAAGATGAGGTTGAACTATGGACAAGAACCAGATCACACATGGCCATGCGGACCATGGTAAGAAACTTGGGTTTTATTCTAAGAGCAAAGAATCTAAATCACTGAATGTTTTTAGCCAGAGAGTCACATGATCTGATTTATATTTGAGGAATACCATACTCTGGCTGGCATGTGATGCCTAATTTGTAAGGAATAAGGGTTAGATGCAATAAAGACCAATATGGACAGGCTTTTGTATTAGTCAAGGAAAAAGATAACGGTGATAAAGGTGATGATATCAGGGATGGAGAAAAGTGGATTATTCCAAAGGATATATTGCATGTAAAGCCAATAGGATTTGCTGATAAATGAATAGGGAAGAGTAGTGAGGGGAAGTGTGTCAAGAATAACTCCTGGCTAAACATCAAGGAGGATGGGATTCCATTTATTGGGAATGGGGTAGGGATATTTTGCATACAGAAACCAAAAAAAAATCATTTTAGGTATATTGTGTTTGGGATGGCTATTAGATATCCAAATGGAGATGCTGAGTAAGCCACTGATGATGCACACTTGGAGCTCAAGAGCGTTCAGGGCTAGAGTGGAGAATGTGGCATTTGTAACACGGAGATGGTATTTGAAACCATGAACTTGGGAAGTTTCACTTCCAGTATGGCTGAAAACGCTCTATCAGATGGACCATCCCACAGATGACAACTATAAACTCTGGATAAAATACCAAAGCCAACTCCATGAAGGCTCTGAAAAGTAAATAAAAGCAAGAAGATTCTGGAGAGGGACTGATACCTGGAAAAAGATTGTCATAGGCGAGTTTCCCATTTTTATGGCTTTTAGCTTATTTAGGAACAAAATCTGTCTTTCTGACCTGAAGAATTAGAGGAGAACAAATCTCTGTGGCCATGAACCACGACTGCATGGGGCCAACTGCAAGCAGCATAGGTAAATATAAAATACCTGAACTGAGACTTCAGCTGCTAACACCCAAGAAATAGAATTTTCTGTCTAAGTTTAACCAACTGCCTACTAAAACAAATGTGTGTGTGTGTGTGTGTGTGTGTGTGTGTGTAAAGAAAATAAAATGATTTCTTCTCCATCTTTGTTGATATTTCCTTCAATGGATCTCTCTGAATATTGCAGTGCCCGGGGACATAGTCCTTGACCCCTCCTCTTCTTGACCTAGTCCTTGACCCCTCCTGAAATATATATTTGTATCTCAACACTCTTTGAGGGCTGTAAGAGAATCCAAAAGTTGCATGATATAAAATTTGCAACGTCTGGCATACAATATAAGATTACTCAACATACAAAATCTGGGCAAGTAAGCCCCAGTATTAAAAGAAAGACAACTACAAGGAGGCCAACTACAAGATGACCCAGATGTTGGAATTAACAGACTATGATCTTAGAGCAGCTATTAAAAATTTACCGGCGCGGTAAAAGAAAACATGCTTGTAATGAATTAGAAGATAGGATATTTCCCAAAGAAAATTAAATACCACCTCCCCCCAGAAAAAGAACCCAATGAAATTTCTAGAACTGAAAAATAAAATATCTGAAATTCTTTTTAAAACAGTAATCTCTGGATGGGCTTAACAGCAGAGTAGAGATAACAGAGGCAAGATTCAATGAGTTTGAATATAGATCAATAGATACTATGCTATCTGATGAACACAGAATAAAGATTGAGAAAAAAAATGTTCAGAGCTTCAGTGACCTGTGGGACAATATCAAAAAGTCTAGCATATATATAATTAGAAATGTCAGATAAGATCACCTCGGTGGACAGAGAAGAGGAGGGGTCAAGGACTGTGTCCCCGGGCACTGCAATATTCAGAGAGGTCCATCGAAGGAAGAATCAACAAAGAAGATGGAGAAGAGATCATTTAATTTTCTTCATCAGAAAATCAACTCTGATGGTTTGTTTTTCTCTTTGTCTAATTTCTGCAAATCCAGGCACCAAAAAAGGTGGGGTGGGGGAAGGTGTGGAACTTTCATCTCCTACAAAAAATAAAGTTGCAGCTTACTGACCCACAACAGTGGGTATTAGCAAACACCTCTGTTTTTTTCTCTGTTACTAGGAACTAACCAGCAGTACTGAGGTGCAGGGGTTTGTTAAACTCACTTCCTAGAAGTGATTCACCCTCCTAGAAGTTTTGTGTTTTGTTTACAGCTTCATCCCAAGATGAAACTATGTATAACACTTTTCCAGGAATTCTATTATGAGAAGTCCCCTGAAAAAGTGAGATTCCAAATTTTAATCCATAATCAGAAGAAAAAAAATCAGAACAAAAAATTAGACCAGTGGCAACAAAGCCAAACAAACAACAACAACAAAACAAAACAAAACAAAACACCCAGAAAACCAGCAAGGTTCAGAAGCTTATTGAGACCAAAGAAAAAGGATCTTTCAAAAAATTGAAATCCATTCCAGTGTGAGGCTTACGGAAGAATAAACTTTAGCAGGTGAGATGTAAAGCACAGATTAGAGAGGATTAAAAATGGTGTTTGAAAACAAACAGCCAATGATAACACAACAAATAATATTAAATTCTTTAAGTACATCAGAAATAAGACCGCTGCAGAGGGATCAGTGAATCGGCTAGACAAGCAATCCACAAAGGAGATATTCAAAAGGATAAGGAGATTGCAGGGAAACTACATAATGTATTTGCATCAGTTTTCACACTGGAGAATAAAGCAATGGAGAAAAGGGAGGGAAAACCTTATTATGTGCAAGAGAGGCCCCGCGCAGATTGAGACATCAAAGGGAACCATGAGTCAATGAAACAGTAAAAGAAGGATCGCCAGGTTTCAGCCAAAGCAGGAGGCATTCACCAGAAAATCCAGAAGCTCAGGATGCCTCTAATCTCTGATTCCCCATAGCTTTATCATTTGCCATTTAAAAGGCTCCCTACTGTGGTAAACTGGAAAGCAAGTTACATTCCCCCATGGTTGAAAAGTGTGCTCGGTTTCGATGCTGGAATGATCTCCATACTGCAAAATACCCAGCCGGTGTATTATAACCCAACTGGCTGGTTGACCAACAGTCAAACACCGAGAAGGAAGCTTTGACACAGCCCATCTGGCAATGTATGAAAATGGAAATTCTCATGTACTGTTAGCGGGAAAATAAACTGGTACCACCAGCTCTAGAGAATGCTTATGGTACCTAGTGAAGCACAAACCGTGTATGCCAAATGAACCCACCAGTTTCCCTGCTAGGTACGTATACGAAGGAAGCTCTAGGAGAAAGTACAAAATCGTCCACTGCAAGAGGTGAAAAATCAGTGACGACGTAAACGTCCACAAATAGAGGGATGGATATACCAAATATGTTCACGCAAGGAAATACAAGAAGTGTTTTTTGTTCAAGACTTTATTTTTAAGAAATCTCTACACCCAACGTGGGGCTCGAATTTACAACCCCAAGGCTAAGAGTTGCACGCTCTTTGGACTGAGCCAGCCAGGTACCCCACAAACCTGGCTAGCTTTTTTACTCCTAATTAAGTAGATCTAGCCGTGTCAACTTCGACAGGCTTCAAAATCATAACATGGAGTGAAAAAAAGCAAGTCGACAGAAAGATACAAACAACATGACAAAAGTTATGTACAACTTTTTAAACAACTAAAATTGGGGCGCCTGGGTGGCTCAGTCGGTTGGGCGTCCGACTTCGGCTCAGGTCATGATCTCGCGGTCCGTGAGTTCGAGCCCCGCGTCGGGCTCTGTGCTGACAGCTCAGAGCCTGGAGCCTGTTTCGATTCTGTGTCTCCCTCTCTCTCTGACCTCCCCCCATTCATGCTCTGTCTCTCTCTGTCTCAAAAAAATGAATAAATATTAAAAAAAAAATTAAAAAAAAATAAACAACTAAAATCACAGAATACATTTTTTTTGTTTTACAGATTCACGTGTAGGTGAATAAACGAGTAAAAAATATCCTAGTAAGATGTAAGACAAATTCGTAATACGGGGATGCCTCCAGAAGGACTGAGAGGGGGCTGGAACTAGAGATGGATTAAATATTTCACTTTTTCCGTGAAGATCTATTTCTCCAATTAAAAAAAAAACGATTCGAGGTAAATATGACAAAATAGTAGCAATTATCCATTCTGGGTGGTGGTGACAGAGTTTCTGTTGTAGTAATTTGTTTTTTGTTTTAAAAAGAAAAACGTTCTTTCTATCACCTGGAGACAAGGCTTAACTTCATTAAACCGATTACTATCTCGAATGTACTGAGAGCTATTATTAACCCAAACTCAAAATTTGCCTTGGAAATCCAGAGTGGCGGCAGAAAGAGTGTCTTCTGCTTAGATCATGATGCCAGAGACAGCCTGACCTCAGTCCCTAAGCCTGCCTGCTTTCCATCATCCAAGAATCCACGAAGAATAATAGCTCTGGGGCACCCAGCTGGCTCGGTCAGTAGAGCATGCAACTCTTGACCTCAGGGTCCTGAGTTCAAGCCCCATGTTGGGCGTGGAGCCTACTTTAAATTTTTTTTTTTTCAACGTTTTTATTTATTTTTGGGACAGAGAGAGACAGAGCATGAACGGGGAGGGGCAGAGAGAGAGGGAGACACAGAATCGGAAACAGGCTCCAGGCTCTGAGCCATCAGCCCAGAGCCTGATGTGGGGCTCGAACTCACGGACCGCGAGATCGTGACCTGGCTGAGGTCGGACGCTTAACCGACTGCGCCACCCAGGCGCCCCCGTGGAGCCTACTTTAAAAAAAAAAAGAAGAAGAAGAAGAGCTCTCATGGCATTCAGCCAGAAAAGTTTGATTCTATTTTACAGAACAAACAACTGAGACCTTGGATGTTAAGAAAAGAAATCAAGATAAATTTGAGACCAAAGGTCCAGACCCTCTTATTTCAAGCAGACCCTCTTCCTGGTGCTGTCTTAATATCTGGCAGTTCTCTTTTAATTGATTTCATAGGGTCTAGCCCAGAGGTGACAAAACGGGTTACAACTTGCTTACTAATCCTAAACAGTGATAGATTCCTGGAGCCTAAGTTGAAAGGAAGCTAGAGCCGCTAAAGTTGGTAGGAACGAGGGTCGGGACGGATTTGCACCGTCTGCCTCGAGCACAGGAGTGTGGGGGTGGGGTTGGGGTGGGGTGGGGCTGGACCCCAGGTTTAACCACTTGAAGAAAATGACCTTCTTTGATATGCAAAAACTGCAAATGCTTGGCTTTTGATGGTATTAGGCTCCAAACATCTAAAGAATTCCACCCAAGAGGACCAGACAGCCTTAGCTGTTAAACATTCAAACGCACACCTGGAATATAAGATCCGTCAATGAATCATGTCCTCACTGACTAGCTCTGCCCAGGCCAAGACTTCGCATGCCAATGACCCTGCAACATTGGTTCTCCACCAGGACCAGTTTTGCTGCATTCCCATGGGACATTGAGCAATGCCTGGGGTCATTTCAGGTGTCACAACTAGGGAGATACTCCTGGCATCCAGTGGGTAGAGGCCAGGGATTCTGATAAATATCTTATAATGCAATGCACGGGACAGCCCCCAAAGGAATTATCCAGCCCCAAATGTCCATAGAGCCACAGCTGGGCAACTCTTCCCTGTAGGTTAGGCTTCCAGGACTTTCTTGGGTATTTAAGGTCAGACTTGGAGCCCATGAGACAGATCTCAAGGTTCCGTTCTAGACCTGCTCTTCAGAAAGGACACTTCACATCCAAGGGCTCCGGCCTAAATGACGAGCCCCGGGCTGACATGCGCCCACAGAGGCCAGGCCAAGAGGGCGGCTTCTGAGCCCAGCACTTCTCATTCTGACTTTGTGTCTGGAAGCTCTGCTCAATTTGTCTCTTCTCTTGGCTTCCAGAATGAGTTTCTGTGTCATTAATGCTTTCATCTATCTTGGTCTAGCAGGAAGATCACAATTTCTCTCGGTGTTAAGGGGCCAGCCAAAGTAACGCTGCATCTGTGAAAACCAAAATGTGTCTGCCACAGCACATTCTATCTTGGATGGGCAGATATACCAGGGCTAAGGAGAGACCGGTCCCCGGGTCAAATGAAGCAACCACATCTCTTTAGCTGCTGAGTCAGCATAGGGGGCACCTCAAGATTCTAAACCAGTTAGCACCGAATCCAAACGTTTTCCTTTCAGTGCTTATTTAATGGGCTGCAATTCCATAACCTGAAGTCCTATCGGCCTCTTGAAGCACAAATTTAAAAAAAGGCATGATTATACTCACGAGGGGTTTTAGCTGCAAGGGAACTTGTTCCCCAAACGCTACCCGAAAAATGTTTTCTAAACCCTCCGTGTGTCTGTTTTATGGCCGCGTCTTCCCATCAGACAGATCTGGCTGTAAGTCCCACTGGGAAGCGGCAGGACCCTCGGTCCACGCCGGGCTGTGTCATTCCAGTCACGCAAGGTCCTGCCTTGGACCTCCCTCCGCTTCCACCCCATCCCCTGCGAAATGGAAATAACAACGCCTGCCCTTAATGGGCTGGTCTTGAGACGTAAATGAGATCACAGACGGAACGTACCTGGCCCATTGTAAGAACTCCAAAAGCGGCAGTTCATCTTTAACAGTCATCTGCAAGGGCAGGCATTCATTAAGCCACCGTGTCTCGAGCTAATTAACTACAGTTATGACTGCAGACATCCCTACTGTTCCCACAACCCTTCAGCAAAGCCCACGTTCATTTCCGCTGTGTGCACGTGTGGGAGGGAGAAGAAAACTGCTCCGTTTTGGTTCAGAAACAACAAATAAAAATAAAGACATCAACTGGTCAGGGTGCTAAGCACCTATGGCTTTAGGCTAGCTGCCATCCTAGGTCACGGGCCGTCTTATATTCCCCATTATACAGATGAGGAAAATGAGGCCTCAAAAGGGTAGGTAAAATGAGTCATGGGGGTGGAAGGCACAGCAGAGGAAATATAGTAAATGGTACTGTAGCAGCCCTATGTGGTGACAGACGGCAGCTACCGTTGTGGGCAGCATCGTAGAACCTACAGAGTCCCTCTCATCATGTCGTACGCCCGGAGCTAACGTCGCGAACGTGAGGAAGTATTGTGCGTCACCTACGCCTCAAAAAAGTTTTCTTTCAATTCTTAAAAAGACGGAGGCTGCTGAGGACATCACTCCCTTCGACAGGCATGTGCTACTTTCTTTTTTTTTTTTTTTTTTAATTTTTTTTTCAACGTTTATTTATTTTTGGGACAGAGAGAGCATGAACGGGGGAGGGGCAGAGAGAGAGGGAGACACAGAATCGGAAACAGGCTCCAGGCTCCGAGCCATCAGCCCAGAGCCCGACGCGGGGCTCGAACTTCCGGACCGCGAGATCGTGACCTGGCTGAAGTCGGACGCTTAACCGACTGCGCCACCCAGGTGCCCCAGGCATGTGCTACTTTCTAAAGCAGAGTCCGGTCCGTTCACCCCCAGCCAGGGCCCTCCCTGACTCTGCATTTATTTGACCCATAAGGCATATAACTGTGTATTTTTCCATCTGACTCTAAAGGAGCCTGTATTCTTTTCATCTGCTTCTTATCCCTTAGGTCTGCACAATTCTTTTGAATACTACACTTTCATCTAATTGGGGAAAAAGAAAAAAGTTAGCTAAGTAGCACACCCATCGTTACTCAGCTGGTTGGGGAGCATCTACCTTCCCCGTGGCTACGCAGTCATTCGTTCACTCATTCATTCACTAAGAAACATTTACCGAATTCCAGCTATAGTCAAACTCCACGCTAGGCACTGGGGATACGGTAGTCGTTCATCCAGCAGGCACTGACTGAGCGCTGACCATTTGTCACGCCGCCCTAGGCACTGGCCTTCAGCTGCCATGATGGCCAGGCCGGTGGTCCGAATCCAACAGGTGACTAAAGGAATACCAACATGCTGTGGCTCTATGACAGAAGTTTGGAGAGGAAACCTGGGCAGCCCAAGGTAGGTGAGGTCCTACTGGCTTTGGGGACTGACAGAGGGACAGGGATGAAAGGACGGAGACCCAAAAGGGCTTCATAGCAGAGGTGACTTGGAGGAGTCCAGTTTTAGGAGGACGCAAGCAAAAGAGGAGACAACCAACACCAAAAGGGAAGCGACTGTCCCTCAAACCTACCCAGTCGGACTGGCCGCGCGGCCTCTCACAGACCTGGAGAAACGTTGTTTGGACTTTTCACTTCAGAGCTGGCTGGCATGCTCTGGACACCGACAAGCATCCGCCTTTACCGAGCACAAAAAAGAATAAATTCCACAGAAAGGCATTTCAGAGCACCTACCAAGACGAACGTGCACTCTGGCCTGGTTTTTTGTTTGGGAAAATTGTGTGCTAAAAACAGCAGATAAAAAGGAATCTGTGGGCATAATTTATTTAGACTTTCTAAAGGCTGTTGAGAAGGTCTCTCTCACAGGAGGCTATTAAGGCCAGGCAGACAAGTCGGTAACGACAGGGTGAAAGGTAAAGTTGTGTCGTGATTAAAGGCTTCTTAACTGAGAGGAAACAAAGCACGGGAATAAAGAGCCAATTCTCCACATGGGAAGCTAAAAATAATGGGCCGCTCAAAGATTAGTCCTGAGGCCAGTGTTGTGCTATCTATTTTTAATGATTTGTCAAATGAAGTACAGTAAATAGAAAAATGCAGGTAGCTAATGACAGGAGACTGCGTGGTAGAGGAGACAAAGCACAGGGCTGGTGGGGATTTAGGGAGCCTGGCCTGGCCTGAATGTGCGAGAACCTTCCTCAGTGCCTGCCTTTCTTTAGCTGCGACACGATGAGGCTGTACCCCAGACAGTCTAAGGGGTCTCGGACCTTCTGGGAAAGTGGGCCTTGACTCGAAGTGACGTTAGAACCAGAAGGCAGAAAAAGAATGAGTAAAATTCAACCATCCAGAATGAAGAACACCAGAAAAGGCAAAGGAAACATTTTTGCCCTGCTATTTTTGTGAGCCTTGATTGGTTCCAAACAAGCGATGACTTCTTCGGAGCAAGCTATTGGCATCCCCATGGCCAGCGTCACGAGAACCCCTACTCTTAGTCTGGCGTCATCAAAAGTGCCCATAAACCGTCGGCAGCCTTTTCTGAAAAGCACTGAAAAACACACATTCAAGTATTATTAGGCTGTGGCCTAAATCAGCCTCATGTCTTTGTCTCTGCTATCATCCGAATGGCCTTTATTAAGTCAGACAACAAAGACTGAGTAAGCCAAGGGTGTGTCACCTGGGGAGCCCCTGAATCCTTTCTCCGGAGACTCTGCAATCTGACTGGTGAACTTACACACACAGAAGAGAGAGAACTCAGTATCACTGGCTGTGCCACATTAATAACCCGGCCAATGGCACTTGCAGAACTTCCCAGACAAGATAGGATGTAAGCATCGCATTCAAGAAAAATACTATTTCTGTGGATGGAGAGAAATCGGGAGATCATTCCACATTCAAAAAAAAAAAAAAAAAATCAATTGGGCGCAGAGAAGTGGAAAACAAAAAGGGGGTCAGAAATGAAGTCATTCGTTTACGAACAGGCCTGGTTTGTCCCGAGATGAGAGTTTCTTCATTGGGAAAAGAGAGTAGTGTCCAGAAAGGTAAAAAGTACAAATGAAGTGATTAATAAATGAGGATTCATGAGTCTGCCAGATGGATACTCTTAGTTACCTTGTGCCACAATGCAAGACCAAGGAAACACTCCATGAAATTAAAGAGAGAGAAAAAAATAAATGGGTGGAGGAAGGGCTTTTAACATAACACAATTAGCTTTTGGGATTCACTGCTTGTAGATACTATTTTCCCAAGTAGCTTAGTGAGCTTTATTTTAATAGAATTATACGTTCATACAAGTAACGGTTCTATCCGCAGTTATGGCTAACGTTATTGATACTCATAACTCAAGCCAGACATTTGGGGTGGAGAAGAATATTTTTCCTCCCGTTAAATTGTTCCAGCATGAGTTGAATGCACAAAAGAAGATAGGCTACTTTTCCTTAAAGTGCTAGCCACAGAAACATCTCTGATTTCATAGTAATTTTGTTGTTGTTGTCACTTCCTCATGTCTGTTGTCCAAAAACCGGGCTGTCAAAAAAACGAGACAATTACTCGGTAAGAGCCCTTCTGGGCACGGGTGTGTCTCACGTTATATAAAGCAAGACGCCCAGAAAATACCAACATGAAGACAACAGAATGACTAACGCCGAGACACAATTCAGAGGAACACAAGTGAGGATTTCTTTTCCTTCATTTGGTAAACTTAAATTTCTAACCAGTGGGTTTCCTTAGAAAACTTTTACTACCACAATCTCTCTTAAACCTTCTTGAGGCACTTTGTTTCCTGCGGGTTTAAGCGATGTTTTCTAAAATTATCCTCTATCCTGTATCTTCTACATCATAAAAAGGAAGGCAGAAAGAAGACGATGCATCTTTTTTTTTTTTTTTTACTCTAGGATAAATAATATCGTTTCTTCACAGAAAATAAATATAGCACCATTAGTAATATGCCTCATAGATGCCATCCTGCTAGATTTCATTTACTTAGTCAAGTCCAAAGGAAAGTGAACAAACTTAGCATTCAGTATTACTCACGATATAGACACATTCCTTCCTCCCTTGCTTTGTGCCATACAGCAATGCATTTAAAGTGAAAACTTGGTTTTCGCTCTTTTTGACATTTTCCAAATACACTTAAGCGTTAGGAACTTGAAAATATTTTGCCAGGTAATGAACGTCCTTTGAAAGCCACGGGCACTCGTGCATTACAACAGAGAGATAACACTTTGATGCCCAAACCGGTAAACAGGTGTCTCCTTAGCAAAAAGCTCAGGGAAGCTCCTGAGAATCTGGGTAAAGGCTTTACATAAGAACAGCCTCTCAGCGTATCATGGAGATCAACCAGATTTACAGATTCCAGCCCAGAGAGACAACCCCAGAAGCTAGGTAATAAACTTCAGCACGCCCGTTTGTTATTTTGACAAAAACTGCACTTGTGCAAACAAGATCGGTAGCCAGAAAATGACCCCCAAAGCCGGCCTTAATATCCTCTGAAATTACACTATTCCAGTAGTTGCCAGAAATCAGCCTCCCAAGGCCATGAAGACACCCAGGCCCTCATTTTTTTCACCTAGTCCCAGCTGTATTAACCAAGAGTTGCCAAATGTAGGGCCTGACTCTTTTGTGCAAGCCTGAATTACCTAAGCAAGCTCAGAGAAGAGGAAATTCATTTCTCTGCTAAGTCATCATGTAAAGCTTCCAAAATAGAGGTGCCCTTCAAATTAAATTTGCTGGTGTTGATTCCCTCATCCTAAACGATACCATGTAAGAAGGATCAAGTGATCAAAATGAAGCAAAAAGAAACAGAGGTCACCCAACACCTGGCTTTTAAAAACTAGGTAGATTCCAGGCCTCAGAATGCCTGGAAAAATAAAATGTGTATGACAAAAAACTATCAAGTCCAAAGGCCTTTGAACTTGTGTCCCATTAAAATGCATAATCCTATAATGATGAAGCTGGCAGTCCCTCAATAGATTGACTCATTTCCCTGCTAAATATAACTGAAGACAAGTTTTCCACTAGGAGCTACTGTATTATTTTCTCCCAAGTGGAAATGAGAAACTAATCTTAATATGTGAAGAAATCAAGGCAAAAGGGACGATACGAGTACTTCTCTGACTTTAATTTCTTCGCAGCAATACCCTGTTGGAACCACCTTTCCAGAACCCAGAGAGGCACCAACAGGGATGTGTATGGATGGGGAGGACAATATTTGTCAGAAGCCGCACAATGCAAAAATCACCATCTATCTGCCACACAACCTGACTGAAATGATTTAGCCATAATGCATGATCGCGGACATTGGTGCGTATTGTTCAGCTTTGCAAAGGCCGCTGCCAAAGAGTCCAGTATTTCAACTGGCCGCTATTTCTCTCCAATTCAAATGAAAAGAGACTTAAGAACAGACAACACCCAGCAGGAAGCCTATTAGAATTCTTTGTAAGGACTGCCCTTGTAAGGAGCAACTCTGGACTTGTCCGTAAGAGAGAAATAATCGGCCTCTGACCAAGGTGCTCAAATCAGAAACCTCACCGGCTGTTGGGGATTGTTTTCCTTCTAAAATAGATCATGGATTAGTGGAGAACACTGACCTAATAGAAGAATCAACCATTTTTAGAACATAGCTGCCCCAAGAAGACTTGAAAAGAGTTACTCCGACTATAATGCTGTAGAATTCATTACCCACCGACTTAAAATCAGCTCTCATCCATCTGGTCTCATGCAGAATTTCCCGATTATAGCCTCTGCTCATTTTGTCCACACACCAAATCTGAAAATGGTGCTTTAAATTGGTGACTTTGGAGCGAGCTTCACTGGTGGCCAGGGTACAAAATTATTCCCTCCCCTCGGATGAAGTATATTTAAAATATATATATATATATATATATATATATTTGGTGAGAGATGCATTTGGAAAATGAAGCTTGAGTTGTAGCTTTGCTACAATGGAGAAGCAGAAAATAATCAAACTGTAGCTGTCCTCTTGACAACCCTGATGGCTCATCTGGTAACACTTCAGACACTTTATTCCCAGCTGAGTTGTTCCTATATGTCATTTTTAACGTCACGTTTTTTTGCAGGGAGAAGTGTATGTCTCGGATGCATGTGTCTCTGCCTGCGTGTGTATGTGCAAGAATAATATTAAAGGGGTATGTACCTGCTACAGACAGGAGTGTGCTAGAACTGGCTTATACTGGCTTCGCAAGAGTGGATTATTAAATTTGCAAGAATTTTGCAAGCCAATTGACATCGCATTGGTGGCTGGAAATTAAGCGTGCCGGGAGTATTTACATCACACAAACCAGCACGCACTATGAGCCAGGGCTTATGATTTTCTTTTTTTTTGGGGGGGGGGTGGTACCGGCTGTTTACAAACATCCATCCTGATTGGCTGACAGTGTCCACTTTGACTGGTCACGTGCAACATCTTGAATATCACCTTCAAACACATGTATCCAAATAATGTAGTTGCAAGGTGTACTTTATCTTTGGATAGTACATACTATTGTATCATCTATCATCCATCCATCATCACAAATATATATATATTTTTTTTCTTTTTTTTGTCTGAGCATGTGGTTGGATCTCAGGTACTCTGCTGAATAAATTCTACAGCCCCTGTGCTGGTAGATCCCGGAACAGATCATGTGGGAAGGAAGACACCATGCTGGGCCTCAGAGAAAAACAAAATGAGTCAGTTCTCACTGCTGCCTTTGGCCAGCCCAAACCCTGAAGTCATCCTGCATGGGGGGAGATTTTTCAGCCAGAGGATGGTAAAATGGAGCCACTTATCTGCTCGAGCACATCTTAAGGGTAAATGATGGCAGGCTTCGGACAACACTGAAGGCCAGCCCCTCCCCACAAAATGGAAATTAGCAGGCCCCCAAATCAGAGCATTGAAACAAAGATCCGCCAACATGTGATTTTAGTAAACAGAGTCATTTGGGCTTTGGGAGAGCATGAAAATTCTGTCAGGATTATAATGTCTTCTACCACAGACCTTAATTTCTTCTGTCATGGAGAATATGATTAGGCTCAGTCCTATTTGATTGTAGGGAATGTCAGTTCCCATTAACAAAAGAAAAGAGGCGCTAGGACAGATGTTTCACATTTTTAACCCCTTTGGGCAAGGAGGCCTCTCTCAGCCCACATTTCTCATCCGAAATATCTAGAGCATTTAAACCCCACCTGGCGGAGAGTCACAGTTTACCCACGGAACTCACCTCTCCTCCTCCTCTGGGAGGCTATTTTCGTTTCGTTGTTGGCGCAAATAAAGTGAGGGCCATGTGCGTGTTTTGTTTCGTTGTGTTGTGCAATTTGAGGGAGTTTCTTCCACGCACCACCCATCCCCAAATCTACGAGAAATCCTGCTCCTCGCATAAATGGAACTTGTTTGCAAACCGGTCCGATTCTTTGAGGACGGTGTGGGGACGGCGGCAGTGGGGGGCGGGGGGCGGGGGTGTAGGGGAAGCAATGTCCTCTTTGGCTACATGTATCGCTTGGCCATTCAGCCCGTGAACTGGTTACTGCAGGTGGTTTGCAGGGGCGCCAGGAAATTACAGTTCCAGACCCAAACCTGTATCACTAAACACCACCATCTCGGACTAGCCGCTCCAATTCCGTTGAACCCTCTGCAGTTCAAACAGGGCACCTGGGTCAGTCTGCAAGCTTAGCAGACACGCCTGACCCTGGCTGCCCAGCAAACAGTTTACGTTGGGGAGCAATCTAGAGATTTCCTAAGATAAGGATGCTATTACAGGCTGACAAATGTGGAAAGGAGCGGAGTGGGCAGCTTTTGTCCAGACTGACCCAGGGTGAGAATGCTAGGATTATTGCTGATTGGGGATAAATGGCAACCGGTGATTTATTTGTTCAAGTGAAACCAGCCAAGTTCATCCCTCAACACCATCTCCCATCTCTGTAAGAATTTTTTTTTCTTCTTCTTCTTCTTCTTCTTCTTCAAGCAAAAAGACTTAGCAATTTTGGGAACTCTTAAAATACCACCATTCCAGTGAACCCCATTACCCTTGGGATAAAATCTGCAATCTTTAGCCTTCAAGGCCCTGGGTGATGGGGTCCCACCTGCGTCACCAGCCCCAGCTGCTGCCACAATCTGCCACTCTCACCCACAAGGGCCACCACTCAGAGTCTGAGTGCCCGGAGCTCCTCTCTACCTGCAGCCTTTTCTTGTGTCGGGCCCTCCTCCTGGGGCACTTTGGCTGGTGAGTCCTCCTTATCTTTCTTGGTCCAGGTGGAATGTCATCTGCAGAGACTTGGCTAGGTCCCCCGTTATGGTCTCCTGGGGCCCTATGCATTCATTCTTCCCAGTCCTTAACACAATCACAAATAATTAACTGTTGGTGACTATTGCTTTAAAATTTTGCTCCCCCTCTGGCAGGGACTGTGTTCTATTCACCTAGCACTCAGTACAATGCCAAGTACTGAGTGCCTGAGATGGGAATGCCTGCCAAGGTCGGATGAATGAATGAAGTAGGTGTGCAAGAGATATTGACTGTCTAGGAGAGAGCCTAGAAAAGCAAAACCAACGGAACAGAATCTTCATTTCAAATGTGTACAAACCAGGGGGGGCACCTGGGTGGCTCAGTCAGTCAAGCGTCCGACTCTTGGTTTCCGCTCAGGTCATGATCTCACGGTTTCCTGGCTTTGAGCCCCACATCAGGCTGACGCGGAGCCTGCTTGGGATTCTCTCCCTGTCTATCTGCCCCACCGCAATCTAATTCCTTACCTCGGTCAGCTCCTCTCTGAATTCTCCACTGACGCCCCCTTCCTCCAAATGCCTCGGTGCATTTAAAGGTAGGCATATAGTCTTGCCTTTAAGTATTCTGGTATTACTCCTCATGCCACATACTCTCTTCTTGAAGGCTGAAACCAAATCTTTTATTTTGTTTTTGTCTACCTTTCAACAGAACCTCACCCAGCACAAGGCTGTGCTTTCAGTAAACACCTTCTTCGGCCACACTGGCCAAGCCCGTTCCCTTCCTGGAGCCTCCGCATTCACAGTTCCCTCTCTCTGGAATGTTCCTGCTTAGCTGTCAGCCTGAGCTGCTCCTTCACACACAGCATCCCAATCTCAGCTCATCTCTCCCCTCCTCCAAGTGGCCTCCCCTATCTAAAAGAGCCACCCCTCCGCACTCCTAGACAGCCATTCACCATCTCTGTGCCCTGTGTAGTGTGTAGTGTGTGTAGTGACTTGTTTCTTCACTTCCTTATCCGGGAAGCCAGTTCAACAAGGATAGTGAACTTGCCCATCTTGCTCATTGGTCATCCCAGTCCCTAGGCAGCTTCTGGCCTACAGTAGCTTTTTGAAAACTACCTACTGAATAAATGAATGAATCCTTTGTTTATTGAATCTTCATTTCATAAAGCTCCACCATGGAGCAGGCTTCTTAATGTATATATAAAGCATTTTCCCCTAACGTGTCAGTTGCATCTCTACAATATACAACCTTCCATTTCTCGTGGAAAAGCACCTACACGGAGTTTTCAGGTAAACTCCATATTTAGCCACGTGTCAATGCTGTTGGACAGTAGCTCACGTGTTGGTTTGTTGTCCAAACCACTGCTTATCACCCTCCTTTATGACTGCGTTTCTCTGGAGGTCGGTGCCTTTAAAGCTGATTCTCTGAGCTGTTTCTAGGATGATTCCAAGGAGAGAGGGAGGCTGAGCAGACCTACTTCACGGCACTTCATGCATTAATAAAGGCCACATAGCTATACATGACGAGATGACAGTATTAAATCCAGTGGAGGTCAGTTTCGCTCACTACTGTAAACACAGAGGTTCAACTCAGTATCTAGAACCCTCCACAAACATTTGTGGAATGAATGAATGAAACATCTTTACCTACCTTCTGTCTTATCACTTAGCCCCTTATTATTTCGATATGGACAAGAACCCAGAGCACATCTCTCATTTTGTGAATGTGAAACCTACCAAAAATAGCGGCTAAAGAGTTGTAAAATCATTCATGCTAATCGGCACAAGGCAAAACTGAAATGTAAAAGAACATCTATGCTCCCCGAAATACATAATGTGCAAGCACTGAAGTCTATAAAGGGAAGTCCGTAGGCTGAGGAGGCTAGTGGATGTGACATCAATTGATTTTCTCAAGTGCAAACTTCAGAAATTGTCTCAGTTTCACTGAACCTCAATTTCCTCATCTGTACACTGAAGACAATCTCTTGCCTATCTACCAACCAGAAATATTCATAATGAGTCTAAAATAAATTAATAGATGAGCAAACACTATAAAGGCTTAAAAGTGTGGCAGGAATATGAGCTAATTGGCAATTGCTATCTTCCCATCCTTTTGACATTTCCAAAGACCTAAAATACATTTGAAATTTCAAAAATCAATTAGATCTATTTTTTACAATCTTTAAGTCTCAAATGGCTGTTACACATTTGTTCTAAATGTTCCACCTGCAAAATTTTTCCTAGTCATTTTATAATTCTTCACTAATATTTTGCTTCTGTTCTCCCCATTTTTTAGCCAAGGATCCCATGGTATGGAGAGCTTCTCAATCCTACCAGAAGCAGAGGATGAGTCAGAAGAGAAAAACCAGGATCAAAACTCTCGAGCCTGTAATCTGTGGATCATATTATAGAGAGACCAGGCCCACAAAATAGTCACCAGGAGAGAAGTTGGCGCAAAAGAAACTGGCCTAATGGTCGTCAAATTTGTGGGGGAAGGAGGCATCAGAATCACCTGGAAGGCTCAAAAAACACAGACTGCCACACTTCACCCGCAGAGTTTCTGATTCAGGAGATCTGCGATGCGGCCTAGGATTCTGCGTTACTAACAGGTGCCCAGGTAACACTCATGTTGCTGGTCTAAGGACCACACACTGAGAGCCAAGAGCTCCACCTTCTCACGTATGAATTCTTCGGACTCTCCAGCCCCCACACCAAGAACTCTGTGAAAGTAAATATTATTATGCCCATTTTATATATTGGGAAACTGAGACCCAAAGTATAAGCTTGCTCTAATTCTAGCTTGCTGATGAACCAAATCACTGTAGCCTTCAGAAGGTCAATTAACCCCTCTGTGGCCATTGTCTTCAATTAACGAAAAAATATCGTCAGACATCTAGTGAGGATTCAAAGAACACAATGTCTGAGAGATGCCTAGCAAAGACAAAAGCAGCCCCTGAAAGCTTATCTACCACAGGACTCAACACGCTGGAGAAAAACTAAGGTAGAATTCCAGGATTCACACTCAGCGCACGCTCTTATTTTTGTCATTTTTCTATCTGCGTGGAAAATTTCTAACCGCTATCTTAGCAAAGTACTCTACCATCCAAGCATGACTAACCACAAGTTTTGGTTGTTATTGCTTGTTTGGGTTGTTTGTTTGTTTGTTTGTTTTGTTTTTTAATTACTGAGTTTGTTTTTCCAAGAAATTCTCTTATGTGCTGCAATGGGTGTGGGGAGGGCAGTTACACATAGGCGGTTAGTTATTAACAAATTGAACACTCCCTTTTCTAAAACGCTTATTAACTGAAGAGACAGTGTTCCCTGTGTTGTTATACATAGTTATGTGGGATAATAGCGTAAGAGTATCCTCCTTTGGTGCAAGCTTTTCTGATTTGGCTTTCAGAAGATTCAAGGCATTTTGATTTCTATATTTAGAAACCCGGGGCTTTTTGGTATGCTACAAATCATGCCGAGGCAAGACTAATTGTAAGCACTTGTACTTAAAAATTAGTTTCAAGAATAAGAACCTTCAGAGGTTTCCATATTGTATTCCGCTAGAGTATCATTAAGGGAAGCAATTACTTATCAGGATATACTCAAAACAACTTTATTGCATTCGGAGGAAATAATGGGAGTTGTCTGTCTAAATTACTAGGCAGGGGCCCTGGAAATCACTCAGCATAATTCTTGGCATAAGGTAGGCAGTCAATAAATGGGCCGGGGAGTCAGGTAAATGACCACCTAGTAAGTGTTAGGTGTTTGCACATATTATGCCACTTAGTCTTCATTCATAATAACCCCTGAATGAGGTATGACTATCCTCATTTATGGATGAGGAAACTGAGACTCATAAAAGTTCCGTGATGTTTACCAGATCATTAAGTAAGTAGGTGAGTCAAGATGCCAGCCCACAGGTGCTTGATGCCAAAAGCAATTTTCTTTCACTACGCTCAGCTGTTTCCTTCCTTGCTTCGTTCCTTCTTTCCTGTTTGCCTCCCCTCCTCTATCACGTTCCTTTCACAGATATCAGAAGCCATTTAAATGCCAACCGAGGACAGACGTCAACAAGGTATTCCCATTTTATGGATCAGTTCATGGTAGGAAAGAGTGATCCCTCAGAGCCACTTCTGAAAGGTCTCAGAATAAAATATGGAGTGCGTTTCTGAATCCTATCCCTCAGTCCTCAGCTGTAAGCACCAGGGTACATTTCAAAGGATCTTTTATGTAGGAAAACAAAGTGTTTGTGTGTAGACAACAGTCACAGGACAGTCCATCACCCAGGGCTGAGATTCCCAGCACAGTATGAACCAGCTGCTCAAGACGACAGAGATACATGGGAGGCAAAAATGGTCTTGCTTCCCATTTGAATTACAAATGCTTCCTGGAGACAAGTCAGGTGGATATGCCCATTTGTTTATCGCCTAATGATACCACTGCTACAGAAAAATAAGTGAATAAGTAAAAGTGAAGCATCTTGATTTATTATTTCTTCAGAATGTACCGGAGGCCCAGAGCAATAAAGGGAACTAATTGAGGGCTTTCGTTACATCCCCCAAAACACCAGTTGTCTTTCTCTTCCACTGCTTATTTTTCCCCCATTCCTACGTCTCCACACTTCTCTCCTCCTAATTTTTTCTGTTTTACGCGTCCTTCCTTTCGACGTCTCTTTTTGGCCCTCTCTTCAAGGACTCTTTTGTCCTTCATCTCCTGAGCAACTCCTCCCTGATTATCTTCTGTCTGCTTCCAAGAGGAGACACCACAGTGGTAGAACTCGTACCTCCTTGTGGGCAAGAGCTTGGTGTCACTGAGTCACTCCGGAGGCGCTGATCTATCAGTGTCCCCTGCTCCTGGGAGGAGACAGAGATGATGCCAGTACCCGTGGACCTCGGTAGGAGGGGGTGGGGGGAGGAGGCGGCGTAATTTCCTCCAGAAATCCCTACTAAAAATTGTGCCCAGTATCTCTTTTTAAATGGATCATGGAAAAGGGATTTTTTCCTGGGGTTTTTTTTTTCCTGATCACAAGACTAGTAAATATTTATGGAAGATATAGGAAAATATAAAAGAAGAAAGTAATCACCCATTATTTTGCAGTACAGAAGTGATTGCTGTTAAATCCACATGTGTTGTATGCCTATATTTTAACATATATCATAAATTTGTATATATCACTAATTTTACATACGTACACACATTGTCCATATTATTACAGTTCTCATCAACATCACGTTTAACGGCCGAATCTTATTCCAATGTGTGATTATACCCAAATACACTGAATCATACTCCTTTGGTAAATAGTTGGCTTTTCTTTTTCAATTTTTGCCGTTACAAATAATGCTACCATGAACAACTTTGCGCAAAAAGTTCATTCTGTAATTTTCAACTAATTGCCTTAGAAAATTATTCCAAAAATAGAACTGTTGGATCAAGGTTCTAAGCACTTTAAGGTTCTTTATGTTGCTAAATTGCATTCCAAAAAGCGTGTGCTCTCTCCAAATCCCTTACCAAGCAAAGAACTTTTTTTTAAGTTTTATTAAAAAGTTTTACAAAGCAAACGATCACCTCCTGATTTGTCATTTGTGAAAAGGCCGGAAAAATCGAGGTCCTTCTTTACTCTGATCCTCACCACCCTGTCTCCCCACGCCGCCCACAGAGGGTCAAGAGCTTTTGCCCTCTTGGCTTTATGCCCCTTTTTTGCAAGACAAGTCCACTAACGCCATTCTCTTATTCATTCATCCAACCCACAGTTGAACAGTTGCTGAGAAATTATTTGCCAGGCCCTATGTCGGGTGCTGAGGATATAAAGTTGAGCAGGACATTGTCTCTAACCAATAGGAGCAATGGTTTCGTGGGGCAGGCAAGTGAGTACATGACAGCACCAGGAGACAAGAGCTCTACGGAGGGAGTGCTGGTGTTCCACATGTTCCAGGTGCTCCTAGAAGAGAATCTGTAGAGGATGGGTAAAGAGGGGGAGCCAGAAAGACCGCCCAGGGGGGATGATACTTGACCCTTCCCCTGAGGATCAAATAATAAATAATAATAGTCACTCTTTCTGGAGCGCCTGGCTGGCTCACTCAGGTAAGAGTCCAACTCTCCATTTCGACTTGGGTCGTGATCTCCCAGTTCATGAGTTCAAGCCCTGCGTCGGGCCGCACACTGTCAGCGCTTGGGATTCTCACCCTCCCTCTCTCTGTCCTTCCCCCGCTCGTGTTCACTCTTCCTCTCAAAATAAAGAGATAAACTTTTAAAAATTTAAAAATAAAAATTAAATAAATAAATAGTTAGTCCTTCTGAGTACTTGCTCTGCACTTACAAGCACTGCTTTATTTATCCTCAGAACACCTCCATTCGGGAGATAC
Organism: Lynx rufus; assembly: GCF_022079265.1. Classification (NCBI taxonomy): domain Eukaryota; kingdom Metazoa; phylum Chordata; class Mammalia; order Carnivora; family Felidae; genus Lynx; species Lynx rufus. The sequence goes on from NW_025814845.1 coordinate 16,411,411, forward strand.
TACTAACTCTTTCGTAAGTGAGAAACCTGAGGTTTAGAGAAAGAAATGACTTGTCCAGGATCACAGAGCTAATAAAGGGTACAGCCAAATGTAAGCCAGATCTACCTTCAAAGCTCTACATCAAGCTTCTCCCAGGCCCACGACGAGGACCCATCAGCCCAAATCAGGCTCCCCAAGGCTTGAGCTCTGACTCCCCAGTTCTAGCTGTGAGGACAGAGAGGTGCCTTCCCCTCGAACCCACCTCCTCCCAGGCAACCTCCCTTGCTTTGACCTGCAAGCGGTGGCTCACCCCTGAGCTCCTTTGTCACCCAGCCCGTGCTTTCCCTTTCTCTTGAGCTTGGTGCACCTGACATTCCCAGAGCCTTGGCATTCGGGTATAAATTGGTCCAAATTGCCAGAAAACTGATGGAATTAGACAAGGGCCAGTGACGACTCTCAGTGTCCCAGCCTCTCTGTCTCCAAAGCAAGGAGATCAGAAAGGACAGTAAGGAAGCCCCTTTGCAAGGCTCGTGGCATAAAATCCCACCCACGAGCCACTGAACCATCCGCATTTAGCACTGCCATCTGAATGGCAAACCAAGGGTTTGTGTCCAATTGAAAAAGCAGACACTCGTGGCCTCTTTCGATGGAGAAGAAAGGACAAGAAGTATTTTAATGATGTTTTTTAATCATTTCCTCAGAGCACGTGACGAGAATATATTTGCTGGAAAATGAAAAAGAACACAACATCAATTTAGTGCGGAAAACCACTCTAACACCTAAGGGTCTGGTCTCACATTTTTCATTAATTCCAGGCTGACAACTTTCCACATTAGGTGCTTCATCCAACTCCCACTTCCTAGAAGCACACAAGCAAATCAAAATGTCTTTGGCTTTGCCAAGAAGTCTTTCAAATATGGGACACCAACTCCGGCTTCAAGTCATATTTTGCTGCCCCAGTTCTACTCTCAGCTATACATTTTCCATTAGAAACGTCCATCCATCAACCCTGTTAGTTTTCTCATGAAACTTACAGGTACTGAGAACTCATCTTCCTAAGTGGTCGCCACAAAGATGATTTCAAACACAGCCTGTCAACAAAAGGACGAAGCTATTAGCCGAAAAAAAAAGGCAACAGCTTAACTCCAAAGACATCACTTGGATCGTTTCCGCCCCTCCACAAGAATCTCCAATGCCTTTCGTTGTTCACAGAATTCAGCCCAATACTTTTCATGTTCTTCTTATTGTAGCAAAATACACACATATACGACATAAAATTTACCATTTAACCACTCTGACGTGTGCGGTTCAGTGGCATTTAGTACACTCATATTGGTATATAGTATGTATATACCTGTATACTGTACTCACTGAAAAGTAACTCCTCATGCCGGCTCCCTCCAGCTCCTGGGAACTTCCATTCTACTTCCTGTGTCTATGAATTTGATTATTCTAGGTCCCTCCCATAAGTGGAGCCATACCACCTTTGTCCTTCTGTGCCTGGCTTCTTTCACTTAGCTTAGTATCTTCAAGTTTCACCCCTGTCATGCAGGTATCAGAATTTCATTCCTTTTCAAGGCTAAATAATATTCCATCGTATTCAGGCCAGTACTTCTTTGCGTGACATTTTAACCCTCCAAATCCTTGCCTGATTTCTATTTTTCTTTCCCTAACTTATTTTTTATTACATAGTTCTGCCGGTCCCAGGGCAGAGATGATCCAGGAGTTCCTTGTCTATTCCCCAGGAATTTTCAAACCTTTCCACTTTTGCTCATGCCGGTTCCTGAACCCACCCAGCACACCCTCCACCCTGCTTTCTCTCACCTAAATCCTACTTGTTCTCTTAGCTCCACTCGATGCCTACTCCACCACAGAGATCCATGGGAGCACAGATCAAAAGAGATCCCTTGGGGCACCCAGGTGACTCAGTAGGTTAAGCGTCCAACCCTTGATTTTGGCTCAGGTCACGATCTCAGAGTTCATGAGATGGAGCCCTCCCCCCACTGGGCTCTGTGGGATTCTCTCTCTCCCTCTCTCTCTGCCCCTCTCCTACTCACGCTCCCTTTCTGTCTCTCTCTCTCTCAAAATAAATAAGTAAACATTTAAAAAAAAGAGAGATTCCTTAAGCACCCTCTATGTTCAGGACACCATTCAATTACAGTCAGACCACCTGTAAAGCGTGTGCTTTCATACCAACAAATGGAAACTCAAGTCCTGTCTTCCCTAAAGCAAGACAGTTCAGAACACATTTGTCAACTCTTTGCCAATTCCTGTTTTCATTAAAATTTAAAAATAGAAACATTTTTTTTATCTCTGCCCAGGGAAAAAAATAATATGGCTAATATGTCCTGAGTGCACATATACAATAAAGTATATTGCGTGTGTGATCTCAGTTTAAAATGAATAGCCTTTTGGGGCAGTGGACTATTTCTAATGGAACCATCTGAACTCAAGATAAACATCACTTTAGTCCAAAGAGTAGGGCACATATTCTCTTGATTTTCCTTCTCAGTTATAAATAAAAAGTATATTAAGTGGCATAAACAAACTGGCAAAAAAAAAAAAAGAAAGAAAGAAAGTAGACACAACTACACCTCTATTAATTAAACTGCTCACTAAAAATTCTGACTGGATATTTCTCTTTAAGATTTGCAATGGCTTGGATTTTATGTATCTTTTTTGTAGTTAAATTAGTAATAACAGCATTAAAATCTTAAGAACTGTATAGTACTATATTTAATTATCTTCTCCCATAATTACACTGATTAAACACAGCATAAGAGACCATAAAGATAGATAAAACATTATGGCTACAAAACTTTTCTTTAATGTTCATAAAATGACTATTAAGCCCTAGGTGACTAAATTAATATCACCCATACAATTTTATGGGATTTCTGTCCACATCCAACAGCACCATTTGCCACGATGGCAGATTTCTCTTTTTTTTTTTTTTTTTTTTCACAGCGGCACTGAAACTTGAACTACTACTTTTCAAAAAAAAAAAAATGGGAACACAGGGGGCTGGCTGAGTCCACTTTGCTAGAAGAAGTTTCTGTTTGACCAATGTTTCAAGCTAATACCAACTGTAGACACTTAAGCCCAATGACCACCCTCACTACCTCCTCTTGAGGTAAGCACATTATCCATTTCTTCATTTTCTTCTGAACGTTATCTCCAGAGATTTGAGTTGATACTGACAGAACAGATGATCAAGGCAGCAGATTTACATTTTCCATCTGAAGAATGACCCTCCGAAACACCCAAGGACTTTCATACTGAGTGACCCATGCTATTATAAAGATGAAAGAACATGACAGAATCCCAGGAAAAATTCATTCTAAAAGCTAATCGTGTGGGGAGGAAAAGAAAACTATTTGAAAGCTTTTCAAATATAAAGAAGAGCTCCCCAGGATTATAATTTAGCAATTAAAAAAATTATATATACATCTACACATAGAGTCAGCTAGCAGAACCAAAATAAACCTACCGATCTAAATGCATTATCATCACTAAAAATCTGCACAAATTTTCCATCAGTGCTTGTAAAATGAAAATATCTTTTAATACTAAGTCCATTCTTTTATTAGATCAGCAAATATATTTTAAGTACCTGTTGCGTGTTCTACACCTGAAACTCATAGGACACTATATGTTAACTATACTGGAATTAAAAAGAAAACAAAACAAAACAGGAACCTATAGCGAACTAGCTAAGTCCTAGATGTGGTAGAGAAAACAATAAAATCAACACAGTCCGTGACTTCATGAAGCTGACAGTCTAGTGGAGGAGGCAATAAACAAACAACGATACAAATCAACGGTGATCATTGTCTTGAAAGAAAAGTTACGGATACGTTGAGGAAAGCTAACCGCAGAATTAAATTTAGATTGGATTCAGGACAGGGGCGCCTGGGTGGCTCAGTCGGTTAAGCGTCCGACTTCGGCTCAGGTCACGATCTCGAGGTCCGTGAGTTCAAGCCCCGCATCGGGCTCTGTGCTGATGCCTCGGAGCCTGGAGCCTGCTTGGGATTCTGTGTCTCCCTCTCTCTCTGCCCCTCCCCCGTTCATGCTCTGTCTCTCTCTGTCTCAAAATAAATAAACGTTAAAAAAAAAAAATCTTAGATTGGATTTAGGACAGAAGATCAAGCAAGGGCTGTCCGAGAAGACAAAATTGAAGATATGAGGGATGTGTGGAAGTTAATCTGCAGAAGCGTCAAAGAAAGCACATTCTGAGCAGAGGGGACACACAATTAAAGGCTCTGAGGTGAGAAGGAGCTGAGCACAGTTGAGACACTGGCAGTATGTACATTCCAAGCAAGCAGGGTTCCGATCTGCTTCATTTACCACCTGTTCATAGCGTCTTGCTCACAGAAATGTCTTGCTCACAGAGGGCGTTCACTAAATATGCGTTAAATTGTTGAGTGAGTAGATGTGGCCGGTGTAGCTGGAGTTTAGTGAAGAAGAAGAAGAAAAGCAGCCTAAAATGAATCTGTTCACACAGGCAGAAGTCATATCATGGAGGGCCCTGCCACCATGTTGAAGATGGTTCTAGTATCTCACCACAACACCCAACACACCCACCACCAACTTGTTTCCTCTTTTACTGACTAAACCCACAGGCTTCCTATGCTTTGTATCTTTGTTGTAAGATTCTCAAAGGCAGAGGCCATTTCTTTCTCATTTTTATGGCCCTGTGCCTTTCACATGCAAGGAATAAAAAGGCACTTGAGTACTTATTGACTGAACTTCCATTTATCGAGTCCTTAGTATGGGCCAGGTAGTGTTCTAAGCACTTGGTATGCATTGATTCACTCAAGTTTCCCCCCAAAAAAAATCTGCAATAAATGTAGGTGTGTATGTGTGTGTGCATGGGAGCGTGCGCATGTGCGTGAGAGAAAGAAAGCACAATTTTCATGATTTTTATTTCCAATTACACACGAGAAAATGAAGGCTTATGGAGATCAGAGAACCTGCCCAAGATCCTGTTGCTAACAATTACCAAATCTTTTGCCCCTAGTATCTATTCTTTTATTACAGTACGCTGCCTCTTTCAACTAAACTATAAAGGTAAGAACCCCACTGATTCCTCTTTTAGACAAAAATACATATAATGGCTACCATATGATATACAAGTAAGTCGTTCCTCTATTATACTACCGAGACTTAAATTCATGTTGGAAAATGTGTTTTCTTTCGTTAGGGTATAGTAAAATTAAAGAGTGTTGTGCTTTAAAGAAGATGGATAAAGTAATCAAAAACAAAACTACTTTCATTTAATTAAACTACATTTGGGGAAAATACAAAAACTTTACTGAGTCTGACTTTGAGCCTTTGATGTCTTCAGATTCCATCATGGGCATCCAAAGCCAGTGTGGTCCACTGGAATGCTTTGCTTTGGTGCTAGGGTAAGCCTCTGACATCCTGAAGATAATTTTGTGGTACATCTGTGACGTTTTCCTAAAACCAACAAGCCCTCCCATATTGGTGACAGAAACTGGTCTAGAAAGTAGAAATCCGACCCACCGTGACATTCTCATTTTCTGATGAGCTCAATGAGCTTCAAACTTAGCTCTGAAGGTCAGTTGTCTTGTGGGATTTATTTGGAGGGAGGGGACTGGAGACCCAGAATAGAACGTTTCAAAATAGCAAAAACCACCACTAAACCATTCTGCTTCTACACTCTCTTGGTTCAAGCCAAACCCTTACAGATGCATTACCCTGTATGCATACTTCCCAAGCTAGTCTCAATGATATGGCAGTAAATACAAAAAAAAAAAAAAAGTGATCCAAATCTGAAATCCATTTACTTTATGGACTCAAGGTAATACCTTATAGGCCTGTCCTAATAGTTAGGGCTGAGTGTAGAGATTTGGTATGTGTGTTACTTTTAGGAAGATTCTTTAGTTAATATATTTTGAGCAAGCAAAGCTGCCCTGTATTTGGAAAACAAAGCAAGAAAGAAAAACAATTAAATGAGCCAAATGTTACACCAACGTCAGGTTAAACCAAGTGCAAGGATACTTACACCCAAGATGTAAAGAAAAAGTGAGGAAAGGGGACATAATACCCCCCCCTTATCCAAATCACCAATCCCTTCATGAGAGGATATAAAATAATAGCCCACACCTATAGAACACTTACTGCATGCTAGAAAACATATTTAACCTTCATATCAACCCTACAACACAAGTCACATTTTACAGATGAAGAAACCGAAGCAAGGAAGTTAGGCAATTTGCCGAAGTCACACAGCTAATATACATAACTTCAGGGTCTTTGTCACTAACTAGAACACGGCTTTGCATTCATTACGAGCAGAATGTGGAGGAAGGACAACAAAAACTAATGTAGGGAAAGAAAAGGTCAGGTGGGATCAGGTGCTGACAGACCCGGAAAGTCAGATGCTGAAATTTACGTTAGGGGAAAAGAGATTAGGAAACAACAGCTGTGATATACTGAAAGCAGTGTTTAAGGCAGATTACTCTGGCTATGGATGCTTTGTTTGATGTGGGGTATTTATTAAAAAAAAAACAAAAAAAAAAACAAAAAACAAAAAAAAACCTTTAGGGGGCGCCTGGGTGTCTCAATAGGTTAAGCATCCAACTTCGGCTCAGGTCATGATCTCGAGCCCCACATCAGGCTCTGCACTGACAGCTCAGGGCCTGGAGCCTGCTTCAGATTCTGTCTCCCCCTCTCTCTGCCCCTCCCCCATTTGTACCCTGTCTCTCAAAAATAAATAAACATTAAAAATTTTTTTTTAAAAATGACAGTGGACATTAAAGAACTCAATATATTTAAAAAAAATAGTTCACAAAATTAAACCCAGATATAACCCAAAACCCTTTCCAAAAAGACACGACCCAGTGTAAGAAGTATTTACTCTTAAGTATTTGAAATTATTTTATTTTACAAGTTCAGCTGAAGGGGGAAAAACTTTCATGGTACAGAAAATATACAGCATCTGGATTTGGGACATAGTGTACTGTGAGACTATTTTCTAACCCAAAAATCACAGGTTTTTTTTAAAAATATGGTCTTCTTAAAAAAGGCCTCCTGTAGTCAACAAAGAGGAGAGAGGTTTTCACTTTTTTTTTTTTATTTCAGCATGAATTTTATTCTATCCTGTGCAGCAGTTTCTATGAAAAGTTGCAGAGCTGGGTACTATGTTGGTTGGGCCCTAGGGTTGCAGCTAAAGACCCGAAAGGGAGTGATAAACCTGATGGGTGTAAATCAAGGAGGCCCGAGAGGGTTGAATTTGGGGTCCATTCTGTTGCTATTCCAACTCCCAAATGCAGCACGCCCGGACGTTACCAATACAGAGCCACCAGAGAGTGGGAGGCGAGAGGCCAGGAGAAGCCTGGGATATTAGGAACATGGGAGATAGAAGCTGACCCAGAGGCAGGGATGAATCTGAAAAGCAAGTTGCAAGCTGAGGTAGATAGCACAAAGACATCAATCCAACAGCACACACAGTGATATCAGGCACTGGCCCCTGCCGGAAGCTAGGTGAGGGGGCAGCTAGGACACAAATGGGCAACACAGGTAGGCAGTACCCTAGCAGTTGACAGAAGAGAAGGTTCTAGAAGCATGAAGCTCAGTCCGGCTCCAGGGAAGGGAATTTGAAAGGGCTAATGGACCTAGCTAGCATTCACTATTCTGTGGGTGAGGGTATTCAGAAGGAGCCCCGTTCACCCCCTCCTCAAGATCTCAGAGGTGGGGTCACGCCAGACCCAGAGCTCTTGAGCAACCTACCTAGATCCAGCATCAAGGCCTGACCAAGGTCTGAGGACTTAATTCTCAAGTCACCGAAAGTGCTGGGGCTGCTTTAGACTGACCAACCCAAGAGCAGACAAGCCAACATCCGACTGCCCGCCCCAAACCTTGACATGTACCCAGGTGACCTCTGAGTTTCTTCCCCACCTGGGAAGCACAGGATTATTTGTTTACAAAAACCCGTTTGTCTTTTTAAGCAGCCTTCTCTCTCCCTCCAGACCAGATGCTTCTCAGAAGCAGGTAGCACTTTTTATGCTTCTTTCCCACTCTCACGGAACTTAATGCTCTGGAGTGAGTGCTTTAAAACCACCCATTAAACAAATCCTGTCTGGAGGCCTTGGTCAGCATTACCACTGAATTTAAAGAAGCCCATCTTGCCAGGCAGGCTGGGGTTCCTTAGCTGATAGTCAGTGTCTCCGGAGAACATGTGGGACTGTTCAAGGGCTGGGAGAGGAATTTGGGATTTCAGCGGCATGTTGCACACATCTAATCCAACTGGCATTGCCAGCGATCGAACCAAAATCTGGTTTAATGCAGTAAGATCTGCAAAGCCAGTCCCAAGTGACCCTTTAAAATAATCAATCATTTTCCTCAAATCCTCCTTCGTCTTAAATACCAACCTGATTCCTTTGCTAACAAACTAGGTGCTTATTCCGCAAGCCACAAAGCACTGCTGATTAGTAATCAGGGAAGTCGAGTACACAGAAGGGAAGTTGAGCACAGACTGAGAGATGAGCCAGTTCGTCTGTCCTTCCCCCTACCCACCGCCCCCAACGTGGGTTTTGGAAAAAAAAGTCAGGGACAATATCTTCCATTTTCATCAATATTTTATCAACTGAAGAAACATTACGGAGAGATGGCAAGTGATTCTACGTTCTTGTTTTCTGTGGCAGAAGGCTTGGCCTTTTGATTTCTTAACTCCCAAGGCTTGCTAAGGATTTTCAAGAGTGGGGCAGAAGATAGAAAGAACAAATTCTTTAGAGGTCCAGAACCTTACTAAGTCACTTACTACTTCTGTGAACTCCGCAAAGTCACTGAGCCTCTCAGGACCAGTGTCTCGTGTGTGAGGTAAGATGATATCTACCCCTGAGGTTGTTACAGTGTTAAGTAAGATCACGAATATCCCTGGAACATGGGGATGCTTCCTCAGGACCCACTCAAGTCATCTGACATTCTAACACTCCAGGACCATAGATTGAATTCTTAGAAACACTGGAGCCATTTTGATGGGAAGCGATTCAGCCCTACCTGATTGCAGGGTACACGCTGGGTTCAAAAACCACTTTGTCATCAGAAAAACTCTAGACAGGAGAAGCTGAGATGTATCTGTTACCTCTTGCTAATGCAACAAATTTCCTCAGACTCCGTGGTCGAAGGCAATGCCAATTTAATATCTCACAGTTCTGTCAGTCAGGACTCTGACACGGGTCTCACAGGGCTAAATCAAGGCCCTGGCAGGGCTCACTTGCTTTCTGGGGGCTCTAGAGGAGGACCGTTTCCCCAATCCTTAAGGCGGTTGGCACATAGTTCCTTGCACACGGCCCCTGGAACCAGAGTCGGCAACAGGGCACCAACTCCCCCTCAAGCTGCCATTTCTCTCATGCCATGGCCAGGAAAAGCCCTCTGATTTTAAAGACTCGTGATTACACTGGTACACTCGGATAATCCAAGAGACTCTCTCCATCTCAAGACCTGTAACTGTAATCATACCCGAAAAGTTCCTTTCGCCACGTCAGGGAACAATCATGGCCCCTGGGGGATCAGAACGCAGACATTCTGGGGCGACGAAAGCATTATGTCGTCTACCACACAAGAGTACTTGTTGAACAATAACCATTCATTAAAATGTGCGCCATTTTACACCCAGGACGCTGGGACCTGGGCAATGGAAAATTAGTCGTGGGTTTACTTCCACCATTTAGTTATCTTTTATTAACCAAAATTAAGTTTTTACCCAGGTAGTGTGAAAACAAAACCACGGTGACATATCATTTGAAACTGTCCCTCTGTTGTTGGCTTGGACTTGAATTCGGCTATTTCAACGAAGATGGGAAAAAAGTGTTGAGAAATCTGTCCCCAGCAAAGAGAAGCCAGGGAATGTTTTCATCTCCCAGAGTCAGCTTCCATCAGAAAGCTGAAGCGACTTACCAAAGCTACACTTGTCACGACCTCTTCTCTGCTCCTATTTTACAAACAGAAACAACTCACTCTTACAATTCATGACTGATGGCATAGGAAACAGGAGCCAAACAGATTTTAGAAGACTTGTCCATCATCCTTTCTATAGCTTCTGAGGCATGGCCAAGCCTCTGCCTTATTAGGCGAGTAACATTCTAAGTAACTCTCTAACCAAGCTAAATAGGCCCCAAGGCAAGAAGAGTCAAGTGAGAAGAAAAATCCAGCACAATGGACCCCCTGCCTCTTACTGCCAAAAAGAGAAACGGTGTGCCTGCCACTCATATCTTCACCTATGGCAAGATGCCCCCTCAATCTGTGCCCTCTCTCCTTCTCTAAATTGGATTTATAATCTCCAGCCCCTTATACAGAATCCCAGGTACAGGTCAATGGCTGTCACTGTGAAAAGCAAGAAAAAAAGAAAAGCTTACCACTTCCTAATGCCTTTTAGCCCCAAGGCACAATAGTACCCTTTCCATATATATATATATATACATATATATATATATATATGTATATATCTATATATGTATCTATATATGTATACATATATAGATACACATATATATGTATGTATATATCTATATGTATATATATATATATATATATATATATTTTTTTTTTTAGCAAAAGCCTCAAATGAAATGATAATGTTAATTTATCTGAGCTTAGTGGCTGGAAGAAAGCAAAGTGCCAGGGCACAGCAGTCACAAACTAGCAGAGGACCATTCAAAGAGCTCAAGTGGGGTGGGGAAGGAGGGACACTCCTATTGTTATGTTAGAATCCTATTTATATTTCAGCCATCAACTTGAAATAGGCCAACTGAAGCCAGGCCTCCTAAACTTATTGTAATCCTCACTACTATCTCTGTAAGATAATGAGTTTCCCAAGCCTGTGTGAATTGTACTAAGGAAGCGACAGGGAGTCCCTCTCAGTCAATATTTTCATAGAAAGTCACTTCACGGGAAGGCCCAGGGTGTGACCTAAGCTAATAAATGATTATCCTTCGCTACTAAAATCAGGACCCTAATTAACTTGCTAATTGTTGGTCTCTGTTCACGGACATTAACCTGAGTTATCCCACCATATACACCTGTAGGTAAATTACAGGCTCTATACTCAAGATGAACCTTCTGTCCTAGTGGATAAATGTGACTTCAATGTGTCAGCCACACATAATTCTTTAAAGTGACCAAGTGTACAAGATTCTATTATGGGCACTTCTCCAAGCAAATTAAATGGACACAAACTCCCTCTAATAATTTATTTCCTCAGTAGAGTCTGTGGGCATTACTCTTTGAAAGGCACAGTCTCCTTGTTCTTACATTTCTCTGTTGTAATAGCTACCCTTGCTGGCTTTCCATAGGCCAAGCAGTCTAAGCTAAACATTGTATGGTCCTTATCTACCTTATTCCCCCAAAAGACCTGGGAGGTATATGTTACTTTTATGCCCATCTGATAGAGGAAGAAACGAAGTTTAGAGAGTTCAAGTAACTTGTCTTAGAAAGTACTGTTAATGACCATATACGAGTATATCCCCCTCGACAATGGACCGAACATTTGTATCTCCCCCAAAATGCATATGTTGAAATCCTAACCTCCAAGGTGATGATATTAGCAGGTGGGGTCTTTTGGAGGTGATTAGGTCATGAGGTTGGAGCCGACATGAACGGGATTAGTATCTTTATAAAAGGGACCCCAGAGAGCTCTCTCTGCCTCTTTCGGCCATGACAGGATATGAGAAGTTTGAAACCGGAAGACGACCCTCACCAGAGCCTGACCGTCCTGGCCCCCGATCACAGACTTCCAGCTTCCAGAACTGTGAGAAGAAAGTATCTGTTGTTTATAAGCCACTGGCCTATGATACTTTCGGTATAGCAGCCCAAGCTAAGAGACCCTCTGTGACCACTGATAAGCATACTCAGATTCTTTATACAAGCCCAGACCCTTTGCCTGAGGGCTTTCTCTGCTCGCCATGCCCCCTGGGTCCACTGAGGAGGGCAGTATGGAAGTGCCAAGATGCTGAGGTCCCCTGTCCCAGGAGCATCCCTCAAATAATGGCAGATGTGATTATGGATAATACTTGAGCTTCCTCTCCCCTTGAGGAGGACGAGGCTAACGCAGGTCTACATGGTCATCCGGAGGACTCGGCAGACCTGGGTTCCAGTTGCCCACAGCAGTCACCTGCTCACTAACACATCTTATACCGACTTCCTCACCCTCTACCTCAAGATTACCAGAAGCATCCAAATAAATCTGCACCCAGATAAATAACGTCAGCTCAAGTCTAAGACTCGGAGTCAGCTTCTGGAGAGGCCGACCTACGACACTTGCCCCAGACTGCTTCACCAACAAATGGCACAGCTGAGGGCAAACCCAGGCCGGCTGATGGTCCATACTCTTGCCCCCTCGATTATACTGCTTTCCTTCCATGGCCGCCTGGCGTCTTTACCAAAAATGCACCTTCCCGTATCTGGCGTCACGTTTAATCAATGCGTTCGAGTAATGAATTAGAATTAGACTTTTCCACACTTTTGTTATACGTTTTCCTGCCCGTGTTGCTTCCAACAACTCTACTGGCTTAAATACTCTGGTGAGAGGCTACAAAAGGCACGAACTCTGACCTTCCTTGCTTCCGATGAAGCAACCACTTCATTGCTTCGTCTCTGACATACTGCCATCCTGCCTATCATTTGAGCTATCTCTAGAGAGGGTTGAGTCCTTCCTGTGAGTAGAGAGCTAACATTTGTGAGTATTCATGGTATGCCAGGCAATGTTCCAGGGGTAGCAAACGTATCATCTCGGGAATCCTCACGATATCCCTTAGCGGGTGTTAATATCTCCATTTCACAGAGGAGTAAACTGAGGCTAGCAACCTCCTCAAGGTCATGCAATTAATATGCTGCAGAGGCAGAATGAAAATTTACGTCTCTCTAACCCCAGAACCCAAGCTCTTTTCATGCAACAAATAGTGCATACATGTATGTGCCAGGTACTGTTCCAAAATCTCACAACACTAATTCACTTAATCTTTAAAATGACCCTATAAAATAGGTACCGTTGCTATCCTCATTTATAGATGTGATCATTGAGGCACTGAGAGGTGAAGTAACTCGCCAAGGCCACACAGTTAATGGCCGAGGCCAGATTCGAACCCAGGCACTCCGGCTTCTAGTTTTCAAACACTGCTTGTTGCTAACCCTCTTAACCATGATACTCTGTATTGACACAAACTCTTAGGGTCCATTTAAATGTCCTCACTGTCACTCCTGCCCATTGCCCTTAGTTTTGGCATCTGGAATGCAAAACTAGCCTCCTCTCCCTTCCCTTAATAAAACTAGAAATGTTCAAAGACGGCGATCCTGTCTTTTCTCCCATGGCCTCCCTTCTCTAACAACGCTTTTCTTGGAAATCCTTTGCCAAATCATCCAGGCCCTGTGGAAACTCTCCGCCCCAGGGGAGAGTCCTTCTCAGAGCTGAGGTCCTCCAGGTGTGGTGGGACCCCTGCCCCTCACAATATGGAGTTGGCTTCCCATGCCCCAGTGCGGGGCTTGGATTAGCGACGCCTGAGGGCTGGGCCTTTTTTAGCAGCTGGGTCCCACGGAGAGGCTCAGCAAAGAGGAGATGCTGTCCTCAGTTCCACCACCCCCATTTTCACACATATGTCCTTCTTCCATACCAGGCAGACCGCACAGAAGAGCAGGGACAGCTGCAAACATGCTGGGCCTGCTACAAACGGGCCAACACTCTCGTTTCTCTTGGTATTGTCTTCCCACCGATGTTGGGTGGGTATTTGTGGCTTCAAAACAGAGAAATGTTGGGGCACCCGGCTGGCTCAGTCGGAAGAGCAGGCGACTCTTAATCTTGGGGTCATGAGTCGAGCTCCGTGTTGGGTATGGAGAGTACAAAACAAGAAAAACAAACAGAAATGTCACCGTCCATTTATTTAGCAAACATTTATGGAGAGCCTCTCTGCGTCAGGGCAGTGCTGGGGGCTGGGAATGAAACAATGGTTGCCGCTCTCCAGGAGCTCCGAGCTTGTAAGCAGGACAGGCACAACCGAATAAGCTACATCCGGATCCTCCCCACCCTCACCATCTCCTGACCTCGAAACACTGGAGCGTTCCAGACTCAGGCCTATACTTTATCTCTTCGGAACATCCACCATTCTGCAGAGAGCCCTTCTGGTCCCCCAGCTTGAACTACTACGTCTATACAGACGCCACCCCACGTTGCACCTCCGGCCCAGATCTGCCCTGACTCAATGCCCCCCTGTCCGACGGCTCACATACGATCTCTCCCTGGATATCAAATAGCATCTTAAATTTAACCTGACTAAAACCAAAGTCTTGATCCACTGTTAGGGGTTGGATTTTGCCCTCCAAAATGATGGGTTAAAATCCTAATTCCCAGTCCCTGTGCACATGACCATCAGGGTGGCCCTCATCCAATGACTTTCATCCTTACAAGAAGGAGGAAATTAGACACAGAGTGCCACACGATTAGAAAGCGGAGACTGGAGTGATAGGTCTCTAAGCCAAGGATTGCAACCACTGGAAGGCAGAAGAAGCTAGGAGCGATCCCCCCCTAGAGTCTTCAGAGAACGATAGCTTTGCTGCCACCTGAATTTTAAACTTTAAGCCTCTAGAACTATGAACCAATACATTCCTGTTGTTTTAGGCACCTCAGTTTGTGGCCATTTGTTACCGTAGCCCTAAGAAATGATCGCACCCCCTAAAAAAACCCACACCTCCCATCTGAATGGAAGGCAACTCTACGCTCCCCATTGATGGGACCAATTCTGCACTTTTTCACTCGTACAGCTCACATCTAACCCATCAGGAAATGTCACCAGCTCCACGTTCAAACACACCCTGAATGTGACAACTTCTCCCCACCTGTGCAGCTACCCTTCCTTCAAGCCACCATCAACTCTCCCCCGGATTGAAGCAAGACCCCTTCTCACTGGTCTCCCCGCTGCCACTCTTAGCCAGCCACAGACCATTCTCCACACAACTGCTGGAATGTCTTTTCCAAAACACAGATCGGATTACTGCACTCTTCGCGCAACCAGCCTACGAGCCAGAATAAAATCCAAACTCCGTGCCATAGCTCGGAAGCCCTTCCCGTGTGGCTCTGACCACCCTCGTCTCTGAACTCATCCCTGACCTCCGTCCACCCCTCACTCTGCTCCAGCCATGCGGACCTCCAATCTGATCCATCTGTCCGAACAGCACCCCCCTCCCTCAACCTCTGTCCCTCATCTTGTTTATCTGTCCTCTTAGCAGTTCACTGCCACCACCGCCCAGCATATTATATACGTGCTTACAGATTGTCTGTCTCCCTCCCTAGAATAGGAGCTTCCTGAGAACAAGGGTCCGGCGTTTCAGCACCACTCTTTGCAAGGCAAACTGTCCTAGAACAGGACCCAGATCATCAAAGACCTTGGGTACCTCTGTTGAAGCACGGAGGTACCAGAGAGAGCATAGACAGAGCAGCTGTGGTGTTGCAGGGGCACTCCCTAATTCTATCTTACAGCTCAGTTTTTCTTTTCATCTCTAAAAGGGGAATAATAATAGCATCTATCCCCTGGGACAATGCAATGCTTATATCTAGCAGAGGCTATAATGTAGTTTAAGTCAGTGATGAATATATATATATATATATACACCACATCGAGCTTAAATACAGACAAGGAGCGTCTAGTATGCAGTGTCTCAGGCACGAGAGGAATTCAGAAAACAATGCGAAGCCTTCACAAAGGAGGTGTCCCTTGAACTAGCTCTTGGCAGATGAGGAGAACGGGAACCACAGGCAGATGAGAGCAGGGGATGAGGCGGGCACTTAGGAGAGGTACGCAGGCAACCATTTGCCGGTGCTCGGTGGGGCTGGAACACAAACGAATGTGGTAGCTGCAGAGTGGCAAGGAAGGGGAGTCAGGGGGCAGCCGAAGACAGACAAGAGACATGGCAGAGGTCAGATCCCAAAAGGCTTTCCAGGGGGTGGAAAGATGGGATCTGATCTAAATGGCAAACGGGAACGGAGCACACGTGCAATACATCAGGAATTCACTGAGAACCTAAAACTCCCCGGTTCACGTCTGAGAGCTGAAATGCTAAGTTCCTACAGCAATAATATAGCCAGTACAGCCTGAAATGGAGACTTTTTTCCTTTCACAACCAGTAGGAGCAAAAATTTCACAAGCTTTCCCCAAAAGAGATTAATTCATTCTCTCTGTGTGTGTGTGTGTGTGTGCGTGTGTCTGTTTCTGTCTCTGTCTCTCTCCCCCTCTCAATATCTTTTTCTATAGATAGGCTGTATATGTAATAACCTGAGTTTGAACACCTACTGTTGGCATGCCTCTATTTTAGCTTTTTGGCTTACAAATATCAAGGAGATAAATCTAGAGTTACTTTTTAAAAGCAAGGCACCCAGGTGAAGGCTAGAGAAACGCATACTCAGGACCCCAGCACAAAGAAAGGAACAACACGACAATGTCCACATTCTGCTGGTGAGCAAGCAAAGACTGCAAGATCAGCTAAAGAAATCGCTTTCTGGCATCTAGAAAGTCCAGAAGGCAGCAAGGGGAAAGGGGCAGGCTTCAGGCACGGAGAGCATAAAGCATGTTCCTTTCCTGAGACCACGCAGTCCCCTCAAACACAAATGCACCGTCCAGAAAGGCTTCCCATGTGGGGAATAAAGACAGAAAGACAAACTGGACTTCAGCCCAACCCTGACATTCTGAGGGAGTTTTTCTGTCATAATAAATAACAGAGCTTTAAGAAAAGCAACACCAAGTCCTGTGCAAAACCTATAATCCTTCAGTGTTGCAATTTATCCAGGATCTGCTTCACCTTCCTGTCCCTGGTGTCCTATTCTGAAGCGACTCCAGGCATGGGTCCCCGCTCCCTAGTGCCTGCCTTTTCCGAAGCTCACCCACTGCAGATACGACATGTGACCGTCTTCTTCTTTTTTGAATATATATCTTGCACTCTCTCATTTCAGTGCCCCCAAAAGTGAGGTTCCTGATTCCTGTGCCGATTCCAGCATGAAGTACAATTCCCAGGCCTGGAGGGCAATCAGTAAAAGTCTGTTGAACAAGTGAATGAATGAGTGAATGAATGAATGGATTTATTTGAGACATCAGAGATCCGCCCGTGAAATTATAGAAGTAACTTAACTCAAAGGGTTTGTTTTTTAGAGCAGAGTGCGGGGGAGATAAAACGATTAGGTTTTTCCTCCACAAATTAAAGGCCACAGCTAAGAAGTAGTCAATTATAAGCCACATTGCCCTAAAGGAAATAAAAGTACATACGGGCCTGTTCTCCTCACTTTTGCAAAAGGAATGAGATCCCTCCTTCTAACTTTCCAAGAAATGTCTAGAGGGTTTTTTTGTTTGTTTGTTTGTTTTTTTGCAGGTCTGTTCACCCAAGTACACCAGTCTCTAGGGGCTGACGTGGTCAGGCACCATGGGATCCCAGAACCTGGTAAACCACTGCCCCTGGCTTCCACGCTTGGATTTAAGTAGAACGATGCCACGTGTATAATGACCCTCTTTTTATGAGACAAAAAGACGCATCTGAGAGCGCATACAGAGGCCCCTTTGAATTATCAAGCCTGCAAAAACAAACAAACAAAATCAAGATGTCCAGGAGTTCACTGAAAAAGAACCATTGTAAGAACCTTACTCCGAAAGGTCCCAACAAGCATCAGGAATCTATAGTCAGACGACTGCCAAGTCCAGGTCCCAAGGTGCCTCTCCAACCTGACGTCTTCCAGGTTTCTCGAACGCCGGATTCTTTGCAGGAAAATGTGCCCAGAGAGGGTCCCTTTACATGTTTCCCTGCGACACTGTGACCTTCGGCGAACAATGAGAAAAGTCAGTCTCCTTCGCGTACTCCGAGCATTTATAAACCCTGGCTATGCTGCCGTTATGTAACATAGTGGGCCAAAGAAAAACTGGGTTGACTTACCTCGGCCCCAGCCTTTTATTCAGAGGCTGGGCTCGCGTATATATTGAGACCCAACATTCATGTTGGTTCAATATAAACATTTGGGGCCAGCTTGAAGTAATTGTATCACTAATTACCATTGAATTCTAGTGGAAATCGTATAGAAGTACTTATAACATTCAGGCTAGGACAAGAAGGAGTCCATGTGATTAATGTTATTAACATGGCATTCAGTTCAGTAATATAAAATAATGATCCGGCTATTATATTACAGTGTTACTAAATATTCACTTAGCTCCAAAAAACACAGTGGGTGTGAGCTTTCTTGGTCGGATTTGGAATTTAAACAACGCTCTTTGTCAGATTTAAGCCTGGTAGGAAGCCCCGACAAACAGAGCCGGCCTCCTAAACGAATGTTTACGAAGGCACAGAAAATACCCACAGAAGGAATCAGTTTATCATAAACAATACAAATATTTACTTGATTATTTAATGGGTGCCCAGCATGTCTGTCCTTAATGTAGCATTTGCTGACATCAGGAGCACACCATATGTGCAAATAATTAATTCAAATTATGCTTTTCTTCCAGTGAGTTCTCTTATAAAGGAGCAGAATTAATGTGGAGGCATATTCAGGAGCGGGGACTTGGAGGCCCTCTCTCCACGTCTGTCTTGATGGGTACCTCGTTTTTAATACTTCATCCTCATTGTCATTCCTCTGCCAAGAGCTGATGGCATTTGAAATGCTCCTACAGTGTTCCTTATGTAATCAGTAGGATGACTAACACAGCGATTAAAAACCTGACTTGGCTAAAGATTTTCTTAGGAGATTAAGCTTTCGAGGCCCAAGATCGCCGGAACAAGTCCCCCTCTTTTAAGAAACCGTGTCAGCTGCAAAATAAACGGCTCGCAAATATCAACAGTGTATGATCCATCATTCCTAGCTTTCAGGAACAGAAAGAGAAGCAGGCCGTTCCGATGAATGTAAAGTGTTTCCAGTTAAGGTGCTTGAGGCTTATTTATAACAGAGACATTCAAACTCATGGAGGGATTTCCTGTGGGCAATTACACCGTCCCTTTTCTCTACGAATTAATACATGGCAAACTTTGGTTTGCGTGACATTTCAAATGGCAGAACCCTCAGCAGAAGCGATGTCCAGACACAAAGTGCTACGTGTAAAGTTGCAAGCCCTTAAACCATATATTCCGGTCATGTTCCTTCCAGGGAGGTTGCCTCAAGCCTCCCAACCTCCAGCTCTGCAAGAGGGAAAGATCTTGGACTTCTCCTCCACTCTCATGACATCATGTTCTTACATTCGTGTTTTTCTCTAATCGTTCAGGTTAGTAACGTTTGAGACTTTCTTCTAAGAATCACACAAAAAGAAAAAAAACCAAAGATGAATTTTAAACTTGCTTCCGATAAAGAAACTGGTCTTTCTGGAAAGCAAAGTATTCCCCTCCTATTATGTAAGTGTGTGTGTGTGTGTGTGTGTGTGTGTACGTGTGTGTAAATAAAGGGTATATGTATTATCAATGTATATACATTGTATATACAATGTATATGTGATACAATGTATCACATATGTATTACATGATTTCTATGTATGATAAATACATGATAGGTTTGCTATGAGGACTGACTTACATAATGTACATGAAATGATTACAGCAATATCCAATATCTAATAAGCTCTCAGTCAATGTTAGGTACAATTATGATCATTGGGTTACATCTAGAGCATTTGGCACAGCGCTTGTGACATTGTCAGCATTCAACAACAGCAGGTAAATGAATTATTACGAATCCTCAAAATATGCCTGTACATAACAGAAGACTAAGGCCCAGAAAAATTATGTAGCTTTTCCAGGGTCGCACTTCTAACAAACGCTAAATCTAGGATTTGAACCAGATCTGTTTGAGTGGAAAACCCTGGCCTTTTTCATCACATCCTGCTGATTCTCAAAAACCTACAATAACAGGCTAATGCAGAGAGGGCATTGAATAATTGAAGAGTTCATTGATTTATTTCAGATTTCAATGGGACTTGTAAAGACAATAAAGCCTCGCACCAAAATAAAGGGGGGGGGGACCTTCCAAATTATTTAAAAGTATCTTCATAAGATTTCTCCATATTCAACGGCTGACTATGAAAAGTTAACATTCAGAATCATAAACTTATTCCCTGCCCAGTGACATTTTCTTCTCTCCTAATGAATCTGTATTTCAGAGGAAAATTCCAAAACTGAAACAGTGGCAATGACTGAGTAATTCATGGCTCAGTGCTATATTAGCAATTAATTAAATATACCCAGAAATGCAGAGAAACCAGTCATCTGCCTTCTATTTATTTTATTTCATTTCATTTCCTGTATGTTGTATATTCCCCAAAGCAATTCTTTGCAGTAATTTTGCCTTCCATGCACAAATCTAATAATCCCTCTTGTTCTTAGGAATCGCGGGTACACCAGCATTGTTATTATATTATTAAATGTACATCAGATAAATGCCAGTTGCGTTTCGTGCTCCAAAATACCTTTCTCCCCCCAACCACTTACTATTTTTCGTAAGTAAACATCGAGGATTTTATTAGCAATAGGCTTTTTTTTTATTTTTTTTAATGTATGCTTCAACATTTCTTCTTATGAATTTTGTTGCTAATCACAGGATTTAGTCAGACTCCTATGCACATTCACGACTCTGTAATCTTAACAAGCTATACACAGATGATTGACAGATAATACTTGACAGGTTCAAAATTAGAGAATATACAGTGAAAATTTCAGAACAGCCAGATCACTCAGTATGCTACACTTTTCCAATTTTGGCTTCTCTCATAATCATCAACTTGGGAGGGAGCGGCAAGTAGGGAGAGAAAGGATCTGAACATTTCCTTACTCTCTGATCTCCCTCGTGAAAACCTCTGGGCTTGAACCAGCCTGAAAGAGTCATCGGTCAGAAACCACCTAACCAAGCACTGAAATGCACACCATCAAAATAGTAAGTCGAAAACAGGATTCTTTGGTATTTAAACCAAAACACCAGCCTCTCCTTCCTCGAGCCAGCCAAAATAGTCTTTGCACGTCTTTTATTCAGTTTCATTCATTGAAGAGAGTTATCGTTTATGTAGCATTACTCCTTAAATTTTTAATGAGAAGAGAAATCATGTCATGTTTATTGAAACGATTAGGCCAATTTTTATTGACTCTGTACAATTTATGTGAGAGCTGATATTTACCTGAAGCCTTTCCATTCTGGAAAGGATTGATTGATGACTTTCAACTATATCTGACTCAACTACCGGTGATCTAGCTAAAACAGGGAGCTTGTTTGGCGTTTTTCTTGCCTTTATCTTCTATTTTTAAGTCTCCTCACACCACGACCAGCAACAAATATTTTCCTCCTGTTTCAGAACTGGGTGACATGAAACTCCTAACAATTAAACTGGCAGCATTTAATGTTTTGGAAGTGCAAAGGCCATGCCTACCCAAACAGATGCTACTCAGAAGACCTGACCCTGGTTCAAGGCAGTCTACTCTGCCCTCCCCAAGACCTAAATTCTAACGCTATTTTCAGTCAACACCCCATTGTGATGAATTAAGAGCCAACAAAACCTAACTTAGTACACCCTCTTCGAGGGCCTTCGTGGGAGAATTCCACTGATACCAGGCATGGGTAGGACGTTTTGTTCTCTGAAATAAAAATAAGTATTTTCTTCCTGTTCTGCTACCTTCCAACTCCGATCATGCTCACAAGATGACAACTGGGCTGGGATCCCATCCAGGAACATTTTAGGAGGGGAGATATAAGTGCCTGAGGGATCGTTATTTGATGTGCACACTTCTGGAGAAACCACAAGGCTGTATGTTTTTAGCCTCCTGCTCTCTTCTGGTGTATATGTTCAAAATAGGTCATAATGGATAAAATGGTCGAAATGTGCCTTTCGTCCCTTGGAAAGCATTGGCTGTCAAGAAGAAGCATTTGGGTTAATGGTTGGTAATCGATGGTAGGAGCCCAAGGGTCAATAACCACTTTGTAGAAGGAAAAGTGGGTACCCAAGGAAGAACTGGGGGGGGGGTCCTCAGGGAAATCACCAGGACAGAGGATAACCCCAAATTTCCATCATCAGGGAAACATAAACCAACTGGCCATAATTGGGCCAAATTAGTCACAAGAATCAAATGGTTTAGTGCAGAATCAGGTTGAAAGAACAGACACAGAAAGAAAGGTTTTGATCCTCAACATCCATCTTAACTTAAAAAGCACTCATTGAAGGGGCGCCTGTGTGGCTCAGTCGGTTAGGCATCAGACTTCAGCTCAGGTCATGATCTTGCGGTTCACGAGTTTGAGACCCACGTCGGGCTCTGCGCTGACAGCTCAGGGCCTGGAGCCTCCTTCAGATACTGTGGCTCCCTCTCCCTCTCTCTGCCCTTCCCCCACTCATGCCCTGTCTCTCTCTCTCTCTCTCCTTCTCTCTCAAATAAAAACATTTTAAAAATTATCTAAAAAAGCACTTATTGAAAACCTTAAGTAGAACAGTTTCACATACTAGGAAATTCTAAATGAAATGGGCCTTGCAGTGGGCAAATATGTCAGGAATCTGGTCAGCGAAGCCACGCCTAACTCCAAACAACTCCAGGGGTTTCAATTATGAAAGAAAAGAGTAATTGCAGATTAAAGCAGTAATAAGCAATTTAGAGCACACAGTGGAGAGATTTCAGGGGCATCTTAAAATGTCTAAAAAAGTCTTCTCCTCTCTTGCTTGCTTCAAAATAGAAGTTAATCTCTATAAACATCCCTATTGAGTAGACATGTATTAACATCTATACTGCCTTGATAAGGGTATCGCCGTTTCTTTGCTACCATAGGAAAAGAAGAAAAAAAAAAAAAAAAAGCAAATCTAGCCACTTTCAGGCTCCTTTTGTGCTTGAAGAGGTAGGTGGTGCTTTGGAACAACCCAGCATGACCAGAAACTCTAAAACGCTCCAATAACCAGGGACAATCACTGCAATCATATTCCAGTCCTTCCAGGAGTGTGGCTAGGAATTTCAACCCTTTTATTCAAGGGACACAAATATCTTCGCTCTCCAAAATGCCTCACTTCCGAACACTCACCTATGGTCTCTCCCTGGAGAAGAGAGAAAGCAAAAGACATCAAAATCATATAAGGAAGGTTTTCTAAAAATACCTTTGCACAACTTGCCAAAATGACTGAGATATTTCTAATTCATTCCCAAGTCACAGAAACCGAAGCGCGTTGCTGTATGTTAAGATGTCAGATGTGAATCGTCTTAACCAGCTGGGTCAAATGTGAGCTAGGGCTGCAGTAAGAAGGGAGTTCTCAGCTGAATTTGCATAAAAATTGGAAGACTCCAACTCAGACTCTGCCATCTGTTAAAGGGGCAATTTTAAAGTGCTGTGCAATGTTAGGGTAGCAATCCTGAAATACAGCCACGGACGGGACAGCCGCAGAAGGTTAACAGATACTATCAATAAGTGATAAAGATATGTTGTAGTCATGGTAACCTGCATGCAAATTTAGAACACTAAAAAAAAAAAAAAAAAAAATTCTCTCCCCTTTCTCCTGATACCAACTTCTAGTTTTCTTTTTTCGATATTCTTATCTAAAGCTGAGTAACTAAGATTCCAACAACAATGGAGCCTAATTTGGGGGTTTTCTCTCTTCAAGACGGAACTTAGCAATTTTAAGGCAAATCTTCTGATCAAGGGCTTTAAGATACCAATATGGTAGTCTATGCATTTGTAAATTTTTTAATGTTTATTTATTTTTGAGAGAGAGAGAGAGAGCATGAGCGGGGGAGGAGCAGAGAGAGAGGGAGACACAGAATCCGAAACAGGCTCCAGGCTCTGAGCTGTCAGCACAGAGCCCGTCATGGGGCTCGAACTCCGGAACCGGGACCCGTGAGATCATGACCTAAGCCGAAGCCGGACGCTTAGCTGAGTGAGCCACCCAGGTGCCCCTGTGACTCTACACATCTGTATCCTACAATTCACACCACGCGAAACGTGAAAAGGGGCCTTTAAGTGTTCCGTTCCCAACACGCTGTACAAGAAACTGATCGGTATTTTAATTAATTCCTCAAGATTTACGCCAAAGGGAGGTAGGTGAAATCTACAATTCGAAAGGCAGAACTTGCCCAGGAAAATGAACGCGAAGGGGGCATATCCGCCAGGAGATGCACAGGAAATAGAGAGGGATCGGTCAGAAGATGTCCATTTTCTTAACCCTGTTAAGGGTTTCTCTGGAACAGTTTTATCCTCTCCTTTGAAATGAGAAGACGCTCAAGCTCTCCTGACAAGGGAATGGGGACAAGGCTTTATCCCTGGTCCTCCCCCTGCAGAATTCTCAGCCTCCCGCTGGCACCCCAGCTGGCTCTGACAAGCGCCATTTCAGAAGAGGCCTGGAGTCTGGGCAAGCCGATTCCATCTTCCCAAAGCCACTGAATTTAAGATCTATGTAAGGCGATACCAACATTGACAGAGAAAGAAGGCCGGAAGGATGCGGTGAGAACACGGGTGATCACTATTTCCTTCTATTTGCATACTTCTGTTTTGTAAATGTTGTAACTGAATATGCATATCATTTTTACCCTCAGACCAAAAAGCCATCGGAATTATTTTTTTAAAAATTGAGCCAAAACCTACTAGCTTTCCGCCTCATGTTCAAACTCTGAGATCAGGGATGAAGGAAACGTTTTCCGTCTCACAGTTCATTTTCACTGATAAGGGTGGGGAAAGGGGAGGAATATTCTCAGTGACGCGGAGGCTACAAAGAAATTAATTTGAATTAGAATAACAGCGATACCTTACATCCCGAACCCACTTTCCCGTCACTATCTCATTTGTCCTTACTGTAATCCCATGAAGTTGGGAAAGAGGAGCGGTACAATCCCCAAATCACACCTGAGAAGCTCAGAGGGGACAGAAAAGTGGCTCAGGGTCACACGGAGGAAGAAAGAAGACGCATCAAACTCATTCACTTTTTAAAAGCATCCTGACTGGTAGCGCGCCATGCTTTTTTAACACCCTGCAAAGCTGTAGCTATAAATGCAGCCAGGAGAATTTTGGCATATTTGCTGTTGCATAATTATTCGAGAAGGCACAAGTGCCCCGTCAACACATTCAACTCAATCACAATGAAGAAAGGCAGCCAAAACTTCCCCCGCCCACTCCCCCACAAAATCCGCAGGGACTTAGCGATGCACCCCGTCACGTCCTTTGGCTCCGTGTCACTCATTGTGTCTGATGACTCCCCCGGCAGAAAGTGGATGATGTTAGGTAGGCAAACTCAGCATTAAATAACAGGATGCCTCCTCTCCAATCCTGTTTTCCATCACTGTGATTCCTTCAACGAGAAAGCCACGGCTTGGAGATAATAAACCTTTACCACCTCCCTTAGCCCACCAGGACTAGTTAATGCTCCTCTAACAAGAGAAAAACAGGTTTCAGGCTCACAGCCTCAAGCCAGCAACAGTCTCTAGCCACGTCTAGTAACTTTTTGGACTTCTTTTAACCTTTTTTAGATATCCTTCTATTTATAGCAAGTGATATACCCAAAATAACAAAATTTCTTCTCTGAATAAATTTCTGGATGTTAAAAAAAAAAGGGGGGGGAGATAAATATATTACATGGAACTGTATGAAACCACAGGTGGTATTTTTTCTTAGATCAAAAATAGTCCAAAATTCCCATGTTCATGATCTGGCCTGATGGATAGATGCATGATAGATGGGTAGTAAACGACAGTGATAGTATATAGATATGACAAAACACATTGATACATTTATATAGAGACGTATTTAGATATGATGCCCCCCAAATAATAGTAGATGAGCGACTTTCATCGGAGAAGCCTTGTTATTAGAACAGTCGTAGTATCAAGCTGGAAACTCATTCTTCAATAGTGATACCCTTCCTCCTTGATGAGCTGACTCTTGATCCGGTCAAGGGCATCCTGGCTTCATTCAGAGTGGGCCTCACTGTGGCCCAGGGCCAGTCACCAGAGAGAAGCATGGGCCCCAGTTCACTACGCAGAAACAAGACCACAGGACCCCCACTCCACTCCCTCTCATCCCCTTCCTCTCGCCTTTTCTCACCTCCCTTATGTAAATTATGCTAGACCACATATGACACCTTTATACAAACCACCTTGAATCTGTCAGAAACAACTTCATCCTGCCTCCAAAACTGACACCCCTTCCTGTCTCTAGCACACTTCCTCCAGAATAGTCAAGTTGCTGACAGATTAGAGGGGTGACTGTTCTATCCCTAACCCCCCACCCTGCCTGCTCCAAAGGAGAGCTGACAGAACACCTCTGGAAAAGGAATTCTAAAAGCCTGTGAGGAGAAGGAAAAGACAGGGGTGGGGAGAGAACTGGTCTCAATGGGAGGTCGGTAAAGTGGGTTCATTTCATTGTAAGGTTGCCTCTCTTCGGAAACTGATCGGTGCTGCTTGTGGAACAGACACTTAACAGAGATACAGCTCTCTCTTGGCCTTTGGAATTTGGGAGAAGGATGTGCATTTCAGATTTGATCAAATTTTTTTTTGTTTTGTTTTGTTTTTTTTTTTTTTTTTGGTAATGTCTAGTTATTTATTTTTGCAAAGGCGGGGAGGGGAAGAGAGAGAGGATCCTAAGCAGGCCCCAGATTGCCAGCAGACAGCCTGGTGCGGGGCTTGAACCCATGAACTGTGATAGAGTGACCTGAGCTGAAATCAAGAGTTGAATCCTTAACCGACTATGCCACCCAGGGGCCCCCGATTTGATCAAGTTTTAATACAAGTTTTAATACAAACTCCAGGCTCATTCCACTCACCCTGAGGCAGCAGCTACACTAAGGACCATGAGCGATAATCCCCCTCCCAGTCTTTCCCAACCTACTCTGTGACTTTGGGCATGCCACTGAACTTGATGGCTTTAGGTTTCCTTAAGTGCCAAATGAGGGGGTTGGCCTAAATCAGTGACTCTCAAATGGCTGGCTCCACGTTAGAATCGGAGTCACCTTTATAACCATGGCCAGGTCCGGCCCCACACCTAGAAATTCTTTAATGGGTCAGCACATGCCAGGCATTTGTGTTTTTAACCTTTCCCGGGTAGTTCTAAAACACAGCCAGGTTGGGGGATCCCCGGCACAGATTATCTCTAAGACCCTGTCCACTTCCGACATTCTTGACGTCTCTGACCCTCACTTAGGGCCGAAGGCCTTCTCTTATTCCCACCTGCTCCACCCAGCCTTTATCAGCAAACACTTTTGCCTTTGCCTCAACTGCAGTTCTTGGCCTTATCGGGAGAACTTCCTGCGCCAAAGAGCTGAAGTTTATTCTTCTACCAAAGGGCACTTCGTAGTTCGAGGAAAAGCACAGGCCGTGTAGCTACTGCAGACCTGGTGTGGGATCCTCGGGTGGTGGCCTTGAGTAAGCCTCTTAATCCCTGTTAGCCCCAGCCTTCCCAAGTCCAAAATGGGGATAACGCCTATTTCACGGGTCACTGTGAGAGGAGTGAATATATGTAAAGAACGCGGCCGTATGCAAATGCTGAATACATGTTAATTACCACTCCCTTTCTACAGTGTGGAGGCTACCAGGGGGTTCTGTGCTCACAGAAGAAAGCGCTGGAGGAAGGCCAGTCTGAATTTCGAGAACCCCAAGAGCAGTCTTGGGCTGAGCCGATCAACGCCAGCCAGAGAGACACTCAGAGCTTCAAAGCTCTGCCTCCCCGCCATGAGCAGCAGCGACCTCCCTGCCCATCGGCTGCAGAGAAGCACAGATACAATCCAGTCCTGTGCCCTGGAAGGCAGAAGCTACAAGTGGGAGCTAACAGAACTGCAGGCCACGAGATAAGTAGGCCAGTCCTGGACTCCCACAGCCAAAAGCACAGGAAGAGACAGGCAAACGGTCAAAGGAACCTAATGAGGAAACAGTGGAGTCTAGTGATACTCAGGCAAAGAGCCGTCGACAACAGATGGAAGAGGGAAAGGATGAGAAAAATAAAAGAGGTTTGCCCTTTCCAGCTTTGGCAGGGCCATGAAATGAATGTCTCAGACCACTGAGAATAAGCAGCCAGCGAAACGTTCAGCACCGCTGTAAGTAAGGTTGCTCTTAAAAATCAGCTGTCCCCTAGCCACGCCTACATAGGCACAGGAAAAACACCAGCAGGAAGCATGCTAAAATGTTAATACGGTTTGCCTCTAGGTCGTAAACTTGTGGCGCGTTTCTAGTCTCTTCAATACACATGTCTGTAGATTACAAATCTATAATGAATACGAATGTCTTTTAGTATCACGGAAAAAAAGTGAAAGGAATAAATGAGGCATGTCCCACAAGTGTATAAATGAAGGAGAGGGACATGAAGTGAAGAGGCATGTGGTGGGGGTGGGGGCGAGGACGCAAAGATTAAGACATCAAAAAAAAAAAAAAAAAAAAAGAGCCGTGTTTTTAAGAAGAGACCAAGTGAAAATCTGGTGGGTTAACCATCCATGAGACCATGTTTTCTAGGAGACTGGGTCAGAATTTGCCACTGCAAATAGCAAATAAGTCTGCAGTCCATATTTTAACCTTTTTTGCTTGCAGTGTTGACACTGGCTTTTCGAGTGTTTTGGAAGCTGGGAACCGCTATGGGATGGCAAACACAGATAAGTCACCGAGGAACGCGCGAAGGCAAATTCTGGAGCAAAGGAACCCAGCATTGAGCGCAGGCATACAGAAACCAAAACAAAGCCAAGGAGGGGCTTCTATGTTGTAAAACACCACTTGTCGGTATTTTCCAATCTAAAAATACATGCAAACTCATACAGAGTATCACGGATTTCTAAAAGGTGATCCCAGATCTCAGAGTTAAAATTTTCTTACAACATTCAAAATGTTTCCTGTAGCAAAACTCTTGACGTTTCACCCCCCTGGGGAGGGCCAGAGTTTCCATGTGGGAAACCCAAAGACAGAATTGCTTTCCTTCTCTCTGTGTCTATGCCTGGCCTGCTGGTATAGAGAAAATCAGAGAACAACCCCACCCCGTCTGTCACTCTATCTTTAGAGGCCTTTGCACATGGCCTGGCTGTCAGAAGTCATGAAGAACCCTGTGTCCATCATCAACCCTGTCAGGTTAGAGGATGCGGGGCTTTTAGAAAAAACAACCAAATATCCACCATTAAAATTCCTTGCAGATTTTCACCTCCCAAGACACTTTTAATCTAGCCATATATGTTAGGTTTTGAAGAAAGCAGTATCATTAAAAAGGAAAATAAAGTTGGGCTAGGTTAAGGTTCGGATTAAGAGTTCACGAAATTCAGACTCCACACATTTCAATTAAGTGGTACATCGACCCATGTACCAAACTGTACTAAAATCCGCTCCAAGTCCCATTTGTCAAGTTTTATCTGCCACCATTTGGATTCAAGATGACAGACTGAGCTATAAATCCAATTCAAGATGGGACTTACACTGAGCAGCGTACCAAGTTTTATCAGAATCAGTCAGCTTCTTTGGGAGTTGCACATAGGACAGACTGAAAAGACAGTTAAAGAAGAAAATGTCATATCAGCTAGTGAAAGCAGGAATTGTGCTTAAGTTGGTCATCCCTGTATTTATTCATTCACTCAACAAATATTTTATTCAGCACTTACCCTATGCCAGGTGGTGCAGGAAAAGTAGAAATACGCACATCACAAGGCAAAGTCTTTGCCCTTGGAGGGTTTATATGATGACAGGGGGTCGGGACCATAATGATATAAAATCATTAAAAACAGAGATTAAAGCCATGACGGACTAAGAAGGGTGTTGAGAAAGAGAAAAATCGAGAAAGCCTACTTTACACAGGGTTGTGGGGAAAGCTTTTCTGAAGGGAGGTACTTAGGTTGAGGTAGAAGAATGGGTTGGAAACAGTCCTACCAAGAGCAAAGGAAAAACGTCCCATGCAAAACAAGGAGCAAACTCCGAGGTCCTAGGTGGGATCTGTCATGGCCGTGGACAGATAAGGGGCTCAGAGGGGAGGAGGAAAGGCGGAGCAGGCCCACCACAACTTGCAAAGCCAAGTGGTCACTGGTGATATTAAGAATAACACTGCCAGGGGCGTCTGGGTGGCTCAGTTGGTTAAGCATCCAACTCTTGATTTGGGCTCAGGTCATGATCTATGAGATTGAGCCCCACATCGCACTCCGCACTGACAGCACAGAGCCTGCTTGGGATTCTCTCTGCCCCGCACCCCCCCTCAATAAATAAATAAACTTAAAAAAAAAAAAAGGGTACACTGTCAGAAATTATTTATGTAAATCCTGCAAAACAGGAGATGTTACACCCAAAAGGACACCGTACGTGTTGCCTTTCTTCTTTTTAAAGGCTTTCCAGGCACGCCTTAGCTAACACCTGACAGCTCACACATATTACTTTCCTTCGGCAAATTATCATTATTAAATATTATCATCAACCTCACTAAGGAATGTTAAGTGTGATACATAGTTTAATACATTTGGCACTCAGAAGCATATAAACTTCCCATTATAGACAGTAAAAGAGCCTTCCATCAGACCGGTTTGCTCCAAAAGCAATCAGGTATTTACTGCCTGTCCTATAAAGCAAATGGCACTTGGGCATTTCAGCGCTTGGGGTGGGTGGGAGGTGTGAAGAGGAAGGATTGCAGAAGCAGTCAGCCCTCCATGAAAGCTTGTCACGTTCAGGATGGACCCAATCAGCTCTGTGGGTAGAGGTCAGTCCTCAGGGAGACAGTAGGATGTGCCTGATGGTACAAGGCATGCTTCTGTTTCCCAATGGCCAGAAAAGTTGTCAGTTTTAGGCAATTCCAAGCTTAGAGTTCTCTTGATCATTTTTAAGCCATTTGGAAAATAAAATGGATTGCCAGAGTTTTCCTAACTAGCTCGCTGATCTTTCCTTGTCATCTCAAGATGAAAGAATTCACCATCAGACTAAAGGTCACTGTCCTAGAAATATTTATGGGTGACTAAAAGGGGAAGACTATTAGAGGAATACTTTTTCATTGCCTTCACAATTGCGTGGTTAGTTGCATGAAGTATTAGACATACCTACGCTACACCCTTACCCATCTTTCCATGTTCATGAACCCATCCGTGGTATTTCTATGCTGGGGATTCTTCTCATAATGAATCTAAGGACCCCCCCTTTCAAAGAAATGGCTAAATGTTGGTTACATTTTAAATCGTGCATGATTTTAGTTCTCTCTGAACAATGTTTGATGGATAAGTCTTAAAAAAAAATGGCCAAATGGCCTAACCTTTTAGCAATAAAATTGTGTGCAATAAAAATGCTGGAGGGCACCAGTTACTGAACTGTCATGGGCTGGAGAATTATTAGACCCCATCATTCTGTACCGCAAAACCAAATTTGTAGATTTTTTTTTCAAGTAGAAAAAAATCCAGGAAATTAAATGGAAAGACCTGTAGTAATGAAATATTAAATGCAATTTCAAGTGCACAAAAAGGTCAGAAGCCAAAAAAAAAAAAAGATTTCTAGAACAACATTAATTTTCTCATACTTCATGTATGTCTGGGCTTAAATACCCCTAGAAACCAAGCAGGCCCACACGGGGGCAGGCGTGAGGATGCAGGGGAAGGTAGCAAGGAGGAGCCTGGAATAAGACAAAATCAGAACTAAGAATAAAAAAAAAAAAAGAAAATATTTCCTTCCTTTTCAATTTCCAAAGTTGAAGTCGTATTGCATAAATATGCATCAATACCTGTCAAAAGGTGTAAAAGCAAAACCACAATGACTGGACTTGAACTATGTTATATGCCAATTGTACTCAGAGTTAGCTTGATTCTTGGTTCCTTGCACTGATAACAGTTCTTAACTTCATCATACTTGAATTTCACTTCTGGACAAAGAGATCACGTATCACGAGATGGTCTTGTGGACCCTCGGAGTCGGTGTAGATGTGTCTGTGTGCAGGCTGTTACCATCGTTAGAAGCGATCATTGGAAGTATGTAGCTTCTGTCTCAGGACACAGAGGAATATTTTGTTTAATATGTATGTAGGAAGGGGTGGAGGAGATCCAGAGAAATTTTAAAGGAATTTTTTTTTGAGAGAGAGAGAGAAACAGAGAGGCAGAGAGAGAGAGAAAGACAGAGAATCTTAAGCAGGCTCCACACTAGTGTGGAGCCCAGTGTGGGGCTCAATCCCACAACCCTGGGATCATGACCTGAGCCAAACTCAAGAGTTGGACTCTCAACTGACTGAGCCACCAGGTGCCCCTAAAGGAAATATTTTTATTTATTTTTTGTATTTTTTTTAACGTTTTATTTATTTTTGAGACAGGGAGAGACAGAGCATGAACAGGGGAGGGTCAGAGAGAGGGAGACACAGAATCTGAAACAGGCTCCAGGCTCTGAGCTGTCAGCACAGAGCCCGACGCGGGGCTCGAACTCACGGACTGCGAGATCGTGACCTGAGCCGAAGTCGGCCGCTTAACCGACTGAGCCACCCAGGCGCCCCTAAAGGAAATATTTTTAAATGAAAATCCTGTATGAATAAAAGGGTCACCTGCTAACATCAAGACACCTATAGTTTAGGCATGACACATTGTTCATATGGAATACTGTCTAGAGACACACGCAGGGAAAATTCTTACTTTAACACCTGGCTAACTCCCCAAGTCCATTACTCACACGGTCTATATACTCTTTAAATATGCTACAGAAATCAGATGGTCTGTAATTTACGATTGCTACAACTTTAAAGCCTAAACAACATACAATGAAATCTATTTCTTTTAAAATACCAATCTGTGGGGTTGCAATGTTGGATGGCAGAAAGAATGATTTATATTTATGGCCAGTTTTTATTTATCCTTACCTATTTATAAATTGTGTTACAGCTTCAACAGCCATGGTTAAAAAGAATAACGTCATTCCTAACCACTGCCTTTGACTATAAAAACAATTTCACCATAATGGATAACACTAAAACACTCCAAGAATAATCAATAAATGAATCCTGGATTACTAGTCGAACACTGGTGGTTATAAGTGATTACACGAAAGAGTTGATGTTACTTTGAAAATCTTAAGGTCTGTCTATGGATTTTCGTATTTTATATGTAACATTTTTATGAAGTGATTTTTGCCCTTACATAATAGCTTTCATCTTCAAAGTGCTTCACAAATATGAACTAGTTACATAAAAAGCTATATTACTGCAAAATCAGAAAATGGGAAAGCTGAGGGTCTCTTAGCTACAGTCACTCTTCGCAGTGGTTAATCTTCAACAAAGGTTGTATGTTTTCTGAAAACATGCTTAATTATCAATACTGTTAATGAAACTGTCCAAGGGTAAACAGAGCTTTTATTGTACCAGGAAGGTGTTACTATTCATAAAAATCTCCCTTTCACTGAACCTGTAAAGTTTGAGGAAATCAGACTTGTGTTATGACCCATCTACTTTGTCCCCTTCTTCTATTTCATGAAGTCTCTTAAATGTCAATAAGGACGGATGTTGAACAAAGCTTTATCATAATAAAATTGGAAAACATTAAACATGCATCATAAGGAATAGTTAAGTAAGCTAAGGTATGGTCTATATAATATTATCCAATATAAGGTAGCCTGAAGAAATATGTTTTTACAGAATATTTTAAAACATGGGAAGTTTTGCATTATGATATTTGGTTTTTTAAAGGTCACAAGATTGTCTACATCCCATCAAGTCAATTTTATAAAAGAAATAATTATATATAAGCACATAAGCAAAGTGGATGAAATAAATATAAGTGATAGGAGTATTGTGATTTTTTTTCCCTTAGATTTTCTTTATTATTTAAAGTCTTGGCAATAAAACATATATTTTTTTAATCATGGGACACCAATGTTATCTAAAACAAAACAAAACCATAACCCTTACTTTAAAAACTCATACTCTGTTGCAGAGACAGAAAACAGCAGTCAGTGTGATAATCTCTTTCAGCGTAGAGAACTCAAGAGTAGCACTGGAGTAACCCAAGATAGCTCAGAATGGAAGGAAGAGAGCCTGGAATTAGACCTTGCAAGGTAGGCAGGTATTTAGTAATAACGAAGAAGGCAGTCCAAACAGAGCCTATGCAAAGGCACAGAACTAGAAGATGTACGGAAACAACAGGAAAAATGATGAGCTTCAGTGGGGCAAAGTGTATGGCCAGGATGCATAGAAGATGGTGATGAGGACGGCACATACCAGCTCACAGACCTTGAGAATTGTGGAAAATGATCCAACGTCAGTCCTTATACACGATGGGTAGAACCTGCTGGGGAGGGGGACGTTGAGAAGTATCAGACCAAGAAAATAGTAAGAGATGAGTTATTTAGATCACTACTACAGCAAGCAAAGGGTTGGAGAAAGGCAAGACTAGACTCAGGGACACCAGGGAACTGAGTCTGATAAGTTTACCTTTGGAAGGAGACAAGCAGGAGAGAAAGAGTTCCAGAGGTAGTTAGGAAAAAAGACAGACCTAGCTTAGTGGCCGGTTAAATGTGGGTGAATGAGACAAAGTGTCTAAGGTAATTCCCAGGTTTCTAGATGAAATAAGCGGTGGACAGAGGTACTATCACCTAAACAAAGTGGATACAGACAAACAAACAAAACAACAACAACAACAAGTTAAGCATCTGACTTAACCAGTTGGTTAAGCATCTGACTTCGACTCAGGTCACGATCTCGCAGTCCGTGAGTTCGAGCCCCACGTCAGGCTCTGTGCTGACAGCTCGGAGCCTGGATCCTGTTTCAGATTCTGTGTCTCCCTCTCTCTCTGCCCCTCCCGCACTCATGCTCTGTCTCTCTCTGTCAAAAATAAATAAACATTTTTTAAAACTTTTTTTAAAAAAAGTGATCTGGATATCCAGATAAGAAGAAATAGCAGGGTGACTCTACTTCAATTTTAAAAAGGGGGGGTGTCTGGATGGCTTAATTGGTTGAGCATCCAACTCTTGGTTTCGGCTCCAGTCATGATTTTGCAGTTCATGAGTTCGAGACCCACATCAGGCTCTGAGCTGGCAGTGCACAGTCTGCTTGGGGTTCTCTCTCTCCCTTTCTCTCTGCCCCTCCCTTGCTCATTCTCTCTGTCTCTCTCCCTCTCTCAAAAAAAAAAAATAAATAAACTTAAATTTTTTTTAATTTAAAAAACAAAACAAAACAAAAACAAACACACGGTAGGCTTCATGGATTAGTACGCAAGTCATAGATGAAGGATCAAGGATGACACTTGAGAGCACTTAGCAAATAACTCTATGCTTATAAAATTAGGAATACCACCCTAGAATGCTGGGCAAGGTGAAGAACCTGGAAATAGGGTAAACATCAATATTGGGGGCAGGCATGCAGAACCAGCGAAAGCAACCAATATGGCACGGTCAGAGAGATCAGGTCATAGAAACCAATGAGCAGAGATTTTCAAGAATGGAATGATCAAAATTGGGAAGGCTATGGAGGTCAATAAGAAAAGGCCAAAATGCATCATTTAACTTTGCTAATAAAAATCCTCACTTGGGGGCGCATGGGTGGACCAGTCGGTTAAGCGTCCAACTTCAGCTCAGGTCATGATCTTGCAGTTCATGAGTTCGAGCCCCGCATCAGGCTCCGTGCTAAAAGCTCGGAGCCTGGATCCTGTTTCAGATTCTGTGTCTCCCTCTCTCTCTGCCCCTCTCCCACTCATGCTCTGTCTCTCTTTCTGTCTCTCTGTCAAAATAAATAAACATTAAAATAAAATAAAATAAAATAAAATAAAATAAAATAAATCCTCATTTGACCATCGCTGGAGCAGTTTCAGTGGCTGATATGGACTGAAGCAGACAACAGATCAAAGAATAATTCAGATTTAAGGAAAGAATAAATGTTAGCAGCTCCTTCCACAAACTCCACTATACACTGAAGAAGAAAGAGAGTGCCCAAATTAGAGATCAACAGGACTAGGGAAGAAGTGTACTGATGGTTTATTAATACCGGTTAGCTACAATCACTGTAATGATTCTCAGGGAAGTGAAGTCACCTTTTTTCACCTAATAAAACTATAACCATGCAGCCACAAAGCAAAGATAAGACAACACATGTCCAAATGTTTGCCCTTAAAATGGCAACGTTATTCAGCCAAAATTCACATTTGCAAGATATTTTGTCAGTGTGAAAAAAATCGTGAGATGAGATCCCGTTTCCAAAGTCTTAAATGTTTACGTTACTCAGATAATTGAAAGAATTGGCTAATATAATGAATACAATTGATACTTATAAATTATTTGCAACCCAGGATGAATTAAGTTTGGGCTAAATTACCTACTGAGTGGCCAAGATGTTCTAAATTAACTGAATAACTCTTTCAACATTAAGTAGATTTGAGGTTGATTAGATAAAAGTCCATTTGCGTAACATAAACTACTTGAACAAGTTTCAATAGAAATTTAAGAAACTTTTTTTTGTTGAGGTTTTCATTGGGTCATTTAATTTAGTAATAGGGACTTAAACCCATAATGAAGTGAAAGTCTATACCATTCGTTCCTTCAATTCACCTAGAGATATCAAACTCATTCTGTGTGTAAGATCCACAAAAAGACTCATTATTTCTCACTCAATAATTTGCTCTTAGGAATTTATCATATGATATGATAGAAGAAAAATGTTATACGCACAGATTTTCCGTGTTCACTAGAATAGTATCTAGGAAAACTAAAATATGAAAACAACCTAAACATTTAACGACGGGGAGGAAACTATATAAATTATGGAAAGCTGCTTAATGGAATAATATATAGTCATTAATTGCATGAAACATAGCTGAATAAAATTATTTGTTTACTTTGACAGCAATCATATATTAGAAATTCTGTGTGCAGGGGATGCCTGCGTGGCTCAGTCAGTTAAGGGGCCAACGCTTGATTTGGGCTCAGGTCATGATCTCACAGTCTCAAGCCCTGAGTCAGGCTCTGTGCTGACAGGGTGGAGTTTGTCTGGGACTCTCTCCCTCCCTCTCTCTCTGTCCCTCCTTCACTCGCTCGTGTGTACACATTCTCTCTCTCCCTCTCTCTCTCCTTCTCTCTCTCTCTCAAAATATGTAAATATACATACATACATACATACATAAACTTTTTTTAAGGAAAGAAATTATGTGTGCCAACCAATAATCCTTAAAGGTAATGTAATCACACGAGCTCAAAAAAAATTTTTAAAGCCATGTTGTAGGAGTAAGAAAGATTTTTGTTTCTTTTTTCATATTTCCCTGGAACATTCCTCTAAGAACTTTCAGAATTTAAAAGGGAAGGAGAAAAAAACATAAGATAAAAAGAAAGAGGGAGGCAAACCATAAGAGACTCTTAAACACAGAGAACAAACTGAGGGTTCTGGAGGGGTGTTGGGTGGGGGGATGGGCTCAATGGGTGATGGGCATTAAGGAGGGCACTTGGGATGAACCCTGGGTATTAATGTAAGTGATGAATCACTGACTTCTACTCCTGAAATCATTATTACATTATATGTTAACCAACTTGGATTTAAATAAACTTAAAAAATTAAAAATAAAAAAAATTTAATAAGGATAATAAAATAAAATAATAAAAAATAAATAAAAGGGAAGGAGAGAGGGAGAAAAGGCGGGATGGAAGAAGAGGGAAAAGTAACTGAAAATCAAAACCAGTGGCAAGAAGAGAGTCCTAAGTTAGGGGGAAAAAGCATTCCAAAATCTATCTTGAAATGTTTGTGAACTATTTGTAAGACTCATTTATAGACTCCAAAGCCCTGCCTAGCACAGATACAAAGTTAAACGGAGTCATCCAGTTCCAAGTATGACTCATTTAAATGACACTGACAGATACTCTGTTATCTCTACAGTGTGTATATATATTAAAAAATACATATTTTGACCCACTGCACTGAAAACAAAGAAATAAAGCCATCTGAGGCAGATGGCTCCAGCCCAAGATGACTGAAGTGCTAAAGTTACCAAGTCTCCTTGCATTCTAGTTGAATACTATTTACAATAAACTTCATTTTATTTTTTTCTTTTAAATTTTCTGTACAATTTTGAATATGTTCAGATACAACACTAAGATAGAGTTGGGTCGGCCTGTTGCTAACAAGCCTTGTTCAATTTTGAGTGATTTGTTAATACAAAGGCTATTTCCCAACATTTCCATGAGAACTGAACTTCTTACCATCTATAATCATGCTTCTTCTAAGAATTCTTTATTTGGCTTACAATTTCAAAGGCCTATAATAATTAGAAGAGTGGCTCCAGATCCGAAGGCTTTGAACTGGAGATCCTCAGTGAGTTACAGGCACGTTCCCTGCTCCCAGTGTCCTCATTTGCAAAATGAGGATGATTGTACCATATAGCTCATGAGGTCTTCTGAACATTGAGATTAATGTATGTAGAGTACTCAGTGATGTGCCTGGAACACAACGAGCACACAGATAATGTTAATTGTTATTATTATTAGATGTTGGAAGGATACACAGAAACCTCAGAGCTCTGGCCTGAAAGGAGCCTGCCTTTATTACTATTAATCACGGTGCTAGAAAGAACAATGGTAGTGTTAGCGGACCTTTGCACGCATGCCATCATTTCCGTGCATTAACTCTTTCTTTATTTCTTTTTTTTTTTTTTTTCGTTTTTTATTTATTTTTGGGACAGAGAGAGACAGAGCATGAACGGGGGAGGGGCAGAGAGAGAGGGAGACACAGAATCGGAAACAGGCTCCAGGCTCCGAGCCATCAGCCCAGAGCCCGACGCGGGGCTCGAACTCACGGACCGCGAGATCGTGACCTGGCTGAAGTCGGACGCTTAACCGACTGCGCCACCCAGGCGCCCCTCTTTCTTTATTTCTTTATGAAGATAGGTCTTGGGCCCATGATATAGCTCAAGAAACGGAGGTCCAGGGTAAGAATGCAATCTGACAGGACTGCCCACAAATAACCACGTTCTCTAAGAGCTGAGGTAGGTTGTATTCTGAATCTGCAGGTTAGAGGAGAGGGTATACACAAGTGTCAACCCTCCCAAGGGGCGGGAGGGAACTAGTTAAGGTTTCATAGCCTGCCTTTTGTTGACGAAGCAATTTAGATGGCTTTGCAGTTTTAAATGCTACAGTAAAACTTGAGTAATCGTTAATCAGAGCAGGAATGGTAAGTAACTTATATTTTTTTTCAGAAAAATGACTGAAAGAGAGGGCTGCAAAAAACCAGCACTGTAAAAACTGTATTTTAGCAGCAATATCCTAAAAGTTCATGGAATATGATTATTCTTCGGGCAAGTCCGCCTTTCCAGCTTCAAAATGAGATCAGAGTCACAAGTCAGGAAGGTAGTGAATTTGTTCCTCAAATACAAATTAAGAGAAGATTGCTGTTTGAAAACACCTATGCTTACAACAGGAAGGTTAGATTTTTAGCAATTTATATGATAAATTCTGGTTCCTCTTCCCCAAATAAAATGTATTTTTATTAGTTTTTGGTACTATATAAAACCATAGGTTTATTGTGGAAAATTGTGAAAAAGAAAGTGAAAGAAAAATCATGCTAAGTTCCGCAACTTTAAAATAAATACTATTAATGGCGTGATGTCTTGTATATGCTTGACACACATAGGTATACATCTATTTATTTACATTTTACTTGCTAATTTGTTGCAGCTGATATTAAAACTT
The DNA here is from genome assembly GCF_022079265.1 of Lynx rufus. Classification (NCBI taxonomy): domain Eukaryota; kingdom Metazoa; phylum Chordata; class Mammalia; order Carnivora; family Felidae; genus Lynx; species Lynx rufus. The sequence goes on from NW_025814845.1 coordinate 16,450,927, forward strand.
TTTTATGTCATGCAAAAACTGTTCTCCCTCTTCACTGGGAGACTATGTATGCAGTTTATATCAAAAGCATTTCCTGTGTTATGTTTTTTAATGTTTCTATTTATTTTTGAAAGAGAGAGAGAGAGAGACAGAGCATGAGTGAGGAAGGGGCAGAGAGAGAAGGAGACACAGAATCCGAAGCAGCCTCCAGGCCCCGAGCTGTCAGCATAGAGCCCGACGCCGGGCTCGAACTCACGAAACATGAAATCATGACCTGAGCCAAAGTTGGACGCTTAACCAACTGAGCCACCCAGGTGCCCCGCATTTCCTGTGTTATTGAACATTGTTTGGGAGGGTATTTTTAGGGACTTTTTAGGTTGGATATCTCATCTTTTTAAAATAGTGCATATATTCAAGAATTGTCTACATTTCAAACCTCTCTTACATGTATGGAAACCTAAGTGTCATGACCCCCTAATAACTCCAATTAACACATGTGAAGTTGTTTAAGCTATTTAGGAACATAATTGATTTTTGCCTTAAAATATCAGAGAAAAGCTTCTAGTCAGGGGTAATCCCTTGTATTTGCATTTAATGACCTGTTTTGAGTTCTCCAAGTCTTCTGGCTACAACAGCTTTCCTTAGCTTTATAATATTCCCTGCCTCAAAAAATAACAGTAAAAGTAAAATTTTCTTCTGAACATCACACGGCCATAGCTGTTGTGACTGGAAGGCTTTTACAGGCAGGAACTAATTCTCAACCCACCTCCATGACTTCTCCAAAAATTAATGGCGCCAGACTGTTATTACTTTTCTAAAATATGTTTCTGGACAAATATTGTCCATCATGTTAATTTTTGAAACCAATTTACAGTTACAAACACACCAATAATCTCTCTCTGAGATTTGAGTTTGCTTTGGCCATACCTCATCCACAAGCAATGTGTTACGCACATCGTATAACACAGTTATACGTTGAATTCGCATATATCTCTGCCTACTCATCCAAACAAAGTTGAGTCATTTTCATCAGGAAATCGTTTCCCCACTGGGGGTAAATACACATCTAAACCCACAAAAATTCTATTAGCACCAGCTACATTGTCATGCAGTGATGAACACTTTCCTTCTAATTTGCTGGGTCCCCAGCTAAAGAAAGACTTTGTCGGTTCCGGTCGGCAATTGAACCGCATGTAGTAGATATGCTGATTTTAGAAAAGAAAGAACGAACTACAATAATGGTGTGGTCTCCTGAGAATACATTTATTTCTGCAGTATAAAACAAAATTAAATTCTTCAATCTCAAAAACTATTAAAAGGTTGTATTTAAAATGCATGAAGCATTAAAAAGACATCAAAATTAAAATAATCTCATAAATCTCTTCATTTAAAAGACTTATTAGAATACAGATCGAGGCAGAAAACAGCTGCCTGGCACTCTGAAGCAGTAAATTATGACTATTTTAACTTTTTTTCATTTTCATCATTGAAAATTCTTTTCCAGAATAATCGTATTGCTGTAGCAAGACCAACTGTCCCATATATTTAATATGTATACAGTAAATTGCTTTCAATGGGCTCTGAAGTAGATATACTATATATTCTTTTAAAGATCAACAGACCACAGGGTTGCATCCTGACAAGGGATGCAAAAGATACAAGCAAAAGTTAGTTTTTAACGTAAAACCGGTCGAATGAATTATAATCCCAATTGAGTTGGCCAAAGTACTAGGGACGCCCTAGGAAAACCTGATAGTGTAAGGGTTTTTTTTTTATTGTCATCCCTTTCTCCAAAGCTGCCAACCAGAATCCAAGAAAAAGTCAGCACGGGAAGGACAGATAGATGTGTCCAATCGCCATCAATCATTAAAACCGGACTCTCTTTTGTAAATGACTGACAACCAGGCGGAGATTTTTTTTCTAATAAAGATTCTCACTCCATAGATCATCATGTGTCAGTCTTGATTGTACTACAGCATCCTTGGGGTGCAATTAAACTATCATGTTGATGGTACCTCGATGCGGTTGAATCCTAAAAGGAGGAAAAGAAAAACCAGGTGGCTTAACAGGAGGCCCCAGGCCACTTGCCTCTCCCAACATACTCTTTACAAATACACTGTGAACTGAGCAGTGCTCAGGGTGAGCTTTGAAAGTCTTATGAGGAGATAAAAGATTGTGTTCCCATCAATCTGACTCCCATTTTTCACCACCTCCCCTCCCTCCGGTGCACCCTGGCATCAGCCCTCTTTAGCAGAGATAAGTTTCGTTAACAGTGGGCTTTATTAGGAGCTGCTTAGAACACCATCGATTCAACTTAATTGATGATACAGTGCTACCCCCTTTTTCTGCTTTCTTTTTCCAGAAGACAACATTGGTAGCAGAATCGGACTTCTTTCCAGAAACAGCACCTATCTTTGTAATTCTGCACACCTTCCCACTGCCTTAGCCCATGCAGGCTGAGCAAAGCTCCTTATCTAAGACTCTGTAAAGGATAACAGGCCTGCTCAAGTATAAAAACTACAAGTAGTTTATTTATCTCTTTTTTCTTTCTGCTTAGATTACCATTATCTTTGGTCACTGAATTTTGTCTTTTGGGTTTCAAATGGAGAGCGAAGTCAACCAGAAGTACAGCTCTAAACCCAATTGATTACTGCTCTGTCAACACACACACACACACACACACACACACACAGTTACACCTTCTTCTGGCCTTTCCTTGGCTTTACCCTAGGGTTAACTTCCTTATGAGTGTTTCGGATGATTCTATGATCTTCTTTGCAAAATATTTATGCTGAAGAACAATGCAGTTCCACAAATGTCTCAGTAACTTACACTGAAACTGAAATGTAAGCCAAGCAAATGAGCTGTCTAAAATCTGACTGGGTTCTCTGCAGAATGGGGGGAAATTGCAGAAAACAGTTGCTAACGTGAACTACAAATCCATCCGTCCCTTCTTTCTGATGGTCACATACAAGGCATCGACGAAGCCATGAAGATGAATTGAGAAGTAGTCCCTGCCAGTAAAAGGCTTACAATCCCAAAAGATAGGGGCATATGAATATCTAACTATGATAAGGTCAGGAGAGCAAAAATACTAAATCAAACCTTAAGCAGTGTTCTATGATCATGCACAACTAATTCTGACTGGAGAAACCAGGGAAGCTTCAAGGAGGTGGAAGGAAAGGAATTCCTTTCTTAGGGAGTAGGGAAAAGAGCATCTGGCATTAAGGAACAGCACAGAGAAATAAAGTACTGTCCATATTTTTGTCATGGGACTACCACGTTCGCAATTCTTGCCATATCTACACATCATCTATACTCATGTTTGCTTCCTATCCTTTTTGAGTTGACTCCATGTTTACGAAAATAAATTTATTTTTAAAAGGAAATCTTATGTCACTACTACAAAAAGAAAGCCAGTGTCTCTTGCCCCAAATATAAAAGTAAATAAATGAAAACAAGACAGTGAAATTCTAGCTAAATACTATGGTCTGAGCCTGCCCTCTCTTTGTTACAGAGGAAAGCTAATGTAGCAAAATGTTGAAGACTTCCCCACATCAAATGAAGACTTTCTCCTCAAGGTTCTCTCAGGGGTTGAGAGAGAATTCTAAACGAGGTATTTCAAGGTTATTCAATGTCATGTTAGTGTACCACCCACAGTCATTTTGAATCATTGTCCTACACTCTGGGAAACACTGGAATAGATCAAAAACTCTCAGGGGCTGGCTGAGAGAAGAAAGTAATGAGAGATAAGGCAGAAAGTAGATTGGGACCTCATATGGACCCTGAAGTTCATGCCAAGCGTTTGACCTTCATACGAGTTGCTGGGAAAACATTACAGGTAGGTAGCTCCTTAGGAAGAAGACTCTGATTGTGGTACAATAGATAACTAAGCAGAAAAGAGATGAAAAGCTGAGATATTAGGTCACTTGAGAGCTAGGGGTCCTAACTAGAGAAGGGATGGAAATAGGTAATGTTGTTCCCCAATGGTACCCTGCCCTAAAACACCGTGATTATCTGTATGTGTCTCCACGCTACTCTATCCTTTATATGAACCAAGTCATTACTGCTGCACTGCATGTAGTTTAAGATACTATCACTTGTGAGATGCACCATTATTTTATATGCCACTAAGAAAGAAAAATGCTACCGATTAAATGATGAGAAGCCATCACCCATAAGAGGCATCTAATTTCAACGATGTTACAATGTGGGAGAAAAAAAAAAGTTGCTCATCTTAGAATCAATGAGACACATTATTAATCACTATTGCTTAAAAACAAATAATATAGAACTTGGAAGTTAATTGGTTTTCAGAAAACAATGAAAAGCGTATCTGGCACAATGTCGTGCTTGATGTAACTAGAACAGTAAACTGTCACCCTTTCTAGAGAAAACAATACAGAACAGTGATTCTAAGCAGAGACGAAAAGACCCTGGGTTCAAATCCTCCTTCTGTTTCTTACTAGATGGGGCACATGAGATGAGTAACAAACTCGGGAAGTTTCCATTGGTTCATCTGTAAAATGTTCTTTGTACTTTTCAATATTTAAACACAAACCCCCACTGGAAAGAACACTGAGCATTCTTCTGCCCAGGTTTGTCAGAAATGACTTTTAGTGAAAGCTAATCATCATTTATGGTAATATAGGTAGTAATTTTTTTCCCTTTTTTAACTCATCAGACCCAAGAACCATGGTGCCAACTGGTTTTAGATGATCATCGCATGCTTTATTGATGTTTACTAAAATAGGTTAGTACATGACAACTGGTCAGTCACAGAGTTGGGTTCCATACAGATGGGTTCATTTGGGTTGTGCAACTCACAACCCCAGATTCCAATTCCTTATGATTTTCTATTCCATGGCTCCTCCTGGACATTAATAAGTCTATAAGTGTGCATTGTCCTGAAGATAACATGTGGAATGGTCTACCCAATACACCTCCCGGGAATAAGAAGCTGTCCCTCCTATGAATGAGGCAACGTCTTTTTCAGGCGTGCATTACTGTACCAGGTGCTTTCAAGCTGGAACACAACCTGCACACATACCAAGCCTGGGTGTTAGGACGGGTGTTGTTCCAACTTATGGAAGAAGAAATGGAATTCAAAGATGTCACCGTCGTACTTGCCCAAGGTCACACGACTGTATGTAATGGAAGGAACCTGGAAGGAAGACCAAATCTGGCTCCAAAAGTGATGCCCATCCCACCCACTTCATACTTCCATGACATAAAAACGTTAACAAAAAAAAAAAAAAAAGAAAAAGAAAGAAAGATTAAAAAAAAAAAACCCTATATATACCAATTTGCTCTTTATCCACATTTTCAGTTCACGACTTGTTCTTCATCGGTTCTCCAAGTTTTCACACTAGCCCTCAAGCTCTCTGCCACTTCTTTTCAGGGTTCTTGAGGTGCAACAAGTTTGAGTTTCCGGGAGACTCGCTTTCTGGGGCTGAGGGAGAGCAGACCCTGACACCCTGGTCAAAAGGATGCAGGACAGTGCTGTTCTCAGCCAGAGCCACAAGGGGGAAGGCTGACAGTATGCAGATGTGCCTAGAATTTCTGGGAGGTGCTGCAAGGTGGGCTTCTCCAGAGCAAGTGTGCAGTCCAGACCCTCTGGGCAGGGGCAGGGCGTTGGTGAAGATCCGGATGCAGCTAGGCATGGAGAATGTGGTAGTTTAATATGAGTGCGAAGCAGAGGTTCTAGATTTGCGTCCGCAGCTAACAAGCTGGGGAATGTTAGGCGAGTTGCTTCCCCTGTTAGGCGAGGGATTTAACTAGTCCTCTCTTTAAGACTTGTTGACTCATGCCCTTTATAGTCTAGCGCTAAGGAGCTGTGATAGCATTCTTGCTGTGGGGGGAGTGCCTGAGCAGATTAAATGAGACAGCTCTTAACTCACAGAGACGGCTATCCGTGGAGCGCCCTCTGTTGGCTAGGTGGTATCATTACAACCTCTTCTACCTTTCAGCCACAAGAGAGTTCGTATCATGGCATGAGTTTCATTTTTTTCTTCTTCTCAGGCTTGACAAAGCAAAATTCATGACGTCCTGGAAATCACGTTAGAGGCCAAAGAGCACTTCATTGATCCCCACAGCTCATGCTTCAAACACAATGTAACTCTCTCCATGCTACCCCTTTCTCCACACCCTTTCTGGGTCTTCTGACTCGTTCATATAAAGATTCTCTAATTTCTTCAATTAAAACACTACAGAGGAAGCCTGTTAACTCAAATCTGTACAAATCTTAATCCCCGTATAGCATGATGAAGAGAGCTCTTCACCACTCACCACAGTTACAAAATGGAACTCGCATAAATTCCCTATTGCAAGAAACAGTATTTCTGCTTTATAATTAACATGATAAAAAGTCAATAACCTTGAAATAAAGCAATTAGTAAACAGTTAAAAAAAAAACAAATGGGCCCAATTACTCCATGGACATGGGACATGAGCAAAAAGTTCACACGAAATAAAAGAGAAATGGCTAATAAACGATAGACTAAAATGTCAATCCGCACTAGTAATCAAGGAAGAATAAATCAAAACATGACATAATCTTAACTGCCAAGTTTATGAAATTCATTACATCCAATGCTAACGCGGATGGCATAAGACAGACATTTCAGTATGCTGTCACCGGTACAATCCTCCTGAAAACAATATAACGAATATATCTAAAGTCATAGTTCGAACTCAGGTACAAAGCATGAGGAAATTCTTAACGTACCATGGTCCTCCAATAGCCATTCTCCTCTTCCTCATTAGGAAAAGAATCCCCAGTTTTTTTTAGCTGAGCACATGTCCCTTGTAAAGATTATATTCTCTAGCATCCTTTGCAGGCAGGTAGGGTCCTGAAAATATGTTCTAGCCTAAGGCATGTAAATGGAAAAGATCTGTGCAAATTCCAGATAATAGGCTTAAAAATGTACTTTCTTCTCCCACTTTCTCCTTCTTTGCTACTGGCTGGAATGCAACTGGATGGCTAGAACTCCAGCAGCCATCTTACGTACTGAGGTGGTTTGAGGACAGAAGTCACACATAGTGGTGCAACAAAATAGAAAGAGTTGGACCAACCACTTCCAAACTGGTTTGTTTTGTTTTGTTTTGCTTTTGAGAGAGAGAATGAGTGCAAATGGGGGAGGGGCAGAAGGAGACAGAGAGAGAGAGAGAGACAGAGAGACAGAGAGAGAGAGAGAGAGAGAGAGAGAATCTCAAACAGGCTCCCCGCCCAGCACAGAGTCTGACGTGGGGCTTGATCTCACAACCGTGAGATCATGACCTGAGCCAAAATCAAGAGTCAGACACTTAACTGACTGAGCCACCCAGCAACTCCAGACTTCTTAAATTCAGAAGACAAATTTCTGGGGCACCTGGCCGGCTAAGCCGGAAGAGCATGTGACTCTTGATCTCAGGGTTATGAGTTCAAGCCCCATGTTGAGTGTAGAGATTACGTAAAAACAAAAAAAATCTTAAAAAAAAAAAAAGACAAACTTCTATTTTGTTTAAGTCACTATAATTTGTAGTTTTACTCGCAGCCCATCCTAATCCCAAAAAATATTCAGTATTCAGTGTTAATACTGAATATATTGAAAAATATTTTATTGAAAAAGTAAGATGCAGAACAGTGTATAATATGCCCCCATCGCACAAAAAAGGAAAACAAAACAGTACGTATGTGACAGCTGGGTCCGTAATGAACCATGCCTTTTATTATTCATACTGTCACACAGTCTCTTCCCACATTGAATCTGAGTTTGCCATATGATTCACCTAAACCAGTAGAATGTAGGGAAAACAACACTGTGCCAGTTCCTAGCCTAAGCATTAAGAGAACCCATGTATCAACTGTACTGCAATTAAACAAGAGGTGAGGGAAGGCGGGGGATGCTGAGATGTTATTTGCAAATAAATAAATACATAGTTAATAAAAAAGTAAATAAATAAGTAAGTCCCCTTATAGGTAAACATTTACATTATGATCTGTCTTCATTAACATATATTATACAGCACAATGATATGAAAAATGCCTTTCATATAGAAAGAAAATGATAACATAAAACTTATATGCATAAAACGCATAGAAGAAAGACTTGAAGGTTTATTTAAAATTATTAATACTGCTTTCCCCTTAGTGATAGAATAAATGGGTAACTTATTCTTTTCAAATTTCTTACAAAGAGCATGTTTTACTTTTAATTTCAATAATTTTACATTTATTTCTGGATGTTCTACCAGGGCCTTTTTCAAATCCCTCTAGGCTTTTTGATAGACTTTTGATACACATATTACTTGGGATTAGTTTATTCATTTGGTCAAGTTTCAGTTCTATTACTTCACCGAACATTTTTAGCTTATTTCTGTATCCTTTTCTGTATCATCATAACTCCAATATACGAGGTATTTGAGGGTCTCGTTCTGCTATTTGTTGTTTCCCTTGACTCTTAACTGCATAACAACTAAATTCTTTGTGGGTTTATAATTCTGGATTTTAAGATCGCATGAGACTTATCTGAACTGCATAGCAACTAAATTCTTTGTGGGTTTGTAATTCTAGATTGTAAGATCTCATGAGACTTATCTGAAACTACGGAGTGCCACCAAGTCTGGGATAAAGGTGCACTTCTCCAGACAGTATTTGCATTACCATCTTCTAAGCACTCCGCATAGCATCAGTCCAGGACCTCTGAAGTGAATACCTCATCCAGGTCACTCACACAGTATAAATTCAACGTCAAAGCCAAATGAGGGCAGAGCTGTTGTTAAATTTCAGGGAAAGAGGCATTTTTCCCAAATGAGAGCAGAGACTAAGATATATCTCTTGGCCAACAGGGGGACTTTTTTTCCAACTCACTTTTCCATTGAGGGTGTAGCCCCCTAAGGGCTCTAGCTTTAGATTAAGGTCTCAGTTTCAACCTCCCACACTGCAAGGGCCCAAATCCTGGTTTCAGGTTCCTAGCACAGTAGTCAAAATGTAAGAATCTAAGTTTCTGCTCTCAGCAAACACCCTCAGGGCAGAACCTCAAGCTTATATTTCATATCCATTTTCCATCGCCTTATTTATTTTTAGACCATGGAAACCGCACATGCTTTTTTTGCAGGTATCATAAAAATGTTAGTTATACTTTATCCAGTGTTCTTAGGTTATTTGAGCAGGAAGATACATGAGAGTATGTGGTTTCCAACCATTTGGCTAGAATTGGAAGTTTGCGCTGATGTTCCTTTTATAATCAGAAGAATTCTAAGTACAAAAGAACCTATCCCTACAATATGGGGAGAGGTTCACCTATCAAAAATTCCCTGAAACGTTGCTTTTTCCGTCACTAAAAATTATTCAACCTTGGAGGCAGCTCCAGGAAAATCCCTGCATTTCACTGAGACTAAAATTAACTGTTAATTCATTACCAGAGTGAAAGGACATGATATATAAAGTCAAGAACTTCCATAGGTGAGAAAGTGGGGTGTGGGAGAACAGCAAAGTGCCAGAACATAGTAGGGGCTCATTAAATGTTTAGATCAACATTTAATACCCATGTCCACCAGGCAATATTTTGGAAATGAGTACTGGCAGAGTTTTTTCAATACTTTTTTTAAGTTCATTTATTTATTTTGAGAGAGAGAGTGTGTGTGTGTGTGTGTGAGCACGAGCAAGGGAGGAGCAGAGAGAGAGGGAGAGAAAGAATCCCAAGCAGGCTCCGCACTATCAGCCCAGACCTGCATGCAGGACTTGAACTCACAAACCGTGAGATCATGCCCTGAGCCGAAATCAAGAGTCAGATGCTCAACCAACTGAGACATCCAGGTGCCCTGAGTTTTGTCAATATTTTGATATTCTGTTCATCAAATCTTATTATTCTAAGCATACGGGCATTTACACCAAAGGAATCTCTTCAAGTAGTCTACGGAGCAATTCTTAAATATTCAAAGAGCTAAGATACACTTCTCTCCCCTTCCCCCTGTTGTAACTATTGCTGGCAATGATATTTACACAACATTTGCTTTAATTTGTAGGTGACTAATTGGCAGAAATCTTCATTTTATGCTCTGATGTGAAGATTAAATGAGATGGTTCAGGCAAAACAGATAGCACTTCGCACATAGTAAGAGCTTGTTATGATGATGGTGGGAAGGGTGATGATAATGACGATGGGGGTGAGGGTGATGATTTTTAAAAGCATCTGTGTAAAATGTGAGGTACATATGCCATATGTAAACTATGGCCATGAAAACTAAAACCAGTGCAGGACAAACGGAGCATTCTTTGTTTTGAACTTGAAAGTCCAGAGGGGCATGATTCAGGGTTATTTACTTGTATCTGAAACATCTGGAAATGCACCAGGTCTACGTAGGTACTTAATAAATGTTTTATATTTACAGTAGCTATTAGTATTGCCACAAGGGTATCATGGGCATTAGGTTTCAAACTTCCAGCATGAGGTCAAGAGGGATACGTGTACCCCTGAGGCTGAGATCTCTAAGGCATACCCCGCAACTGGTGTTCTAAGGCCCTATTGCTTGCTTATGGCTCCAGAAAGAAAGCTCCACTCATCAGGACTGAGAATGACAGTTATTTTTTTTTCATTTAAAATTTTTTTTTAATGTTTTTACTTTTGAGACAGAGAGAGTCAGAGCGTGAGCAGGGAGCGGCTGAGAGAGAGGGAGACACAGAACCCGAAGCAGGCTCCAGGCTCCGAGCTGTCAGCACAGAGCCCGACGTGGGGCCTGAACTCACGGACTGTGAGATCATGACCTGAGCCGAAGTCGGCCGCTTAACCGACTGAGCCACCCGGGCGCCCCTGAGAATGACAGTTATTATTTACTGAGCATGTACTGTTACCAAAGGCTGAAGAAGGGGGCATTGGGGAGTTACTAAACAGGAATAAAGTTTTAGTCCAGTAAGAAGAATAAGCTCTAGAGATGTGGTGTCCATCTACTATATACCTATTGTCAACAACATGTTCTACACTTTAAAGTTTGTTTGAAAGGCAGATCTCGCATGGGGCACCTGGGGGGCTCAGTCGGTTAAACGTCCGACTTCGGCTCAGGTCATGATCTCATGGTTAGTGAGTTCGAGCCCTGCACTGAGCTCCGTGCTGACAGCTTAGAGCCTGCTTCGGATTCTGTGACTCCCTGTCTCTCTCTGCTTCTCCCCCACTCATTCTCTCTCTCTCTCTCTCTCTAGTATAAATAAACATTTTAAAAAATTTTTAAAAGGTAGATCTTGTGTTAAATGTTCTTCCCACAATAAAGTAACAAATAAATAATATTTTAAATGCACATGCTTTTGTTTTGTTTTGTTTTTCAACGTTTATTTATTTTTGAGAGCGAGAGAGGGAGAGAGACAGAGTGCAAGCAGGGGAGGAGCAGAGAGAGAGAGAGGGAGACAAGAATCCAAAGCCGGCCGCAAGCTCCGAGCTGCCAGCACAGAGCCCGTCATGGGTTTGAACCCATGACCCGTGAGATCATGACCTGGGCTGAAGTCGGACGCTTAACCGACTGAGCCGCCCAGGCGCCCCAAAGCATGTGCTTTTTGTGACTAAAGTAATTACATGTAAAACTCACGTGGTGAAGAGAGTCCGAAAAGAATGAGCTCATACAGTTGAAATCCAAAAGAGTTTGCAACATAGATGGTAGGAAGAAATCATAAAGCAAGAAGTAAATCCTTGATTAACAAAACGAAAATCTTTCACTTGAGAAAAAAAAACACACGTTTCCTAAGCACATACTAGGTGCCAAGCGTGAGGCGTATTATCCCAGCCTATCGGGGAAGGCGATGAAGAGTGGCGGAGACCTCAGATCCCTGGAATCTGTCCGCCTGGGCCTGAATCCCGGCATCGTCACTTACCCCGAGTGAGCTCGGCAACCTATCTGTGCCTCAATCTCACAACCCGTGAACAGACACAACAGTACTCACCAACGCCCAGAGCTAACGTGAGGACGAATGAATTGGTCCGAGGGAAGGGCCCAGAGCACAGTAAATGCTCTACAAGCCTCAGCTATGACCACCCCGTCGTTTTCAGCTGAAGCAACTGGAATTTAAAGAAGTCAAACTCCTTGGTTTGTAAGAGGCAGAGCTCGGACGCGACCCCAGGCAGCCTGACCTCAGACGCTTGACACAGAGGAGAAGTTCGAGGGCAGGACTGCCAACGGGAGCTCCGTCTGGTTGAGAGGGACCCAGAACACGCCATGGAAAGGCGTGTCCTCCTGGCCCGCCCCACCGCATGACCTGCCTTGGCCCAGCATCCCTGCAAAAGGGAAGATGTGGACCAACAGCTGAGAGGTGACGACAGATAAGCCGCAGCCTCTCAGACTCAGACCCTGCTGCTGTGCTGTCTGCCCGGCCACAGAGAAGGCGGCTGGTGAGAAGCGGGCTCCGGTACGTCTTTCCCACCGACATTCACGCTGTGCGAGAGCCCAGCCAACAACAAGGCCACCGCTTTCAAACACTCTGCCACGTGCCAGGCATTGTGCTGGGCGCTATACAGGAACATCTGTATCTGATCCCCACGACAACCTGCTGAGGCTGTATCTGCGGAGGCTGTATCTGATCCCCATGACAACCTGCTGTCACTGTGCCCTCTCCTCAGAAGAGGAACTTGAGGATTAGCTGGAACGAGTAAACTGCCCACGGGCACGTCATTAAAGAGCAGGGCCGGGCTCAGCCCGGAGCTGAGTCCTAACCGATCTAAGTACGCTCTGTGCTACGGACTCACATCTGTGTCCTCCCAGAATTCATGTGCTGAAACTTGGTGGCCTTAGGGGGTAAGGCGTTTGGGAGGTCATGAGGATGGAGCCCTCGTGAATGAGATTATAACAGAAACCCCAGAGAGCTCCCTCCCCCCAGCTGCCTTGTGAGGACACAATCGGGAGAGCTGTCTACGGACTAGGAAGCAGGCTGTTACCAAACACCCAACCTGCTGGTGTCTTGACCTTGGACTTCCCAGCCTCTAGAATTATAAGAAATAAATGTCTGTTGTTTAAACCACCCAGTCTATGATATTGCATTATAGCAGCCCATACAGACTAAGACACTCTCCTACGACCGTGCTCACCAGACATAACGAGCACAGTGAAAGGACTCAGGTTGCAACAACAATGAGCTCCCTTTCCCCAGAGGACTGGGGAAATATAATAATGGATGGATGGATGGATGGATGGACGGACGGATGGATGGATGGACAGACGGAAGGACAGATGGATAGATGAACAGACAGATGAATGGATGGATGGATAGATGGATGGATAGATGGATGGACAGACAGATGAATGAATAAAAATACTCTAATTCTTACAGTCACTCTGTAAAGTTTTAATCATCTATATATAGGAAAGAAACTCAGTTCAGAGAGGTCGTATCCCTTGTTTAATGTCACACAGTTAATGAGTTTCAGCTGGTACTCAAACCTAGCCTCTCTAGTTCCCCAATCACACAGTGCCACTCTCTACCTCCCAGAGCTATGGGGGAGATCAAATGAGACAAGGTGTATGAATGTGTTTTACAAACTCTGCACTTGGAAAGGTTGATAACTGATTTTTAATACAGAATCAAAGCCTAAAGCCAAAACAGCATAAATGAAGTGGAATTTTAATCACCAAGAAGAACTGGGAATATATGGGGACAAGAGGGCTGTCGCTAAGTATGAAATCAAATCATCCTGTGTGCTCACAGCCACTTTCTCAGGAGGGAGAAGGAGAACGGAATCCCCAGGTTTGGAAATGCAGGGAGGGTTGCAAGGTTAAGCAAAAAGCACAGAACACAACCTTCCCCCCAAAGCGGGACCCTCAATGAACTGTCACCTCAATTCTGATGGAACAAAGAAGTGACAGGGTAACATCAAGAAGGGGGAGAGGGTTCAGAACCCACTGCACACATACAGCCAGCTCACACAGTCCTTTCTCACAAGGTTTCTTATGCTCTGGTGCTGTTTTTAGATTCCTGGGTGATCTGTCTAACCTGTAACTTCCATGGTTCAATCAAGTGATTTAATTAAGCTTTCACAGTAAATTAGAACTTAGTAACACCTTCTATCTAAGGAGTTTTCACCATGACCATCTCTCTATTTCTTTCTTACAGTCACCTAATCCTCATTTTCTTAAGAACCTACACTCAGCATAGAAATCTGCCCAATAAAATCAGAAAATGGAAGCCCAAATGCAAAAGTGAGAACTAAACAGACTTCTACCTTCACACCCTTCATCCCCCAGAAGATGGCTTAAACCAGATTAGAAAATAGAATGCAATTAAATAATAGCCACAAAAGCCTTTTTAAGAACACAAATAGAATATCAGCCTACAAGTGTCTAGTAAAGTAAAAACCTCTCATGAGTCTCCAAATCCTGAATCATCAGGATTGGGAACCCACAGGGGGCCATCTTTTTCTTACAAAAAAAGCTGAAAATTGCCAACTTTTTTTAAAAGCTAAAAAACCGAGGCAATGGAAAACTAGAAGATTATTTTTAAAACATTGCAAGAATGCTGCTCCCAGGACAAGATACCCACATCACTATGCTCTCCCAGATTCAGCAGAGGGGACACCTCCAAGCCTTCTGGGCCCAAAGCTGGTAACTTAGTGACGTGAAGATAGGGACATGGAGAGTAGTGGCCCCTGGCTGTGCCCAGTGTGATGGAACAGTCCTTCCTTGGTAGAATACAGACTTGGTGTTGACAGATTTTACAACATTTTGTAAAGAATCCCAGAAGTCCTTTCTTTTGGGTGGGGGGTGTGGGGGTGTGGGACTGGGACTGAAGTAAAAGCTTCTTGTGTTCTAAGTCAAGTTAAAAGGTTTGGCCAAGGGCACCTGGGTGGCTCAGTTGGTTAAGCATCTGACTCTTGGTTTCGGCTCAGGTCATGATCTCATGATTCATGAGTTCGAGCCCTGCGTCAGGCTCTGCACTGGCCGTGCAGAGCGTCCTTGGGATTCTTTCTCTGCCTCTCTCTCTCTCTCTCTCTCTCTCAAAAATAAGTAAAAATAAAAAAAAATTAAGTATATAAATAAAAGGTTTGCCCAAGCAACTACAAGTTGCCAATTTGCAGCTGCAACCATTCCCTTCCTCAGTGATGTCAGGTACCCACAATAAGTTCAAACAAGACTCCAAAAACCCGAGTTCTCACTCCTTCACTTACCAGTGATGCACACTTTCAAAAGGTCACTGAAACTTCTCTGGGCCTCAGTTTCCTCATCTTCAAAATGGGCCTAGTGATGCCTGCCTTATTTACTTCATGTATATTTTCCATGAATCAAATAAAATAAGCTTTTCAAAAAACCAGGGCTCTTCATTTTTGCACGTCCCCAGGGTCTGGGCCCCCTCCACAAGAAAACAAAAAACACGTTAAAAAGTTCGTTGAGCTGAAAAAACGCTTTGAAAATAGTGAAACTTCCATCAAATGTGAAGCGTCACAGTAAGTGCTAGTCTTCAGAATCTTTTAAAGTTGTGCAGAAAGTTTTCATGCGGCGATTTTCCAAAAAACAATGTATTTTCCCTTCCCCCCCCCAAAAAAAGCTCTTCCAACAAAAGAAATTGACAGTATCTGTTTAGTAACTTCGAGAGAAAGGGAGAGAGAGGGAAGAGAGAGTGCTTTTATGCAAATTTGATTTCCCTATAATAATCTAGAGCTATTCTGCTAGAAGGAATTATCTCCGCAGGCTGGCAGCTGTGGTAGGCAGAGAATTAAAAATGGCTCTGTATATGGGAAAATCTGTTCTATAATCAGTGCTATTCTTGGAGGGGACATCAATCTGGTCCAGCTCCCATGATGCTCCACTTGTGTGAATGACATACAAGCATGAGGTAGAAACTCTCATTACATCACGGCTGGGGATTCTGCCCCACCTAAGACTTTGTACCACTGCCCTGAGATGGAGACAACCCAATGGCGGCCTCCAACCAGCCAGTGTGGCCAATTCCCTTGGCTTGAGAGGAAAAAAACAAATCCTTCAACAATGATTTATTCAACTCAGCTCTAATGAACTGCCCACTCTTAGGGTTAATATAAAGCCTCAGCATGGTGGGTTTGTTTTTTTTTTTCCCTTCCTTCCTTCCTCCTTCCCTCCCTTCTTCCTTCCTTCCTTCCTTCCTTCCTTCCTTCCTTCCCTCCCTTCTTCCTTCCTTCCTTCCTTCATTTATTCATTCATTCTTCTTTTCTACCTTCCTCCCTCCCTTCCCTTTCCTCCCCACGGTTCTCATACAGAGAACAAGGCTCAATTTTTAAGTCACAAGACAGCAGACGAGCAAATGCTACTCAAGGGCTCTTCGTCCATGGGAAAGGGACGTGCCACAGAAAAAGTTGTTTACGAAATAAGCAACCACTGTGGCGCCTCACAGGCATTAAAGAGGTCCTGGCCGCGAGTGGCTAACACGGTCAAGTTAGCTTGGAGACTCCAGGCGGCAGCCCTCACCCCACAAAAGGAAAGTAAACAGCAGACGAATAAAGCCGTTATGTGCTTCCAAGTGGATTCTATTTCCTTCGCTGGACCGTGGAAACTTCTTGGGAATGTGTATCCCTGTGTTACATCTGAGGCATCTTCCTTCTTTCCCTGAGTCATACGCACCAATCACTGGGCCTGCTTGGCCCGGCGCGGGGAGGGGGTGGGGGGGGGGGGTCGGTGAATATCCTAATGTCAAGAAGTTAACTGTGTGGGTGTGTGCATGCGTGTGCATGTCTCTGTGCTTGTAACAAGGTGTGGACTCACCCTGACTTTAGCCACTCAGTGTCCTTTAAAACCACTGCGAGCAAATGCTAGGGCTGTCCGGAAACGGCATCTTACAAACTGGAAGTCGTTTCCCCCCTTCAAGCGCTATTAAGAAATTGGCCTTGCCAACGTGCAGTGCCCGTGAGCCCACAGCTGAGTGCACACCAGGCCACAGAGGAAGGTCAGGGCCTCCAGAACGCTGAGCCCTCCAGGGAGGATCCAGCTGGCTCCATTAGGCCCCAAACATTGCAGACGTGCTTGCACAAGAAGGTCAGAGAACAACCTCGTGGAACCGACGGGGCACAGACTCCGTTTTAGACCCCCTGAGACCGGACCCCCAGCGCTGAGACGGCTCCAAACGGCTCTTGCAGAGATGCAAGAAATGCTGTGACGTCCTTCAAAAATGTTCCCGGGATCAAGGAGCGCGTCCCTGCCGCAAGACAGCGCCCTCAGGGTTCCACCAGCCCGGCCTTCGCTGCTCATGCCTGGGCTCGGTCCTCTCCTGTCTTCTCCTTTTCAGCTACGGCGGCCCCCGATACCAGGCACCCCGGGCACCTGCCCACCTGTCAGCCCCACCCCACTCCCTCTGAAGCTCAGAGGCTCCAAAGTTTGGAAGAAAGGCACAACAGCCGCCCACATTATCCCTTCGGCAGGAGAGCAAACCCCGGTGGCACTGCAAGGTTAATTTAAAAGACAGCGGCATCCATTTTGCTCATTGCGTTTCATGTATAAACTGCAAATTGCATTTGAAAATATTTTCCTTAAAATGAAATTGTCGTTCTGAGCCTCTGGTCTGGGGACAGCAAGTAGCACACGTGTTAACGCCGGGCGCCCCCCTCACATCCTTCGCGGAGGCGGCAGGCCACGCCTCCTGACCCTAATACACACTGCAGAGAAGGGAAATGTTATTGTTAAATAAATCATTCTCCTACACCGGGAAGCTGGGGCAGAACGGGCCTCACGAGCTTCTGGATTCAGGGTAGTGACTCTGGATTTTAAGAGGAAGCAGTTAAATGTGTGGCTCCCTTGGTTTGCCTTCCCATGGACCTTGTTCCCTTTCTCGTGGGCCTAAGTTGGTTTCCCCCAGGAATTTTGAAAATGAACATGAATGCCTTTTGTCAGTGAGAACTAATGAGAAGGCGTCCGCTCTCTGGATGTCGGGCACGGGCCGCGTGTGCCTCAGTTCCCTCCTCTGTAAAATGAGGATGATCATAAGTCCTCTTTTATTCGGTTTGTTATGAAAAATAAATCAGTTGAGTCATCTGAGTATCTGATGTGATGTCTGGCACATGGTTAGCACACAGTAAATGCAGACACAGATATATAAATATAGACTCATTCCATTTCCTGAGCCTGCGAAAGAGGAGCAACTATTTAGAAGCTTTTTCCAAAAAGGCTCAGTTGGAGTAAGGAATTCTGGCTCCCACACCTGAACCCACGACTCGATTTTAACATCACCAAAGAGAGATGAACAGATCTTGCACCGCCTGGTGTGATGGGGTAAGAAGGACACATCATTACCTGTGACATGTTTTTACCAAAATTGTGGGCCTGAACTTGATCAACGATCTAAGAGTCTACAGGAGAAAAATAAAAGGGACTGAGGAACACCAGGGACACAGGCAGCAAAATCCACCTTGTAGGAAACTCAACAGGACAAATCATCTGTTGCTTCCACAATGAGTTTTAAGCAAAGAATAAGCAAAGAGGAGGATATCTTAGATTAAAGGAAACATGAAAGTCATACCCACCCAATGGAATGTGTGGACCTCAGTTTGAGCCTGCTTTGAACAAACCAAATGTAAGACACTGAGAGTTCAAATGAGGCCATTGGAACATGGACTGGATAATTGTGATATTAAGGAATTTAATTTTTAAATGAAACTAAATTAAAAAGTTAACTTTTGTTAATGTTTATTTTTGAGAGAGAGAGAGAGAGAGACAGAGTGTGAGTGGGGGAAGGGCAGAGAGGGAGACACAGAATCCGAAGCAGGTTCTGAGCTGTCAGTACAGGGCCCAACGTGGGCTTGAACTCACGGACCGCGAGATCATGACCTGAGCCGATGCTTCATCAACTGAGCCACCCAGGTGCCCCTAAATTAAAATTTCGAATTACATTTTAATTTTTTAATGTTTATTTATATTTGAGAGAGAGAGAGAAACAGTGCATGAGCGGGGGAGGGACAGAGACAGAGACAGAATCTGAAGCAGGCTCCAGGCTCTGAGCTGTCAGCACAGAGCTGGACTCGGGGCTTGAACTCACAAGCCGTGAGTGAGATCATGACCTGAGCCAAAGTTAGATGCTCAACTGACTGAGCCACTCAGGTGCCCCTTTAAAATTAAATACTTTAATTAAATTTAATTTTTTAGCTGCTCTCATTGGGAAATAGAGTAGAACTCCTATCGTGACTCACTTCTCCAGTGGAAGGGGATGGTAGGGATGGTCATAAACTCTGAGTCTAGGTCATAAGAAGCCTTGCAGATTCTACTCAAGTGGCTTAGAACTCTTGTTCATGGGACATTCCTTCTTGGAACCCAGCATCCATGGGAGAAGCCCAAGCCACATGCAGAGTCACCAGCCCCACGTGAGTCCCCCACTGACAGTCACATGAACGAGCCACCTTTCGTATCCAGCCCAGTCATATCTCCAGACGATTACAGCCCCAACTGGAATCTGATGAAAATCACAGTAAAGACCCCAAATGA
This sequence comes from Lynx rufus, assembly GCF_022079265.1. Classification (NCBI taxonomy): domain Eukaryota; kingdom Metazoa; phylum Chordata; class Mammalia; order Carnivora; family Felidae; genus Lynx; species Lynx rufus. The sequence goes on from NW_025814845.1 coordinate 16,470,301, forward strand.
AAACTGCTCAGCTGAGCCCATCAGCCCACAGAACCATGAGAGATCACAGTAAACTACTGTTTTAAGCCCCTAAGTTTGGAGGTGCTTTGTTAGGCAGGAAAGAAAGAAAAAAAAAAAAAAACAGAAAGCTTCATCTGTTAGAGACAGATCCTTAAGTATTTACAGAAGAAATTATATATCTGGGATTTTCAAATTAATCTAACTGGGGCGGGAGGGGTAGAGTTGAAACAAACAAGCCTGCCCATGTGCTGCTACTTGTTAAAACTAGGAAATTGGATCATAGAGAGTCATTATACTCTTCTCTCTACTCTTGAATATTTTTGAAACGTTTTCTAATGAAAGCTTTTGTAAGAGCTTTGAATTTACCAAGACAAAGTTTCAGGACTACAGGGGAAAGAATATCATTAGCTATGAGGTGATTCTATGAGGTGAGCATCACAGATGTCATCTAAATATGCAGTACTGATAAGCCCGCTATGACCCATCCAACCACAGGACATGCATCTCTGAGAAAGCAGCAAATAGAGTGGAAGGAAGCTGGAGCCAAGAGTGAATTCGAATCCCAGCTCCAGCTCCTTCTAGCTGGGAGCCTCGGGCACGTTCTTCAACCGCTCTGGGCTTCACTGCTTCCTGTGCAAAGGACTTTTTCCGGATGAGGCTGCCCAATTCTGAAACAGTTAAAGGGGCAGCATACACTATAAAGTGCTACAAAGGTATGGATACAATTGTTGCAAGCTGTAATGGAAAAGAAATCATCTACTCTCATATCCCTGACAATGTTATATCCCTGCACATCATCTGCCTACCAGTGTAAATAACATTAAATTTCTGTTCTTTTATCACATCACATTCAAGAGCTCGACAGCTCTTTATTTATGCTGGGGGATGCATTTGGGATGGCCTGGTTAAAAGAACAGCTATGCAGGGCACGCACGATTCATCTTGGGGGCGGGGTGCATCTTGAAGAGACGGCACTCATCACCAGGGCATCAGAAGCAGGGTGCTATGTTGGGACAAGAAAACCACGTGTGCTACAAAGGAGAGCATAACCAAACTGCTTCCTGCCGTGGGCAACTCCCGAGCTAGCTCCTGCAGGGTGAGCAACTCAGAGATGCATCTATTTTAGGGTGGTTGATTTTCCTCCCAAACAACACCAACGAGACTAACAACCCATTAACTTCGCTAATAAATTAAATTAATCCGCTCATCTGTGTGCTTCTATATGGAGAACTAGAATTCTACGTACATCTCTACACAGCGAGTGCAGAGCAAACCAAGTATCTGTAATGGAAGCAGGTCCTCCATTAACTTGTCTCTCCATTTCAATGATCTGTTACTATTAAAATAAATCGTGGGGCGCCTGGGTGGCGCAGTCGGTTAAGCGTCCGACTTCAGCCAGGTCACGATCTCGCGGTCCGTGAGTTCGAGCCCCGCGTCCGGCTCGGGGCTGATGGCTCGGAGCCTGGAGCCTGTTTCCGATTCTGTGTCTCCCTCTCTCTCTGCACCTCCCCCGTTCATGCTCTGTCTCTCTTTGTCCCAAAAATAAATAAAAACATTGAAAAAAAAAATTTTTTTTAAAAATAAAAAAAATAATAAAATAAATCGTGAAAAAAAATTAATGAAATAATGTAACTTCAACAGGCAGTTGAAATCCATACATTTGCCAATGGCTCGTAATTTTCTAATAAAATATAACATGTTAGGTAACATCAAATAGCAAATAAAGCAAATGTCAGTATACGACAGATCCCTGTCTTTTTCTCTCTACTCGATTTGCACCTTCTTGAAGGTAAGTTTCTGGTATGGTTATCTTTTCTATGGCATTAACCGAAATGCCTGAGACTAGCATTTCCCAAAGAGCATCAGCAGAACCCCACTCTGCCAACTTTGAATGGTGTTGCATTTGTTAATGGTCTTTCAAGTCAGGCATGTGTTTGGCAAATGCTTGGCTAATCTTTCGCCAGGTTCTTGCCCTTGGTGGTGGTGGCTTTGAATTACAAGCCTTCTCAGAATTTAATGCCCACGTTGCTAATCTCCAAGAGGTATCCAGAAATGTTTCTGTTCAGAAGACATCTCTCCAGACTCTCGTTACTTGGAACATCTTAGAGGGAAGGAGAGCTGACTTCTGCTCAGTAGCTAACATTTGGGCAGCAACTTCTTGTTCACTCAGTACTTTACAACTAACTCATCAGATCTGCTGGACCGCCATGAGTTAGACTGAGCAAACACCATTATTTTGTTTTACTTATTTATTTTGAGGGACACAGAGAGAGAGAGAGAGAGAGAGAGAATCCCAAGCAGGCTGTGTGCTGTCAGCACAGAGCCCAATGTGGGGCTTGATTCCATGAACTGCGAGATCATGACCTGAGACACAATCAAGAGTTGGATGCTTAACTGAGCCACCCAGGCGCCCCAAACTTATTTGTTAATGTTTTTTTAAATATTTTTAATATTTTAAAATTTTTAAATATTTAAAATATTTCAATATTTTTAATATTTTAAATTTTTTTAATATTTAAAATATTTTAATATTTTTAATATTTATTTTTGAGAGAGAGAGAGAGAGTACAAGTAGAGGAGGGGCAGAGAGAGGGCAAGAGAGAGAGAATCCCCAACAGGCTCCACACTATCAGTGCGGAACCTGACACGGGGCCCAAACCCACACACCATGATATCATGACCTGAGCAGAAGCCCGATGCTTAACAGACTGAGCCACCCAGGTGCCCCTACTTTCTTCTTTTTAATAAATGTTTATCCATTTTTGAAAGAGAGAGCGTGAGCAGGGGAGGGGCAGAGAGAGAGGGAGACAGAGGACCCCAAGCGGACTCTGGGTTGACCGTAGCGAGCCCAATGCGGGGCTCGAACTCACAAACCGTGAGATCATAACCTGGGCTGAAGTTGGGACATTCAACTGACTGAGCCACCCAGGCGCCCCTAACCTTATTTTTTAATAGACTATTTTTTAGAACAGTTTTAGGTTCATAGCAAAATTGAGCAGAAACTATAGTCCTGTCTTTACACACGTGCACAACCCCCCCCCCACAACCCCCAACAACAGAGTGTTGCGTTGGTTATATTTGATGAATCTACACCAACATACCATTATCACCCAAGGTCCACAGTTTCCATTAGAGTTCCCTCTTGGTGTTATACATTCTATGGGTTTTGATAAACGTATAATGGCATGTATCCACCATTATAATATCCATTTCTCTGCCTTAAAAATCCTCTGTTCACCTATTCGTCCTCCCTCCTCTCTATTCCCTGGAAGCCACCAATATTTATACTGTCCTCATAGTTTTTTTTTTTTTTTCCCTCAAATGTCATATCGTTGGAATTATACATAATTCATAATACACAATGTAGCCTTTTCATATTGGCTTCTCTCACATAGTGATATGCTTTTAAGTTTCTTCCACGTCTTTCCATGGCTTGGTAGCCACGTTTCTTTTTAATGCTGAATAGTATTCCATCGTCTGGATGGACCAGTTTCCTTATCCACTTACCTACTGAAGGATATCTTGATTGCTTCCAAGTTTGGGCAATCACGAATGAAGCTGCTATAAACATCAATGCTTTTGCATAAACTTAAGTTTTCAGCTCATCTGAGAAAAAAACCAAGAAGCATGATTTGCAGAACGATATTAAACCATGTGGTTTAATTTTATAAGAAACTGCCAAACCGTTCTCCTAACTGGCCGCACCATTTTGCGTTGCCACCAGCGATGAACGAGAATGCCTGTGGCCCACATCCCAGCCAGCCTGGAGTGTTATCATTTAAACTCATCTTGCAGATGAGGAAATTGAGTCTAGACTTCAAATGAAGTGGCTGGAACCAAGGTCTTCTAACTGTAATTAATCAGCGTGCTTTTTCCGGTCCACTACACCAGGAGTCTGAAAACCAGGGGCCGCGTCCTGCCCACCATGTCTTGTTCTACAAACTTTGCACATACGTAAGCGGTTGGGGGGGGGGGATCAAAACAGGAATAAATATCATGACCTGTGAATTCTGTGGAATTCACAGCCCGCTGTCTGTAAATAAAGTTTTATTGGCACACGGCCATGTTCATTGTTCACCCAATGGCAATGGGTGAATGGCAATGGCAATGGGACAATTGCCATTGTCCGTGGCTGCTTTCGTGCCGTGCAGGCAGAGTATCCAGAGAAAAAGGATGGCCTGGAAGCCTGCAATATTTAGTATTGGGCCTTTTCCGAAAAAGGCTGTCACCCTCCGCACCAAAGGATCAACCCTAACCAGAAGTATCTCTATGAAGACAGTTCTAGACTTTGTAATGTTTTTGTTTTTGTTTTGTTTTATCAACAAACTCAAAAAATAGTTCAAAACCAGTTTCCTGAGGTGGCTCTCCCTGCATAGAACTCCCTTTCTTAGTTTTTCCACACATCCGCACATTGTATAGTCAGTGACGCTACACGTAGGAAGTCCTGAATTTTGATTGCCAACCATAAAGTGCCCCCTCTCTAAGATTTAGATTGTTTTCCTCTTCCGGGGAGCTAGGCAGCATCCTGGCTGCTTCTTCTTCTTCTTCTCCTTTTTTTTTTTTTTTTTTTTTTTTTTTTTGCCTTAAGGTCTGTTTACACTCAGCGGGAGGAAAGGTAAGGAGATAAAAGCAATGCAGAATGAATAAAGGAAGACAAGACTCCAGCAAAACTCGAGAAGGCAAGATTAGAGGAGCAAGCCCCAGGGAAGAAAGTTTACAAGTTAGCAACCGAGGGGATGGAAAGGGAGATTACACCAGAACACTGTGGCCAGAAGCAAGAATCATGGGAGACAAAATCGCCACAGGCAAAGGTTATTTCAAAGCACAGATCTCCCGACTTGTGGATCAAGTCACTGAAATAATGAATTTAATTCTACCTATTAGTTTCCTTAGCCACCTGGGATCCCCACTGGTATTTCAACCCAGACCCTTGCTGGGGGCTCAGTTAGGACAGGGAGCCACGGGGAATGGGAAGACGTTTGGAATCTGAAATTCCTTTTTCCACCTCTCACTTCAGATCAGAAGGCAGGGAGAAAGGGCTCCCAGTGTCAGTTTAAAACACCCCTGACACGTTAGACTCTTGACAGGCAGAAAAAAAAGACCTTTTGTTTTTGTTTTTGTTTTTGTTTTTTTTAGCAGGCTTCACACCCAGCATGGAACCCAAAGGGGGGCTTGAACTCCTAACTCGGAGGTCAAGACCTGAGCTGAGATCAAAAGTCAGACACTTAACCAACTGAGCCACCCAGGCACCCCCCAAATATGTCCTTTTTCTGTAGCCCCCAAAGTAATCTTATGAATAATAAAGAGTGGCCAATTTTTTTTAAGTTTATTTATTTATTTTGAAAGAGAGAGCGCACATGCAGGGGAGGAACAGAGAGAGAGAGAGACAGAGAGGGAATCCCAAGCAGGCTCCTCACTGTCGGCATTGAGCCCAATGCAGGGCTCGAACCCACGAACCGTGAGTTCATGACCTGAGCTGAAATCATGAGTCGGACGCTTAACTGAATGAGCCACCAGGTGCCCCAAGAGTGGCCAATTTTTAAACATTTACCATAAGCCAGGCCGTAAATTGAATGCTTTCCACATATTAACTTCTTTAACCTTGGTAACAACCCTTTGAGCTAAGTCATATCATGGAGACTTTGAAGTGACTGACGGAAGTCAAATGACAAGGGGGATTCAAACCCACGGAGGCTTTATTAGCCTCCTAAGTCTACACTCCAAAAGCACCATGAACCACCATCTCCCAGTGAGCATTGTGAAGAAAATGACTGTAAGACCTAAAGTAATCCAACAGGTGCTAACTAACTGAATCCAAACGGGGCTTCTTCAGGCCAACAAGTGCGCTTATCTGTACTAACTTAGGATAATCTTATTTTTAAACGTATCTTTGAGGGGCACCTGGGTGGCGCAGTCGGTTAAGCGTCTGACTTCAGCCAGGTCACGATCTCTCGGTCCGTGAGTTCGAGCCCCGCGTCGGGCTCTGGGCTGATGGCTCAGAGCCTGGAGCCTGTTTCCGATTCTGTGTCTCCCTCTCTCTCTGCCCCTCGCCCGTTCATGCTCTATCTCTCTCTGTCCCAAAAATGAATAAATGTTGAAAAAAAAAATAAACGTATCTTTAAAACACTGCAGCTTACAGACTGGTTTCATGTACCTTTACCTCATTTAATCTTGCCCAGAAGCTTGCGTAAGGAATGGAAGGGAACCCTGAGCACCTAACCAGTATCTTTTCTCCCCTTCTTCCTTCTTCCAGAGCAGTAGAAAACGATGCGCTTGGCCACCTGACAGCTACTGGCTAAGCACGAACCACACTGGGGCCCTGTACCTCTGGCTCTGCCAGAGACAGGCCCCATTTAAGCGGGCCGTCGCTCTTTCACTCTCGAATCCCCGTGTGGGTGACCAAGTATATGGTCACCCTAGCTCAGTGGCCCTCCACCTCAGCTATGCAACTGGATCTCTTGGAGTCATTTAACCTGTATTTATTTTCAAGAGGGGGGTGGGGTGGGGAGATCCTGAGTTGGGGAGGGGCAAGAGAGAGAGGGAGACACAGAATCCGAAGCAGGTTCCAGGCTCCGAGCTGTCAGCACAGAGCCCAACACAGGGGCTCAGACTCACGAACTGTTGAGATCATAACCTGAGCCGAAGTTGGGCACTTAACCAACTGAGCCACCCAGGCACTCCTCTTGGAGTCATTTAAAAATAGAGTCCTGGGGCGCCTGGGTGGCTCAGTCGGTTAAGCATCTGATTTCGGCTCAGGTCATGATCTCGCAGTCCGTGGGTTTGAGCCCCATGTCAGGCTCTGTGCTGACAGCTCAGAGCCTGGAGCCTGTTTCAGATCCTGCATCTCCCTCTTTCTCTGACCCCCCCCTGTTCATGCTCTCTCTCTCTCTGTCTCAAAAATAAATAAATGTTAAAAAATAAATAAATAAATAAATAAATAAATAAAAATAAATAAATAAAATAAAAATAGAGTCCTCGGGGCGCCTGGGTGGCGCAGTCGGTTGAGCGTCCGACTTCAGCCAGGTCACGATCTCGCGGTCTGTGAGTTCGAGCCCCGCGTCAGGCTCTGGGCTGATGGCTCGGAGCCTGGAGCCTGTTTCCGATTCTGTGTCTCCCTCTCTCTCTGCCCCTCCCCCGTTCATGCTCTGCCTCTCTCTGTCCCAAAAATAAATAAACGTTGAAAAAAAAATTAAAAAATTAAAAAATTAAAAAAAATAAATAAATAAAAATAGAGTCCTGGGGCACCTGGGTGCCTCAGTCAGTTAAGCATCTGACTCTTGATTTCTGCTCACAGTTCATGAGATCAAGCCCTTACATCAGGCTCTGTGCCGACAGCACGGAGCCTGCTTGGGATTCTCTCTCTCTCCCTCTCTCTCCGCCCCTTCCCCGCCCCTCAAAATAAATAAACAAACTTAAATACGGAGTCCCAACCCCAACCGTAGAGATTCTGATTTAACCCGTGTGCTGTGTGGCCCAAGCACAGGTACTTTTTTAAGGCTTCACGTGTTTCAAATAGACAGCCGGGCCTGAGAAGCGCTGCACCATATCTACGCCAAAACGGTTAGAACTTACAGGAAAAAAAACCAAAAATCTTTTACAGTGCTTAAAGGAAGCTCACTCAGCTGGCAGGAGGTAGCCTTGGGAATGTTTTTGCTGGGACTGTTGATATGGGGGCTGAGCCCAAGCAGCCACTTTGTTTGGCAAGGCCAGGCTGCAGATGAAAACCACATGCCGAGAGGGGAAACGGGGAGCAGGAGCTGGGGCCACAGTGGCCGTGGGGCCGTGAACTAGCTATAGAATGGATTTTTTTTTTTAATTTTTTTTTCAACGTTTATTTATTTTTGGGACAGAGAGAGACAGAGCATGAACGGGGGAGGGGCAGAGAGAGAGGGAGACACAGAATCGGAAGCAGGCTCCAGGCTCCGAGCCATTAGCCCAGAGCCTGACGCGGGGCTCGAACTCACGGACCGCGAGATCGTGACCTGGCTGAAGTCGGACGCTTAACCGACTGCGCCACCCAGGCGCCCCATAGAATGGATTTACGAGGAAGAAAAATAAGTCTTTCTTTTTTTAAGCCACCGTATCAAATGTCTACTGCCAAGAGCCGAATGCAACTCTTACCTAAGCATACAGTGGGCATCACCGTGTTACAAATGACACAAGTTGCCCAAGGTTGCACGGTGTGTAAGTCTCAGAAGCCAAATGTTCTGACTCCAGTCCTACGACCTTTCTACTGGAGGTAATGGGGCAGAGTATATTTTCAGGACAGAGGAAAGGGCTCTCACTTAAAAAGATCTTTCCAGACAACTCTACTGACCTTCCGACCAACTGTTTTTGAGTCCCATTCATTCACACGCGTTGCCAGAACGCAGAGCAAGGCAACTTGACAAGTAATAGCTTTACGAATACATGTAAAGTTTGTTTTGCTTTGGGAACAGCAAGCCCTTCAAATTTCCTTTCTACTGTGGCTATATTTCTGATAAATTGAGCTAAAGTTTTATAAATCCCGAATTCTTTTCATTTATTTCCTCAAAAATACTTTCTGAGAACCCAGTATGGGGGAGACTCTTCTGTTAAGGGGAGAGGAGCAGGGTTGCAGGGGTTTGGGAAAGATGCATGTTCCTACTCACAAGGAGTTTAAACTCTGAGTGGGACATAACACGCACACGCACATAGCTACAGTGGGTGCTTAGTACTACCACCAGTGGGTGCTTAGTACTACCAACAAAGAGTTGTGATTAACCAGAGAAGCACAAGATCACCTTTGGTTTAAGGAACCAAGGAAGGCTTCACGAAAGGGATGTCGTTCAGGTTTTAAGATCGCAAAAGGCCAGGCACTTCAGGCCTAGGAACTGGCCTGATCGAGACCCACAGCCAGTTAGAGCTGGGTATGTTAAAGGAGCATCAAGGAATTCAGTTTGACTGTGGCTCCATGTCTATACTAGAAAAAGAGGGTAGATGAAGCCAGGAAGGTGGTTTAGGGTCAAACTACAAAGAAACTGGCATGCCAGGCTAACAGATTTGGACCCTATTCAGAAGATTAATTTGCCAAGCCCAGGCAAGATGAATTGGCCAGAGAGAGAAGGGAGGCTGTGAAACCATGTGAGAGGCCACTGGAACGGTCCAGGCAAAAGGTAACGCACGTCAGAATTAGGGCAGCGGTAGTGGGAATGCAGAGGAAGGCTAAGTGCCAGAAACAGAACTAACTAGACTTGGCAAGATGTGGGAGGTTCCGTGGATGCAGGAGAGCGACCGGACAGCTCAGCGTTCTTGTAGGAGGGAATGAGTGGCTTCCGTTACACGTGCTGGTTCCAGGATCGCAAAGTTCTAACAGCCAATAGGAAGTACAGAACCGGCCCACGGGAGAGATATCAAGAGTGGAGTTTCAGATGTGGAAGTCATTCGTCTGGAAGTGGTAGGTGAAGCCACTAAAGTAGGGAAAGAGGGGCGCCTGGGTAGCTCAGTCGGTTGAGCGACCGACGTCGGGTCAGGTCATGATCTCACGGTTTGTGAGTTCGAGCCCCGCGTCGGGCTCTGTGCTGACAGCTCAGAGCCTGGAGCCTGCTTCTGATTCTGTGTCTCCCTCTCTCTCTGCCCCTCCCCTACTCATGCTCTGTCTCTCTCTGTCTCAGAAATAAATAAACATTAAAAAATAAATAAATAAAAAATAAATAAATAAATAAATAAAGTAGGGAAGGAGTAGAGAGAGAAGAAATTTGAAGATAGAAACTCAAGTACTATTGACAAAGAAGGGAGGGAGGGAGAAAGGGGAGGAGGGAGGGAGGGAGGGAGGGAGGAAAGAAGGAAAGATAAAAGCGAGGAAGGGAGGAAAGTGGGAAGAAAGGAAGGAAAGAAGGAAGAAAATAGGAAGGAACGAGGAAGGGAAGGGAGAACAAAAGAAGGAAGGTAAGAAGGAAGGAAAATGGAAGGAAGGAAGGAAGGAAGGAAGGAAGGAAGGAAGGAAGGAAAAGGAGAAAAAGTAAATACGGATCAGAGACCCAGGAAGGAAACCAAGGGAATATAATGTTACAGAAAAAAGGAAAGAAAGGCTTTAAAGAAGAAGTTGTACTAACCGCGTTAAAGCAAAATAAACAAACAAAACAAAACAAAATGTATTTGTGTTTTTTTCATTTGACTTTTCTTTTCCACGGCCGGCTTAGCGCTGTTGCTAAATGACTCCCTGCACAGGCCATGAATCGCTCCCTTTCCACAGGAGGGCGCAGGCATGGCCACCAGACAAGTTCAGTGGTCTCCACTGATGTAACAGGAAAACAGCTAGTCAGGAAGCTAACAGCCCTCAAGTCTGGTTCAAGTTCTGCCTCTCGGATAGATTTCATAACCCCTCTGGGTGGAGATTCAGCTATAAAACGATGGGTCAAGATTAAATGCACAAAGGTCTATGCAAGGATGTTCACTGTAGCATTGCTTTATTGTAGGAAAAATCTGAAAACAACGCTCCAACAAGAAGGGATTGGTTAAATAAGTTGTGCTATGTTTGAATCGCAGATCACTTTGCAGCCACTACAAGTTAGGACACAGAAATAATTGATTAACACATGAAGATGTGTATAATGTATTGAATTTCAAAAGCAAATTATAAGAACATGATCTCTTTGTTAAAAACATATGTGCACAAAAAAGTATAAATGATAAAAACAAAAGTATAGATGATTTAAATGTCTCTATCTCTAAAGTAGAGAAATAATGGCTGGTTTTCATCATATTTCATTTTGCTTATCTATAGTGTCTCAGTTTTCTAGAGTAAACATATATTATAGGTAAAAGTTTAAAAAAAAAAAAAAGGCCTCTGTATGGCGATAATCCTACCCCCTCCCTCAGACTACCTATTTTGGCTTTACTGCAGGAATGCTTATCAAATATCCATAATAAAAAAGAATAGGATGTTATTCATTATGCATCATATTTATTTATTAAAAAAAGTATGTAGCCATCCATGAAGTGTGAGGCTACAGCAAAAATCCTCCAGTCTGTGGTCAGAAAGAGTAGAGAACTTAGGGGACGTTCCTTAACCCCGAGCTCCAGCTTCTCCATTTTGTAAAAGTCGATGATACATTCCACCCCAGTGGACTCAGGATCTGAGTGAGGTTGGTTGAACGAAGTGAAGTATGTGCCAGTCTGTTGGAGGAGTGCCTCGAGAGGATGTGACTGCCCTTTGACCCACAAGCTGCACCAGGGCAATAGGGGCTCCTCGCTCCCTCCCCTGCCCTTGAAATATACATTCCATCCACCGTTCCCACACTAGGAGCTGTCTCAAAGATGTAGCCTTGACAGAGTAAGGCGTTGTTGAGACCACCTGAACCATGCATGTGAGAGTGAAGGCCTCTATATAAACACTCGAGATTCTGGTGGGTGGGTGCAGAGGTCTACTCATCTTGCAACGGCCCCACACAAGCCTTGCATGTAAGTTCCCTGGCTCGCTGAACCTACCATCTACCCATCTGGGGTGGTCTGCCTCTCCCTTGAGGCTCTCCTTGCCCTCCATGTGTGCAGCCGGGCTCAGATTTCACCCGGGGTTTCTAACGAAACGCCATGGAATATTTTCAGTCCTCTGGCATTTATCTATGAGTCAAATAAAGGAATACCGACGTCCTGGTGTGAGCTGGGTACTGAGGCGGGTCCTGGATACGCAATGAGAAGGGACGTAGATGTTATCTCCACCTTACGTTCCATTATCAAGTCCCTCCCTAAATGCCAAGACGCAGTGTCGGAATCTAACGAGCCTAATTCTAAGTAGAGCTCTTAAAGGTGTTAGAACTCAACCCAAGTACTTGACCTGTCTCTACTGCCATTTCTTTGTATTCCAAAGGGGATGATCACACCCATTTCAAAAATACTATTCCAAAGATTAGGCGATTATATCAAAGCATCTAGCAGAGGACCTGGCACATGGAAGGACCTCAGTAAACATAGCTGTGATGGTTTCATTACGAATCCCATTGTTTGCTGATTTAATTGCCAACATACCCTCGGCACATTTTTCTTTAAGTGATTGGTGGCAAATTTCGCTTCACGTTTCGGTCAATACCACATCTGTCACTATTTAGGAAACAGTGTTTTCTCATTCTTTGCTGGAACTCTTATATTTAGGGAGCACCTTGGGTTGTTGTTATCCCGTTTTCACGCTGACAGAGCCCTCCTTGGTTTCTTTTCTTCTTTGGGACAATAGTGGGATGTTTTAG